>NC_143068.1:36100000-37397500 GCF_052426305.1 Pelodiscus sinensis
CCTCACGCCCTGCCCGGCTCGCTGCCCTCCTCGCGCCCTGCCCTGCTCACTGCCCTCCTTGCGCCCTGCCCGGCTCCTCACGCCCTGCCCGGCTCGCTGCCCTCCTCGCGCCCTGCCCGGCTCCTCACGCCCTGCCCGGCTCACTGCCCTCCTCGCGCCCTGCCCGGCTCCTCACGCCCTGCCCGGCTCGCTGCCCTCCTGGCGCCCTGCCCGGCTCCTCGCGCCCTGCCCGGCTCCTCGCGCCCTGCCCAGCTCCTCACGCCCTGCCCGGCTCGCTGCCCTCCTCGCGCCCTGCCCGGCTCCTCACGCCCTGCCCTGCTCACTGCCCTCCTTGCGCCCTGCCCGGCTCCTCACGCCCTGCCCGGCTCGCTGCCCTCTTTGCGCCCTGCCCGGCTCCTCACGCCCTGCCCGGCTCGCTGCCCTCTTTGCGCCCTGCCCGGCTCCTCACGTCCTGCCCGGCTCGCTGCCCTCCTCGCGCCCTGCCCGGCTCCTCACGTCCTGCCCGGCTCGCTGCCCTCCTGGTGCCCTGCCCGGCTCCTCACGCCCTGCCCGGCTCGCTGCCCTCCTTGCGCCCTGCCCGGCTCCTCACACCCTGCCCGGCTCGCTGCCCTCCTTGCGCCCTGCCCTGCTCACTGCCCTCCTCACGCCCTGCCCGGCTCCTCACGCCCTGCCCGGCTCGCTGCCCTCTTTGCGCCCTGCCCGGCTCCTCACGCCCTGCCCGGCTCGCTGCCCTCCTCGCGCCCTGCCCTGCTCACTGCCCTCCTTGCGCCCTGCCCGGCTCCTCACGCCCTGCCCGGCTCGCTGCCCTCTTTGCGCCCTGCCCGGCTCCTCACGCCCTGCCCTGCTCACTGCCCTCCTCGCGCCCTGCCCGGCTCCTCACGTCCTGCCCGGCTCGCTGCCCTCCTGGCGCCCTGCCCGGCTCCTCGCGCCAGCGCCCCGGCTCGCCGCCGCCCCGCACCGTCGGCACCCAGCCCTAACCCCGTCTCTCCCGCCAGTCGCTGCGCCGCCTGATGGACACGGAGAAGGTGAAGGGCTTCTGCCAGGTGGTGATCTCGTCCCGGCTGCGGGACGGCGTGTCCCACCTCATCCAGTCCAGCGGGCTCGGGGGGCTGCAGCACAACACCGTGCTGGTGGGCTGGCCCCGCAACTGGCGCCAGAAGGACGATCACCAGACCTGGAGGAACTTCATTGGTACGAGCCGGCCGGGCGCGGCGGGGCGGGGGCGGCGGGGCCTGGTGCATGGAGGTGCGTCGGGGCATGGCCGAGTTGGAGGTGTGGGGGGGATGCCATGGGGCTGCCATAGACCCTCGCACACACCCACATGCACCCCCCCGCATGCACACCCCTGGGTGCCCCCCTCCACACACCCCCACCGCCATGCACACCCACAAACCCCCACATGCACCCCCCCCGCATGCACACCCCTGGGTGCCCCCCTCCACACACCCCCACCGCCATGCACACCCACAAACCCCCACATGCACCCCCCCCGCATGCACACCCCTGGGTGCCCCCCTCCACACACCCCCACCGCCATGCACACCCACAAACCCCCACATGCACTCCCGCCCATGTGCAACCCCCGTGTGCACTCCTCCACACACCCCCACATCCTCCGTGCACCCACCCCCTTGTGTGTACCCCGTGTGCACCCATACCGCATCGCACACCCGGACACCCCCGTGTGCACCCCCATGTGCCCCTGCACCCACCATTCTCACATGAGCCCAGCCAGCCAGACCCCCGGGTGCTGCCTGCAGGTGGGAGGGGGAAGGTCGGGCGTGCCAAGCGTGATGGCCTGCGTGTGGGGGTGGCTGGGGGGCGCTGGGCAGGCCTGGCGGGGAGGGCCGGGCACAGGGCCGAGGGGACGCCCGCTGGGTGCTCCTTGGCGGGGAGGGGCCGGGCCCCGCCCTGCCCTGAGCCACAGCCCTGCCCCACAGAGCTGGTGCGGGAGACCACGGCCGCCCACCTGGCCCTGCTGGTCACCAAGAACGTGGCCATGTTCCCGGGCAACCAGGAGCGCTTCTCCGAGGGCCACATCGACGTCTGGTGGATCGTGCACGACGGGGGGATGCTCATGCTGCTGCCCTTCCTGCTGCGGCACCACAAGGTACTGGGGGGCGGTTCCCGCCTTCGGCTGCCCCGACCATTCCCAGGGTCTGTGCCAGGCAGCCCTGGCTGCAGCGCCCGAGGCCGGGCCCCGGGCCCCTGGCTGACAGCGAGAGCCCAGGCAGCGAGCCCCAGATTTCACCCGTGGGCAGCGCCACAAGCAGCCTCCCCCAAGTAGGGCTGGGCCAGGCCCGGGGCAGTGGAGAAGCAAAAGTTACAAGGGGCTGAGGCCAGGCAGACCAGGGCCCCGGCCTGTCCCTGGGCGGGTGGACCCAGCGCAGAACATGGGGGCTCAGGGCCAGCATCTCTGGGGACCAGTGGGAGCGGAGAACACCCCACCTGCTCTCAGTCCCCGGTGGGAGCTGCTGGCATCACGGCGAGCCCAGCTCAAGCAGAACCGCCTTCCCCTGGCACAGAGCCCTGCCGCCCACACCGAGCGCTGCCCCCTTCCCCCGTCACAGGGCCCTGCCGCCCACACCGAGCGCTGCCCCCTTCCCCGGCACAGGGCCCTGCCGCCCACACCGAGCGCTGCCCCCTTCCCCCGGCACAGGGCCCTGCCGCCCACACCGAGCGCTGCCCCCTTCCCCGGCACAGGGCCCTGCCGCCCACACCGAGCGCTGCCCCCTTCCCTCTTCCCTGTCCCCAGCCTCTCTGGGCCCCCTCCCCAGGGCTGGGCCCACTTCGTGGCCCTGCAGACAGCTGGGGGGAGCGACCCCAGCTTCTGGCTGGTGCCTTTGTCCCCATGTCCCTGCTGGCGCTCGGAAGCCCCGTCCCTGCAGGGTTTCCTGGCCGGGGCGGGGCAGGTCCCAGGCAGCCCGTAATGAGCTGCCCAGACCTCGTGGAGGCCCAGATGCCGCGTGGGCCCTGTTCCGCCGGGAGCAGCGCCGGGATCCGTGTGTGATCCCTGCGCACAGCGCCAGGGCCCGCAGGCTGCTGGGGCGGGTGCCCCGGTGAGATGGCCAGGCGGGGCTTGGGGAGCCGGGCGCCCCGTGGGGGGGCTGCTGGCCCGTGGGCAGGCTGCCAGTGCTCCCTCGCCCGGCAGGTGTGGCGCAAGTGCAAGATGCGCATCTTCACGGTGGCGCAGATGGACGACAACAGCATCCAGATGAAGAAGGACCTGACGATGTTCCTGTACCACCTGCGCATCACGGCCGAGGTGGAGGTGGTGGAGATGGTGAGAGCCCCTGTCGGCCCGTTCCCGGCCTGGGCGCTGGGGAGGGGGAGGGGCTGAGCCGTGTCTGGGCACAGCCAAGGGCGTCCGCTCAGGGTGAATTGCTCAAACTCGGGGCTTTTTATAGCCCTGGACTGGAGACCTCTCCAAACAGGCCACTGCCAGTCCCAGCGAGCGCTCCAGCTGCCTGCCTGGCCAGCCAGAAGCCTCACGAGCAAAACCCCTCAACACCCCGGCCACGTTCATACCTCAAACGGCCCCGGGCCCAACATACAGGCCCTGGGGCCCTTTGGAGCCCAACCTCGCCTACCCCGAACGGGTGCATCCAGCTCCAAGAAACCAGCCACAGATCCCTGGTCAATTTCCCTCTGGACCTTACCCACGAACCACGCTGAGCCAGTCCTCTAGAATCTACAGCTAAAGGTTTATTACTAAGGGAAAGAAAAGCCTGAGCGTGAGGCTGGTAAAGTATCGTACGTTACATGCAGCGAATCCCCCAGTCTCCATGCAGGCTCTAGCAGAGATGTTACAGCTGCTGGCTTAACAGTCCTTGGTCACGTCCTATGTCCGGATGCGTCCCCAGGTCTTTCTGGCTCGTGATTCCCTGTAAGACCCCTCTGGGGTCAGGAGCAGGATCTGAAGTCCCAAATGGAGTCGGCCACAGGGCCTATTTATATCCCGTCCTGGTCTCTTCCACGCGGGAGAGAGTCCCATGGTCAGTGGCCAGGCACCTGGATTCCTTCCCAGGTGGGTCTCGGGTACGTAAGAGTCCGATTGTCCCTGGAGCCTCGCTCGTTAGCGTGTCCGTAGGCCGGGCACAGAGCGAAACCTCCCGTCTCCACGCAGAGTCCATGTTCCTAGCTCCACACGGAGGGTATGTCTACACTACAAAGTTAGTTCGAACTAACGTCCGTTAGTTCGAACTAACTTTAATAGGTGCTACACTAGCGCTCCGCTAGTTCGAATTTGAATCGAACTAGCGGAGCGCTTAGTTCGAACTAGGAAAACCTCATTTTACGAGGACTAACGCCTAGTTCGAACTAGCTAGTTCGAACTAAGGGCTGTGTAGCCCTTTAGTTCGAACTAGTGGGAGGCTAGCCCTCCCCAGGTTTCCCTGGTGGCCACTCTGGCCAACACCAGGGAAACTCTATGCCCCCCTCCCGGCCCCGGACCCCTTAAAGGGGCACGGGCTGGCTACGGTGCCCGTGCCAGGTGCAAGCCTGCCAGCACCCAGCTAGCAGACCCTGCACCTGGCACGGCACAGAGCCACCCACCCGATGCCCCCCAGCCCACCCCCTCTTGCCGGGACCAGGCTGGCGGCTCCCGGGAGCTTGCCCTGGACCGCAAGAGGCGGGCACCTTCCTGGGCTAGTGCGGACATCGTGGACCTCGTCCACGATCTCCGCACTAGGCACAGGAAAGTGGCCGTCTAGGGCAGGAGAGCTGCCAGCCTGGCCACCCAGGACCAGGTGTGCATGAAAATCAAGGGGGTCCACTGAGACCCCCGACCCTGAGCCCTGAGCTTACAATGGCCGTACTGGGTCAGACCAAAGGTCCATCTAGCCCAGTAGCCTGTCTGCCGACAGCGGCCAACCCTAGGGACCCTGGAGGGGATGGACCGAAGACAATGACCAAGCCATTTGTCTCGCGCCATCCCTCTCCAGCCTTCCACAAACTTTGGGCAGGGACACCACTCCTACCCCCTGGCTAATACCACTCCATGGACCCAACCTCCATGACTTGATCTCACTTCCCTTTAAACTCTGTTCTAGTTGTAGCCTTCACAGCCTCCTGCAGCAAGGAGTTCCACAGGTTGACTATTTGCTTTGTGAAGAAGAACAACTTTCTCTTACTAGTTTGAAGCCTGCTACCCATTCCTTTCCTTTGGTGTCCTCTAGTCCTTCTTTATGGGAACTCAGGAAGAACTTTTCTGAATGCACCCTCTCCACCCAACCCCTGCTTTTAGAGACCTCTATCCTGTCCCCGCTCCGTCTCCTCTTTTCTAAGCTGAACAGTCCCAGTCTCTGTAGCCTCTCTTCATCTGGGACCTGTTCCCAACCCCTGATCATGTTAGTTGCCCTCCCCTCTCCCAGCCTTTCTCTTCCCCTCTCCCACCTCCTTTTCCCAGTCTCCCCCAGTTTTTTTTCAATAAAGACAGAGTCAATGTTGGAAGAAACGTTATCTTTATTTTGTACATCAATAAGAAGGGGGGCTAAGGAAGGGTAAGTGGAAGGAGGTGAGGGAGGAATGGGGTATGAGCCCCCGATGGGGAGGACTGGGCTGGCTCTGCGGGCTTCTGGGGGTGGAAGCTCTCCTGCAGCCCCCCAATTACTCCCTCTCCCCAGATGGCAGCCTGCGGCAAGTGCAGCTGGGCTGATGGCCGAGTGGCGTGATGTGCCCAGTGTGGGCACTCAGGGCACTCCAAGCCAGAACTTCTTTGCAAGCGGGGCACCCCTTAGAACTGTGTGTCCGGGGTGGGGGTCGGGACCCTTTAAGCGCAGCCCTCGGCTAGCCTGAGACAGCATCTCCATGCTCTAAGTCCTCCTTTTATGCCCTGCCGGCACTGCTTCCGGCCATCCTTAAGCCCTGTTCAGAGTCCACTCAATGTGGACTTGCTAGTTCGAACTAGCAAAACGCTAGTTCGAACTAGTTTTTAGTTCTAGACGCGTTAGTTCGAACTAGCTTAGTTCGAATTAACTAATTCGAACTAAGTTAGTTCGAACTAACTTTGTAGTGTAGACATACCCAGAGAGCGGATACAGAACCCGTAGGAGGGACGCTTTCCTGTGACCCCTCACATGGCCCCTTCGTACCCACTTTTGGGGCGACCCCTCCCAGGGGTGCAGCAGTGCCCTGGCTGCTCCCCTTAAACGCGGTCACGTGACGCGTCCTGCCCCTCAGCACGAGAGCGACATCTCGGCCTACACCTACGAGAAGACCCTGGTGATGGAGCAGCGCTCGCAGATCCTCAAGCAGATGCACCTGACCAAGACGGAGCGGGAGCGAGAGGTAAGCGGGCCCCTGCCCGGGCGGGCTGCCCCCAGACACTGGGCCCCAGAGCCATGGGGCCTGCTCCGTGGCGGGGCCGGGTCTGTGCCCCCAGCTGGGCCCTTCCCCCGCCGCCTGCCCTCCCCCCCGAGCCTGCGCCCGCGAGATCCCAGCTGGGCCCTTCCCCCGCCGCCTGCCCTCCCCCCCCCGAGCCTGCACCCGCGAGATCCCAGCTGGGCCCTTCCCCCGCCGCCTGCCCTCCCCCCCCCCCCCGAGCCTGTTCCCACGAGGTCCCAGCTGGGCCCTTCCCCCGCCGCCTGCCCTCCCCCCCCCCGAGCCTGTTCCCACGAGGTCCCAGCTGGGCCCTTCCCCCGCCGCCTGCCCTCCCCCCCCCCCCCCGAGCCTGTTCCCACGAGGTCCCAGCTGGGCCCTTCCCCCGCCGCCTGCCCTCCCCCCCCCCCCCCCCCCCCAGCCTGTTCCCGCGAGGTCCCAGCTGGGCCCTTCCCCCCCCACCAAGCCTGCTCCTGCGAGGTCCCAGCCGGGGCTGCCGAGTGACCCCCCTCCCCACAGATCCAGAGCATCACGGACGAGTCCCGCGGCTCCATCCGGCGCAAGAACCCCGCCAGCACCCGGCTGCGGCTGAGCGTCCCGGAGGAGCAGGTGGGCGACAGCGAGGAGAAGCCCGAGGAGGAGGTACGGCAGCCGCTGGGGGGCCGAGCTCTGGGGAGGGGAGCTTGTGCTGGAGGGCCAGGGAGCACCGCGGAGCCAGCGACCAGCAGGGGGGGCCAGTGCTGGGGGCCGGGGGGGGTGCAGGTCTCAGTGTTGGGGGGGCCAGTGCTGGGGGCCGGGGGTGTGTGCAGGTCTCAGTGTTGGGGGGGTGTTGGGGGGGCGGGGGGGCAGTGCTGGGGTCCGGGGGGGTGCAGGTCTCAGTGTTGGGGGGGGCCAGTGCTGGGGTCCGGGGGTGTGTGCAGGTCTCAGTGTTGGGGGGGTGTTGGGGGGGCGGGGGGGCAGTGCTGGGGTCCGGGGGTGTGTGCAGGTCTCAGTGTTGGGGGGGTGTTGGGGGGGCAGGGGGGCAGTGCTGGGGTCCGGGGGGGTGCAGGTTTCAGTGTTGGGGGGGTTTTGGGGGGGCGGGGGGCAGTGCCGGGGTCCGGGGGGGTGCAGGTCTCAGTGTTGGGGGGGCAGTGCCGGGGTCCGGGGGGGTGCAGGTCTCAGTGTTGGGGGGGCAGTGCCGGGGTCCGGGGGGGTGCAGGTCTCAGTGTTGGGGGGCAGTGCCGGGGTCCGGGGGGGTGCAGGTCTCAGTGTTGGGGGGCAGTGCCGGGGTCCGGGGGGGTGCAGGTCTCAGTGTTGGGGGGGCAGTGCTGGGGTCCGGGGGGGTGCAGGTCTCAGTGTTGGGGGGGCCAGTGCTGGGGGCCGGGGGTGTGTGCAGGTCTCAGTGTTGGGGGGTGTTGGGGGGCGGGGGGGCAGTGCTGGGGTCCGGGGGGGTGCAGGTCTCAGTGTTGGGGGGGCAGTGCTGGGGTCCGGGGGTGTGTGCAGGTCTCAGTGTTGGGGGGGTGTTGGGGGGGCAGGGGGGCAGTGCTGGGGTCCGGGGGGGTGCAGGTTTCAGTGTTGGGGGGGTTTTGGGGGGGCGGGGGGCAGTGCCGGGGTCCGGGGGGGTGCAGGTCTCAGTGTTGGGGGGGCAGTGCCGGGGTCCGGGGGGGTGCAGGTCTCAGTGTTGGGGGGCAGTGCCGGGGTCCGGGGGGGTGCAGGTCTCAGTGTTGGGGGGGCAGTGCCGGGGTCCGGGGGGGTGCAGGTCTCAGTGTTGGGGGGCAGTGCTGGGGTCCGGGGGGGTGCAGGTCTCAGTGTTGGGGGGGCAGTGCCGGGGTCCGGGGGGGTGCAGGTCTCAGTGTTGGGGGGGCAGTGCCGGGGTCCGGGGGGGTGCAGGTCTCAGTGTTAGAGGGAGTTGGGGGCTGAGGGAGTTTGGGGGTGTACAGTGCTCAGCGCTGGGGGGCTGTTGGGGGGCAGTGCCGGGGTCCGGGGGGGTGCTGGTCTCAGTGTTGGGGGGAGTGTTGGGGGGACGGGGGGGCAGTGCTGGGGTCTGGGGGGGTGCATGTCTCAGTGTTAGAGGGAGTTGGGGGCTGAGGGAGTTTGGGGGTGTACAGTGCTCAGCGCTGGGGGCCGTTGGGGGGCAGTGCCGGGGTCCGTGGGGGTGCAGGTCTCAGTGTTGGGGGGCTTTTGGGGGGGCGGGGGCAGTGCCGGGGTCCGGGGGGGTGCTGGTCTCAGTGTTACAGGGAGTTGGGGGCTGAGGGAGTTTGGGGGTGTACAGTGTTCAGCGCTGGGGGGCCGTTGGGGGGCCGAGGCCCCAGGGCGGCCCTGGGGAGCTGCTCCCCCCGCGAGCGCCCCTCCCTGCCGTCCCCAGGTGCAGCTCATACACGACAAGGAGCCGGGGGCGTTCGGCGGCCCCCAGTCGCCCGGCGAGGAGCCGGAGCCGGCCCCCGACAAGGTGCATCTCACCTGGACCAAGGAGAAGTCGGCCGCGGAGAAGAACAAGGGCAGGAGCCCGGTCAGCCCGGAGAGCATCAAGGATTTCTTCAGCATGAAGCCGTAAGTGGCCCCGGTCGCACCCCAGCCCCTGGCGAGTCCGGCAGCGTTGGCACAGGCCTGCTGGCAGTGGGGCTGGCTCTGGGGCTCTGGCAGTGGGGCGCTGGCAGTGGGGCTGGCTCTGGGGCTCTGGCTGTGGGGTGCTGGCTCTGGGGGCTGGCAGTGGGGGGCTGGTTCTGGGGGCTGGCTCTGGGGCGCTGGCTTTGGGGGCTGGCAGTGGGGGCTGGCTGTGGGGCGCTGGCTGTGGGGCGCTGGCAGTGGGGCTGGCAGTGGGGGCTGGCTGTGGGGCTGGCAGTGGGGCGCTGGCAGTGGGGCACTGGCAGTGCGGCACTGGCTGTGGGGCTGGCTGTGGGGCTGGCAGTGGGGGCTGGCTGTGGGGCTGGCTGTGGGGGCTGGCAGTGGGGCACTGGCTGTGGGGCTGGCAGTGGGGGCTGGCAGTGGGGCTGGCTGTGGGGCTGGCAGTGGGGCACTGGCTGTGGGGCTGGCTGTGGGGCTGGCAGTGGGGGCTGGCTGTGGGGGCTGGCTGTGGGGCTGGCAGTGGGGCACTGGCTGTGGGGCACTGGCTGTGGGGCTGGCAGTGGGGGCTGGCAGTGGGGCTGGCTGTGGGGCTGGCAGTGGGGGCTGGCAGTGGGTGCTGGCAGTGGGGCTGGCTGTGGGGCTGGCAGTGGGGGCTGGCAGTGGGGCTGGCTGTGGGGCTGGCAGTGGGGGCTGGCAGTGGGGCGCTGGCAGTGGGGCACTGGCTGTGGGGCTGGCAGTGGGGGCTGGCAGTGGGGCTGGCTGTGGGGCTGGCAGTGGGGCTGGCAGTGGGTGCTGGCAGTGGGGCTGGCTGTGGGGCTGGCAGTGGGTGCTGGCAGTGGGGCTGGCTGTGGGGCTGGCAGTGGGGGCTGGCTGTGGGGCTGGCTGTGGGGGCTGGCTGTGGGGCTGGCAGTGGGGGCTGGCAGTGGGGCACTGGCTGTGGGGCACTGGCTGTGGGGCTGGCAGTGGGGGCTGGCAGTGGGGCTGGCTGTGGGGCTGGCAGTGGGGGCTGGCAGTGGGTGCTGGCAGTGGGGCTGGCTGTGGGGCTGGCAGTGGGGCTGGCAGTGGGGCGCTGGCAGTGGGGCACTGGCTGTGGGGCTGGCAGTGGGGGCTGGCAGTGGGGCTGGCTGTGGGGCTGGCAGTGGGGCTGGCAGTGGGGGCTGGCAGTGGGTGCTGGCAGTGGGACTGGCTGTGGGGCTGGCAGTGGGTGCTGGCAGTGGGTGCTGGCAGTGGGGCTGGCTGTGGGGCTGGCAGTGGGGGCTGGCTGTGGGGCTGGCTGTGGGGCTGGCAGTGGGGGCTGGCTGTGGGGCTGGCAGTGGGGCTGGCGCCGGGTGCTGGCAGACCGGGAGGGGGAGGGGGCAGCGCTGTGGAAGGGGGCGGAGCTGGGCGCCGAGGGGGCTGGGCTCCGGGGCGAGGCCGGGGGTGCTGACGAGCTTCTCTCTCTCTCTTCCCCCCGCGCTGCCACAGGGAGTGGGAGACCCTGTAAGTCTGAGCTGTGCACGTCTCTTGTCCCGCTGTGCCGGGGGGCTGAGCCCCACACCGCCCCCTGCTGGAGGGGCCCCTCGCTGGGTGGGGGCGCCATGCCCGGCGTTTGGGGAACAGCAAATGGCCCTGCTGGTCCCGGCTCCACAAGCTCCGACCTCCAGCTCCCAACAGAGGAAAGCGGCTGAGCCGGGTCAGAGCCCCAGGACTGGCCAGTGCCCCGGGCTTGCCCCATTGCCGGGGGCTAGCGCTGCTGCCGGCACCTCGGGAGACCTGCAGGAGTCACCTGCTCTGCTCAGGCCTCCCCCTCGGGGTCTACACAGCCGTGTGGGCGGGGCTTTCTGTGCCCCGCCCCATCCGACAGCCGTGTGGGCGGGGCTTTCTGTGCCCCGCCCCATCCGACAGCCGTGTGGGCGGGGCTTTCTGTGCCCCGCCCCATCCGACAGCCGTGTGGGCGGGGCTTTCTGTGGCCCGCCCCATCCTACAGCCGTGTGGGCGGGGCTTTCTGTGGCCCGCCCCATCCGACAGCCGTGTGGGCGGGGCTTTCTGTGCCCCGCCCCATCCGACAGCCGTGTGGGCGGGGCTTTCTGTGGCCCGCCCCATCCTACAGCCGTGTGGGCGGGGCTTTCTGTGGCCCGCCCCATCCGACAGCCGTGTGGGCGGGGCTTTCTGTTCCCCGCCCCATCCGACAGCCGTGTGGGCGGGGCTTTCTGTGCCCCCCCAGCCCACCCCAGCTATAAGGGCCTGGGCCCCGCCCCGCCCCTGAGCCTGCCTGTCTCCACAGGAACCAGTCCAACGTGCGGCGGATGCACACGGCCGTCAGGCTTAACGAGGTCATCGTGAAGAAGTCGCAGGAAGCCAAGCTGGTCCTGCTCAACATGCCTGGGCCGCCCCGCAACCGGAAGGGGGATGAGAACTGTATCCTTCGGCCACGCGGCCAGGCCGGGTCGGGGCTGGGGGCGTTGCTGGCTCGGGGACACGGGCTGAGTGTGGCTGGGGGGCTGCCCAACGCCTCGCCCCACTTGCCAGCAGCTGGGGTGTGGCACTGCCCCTCCCCAGTCCCAGGGGCTGCCCCCTGCTGGGCAGGGCCATGTCGCTGGGGCAGGAGGAGCAGCGCCCAGAGCCCCAGGACCGGACTGCAGCCCTCGTGCTCTGCGCTGGGGCTCCAGGCTTTGGGCTGGCGTGGGGTAGGGCCTGGCGCGCTGGACGGAGCTGTGCTGGCTGCCTGGAGGGGCCGCAGCCTTACAACTGCCCCCGTGGGGCAGGGCCTGGCGCGCTGGACGGAGCTGTGCTGGCTGCCTGGAGGGGCCGCAGCCTTACAACTGCCCCCGTGGGGCAGGGCCTGGCGCGCTGGACGGAGCTGTGCTGGCTGCCTGGAGGGGCTGCAGCCTTACAACTGCCCCCGTGGGGCAGGGCCTGGCGCGCTGGATGGAGCTGTGCTGGCTGCCTGGAGGGGCTGCAGCCTTACAACTGCCCCCGTGGGGCAGGGCCTGGCGCGCTGGACAGAGCTGTGCTGGCTGCCTGGAGGGGCTGCAGCCTTACAACTGCCCCCGTGGGGCAGGGCCTGGCGCGCTGGACAGAGCTGTGCTGGCTGCCTGGAGGGGCCGCAGCCTTACAACTGCCCCCGTGGGGCAGGGCCTGGCGCGCTGGATGGAGCTGTGCTGGCTGCCTGGAGGGGCCGCAGCCTTACAACTGCCCCCGTGGGGCAGGGCCTGGCGCGCTGGACGGAGCTGTGCTGGCTGCCTGGAGGGGCTGCAGCCTTACAACTGCCCCCGTGGGGCAGGGCCTGGCGCGCTGGACGGAGCTGTGCTGGCTGCCTGGAGGGGCTGCAGCCTTACAACTGCCCCCATGGGGCAGGGCCTGGCGCGCTGGACGGAGCTGTGCTGGCTGCCTGGAGGGGCCGCAGCCTTACAACTGCCCCCATGGGGCAGGGCCTGGCGCGCTGGATGGAGCTGTGCTGGCTGCCTGGAGGGGCTGCAGCCTTACAACTGCCCCCATGGGGCAGGGCCTGGCGCGCTGGACGGAGCTGTGCTGGCTGCCTGGAGGGGCTGCAGCCTTACAACTGCCCCCGTGGGGCAGGGCCTGGCGCGCTGGACGGAGCTGTGCTGGCTGCCTGGAGGGGCTGCAGCCTTACAACTGCCCCCGTGGGGCAGGGCCTGGCGCGCTGGACGGAGCTGTGCTGGCTGCCTGGAGGGGCTGCAGCCTTACAACTGCCCCCGTGGGGCAGGGCCTGGCGCGCTGGACGGAGCTGTGCTGGCTGCCTGGAGGGGCTGCAGCCTTACAACTGCCCCCGTGGGGCAGGGCCTGGCGCGCTGGACGGAGCTGTGCTGGCTGCCTGGAGGGGCTGCAGCCTTACAACTGCCCCCGTGGGGCAGGGCCTGGCGCGCTGGATGGAGCTGTGCTGGCTGCCTGGAGGGGCTGCAGCCTTACAACTGCCCCCGTGGGGCAGGGCCTGGCGCGCTGGACGGAGCTGTGCTGGCTGCCTGGAGGGGCTGCAGCCTTACAACTGCCCCCATGGGGCAGGGCCTGGCGCGCTGGATGGAGCTGTGCTGGCTGCCTGGAGGGGCTGCAGCCTTACAACTGCCCCCGTGGGGCAGGGCCTGGCGCGCTGGACAGAGCTGTGCTGGCTGCCTGGAGGGGCTGCAGCCTTACAACTGCCCCCGTGGGGCAGGGCCTGGCGCTGCAGTTGACTCAGTGCGTGTTCCTCTGGACACACATGCCCCGCACATAGGAGCGCGGGACGTAAGCCTGGCCAGTCCGGGTCAGGCCAATGGCCCTTCCAGCCCAGGGCCCTGCCTGCCCACAGCAGCCAGCGCCCGGCACCCCAGAGGGAGTGAACAGAACAGGGAACCATCCAGTGACCATTCCCAGCTGCCGGCAGACTGAGGCCAGGGACCCTCCCTGCCCAGCCTGGCTAAGAGCCATTGATGGACCCAGACTCCATGAATGTATCTAGTTCTTTTTTAAACCCTGTTATACTTTTGGCCTTCCCAGCACTCCTCCCCTGGCGAGGAGTTCCACAGGTTGACTGTGTGTTGTGTGAAGAAGCACTTTGTCTTGTTTGTTTTACACCTGCTGCCTATTCTTGTGTTTTGAGGGCTACGTCTACATTGGCAAGATTTTGCGCAAATATTCTTTAATGCAGTTTTTGCATTAAAGTATTTGCGCAAGAGAGCGTCTGCACTGGCATGAGCCTTTGCGCAAGAGCATCTGTGCCAGTGCAGATGCTCTCTTGCGCAAGAAAGCTCTGGTGGCCATTTTAACCATCGGGCTTTCTTGCACAAGAAATTCATGTTGCCTGTCTACACTGGCCTCTTGTGCAAGAACAGTTACACAAAAGGGCTTATCCCTGAGTGGGAGCATCATATTTCTTGCGCAAGAACTCGCGGCCAGTGTAGACAGGCTTTTGCGCAAAATCTTGCCAATGTAGACACAACCGAGAAGTAAATAGCACTTCCTTATTTACTTAGAACATAACACATGAACATAAGAACGGCCGTACTGGGTCGGACCAAAGGTCCATCTAGCCCAGTGTCCTGTCTGCCGACAGTGGCCAGCACCAGGTGCCCCAGAGAGGGTGGACCGAAGACAATGATCAAGCGATTTGTCTCCTGCCATCCCTCTCCAGCCTCGGACAAACAGAGGCCAGGGACACCATTTTATCCCCTGGCTAATAGCCTTTTATGGACCTAACCTCCAGGAAATTATCCAGCTTCTCTTTAAACTCTGTTATAGTGCTAGCCTTCACAGCCTCCTCTGGCAAGGAGTTCCACAGGTTGACAACACGCTGTGTGAAGAAGAACTTTCTTTTATTAGTTTTAAACCTGCTCCCCATTAATTTCATTTGGTGTCCTCTAGTTCTTCTATTTAGGGAACTAATAAATAACTTTTCTTTATCCGCCCTCTCCACCCCACTCATGATTTTATAGACCTCTATCATATCCCCCCTCAGTCTCCTCTTTTCTAAACTGAAAAGTCCCAGTCGCTTTAGCCTCTCCTCAGATGGGACCCGTTCCAAACCCCTACTCATTTTAGTTGCCCTTTTCTGAACCCTTTCCAAGGCCAAAATCTCTTTTTCACATCAGTCACATCAGCCCTCAGTTGTCTCTTTTCCAAGCTGAAACGTCCCCGTCGTCCTCATCTTTCCTACGGAAGCTGCTCCGGCCCCTCGTCGTTTTCATTGTCTGTTTGTGAATCTTTTCCGACTCCAGCCTATCTTCCGGGAGGGGCCGAGCACCTTTGCTCGCCGGGATTTCAGAGGCAGCGTGGCATCTTCTGTCTTACTCGCTCTCTCTTTCGTGCCGCGTCCCGTGCTCGTTGCTTTTCGGCGGTGGCTGCACTGGAGCAGGTGTGTGCCGGGAACGCCCCGGTGGCAGCCGCTAGCTCGGCGTGTGCGCCCCTGGGATGCTGTTCCCACGGCAGCACGGTGCCCTCGCCACCGCTCGCGTTCACCTGCCAGCGGGCGCCCAGTCACCCGGCCGGGCGAGAGCCTTTTGTGCCCACCCGCCCTGCCCCCGCTGCCAGCCTCTTGGCATCGCCTGCGCGTGTCCCGCCTCGTTCCCTGCGGCCGTGCCCCGAGGAATCCGTTAACGAGGGTCCCGGAACAGAGCCGGGGGCGCCGCTAGATACCTCCCTCCAGCCCGGACGCCCGCTGCTCCTGCCCCCGGCGCCAGCCTGTGCCCCCCCACCCCGAGGGGCGTCCCACGCAGCCCAGCTTCAGAGCCGGGGGCACCGCTAGATACCTCCCTCCAGCCTGGACGCCCGCTGCTCCTGCCCCCGGCGCCGGCCTGTGCCCCCCGCCCCGAGGGGCGTCCCCCGCAGCCCAGCTTCAGAGCCGGGGGCGCCGCTAGATACCTCCCTCCAGCCCGGACCCCCCGCTGCTCCTGCCCCCGGCGCCGGCCTGTGCCCCCCGCCCCGAGGGGCGTCCCACGCAGCCCAGCTTCAGAGCCTGGCCAGCCACTAGATACCTCCCTCCAGCCCGGACGCCCGCTGCTCCTGCCCCCGGTGCCGGCCTGTGCCCCCCACCCCGAGGGGCGTCCCATGCAGCCCAGCTTCAGAGCCGGGGACGCCGCTAGATACCTCCCTCCAGCCCGGACGCCCGCTGCTCCTGCCCCCGGCACCGGCCTGTGCCCCCCACCCCGAGGGGCGTCCCACGCAGCCCAGCTTCAGAGCCGGGGGCGCTGCTAGATACCTCCCTCCAGCCCGGACGCCCCGCTGCTCCTGCCCCCGGCACCGGCCTGTGACCCCCACCCCGAGGGGCGTCCCACGCAGCCCAGCTTCAGAGCCTGGCCAGCCGCTAGATACCTCCCTCCAGCCCGGACGCCCGCTGCTCCTGCCCCCGGCGCCAGCCTGTGACCCCCCGCCCCGAGGGGCGTCCCACGCAGCCCAGCTTCAGAGCCGGGGGCGCCGCTAGATACCTCCCTCCAGCCCGGACGCCCCGCTGCTCCTGCCCCCGGCGCCGGCCTGTGCTATGCGTTTGCTGGTCTCCACGACCCCCGGCCTGGCTGTTCGGTGCAGTCTGAGTGCGCCCTCCTTGCCCGAAGTGCCCTGCGGCTACGTCCCGCCTCCCACCGGCCAGTCTCGTCGGACACACTCCTGCGTTCCCATCGGACAAAACTCCCTTCCCGCCCCCCACGCTCCTCCCCCTGCTGCAAGACCCCTGCCGGGACAGATCCCTTTTCTTCCAGCAAGCGGGACGCTGAGCACCCCTTTTACCGCTGCCTGGGGGTCTGTCTACACTACCCCGCTAGTTCCAACTAGGAGGGTAATGTAGGCATACCGCACTTGCAAATGAAGCCCGGGATTTGAATTTCCCGGGCTTCATTTGCATAAGCAGGGAGCCGCCATTTTTAAAACCCCGCTGGTTCGAACCCCGTGCAGCGCGGCTACACGGGGCTCGAACTAGGTAGTTCGAACTAGGCTTCCTATTCCGAACTACCGGTACACCTCGTGGAACACCCCCCTGATGCGTGGAATGAGGTGTAACGGTAGTTCGGAATAGGAAGCCTAGTTCGACCTACCTAGTTCGAGCCCCGTGTAGCCGCGCTGCACGGGGTTCGAACCAGTGGGGTTTTAAAAATGGCGGCTCCCCGCTTATACAAATGAAGCCTGGGAAATTCAAATCCCGGGCTTCATTTGCAAGTGCGGTATGCCTACATTACCCTCCTAGTTGGAACTAGCGGGGTAGTGTAGACATACCCTGATTGCGGAACTCGCCTGAGCCTCCTCCACCGGGACCGTCTGGGGCAGGAGGCGGGTGCGGGGGGACTCGCGTCTGGGGCAGGAGGCTGGGTGCAGGGGACTCGCATCTGGGGCAGGAGGCAGGTGCGGGGGGACTCGCATCTGGGGCAGGAGGCGGGTGCGGGGGGACTCGCGTCTGGTGCAGGAGGCTGGGTGCGGGGGACTCACGTCTGGGGCAGGGGGCTGGGTGCGGGGGACTCGCGTCTGGGGCAGGGAGCTGGGTGCGGGGGACTCGCATCTGGGGCAGGGAGCTGGGTGCGGGGGACTCGCGTCTGGGGCAGGAGGCTGGGTGCGGGGGACTCGCATCTGGGGCAGAAGGCTGGGTGCGGGGGACTCGCATCTGCGGCAGAAGGCTGGGTGCGGGGGACTCCCGTCTGGGGCAGGAGGCGGGTGCGGGGGACTCGCGTCTGGAGCAGGAGGCTGGATGCGGGGGACTTGCATCTGCGGCAGGAGGCTGGTGCGGGGGACTCGCGTCTGGGGCAGGAGGCGGGTGCGGGGGACTCGCGTCTGGGGCAGGGGGCTGGGTGCGGGGGACTCGCGTCTGGGGCAGGAGGCGGGTGCAGGGGGACTCGCGTCTGGGGCAGGGGGCTGGGTGCGTGGGACTCGCGTCAGGGGCAGGAGGCGGGTGCAGGGGACTCGCATCTGGGGCAGGAGGCGGGTGCAGGGGACTCGCGTCTGGGGCAGGAGGCGGGTGCGGGGGACTCGCGTCTGGGGCAGGAGGCGGGTGCGGGGGACTCGCGTCTGGAGCAGGAGGCGGGTGCGGGGGACTTGCGTCTGGGGCAGGAGGCGGGTGCGGGGGACTTGCGTCTGGGGCAGGAGGCGGGTGCGGGGGACTTGCGTCTGGGGCAGGAGGCGGGTGCGGGGGACTCCCGTCTGGGGCAGGAGGCGGGTGCGGGGGACTCGCGTCTGGGGCAGGAGGCGGGTGCGGGGGACTCGCGTCTGGGGCAGGAGGCGGGTGCGGGGGACTCCCGTCTGGGGCAGGAGGCGGGTGCGGGGGACTTGCGTCTGGGGCAGGAGGCGGGTGCGGGGGACTTGCGTCTGGGGCAGGAGGCGGGTGCGGGGGACTCCCGTCTGGGGCAGGAGGTGGGTGCGGGGGACTCGCGTCTGGGGCAGGAGGCGGGTGCGGGGGACTCCCGTCTGGGGCAGGAGGCGGGTGCGGGGGAGGTTCAGGGCTGGGACGGGCTCAGGAAGCAGGCTCTGGCTGGACACTCTTTCATTGAGACGGCTTCCGGGTTTCGGAGCAGCGGGGTTAAGGCGGCTCGCTCCTGCCCTGGCCCTGCACCGCTCCGGAAAGCAGCTGGCATGTTCCTCCACGGCGCCATGTGCTGCCCCTCCCACAGGCGCGGAGCCCACGGCTTGTACTGGCCACGGGTCCCCGACACCGACCAATGGGAGCCTCAGGAGCGGTGTCTGCAGGCAGGGGCAGCGTGTGGAGCCCCCGGGCTGCAGGGCCACGCCAGCCACGCCAGGAGCAGCAGTGACCAGAGGGAGAATGGCTCCGGCCACGCCCGGGCAGGCATCTGAGAACTCCCGCCCCCAGGAACGCCATTGAAGCGGGAGAGAGGCATGAAACCGACGAAGGGGCCAGACCAGCCACACCCCAACTAAGCCACGTTGCCAGCAGGGGGAGTAACGACCCCCCACGGCGTGGGTAGGGTCGGGAGACGTGGGTGAAGGCCAGTGTGTTGTGAGCGCGGCAGGGACTCGCATTGCCAAGCTCCGTGTGTGGAGACGGGGTATAGGAGTGCCGGGGGGGACACCCTGATGTCAGCGCCCCGCCCCCCCCACACTGCACAGCAAGCAGGAGGCTCCCGGGGGGCAGCTCCAAGGCAGAGGGCAGGCGTGGCAGGACGGGAGGGGGGGCAATTGAAGTGCCAGCGCTTGAGAGCTCCCTGGCCACGCGCATCAGGAGCCCTGGCGGTGCGTCTCGACTGCTCTCTCAAATCGAAGCAGGAGGCGCGCGCTCCGCAAATGGCGCATCTCACGCTGGTTTCATTTCAGAACAGGCCGTTTCCACATTTGGCACGTCTACAAGGCACCACATTTCAAAAGAAAGCCCCATGTCGAGCCAGCTCATCCTGTGCAACGAGGTTTACAGGGCTGCGGAACTAGCACATCCGTTAGTTCAAAAATCATTCCGAAATCGCGGCCACATTCCCTGGACGCGGGGGAGCTATTTCGGGATGGCCGGCAGTTTGGACGTCCCTCAGAGGCTCTGGGAGATCCCGAGCTACTGGTTGGTGACCACTGCTGTAGGGGCACTCAGCCATGGGTTTAACCGTAGCCAGTCTCTACAAAGGAATGTTCCTAACCAGTTACAGAGCGAGAGCAGAGCTGGGTCTGACACTGGCACCCTGGGCTTGCATAAAGACATTCACTGGCTGGCGCATTACAAAGCCAATTTCTCCTGCTTTTAACATCCACATGTTCACATCTAAAGCTGTGAATGGGCACACCCAGGGTATGTCTACACTACCCTCCTAGTTCGAACTAGGAGGGTAATGTATGCATACCGCACTTGCTAATGAAGCCCGGGATTTGAATTTCCCGGGCTTCATTAGCATAAGCGGGGAGCCGCCATTTTTAAATCCCCGCTGCTTCGAACCCCGTGTAGCGCGGCTACACGGGGCTCGAACTAGGTAGTTCGGACTAGGGTGCCTATTCCGAACTACCGGTACTCCTCGTTTCACGAGAAGTAACGGTAGTTCGGAATAGGACCCTAGTCCGAACTACCTAGTTCGAGCCCCGTGTAGCCGCGCTACACGGGGTTCGAAGCAGCGGGGATTTAAAAATGGCGGCTCCCCGCTTATGCTAATGAAGCCCGGGAAATTCAAATCCCGGGCTTCATTAGCAAGTGCGGTATGCATACATTACCCCGCTAGTTCGAACTAGCGGGGTAGTGTAGACATACCCCCAGCCCACTTCTTTGCCCCCATGGACACGGGCCCTACAGTTGACAGGCTCTTCTTTTACTGTTCCAGATACCTCTCGGGGGCTGCTATTTCCACCCGCTGCAGTGGGCCGTGCCCACGAAAGCTCAGATTCTGTACATTTGGTCGTCTCTACGCTGGCCCAGGACTACTCATTGGTTTTGAAGTCACAGACTAGTGTGGCTCCCCCTCAGACTTAGCCATCGTGTGAACACACAGCGGTACAAACACAGAGGCTGCATGTGTGGCCCCCGCCAACCACCAGCGCCAGTCCCTGGGGCCCTCCCCTCCACCCTGTTCTGAGGGGATCACACTCACGGGACTCGTGCCAGCACTCGGCTCCGTAGGGTCCCTGGAGCTGGCACTGAGGGGTGGGGGGCCCTGGGCCCTGCATCCCCATTCGCAGCCAGACGGGACTCTCAGGCGGCAGGGAGAAGAGAAGGTTCCTTGGTTCCCAGGGACACAGTGTAGCCCAGACTTGGTTACAGGACCTAGGAGCCGTCAGTCCGTCTTGGGGAGAGGGGGGCCCAGGGCCAGGACTCTGGGCCCCTGCCCTGCCCCCCAAGCCAGCTAGATTCCCCTCTCCCCCAGCCAGCCCCCAGGCGGCCCCACCCCCTCCCTGTTCAGATTCCCGTGCCCCAAGTGGTAACTGACCATCACTGGCTGCATCTTCCCCCTGGGGCCAGGGGCCAGGCCATTCCCTACGGGCCTCCCCTCAGGCGCTCTCCCCAGGGACCCCATCCCCCACTGAGCACTGCGCGCCCCCCCACTACGTCACTGGGCCCTCTTGGGGGCCCCTTCTCTCTCAGGGGTTAGCCCCAGGCCCTGCCGCCTCCTGGAGCGGCACCGGGGCCCCCACGCCAGAGGGAGCAATGGCCCCCGGGCGCTGGGCCCGAGTGACAGCCAGCACGGAGCAGGAGGTTCTGGGGCATCTCCACACAGGAACCCTCAGGCCCGCCCGGGTGGGCCCCAGCTGCTCCCCTGCCCCGTCCGGAGACCTGTGATTCCGAGCCCCAACTCTGCCCTTTGTCTTGGGGCAGGTGACTAGGGTCGTCTGGGCCCCTCTCCCTGGCAGGAGCCTCCCCGTCACAGCCCCTTGGCCTCCCGCTGGCCTGCTGGGGGCCCCATCCTCCAGGCACTGGCCGGCTCCCGGTTCTGGGCTCGACCCTGCAACAACGCCCTCTCCCTCCCCTCGCTACACCAGTGACCCCCATGGGCAGGCAGCCCCTTGAGAAAAACAAGAACCCCCCCCCCCACTTTATCACAGAGGGGCACAGCTGATTGGTGGAGGCCCGTAACAGTGCAACTAACTCAGCCAATCAGCACATCACTGTTGTCGGCTAATTTGCATCCCAGCACGGGCTCTGGGTAGGGTCCTGCTGGGTGGCGCGGGGGCTGGGTCGTGACGGGCCCCCCCGCGTGGGACGATCAGCCTGAGGCGCCCTCCTGCCTCAGCGCCTGGGCATGTCCTGAGGGGCAGCCCAGGGCGTTCGCCCCGCCGGCCCTCTGCTGCTCTGTGTTCTCCTTGACAGCCGCGGCCCCGCAGACATGGAGTTCCTGGAGGTGCTGACGGAGCACCTGGACCGGGTCATGCTGGTGCGCGGCGGGGGCCGGGAAGTCATCACCATCTACTCCTGAAAGCCCAGCTACCGAGCTGAGCGCCCGCGCGCCAGCCCCTTTGCCCCAGCTCCGGGGGCGCCAGAGGGCGGTGCCGCTCGTGCTCAGAACCTTCGCCGCGCCCCCTGCTCCATCCGAACTGCAGCCCCCGAGTCCGGGGCTACCAGCACCAGCGCCGCCACGCCCCCCGCGCCAGCACAGCCCTGCCGTGGCTGTTCATAGACAGTAGCTGTGAGCCTGAGCCCCCGCCCCGAGCCTGGACACACAGGAAGGGGGGCTGGCCAGGCTCTCAGGCAGTCCTTGGAGCCCCTGGCTGGCCGAGCGCGGGTGCATTGGCCCTGTGGGTCTAGGCCCCCGGCCTGGGCTCCGCCTGCCTTTGAACATATTGAGGTTCGTGGGACACGTTTGCTACCCTGCCCCTGCCTGCTGCCGTCCTTTGGAGCATGTTCGCCTCGCCTGCCGCGCCTCCCCACTCACCGCCCCCCGCAGGGCCAGCCGGGCCCCTTGCCAAGCCCGGCCCCTCCTGCTGCAGCCCCCGGCACTGCTGCGGACAGGTGAGCACGCAGGGCCGACCCTGCAGCGTCCATCGGCGTGAAGGGCAGCGCCTCCCCGGCTGAGGGGCAGGGCTGAGTCCTGGCGGGGGTGGGGACGTGGACAGTGAGATTTCCTGCCCCCTCTGCTCAGCACAGGCCCACGTGGCTCCCCAGCTCCAGCGTGGGGTCTGACCGTGCTGGTGTGGGGTGGGGCCGTGGGCCACAAGTGGGCACAGCCCGGGAAGCATGGGTGCACGTGGGGCTAGCGCCTGGCAGAGGCCTGGGTCCTTCCCCACACCCCATGCTCGGGCTGGGCGTGAGCCCAGTGCCACTGCATGAACATGGCGTCCCTGGGACCGCAGGCCCTGCTGCCGCTTCAGGGGAACGACCACATGTAGTTAAAGCTTATAAATATGCAAATCAGCTCATTTCCCCCCATTCCCAGCAGCAGGACACTGACAGGCCCTGCCGGGGCCCTCGCTCGCTCTGGCCACGTGGCCCCCCAGCAGCACGGCCCTGGGGGCTGCAGGCAAGGCCGGGGGCTGGGCAGGGTAACCTTGCTCCAGCCCCTTCCTCAGCTGAGCAACTGGGGAGCTTTTAAGCAATGTGACTAGCTCTAGGAGCGCCGTGGGGAGGGGGCCGGGGGCGGAGGGCTCCCCCACCCCGGCGCCTGCCCTGCTGTATATACTGTACATATGGTGGGTGTATTTTTACAGTGATATTTGTGTCCTAGAGCGAGGTGGGGCTGGTGCCAGGGAAGCCTGGCTCTGGCGGCAGAGCCCAGGCCCGGGAGGTCCCCGAGGTTTTGCTGAGGCTGGGCCCTCGGGAGAGGGCGGTGTCCCCTCCGCAGCGCCGGGCGGCCCGGGCCAGGCCAGCGCGGGGGCTCGTTCGCTTCTCAATTTTGCTTCTTAGTCTTTTCAGGGAAAAGAGGTTCCAGACTTTTCTGAACTTGTTTCACAGCAGATTTGAGCTTCCAATGCAAGTGCAGCCTGCTCCGGGCGGCCCTCTCGTGCTGGGCCAGCCCTGCCCCAGCCGAGGGACCCCCTTCGCCCCCCACGCCCCTGCGTAAGTCCCCTTAGCCCCGGGGAACCGGCCTGCACAGGCTGCCACGGAGGCAGCCCTGTGCCTTCTGCAGTGGGAGACGGCAGCGCAGAGCCCCCGGGCCTGCAGCACAGCTGAGAGGGGCGGGAGAAGGAAACTCCCTGGAGAAGGCCCCCAGGCCCCTTCTCCCTGCCCCCGCTGGCTCCTCCATCGCCCCTGCACCGCGCTGCCCTTGCGTGGCGCGCTCTAGGCAACAGCATCTGGTGGCCAGTGCCTCTGGGCTGGGCCCCGCCCCAGCAGCTGCTCCTACCTCTGATACCAGCCCCCAACTTCCTGCCCACTGCCACTGCCACGAGGGAGCAGCCTCCAGCAGCCCAGCCCCGCTCCCATCACACTGGGAGGGGCGTGGGGCAGGAAGCTATGGCCCTGGCTGAAGCTTCCTCCTCACAAGCCCTCAGCTCTGCCGCTTGAGCCCCGGCTCCCCCAGAATCCCCTTGGCAGCAGGGCAGACGCAGCCCCCGCTAGCCTGCGGCTCTGCCCAAAGGAGCGATTCTCTGCCCAGCAGCCCTGGCTCTGAGCCCTGCATGGGCCGGGCACCGGCTGCTGCAGCCGCTTGCTACTAGTGGGGAGCCCTGGGCCCAGCCCCCGGCTGGAAGTCGGTGAGGGGGGCCCAGCTCTGCTGAGCGCTCCAGCCACAAGGACATTTCTCAGTGATGGCAGGTCCCTGCTTGGCTGAAGGTTCCTTATGGCTGCAGCCGGCCTGCTGCACCAGTGCTAGGCGGTGGGTGGCTGCCGCTCGGCCCCCATCAGCCCACGGCTTGGCTCTCAAACCAGGCTTCCAGGAGCACAGACCCCCTGCCGGGCTGGACTGACTCTCCTGGCTGCTGCCCGCTGCCCGCCTTTCCTGGCTCCTGCACTGCCCCCCACCCCCTCAGCAGACACCCTTCAGTCCTGGCTCCTTCCCTTTAATCAGGACTGACCAGTTCCTGTTGCCTCACGATTCCTCTGGCACCAACTCCCCAGGCACGCGCTGCCCTCTGCCCCGGAAACCCGCGTGCAGACACACGGCTGCCATCCCATCGGCTCCGTGCTGCCAGGGCTCTAGCAGCGCCCCCGCCCATTACGACAGACAGCAAAAAGGGAAGGGCCGCCCCCCTTGCAGGAGCAAGCCCCAGGGGTGTGAGACTGCACTGCACGCTCGTCTCCAGCCCAGCTCTGCCTCTGCACCTCCCGCGGGCCCAGTTCTCAGAGCAGGTGGGGAGGTCTTGGCGCACAAGGCCTGTTTTCCCGAGAGCAGCGACCAGGAGCACGGTGCTGCTGCCTGGCCGCGTGCAAGGCTGGGGGGAGCCTGCTCAGGGAACCACGCCACAGCAGGCTCCAGCCAGCACGGGGAAAGCCCTTAGCTCTGTGCTGTGCCTACTCCCCTCCAGCCGGCAGCTGCGGCACTAGGGCCAGGCCAGGCTCACAGGCCGCAGGCGGAGGCTGCGCTGGGCAGGGGTGGACGCAGGCGCAGGCACCTGAACCAAAGGAAGGGTGGATATGGTTTCAGTTCCAACAGTTGCACTATAAGAGCCAAGACTCCCCGGCACGGCAGGGCTGACGCACTGGAAGGCTCCGGGCTGAGGTTGTGTTGGTTGCAAACCACTTTTCTGTGCTACATGTGCAATATATTTGTTCTGAATGTGATCACCCGTCCATTCATTACACCAACTTTATAATCACTGTTCTAGATGTTTTACATCCATTCCAATGACTTATTCCAAGTGCAATATCTCAATAGACAGTGACCCCGTATGCTTTGTGTTTTAAAGAATCTGTGTGCAGAGCAATGCAAAGACGTTTCAATTATGTAAATAAACCTGGTTGCAAACCAAAAGAAAGATTAATAGGCTTGCATTTAATTTGTGTGCGAGTGACTCAGCGTTAGGCCGCCTTGTGTTCGCTGTGGATAGTACAGGAGGACTGCCTCCTGCGTTGTTGAATGCTCCTGTTCATGCTTTACAGCTTTATTGTATTCAGTTTTTAGACTCCTGTCTGCACCAAATGCAATAAATGATTTTATTACACCCTTCACCACTTGCAGTGGGAAATTGTCACTTGGTTTTGACAGCTACAGCACATATCCAACACGTGGCTATTTTCAGGTACCAGGAAGCAGAGGGGATTGCAGGAGCAGCCACCTGGAGACACCCCCCGGCTCCTGGGAAGAAGGGCCGGCTTCAATGTAACACGCAACACCACAGTTTGCCTGTCAATTTTATTAAAAAGTCATGTCCTCTTGTAACAGCACAAAGAAAAACGCTCCACAACACAAACCATTCAGGACAGGGAGTCGCTGCTCCAGGAACTTTGCTTTCTCAACCACTTCTGCCTGCCTGCCCCAGGAAGCCCCGGGGACTCTGGAGGCTAGGGATTCCCTTTGGCACTGCAGACAGATCTAGTCAGTCTGCCCCAACGAAGCAGGCCACAGGTTAAAAATCTGCTTGGGAATCGCTGCCTGACTTTCCACAAAAGCATCCAGTGCTGCTACTAAAACGTTTGGAAACTTAAAAACATAGGAGTCCTCTCTGCACTGCCTCCCAGCCCGAGCCAGAGCCAATCCTCCTGCAGAGCGCAGACTCCCCGTCCCGCGAGCCTGCTGGACCCAATTCTGGGAGGAATAGCTGCACAGACCCAGGGGTTCTGCGGCCACGGCCCCAATGCACTGCTGGTCGGTTTGGAGCTCCCTCTCCTGGCCTGAGCAGCAGGGTTTGCCGTTACACCCAGAACAAAGCTGGAAAGTGCCTCACCTGAGTAGGGACAACAGATCCTTGCTGGCCTCACTGAGCCTCGAAGTCTTAGCCCTGCCATGGGGGGAGGGGGGGAGGGAGGTCAAGTCTTGTACATGCCTCAGGAGTTCAGCTGCTCCAGCACCACCCGGGATCTTTCCCCTCATCGGGCTCATGGGCTTCCGACCCAGGCCCAGTGCCGAGGCCACGCCCTGCAGAGGGAGGGGGTCAGGCGCAGACAGACCCACTTGGCTGTGCTAAGCTCCTTGTGAAATTCTCTGCCAGCCCCACTGCCATGAAAGCCCCGAGCCCGGGAACCGCCAGTGGGCTGCAAGAGCAGGAGCTGCTCTCTGAATGCAGCTCCCCGCCAGGAGGGAAAAAGGCGACACGTCCCACAGCTACCCTACCGGGCCGCGGGCTCTAGCCCTGTGGAGAAGGCGTGGCCCGGGGCAGCACAGGACCCCGGGGGAGAGGACATGCATGTGCAGGGCTAGGACAAAAGACTTAAGAGCTAGGAGGATGGGACTGGCGAAGGGGCGGGGCTCTGCAGCGAGATGCTAGTAGTGGCGCTGGTAGGAGCCCATGGGTTGGGGGGCAGAGGGCCCTGCTCGGCCCTGGGCCACTGTCTGACTCACCAGGTGGGAGAGTGCAGGGCCGCTCTGGATTAGGGTGTCCAAGGCTTTCTGCACACTGGGGTTGTCAAAGTTGATGCCTGAGGAGGACACGGGCCTCTGAGCGGCTATGTTGCTAGGGGTAGGCAGCCGATTCTGGTGCTGACCATAGTGCACCTGGGGCGGCTGAGGCGCCCCAGGCCTGGGGCCTGCATTCCTTGTGGAGCCTGGGAGCGCAGGAAGCTGAGGCACAGGGGCCTGCGTTCGCTGCTGAGCTTGGTTCAGGCCTGCAGCGCTGAGCTGCACTGCCCGGGCCTGGCTGCTGGCTACGCTAGCGTAGTTCTGGTTCTGAGTGCCCCCGGAGGCCGCCGTGGAAACCGCAGAGCTACTGTTTGCTACAGCAGCTGCTGCCGCTGCAGCTGCAGCCCCACTGTTGAAGAGGCTGAGGATTTTTGCCTGAAGCTCCTGTTGGGGATTAGTGGCGGACACTGTGACTGGGGGGGCAGAGGCCAGGGGCTGAGTGCTTGGATGAGTCTGAGCGCTTGGAAGGCTGGGCTGGCTGGTCATCGATGATCCGGAAGGCACCCCAAGAGACTGCCTCGACAGTGGAGCTGGACAGAGAAAAGAAAGGGGTGAATTCCCTGCAGGCCCATCCTAGGAGCCCCGATGGGCAGCAAGTCAACTACTGCCCTGCCGCGTGCAAGCGAAAGACAGGCCCCATCGCTTCCAAACGGTCTCTGATGCCCCCACCTGTATGAAACTGGCTTGAGTCTAAATGTGCACAAAGATGCTTTGGACAAAACACTTCCTGGAATTATCAATGTCCATGTGCCAATCTGTAGAGCCCTGGGACTGTTTCCGGTTTTAAACGTGAGCCCTCCAGGGTGCGCCACCCCCAGCCATAGGGACTGGGCGGCCAACTTCAGCCTTGTTTGTCCTAAGTCTAAGCAGTGGCTGGCCCGAGGGGTGATGTGCCCATATCACCTGGCAGTGGGATACCAGTTTGACCAGGTAATTTGCCATAAAAGACGGGGATACAGAACAAGCTTCCTGATCAGAGAGAACCTCTGAAAACAATGGGAAACTCTGTCCCTTTGTCTTCAGCTGGCCTAGGGAAGGCCTGGCACACTAGAGATCTTCTGCAAAAAGTTCTTGCACGAGAGCGTGTCCACACTGCCACGGATGCTCTTGTGCAAGAAAGTTCTGATGGCCATTCTGTGAATGGCCATCAGTTCACCTGTGCTTTTTCCGATAGGGGTTTCTCGCGCAAGAAACCCCTAGCTGTCTGTCCACACACTTGTGTAAAAAGGCTTATTCCTCGTAGAAAGAGGAATAACTTGTGCCAAAAGCCCTGCCTTCTGACGATCTACTGTACTTCTTACGCAAAAACGCATTTGCAGTGTGGCCGCTCCATGAATTTTTGTGCAAAAACTCTGCAGTGCAGACATAGCCAAAGATCCAAAGAAACAAAGAGAACTGAAAACCCAAGTTCTTGGGCTTGAAATCTTGCCTGAAACAAGAGCAAGTTGAGGGGAGTTTGTAAAGTGTCTTAGAACTAGCTCTGCCCGTCTCTGTTGCAATTCAGTAGCTTACTTTGAGCTGTTTTCACTTGCAAGCCAGTTAAACCCTACCCTACTGCTTGTACTTCAAGTCCCTCTGGCTTGCTATCACACCCTGCGTAAATAACTTTTACTGGGGGAACAATCAGTGTGCATCTCTCTCTTTCACTGAAAGGGCAAACAGCCTCAGGAGCTTCCTGTGTGTAAAACTCTTACTCAGAGAAAGATGGATCCATTTGGGGTTCTGGTCCCTGGGGAGGACTGGTTCCCTAGGTGCTGCGCCCCAGCACTGCATTCCCACAGAGCTGAAGTGGATCCGTTTCTGCATTGTCCTTCAGGGGCCAGCTACCCCAACTCTGCACCTTGTCTGGGGGAGACCAGAGAATCTGGTCCTACAGGACAGGGTGATGGAGAGCCCCAGGGGGTCATCTGGGACCACACCCAATCCATTTCCGTAAGTCAATTCAGTTACTCAGTTGGTGTCTGCCAGCAATCTCCCAGCGAGAACCTAACACCCCAGGTTAGACCTGACTGAACAGAGCCCCCTCAATACTCCACGGCTAAGGCGGAGCATCCTACCGCAAAGGGAGCGCCGGCAACGCCTCTGCAGTGGGCACAGCTGTACCTGCAACACTGCGCTTTCTGCCATCAGCATCAAGCTGCCTCCCAGTACCTGGGGTTACAGGCCCCCTCTAGTCAGAAGCTCTGGGACTTCAGCTTTGCCTTCCCCAGCCCGGGATGATGATGCTCCAGGGTAACGGGGCTCAGACTCTGGTCCCCCCCCGGGTGATGCTGTAATTTGCATTGTCATGAGGCGCCCCGGTGCAACGAAGTGGGAGAGCTCCTGCAATAGAGGCCTCTACTGGCACAGCTCAGTCTTCCAGGCATCACCCTCTCAGGCCCTGCTCATACAGCAGCTGAGCCAGCAAAGTCTGGCAGCGCAGACTCAAGGGAGCAGACAGGCTGCCTCAAAGGCCTGGTACGGTCCATATGTTGGAGCGAAGGGGACAACTTACCCTGCAGAGAGTCCGAACTTCCTCTAAGCAGTCGCTCCTTCCGCTCTCTCAGGTAATTGATGACTTTATCGGTCTCTTCTGCAGTCAGATAGCGGTTGTCTGCCAGCAGGTTCAAGAGACTCTGGATCCCAGGCGGGTGGCCCCCTCTGGCACCTTCCTCTATGGGTGGTGGGCGTTCACGTTCCTGCAGAATTGCTTCATCTGCCATCTTGGCAGCCTGCCTGGCTATTTCTTCACGCTCCTTCTCCCGGCTCTCTGCCTTGTACCGCTCATAATTCCTTGCCACCAGCACCATTGCATCAGCTTGGGGCATATTGCGATGTTCTGCACAAGGAGAGATGCTTTAACTATGTGGACCTCACTGATTTTAGGTGCAAATTTTAGCTGCTCCATCCCCTGCCCTGGGTCAGCAGGAGATTAGAGTGAAGAGGCAGGAGCAACTCTTAGTTTCCAAGACTGGGCTTGGAATCTTTTCCAGCACCACAAGCCACAGCCGTGGTTCTAAACCAGAGGTATGCCTACTCCTGGGGGAACATCAACTCACCTAGATATCTGCCTCCTTTTACGGCAGGCTACATCAAAACACTGGTCAAGTCCATACAAACTATAGTTCCATACAGTGACATGTTTATACTGCTCTATCTATGTGTTATAGAAATGTGCATGTGCCTGTCCAGCCGTGAATCAGTCTGTTCAAGAACCCCACCAAGATGGTAAGAGCCAGGACAAGAAGCAGAGGCTGGTGCTGGGGGCAGCTGGTTCTCCCCCCCCCCCCCCAGCACTGGTTCAGCGATACCCCCTTCCGCCCACCCCCTGCTGCCTCTGGTAGAGGCACGGGGGGCAGGTGGGGTGGAGGTGTGCTAGTGGAAGCTGCTTTGCAGAAGTAGCAGTGCAGGATGGCAGGAGGCTCCCCAGGAGTGGGGCCAGAGCACACTGGCTGCTGACCTCGCCACTGGGGTAACGGATACAAATTCATGCGGTTACATGACACTCCAATTACCCACTGTCTAACATCCCCAGCTAGGACTACCAAATTTGCCATGCAACTTCCTCTTCTAACTTAAGGGCTTGGTTGCGCCAGGAAGATGGGATCTGCCTGGAATGGGACTGTTTTCTATAACACGAGGGGGAGGGGGCTGACCGGAGAGATGCTATACTGCAGAGTGACCACCACTGAGGGCAGCAGCATCACCAGGAGAGTGGCCAAGACTAGTGTTCTTGCCAGCCACCGGACGGGGTAAGCAACTCCCCTGCCCCAAGCCCCTCCCACCAGCAGCTCCACCACCCTCCCTGGATTGGCCCATGTGCTGTCCCCTCAGGGATGACCTCTCCTGCCTTGTGCTCTCCCCTCCAGCCTCTGGACTGGGTCTGAGGACTATCAGCCTGCATTGCCCCCACGGCCGGCCCACGTGCTCCTTCCCCAACCCCAGGAGAAGCCAGCAGGTGAGGTACGTAGTCCCCGCTGCCCCAGGAGAAGCCAGCAGGTGAGGTACGTAGTCCCCGCTGCCCCAGGAGAAGCCAGCGGGCATCCTCACTCCCTGAACTCTCCCTCATCCCAACCCCCTGCCCTAAAGCCCTCCTCAATCCCCAACCCGCTCTCATACCCCCCATTCCCAGCGAGGAAAGGGTTTGGTTGTACAAGGAAAATGGGATGTACCTGGAATGGGATTGCTTCTCATCAAATGGTACAGAAAAGAGCTAATTACCAGGCAGGTGAATGGGCTGTCTGGGACATCCCCCTCAGGGCTACCCTAGCACTGAGCCTCCTACTCCCCGCCCCAGGCATCCTGTGGGGCAGGTGGGCTGGGCCCTGAAGGGCCCCCCCCCATTCATACGGGAACATTGCTGGCTGTTCCCCTCTCTCAGGGAGCGAGGGCAAGTACACATTTTGCTACATTTTTCATGCTAGCTGCGTACTGAACCCCTCATCCCCAGCCCTATCCCAGAGCAATGATTTAAATGAAGAAATGATTTAAAATGAAGAAAAATTAAGTGAATTTCACCCTGCTGATTCAGGCAAAACTCTGAGCAGCAGCAGGACTGGAGCAACAAGCAGCAGAAAAATCCCGTAGGCAAAAGCCTATTTCTTCTGGGTACACCTTTAGGAAAGTCATGGCCACTAATTCTGTCTCAAGAAGAAAGGTGAATGGCCTGGGAGCAGAGAGCTGAGAACTGGCAAACTCTCTGATCACCACCTGCAGGAAGGACTTCAGCTTCCAAAGGAAAGCTACATGGAGATTTGCCTCAGCAACACTGGGATTTGCAAAGAGAGCACCAAGCCATAACTCTTCTCCTTCACCGTGGGAAATGTGGGTTCCCCTGGAGAGTCTGTTTTGTACCGGCACTGGGCCATTAACAGCTATTGGTGTCACAGCAAGGAAGTGTTTGTGTGGTTTTCTGCATGAGAGATGAATCCAAAAGCACATTGGAAGACTTCAGAGTGATCTGAGCCAGCAGAGCATTGTGGTCTTTGTACCTTGTGGTGTGCCAAACATGATGTTAACAGTGCAGGAGCGGTGAACTTGGTGTTGTTGAGTGATGACAATGGCAAAAGGAGACCCTCCTCTGCCCACATCTTCCAGGGCCTGGCTCAGTGACATTTCTGTGTTGAGGAAGATCAGATCCACGACCATACCCAGATCCCGCACCTTCCGCCCCACTGACTCGGCATACTCCCTGCACAAAGCAAAGGCAGTGCAAGTCAGAACATAGAAGCCATGTACAGAAACGCTTGTGTGCATTCCCATCAGATCCATTTTCACCGTTTAACTCTGTTCAAAACAGAATTTAAGTTCAACTGCTGATGCAACTTTGGCACGTGCACAAAGCCTAAAGAGCAGAGTGCACAGCTGCCACCAAAAGAGATACTGGCTCCAGCTATATTCAGTGTCCTTGGACAACATGGACTGGAAGCCTGTTGATATCGGCATGCAGCAAAAACCATATTAATTCCAACCAAAAATAAGAAGTATAATCAATTATTGCAGGGAGGAATTGGAATTTGCCTGCAGGGGGAACTGGTTATGTAGATCTTCCCTCAGTCACTTCTTTTGAGCTACAAGCATGACTACATAACTACGTATGCATGAACCATTAATCAATAAACTACAGAAAATAATAAACGCTTCAGAACCCCACATTTATAACCCTCTCTCAGCTCTTCAGATTCACACTTTTAAGCCAGGAGGGACCCTTAGACCATCTTAGTCTGACATCCTGTGTCTCAGAGGCTAGAGCATCTCACTCAGCTCCCCATGCTCTAAGCCCAATAATTTGTGTATGATTAGCCTATCTTCAAAGCATCCTGAGATGGAGCAGCGACCAGTTCCCTTGGCAGCTTATTCCCTTATTACTCATTCCCCCTGTTCACAATTTATGCCTAATTTCCCATTTGAATTAGTTTAGCTTCAGCTTCCAGCCATTGGGCTTTTGTTCTGCTTTTCTCCGTCAGATTAAAGAGCCCTTGAGTAGATAATCAAGATACCTCTCAAATTTCTCCGTGATAAGCTAAACAGAACCTGCTTTGTAATTCTTTCACTATAAGGCTTTTTTCCAGACCTCAAATCACTTCTGACTTTCATCTAGTCCCTCTCCAATTTTTCACTTCCTTCTGATGACAGGACACTAGAGCTGGACACAATGATCAGTCTCAGTCCCACCAATGCTGTGCACAAAGGAACCCCCCCCCCCGTTCACTATTCCTGCTTATAAATCCAAGAGATGGCACTAGAGCTGCATGAGAACAGGAACTCATGCTGGGTTGTTTGTCCATTAGCACAGTGTTTCTCAACCTTTTTTTTTTTTTTTTTAATAAAGTACCCCATTAAAAAAATGATAAGTACCCCCTGTACCTACAGTTTTCAGAGACACAATTTTTTTTTCTACCATTGCAATGCATTTGTTTAAACAACTTAATCATAGCCGGGCGGGCGATGAAATTTTTGGGTGTAAAAAGTACAAAAATAAGAAAGCACTGTAAAACTTAAAACAAAAATTCAGTTCTCCAAATTTCAGTTGTGTGGACGTACCCCCCCCCCCCCCCGAATTCTCGAGTACCCCGGAGGGTACTCATACCACTGGTTGAGAAACACTGCATTAGCACACCTAGACTCATTCCGCAGGCATGGCTTGTATTTGGCTGTATTAACACGCGTTTTGTTTGAGTGCCCCAGCTTACCAAGTGATGCAGACTGCTCTGCATGATAGCCCTGTCACCACTGCATACTATCCTACTAATCTTTCCATAATCTGCTGATTTTATATTTACTTCCTGACAATAGAAACGTCAGCTAGCATCAGGCTACCTCCAGAATCCCACCAGAAACATTCCCACTTGTTTATTACCAACTGACATTTTCTGAGATGTAAGTTAACCAGTTCTATAGCCATTTAATGTGTGTTCTTATTGCCACTCTGGTGCTAATTTGTAATCAGTATTTAAGAATGAAGGGCATAGGCCATTGCAGACAACCCTGTAGCAATGAAGTGCCAGCTGTTACAGAAAGCGTGTGGGGGAAACCCAGAGCAAGAGGTTGCAAATACTCAGCTTTTCCCCATCCCAACAAAAATAGACTATTTGCTGTCAAGAGCAGTACAGATACTGATTGCAACACTCTAAATGCTCAAAAGCTACTCTCCTGAATAACAGCTACAAGGTAAACTACCTTGAATATCCAGGGTCATTTTTATTCCAGTCAAATATGCCCCTCCATTCAGTAGATCATAACTGGTTAAAGCAATTAGCTTCTTACTTTGTCTGCTTATTGACCACTATCACAGAACAGTCCACAGGCCTCTCTGATTCAAAGCGCCTCTTGATTTCCTCAAAGTACTGACGGTATAGCTCCTCCCTGCGGCGCTCCTCGCGTTTCAGGCGCTCTGAAAGAAAGCCAGCCGTAGAAATGGAGGGTGTGAATAATGCCTTTCTAACTACGCCCAGGCATTAGCTGCACACCACCAGCCTGTCCAATCCCTATAGTAAGCCACAGTTTGAAAACTGGATCTGCTGCACTATTCCCTTCAGGGCTGGATGCAACTACCCACCATCTTCAGGTGGTAGAATACCAACACCTGCCTACAACAATGCCAGTCATGTAACACACTGTATTGGCAGGGAAAGGGGGATGCAGATGGAACAGGACTGACCTTCTGCACTCAAGGGGGCTCTGTCAAAGTGATCTCTGTAACGGTCATAAGAATCATCCTTCCTCCGGTAATAGTCTTCCAGGCGAAGGTAACGGTCATAAGCATCATCTCTTCTGCAAAGCAAACCATTCACAGACTGTCATATGTTCTGACAAGCCTCTCCTGCAACCCCAACTTTTCCCAGTATAATGCAAGCAAACATTCCTCCAGGCTGCTAATTGAAATATGGACCTGGCTATCCCTCTGATGACCAGATTCCACAAGCTGTGAGGGGACCAACAAGGCCTCAATTTAGTACCATCACCACAAGCGAGGCAACAAATCACTAGAGCTCCAATCCCAGTATAAGAAGATACCTGTACTCAGGGTCCCGTGGCTCCCTTACATCCCGGTATCGTTCATACACAGGATCCCTTGGGTCACGGAGGTCTCTAGCATCACGAGGCTCGCGCAGCTCTCTCGGGTCCCTCATGTCCCGGGGCTCGCGCAGGTCTCTCGGGTCCCTCATGTCCCGGGGCTCACGCAGGTCTCTCGGGTCCCTCATGTCCCGGGGCTCGCGCAGGTCTCTCGGGTCCCTCATGTCTCGGGGCTCGCGCAGGTCTCTTGGGTCCCTCATGTCCCGGGGCTCGCGCAGGTCTCTCGGGTCCCTCATGTCCCGGGGCTCGCGCAGGTCTCTCGGGTCCCTGTGGTCTCTAGCATCTCTGGGATCACGTACATCTCTGCTTCGCATATCTCGACCATCTCTGGAATCTCGGCCATTTCTACCATCCCTGGGCTCTCTTCGTGGGCTCCCCCGGATAGGAGAGCGATCGCGTCTTGCATCTCGGCCATCTCCATACGCATACTGCTCTCTGAGGAAAGTACCAAGGAAATGCCATTAGACCAAAAAAACCCACAAACCAAACCACATGAGTATTGTCAGCCCTAGACCTCTTACCTTGTGTGGCCACAGAAACCTTTCGCTCAGCAGGTGAATCCTCCCCTACTAATCCTGCCACAACACCACCACAGAGACAAGTCCAAACGGCTGTGTCAAGGCATTTTGAAAAGGTTTTGTATTCAAATACCTTGCATAGCCCAAGAAGCTCCAAACACCCTATCTGAGCCACCACTAGAAGTGCCAGGTTGTCTGTGCAAAACAAGGGCAGGAAGACAAAAAATAATCATTCCATGGTCTCAGGCCTCCCAAGCAGTGAAGATTTTCAAGCAAAACATTTGGTTTTCAGAAAACTGGTACACAGAGCCCCAGATGCCATGTCTTCCCATCCACTGGGATACTAGAGTTAAAGCTCAAAGGGACCGATTCTATTCGCCAACTGAAAAAGGCGAGCAGCATTCCTGAAGCAATCCCATCAATATTATCATGTTGATGAAAATGTATGTTGTGACCATGAAGCTCGTGTGGCTGGATTCTGTCTAGTGGGCACTGCAGTGAAGAGATGTCCCTGAAGGAAATCAGCATGACTGCATGATGCCCCGTGTTAGCACACTACTAACTCGAGCCAAGACTGTATTGCCAGCAGGATAATGATTCCCAACGGTACCTGAATGACTCCTTTCACTCAGACTTAACTGCAGTAAAGCAGCATGCCGTCTTCAGTAAGGCACAGAAAGAGGTGAAAGATTGCATGCCTTCTCTTTTCCAAAATAGAATCTGTTTTCCAAACAGTGCTCTGTTTTCCAGAGCTAGCATAGCCTTCAATCCACTCTAAGCCACACATACACAGTACACCTTAGGAATGGAAGTGCTGCGCTTCTCCCATATGGCTAACACCTGCAGGACACTTACGATTGTGGGAAGAGAAACACTTGGTTAAAATCTCAATCAACTTTAACACTTCTGATTGCTAAACTTCCCTCAGCTAACTAGTCTAGTTCGTGAACGAGGCATGGAACATGCTTTCACAGCCAGCCAAAGGCAAGTCCCTCCAGTAAGTTCTATGGTGCTGAGGTTCATTTTGGAATCAGTTGGAGAGTTAGTCTCAAGAGTAGCCAGCTAGAGATTCAGGCTTTGATACCAGGTTGATTGATTGATACCTACCAAACCCAGCTGATGATTACTTTCCTATGCCCCTCTTCTCTGAGCAGTGAGAAAGTTATGTGGATTCCACGTGATCACTTTGACCGCTGGTCACCCGCCATTTGCATCCAAAGGATACGCAGTATTCCCTGTGGTCTTACAGGGAGTATACTGTAATGAACTACTGTTTTACCCACAGGTAACATATAGAGCACGATCAGTGATCAGAATGTATCTGCACCAGGGAGGCAGTCTCCCTGTGATAGATGAGAAGATGCACCATATTTGAACGTGTCCTATAATGTGACCATCTTCGGTATCAGGGAAACTGTTTCCCCATCTGCTTTAGAGACAAGATACAATGCATATCCTCACCTATCATCTGCAGTGTAGTCACACACTTGATCAGGGATGCTGAACACAGCATTCCTATTCATCCTGCAGTATACCAAGAGGAAAAACATTCTGTATCCTCATTTGTGAGCTGCAGAAAATCCAGAGCAGATACTGCTGCATCCACCTGGGATTTACAGTAGTTCGACATAGGTACAGAGTGTCCCATATCCTGCTGTAAACCATAGGGTAGACTACAATACAAGCACCCAAGACAGCAACATTATTGCATTGCATATTGTATTAATTCCCACTCTGTTATCTAAGTAGGTATACAGGCCACATCCATTATCGGGAACGAAACATCGCGTACAGGGATGCTCAACAGTGGTTTGCCCTCAGTGATGCAAACACTCACACATGGCATTAGTTGTTGCTTGCGCACTGCTGCTCACCTGATGCCCAAGGCATTGGCCTCCATAAATCTGCTTGCGCTCTTGTGCCATCAGCCTCCGCTTGCGCTCCTGTGGCATTGCCTGATGCCCATGGCATCAGCATGCGTGAATCTGCTTGCGCTACTGTGCCGCAGCCCAGCGGCATCAGCTTGTGCTCACGTATGCTCCTGCGCCATCGCCCGAACCCCGATGCCCAGAGGCATTGGCCTGTGCTCGCGTATGCTCCGGCGCCATCGCCCGAGCCCCAATGCCCAGAGGCATTGGTCTGTGCTCGAGTATGCTCCAGCGCCATCGCCCGAGCCCCGATGCCCAGTGGCATTGGCCTTTGCTTTCATATGCTCCTGTAGCATTGCCCAATGCCCAGAAGCACTGGCCTGTACTTGCTTGTTGCTGCATTAGTGCCTGATGCCAAGTGGCAATGGGCGCTACAGATCCACTGTGCGCTGCAGAATAAAGGCAGCACATTTACAGTATCTGTCTGAGTTCTGAATCACCAGACATGCAGGATTTACATGGGAAGCCCCATATGCTTCTTACTCCTGCTGCGAGGTCCAGGAAGGAACATATTTGCCCAAGACCTCTAGTGTAACTGAAGATAGTGTTGACCCACAGTCAGTCACACAAACAGGTATGCTCTCGGTACCCGCTGGCATACCCCGTAACTGGATGCGGCCACAAACAGTGGCCACCTGTCGCCCACTGTATCGGTATGTACAGGGACATGAAATAGCTACAGACAGACATGATCATTTTGCAGTGCAGCTGTGAAACATGAATGCTTGCGACTAGTTGCATGTAGTAGTCATACAGTTCTCTGTGGCAACATGGACAGTTCTCCCTGTGCGTACACAGCTCTGAGAGGTAGCCAGAGAAGACTCATACTGCGTCAGAATGTAACTGCAGTGTTCACCCACATGCCATAGCAAAACATGGACATGCAACGTAGTTAATTCATGGGTCTCTTCTCAATCTGCTGAATGACTGCACAAGAAGAGGGACACACAGGAACTGTACGCATAGGGCCTATTTTCTGGGGAGGAACGCATGGGAAAAGCAGGCAGGTGCCCTGTATTCCCAATGTAACTGTGCCGAGAAAGATGATATTATACAAGTGCCCGTGCAGAAAGGATAGTGCGCACAGGGAAGCTTTCTCCCTGCAGTGTGCACTGTCTGCATCATCACTTTTCAGGCTCCTGTTAGCACTGGAAGCATTCGACATCAGAAGCGAAGTGCTGGTGTTCTCTGCAGTGCGGTGCGGTGAATGCTACATACCCATGGTATTCTCTATAGAAGCCTTGTGTCTCTGACACTTAAGAATCAGGAACAAACAGCAGTTTATCCTTCCCCAACATTTCACACAACCGATGCTGCAAAATGCAGCATCCAGTTGGAGTCCCAGGAGCAAACACCAGGTTTCCCTTGTGCCTCCTGAGCTGTGAGAACCAGTGAGGCCCTTCACACATGGAAGGGACGGCCTCCTTCTGGCTGTTCACTCGAGTGTCTCCATTCTGTTGGGGAGATGGTGGTGGTGAGGGAAGAAAACTAGACATTTAGCAGAGGAAGGAGGGCTCACCCTAAAGCCTGTCCTTCCTAGTATAACTCACTGCTTCCAGGTACTTTACCTTCGTGCTGGGCTGGACCTTGATGAAGCCTTATTCATATTTCTTCTTTCCGCTGCTTTATTAATATCTGAAAAGAATAATCAACCCATCTGTTCAATGCTATGGAATAAAAAAAAAGATTGTCAGCACATTTTAAATTAAAGCAATGAAAGTTCAAAGACAACCATATGGTGCAAGGAAATCCATTCAGCCAAGAGGCATTGTCACTGATTATTTTTATTAAATTAAGATAATACAATGCAATGAATTGGTCATGGATTACTGTGATTTTCAGCTAAAAGGACAGTTTGTAGGAAATTCTACCCCTTTATCACGTTTACACCCATGTCCAGACCCCCTGTCCCATAAGAGAATACCACCTCTTTCTCCTGTAGTCTGTGGACCAACAGCATGCAGCTCCATGGATTTCAGGAGAAAAAGTAAAGAGTCAGACAATCCTTCATAAATGGAAAGCCATTGGGCTAATACACTTCATCTCAAAATTCAAAGCGTCTTGTTCAATGGAACATGCTGCCATCCTTCTGGAAAAGGACCCAAGGGCTCTCAAAAACAAGTTCAATTGACTTCCAGGGGACTGTTGTGACATCATATTGCACAATCTCCACCACTGAGTCAGAAGGATCCAGGGGACTTCAAGTAAAACTACCCCATGAAGTGAACTTCATGCAGTCATAACACCATCAGGCCGATGTAATGCAAATAAATGCAACAGATCAGAAATTTGAAAATTGTGTCTTAGAAATAATGTCTTAGTAACGGCACTGAAAATGTTCCTTGAAGCGTTCAGAGTGGAACACACAAGAGAACTGGGGAGCCACAAGGCTGATAATATTAAACTGGAGAGAAACGATGAAAACATCAATAGTAGCAGAGAGATGACGAGGTTATCTGAAAGCGGGAAAGAACAAAACCACTCCAAAGTAATGCTTGGTTTAGGGCACTCTGTTCTCAAGCATGAGAACCTTTAAAAAAAGGAAACCAACCAAATGCTACACATCACTTGTTTGCGGAGTTAACAGTGTAACTAACAGTTATGATTACAGCAAGTATTTAAATATTATGTATAGTTTTCAATTTTCCTGCAACTGAAAAATAAATAAAACAGTGTATGTAGAGTTCTGTAAGCAGAAACTTAGTGGTTTTACTATCTACCTTAATTTCTCAAGCTTTGACTGAAATTCAGCAAGAAAAACAAAGATGCTAAATTCAATCTTCATTCTTATTGTAAACAAGGGATGTTTTGACAATGAATGAAAAGGCAAATACCATTTGTGCATTAAGTAGCGGTGATCCAAGAAACATGTGTGTGGCACAGAGACTCACAGGATATTATTTAAGACCATTTCACTGGGTTAAGAAATGAATGGGTGTTTTGTCTATTTAACAGGGCAACTTTCTACTGTATTTACCTTGAGATATGTTGAACATTTATTCTCTGAACAAATCTATTTATCAAGGAGACAATTAAAGGAGTTTCAGTGTATTTGTGAAAGTGTTTCAGTGCAATGCAAAAATGGGATTTTACGGTTTGGTTTTTTGAGGTCCCTATTGTTCCTGACATTCAGCTTTAGTGCACAGAAATGTACATCTAACGTAGTCCTGTTTTCACTGCATTTTGACTTTTCACTACAGGATATTATTTTACCAGATGTAACCCTTTCAGTGCAACACTGCTTCCTTGGTTTAATATTTTCTAAGTCTTCAAAATAGACATGCATTAAAAAAAGGATTTACTCAAAGGACTCTTCTGTTCTGAAAAATGAACAGTTTTCAAGAACATTTTATTTCGTGTCATCAGCATTTACAAATTAAATATTTAACATTCAAAAGACACTTTTTCCAAAAGAAAATTGAAGTCTTTTGTTTTGTAAGGTTTTCGTAGATTTTAAGGCCAGAAGGAACCATTGTGATCATCTAGTCTGACCTGATGCACAACACAGGCCATCGGATGTTCTTGACTTGATTCCTGCTTTCAAATACAACAGTTGTGGTTGCACTACAGCACAGCAAATTTTTCTAAAATAGATCTTGATTTAAAAATGCCCAGTGATGAAGAGTCCACCAACTTTTGGTAAACTGTCAGAATGGTTAATTTTCACTGTTAAAAATCTAACCCTTATTTCTAGTCTAAATGTGTCTAGTTTCATCCTCCAGCCAACGATCTTGTTATACCTTTGGCTACTAGACTGAAGATACCTCTATCAAATTTCTATTCTTTATGTAGGTGTATTTACACAGGCTGTGCGGTCGTCACCTCATGACTTTCTCTTTAAGCTAATTAAACTGAGCTCTTTTAACCTTAACAAAAGGTATGATTCCCAAGCCCTTCATCATTCTACTGCCTCTTCTCTAAACCTTCAATATCGGAAGCGTGGACACTAGAACTGTACCCAGTATTCCAGAAGGGGTCACCAATGCCGAATACAGAGATAATGCTAATTTCCTAACGCCAACTCAATATTCCCCTAGAGACTGCATTAGCCCTTTTAGCCATACACTAGGAGACTATTCATCTGATTACCCATGAGCCCCCAAATCTTTTTCAGAGTAATTGCTTTCCAGGATAGAGAATCCCCCTCCTATAAATACAGCCTTAAATCTTTGTTCCTAGATGACCTTACATTGTTTGCTTATGCCCAGTTTACCAAGCAATCCATTTTTTGCAAGTAAACTTATCCATAATATGCCATATTGATTATTATTCTAGTTTCTTACTACAATTGCTATTACATAAACATTACTGCATTTATCCACCAAACTTGTAATCTCATCAAAAAAATCAACTAGTTTGACAAGATCTATCTTCCATAAACTCATACTGATTGTTCCATTATTTTGCCTGGATCACTGTCAGCTGACAGGCTTATAATGGAGTCTGGTCACCCCACTTACACCTTTTAAATATTGGTATAGTATTCTTTTTCTTCTGGAACCTTTCTAGTTTCCCAAGATGTCAAAAAATCAACATTAATGGTTTAAAGAGTGCCTCGGCCAAAATACAGAACAGAAATATTTATTGAACACCTGGGCTGCCTTTTTTGCATAACTGACAACTTATCGTTTCCATTTAGTAACAGGCCAATGCCACTGTCAAGAGTTCCTTTCATTCCTAATATCCTTCAACTCTCTTTAGGGTCCTTAACTCTGATGGCCACAGTTTTCTCCTTGTATTCTCTTGCTTCCTTCACCAATTTTAATTCACATTTTTCTGTTTAAATTTTCTCTCTCAGCTGACCTGACTCAATTGTAGGGATGTAAGCAAGTAGTTGAGTACTAGACTACCCAAAAAGGCTAAGCTTATCGAGTCAGTACTTGATCCCTCCCTACCTACTGCCTCAGTATGAGAGGCAGCAAATGGAGGAGGGAGAACAGGAGCTGGTGTTGGGGGGAAGTTGGTTTAAAAGCTGGCTCCCCCCAGAACCATCTCCAGGGAGGAGGGGATTTGAGAAGTTGCCACAAAGGAGCTTCTGCCTGTGGCAGATTAAGTCTGGTCCAGCAGCAGCCCATTCGCGGGGATCCCAGTGAGGAGCTAGGCCTCCCCACAGGTGGGGGCTGCTGTCACGAAGCAGCTCCTGCTCCAGCAGTAGCACCTGTCCGTGGCCAGCCCTGGCTGTTGCAAACAAGGGCTTCTAAGTCCTGGCTCTCAGCAGTCCAGAACCACTGCACCTCTGCATTTTAAATGTAGTGAGTGCTGCCGAGCAATTACTACATTTAAAATGCAGAGCTGCAATGCCAACTCCAGGAGCTACCCCCACTGCGGCTCTACAGAGTGGCTCCGCTAACTGACTACTCGTGTAGTCGATGCACAGTTAGCCAAATGACTGCTCCTTTACATCCTTACTCACAATTGTTCTCTGCTTTGTGAAGCTGGCCTTTTTAAAGTACCAAAATACTTTCAATTAGGAATGATAAAAAGCAGGTAATAGGGTAACTGTGTAATCACTGAAATTTTCAGTGGTTACACACACCTGCAACGCAGGGCAGTAATTAGTTTCCTGGGAAATGACATGCACCGGGAGCCGGCTTTTAAGCCAGCTCCTGGCACACTGGCTCCTGCCTGAAACCACACTCCTGGGGAGCTAGCTGCTGCCCCCCACGCTGCTGCTTCTGTATCAGTGGTAGCAGCATGAGGTGGCAGTTGGCTACCAGCGCACACCAGCTCCCGCCTGCAGCCAGCCTGAGTGTAACATAATGGTAACAGTGCAGGCTTATCAGTTAACCATTAACAGTTACACTTCTACATCCCTACTTTATATTCATTTATTCTATTTGCACACACTATAGTCAAGTCACAATCACTTTCACCTAAGCAACCAGACTAACTTTCAGTTATGTGATCAATTCCCTTTATCTGTCAAGATGAAAAAAATAAAGTTCAGTAAGGGATAGAGAACACTCAGGTTTCGTTGGTTTAGTACCAACTACTTACATATCCCTATATTTCTATTTAAATATGAAACAATACAGGAAAATAAATGTGGAGACCACCAAAATATCAAGAGGGAACAGAGCAGTTACTGTATCACAAACAAGACTAGAGCAAAGAACTCAAAAAATAAAGTGCCTAAAAACAAATGTAGACTAATATTCAAGGCAGGTTTCACACAACGGTCTTTCCATGGATTTTTAAGAATTCCTCTTTCTACCCAAATGCATGCTGGCATCAGTATGAGTAGCATGGAGCAGTTTTCCTTACCTAATCTATACCCTTTATAAAGGCGACCCTTCTCACCGTCCAGAGCGGCCTGGACGTCTTCTAGACGTTCATACTGCACGAACCCATAGCCATGGAACATGCTGAGGGCTGGAAAAATTAATAGCAGGGCAAGACCAGTTACAACTAAGGGACAGTACTACCACATGCAGGCCATTATATAAACCCCACAGGGCTGAACAGACAAAGGGACTTTACCCAAGAACATCTATCCAAGCTTGATAGGAACACTCCAATAAGTTAACCAGGACCAAAACAAAGGAGAGTTTACCAAAATGGGAAAATGTTGCTAAGGCAATTATGAAATACTATATAACAGCCCGACTTCTTCTGACAAGACAGTGACCAAAAGGCACTAAAGTGACCAACCTCCAATTAAGAGAATACAAGAGCCCTAGAAAGGATAGACTTGTTTGTCTAGAACCATACTGCAAACCCAAAAGGATAAAACAAACTGCCATAGCTCTAACATGTCTCAAGCTTCAGTTGTACTAACGAAAGTTAATTTTCATTGAAAATGCAGATAAAGAAAAATGTCACCAAAGGTCACTTTTTTCACTGTCACCTTTATCATCAGATGTAGCATGAAAATTAAGTTTCTGACTGATTTCCCAGCCATAACAAAATAAAATACTAACCCCTGATTTTGCCATATTTTGAAAATATCTCTTCCATTTCTTCACGAGTCATGTGGTCTGTGGGCAAATTGCCGACAAAAAGTCTTCTCTCTAAATCCTGTGGATTGGTGCTGTTAGTGAAGTCGCTCTGTTTGATGCTATTGCTCGTGCGTCCTCGAGCCATTTTGTTTTCGTTCCAAATGCAACTCTTCGCAAAAAAGAAAAATGGCCATGCATATCATTTCACATCCATGACAATTACAATTACATTGGAACAAGGTTAAAGTTAACATGCTTGCAGACTAGAGGTCAACAAGGTCTGCTTTAAGCAAGCTGAGTTCAAGAGAAATCCTTACACAGATGATTTGAAGTTTGGCAGAAAACTGTATCTTACGTTGTGCTGTGCATTGGGTTTGATCTTCATGTCCTGCTAAAAAGGAAAATTCCAGCCCAAACTCTGAATTTGAAATCCATGATTGATCACTGTAAGAGTATGTTTTCATAAGTTTAATTCCAAATGAAAGAAAATAAAACAGTCATTTCATACAGGAACATCCTAATCAGTAAATCTAATTAGTGAGTAAATATCTTTAGGCTTTTCTACAGGTCCACTATTGTAGCCTCTAAGTATTCAGTATATTGGTAAAGACTTTTAAATACTGAAATAATAAACGGGAAATAGACATCTTGATAGCAGCAATGTATAATGAGACACTGGCATGAAAAAAGATTTTCAAAAATCTAAGGTGAATTCATTCAAAAGTTTTTTTTAATGGACAGTAATTGAATCATTTAACCAAAATGCTCCAATAAGGGAAAATCTGATTTCCCATTCAAACCAACACTGAGGGGCAACTCCTATGTCCCAATCTGCTCCCCAGCAAAAAGTCAGCTCCTACTGAAGCTGGGCTACACTACTCCCCATTTATTCATCTTCTCCGGCAGTGATATCAACAGTAGATTTTTATAAATCTTCTTTTCTGTAGACAAATCTAGAAATACCAGCAACATCTCCGGGGGGCTAATCACCTGTTGAGTCAGTATGTGGATCAGAGTAGACTGATTTAAATCAAGGTAATTTAAAATCACCAAATGGAAAGCTCCATGTTAATCAACTTTTCCATCTGTACCTGAGTTATTTACTAAAAAAGTACACTTACATTGGTTGATATAAATCATTAAAACATGCTGATTTACAACTAAAAGAGCCTTTATATCAGATTTTGTATACCTTTTTGCTACCTAGGTGGGTATACTATAACAATATTAAGTGTACATTAAGCAATTAAGACTGATATTTTCAGAATCTTAATTAACTGTGCTTTTTCAGTTTGCTCAGAAATGGTGAATATCAGGGTGGATAAAAATCAATGCTTTTTTAAAATCAAAACTCATTTTTAAATATTGAAATAGGACTTTTTTGATAAAATCCTTGAGGAACAAACTTGTCTAAATATAGTTTTAATTAAGATACACTATAGCTCAAAGATACCTCATAATGGAATAGGGATTATACATTGTAATTCTATAGTAGGAGACAACATATTCATGTAATGTTTAAGAGAAGTTCCAAGAGTTCATGGATTAGGGATCCAGTATCATGGAGTTCCAGAGGCTTCTGTACAGATGATTAAGTTAATCTTTCTAGCTACCCAATGGGACTCAGTGCAGAAGATACCAGAGATGTTCAGTTTTGCAGTTCTCAAACTGTGGGTTTGTGCCTCCACAGATAACATGCTTGTAAACAGCAAAAATGTTTTGAAATAAATAATACATAAGAGGTGAGAAACAGACCTCAACACTATTGTCCCCCTGCAAATTTGTGCACACTGAGTCAATGTACACGATGCACACCTCTCTGTAAAGGTACAAAGTTTCAGAAAGTTTAATGAATAGAAGAACGTTGGGGGTGGAGTAGAACCGGACAAGGAGTAGTCTGGAGATGAATGTGAGAAGGGAGGGAGAGGCAGCAGAAATAAAAGTGAAACTGTTTAAGCAGCATATTCCAGAAGTCCTGAGGCCTTTCTGAGTGTAGCCTTCATTGATTTGAGATCTACTATACCATTCTCTCACGAGGAAGGAAAACCTATAATAGCAGCAGGCTGTAAGAGAAACCCAGTTTGGGAATATTTTAATGCAGTTCCTCTACCAAAGAGTAAGACAGGCATGCATGCAAGATGCAAACAGTGCAACAAAGAAATGCAAGGTCTGGTTGTCTGAATGAACCAAAATCATGAGAAGTGTTCTCTCTCGGGATATTAAATATCGGCTAATTGAATAGTCGAGTAACCTCATGAAATTTTATCCGCTAGTTGACTATTCGATAGTCCCCGAGGGCAGGGCCAGAAGCCACTGTATCAGAGGCAGCAGCACAAGATGCCAGGCGGGAGCTGGTCCATGAGGGGAGAGAGTTTAAAAACCAACTCCTCTTGTGGACCAGCTGCCTGTTGCCTTGTGCTGTTGCTTCCGAGAAAGAGAAAGCAGCGTGAGGTGGCAGTAGTCCCTGTCTAGTGGGGGGTCCGAGCTCCCAGACCCAGCGTGAGCCAGAACTGAGCCGGGCCACCTACCTGCCCCTTAATACGCTTGAAATGCACAGCTGAAACAGGGGTGGGTCCCGGACTTAGCGTGAGCCAGGACTGAGCTGGGTTGCCTGCCTACCCAGCTCCTAATACACTTTAAATGCAGAGCTGCAGCAGGGGTAAGTCCCAGAGCCGTTGCAAGCCAGGACTGAGCCAGCCTGCTGCTAAATTTACTGGCAGGGAGAGAGGAAGAGGGAAATGAATGTAGTCTATAGCATTAACCTATAAGCTTTTGCTTATCGGTTAATTGACTATATTATTATATCGCTAGTTCCTTTTCATAAAGATGAAAGGAACATGTCTGAACATGCAGGATCTTCAGGTTGGTAAAGTTTTATTTTCATACTTCTTTCTTAAGGTGTGCCTGTATTCCTTCTGGACTATTCTTAAATTCTCATTCTATCTATCTTCAAAACCACAATCATATTCTACAGTTTCAGAGTTATCTACCACTGATAATGTTCATCATGTATGTCACACACAGCCACAATAGTAAAAAGAAAAAAGTCTCCTCCATCTAGAAGCAACCATAGAAAAGTTTGTGATAAGAACCAGATGATTACAAAAAGAGGCTATTGATAAAAACAATTGCCAGGTTTGTTTATTCAACAAACTCTCCTTTCCATATAATTGAGAACCCACACTTCATTAACATGGTTCAGTCATTAAGATTAGGGATGTTAGATCTCGGGTAAAAAAAGGTTGTGTAACCGCATTAAATCTTTGCGGTTACATGACTATTTGATAGTCCCCAGGGGCGGGGCTGGCAGCCAGTGCACTCCCGGCCCCACACTCTGGGAGCCCCCTTCCACTCCGCACTGTTGTCTCTGTATCAGAGGCAGCAGTGTGGGATGGCAGGAGGAGCTGGTCTGCGAGGGGAGCCATTTAAAAAACCAGCTCCCTTTGTGGGCCAGAAGCCCGCGCTGCTGCCTCTGATACACAGAGGCAGCCGTGTGGGGCGGCAGCAGCCCCTGCCTGTGTGTGTGTGTGTGGGGGGGGGGGGGTCCAAGCTCTCCATGGACAGAGGCTGCTCCGCAGGATGCGGAGCAGCCTCTGTCTGCAGGGAGCTCAGAGCCCCCGGGGACAGGGGTTGCTACCACGAAGCAGCCTCTGCCTGCAGCAGGCCCAGGCTCCCTGCAGATAGAGGCTGCTCCACATCTCCTGAAGCAGCCTCCCTTATTGCCCTGCTGCTGCTCTAATTGAGGCAGCAGTGCAGCGGGGGGGGGGGGGGGGAGACACGGACGACACACACAACAGAGTAGGTGCTGGGGGGAACCAGCTTGTAATCAGCACCGGCTCCTGCTCCACCCCATCAGAGGCAGTGGGGGGGGAGGGAATGCAAGTAGTGAAAAAGATTAACTGTTAAGCCTAGGCTTATCAGTTAATTATCTAGTTGACTACTTGTTGACATCCCTAATTAAGATACAGTTCACCCAATAGAGCAGTTCACCCAACAAAGCAGATGTCGCAGGCAAACTGCTGGATAAAGTGTATGAAAAAGAAATTGAGGCGTGTGCAAAAAGTCTAGAGGTTAAAATTGTTAACCTGAGTCTCGATGGGAGCAATGTCCACAATAATCCTGAGCAGTTGCTCTGAAAAAAGTGGGAGGAACCAAGCTCTCTCTCCCACAAGATATGTGATGGAACTCAGTAGTGGATTGTTTTGGGCACTACATCAAGAACTGGCCTAGTCTGATGAAAGTTTGAACAAAACTGTGAAGAAATAGATGGCACTGTTACAGCCAAAGTTCTCAACACTGGCCTTAAGAGAAATATCAAATGCATGCTGAGTACCCTGAAGCCTATTTCCGTAGCTTTAAACAAAATTCAGGGAAATCTCTGGTTTACTGTTGACCTCATTGAAGTTTGGAAGGAAACGACTGAGATCTTAAAAAAGAGAAATATGCAATGACAAAGTTGAGTTACGAGCATTAAAAAGTGAACGGGACAAGCACTATTTCCAGCTCATTTTCTTGCAAATATTCTCAATACCTTGTTCCAGGGTCAAACCTTAACTGTCAAAGAAGCAGAGTTGGCTATGATACAGGCATCCAGCAATCATCCCTCCATATTGCCAACTATAATAAACTTCAGAGCAAAGGGTGAACCATATATGTTTGCTGATGACGTTTTATAGACAGTCACACTGGTGAACTGGAAGTCACTTAAGCACTTGGATTCAGAGACTGTTGAAGCGATAATCTCATTTTTAACAGCAGTGGCCGCTTCTGCTAGTCTAGAAAGAATATTTTCTTCCTTGGACTAATTAACTCCAAATTAAATAGTTTGGGACATGAAAAAGAAGGAAAGCTTGTTTTTCCTTTTCCAGATTATGAACAGACAGGAAAATAAAGGTAAAGACAACTAAGTGAGCTGCAGACGCCAATATTTTAAGTGTCTCATGCTGACCTAGCTGACAATAGATCTGTTGTTTTTTTAAATATTTCATTTCACTATTTTAGTTAAAAACAATTTTAACAAAAACAAACCTGATTTAAAAAAAACAAACAAACCATGAATGTTTAACTCAAGTCAAGAAAATCACATTGCTTGCTTTGTTAAAATATTATGTGTTTGCTGTTGGAAAAAAAATCCAGAATACATGTTTTATTTAACAAAAACAACAATCTAAATGTCTGTCTGGTGATGTTCTCTTAATATATCACGTCAAACAAATCCTCCAAATAGTAATGATTAAACTATTGAATTGGAGATAGTTCACCTCCCCAATGACTTAATATCTGCTTCAATTCTCTTTGGTAAATGAAATAATCAATCAATTTTCTGATATAACTTTAAAACTAATCTGAAAAGTCTTCAAAATAAATCAGTTTAAAAATATATAGTGTGTACTTTCTAAAAATGAAACCTACATTTACCTGAGTTGCGAAGATTATATATTATTATAACAACCAAAAAGAATGTACCTTTATGTAGAAAACCGTGATTAAATCGTGTCTTCCTGACTAGTGATTTAAATCACGATTCAAATCAAACACACCTTGATGAATATATAAATTTACAAGATTAACTTATTGCTCATTAATTTGTGTCCAGCAGGATCAGAATAACTGGAATTTAATTAAATGCACAAAGCATATAAAATTGATTTTATTAAACAAGTCCTTAATACAGTATGACCTATTGTGCCATATTTGTAAAATTTGACCTAAAAATGTATTGCCATATTCGTAAAAATTTATTGTGCCATATTTGTAAAACTTGCCCTCCCAATTCTCTATGTAAAAAGCAGCTTTTAACGCCAAGTTTTAGTAACTGTTCATAGATTCAATATATTTATTTAAATGTTATAAGAAATTATAGTATTAATTTCAAATTACATTTTAAGTTTAATTTAAAAAAAATATCATTTAAACTCAAAAATCCAATTGAAATACAGTTTGTTTGTTTTTTCATTTTCAACTAAAATTGTTAAATTTTATCCAGCCTGGTAGTATTGGAGGCCTGTGATATACAGAAGTTCAGACTATATGATCTGGTGGTCCTTTCTGGCATTAAACTCTTTGACTCTAAAGACAGCTACTGAAGCCATCACAACTTACAAGTTTTAGGTTAAAATAAGATCAGTAAAACCCTAAAGCAAAAAACTGAGAACATGCTTAAAGATATAGTAGGAGTAAAGAATGGAGTTTTTTGCTGGGATGATGGGGGAGGCGGGGGGGGGGTTAATTTTGGGGGAGAAGGAGAGTAAATTAAGCAAGTTACTTGGAAAAACTATTTTGAACATGCCAATAAGTAAGTGTAAAAGGATTTTATGAGTCATAGTTTGACTAATCCCATAATTACTAACACCAGTGTAGTTTTCTTCGGAGAGTAGCCTCCGGATAAGCAAATTAGATTTCTTCAAATAAAATGGATTTGCACAGTTTTTTCTACTGCCATATAATTTTGCCAATGGAAAAAAAACCTAGAATTGTCTTGTCACAAAATCACTCCAGGATTTGTAATAAAGGGATCTTTTTTGAAGATAATTTACACCCATGTTCATAGTAAGATTGAAAGGCTGGTAACGATAGTTTTCATTGACACTGGGGTGGGGAACCTCAGGCCCGGGGGACAGATGTTCCCCTTGGCTTGCCTGGATCTGGCCTCCAAGGCTCATGATCCCTCCCAGAACTGGGGAGCCTGTGCTAGTGCCCTAACTCCCCCTTTCTGCCCCCAACCTGAGGCTGGAACACATAATCTACTAGACTCCCCCCCCCCCCCAGGCTCAAGTGTGCAAGGGAAATGTGTGGAGCATCTTTCTCCTTCTCAGTCAGGAGCCACATAAATGGGTTTTTGGGGGGGGGTTTTTTTGCTTCTCGTGTATGGCCCTCGACAGATTTGAGGTGACTCACCCCATGATTTACACATTTCAAAGCGAACTGCAAAAAGAATATGTGCACCAATTTTTACTTCTTTAGAATGTACATAAAAATGCCTGAAAGGACAGTTCATTTTCTCTCCCTCTCTCTCTCTCTATATATATTATATTAATTTAAAAGTTTTTCCTGCTGTGCAATGACATCATCATGCTCTCTGGCTGCAAAGTGGCTGAGAGAGGTGGAGTGGCCAGCATAGCGAGCAACCCCCTAGTTTACCTTAAATATTAGAAACACCACATATAGAGCATCCTGTCTTTATAGGAAGATTGAATATAGGCAATCATTAATTGAAGATGTAGGCGCTGTAAATAATGAATTATTCTTGTGTTTTCAGAATTTTAAACAGGTGTAAAAAAAGAGCTTTAAATGGTCAACATAAAAATTCTTCCCCCTACTCAACTGTCCATATTTCAGTCTCTTGAGCTGCCAAACCCCACAAATCTCCATGTGTTCACAGTTCTACAGGAAAAACAATCTGGAAGGGTTCTTTATTCCTAATGTAAAGTTCACATAGAAAATCTTTAAGATGAAAAACCCTATTCTTTCTACAGTACATCATGAGTCAGCAATAAAAAGATTCTCTTTTTTTCCCCCTTCAAGTAACCTTTGAAATCTGCAAGCCCAAAAAGTAGCTAGCATAGGGCTTGAATGTGAGACTATTCACTGTTTTCAGCCCTTACCTTCTTAGTTGAAGGCATAGGTAAGTTCACAATATTACCATCAGAAAGGAGGTGTGTCCCAGCCGCTGCGATAAAGCTGCAGGACAATAATTTCCCCTATTCAACTTCCTTCTAAGAATCCAGTTAAGGGAAGCTAAAGGAGAGTCTCAGAATATGTCTATGCGACCAGCTGGACCTAGTAGACATGATAAATCAACCACCAATTGCTCTAGTCCACCTCAATAAGAAGTACAAGGGGAGTTGACACTCCGCAGTGAAGAGATCTAAGTCAGTCAACTTCAGCTATGCTATTCACATAGCTGAAGTTGCACAGCTCAGAGTCCTTAGACTGTTCTCCCGGATAGTGTAGACCAGCACTCAATAGTCAGAGGAAGACGTTCCAGTGCTGATAAGGGGCACAAGCCGAAGCCACTTTCCTCCACTAGAGTTGAAACTTTATGATACACTCACAAAAAAATTAGCAGATAGCTAGCTTTAGGTCAGACCAGTGTTTCTCAACCAGTGGTACACATACCCTTAGGGGAACTTGAGAGAAGTCTGGGGGGGTGCATCAACACAAGTGAAATGGGGCAAAAAATGTCTGAGATTTTGTCCTGCAAAGAGGATCAGGAATGGGGCAGTGGCATGTGCCTGTCAAATTGAACGTTCAGAGCCGTGCGCCTGGACGTTAACAGCCACTCCGCACACACGCCCCAGTGCTGGTGGGACAGGCACGTGGCTGCGGTGGCTCCAGTGAGATCTAGGGCAGTTCCAAGTTGGGGAGCGGGGTGGGTTTGGGCAGGGAGAAAAAAAAAAATCACTTCCACAGCCACCTCTCCTAGTTTGTTTTCCCAGCAGGGAGGGAGGCTGAACCTTGGAGGTGCGCATTACACCCACCCAGGTCAGCAGCTCAGTACAATGCATCCCTATCACTCCTTCCTCCGGACGCTGCAGAGAGGAACTATAAGGCGGTGAAGTGGCACAATAAGCTTTGCTTCAAAGGATGCCCCCACATCAGTGGTGGGGAGAGAGGGGGCAGCTGTCCCGGGCGCCACTCTGGGGGGTGGTTCCCACGGGGCTGAGGTCTGAGTGCACAACCCACGGGGCGAGCCTGGCACTGGCGGGCCGCTCACTCCGCGCAGACAAGCCACCGAGGAAGGGCCAGGTGGCGGGAACAGGTACTCTGGGGCCTGGCTCCGGGAAAGGAACGGGAGGGCGGGGTGCCTGGCGCCGTGGGAGGGCAGAGCTGGAGCGGGGTGGGCGGGGGGGCCTGGCTCTGGGGGAAGACACTGGGTCAGACCAGGCAAAAGGAGGCGAGCACTGGGGAGCACTGGGGAGCAGTGGGGAGCAGTGGGGAGCAGTGGGGAGCAATGAGGAGCAGTGGGGAGCAGTGGGGAGCAGTGGGGAGCAGTGGGGAGCAGGGTCCCCTCACTTGCACTGACACTGAGACTCTCACCCACGGGGCGCGCAAAGCCCCTGCGGTGGGGCTGAGGGGGCGGGCGCGCGGCGGCTGAGGGGGCTATGAAACCCCGGGCGGGCTCTGAGGCCCGGAGCAGGCGGAGGCGGAGGCGGTAGATCAGGCCCGGGCAGGACGGGGGCCCCACGGCGAGTCGCGCCGCCCGGCCCGCGCAAGGCAGACACACGCACACCGCGGCCGAAGCCTTTATTCGCCGAACAGACGCGGCCGCGCGCCGCGCGCTCCCGGGCCCGGCGGCTCCCGCCTCCAGGCAGCGGCGCTTGCGCACGCGCGTTGCGGCCCCGCGGCCGCCTCAGCCGCCAAGCCCGCGCCCGCCCGCCCGGCAGGGGCGGCCCCGGCCGAGGGAGCGCAGGCCCCGCGGCCCCTCGCCCACCCCCGGCACGTACCGTGGCTCCGGGGCCCGCTCTCCGCCTCAGGCCGCCGCCCAGCTCCGCCGCGAGGACAAAGGCGCCAACCGACCCGCCCAACCGCCGTCGTACCGCACGGCGAGGCGCTGCGCGTGCCGTAACGGGGGGAGGGCGGAAGTGCGACAGCGCCGCGATTTACGGCGGGCCCCGGAGACGGTCACGTGCCGCGCCCGCCATGACAGCAGAGGCCGCGGCAGTGGGGGCAGCGACGAAATGGCAGCCCGCTCGAGATCCCAGCATGCAACGCGGCAGCCCCGAGCGAGCGGCACGCAGCCCCGGGGAATGCTGGGACTCGTAGTCACTCCGCGGGGCGCCTGCCAGCGGCGGCAGCAGCGTCCCCCGGCCCGGACCCCCCCCCCGGGCGTCCCCCTCTAGCCCCTCCCCCCCGCAACTCTCCCTCCCCCACCTCGCAACCCCTCCCCTCCCGTCACCCCTCCCCCCGCCCCCAGCCCCTCCCCCATCATCCCCACCCCCCGCAACCCCTCCCCTCCCGTCACCCCTCCCCCGCCCCCAGCCCCTCCCCCATCACCCCTCCCCTCCCGTCACCCCTCCCCCGCCCCCAGCCCCTCCCCCGTCATCCCCCCCCCCGCAACCCCTCCCCTCCCGTCACCCCTCCCCTGCACCCATCCCCTCCCCCGTCATCCCCCCCCCGCAACCCCTCCCCTCCCGTCACCCCTCCCCCGCCCCCAGCCCCTCCCCCATCACCCCCTCCCCTCCCGTCACCCCTCCCCCGCCCCCAGCCCCTCCCCCGTCATCCCCCCCCCCGCAACCCCTCCCCTCCCGTCACCCCTCCCCTGCACCCATCCCCTCCCCCGTCATCCCCCCGCAACCCCTCCCCTCCCGTCACCCCTCCCCTGCACCCATCCCCTCCCCCATCATCCCCCCCCGCAACCCCTCCCCTCCCGTCACCCCTCCCCCGCACCCAGCCCCTCCCCCATCACCCCCTCCCCTCCCGTCACCCCTCCCCCGCCCCCAGCCCCTCCCCCGTCATCCCCCCCCCGCAACCCCTCCCCTCCCGCCACCCCTCCCCTGCACCCATCCCCTCCCCCGTCATCCCCCCCCCCCGCAACCCCTCCCCTCCCGTCACCCCTCCCCTGCACCCATCCCCTCCCCCATCATCCCCCCCCCGCAACCCCTCCCCTCCCGTCACCCCTCCCCTGCACCCATCCCCTCCCCCATCATCCCCCCCCGCAACCCCTCCCCTCCCGTCACCCCTCCCCTGCCCCCAGCCCCTCCCCCATCATTCCCACCCCCCGCAACCCCTCCCCTCCCGTCACCCCTCCCCTGCCCCCAGCCCCTCCCCCGTCATCCCCCCCCCCCGCAACCCCTCCCCTCCCGTCACCCCTCCCCTGCCCCCAGCCCCTCCCCCATCATCCCCCCCCCGCAACCCCTCCCCTCCCGTCACCACTCCCCTGCCCCCAGCCCCTCCCCCATCATCCCCCCCCCGCAACCCCTCCCGTCACCCCTCCCCTGCCCCCAGCCCCTCCCCCATCATCCCCCCCCCGCAACCCCTCCCCTCCCGTCACCACTCCCCTGCCCCCAGCCCCTCCCCCATCATCCCCCCCCGCAACCCCTCCCGTCACCCCTCCCCTGCCCCCAGCCCCTCCCCCATCATCCCCCCGCAACCCCTCCCCTCCCGTCACCCCTCCCCTGCCCCCAGCCCCTCCCCCGTCATCCCCCCCCCGCAACCCCTCCCCTCCCGTCACCCCTCCCCTGCCCCCATCCCCTCCCCCATCATCCCCCCCCCGCAACCCCTCCCCTCCCGTCACCCCTCCCCTGCACCCATCCCCTCCCCCATCATACCCCCCCGCAACCCCTCCCGTCACCCCTCCCCTGCCCCCAGCCCCTCCCCCATCATCCCCCCCGCAACCCCTCCCCTCCCGTCACCACTCCCCTGCCCCCAGCCCCTCCCCCATCATCCCCCCCCCGCAACCCCTCCCGTCACCCCTCCCCTGCCCCCAGCCCCTCCCCCATCATCCCCCCCGCAACCCCTCCCCTCCCGTCACCCCTCCCCTGCCCCCATCCCCTCCCCCGTCATCCCCCCCCGCAACCCCTCCCCTCCCGTCACCCCTCCCCTGCCCCCAGCCCCTCCCCCATCATTCCCACCCCCCGCAACCCCTCCCCTCCCGTCACCCCTCCCCTGCCCCCAGCCCCTCCCCCGTCATCCCCCCCCGCAACCCCTCCCCTCCCGTCACCCCTCCCCTGCCCCCAGCCCCTCCCCCATCATCCCCCCCCCGCAACCCCTCCCCTCCCGTCACCACTCCCCTGCCCCCAGCCCCTCCCCCATCATCCCCCCCCCGCAACCCCTCCCGTCACCCCTCCCCTGCCCCCAGCCCCTCCCCCATCATCCCCCCCCCGCAACCCCTCCCCTCCCGTCACCACTCCCCTGCCCCCAGCCCCTCCCCCATCATCCCCCCCCGCAACCCCTCCCGTCACCCCTCCCCTGCCCCCAGCCCCTCCCCCATCATCCCCCCGCAACCCCTCCCCTCCCGTCACCCCTCCCCTGCCCCCAGCCCCTCCCCCCGTCATCCCCCCCCGCAACCCCTCCCCTCCCGTCACCCCTCCCCTGCCCCCATCCCCTCCCCCATCATCCCCCCCCCGCAACCCCTCCCCTCCCGTCACCCCTCCCCTGCACCCATCCCCTCCCCCATCATACCCCCCCGCAACCCCTCCCGTCACCCCTCCCCTGCCCCCAGCCCCTCCCCCATCATCCCCCCCCGCAACCCCTCCCCTCCCGTCACCACTCCCCTGCCCCCAGCCCCTCCCCCATCATCCCCCCCCCGCAACCCCTCCCGTCACCCCTCCCCTGCCCCCAGCCCCTCCCCCATCATCCCCCCGCAACCCCTCCCCTCCCGTCACCCCTCCCCTGCCCCCATCCCCTCCCCCGTCATCCCCCCCCGCAACCCCTCCCCTCCCGTCACCCCTCCCCTGCCCCCATCCCCTCCCCCATCATCCCCCCCCCCGCAACCCCTCCCCTCCCGTCACCCCTCCCCTGCACCCATCCCCTCCCCCATCATCCCCCCCCCGCATCCCCTCCCCTCCCGTCACCCCTCCCCTGCCCCCAGCCCCTCCCCCATCATCCCCCCCCGCAACCCCTCCCCTCCCGTCACCCCTCCCCTGCACCCATCCCCTCCCCCATCATCCCCACCCCCCGCAACCCCTCCCCTTCAGTTCGAATTAGCGCTGTAGTGTAGACGTACCCTGCCAGAGTTACTCTGGGGATAAACAGGTGAACAGTTAAAAGAGAAAGTTCTGTTAAGCAGTTCACGCATTTTCTTCACCCCTAGGCTGTGTCTAGACTGGCAAGTTTTTCCGCAAAAGCAGCTGCTTTTGCAGAAAAACTTACCAGCTGTCTACACTGGCCGCTTGAATTTCCGCAAGAGCACTGACTGCCTACTGTAAGAAATCAGGGCTTCTTGCGGAAATGCCGTGCTGCTCCCGCTCGGGCAAAAGGGCCAGTGTAGGCAGCTCAGGTTTGTTTTGCGCAAAAAAGCCCCGATGGCGAAAATGGCGATTGAGGCTCTTTTGCGGAAAAGCGCGTCTAGATTGGCAGGGACGCTGTTCCACAAAAAGTGCTTTTGGAGAAACACGTCCTGCCAATCTAGACACTCTTTTCCGCTAATGCTTTTCATGGAAAACTTTTCCGTTAAAAGCATTTGCGGAAAATCCTGCCAGTCTAGACGCAGCCCAGTGTTTCTACGATGTCTGTGTCCAAGGAAAAGTGGGTCTCCTCTGGGTTCTTAGTGGGAAGAGGGCGAGGGTAGCGACGGACGGGTGGGGTGGGCCAGGCCACCCCCCATGGGGGAGGCCCTGTGGGGAGTCAGTGGGCTCCTTCTGAGAATCTCTCCCTCAGGGCCTCTCGGATCTGGCCGGCAAAGGGCTACTGGAGACAGCCCAGGCAGCCAGCCCCTCCGCGGCTCTCGGCAGGGCTTGTCAAAGTGCCAGTTCCCCGCCCCGGCGCGTTAGCCAGAGCGCTGGCTGGAATCTCTGCCTCCAGGGCGGGAGAACCCGGAGCCCAAGGCCTGCGGGACGGGGCGGCCTTGCTGACGGAGCCCGGCTGCAGCAAATCCAGCACAAGCCACGGGCAGCAGCTGAACCTTGGCGTGGCCGCTAGATGGTGCCATGAGACTAGACTCTTCGGAGCTGGGACCAGCAGGGCAGCGGGGGACTTGCCCGGCCCCCTTCTCCAGGGTCTGGGCGCCTGCTGGGGACGAGCCCAGCGCCCCAAGACCGAAGGGCTGCTCCCCGCTCCCCAGCTGCGGGACGGGAGCCTGTTACCGGGGCAGCCAGGGGATTGCCGGGGCCTGGGGCTGAAGCCAAAGTCCGCGACTCGCTGCTGTGACTCCCCTAAGCCAGCCCCGGCCAGCCCGCACCGCACAGCGCAGCCGGCCCCGGCCAACCCGCACCGCACAGCGCAGCGCAGCCAGCCCCGGCCAACCCGCACCGCACAGCGCAGCGCAGCCAGCCCCGGCCAACCCGCACCGCACAGCGCAGCGCAGCCAGCCCCGGCCAGCCCGCACCGCGCAGCGCAGCCAGCCCCGGCCAACCCGCACCGCACAGCGCAGCGCAGCCAGCCCGCACCGCACAGCGCAGCCAGCCCCGGCCAGTCCGCACCGCACAGTGCAGCCAGCCCCGGCCAACCCGCACCGCACAGCGCAGCCAGCCCCGGCCAACCCGCACCGCACAGCGCAGCCAGCCCCGGCCAACCCGCACCGCGCAGCGCAGCCAGCCCCGGCCAACCCGCACCGCACAGCGCAGCCAGCCCGCACCGCGCAGCGCAGCCAGCCCCGGCCAACCCGCACCGCACAGCGCAGCCAGCCCGCACCGCGCAGCGCAGCCAGCCCCGGCCAACCCGCACCGCACAGCGCAGCCAGCCCGCACCGCGCAGCGCAGCCAGCCCCGGCCAGCCCGCACCGCACAGCGCAGCCAGCCCGCACCGCGCAGCACAGCCAGCCCCGGCCAACCCGCACCGCGCAGCGCAGCGCAGCGCAGCCAGCCCCGGCCAACCCGCACCGCGCAGCGCAGCCAGCCCCGGCCAGCCCGCACCGCACAGCGCAGCCAGCCCCGGCCAGCCCGCACCGCACAGTGCAGCGCAGCCAGCCCGCACCGCGCACCGCAGCCAGCCCCGGCCAGCCCGCACCGCACAGCGCAGCCAGCCCCGGCCAGCCCGCACCGCACAGCGCAGCCGGCCCCGGCCAGCCCGCACCGCACAGTGCAGCGCAGCCAGCCCGCACCGCGCACCGCAGCCAGCCCCGGCCAGCCCGCACCGCACAGCGCAGCCAGCCCGCACCGCGCACCGCAGCCAGCCCCGGCCAGCCCGCACCGCACAGCGCAGCCAGCCCGCACCGCACAGTGCAGCGCAGCCAGCCCGCACCGCGCACCGCAGCCAGCCCCGGCCAGCCCGCACCGCACAGTGCAGCGCAGCCAGCCCGCACCGCGCAGCGCAGCCAGCCCCGGCCAGCCCGCACCGCACAGTGCAGCCGGCCCCGGCCAGCCCGCACCGCACAGTGCAGCGCAGCCAGCCCGCACCGCGCACCGCAGCCAGCCCCGGCCAGCCCGCACCGCACAGTGCAGCCGGCCCCGGCCAGCCCGCACCGCACAGTGCAGCCGGCCCCGGCCAACCCGCACCGCACAGCGCAGCCAGCCCCGGCCAGCCCGCACCGCACAGCGCAGCCAGCCCCGGCCAGCCCGCACCGCACAGCGCAGCCAGCCCCGGCCAGCCCGCACCGCGCAGCGCAGCCAGCCCCGGCCAACCCGCACCGCACAGCGCAGCGCAGCCAGCCCGCACCGCGCAGCGCAGCCAGCCCCGGCCAGCCCGCACCGCGCAGCGCAGCCAGCCCCGGCCAGCCCGCACCGCGCAGCGCAGCCAGCCCCAGCCAGCCCGCACCGCGCACCGCAGCCAGCCCCGGCCAGCCCGCACCGCACAGTGCAGCCGGCCCCGGCCAGCCCGCACCGCACAGTGCAGCCGGCCCCGGCCAACCCGCACCGCACAGCGCAGCCAGCCCCGGCCAGCCCGCACCGCACAGCGCAGCCAGCCCCGGCCAGCCCGCACCGCGCAGCGCAGCCAGCCCCGGCCAACCCGCACCGCACAGCGCAGCGCAGCCAGCCCGCACCGCGCAGCGCAGCCAGCCCCGGCCAGCCCGCACCGCGCAGCGCAGCCAGCCCCGGCCAGCCCGCACCGCGCAGCGCAGCCAGCCCCGGCCAACCCGCACCGCACAGCGCAGCCAGCTCCGGCCAACCCGCACCGCACAGCGCAGCCAGCCCCGGCCAGCCCGCACAGCGCAGCCAGCCCCGGCCAACCCGCACCGCGCAGCGCAGCCAGCCCCGGCCAGCCCGCACCGCACAGCGCAGCCAGCCCCGGCCAACCCACACCGCACAGCGCAGCCAGCCCCGGCCAACCCGCACCGCACAGCGCAGCCAGCCCCGGCCAGCCCGCACAGCGCAGCCAGCCCCGGCCAACCCGCACCGCACAGCGCAGCCAGCCCCGACCAACCCGCACCACGCAGCGCAGCCAGCCCCGGCCAGCCCCGGCCAACCCGCACCGCGCAGCGCAGCCAGCCCCGGCCAGCCCCGGCCAACCCGCACCGCGCAGCGCAGCCAGCCCCGGCCAGCCCGCACCGCACAGTGCAGCCGGCCCCGGCCAGCCCGCACCGCACAGTGCAGCGCAGCCAGCCCGCACCGCGCACCGCAGCCAGCCCCGGCCAGCCCGCACCGCACAGCGCAGCCAGCCCGCACCGCGCACCGCAGCCAGCCCCGGCCAGCCCGCACCGCAAAGCGCAGCCAGCCCGCACCGCGCACCGCAGCCAGCCCCGGCCAGCCCGCACCGCACAGTGCAGCCGGCCCCGGCCAGCCCGCACCGCACAGTGCAGCGCAGCCAGCCCGCACCGCGCACCGCAGCCAGCCCCGGCCAGCCCGCACCGCACAGTGCAGCCGGCCCCGGCCAGCCCGCACCGCACAGTGCAGCCGGCCCCGGCCAACCCGCACCGCACAGCGCAGCCAGCCCCGGCCAGCCCGCACCGCACAGCGCAGCCAGCCCCGGCCAGCCCGCACAGCGCAGCCAGCCCCGGCCAACCCGCACCGCACAGCGCAGCCAGCCCCGACCAACCCGCACCACGCAGCGCAGCCAGCCCCGGCCAGCCCCGGCCAACCCGCACCGCGCAGCGCAGCCAGCCCCGGCCAGCCCCGGCCAACCCGCACCGCGCAGCGCAGCCAGCCCCGGCCAACCCGCACCGCACAGCGCAGCCAGCCCCGGCCAACCCGCACCGCACAGCGCAGCCAGCCCCGGCCAACCCGCACAGCGCAGCGCAGCCAGCCCCGGCCAACCCGCACCGCACAGCGCAGCCAGCCCCGGCCAGCCCGCACCGCGCAGCGCAGCCAGCCCCGGCCAACCCGCACCGCGCAGCGCAGCCAGCCCCGGCCAACCCGCACCGCGCAGCGCAGCCAGCCCGCACCGCGCAGCGCAGCCAGCCCCGGCCAGCCCGCACCGCGCAGCGCAGCCAGCCCCGGCCAGCCCGCACCGCACAGCGCAGCCAGCCCCGGCCAACCCGCACCGCACAGCGCAGCCAGCCCCGGCCAGCCCGCACCGCACAGCGCAGCCAGCCCCGGCCAGCCCGCACCGCACAGCGCAGCCAGCCCCGGCCAACCCGCACCGCACAGCGCAGCCAGCTCCGGCCAACCCGCACCGCACAGCGCAGCCAGCCCCGGCCAGCCCCGGCCAGCCTGCACCGCGCAGCGCAGCCAGCCCCGGGCTTGGGCATCACCAGCCAGGTGCCGGCTGAGAGCCAACAGGCCCTTCCTGCCTGCGGAGGGGGGCCGGGAAGTTCCTCTCCTGCAAGGGCGGGGCCGCTGACCCACAGAAAAACCAACCAGACCCCTCCTGGCCTGGCCCCCCCACGCTCCACCCCAGAGCCGGGGAGGGGCAGGGCAGCATACTTTGTGCCTCCACCGGCTCCGAAGAGGAGCCAAACACGCGGGGGACGTGGGAGGGCGCGACCCGGGAAGGGGCTGGGGTGGAGATTGTGAGGAAGTGGGGAGTTTGGGGGCTCAAAGGGGGGGCTGCATCCAGGGGGGCTCAGTGCCCGGATGTTGCTGGTTCAATGTGACGGGGGGGGGGGAGTTTGTGGTTGCAGGGAACAGCCCAGAGGTGCAGCCGGGGTGTCTGGGACCCTGGTGCCCCCGACCCTGCTCAGAGGACACGGCCGGGTCTTGCCAGAGGCAGACAAGGGGCTGCAGAGGGAACCCGGCGACCGGCCCAGCTGGCCCCAGCGAGGGGGGAACATTGGACGGGGGGTGGGGAAGAGGGGCCCAGGCGACCCTCTTACCAGGGGAGAGGACAATGGCCGGGGGAGGGGCTGTTGCGGGGAGCCGGGGGCTGTTTGGGGCTGAGGGCAGGGCAGGGCAGGGCAGGCAGGACTCAGCCGGCTGCAGGGGAGGCTGGCGCGGGGCTGGGGCCAGGCCGACCGGCCGGAGGATCCGTCGCTGTTCAAAGCCCAATAGCCCCGCCTGTGCGGTGGGGGCTGAGTCGCTCTGCTCTGGGGGGGCAGGGGGCACCGTTCCTTGCGGCGGGGCCGGGGGGAGGGGACCCCCGAGGGGCTCACGGCGGAGGAGGCGGCTGGAGGCCTGAGAGGCGCCGTCCCGGAGGCAGAGGGGCGGACCCCCCAGGTGAGAGGGGCCCCTGAGAGAGGTTTGCCGCACTGGAGTGGTCCCCTGGGAAAGGGCCGTCTCACTGCCACTGGGGGGGGGCTCCCCGGGAAGGGGCTGCGCACTGGAGGGGGGGTCTGCCCAGGAGCCGAGGGGCCACGTGTGGGCAGGACCTGTGAGCCGTGACCACGTGGAGGCAGAGGATGGGTGGGGCGCACCCCGTAGCCCGCTGGCTGCGCAGGCGCAGTGCCGAGGGATGCCAGAAACGAACGCGGGTGTTGAAGGAGCCGGCAGGGAAGTGGCCGGTGCCCAGCGCCGTCGGAGCGACCGGGCCCGTCTGTGCAGGGGCAGGCGGCTGAGCGTGGGGGGCTCACGAAAGAGCAGCTGAGAACTCATCTGGTGGAGGAGCGGTTGGAGCTACAGGCTCCGGGTCCCAGTGGGGTCCCGCGATGCCCGGAGAGCCAGGGAGTAGCCGTGGGGGGGGGGGGCAGTCTGTGTAGCAGACTCCCCAGCTAGCGCAGAGGAGCCCCAATCCAGGTTCTCCCCGGGGGAGCTGCGGGGGCTGGAGCCAGAGCTGAAAGTGAAGCAGCTGGAGCTGGAGGAGCAGAGGCCCAGCGAGAGGCCCGAGGCCGGCAATGGAAGCAGGAGCTGGAGCTGGAGGAGAGACGGGCCCAGAGGGCCTGTCCAGCGGTTAGTGGGGAAGGGCCCCGAGGTGGCAGCTCTGGGGGGAAGCTGGACTCCAAGCTGCTTCCCCCGTTGATGGAGGGGGGTGACATGGCTCCGGATCGGCCCTGCAGACGGCTCCGCAATCCGACCCCCTGCTGGGGCCCAAGGCCAGAGTGACATTCGGCCGGGGGGGTGGGGGGGGATGGAGACGGGGGCTGGGAGCTGTCCACAGGCCGGGCTGCTGACGGTTGAGTTGAGCCGCGAGGCGACCGGACACGGATCCGGGGCCTGTGCAATCCCCTGGCACGACCTACAAGGAGCAGCCAGTCCACTGGGGGGCGGGTGCCCCAGACTGTACCAAGGGGCCACGTGGGGAGTCAGACGGAAGCGTCTGCTCTGCTGATTCTGGGGGGGGGGGCTCGGTGCTGGTGCCGGGAGTGTTCCCGGGCTGGGAGGGGTCAGGGGTCTGGCCTGTCAGCTGTGAGGAAGGACGGGTCAGTCCCTGCTGCGGGGACACTGGCTCGGAGGGGCCAACACACACCTGAGGGATGCGTCCGGGAACCTGCAGACAGGCCAGTGCCTCATGGCTTCTTGCAGGGGACACAGGGAGAGGTCACCGGGCCACGGGACCAGCTCCAGCTTGGGAGACACCAGGGATGTAAAGTGCCACGAGGCCATCTGTGACGGCGCGTTGGGGGCCCCCCGTCTCCTGCACCCCGAAATGGCACAAACAGACTGTACCAGCCAGTAGAATTGAGGAAGTTTATTGCCTCTCCAGGATACAGCACAGCACAGATGTAGTCTGGTCACAGAGCTGGACTAGGATGCCTCAGGCCCCCTTGAGTTGGGGGGAGACTGGGCCCCTAAACTCCAGCTCCTCTCCCTAGGCTGTCTCCTCCATCCTCACCGACAGCCACCAACCAACTAACCCACTTCCAGCCCTGCCCCCGAGCCAGGGCAGCATCCACCTTCCTTTGTTCCTCTCCATGGGGGGTGTCTGGCCCCTGGCTCAACAAGTTTGGCCTTATCTCTGCCTAGCGAGGTTTTCCCTGCTGGGTCTTGCTCCAGACAGCAGGGGTCACCACAGCCCAGCAAGTACCCCCACTACGTCACAGTTCTCCCCCCTCCGAGAGCGAACTGAGCAGGGTCACTCTGCTCGTGACCTAGGGAAGTTCGGGTCCTCTGCGTGGGATCCCGCCCTGGGGACATGGGTGCTCCCCTTGACTCGGGCCGGCCGTGGCGAGGCCCCACATGAGCTGGCTTCCCTCTGTCCACTCGCCACCCCACTCCAGGGCGACTGGCCCAGGCCTGTCCTCGGGGGTCACACCCACCCTTCCGCTGGCCTTGATCTCTGGCCGGGGCCATGAGCCCAGTGAGCCTTCTCTGGACAGCCAGGGCGGCTTCCACCCCCGAAGCTCCATCCAGGGAGGTCTTCCCCTCCCATAACTCTCTCAGCAAGCCCAGAGGGTCCTCTATCTGGGGTAGAGACCCCCAAGCCGCTTTCCTCCTGTCTTGGGCCTTCCCGCCCCTCTGGCAGGAGTCACAGGACCGGCAGTACCGCTGCACGGCTGTAAAGATTCCCGGCCAATAGAAGTGCTGGAGCAGCCTCCGCCGGGTGCTCCGGATCCCCCGGTGGCCCCCAACGGGGACATCGTGGGCCAAATACAGCAGCTTGAGGCGATACTTTCGGGGGACGACCAGCTGCCGCTGGACCCCCCATGCCCTCGCCTTCCTGGGGGGGAGCCACTCACGGAACAGGAGCCCACGCTCCCGCAGGAATCTCTCCTGGCCACCTCTCCCCCGGGGCCGAGCTGCACGGAGGCCAGCCTGGTCCCTCAGCCTCTGCAAGGAGGGGTCTGCCTGCACCTCAGCCTGGAATTCAGCTGCTGAGGCAGGGATCGGGACCTGTTCCCCACCTTTGCCTAGGTCCGGAGTCCCAGCCTGGCTGGACCCCGTGTCCACTGGGATGGGACCCTGAGGACGCTGCCAGGAGTCCTGCCCTGGACCCACGTTGTCAGCCCCCTGCTGGTTCTGGCTCCAGGTAGTGACTAGAGCCCGCTGGGATTCCTGGGGCCACTCCTCTAGGTCATTCCCCATCAGCACCTCGGTGGGCAAGTGCGGGTGCACCCCCACTTCCTTGAGGCCTTCCTTCGCCCCCCATTTCAGATGCACCCTGGCTACAGGCACCTTAAACGGGGACCCGTCTATGCCCTTCAGGGTCAGCTGCGCGTGGGGTAGTATCCGCTCCGGGGCCACTATGTCGGATCGGGCCAGAGTCACCTCCGCCCCCGTGTCCCAGAAGCCCATCACCTTCCTACCATCCACCTCCAGGGGTATGAGGCACTCGCTCCGCAGGGGCCGTCCTGCCCCCACCCGGTACACAGAGAAATCCGCCTCCTGATAATCAGACCTCCCAGGGGAGGTGCACTGAGCATCCTTCCCCTCTCTCTGAGCTGAGGTTTGCCTGCCAGCCCCTGCCTCTGGGGCAGCCTGCCCTTCCTCCCGCCCCAGCCAGTTAACCCTGGAAAGTCCCCGATCCTGGGACCTGGTGCACTGAGCCCTCTTGTGGCCTTTTTGCCCACAGCGCTGGCAAGTTAGGCTTTGGGCTGTCTCTGTCCAGGCCATGGCTGGTTCTCTGGGGTATCGATGACTGGTCCTGGTCCCTGGGGCTCGCCTCGGAGGTGTCTCTCTCCGTTGCTCCGCCGAGAACCGGTCTCTGCGCGGTTCCCTCTCTCTCCGGGACTCCGGTTCACACCCGGACCGGCTCTCCGTGAACTCATCCGCCAGCCTCCCGGCCTCCTGGGGGTTCTCTGGTCTCCGGTCCTTGAGCCACAGCCTCAGTTTGGGTGGGCACGCTTCATAGAGCTGCTCCATCAGGACCAGCTTGAGCAGCTCCTCTGCGGTCTGGGCTCCGACTCCAGACACCCACTTGCGGCAGTATTGCGCCAGGCGGGAGGCCAGATCCACATAGGTCTCCCGTGGCCCTTTCTGAACCCCCCGGAACTTCTTCCTGTACATCTCGGGGGTCAGCCCGAACTTGTGCAGCAGGGCCTCCTTGACTCGGTTGTAATCCCCTGGCTGTAGGTCCTCCAGCTGACTGAGCACTCCGGCCGCCTCCTGGTTCAGTGCGGGGACGAGCTCCTGCAGCCAGTCAGCTGGGGGAACCCGTTGCAGTCCACAGGCCCTCTCAAAGGCACTGAGGAACCCATCTATGTCACCCATGTCCTTCAATTGGGCCACCACGGGCCTCTCCAAGCATCTGGCAGTCCTGGGACCCTGGGGCCCATCCGCACTTGGCGCAGCCGGTGCCCCGCCGGTTCTCCGCTCTGCCATGGCCAGCTCATGCTGCCGCTGCCTCTCTCGGTCCTCTACTTCCAATTCCTTGATCCGCAGCTGGATCTCCAGCCGCCGCAGCTCTGCTTGGCTGGCCCCTGCCCTAGATGGGCTGCAGCTTGCAGGCCTCCTGGGGGAAGCTGTCTCATCTCTCCGGTGAGTTCCAGCACTCCTCCCCCTCTCTGAGCCAGACACACTCTCAGGGGGGGTCTGGCTGCTTCCCCTGGGGACAAGTTCCTGGCCCTGTGGCTGGTCGTTCTCTTCTAGCTGAGCAATCAGCTGGGCCTTGGTTGCTTTCTGCACAGGCAAGCCCCTCTCTCTGCACAGCCCCACCAGCTCTGCCTTCAAGAGTCGGGCGTAGGCCATCTGCCCGCTGGTCCCCTCGGTGCAGACTCACCAGTCTAGTGCTGCAGCGCCCCACGATTCCCAGGAACCGCTTCACTCTGTCTCCAGCATGCCTGGCTCCAGGGCTCTTGCTTCTCCTGCGCCTTGTCGCTCGCCGCTGGAAGCTCCAACCACGGGGTGCAGTGCATCCCACTTCTGACACCAGTGTGACGGCGCGTTGGGGGCCCCCCGTCTCCTGCACCCCGAAATGGCACAAACAGACTGCAGCAGCCAGTAGAATTGAGGAAGTTTATTGCCTCTCCAGGATACAGCACAGCACAGATGTAGTCTGGTCACAGAGCTGGGCTAGGATGCCTCAGGCCCCCTTGAGTTGGGGGGAGACTGGGCCCCTAAACTCCAGCTCCTCTTCCTAGGCTGTCTCATCCATCCTCACAGACAGCCAGCAACCAACTAACCAACTTCCAGCCCTGCCCCCCAGCCAGGGCAGCATTCCACCTTCCTTTGTTCCTCTCCATGGGGGGTGTCTGGCCCCTGGCTCAACAAGTTTGGCATTACCTCTGCCTAGCGAGGTTTTCCCTGCTGGGTCTTGCTCCAGACAGCAGGGGTCACCACAGCCCAGCAAGTACCCCCACTACGGTCACCGGGCCACGGGACCAGCTCCAGCTTGGGAGACACCAGGGATGTAAAGTGCCACGAGGCCATCTCCATCGTGTCTTGTTAGGTGCAGGAGCGGGGTGGAGGTGCAGGGTCTGGGTGGGTGTAGGAGGAGGCCGAGGGGTATGCCGGGGTGCAGGAGCTAACAGGTGAGTGCTAACAGGGAGTTTTGAGAGGGAGTTGGGAAGGGGAGAGAGAAGGGCGTGAGGTTCTCTTCCCTTTCTTTTTAAATCCCTTTTCGAGGACAGCAGCGATGGATGGTGATGGGTCTGCTGTTGTTACCTGCACAGCGTGTGCCATGTTTGTCTTCCTCCCGGAAGAAAGAACGGATTTCATCTGCACCAAGTGCAAGCTGGTCGACATTTTGGAAGAAAAAATTAGAGGACTGGAGGCCCAAGTGTCGACCCTACGCTTGATCAGAGAGGATGAAGACTTCCTCGATAGAAGGCAGCAATTGATCCTTCAAGTACGGCAGGCAGAGAAGCCAGAGAGGGCAGTACGGGACCAGGAAGAGAACTGGCAGCATGTAACTTCTAGAAGGGGAAAAAGGCCAGCACGGGAATCCCCCGATGCTATAGAGGTAAGCAATCGCTTTCAGGCTCTCTCCACAGGCTCTGCAGTGCTGAAAGCTCTGGAAGGGACCTCACAAGGAAGAAACCAGAAGGGGGCACCATCTACTGGAAGGCATGGGATGCGTAGTCCTAGGGATGGGGGTTCCACGGCCACCACCCCCAAAAGAAAACGATGGGTGGTGGTGGTCGGGGACTCCCTCCTAAGAGGGACTGAGCCATCCCTCTGCCGTCCGGACCTGGAATCTCGAGAGGTGTGCTGCTTACCGGGAGCTCGCATTCAGGATGTCACTGAGAGGCTTACCAAGCTGATCAAACCTTCAGATCGCTACCCCTTCCTGCTTCTCCACGTGGGAACTAATGATACGGCCAAGAATGACCTTGAGCGGGTTGCTGCGGATTATGTAGCGCTGGGAAGAAGGATCCAAGAATTCGGAGCGCAAGTGGTGTTCTCGTCCATCCTCTCTGTTGAAGGGAAAGGACTGGGCAGGGATTGCCGAATTGAGGACGTAAATGCGAGGTTGCGCAGGTGGTGTCGCAGAGAGGGCTTTGGTTTCTTCGACCATGGGACTCTGTTCCGGGCGCAAGGATTGTTAGGAAGAGATGGGAGCCACCTAACGAAGAGAGGAAGGAGCATCTTCGCGGGCAGGCTTGCAAACCTAGTGAGGAGGCTTTAAACTAGGTTCGTCGGGGGACGGTGACCAAAACCCTGAGGGGAGTGGGAAAGTCGGATACTGGGAAGAAATGCAGAGAGCAAGGAGCGAGAAAGGAGGACCCCAGTTTCGAATGGAGAAGATAGGACAATCAACTGGTTACCTGAAGTGTTTGTACACTAATGCGAGAAGCCTGGGCAACAAACAGGAAGAACTGGAGGCCCTGGCCCAGGCCAAGAAATATGATTTAATTGGGATAACAGAGACTTGGTGGGATGACTCGCATGACTGGAGTGCTGTCATGGAAGGGTATAGACTGTTCAGGAACAACAGGCAGGGGAGAAAAGGAGGAGGAGTTGCACTATATGTAAGAGAGCACTACGATTGCTCTGAACTCCAGTATAAAGAGGGAGAAAAACTTGTTGAGAGTCTATGGGTCAGGTTTAAAGGAGCAAACAGCAGCAGTGATGTTGTGGTTGGTGTCTGCTACAGGCCACCGAACCAGGTGGATGAGGTAGACGAGGCTTTCTTCGGACAACTGAGCGAAGCTTCCAGATCGCAGGCCCTGGTTCTCGTGGGGGACTTTAATCACCCTGACATCTGTTGGGAAACCAATACGGCAGTACACAGGCAATCCAGGACGTTTTTGGAGAATGTTGGGGATAACTTCTTGGTACAAGTGCTGAAGGATCCGACCAGGGGCCGTGCGCAGCTTGACCTTCTGCTCACAAACAGGGAGGAACTAATAGGGGACGTAGAGGTGGGTGACAACCTGGGAAGCAGTGATCATGAGATGGTAGATTTCAGGATCCTGACCAAAGGAAGGAAAGAGAGTAGTAAAATACACACCTTGGACTGCAAAAAAGCAGATTTTGACTCCGTCCAAGATCTGATGGAAAGAATCCCCTGGGATGTTAACATGAAGGGGAAAGGAGTCCAGGACAGCTGGCAGTATTTTAAAGAAGCCTTATTGAATACACAGAAAGAAACCATCCCGACACGTAGCAAGAGAGGCAAACATGGTAGGAGACCGGATTGGCTTACAGGGGAAATCCTTGGTGAAGTTAAGCACAAAAAGGAAGCTTACAAAAAGTGGAAACTTGGACAGATGACCAGGGAGGAGTTTAAATGTATAGTTCGAGAATGCCGCGGGGTTATCAGGAAGGCGAAAGCGCAAACGGAATTGCGACTGGCTAAGGATGTGAAGGATAACAAGAAAGGTTTCTACAGGCATGTTAACAAGAAGAAGGTGATCAGAGAGGGTGTGCGGCCCCTAATGGATGAAGGAGGTAACCTAGTGACCGATGATGTGGGGAAAGCTGAAGTACTCAATGCTTTCTTTGCCTCTGTATTCACGGACAAGGTCGGCTCCTGGACTTCTGTGCTAAGTGACGCAAGATGGGATGAAGATGGACAGCACGTGGTGGGTAAAGAACAGGTTAGGAACTATTTAGAAAAGCTAAACGTACATAAATCCATGGGTCCAGACTTAATGCATCCAAGGGTGCTGAGGGAGTTGGCAAATGTCATTGTGGAGCCTTTGGCCATTATCTTTGAAAAGTCGTGGAGATCGGGAGAAATCCCGGATGACTGGAAAAAGGCAAATGTAGTGCCCATCTTCAAAAAAGGGAAGAAGGACGATCCAGGGAACTATAGGCCGGTCAGTCTTACCTCGGTTCCTGGAAAAATCATGGAAGGGATCCTTAAGGAATCCATATTGAGGGACTTGGAAGAGAGGAAAGTGATTAGGAATAGTCAGCATTGATTCACAAAGGGCAAGTCGTGCCTGACCAATTTGATTAGCTTCTATGATGAGGTAACTGGCTCGGTGGACATGGGAAAGTCAGTGGATGTTATATACCTTGACTTTAGCAAGGCTTTTGATACGGTCTCCCACAATATTCTTACCAGCAAGTTAAGGGATTGTGGATTGGATAAATGGACGGTAAGATGGATAGAAAGATGGCTAGAAGGCCGGGCCCAGCGGGTAGTGATCAATGGCTCGATGTCAGGATGGCGGTCGGTTTCTAGTGGAGTGCCCCAAGGTTCGGTTCTAGGACCGGTTTTGTTCAGTATCTTTATTAATGACCTGGATGAGGGGATGGATTGCACCCTCAGCAAGTTTGCGGATGACACTAAGCTGGGGGGAGAGGTAGATACGCTTGAGGGCAGAGATAGGGTCCAGAGTGACTTAGACAAATTGGAGGATTGGGCCACAAGAAATCTGATGAGGTTCAACAAAGACAAGTGTAGAGTCCTGCACTTGGGACGGAAGAATCCCAAGCATAGTTACAGGCTGGGGACCAACCAGTTAAGTAGTAGTTCTGCAGAAAAGGACCTGGGGGTTACAGTGGATGAGAAGCTAGATATGAGTCAACAGGGCGCCCTTGTAGCCAAGAAGGCTAATGGCATATTAGGATGCATTAAGAGGAACATTGCCAGCAGATCCAGAGATGTCATTATTCCCCTTTATTCGGCTTTGGTGAGGCCACATCTGGAGTACTGTGTCCAGTTCTGGGCCCCCCACTACAGAAAGGATGTGGACGCATTGGGGAGGGTCCAGCGGAGGGCAACCAAAATGATGAGGGGGCTGGAGCATATGACTTATGAGGAGAGGCTGAGGGAGTTGGGTCTGTTTAGTCTGCAGAAGCGAAGAGTGAGGGGGGATTTGATAGCAGCCTTCAACTTCCTGAAGGGAGGTTCCAAAGAGGATGGAGAGAGGCTGTTCTCAGTAGTGACAGATGGCAGAACAAGGAGCAATGGGCTCAAGTTGCGGTGGGAGAGGTCCAGGTTGGATATTAGGAAAAACTATTTCACTAGGAGGGTGGTGAAGCACTGGAATGGGTTACCTAGGGAAGTAGTGGAGTCTCCATCCCTAGAGGTGTTTAAGTCTCGGCTTGACAAAGCCCTGGCCGGGTTGATTTAGATGGGATTGATCCTGCCTAGAGCGGGGGGCTGGACTTGACGACCTTCTGGGGTCTCTTCCAGTTCTATGATTCTATGATAAGGGGATGGTTGGATGAAATAACATGATCTTGGTAACTAATTGACCATTCATTATCAGTGGGAAATAGGCCAATGGAGGGATGATAGGAGTTACTATAGAGAACTTTCTGGGTGTCTGGCTGGTGAGTCTTGCCCACATGCTCAGGGTTTAGCTGATCGTCATATTTGGGGTCGGGAAGGAATTTTCCTCCAGGGTAGATTGGCAGAGGCCCTGGAGGTTTTTCGCCTTCCTCTGTAGCATGGGGCACGGGTCACAGCTGAAGGATTCTCTGCATGTTGGGGCCTTCAAAGTATTTGAAGGCTTCAATATCTGAGATCTAGGTGAGAGGATTATTCTAGGAGGGGTGGTTGAGATTCTGTGGCCTGCACTGTGAGGGGGGGTCAGACTAGATGATCATAATGGTCCCTTCTGACCTTAAAGTCTATGAAATCTATGAGCAGGGTGGGGGTGCGGGGTCTGGGCGGGTGTTGGGTGCAGGAGCGGGGTGGGGGTGCGGGGAATGGGCGGGTGTAGGAGGAGGCCGGGGGGTATGCCGGGGTGCAGGAGCGGGGGAGAGGTGGGGGGTCTGGGCGGGTGTTGGGTGCAGGAGCGGGCCGGGGGGGCAGGTGTTGGGTGCAGGAGCGGGACGGGGGGCGGGGTCTGGGCGGGTGTTGGGTGCAGGAGCGGGACGGGGGGCGGGGTCTGGGCGGGTGTTGGGTGCAGGAGCGGGACAGGGGGCGGGTGTTGGGTGCAGGAGCGGGCCGGGGGGCAGGGTCTGGGCGGGTGTTGGGTGCAGGAGCGGGCCGGGGGGGCGGGTGTTGGGTGCAGGAGCGGGCCGGGGGGCGGGTGTTGGGTGCAGGAGCGGGACGGGGGCGGGGTCTGGGCAGGTGTTGGGTGCAGGAGCGGGCCGGGGGGGCGGGTGTTGGGTGCAGGAGCGGGACGGGGGGCGGGGTCTGGGCGGGTGTTGGGTGCAGGAGCGGGCCGGGGGGGCGGGTGTTGGGTGCCGGAGGAGGCTGAGGGTGGGGGGATGCCCGGCTGGGGGTGCAGGTCTGGGCACGAGGGGCTCGTGGGACGCTCCGTGACCCTGTGCAGGGGGCTTGGCTGGCGAGCCCCAGTACCGTAGGGAAAGGGAAGGATAGCTGGGATATCAGGGCCTGCGAGTGACAGTCCCCAGGACCAATGAGGGGAGGCCAGTGCTGATTGACGGGCGGGCAGGCCAATGAGGGAGTCAGGAGGGGTGAGCTGGCCAGGACGGCCGTGGGCAGAGCTAAGGGGAGCCGGGCTGGGAGCGGATCCGGGCGCCAGGGGCCAAGCAGCCTCCGTGCTGGAGCAGGGCGGGGCCGGGTGCCCCGTGCTCAGGGCAGCGGCCGGCCCCCTTCGGCCTCGCCCGGGTTTGCCGTCGCTTGCCGCGTGTGCGAGAACAGTCTGCGGTGCTCGGAGGGGGACCAGGGGCAGGCGGCTGCGGGGGAAGGGAGTGGGGGCGCGGACCAGAGCTCTGCTGCCATTGGACACCTCAGGGCAGCTGCCTGGGCCCCGTGCTGGGGGTCCCCGGGGCCCAGGGCGGCTTGGGGATGGCAGCAGGGACCAGGCCCGCCACCCCCACGCCCTCCAGTGGCAGCACTGGGGTGGGGGGCAGGGGCCAGGACTCACGGCTGCGGGAACGGCAGCTCCAGTTTGCCCCTTTCACAGCTCGGGGGGGGCCGGACGCGCCCGCTGTCGGCGCCAGGAGGGGCTGAGCTCATTGGCCAGGCCGGGCCTTGGGAAGCGAGCTCCGCGGTGCCGGGCTGCGGGGCCCCGAGACGCGTGTGCCGGGTGCAGGCAGCGAGGAGACGAGCCCCCGGAGCCCCGTGTGCCGGGTCTCAGCTCCCTGGGCTCCTGGGGCTGCCAGGGCTCCGGGTTTGAACAGGACAGTCCGGGAGTGGAGCTCTGTGTGCGGGAAACACGGAGACAATAGCAAGGAGCCAATGGCCGTGCCCGGCGCTGTCTAGCGCAGACCTGAGGCCGATGGCGATGTCCTGGCAGGTGGGTCCGGCCCTTCCGTTGAACCCGTCTGGCCACCCTCCGGGCTGCACACAGGGGCCTTCCCCAGAAGTGCCCCCCCATCAGCCTGGGGCTGCCAGAGGGGATTTCCCAGGTCCCAAAATCCCCTTCGCCCCACAGCCAGGCGGGCCTGCCACCGGCTCCGAGAGCTCCCCTGGGGCACTTTGTACTGGGTGAGCGAGAGTCACTTTGGGGAAGTGAGGCCGACGGGGCCTCTCCCGTCACGTGGCCCCCAGCCGCCCACGCCAGCCGGGCCCATCTCACTTCCCCTCCAGGGCAGCCTGCCCGCGAGCGCCCCAGAGCAGCCGGGGGGGGTCTGCGGAGCCCATGGGCCCTGCTGTCCATGCCCAGAGCAGCCGGGGGGGGGGGGTCTGCGGAGCCCCTGGGCTCTGCTGTCCATGCCCAGAGCAGCCGGGGGGGGGGGGGTCTGCGGAGCCCCTGGGCCCTGCTGTCCATGCCCAGAGCAGCCGGGGGGGGGGGTCTGCGGAGCCCCTGGGCTCTGCTGTCCATGCCCAGAGCAGCCGGGGGGGGGGGGGTCTGCGGAGCCCCTGGGCTCTGCTGTCCATGCCCAGAGCAGCCGGGGGGGGGGGGTCTGCGGAGCCCCTGGGCCCTGCTGTCCATGCCCAGAGCAGCCGGGGGGGGGTCTGCGGAGCCCCTGGGCTCTGCTGTCCATGCCCAGAGCAGCCGGGCAGGGGGGTCTGCGGAGCCCCTGAGCCCTGCTGTCCATGCCCAGAGCAGCCGGGGGGGGGGTCTGCGGAGCCCCTGGGCCCTGCTGTCCATGCCCAGAGCAGCCGGGGGGGGGGGGGTCTGCGGAGCCCCTGGGCCCTGCTGTCCATGCCCAGAGCAGCCGGGCAGGGGGGTCTGCGGAGCCCCTGAGCCCTGCTGTCCATGCCCAGAGCAGCCGGGGGGGGGGGTCTGCGGAGCCCCTGGGCCCTGCTGTCCATGCCCAGAGCAGCCGGGGGGGGGGTCTGCGGAGCCCCTGGGCCCTGCTGTCCATGCCCAGAGCAGCCGGGGGGGGGGTCTGCGGAGCCCCTGGGCCCTGCTGTCCATGCCCAGAGCAGCCGGGGGGGGGTCTGCGGAGCCCCTGGGCCCTGCTGTCCATGCCCAGAGCAGCCGGGGGGGGTCTGCGGAGCCCCTGGGCCCTGCTCTCCATGCCCAGAGCAGCCGGGGGGGGGTCTGCGGAGCCCCTGGGCCCTGCTGTCCATGCCCAGAGCAGCCGGGGGGGGGGGTCTGCGGAGCCCCTGGGCCCTGCTGTCCATGCCCAGAGCAGCCGGGGGGGGGGGTCTGCGGAGCCCCTGGGCCCTGCTGTCCATGCCCAGAGCAGCCGGGGGGGGGGGGTCTGCGGAGCCCCTGGGCCCTGCTGTCCATGCCCAGAGCAGCCGGGGGGGGGGTCTGCGGAGCCCCTGGGCCCTGCTGTCCATGCCCAGAGCAGCCGGGGGGGGGGTCTGCGGAGCCCCTGGGCCCTGCTGTCCATGCCCAGAGCAGCCGGGGGGGGGTCTGCGGAGCCCCTGGGCCCTGCTGTCCATGCCCAGAGCAGCCGGGGGGGGGTCTGCGGAGCCCCTGGGCCCTGCTGTCCATGCCCAGAGCAGCCGGGGGGGGGGGTCTGCGGAGCCCCTGGGCCCTGCTGTCCATGCCCAGAGCAGCCGGGGGGGGGTCTGCGGAGCCCCTGGGCCCTGCTGTCCATGCCCAGAGCAGCCGCGTGAGGCTGGGCGCCGCTCGTGTCGCTTGTGAGACCTGGGAGCGCTGCGGCCGCGGGCCAGAGCCCCATGCACCTACCTGGTCTGCGTCCACGCGGGGCCTGGGAGCTCTTCGGGGGCCTGCAGGCCCAGCCCGCGGCGGAGCTTCCAGTGTCGGCAGGTTCCTCTCGGCCAGGGCGGGACAGGCTCAAAGAGGAAGCCGGGAAATCTCCTGTGCAGAAAGCAGAAGGGCCGGCCGGGCCCCGCCACAGCCTGGGAATTTCTCCAGGCAGAGCCCCCCCTGCCCCCGGCCTGCTGGCCTCTGCGCCCCCGTGAGCCTGGCCTGGAAAGCAGGCGCTGCCCTCCCTGCAGCCACACTGGGGACTCCTGGGGCAGTGGGCGGCCGTATCCACGGCTCCCAGGGTGTATTTGTTCCCCATCGGGGTGGCCTGGCCACTAGGCCCCCTGGCCCTATCGCTGCCTTCCGGAACCGCTCCTCTACGGTGGGCCAGCGCCTCACGGCGGCTTCCCCTCGTCTCGGGTTCCCGCCCCTCCGGCAGGAGGCGCAGGCCCGGCCGTCCCGCTGCACGGCGCAAACATCCCCGGCCAGTGAAAGGCCTGAAGCAGCCTCAGCCGGGCGCGCTGGATCCCCTGGTGCCCCGCGAATGGGACGTCACGGGACAGATACAGCAGCCTGGGGCGATGCTTTTGGGGGACCACCAGCTGCTGCGGGACCCCCCACGCCCCCACCTCCCCTGGGGGGAGCCATTCCCGGACAGGAATCCCCCTCCCCCAGGAATCTCTCCTGGCTGCCCCTCCCTAGGGCTGAGCTGCGCCGGGGCCAGGCCGGTCCCTCAGCCTCTGCAAGGAGGGGTCTGCCTGCACCTCCGCCTGGAATCCGCAGCTGGGGCAGGGACAGGGACCTGCCCCCCCCACCACCACCACCACTTGCCTGGCTCTAGCCCTGCTGGGCCCCATGTCTGCTGGGACGGGGCCCTGAGCCCCCTGCAGGGAGCCCTCCCCTGGGTCAGGGCCGCCAGCCCCTCGCTTGCTCTGGCTACGGGTGGTGACCAGGGTCCTGTGGGGTCCGTCTGGCCACTCCTCTAGGTCACCCCCATCAGCACCTCTGTGGGCAAGTGCCAGTGACCCCCACTTCCCTGGGGCCCCCCTTAGCCCCCCACTTCAGATGCACCCGGCATACGGGCACCTTAAACCGGTCCTGTCTGTGCCCCTCAGGGTCAGCTGAGTGTTGGGCACCATGTGGTCTGGGGCTACGACCTCGGGCCGGGCCAGCGTCACCTCCGCCCCGTGTCCCAGTGGCCCGTCACCTCCCTGCCACCCACCTGCCGGGGCACGAGGCTCTCGCTCCGCCCTGCCCCCACCCGGTACACGGAGAAATCCGCCTCCCGGGGGTCAGACCTCCCAGGGGAGGGGCACTGAGCATCCTTCCCCCCTCTCTGAGCTGAGGTTTGCCTGCCAGCCCCTGCCTCTGGGGCAGCCTGCCCTTCCTCCCGCCCCAGCCAGTTCACCCTGGAAAGTCCCCGGTCCTGGGACCTGGTGCACTGAGCCCTCTGGTGGCCTCTGCGCACAGGGATGGCAGGTCAGGTCCTGCGGGGCCCTTCGGGCCGGCTCTGCCCGGGCCCTGCCTGTCTCTCTGGGGGCGGCTGGCCGGCCGCTGTCTCTTGGGCTCGCCCCGTAGGTGACTCTGTCGCTCAGCCGAGATCCGGTCTCTGCGCGGTTCCCTCTCTCTCCGGGACTCCCGTTCACCCTGGTCCGGCTCTCCGTGAGCTCGTCCGCCAGCCTCCCGGCCTCCTGCGGGTCCTCTGGTCTCCGGTCCTGGAGCCACAGCCTCAGGCTGGGCGGACACGCTCCATAGAACTGCTCCAGCATCAGCAGCTTAAGCAGGTCCCGTGCGGTCTGGGCTCCGACCCCGCACACCCACTTGCGGCAGGATTGCGCCAGGCGGGAGGCCAGGTCCACATGGGTCTCCCCTGTCCCCTCTGCACCCCCGGAACTTCCTCCTGTACGTCTCGGTCAGCCCGACTTGTGCAGCAGGGTCTGTTTGACCGTTCGGAGGCGCCCGGCTGCAGATCCTCCAGCTGCTTGAGCCCCCTGCGGCCTCCTGACCCAGCAAGGGGGGGAGCTGCTGGAGCCGGTCCGCTGGGGGGATCTGGTGCCGCTCAGAGGAGCTAAGGAACCGTCCATGTCCCGTGTGATGGCGCGTTGGGGTCCCCCGTCTCCTGCACCCCGAAATGGCACAAACAGACTGCACCAGCCGGTGGAATAGAGGAAGTTTATTGCCTCTCCAGGATGCAGCACAGCACAGATGGAATCTGGTCACAGAGCTGGGCTAGGATGCCTCAGGCCCCCTTGAGATGGGGGAGACTGGGCCCCTAAACTCCAGCCCCTTTCCCTAGGCTGTCTCCTCCATGCTCCCAGACAGCAACTAACTCACCCCCTTCCAGCCCTGCCCCCCAGCCAGGGCAGCATCCACCTTCCTTTGTTCCTCTCCATGGGGGGTGTCTGGTTCAACAGGTTTGGCCTCACCGTCACCACCGCCCAGCAAGTCCCCCCACTACGTCACATCCCGCACGTCCTTACACTGGGCCAACACGAGCTTCTCCAAGTGTCTGGCAGTCCCGGGATCCCTGGGGTCCTCCCCACTCACCGCAGCTGGGCCCCTCCGCTTCTCCGCTCCGCCATGGCCAGCTCATGCAGCCGCTGCCTCTCTCGGTCCTGGCGCTCCTCCCTACAATCCTCCAGTTCCTTTAGCCTCAGCTTGATCTCCAGCCATCGCAGCTCTGCCGGGGAGGACCCGGCCCAGGACGAACCGCTGCTGGCCGAGAGTGGCCTGGTGGGCACCGCGTCTGTCTGGCGGACTCCAGCCCCCCTCCTGCCTGAGAGCCTGGGACACTCCCAGGGGGTGTCTGGCTGCTCCCTGTGGAGACAGGATCCAGGTCCCTGGATGGGTCATGCTCTTCCAGCCGGGCAGTCCTGGGCCTTGGTTGCTTTCCCCACGGGCAGGCCCCTCTCTCTGCACAGCCCCACCAGGTCTGCCTTCAGGAGCTGGGCGTAGGCTGTCTCCTCGCCAATCCCTGGGGTGCAGACTCAGCGGCCAAGTGCTACAGCGCCCCACGACTCCCTTCACTCTGCCTCCCGCACGCCTGGCTCATGCAAGCCCCTTCCTTCTCCTGCGCCTTGTTCCTTGCTGCTGGAAGCTCCATCCAAGGGGTGCATCCCACTGCTGCCACCACTATGGTGGCGTGTCAGGGACCCACCTGATCCTGCACCCCCATTGCAGCAAGATGAGACTCCGCCAGCCAGTAGAACGGGGCGGGGGGGTTATTGCTTCTCCAGGACACAGCCCAGCACAGATGTGATGTGGCTACAGGAGTCAGGGCCAGGCAGCCTCAAGCCCCTTGGGGGAGGGGTCCAGTGCCCCCCTCAACACCCGCACTCAGCTTACTCACTTCTCTCCATCTTTTTCCAGACAAGACCGCCCAGCTCCCAGGCCCTGCCCCCCAGCCAGGTGGCGTCTGCACCGCCCTCCCTTTGTCTCTCCCCGGGAAGAGCCTTGTTACCTGCCCAGGCTGGGCCCGGGTGTCTGGGCCAACACACATGCAGGTGAGTCCGTGGGAATCCCAGCCCAGTGCAGGGGACCCCGGGTTACAGAGCAAACAGCCCCCCACAACGTCACAATAGACTTTGGGGCAGTGATCTGGCTGCTCCCCTTAAAATCCAATAATGTGACACGGGGCCCCCCAAGGGTCCAGGTCACCCTCCAGTCTCCCGCCACGAAACTAGCCTGCAAGAGCCGGGTACAACCAGCCCCGTCCCTGTGCCACCCGCTCGCTCTGCCAATGGCCAGGGGCCCACCCCAGCACACACGACACCAGCGGCAGGCACCCCAGTCCTCCGGCAACAGCACTGACCCCCCTGGCTAGGAGCCTGGCTCGCACACGCCTTTTCCTGGCCACATTGCCCTAGGGACTTCGCCCTGGTGACATCGCCCTGGTGAATTCACACTGGTCACATCGCTCTGGTGACATCGCCCTGGTGAATTCACACTGGTGACATCGCTCTGGTCACATCGCTCTGGTGAATTCACACTGGTGAATTCACACTGGTCACATCGCTCTGGTGACATCGCCCTGGTGAATTCACACTGGTCACATCGCTCTGGTGACATCGCTCTGGTGACATCGCCCTGGTGAATTCACACTGGTGACATCGCTCTGGTGACATCGCCCTGGTGAATTCACACTGGTGACATCGCCCTGGTGACATCGCCCTGGTGACATCGCCCTGGTGAATTCACACTGGTGACATCGCTCTGGTGACATCGCCCTGGTGACATCGCCCTGGTGAATTCACACTGGTGACATCGCTCTGGTGACATCGCCCTGGTGAATTCACACTGGTCACATCGCTCTGGTGACATCGCCCTGGTGACATCGCCCTGGTGAATTCACACTGGTGAATTCACACTGGTGACATCGCTCTGGTGACATCGCCCTGGTGAATTCACACTGGTGAATTCACACTGGTCACATCGCTCTGGTGACATCGCCCTGGTGAATTCACACTGGTCACATCGCTCTGGTGACATCGCTCTGGTGACATCGCCCTGGTGAATTCACACTGGTGACATCGCTCTGGTGACATCGCCCTGGTGAATTCACACTGGTCACATCGCTCTGGTGACATCGCCCTGGTGACATCGCCCTGGTGAATTCACACTGGTGACATCGCCCTGCTGGCCCATCAGTGTGTGGCAGAGATGCCCACGAGTGGCCTGGGCCATAGGGGCAGCCCTGCGCTCACCCCATGGCCCTGGTACATGCCCTGGCTGGGCCAGGCCACCTGCGCCTCTCTCCTCTAGAGCAGGCCACCCAGGGACACCAGGCTCCAGGGCCTGAGGCAGGGATCTCTGCTGCTCCCCCATGCCGGCACCCTGGCACTGAGTACTCCTGGCGGGCCCTGGGCCCTCCTGCCATGGGCCTGGCTGCCCTGGGGCAGGGAGCTGCCCACAGGCTGCATGGGCAGGTCCTAAGCTGAACTGGCCAGCCCGGCGCTGATGAGGAGCAGAGAGAGCCCGAGAGCTGGGGGTCGCCCCCTGGATGTGTGGGCCCATCCCTCTGAGGGGGTGCAGTTTGGGTCAAAGCTCTGAGCACCCCCCACTGTCAGTGGCATCCGAGCAATTGTTAGGGTGAGGGGGGGCTAAGCTGTGTCCCGTTAACCCCCGTCTGCACCCCCTTAACTCCATCTGCGACCCCCCCACCGCCGTCTGCACCCCCTTAACTCCATCTGCGACCCCCCACCGCCGTCTGCACCCCCTTAACTCCATCTGCGACCCCCCCACCGCCGTCTGCACCCCCTTAACTCCATCTGCGACCCCCCCACCGCCGTCTGCACCCTCTTAACTCCATCTGCGACCCCCCACCGCCGTCTGCACCCTCTTAACTCCGTCTGCACCCCCTCATTCCGTCTGCACCCTCTTAACTCCGTTTGCACCCCCTTGCCCCTCTGCGCCCCTCGCCCCGTCTGCACCCCCTCATTCCGTCTGCACCCCCTTAACTCCATCTGTGACCCCCCCCACCGCCATCTGCACCCTCTTAGCTCCATCTGCACCCCCTCATTCCGTCTGCACCCCCTTAACTCCATCTGCGACCCCCCCACCGCCGTCTGCACCCTCTTAACTCCGTCTGCACCCCCTCATTCCGTCTGCACCCCCTTAACTCCATCTGCAACCCCCCCACCGCCGTCTGCACCCTCTTAGCTCCATCTGCACCCCCTCATTCCGTCTGCACCCTCTTAACTCCATCTGCGACCCCCCCACCGCTGTCTGCACCCTCTTAGCTCCATCTGCACCCCCTCATTCCGTCTGCACCCCCTTAACTCCATCTGCAACCCCCCCACCGCCGTCTGCACCCTCTTAGCTCCATCTGCACCCCCTCATTCCGTCTGCACCCCCTTAACTCCATCTGCGACCCCCCCACCGCCGTCTGCACCCTCTTAGCTCCATCTGCACCCCCTCATTCCGTCTGCACCCTCTTAACTCCATCTGCGACCCCCCCACCGCTGTCTGCACCCTCTTAACTCCGTCTGCACCCCCTCATTCCGTCTGCACCCTCTTAACTCCGTTTGCACCCCCTTGCCTCTCTGCGCCCCTCGCCCCGTCTGCACCCCCTCATTCCGTCTGCACCCCCTTAACTCCATCTGCGACCCCCCCACCGCCGTCTGCACCCTCTTAGCTCCATCTGCACCCCCTCATTCCGTCTGCACCCCCTTAACTCCATCTGCGACCCCCCCACCGCCGTCTGCACCCTCTTAACTCCGTCTGCACCCCCTCATTCCGTCTGCACCCCCTTAACTCCATCTGCAACCCCCCCACCGCCATCTGCACCCTCTTAGCTCCATCTGCAGCCCCTCATTCCGTCTACACCCCTTAACTCCGTCTGCACCCCCTCACCCCGTCTGCACCCCCTCTGCACCTCCTCATTCTGTCTGCACCCCCTTAACTCCATCTGTGACCCCCCACCGCCATCTGCACCCTCTTAACTCCATCTGCACCCCCTCATTCCGTCTGCGACCCCCTCACCCATCTGTGCCCCTTTAACTCCCGTTTGTGCCCCCTCACCTCTGTCTGCGCCCCTTATCCCTGTTTGCACCCCCAACCCCCATCTGCGACCCCTCATCCTTGACTGCACCCCCTTACCTCTGTGTGTGCCCTCTGACCCCCGTCTGCACCCCTTTGCCCATCTGTGCCCCTCGCCCCGTCTGCGCCCCTCACCCATGTCTGTGCCCCCTTACCCCGTCTGCGCCCCCTTACTCCATCTGCGCCCCCTTGCCCATCTGTGCCCCTCGCCCCGTCTGCACCCCTCCCTGCCCCCGGCTGGGGCGCAGAGAGCCAGGCCCAGAGCCCTGCAGGCTGGCCGGGGAAGTCCTGGGAGGAGTTTGGCTGCTCGGGGAGGGGCGGCCCAGCCCCCTTCCTGGGCGGTTCGAGGGCTGGAGTTTATAGCAGCTGGCCGGTCCCCTCCCCGCAGCCTGGACGGTCCAGCTGCGCCATGGCCGGCCTGCTCTGCCTGCTCGGGGGCTGCCTGCTCTGGGTGAGTGCTGCCCTCGCCCGGCGCTGCCCGCTGCAAGCCTGGCCCGGCTGGGCTCCCGGCGCCCCTCTGCCTCCTCGGAGCCAACTCCCTGCCCGGGCAGCCGGGGGCTGGCACCGCGCCACCTCCCCCCCGCCGGCAGAGCGCCCGCCAGCCCGGTGCCAGCCCAGGCCCCGGGGAGGGGGGGCCGGCGGGGGTCAGGCCCCGGCACTGAGCACACGGGGGCCGGCGGGGGGGACGCGGGCTGGCTGCAGTCGGCTCCCTGCCAGGTGGCTGGTTCCTCATTTCTGTGGCTGGGAATTTCCCTTCATTCTCTTGGATTTCCCGGCCCCGGCCGCTCTGCCCTGCTGCCTGGCAGCCCGGGTGGGACGGGGACGCAGGGGGGGCGGGCAGGGCCTGGGGCCCCCACTGCCCAGGCAAAGGGCCCAGCCAGAGCTGGGGCCAGGCCCCCGCCTGCTCCCTGGGTGAGGCCCAAGGCTTCGCTTTCACTTTCTTTCTGAAGTAGGGGGCTGGAGCAAGCCCCGGAGACAGAGCAAGCCCAGCCCAGCCCAGCTCCGGCCAGGGAGCCCCAGGGAGCCCCAGGGAGCAGGCCAGGCCAGGGGCAGGGCGCAGGGGCAGGGCTGGGTCCCGGGCGGGGAGCGCGCCGGCCGGCCAGGGCGGAAGGGCAGCCCGGAGGCAGCAGGGCACTGGCCGCGGGCGCCCAGCGTCGCCGGTTGCAGCTGAGCGCGCGCCAGGCCCTGGGCATGCAGCGTGAGCCAGGGCGCGGGAGCCGGCTGGCCCTTCCTGCCTCTCGGCACAGGACCTGCGCTCCAGGGTTCCCGCCCAGTTCCCGGGGCGCCAGGCCAGGCCTGCAGGGCAGAGGGGCCGGTTTCCCAGCCCGCTAGGGACGTGGGACGGCGCCGTCGGGCTCCGCGCCGCCCCTGGAAGCCCCAAGCCCGGCTCTCCGAGAGCGACCGGCGGCAGCACCGGGCCCCTGCCCTGAGAGCGGCTGCGCTGCCCATGCAGGGCTGGGGCACGTCCCGGTGGGGGAGGGGGCTCCCCAGAGCCCACAGGCTCCTCCCAGCACCGCCCCGTGTCCATCCGTGGCTCGGCCCTGCGGCAGGGAGGGCAGCTGGCAGCCCGCGGGCAGGGCAGCCGGGGTCCCGGTCCTGTCAGCGGTGCCCGGCGTCGCCCTGGCGCGGGGGAGGCAGGGCACCGGGGCGCCAGGGTCCCGTTGTGGTTCCAGCGGGCGCCGGCAGGCAGCTGCGTCTGGGAGCGCCGGGGACGCAGAGGCTGGGCAGAGCCTGTGGGAGCCAGGGGGCAGGAAGAAGGGGGGGTCCTGGCCCGCCTGAGCTCGCCGCTCTCCTCTCTTCCAGCACTGGGCGTCTGTCAGCGCCTTGGACTGCAACCTGCAGCAATACGAGCACCAGGGCACGTGCTGCAGCCGCTGCAGGCCAGGTACGGAGCCGTGTCGCGCCCCAGGCAGCCACCCCAGAGCCGGGCTGGGGCCGCAGCCTTGATCTGCTCTGGGGCGCGTGCAGGGGGGCAGGGCCGGGGGCAGCCGGCGTCCCTCCCTCCGGGGTGTGTGCAGGGGGGGCAGGGCCGGGGCAGCCGGCGTCCCTCCCTCCGGGGCGTGTGCAGGGGGGCAGGGCAGGGGCAGCCGGCGTCCCTCCCTCCGGGGCGTGTGCAGGGGGGCAGGGCAGGGGCAGCCGGCGTCCCTCCCTCCGGGGCGTGTGCAGGGGGGCAGGGCAGGGGCAGCCGGCGTCCCTCCCTCCGGGGCGTGTGCAGGGGGGCAGGGCCGGGGCAGCCGGCGTCCCTCCCTCCGGGGCGTGTGCAGGGGGGCAGGGCAGGGGCAGCCGGCGTCCCTCCCTCTGGGGCGTGTGCAGGGGGGCAGGGCCGGGGCAGCCGGCGTCCCTCCCTCTGGGGCGTTTGCAGGGGGGCAGGGCCGGGGCAGCCGGCGTCCCTCCCTCTGGGGCGTGTGCAGGGGGGCAGGGCTGGGGCAGCCGGCGTCCCTCCCTCCGGGGCGTGTGCAGGGGGGCAGGGCCGGGGCAGCCGGCGTCCCTCCCTCTGGGGCGTTTGCAGGGGGGCAGGGCCAGGGGCAGCCGGCGTCCCTCCCTCTGGGGCGTGTGCAGGGGGGCAGGGCTGGGGCAGCCGGCGTCCCTCCCTCCGGGGCGTGTGCAGGGGGGGCAGGGCCGGGGGCAGCCGGCGTCCCTCCCTCTGGGGCGTGTGCAGGGGGGCAGGGCCGGGGGCAGCCGGCGTCCCTCCCTCTGGGGCGCGTGCAGGGGGGGCAGGGCAGGGGGCAGCCGGCGTCCCTCCCTCTGGGGCGCGTGCAGGGGGGGCAGGGCAGGGGGCAGCCGGCGTCCCTCCCTCTGGGGCGTGTGCAGGGGGGCAGGGCCGGGGCAGCCGGCGTCCCTCCCTCTGGGGCGTGTGCAGGGGGGCAGGGCCGGGGCAGCCGGCGTCCCTCCCTCTGGGGCGTGTGCAGGGGGGCAGGGCCGGGGGCAGCCGGCGTCCCTCCCTCTGGGGCGTGTGCAGGGGAGGCAGGGCCAGGGGCAGCCGGCGTCCCTCCCTCTGGGGCGCGTGCAGGGGGGGCAGGGCCGGGGGCAGCCGGCGTCCCTCCCTCTGGGGCGCGTGCAGGGGGGGCAGGGCCGGGGGCAGCCGGCGTCCCTCCCTCTGGGGCGCGTGCAGGGGGGGCAGGGCCGGGGGCAGCCGGCGTCCCTCCCTCCGGGGCGTGTGCAGGGGGGCAGGGCCAGGGGCAGCCGGCGTCCCTCCCTCTGGGGCGTGTGCAGGGGGGGCAGGGCCAGGGGCAGCCGGCGTCCCTCCCTCTGGGGCGTGTGCAGGGGGGGCAGGGCCAGGGGCAGCCGGCGTCCCTCCCTCTGGGGCGTGTGCAGGGGGGGCAGGGCCAGGGGCAGCCGGCGTCCCTCCCTCTGGGGCGTGTGCAGGGGGGGCAGGGCTGGGGCAGCCGGCGTCCCTCCCTCCGGGGCGTGTGCAGGGGGGGCAGGGCCAGGGGCAGCCGGCGTCCCTCCCTCTGGGGCGTGTGCAGGGGGGGCAGGGCTGGGGCAGCCGGCGTCCCTCCCTCTGGGGCGTGTGCAGGGGGGGCAGGGCCAGGGGCAGCCGGCGTCCCTCCCTCTGGGGCGTGTGCAGGGGAGGCAGGGCCAGGGGCAGCCGGCGTCCCTCCCTCTGGGGCGTGTGCAGGGGGGGCAGGGCCAGGGGCAGCCGGCGTCCCTCCCTCTGGGGCGTGTGCAGGGGGGCAGGGCCAGGGGCAGCCGGCGTCCCTCCCTCTGGGGCGTGTGCAGGGGGGCTCAGGGCTGGGGCAGCCGGCGTCCCTCCCTCCGGGGCGTGTGCAGGGGGGGCAGGGCCGGGGCAGCCGGCGTCCCTCCCTCTGGGGCGCGTGCAGGGGGGGCAGGGCTGGGGCAGCCGGCGTCCCTCCCTCCGGGGCGTGTGCAGGGGGACAGGGCCGGGGCAGCCGGCGTCCCTCCCTCTGGGGCGTGTGCAGGGGGGCAGGGCCGGGGGCAGCCGGCGTCCCTCCCTCCGGGGCGTGTGCAGGGGGACAGGGCCGGGGCAGCCGGCGTCCCTCCCTCTGGGGCGTGTGCAGGGGGGCAGGGCCGGGGCAGCCGGCGTCCCTCCCTCTGGGGCGTGTGCAGGGGGGGCAGGGCCGGGGCAGCCGGCGTCCCTCCCTCTGGGGCGCGTGCAGGGGGGGCAGGGCTGGGGCAGCCAGCGTCCCTCCCTCTGGGGCGTGTGCAGGGGGGGCAGGGCTGGGGCAGCCGGCGTCCCTCCCTCTGGGGCGTGTGCAGGGGGGCAGGGCTGGGGCAGCCGGCGTCCCTCCCTCTGGGGCATGTGCAGGGGGGGCAGGGCTGGGGCAGCCGGCGTCCCTCCCTCTGGGGCGTGTGCAGGGGGGCAGGGCTGGGGCAGCCGGCGTCCCTCCCTTCAGGGCGCGTGCAGGAGGTGGTCGGGCAGGGCCTGGCCGTGTGGGGCCCTTGTTCTCTGGGGGCTGCCCCCCGCCCCGCCCCCCAGTAACAGGCCGTGCGCCGCGTTGCAGGCTACAAGCTGCAGTCTGACTGCACGGCGGAGAGGGAGTCCATGTGCGCAGCGTGCGAGTCGAAGCACTTCCAGCCTGGCTGGACGAAGGAGAGACACTGCTCGCCCCACAGATACTGCGACCCCAGTAGGTGCCTTGGGGGTTTCCTCCCTGGGGTAAACCGCCCCCGAGTAATGCTCAGGCCCCCCCCACTGTTGGCTCAGCCCCCGGGCCCTACAGCTGACCTGTGTCTCGCCCCTTTGCCCAGACGCGAAGCTGGTCCTGCGGCTCCCCGGGGACGCGCAGAGCGACACCAAGTGCGAGTGCGAGCTGGGGACGTTCTGCTCCTCCCACGAGTGCCAGACCTGCCTGCCCATCTCTGCCTGCCAGCCGGGCCACGGAGTCGCTCACATAGGTGAGGTGGTGCTCGGAGCCAGACAGAGCGCGCCCCAGCCGGGACCCAGCACAGCCCGAGGGGCACCCAGCCCCATGCGAGCCCCACCGAGGCTGCCCCCGAGACCTGCCAAAGCCTGCCCTGGCATGGGGCACCCAGGGGAGATGGGTACAGGCTGCAACCACTCCATGCGTCATCCCCAGATGCCGCTGTCCAAGGGCTTTGGGAGCTAGGCCCTGCCTGGCACGGCACCCTGCATGGCGCCCTGCCCCACCCTCCCCTGCATGGCGCCCTGCCCCACCCTCATCTGGCACTGTGCCCCGCCCCGCCCTCCCCTGGCACTGCGCCCTGCCCGCCCTCACCTGAACACATGTGATGGACCAGGCCGGTTTGAGCACAGCTGAGGGGGTCCACTCAGGGCAAATTGCTCAAATCCGGGGCTCCTTACAGCCCCCAGACTGGTGACCTCTCCAAACAGGCCACAAACCAGTCCCACAGAGCGCTTCAGCTGCCTGCCTGAAGCCTCCTGAGCAAAACCCCTCCGACACCCCAGCAATATCCGTGCCCCAGATGGCCCCGGGCCTATACACAGGTGGGGGGTCCTAGCACCCAATCCCACCTACCCCGAACAAGTTCTGTCCGGTTCCAAGGAACCAGCCACAGATCCCTGGTCAATTTACCCTCTGGACCTTACCCACAAATCACGCTGGGCCAACCCTTTAGCATCTAACAACTACAGGCTTATTAACACAAGAAAGAAAATCATGAGAGTAAGGTTGTTAAAGGATAGTACGTTACATGCATCGAATCTCCCAGTTCTCGATGCAGGCTCTAGCAGAGATGTTACAGCTGCTGGTTTAAAAGTTCTTGTTGCACATCCTACGATCAGGATGGGTTCACAGGTCTTCCGGGCTCTTCAATCCCTGCAGTGCTGCCTCTGGGATGAAGTGCTGAGCTGAAGACAAAAATGGAGTCAACCACATGGCCTATTTATCCCTCCTTCCTGGCCTCTTCTTGGCTGCAGCAGGTCACCTGGCCAGAGGCCAATCTCTGTGTTCCCTGCTGGCAGCCCTCAGGAGTCAACCCTCATTCTGTGTGTCCTTGGCCCATTGAGAGCCATTGTCCCACAGGGCCCTGATTAGCATGTCCATAGGCCGGGCTCTGCCCAATGCTCAACCACATGCAGAGAAATATTCAGTCTCCACACAGATTACAGATTCCTAACTCCACACACAGACATTCTACAGTCACATGACCAGCGTCCATAGGATTAGCAGATAGTGAACTTCTATTCAGCACCCCACATGGCCCCTTTTATACCATTTTTGGGGCCAGCACCCCCACCCATGGGTGCAGCAGTGACCTGGCTGCTTCCCTCCAATTCAGCAACGTGACACCCCCAACGCAAAATTGATGCAGGAAGTGATGCCAGTAACATCACTGAGGGCATCACAGGCCCCCCCCCCTCCCCCATGCTTTGGCTCTGTCTCATCAGGTGTTCTAACCCAATGTTGGAAACAACAGCACAGAGCTGGATCAGCGTATGAGATGATTTTGCCCCGAGCTGAAGAAAGTAGTGACTTTATCTAGGCCAGCTCTGGCAACTCTCTGAACCACAATTAACATTGTGTGAATGCAGGTATTCCCATCCCAAATAGTGAAGGCATTTTTGCACTTAGCCATGAAAACAGAATGGTGGCGTGCCTCAGTTTCCCTTTTCACACAGGACCTTCTGGCTGGAACCTTTTTTGTCCTGTAATAAGTTCCAATATCACACTGTCCCCTTACATACCGGCTGTCGTTCGGTACATCTCCAGACAGATCACATGGTATTTCCATAGGATCATGCCCATTGTATACCTCTACAATTCTCTGCAACAATAATCCATTGGTTACAAGAATTAACATCAGTAACAAGAACAATCCTATCCCAGGTGTATACTGAAATTCCCCATCAGGCCCCTTCTCTGGCCCCACACCATTGCAGTTTTGGCCCTTCAGGTTTAAACTGCAAATCTTCTTGGCCAAAGCAAGTCCTGCCCCTCCCCCTTGTCCTGTGGGCTCCAGGCCTGAAACCTCTGGCCTGCCCAAGACAATGGGCTGGCTGGGCGTGACTCCCTGGCTCACAATGGCCCTGGAATTCTCCCCCTTCCCCCACTCAGTGGGGTAACAGCAGTGAGCTGTAGACTCCCAAGTCTCTCCTCTGTCCCTCTCTAACCTCTGTTTCCACATGGAACCAGATATCCACTTCCCTGATTGAGTATGAGTGTCCACCGTGTCCAGAGATGGGAGCATAACTGCCATCTCCTGCATCCTAGGGAGGGTGACCACACAGCTGTTCTGCTCTGCACACTTGGCTACACAGCCCTTCTCCTGAATCTGAGACACTAACTTCCCACTCTCCTCCTTCACCTGGGAACAATCCTGTTCCACACACACTGACTTCCCAGCAAGCTGGTCACACACAGTCACTGGGTTAGCAGCCTGCTCCAGTTCTCTGGATGTTCCTGCCTCTTCTGGAACAACCCTCAGTCCCTCCGAGACCTCTCCACCACCATCCACACTGGGTTTCCCTAAACCCAAGTCAGTGGAGTCACTGTTAACAGACAAATTCTGTCTGTCAGGCACCAAAACAAGTGCCTCACACAACAAGCCACTGCCCCTTACAGGCAGAGCTTTCTCCTGAATGCCTTCTCCCAGCAAGGCCCTGTCACCTCTCTCAGTCACAGCAAACTGCTTGCTACAAGCACTGCCAGGACTCTCCTCCCTATGAGCTTCCTTAGGCAGCAGTTCACCCTTCCCTGGCTCTGCAGCAGCCTTGCCCTGCTGAGCCACAACCAACTCCTCCTGCAATTCCCTAACTCCCTGAGTCATCTCTGGCCCCTCTGGTGGATTCACAGACAATCCCCTCTCAGGCACACAGACAGACCCACAAGAGACAGGGTCAGAGGCACCTTCTCTCCCTTTGCAGCGCTCTAGATGGCTGTAAACGTCCACACCATCATTAGGCTCCAGAGTTAACACGCCCTCATTCTCTCCTTGTGCCTGGGCTAAGGGGTCACCCTGGTCCCACAGAGTCACTCCCCCCTCTTCCAGCAACACAGCAGCATCAGGCACAATATCAGTGTCCCCACTGTCCGGTCTCTGGGGTTCTGGCCAGACACTGCCTGGATCTACCCAAGTCACAGCATCCTCCTCCCCAGCAGACACAAACGTGACAACGCAGCACTCGGCTCAGTGTGTCCTCTTCATGGCTGCCCAGCCCAGACTGGCCATTGTCTGTGGCTGGTGCTGGGGCACCCCCCAGGCAGTGCTACAGACACCGGCCAGCAGGGGGCAGCCCCACTGAACGCCCCACAGCGTGGGCCCAGGGTCTGCAGAGTAGACAGCCCCCCCCCATAACACCCGCCCTCCCCCACACGGCACCCCGACCCGCCCTCCCCCGACACTGCGCCCCCCATGGCGCCCTGCCCCGCCCTCCCCTGACACTGCGCCCCGCCCATGGCGCCCTGCCCCGCCCTCCCCTGACACTGCGCCCCGCCCATGGCACCCTGCCCCGCCCTCCCCTGACACTGCGCCCCGCCCATGGCGCCCTGCCCCGCCCTCCCCTGACACTGCGCCCCGCCCATGGCACCCTGCCCCGCCCTCCCCTGGCACTGCGCCCCGCCCATGGCGCCCTGCCCCGCCCTCCCCTGGCACTGCGCCCCGCCCATGGCACCCTGCCCCGCCCTCCCCTGGCACTGCGCCCTGCCCATGGCACCCCGACCCGCCCTCCCCCGGCACTGCGCCCCGCCCATGGCACCCCGACCCGCCCTCCCCTGGCACTGCACCCCCCATGGCGCCCTGCCCCGCCCTCCCCTGGCACTGCGCCCCGCCCATGGCACCCTGCCCCGCCCTCCCCTGGCACTGCGCCCTGCCCATGGCACCCCGACCCGCCCTCCCCCGGCATTGCACCCCCCATGGCGCCCTGCCCCGCCCTCCCCTGACACTGCGCCCTGCCCATGGCACCCCGACCCGCCCTCCCCCGGCATTGCACCCCCCATGGCGCCCTGCCCCGCCCTCCCCTGGCACTGCGCCCCGCCCATGGCGCCCTGCCCCGCCCTCCCCTGGCACTGCGCCCCGCCCATGGCGCCCTGCCCCGCCCTCCCCTGGCACTGCGCCCCACCCATGGCACCCCGACCCGCCCTCCTCTGGCACTGCACCCCGCCCATGGCACCCCGACCCGCCCTCCCCTGGCACTGCGCCCCGCCCTCCTCTGGCACTGCGCCCCACCCATGGCAACCCGACCCGCCCTCCTCTGGCACTGCACCCCGCCCATGGCACCCTGCCCCGCCCTCCCCTGACACTGCACCCCCCATGGCGCCCTGCCCCGCCCTCCCCTGACACTGCACCCCCCATGGCGCCCTGCCCCGCCCTCCCCTGACACTGCACCCCGCCCGTGGCGCCCTGCCCCGCCCTCCCCTGACACTGCGCCCCGCCCATGGCACCCTGCCCCGCCCTCCCCTGACACTGCGCCCCGCCCATGGCACCCTGCCCCGCCCTCCCCTGGCACTGCACCACCCATGGCACCCCGACCCGCCCTCCTCTGGCACTGCACCCCGCCCATGGCGCCCTGCCCCGCCCTCCCCTGGCACTGCACCACCCATGGCACCCCGACCCGCCCTCCTCTGGCACTGCACCCCGCCCATGGCGCCCTGCCCCGCCCTCCCCTGACACTGCGCCCCACCCATGGCACCCTGCCCCGCCCTCCCCTGACACTGCGCCCCGCCCATGGCACCCTGCCCCGCCCTCCCCTGGCACTGCACCACCCATGGCACCCCGACCCGCCCTCCCCTGACACTGCGCCCCGCCCATGGCACCCTGCCCCGCCCTCCCCTGACACTGCGCCCCGCCCATGGCGCCCTGCCCCGCCCTCCCCTGACACTGCGCCCCCCCATGGCGCCCTGCCCTGGCACTGCGCTCCCCCCATGGCGCTCTGCCCCGCCCTTCCCTGGCACTGCGCCCCCCCCATGGCGCTCTGCCCCGCCCTTCCCTGGCACTGCACCCCCCCCATGGCGCTCTGCCCTGGCACTGCGCCCCCCCCATGGCGCTCTGCCCCGCCCTTCCCTGGCACTGCGCCCCCCCATGGCGCCCTGCCCTGGCACTGCGCCCCGCTCTGCTCATGGCGCACTCTGCTCCTTTCCAGCCAACATCTCCTCGGACACTGTCTGTGAGCCGTGTGCACACGGCTACTTCTCCAGCAACTCCTCCGCCTCCGAGCCCTGCCGCCGCTGGACCAGGTACAATGGCACGGCCCTCCGGCCCCACTCCCCCGGGGCCCTGACGGGGTGACACGGGGGCAGGGGCAGGAGCTGTGGCAGGGGCCCGGGGGGGGTGACACGGGGGGCGGGGGCAGGAGCTGTGGCAGGGGCCCTGGGGGGGTGACACGGGGGGCGGGGGCAGGAGCTGTGGCAGGTTCTCTGGGGGGTGACGGGGGGCGGGGGCAGGAGCTGTGGCAGGTTCTCTGGGGGGTGACACGGGGGGCGGGGGCAGGAGCTGTGGCAAGGTCTCTGGGGGGGTGACACGGGGGGCGGGGGCAGGAGCTGTGGCAGGGGCCCTGGGGGGGGTGACACGGGGGGCGGGGGCAGGAGCTGTGGCAGGGGCCCTGGGGGGGTGACACGGGGGGCGGGGGCAGGAGCTGTGGCAGGGGCCCTGGGGGGGTGACACGGGGGGCGGGGGCAGGAGCTGTGGCAGGTTCTCTGGGGGGTGACACGGGGGGCGGGGGCAGGAGCTGTGGCAGGGGCCCTGGGGGGTGACGGGGGCGGGGGCAGGAGCTGTGGCAGGGGCCCTGGGGGTGACGGGGGGCGGGGGCAGGAGCTGTGGCAGGGGCCCTGGGGGTGACGGGGGGCGGGGGCAGGAGCTGTGGCAGGGGCCCTGGGGGGGTGACACGGGGGGCGGGGGCAGGAGCTGTGGCAGGTTCTCTGGGGGGTGACGGGGGGCGGGGGCAGGAGCTGTGGCAGGTTCTCTGGGGGGTGACACGGGGGGCGGGGGCAGGAGCTGTGGCAAGGTCTCTGGGGGGGTGACACGGGGGGTGGGGGCAGGAGCTGTGGCAGGGTCTCTGGGGGGGGTGACACGGGGGGCGGGGGCAGGAGCTGTGGCAGGGGCCCTGGGGGGGTGACACGGGGGGCGGGGGCAGGAGCTGTGGCAAGGTCTCTGGGGGGGTGACACGGGGGGCGGGGGCAGGAGCTGTGGCAGGGGCCCTGGGGGGGGTGACACGGGGGGCGGGGGCAGGAGCTGTGGCAGGGGCCCTGGGGGGGTGACACGGGGGGCGGGGGCAGGAGCTGTGGCAGGGGCCCTGGGGGGGTGACACGGGGGGCGGGGGCAGGAGCTGTGGCAGGTTCTCTGGGGGGTGACACGGGGGGCGGGGGCAGGAGCTGTGGCAGGGGCCCTGGGGGGTGACGGGGGCGGGGGCAGGAGCTGTGGCAGGGGCCCTGGGGGGTGACGGGGGGCGGGGGCAGGAGCTGTGGCAGGGGCCCTGGGGGTGACGGGGGGCGGGGGCAGGAGCTGTGGCAGGGGCCCTGGGGGGGTGACACGGGGGGCGGGGGCAGGAGCTGTGCCGGGGCCCTGGGGGGTGACGGGGGCGGGGGCAGGAGCTGTGCCGGGGCCCTGGGGGGTGACGGGGGGCGGGGGCAGGAGCTGTGGCAGGTTCTCTGGGGGGTGACACGGGGGGCGGGGGCAGGAGCTGTGCCGGGGCCCTGGGGGGTGACGGGGGCGGGGGCAGGAGCTGTGCCGGGGCCCTGGGGGTGACGTGAGGAGTGGGGGGGTGCAGGGTCAGAGCCCCCTGTGAGGTTGGCTGAGAGCCACTGAGCCAAACTGGAAACCGCTTCCTACCCGGGGTGCTGCAGCCCCCCTCCCCCACGCCCCTCCCTCCTGCCCCTCTGGCTGCCTGCCCTGCCTGCGGCGCCTCCGCACGGGATCCCTCCCCTCAGCCTGGCCGCCTGCGCTGCACGGCGGAGACACACGGGCCCCATAGTCCCCAGGGGGCGGAGCTGGCCCCGCATGGCCCCCATAGGCACCGGGGGGCGGAGCTGGCCCCGCATGGCCCCCATAGGCACCGGGGGGCGGAGCTGGCCCCGCATGGCCCCCATAGGCACCGGGGGGGCGGAGCTGGCCCCGCATGGCCCCCATAGGCACCGGGGGGCGGAGCTGGCCCCGCATGGCCCCCATAGGCACCGGGGGGCGGAGCTGGCCCCGCATGGCCCCCATAGGCACCGGGGGGGGGGGCGGAGCTGGCCCCGCATGGCCCCCATAGGCACCGGGGGGGGGGCGGAGCTGGCCCCGCATGGCCCCCATAGGCACCGGGGGGCGGAGCTGGCCCCGCATGGCCCCCATAGGCACCGGGGGGGGCGGAGCTGGCCCCGCATGGCCCCCATAGGCACCGGGGGGGCGGAGCTGGCCCCGCATGGCCCCCATAGGCACCGGGGGCAGAAAATGACCCCGCATGGCCCCCATAGGCACCGGGGGGCGGAGCTGGCCCCGCATGGCCCCCCATAGGCACCGGGGGCAGAAAATGACCCCACATGGCCCCCATAGGCACCGGGGGGCGGAGCTGGCCCCGCATGACCCCCATAGGCACCGGGGGGCGGAGCTGGCCCCGCATGGCCCCCATAGGCACCGGGGGGTGGAGCTGGCCCCGCATGGCCCCCATAGGCACCGGGGGGCGGAGCTGGCCCCGCATGGCCCCCATAGGCACTGGGGGGCAGAGCTGGCCCCGCATGGCCCCCATAGGCACCGGGGGGGGCGGAGCTGGCCCCGCATGGCCCCCATAGGCACCGGGGGGCGGAGCTGGCCCCGCATGGCCCCCATAGGCACCGGGGGGGGCGGAGCTGGCCCCGCATGGCCCCCATAGGCACCGGGGGGCGGAGCTGGCCCCGCATGGCCCCCATAGGCACCGGGGGGGGGCGGAGCTGGCCCCACATGGCCCCCATAGGCACCGGGGGGCGGAGCTGGCCCCGCATGGCCCCCATAGGCACCGGGGGGCAGAGCTGGCCCCGCATGGCCCCCATAGGCACCGGGGGGGGGGGCGGAGCTGGCCCCGCATGGCCCCCATAGGCACCGGGGGGGGGGCGGAGCTGGCCCCACATGGCCCCCATAGGCACCGGGGGAGCCCCCCACCCGTTCACAGCTGCTGCCCGCGGGCAGGTGCGCGGTTGCCCCGGCTCCGGGCCTGACCCGGCTCTGCCGTCTCTGCAGCTGCGAGGCGCAGGGGCTGCTGGTGAAGGCCAACGGGACGAGCCGCGTGGACGTGCTTTGTGGTGAGTGCCGAGCTCCGGGCCCTGCCAGGGGGCACAGGCGGCAGGGGGAGGGGATTTGGGGGTCCTTGGGGGGGAGCCCCTTGGGGCCTGATCCCGCCAGCTCTCTGGCACGGGCCCCTTGTGCCACCTGCCCCGATGCTCACCCTGGGCCCGGCTCCCCGTGCGTCCTGCCAGCGCAGGGTCCTGGCTGCTGCCCTCCGGGTTCTCCCTGGTCCCCGCCGCTGCCCCCCAGAGCTGGCTGCATTTCCCTGCAGACCCAGGGCCCCAGCAGCGGGTGCCCCGGGGGCGGGCGTCGCGCTGGCGCGCAGGGCTCAGTCGCCGTCCCCTCCTCTCTCGCCAGAGCCCAGGCGCAGCCGCTCCCCGGCGCTGGTGCTGATCCCCGTCGTTGTGGCCACCACCTGCCTCGTGGGGCTCGGCCTCCTCCTGTGTCGGAAAGGTGAGCGCCGGGCGGCGTCGGGCCCACGCAGGGCACCCCCGCCAGTGCTCCCTGCCCATAGCGCCCTGGGCACACGGGCACCACGGCAGAGCTCAGCTGGCTCCCTCCTGTGGCCCCCCCCGGTGGCTGTGCTGGGCAGGGGTCTGGGCTGGCCGGGGGACAGGGTTAGCAGGGGGGTGCTGGGCGGGGGGGCAGGGTTGGCGGGGGGGCGCTGGGCGGGGGCCTGGGCTGGGCGGGCAGGGTTGGCAGGGGGGCACTGGGCGGGGGGGCTGGGCTGGGCGGCAGGGGAGTGCTGGGCGGGGTGCTGGGCTGGGTGGGAGGGCAGGGTTGGCAGGGGGGGGACTGGCTGGGGGCTGGGCTGGGCAGGGGGTGGGACTGGGGGGGGCTGGGCGGGGGACTGGCCGGGGGGGCAGGGCTGCGGGGGGACTGGCTGGGGGGCAGGCGGAGTGGGGGGCTGGGCTGGGACGGGGGCGCTGGGCGGGGCACTGGCCGGGGGGGCAGGGCTGGGGGGGATATGGCTGGGGGGGCAGGTGGAGCGGGGGGCTGGGCTGGGAGCGCGCTGGGCGGGGGACTGGCCGGGGGGGCAGGGCTGGGGGGGGAATGGCTGGGGGGGCAGGCGGAGCGGGGGGCTGGGCTGGGGGTGGGACTGGGGGGGCGCTGGGCGGGGGACTGGCCGGAGGGCAGGGCTGGGGGGGACTGGGGGGGCAGGGCTGGGGGGGATATGGCTGGGGGGGCAGGTGGAGCGGGGGGCTGGGCTGGGACTGGGGGCGCGCTGGGCGGGGGACTGGCTGGGGGGGCAGGGCTGGGGGGGGAATGGCTGGGGGGGCAGGTGGAGCGGGGGGCTGGGCTGGGGGTGGGACTGGGGGGGCGCTGGGCGGGGGACTGGCCGGAGGGCAGGGCTGGGGGGGACTGGGGGGGCAGGGCTGGGGGGGATATGGCTGGGGGGGCAGGTGGAGCGGGGGGCTGGGCTGGGACTGGGGCGCGCTGGGCGGGGGACTGGCTGGGGGGGCAGGGCTGGGGGGGGAATGGCTGGGGGGGCAGGTGGAGCGGGGGGCTGGGCTGGGGGTGGGACTGGGGGGGCGCTGGGCGGGGGACTGGCCGGGGGGGCAGGGCTGGGGGGGAATGGCTGGGGGGGCAGGTGGAGTGGGGGGCTGGGCTGGGAGCGCGCTGGGCGGGGGACTGGCTGGGGGGGCAGGGCTGGGGGGGAATGGCTGGGGGGGCAGGTGGAGCGGGGGGCTGGGCTGGGGGTGGGACTGGGGGGGCGCTGGGCGGGGGACTGGCCGGGGGGCAGGCGGAGCGGGGGGCTGGGCTGGGGGTGGGACTGGGGGGGCAGGGCTGGGGGGGGAATGGCTGGGGGGGCAGGTGGAGCGGGGGGCTGGGCTGGGGGTGGGACTGGGGGGGCGCTGGGCGGGGGACTGGCCGGGGGGGCAGGAGGAGCGGGGGGCTGGGCTGGGCAGGCCGGGGCTCTCACTCCCCCTGTCTCTGTTCCTGGTCTAGGTTGCCGGCCGTGGGTGCAGAAGCAGGTGGGTGCCCGGCGCCGCCCCCACTTCTGGGGTGGGAAAGCAGCTGCCAGGACCCGGCCCCACGCGGGGCTCCCCTCCCGGCCCCAGGGACAGGCCGGATGCTCGGCCCTGGGGCCACTGACTGGGCCAGAGGGGAGGAGGGAGGCAGCCTGGGCCCTGGCCCAGCCCTGCCTGAGGGCGCCCCGTGACGGGGGGGGGGGGGGGGGGGGGGAGGGTCTGGGGCAGGGTCCCTGCATCTCCCCCCTCGAATCCCGCAGCAGCCCAGCAGGGGGCAGCAGGAGCCTGAACAAAGGCAAAGGGCTCATCAGCCCCACGCTGCCTGTTGGAGGGGCTGCCACAGGACCCCCACTTGCCCCCTCTGCCCCCACCGTCCCCTCACCTGCCCCCACTTGCCCCCTCTGCCCCCCCTTTCCCCCCACCTGCCCCCTCTGCCCCCACTGTCCCCTCACCTGCCCCCACTTGCCCCCTCTGCCCCCACCGTCCCCTCACCTGCCCCCACTTGCCCCCTCTGCCCCCACCGTCCCCTCACCTGCCCCCACTTGCCCCCTCTGCCCCCACCGTCCCCTCACCTGCCCCCACTTGCCCCCACCTGCCCCCCTTTTCCCCCCACCTGCCCCCTCTGCCCCCACCTTCCCCCCACTTGTCCCCTCTGCCCCCACTGTCCCCTCACCTGCCCCCACTTGCCCCCCTTTTCCCCCCCACCTGCCCCGTCTGCCCCCACCTTCCCCCCACTTGCCCCCTCTGCCCCCACCGTCCCCTCACCTGCCCCCACTTGCCCCCACCTGCCCCCCCTTTCCCTCCACCTGCCCCCTCTGCCCCCACTGTCCCCACCTTCCCCTCACCTGTCCCCACTTGCCCCCTCTGCCCCCACTGTCCCCTCACCTGCCCCCTCTGTCCCCACCTTGTCCCCACCTTCCCCTCACCTGTCCCCACTGCCCAGCAGGCTGTGGAGCTGCCGGAGCCCGTGGAGATCGTGCTGCTGCCGCCGGCGGCCAAGGAGGTGTGCGAGGAGCATGACGAGCGCCAGGACTTCCCCGTCCAGGAGACCCTGATGGGGCGCCAGCCGGTGGCGCAGGAGGACGGCAAGGAGAGTCGCATCTCGGAGCAGGAGCGGCTGTGAGGCCTGGCGTGGGGAGCAGCTGCCTCCCTCGGCGCACCCAGGCCCCTGCTCTGGGCCGCGGGCAGCGCGATGGGCCAAGCACTCCCGGCACGCACAGGGGCCCTGGCCGACCCCGTTTCACCGCACACAGAAAGGACTCGCGCCAGGGCCGGCAGGGAGCCCCAGCGTCCGGCCGCCTCTTGCTGCGCCGGCCTGACGTGCTGCGCCCCACGCCCGGACGTGATGGCGCACTCACCGCTCGGCGTGCGGCGGAAGAGCCAGCCTTCTCCTCCTGGGCCGCCCAAGTGCAGAATAAAGGTTGCTCTGTGCACCGAGGCATGCGCAAATGTGCACGCACACTCCCTGTGAGCACACTCCCGCTCGCTCAGCCGTGTGCACACGCGGGGCAGGGCCGTGCACCACACGTGTGCGGACGTGTGCCCACGCTGCCCCCTGCTGCCCTGAAGGAGAGCCGCTGGGCTGAGCCCCCCGCCAGCCCTCGGGAGGAGCTGGCCTATTTGCTGCCGACAGGTTGACATTTCCGCGGGACCGGCTCCTCTCCCCGGGCTGTGGCGCCGTGACAACGGGAACAGTGACGCTCCAGCACGCGCTGGCACACGGCCGCTATTCACGGGTCCTTCTCCTGGCCACCCGCCCGGCTCTCGTGGAGTCACTCGGCGGCCCCTCCCTTGCGGAGTCACTCGGCAGCCCCTCCCGCCCAGGCTACGTGGGCACTACGGGGTTCTCCCGGGTATCTGGGCAAAGCTACAGGGCGCCCAGGGAAGGCGTCGGCTCTTCTGCGGGGGAGCAGGCGAGCGGCTGCGGCGGCAAGGACGACGGGCTGTTCCGGGACGTTCACAATTTGCGGAGAACAGTGTAGTGGCAACACAGCCCCGCGTCACCCGGTGGCCCCTCCACGCCCCGGGGCCGGACTCACGCGGCAGAGCTAGGACTTGCAGGGCCTGGCACGGAGCCGGGCAGCCCTGGAGCCCAGGTGGCCCTGCCAGGAGCAGTGGTTGCCAGTGCCAGAGACAAAGGGCAGCTGGGGGGCTGCCAGGAGCCAGCGAGACCCAGGCCAGCTCTGGGGACTGGCCCTGCCGCCCCCACACGCTGCGCCACGTTCCCTCACAGCCCCACACAGCCCCCCCCCCCGCCCCCCGCGGAGGCCGGGATAACAGCAAAGACTGCCTGCTGGGGAGATGGGGGGCAGAGGCGCCAGAGGAGATGGGGGCAGGGCCCACTGGGGAGATGGGGGGCAGAGGCGCCAGAGGAGATGGGGGCAGGGCCCACTGGGGAGATGGGGGGCAGAGGCCCCAGAGGAGATGGTGGCAGGGCCCACTGGGGAGATGGGGGGCAGGGCCTGCTGGGGAGATGGGGGGCAGAGGCCCACTGAGGTGATGGGGGGCAGAGGCCCTGGGGGAGATGGGGGCAGGGCCCGCTGGGGAGATGGGGGGCAAGGCCCACTGGGGAGATGGGGGGCAGAGGCCCGCTGGGGAGATGGGGGGCAGAGGCCCCTGGGGAGATGGGGGCAGGGCCCGCTGGGGAGATGGGGATGAGCGTTCGGGTTGGCTGGCTGCCGCTGGCAAGCCTTGCAGGGCCCAGAGTTGCTCTTGAAAGCCCAGCGCCCTGGCGCCTGCCCCTCGCTCACAGCGTCCAGGCCTCTGTGTCTCCTGTGCCTGGCCGGGAAGCAGCGCCCGTGGCCAACCCCTCGCCGGCTGCTGGGGAAGGGGGGTCGGCCTGCGGGTGCCCTGAGCGCGGGGGGTGGGGGGCGCCAGGAGGCCGCATTGACTGTCACTAATTACACAGCTGCAGTTGGGGGGAGCACGTTGCTCAGGCTGAGAGGGAAGGTGGGGGGGTGGAGGGGGCTGGGCTGGTGGCGAGGGGGCTGCAGGGGGCTGGGCTGGCAGCAAGGGGGCTTGGGGAGCTGGGCTGCCGGTGAGGGGGCTACAGGGAGCTGGGCTGGCGGCGAGGGGGCTGCAGGGGGCTGGGCTGGCGGCGAGGGGGCTCGGGGATCTGGGCTGGCAGCAAGGGGGCTCGGGGAGCTGGGCTGCCGGTGAGGGGGCTACAGGGAGCTGGGCTGGCGGCGAGGGGGCTGCAGGAGCTGGGCTGGCGGCGAGGGGGCTGCAGGGGGCTGGGCTGGCAGCGAGGGGGCTCGGGGAGCTGGGCTGGCGGTGAGGGGGCTTGGGGAGCTGGGCTGGCAGCGAGGGGGCTGCAGGGAGCTGGGCTGGCGGCGAGGGGGCTGCAGGGGGCTGGGCTGGCAGCGAGGGGGCTGCAGGGGGCTGAGCTGGCAGCGAGGGGGCTCGGGGAGCTGGGCTGGCGGTGAGGGGGCTCGGGGAGCTGGGCTGGCGGTGAGGGGGCTGCAGGGAGCTGGGCTGGCAGCGAGGGGGCTGCAGGCTGCAGCGCCGCCCCAGAACCCCACTTCCCGGGCCAGGGCCCGTGAAAATCCCCGAGCCACATGCTGGGCCAGGTGCATGCTCCTGCCCGGGGCTGTCAGCGAGCAACGAGAAAGAATCCCTCGCTCCATGCCCCTCACACCCCCAGGCCTGGCCCTCAGCCCCGGGGTCGGGGGGCAGCGAGGGGGCTCAGGGAGCTGGGCTGGCAGCGAGGAGGGGCTCTGGGCTGGCGGCGAGGGGGCTCGGGGAGCTGGGCTGGCGGCGAGGGGGCTACAGGGAGCTGGGCTGGCAGCGAGGGGGGCTCTGGGCTGGCAGTGATGGGGGGCTCTGGGCTGGCAGGATGAGCCCTGACTAGGCAGTGCCAAGCGATGACACAAAAGGCTGCGTCTACACTGCAGGCTTCTTGCACAAGGACTGTTTTGCGGAAGTTCTTGTGCAAAAGGTCTTGTGCAAGAGCGTGGCCACACGGCCAGGTGCTTTCGCGCAAGGGTGCCCATGGCCGTGCGGACGCTCTCTTGCACAAGAAAGCTCTGGTGGCCATTTTAGCCAGAGGGGCTTCTTGCACAAGAAATTCCTGTTGCCTGTCTCGCTGCCTGCGCGTGGAGGAGCTCTTGCGCAGGAGGGCGTATTCCTCGCGGGGAGAGGGATAACTCTCCTGGAAGACGCCCTGGTTTCCGACGCGGGCCTGTAATTCCACTTGCGCAGGAACACGCGTGCAGCGTAGACGCTCGGCAGGTTTTTGCGTAAGAACAGCCATTCTTGTGCAAAGAGCCTGCAGTGTATATGTAGCCAAGGGGTGTGATGGGGCATCTGCCCCGCACTGGCCCGTTAAGGGTTAAATGCAGCCCTGGGGAGGGCTGAGTGGAGCCCGCAGCTGGGGCAGATGCAGCCAAGGAGGACCCAGCTGCGGCTGGATAAAAAAGGGGTCCTGCCAGGGGGGAGACTCAAGACTCCCTCTTGCTCCAGTTGGAGGCTTCCTGACCCAGAGCAGGGCTGGGGGCAGGCAAAGCCGGGGAGCCCTGGCCAGGCTGCCGGGCCTCGGGGCGCCTGAGGGTCCTAGGGCTGTGGGGGGGGGGCAGGAAAGGCAGCAGATCCACATCCCTGCCAATGAGGGCAGGGATCCCTTGTTTTCTGGTTTGGGAATTTGGATCTGATGGCTGTGCTGGTAGAAATGGGTTTTCTTCTCTCTTGTAACTAAGTTTTGGCCCATGGGGGAATCCTCCTTATGACTTGGTGGCTCTGACCATCTAGCCATTCCAACCGTGCTTGTAACTGGGGTATTGTTTTGACAATAAAAGTTCTTTCTCTTTTATGTAACCTGGTGTTAACCAGCAGCTTGTACCCGACTGGCCCGGTTGGGCAGCCAGCACGGGCCCCTCTGCGGAGCTCCAGCGCCGGGGGCTCAGCTGGGAAGGCCGAGGTGTGGTCTGAGGGGCATGTAGGGCTGGTATTTGCGGTCACTGTGGGGGTTTTTTTTTTCCCCCCAACTGTTTTTTTTCCAGCCATGTTCGGTATTTTTTGTGAAACTCTCTGGCCACCCCAGGGGCACATGGCAGACGCCTGACGGCGCAGCTCATAGGGGAGCGGCTCTGGGACGTAGCGGGGGGGGTCTGCTCTGTAACCCAGGGTCCCCTGTGCTGGGCTGTGATTCCCACTGACTCACCCACGTGTGGATTGGCCCAGACACCTAGGTCCAGCCTGGGCAGGTAACGAGGCTCTTCCGGGGGGGGGGGGGGCGGAGACGCCACCTGGCTGGGGGCAGGCCTGGGAGCGGGGCAGTTTTTGGCTGGAAAACCATGAAGAGAAGAGACTGAGCTGAGTGTTGGGAGTTCAGGGGCCTGGGGACCTGCCCCAAGGGGTCTGAGGCTGCCTGGCCCTGGCGCCTGTACCCACGTCACGCCTGTGCTGGGCGGGGTCCTGGAGAAGCAATACCCCCCCTCCCCCAGTCCGCTGGCCGGCCGAGTCTCATCGTGCTGGAGACGGGGGTGCAGGGTCGGGGGACCCCGCAGCCCTCACGGGCTCCCTGCCCTCAGCCCGCCCCAACAAGCTGTTTGGAGATAAATGCCCAGCCCCTCCCCCATGTGCAGGGAGGAGCCAGGGCCAAGTGGGGGCTGGGCCCAGTGAGGGGGGCGGGGACCCTGCTTGCGGGGGCGGCGGGTCGCTGACAGCCACAGACCCAGGCCCAGCCAGGGGGGCGTCTGCACCCAGCACCCCCACTTCCCACCCAGCTCTGCCACGCCCCCAACTCCGAGCCCGTTGCTCCCGCCAGCCTGTGCCAGTGGCACCCAGCAAGGGGTGCACACCCCGGGCCCTTGGCAGCGCCCTGCAGGCGCCTCGGCCACCGGCTGCTCCCTCTAGGGCAGCAGAGCAAGCCCCTTGTCTGTGCCCATGGGGCAGGGCCCCGCCCCTTCTGTGTGCCCGTGGGGCACGGCCCCGCCCCTTGTCTGTGTGCCCGTGGGGCCCCGCCCCTTCTGTGTGCCCGTGGGGCAGGGCCCCGCCCCTTCTCTCTGTGCCCGTGGGGCACGGCCCCGCCCCTTCTGTGTGCCCGTGGGGCAGGGCCCCGCCCCTTCTCTCTGTACCCGTGGGGCAGGGCCCCGCCCCTTGTCTGTGCCCGTGGGGCCGCGCCCCGCCCCTTCTCTCTGTGCCGTGGGGCCGCGCCCCGTGCCCTGCAGGTCACAGGAGCACCCAGCTGTGCTGAGAGCAGAGGCAGGGCGCTCCGTGGCGGAGGGGTGCTGGGCGCTCACCTTGCCCCGGAATCAGCCCTCGCCCGCTCGGAGCAGCAGGAGGGGCCTGGCGCAGGGGCCGAGCGGTGCGCGGGTGGCGGGGAGTCGGCTCTGCCGGCGGAGAGCCCCGTGCGCCCAGCGCTTCCCGACGCGCCGCGGCCCCGCCCCGCCGCCCGGCCGCCCGCGCCCTCGTGGCGCACACGCCGGGGCTGGCCAGAGCGGGCAGGAGCATCCGGCACGGGGTGGGGACGCGGCCCTCGGCTCGCCCGGAGCCGGCACCCAGGGCCCCCCGCACTGGGGACCCCCCCGCGTGCTCCAGCCTCCCGGCTCCCCACGGGGGGCTGGAGCGCACAAAATCTACTCAGCTCCCCCCCAGGCTCTGGTGCGCCAGGGGGTGGGGGAAGGGGCCACGGGGAGGGGTTTGTGTCTCGCTTGTGTGCGGCCCCGACCGACTTTCCTGGGGGTCAGCGGCCCCCCCCCGAAACGGTTCCCAGCCCTGTGCTAGCAGCACTTGGCGCGGGCAGCTGGAGGGGCGGGCCCGGGGGGGCTGTGGGTTGGTTCTCATGCCGTGGCCCCGGGCTCAGGGCCGGTCAGCGGGGGGGGGGGGCTGTGGGTTGGTTCTCATGCCGTGGCCCCGGGTTCAGGGCCGGTCGGCGGGGGGGGCGGGCCCGGGGGGGGCTGTGGGTTGGTTCTCATGCCGTGGCCCCGGGCTCAGGGCCGGTCAGCGGGGGGGGCGGGCCCGGGGGGGCTGTGGGTTGGTTCTCATGCCGTGGCCCCGGGCTCAGGGCCGGTCAGCGGGGGGGGCGGGCCCGGGGGGGCTGTGGGTTGGTTCTCATGCCGTGGCCCCGGGCTCAGGGCCGGTCAGCGGGGGGGGGGGGGCGGGCCCGGGGGGGCTGTGGGTTGGTTCTCATGCCGTGGCCCCGGGCTCAGGGCCGGTCAGCGGGGGGGGGGGGCGGGGCCGGGGGGGCTGTGGGTTGGTTCTCATGCCATGGCCCCGGGCTCAGGGCCGGTCAGCGGGGGGGGGGGCGGGCCGGGGGGGCTGTGGGTTGGTTCTCATGCCGTGGCCCCGGGCTCAGGGCCGGTCAGCGGGGGGGGGCGGGCCCGGGGGGGCTGTGGGTTGGTTCTCATGCCATGGCCCCGGGCTCAGGGCCGGTCAGCGGGGGGGGCGGGCCCGGGGGGGCTGTGGGTTGGTTCTCATGCCGTGGCCCCGGGCTCAGGGCCGGTCAGCGGGGGGGGGGGGGACGGGCCTGGGGGGGGCTGTGGGTTGGTTCTCATGCCGTGGCCCCGGGCTCAGGGCCGGTCAGCGGGGGGGGGGCGGGCCCGGGGGGGCTGTGGGTTGGTTCTCATGCCGTGGCCCCGGGCTCAGGGCCGGTCAGCGGGGGGGGGCGGGCCCGGGGGGGGCTGTGGGTTGGTTCTGATGCCGTGGCCCCGGGCTCAGGGCCGGTCAGCGGGGGGGCGGGCCCGGGGGGGGCTGTGGGTTGGTTCTCATGCCGTGGCCCCGGGCTCAGGGCCGGTCAGCGGGGGGGGGGGGGGCGGGCCCAGGGGGGGCTGTAGGTTGGTTCTCATGCCGTGGCCCCGGGCTCAGGGCCGGTCAGCGGGGGAGGGGCGGGCCAGGGGGGGCTGTGGGTTGGCTCTGGCCCCGGGCGCTGGCCCTGCGGGCGCATGGCTGGGGCTGCACCAGACCACAGCTGGCTCCTCTGGGCCACGTGCCCCCATTGGCTGCCCCAGCAGCTGTGCTGGATGACTGACACTCGGTCCCTCCAACCCGGCAGCCGGTCCCGCCCGCCGCGGCAGATGCCGAGACGTTCCTCGCCAGCTGCTCACGGGCCCGGCTCCCCGCGGTTTGGTTTTGCGATGGAGCCAGGCGCGAGGACCAAGTGTTAATTAAAAGGCCTTTTCGTGCGCTAGACAAAGATTTACGATCGCGCCTGCCCCCGCCTGCCTGGCCGGCTACAGATGCAGCCCTCGGCGTGAGCCCAGCCGGCCCGCACGGATCAGCTTCCCCACGGAGCCCTTCCCCGGCGGGGCTCAGGCCAACCGAGCTGGGGGCGTGTGGCCCCTGCAGCAACAGCCCCACGCTGGCCCTGTGCTCCCGCCCGGGCCAAGGCCTCCAGGCGGCTACTGCCCCAGGCACTGACGGCGTCTCCCCCGCTCGCGGGTCTGACCCGGTGCGTTGAGCTGGGCTCGGGAACCGGGTGTCTCCTCTCCAGCCGGGGGATGCCCGGGGACTCGATCCGTTTCAGCTGCAGCATCTCTTGGGGGCCACTTGTGTCTGGCCTTGCCCCAGGACGTGAGCCTGGCTCAGGCTGCGGCAGGTCTGGTTCCAGGGCAGGCAATGGAGCCCTGGCTCCAGGACGCAGAGGTGCCCCTCACCCACTGGCCACACTGGCTGTGCCGAGGCAGTCGCCCCAAGCTGGCACCCCAAGACGCTGGCCGCTGCCCCAAAGGCCGCCCGGGCCGGGGGATAGATCACCCCAGTTCAGGCTCCAGGCGCTAAGTGGCCCGTGCAGCACAGCTCCGCTGGCCGCATGCAAGTCACTGCCCTAGCGGGACGGCGCGGGCGCTGGGCGCGCACCAGGCTGCTGTGCAGAAGCCAGAGGGCCTGAGGCTAAGTGCCCATCGCAGGGCTGGCAGATCCCTCCCGCCGTGTCACAGGACCTGTGGTGCATCAGCAAAGGAGGCTGCAGCTGAGAGGGTCCACGCGACTTCTGGCCCCAGTGTCAGGTGCCCGCGGCTCCGGGCTCCCCGTGGCTGGCTCCCGCCCCGCCACCTGGCTTGCATGGGAGGTTTTGTTGACAAGTCTCTCCTGGGCTGTCGTCAATCTGCAGGATGCCAGGCCGGGCGCACGGCGGGGAGCCGAGAAACGCGCTCGCCGGGAGCAGCCTGTCGATTCTAATGGGGAAGGAAATTGCCGGATGAGTCTGGGCGACTGCTCAGTGGAACTTGCCCGTGTTGGGCGCCGGCGCGCGGCTAATTCCCGACACGTTTCTGCACAAACGCAAAGAGCCGCTGCAGAAGGGCTGGGGCAGCCGCAAACGCCAGCCTGGCGCCTAGGACTCCAGCTGGGCCGGGCGGGCTAGTCTTGGCGTTGCAGGCTGGTCTCCATAGCCCTGCAGGGCCGGCCCCCCCAGCCATGGCAGGGAGCCGGGGGCCCAGCGCCACCTTCCAGCTCCTCTCCCAGGGTTCTCTGGGGCAAGCGCTGGCCCTTGGCGGGTCGCATGGGCCCATGCGAGTGGTGCCCGGGGAGGACGCAATAGTCGGTCCAGCCACCCAGCTGTTAACACTGGAGCTGGAGCCCCAGGTCTCACCTGCAAGGGTCAGAGCGAGTGGCTCCCCGCGTCCCCGGGAATGCCTGGGGGGCAGGCAGTGGGGGGGCAGGAGGCCAGGAGAGCCAGTGTGGGCTCCGAGTGGGAAGCAGGGACCGCCCTGGGCCAGAGCAGAGCCCAGCAGCCAGGCACGGAGGAGCCAGCGACGTCCACCTAGGGAAGGACGAACCCTCGGCCCTACAGAGATGGGTGTGGAGCAGGGAATGGCTAGTCAGACGCCGTCGGGTTATTGTCGTTCTTTGGGGGCGTCGGGCGTCTCTGTGCTGAACCCACGTGCCCCAGCCCCACCGTGGCTCCAGACGGCGTCCCCGGGAAGCAAGGCGGCGGCGCGGAGGCGGAATCTCTGTGGCACCCAGCGACCGAGGCCCGTTTCTCCGGGTGTCGATGGAAATAAGCTTGTGTGGAGCAGGCTCTGACTCCTGTGCCCGGGGAGGCGGGAGGCTCCGTGCGCAGGGGCCTAGGATGGCCAGCCGTGCTGCAGAGACACGCCCCGTCTCAGGCCACCGGGCGCCGTGCTGGGCTCTCCAAGGGGGCTGCCCGTGGCTGGTGGCAGCAGCGCCAGCCCAGCCCAGGGCACCGGTGACCCAGGGGCGTTTTTCAACAGACACGTCTCGGTGATTGCAGCTCTGGGCCCAGCGCAGGCCAGCAGAAGGCAGAGACGCCTGAGGAATCTGCTTTAGTTCGTGGCACAAGGGCCAGGGTCCCAGGGGGTGGCCCAGGGAACGGGAGCTGTCAGGGTGTGAGGGCGCGTCGGGGACCCCCGATCCTGCAGCCCCGGAGCAGCACGATGAGCAGCAGAACGGGGGGGGGGGGGTATTGCCTCTCCAGGACACCGCCCCGCCCAGACGTGACGTGGCTACGGGAGTCGGGGGCTGGCAGCCTCAGGTGCACCGCCCCAGAACTCTCAGCACTCTGCTTAGTGTCTTCCAGCCAAAAACTGCCCCGCTCCCAGCCCTGCCCCCAGCCAGGTGGCGTCTCCGCCCCCCACTTTGTCTCTCCCCCGGGAAGAGCCTTGTTCCCTGCCCAGGCTGGGCCCGGGTGTCTGAGCCAATCCCCATGTGGGTGGGTCAGTGGGGATCCCAGCCCAGCGCAGGGGTACAGAGCAGACCCCCCCCCCCGCACTGCATCACACCGGGGCTCCCTGGGCCGCACCTCACAGTCCTGGGTGGCCTGGGGCTCCCCTCTCACTGCACTTTGCCAGCAAGACCCGTGGCTGGTACAGCCAGGGGCTCGCCCTGAGGTGAGGGGCTAGGCTGGGGGGCCGCAGGGGCGGCTGAGGCTGAGGGCTGCAGCCCCGCAGGGGGCGAGAGACCCGTGGGGCGGGCCCTGCTGGCGGCCGGGTCGGGGACGGGAGTGTCAGCGAGGGCGGGCGAGACCCCGGCCAGCAGGGGTGTCCTGCTGGGGGCTCGGCTAATTCCCGGAGTGCCCAGCAGGAGCCGCCGTGGTGGTGACCCACGTCCCAAAGGCCCATGGGGTGAATGGGGAAAGGCGGCTCACAATGGACACTCGTGGGCCTGGAAGGGAATGGAGAAGCCCCCACCCGAGGCAGGGCTGTAGGGTATCCGGGCCCCCACCCGAGGCAGGGCTGTAGGGTATCCGGGCCCCCACCCGAGGCAGGGCTGTGGGGTATCCAGGCCCCCACCCGAGGCAGGGCTGTAGGGTATCCGGGCCCCTGGCCCCCAGGCAGGGCTGTGGGGTATCCGGGCCCCTGGCCCCCAGGCAGGGCTGTGGGGTATCCGGGCCCCCACCCGAGGCAGGGCTGTGGGGTATCCGGGCCCCCACCCGAGGCAGGGCTGTGGGGTATCCGGGCCCCTGGCCCCCAGGCAGGGCTGTGGGGTATCCGGGCCCCCACCCGAGGCAGGGCTGTAGGGTATCCGGGCCCCCACCCGAGGCAGGGCTGTGGGGTATCCAGGCCCCCACCCGAGGCAGGGCTGTGGGGTATCCAGGCCTGTGACGTAGTGGGGGTACTTGCTGGGCTGTGGTGACCCCTGCTGTCTGGAGCAAGACCCAGCAGGGAAAACCTCACTAGGCCAAGGTAATGCCAAACTTGTTGAACCAGTGGCCAGACACCCCCCATGGAGAGGAACAAAGGAAGGTGAATGCTGCCCTGGCTGGGGGGCAGGGCTGGAAGTTAGTGAGTTGGTTGCTGGCTGTCGGTGAGGATGGAGGAGACAGCCTAGGGAGAGGAGCTGGAGTTTAGGGGCCCAGTCTCCCCCCATCTCAAGGGGGGCTGAGGCATCCTAGTCCAGCTCTGTGACCAGACTACATCTGTGCTATGCTGTATCCTGGAGAGGCAATAAACTTCCTCTATTCCACCGGCTGGTGCAGTCTGTTTGTGCCATTTCGGGGTGCAGGAGACGGGGAACCCCCAACGCGCCGTCACAAGGCCCCCACCCGAGGCAGGGCTGTGGGGTATCCAGGCCCCCACCCGAGGCAGGGCTGTGGGGTATCCGGGCCCCCGGCCCTCAGGCAGGGCTGTGGGGTATCCGGGCCCCCACCCGAGGCAGGGCTGTGGGGTATCCGGGCCCCCACCCGAGGCAGGGCTGTGGGGTATCCGGGCCCCTGGCCCCCAGGCAGGGCTGTGGGGTATCCGGGCCCCCACCCGAGGCAGGGCTGTGGGGTATCCGGGCCTGCAGCAGGGCTCTTCGGGATAAAGCCCCATCCAGGCTGCTCGCCCTGCGCGGCGGCCAGGCAGTGTGGCAGACAAGCGCTCAGTGAGGGGCCCAGCCGGACCCCACCGGGACCCCCAGGGGGCTGGACAGGGCTGGAGGAGCTCAGAGCCGGACCCCCAAGGTCTGAGCCCGTCAGCTGGAGGCCAGAGCATACTGGGCAATGCCTGGAGCCTGTGCCAGCCCCATGGCCCTAGAGCCCTCTGCTGCAGCCCCTCCGCAGTGGGGTGCTGCACCCGCCCCCCGGGGTAAAGGAGCCAAAGCCGGGAGCAGCCCGGCTCCCGCGAGGCAGGGTGCCGTGGGGCGGCACCGTGGGGCAGTGCTGGGGACCTGGCAAGCCACCCCGAGCGACGTCGGTCACACCCAGAAGGGCTCCCGCCGGCATCGCGTGCCCTCACCAGACAGGCTGCGGCGTTAGCACCCTCCAGCGCCCGCTGCCACTGCCGGGCACGCTGGAGCCAGGGCAAGGCAGGAGGGAGCCAGGGCTCTTCCCATGTGCGCCGTCTCCCCGGAGCCGCTGCCTTCTCGGTGTCTCGGGAGCTACTTGTCCCCCGCCCCTCCCCAGGCGCCCACCCTGCTGCGGGTCTTTATTCACCCTCTGGCTGTTCTGGCGCGAGATCCATCAGCAGCCTGCCACCCAGAGGGGCAGCTCTTATCTCGCCAGACGACGCTTCATTTCTCTCCCTGGCTGCTGCTGGGGAGGAAACCGGGAGACTCTCGTGACCCGGAGTCCTCTGGAAGATTGTCAGGAACTTCTCTACAAGGGCGAACCGGCTTTCTCGCCGCCGCTGGCTCGCGGCCACGAGCCGCAATGTGATTCTGCAGCAATGTGGGGGGCTCAGTGCAAAGAGCTTGTGGCGGGGAGTTAGCTAAGAGCGAAGGGAACCGGCTCTGGCTGGCTCCTCCGCACCCTGAGCGGCCGCCTCGACGGGAAGGGGCACGTTCGTACTGAGGAGGGAGGCCGGGAGCCGGGGCTGTTGAGAGACGCGGATCCCAGCAGGGCCCAGGCTCAGACACGGCCCGAGAGGTGGTCCTGCCAGGCTGACTGAGCCCAGACTGACGCTCCCAGCACCCTGGCCAGAGAGCGAAGGGCGGCACGAAGGGACCCAGCCAGCGCCTCTGCCGGGAGGGCAGGAAATGCCATTCCCGGGCCAGCCCTGTGGGCGTGGGGCAGCGCTGTGCCCCCTGGCACCACTGCTGGGGCGCTAGCGCCCACCCCTGTGCCCAGCCACGGAGCCGAGGGCGGCCCTGTGCCCCAGCTCTGGGGAGCCGCAATGTGTCGGGCCCCCGCCCCTGCCCCCCGCAGCCGGACGCGACTCCCCGCCGGCCGTAGGGAGACTGGCGTCTCCGAGACCCAGCGCAGCGCAGGCGCCACGTGGCCGCCGGAGCCAGGGCAGAGCCTAGTCCTCCTGGGAGAGGGGTCCACAGGCCCCTGAGCCCCCCTGGCTCCTCCGCGCTTCCCTCTGCCCCGACCAAACGCAAACCCCAGCCAGGGGTCCCTGAGCCCCCAGGCAGCTGCACCCCTGGCTGTTTCCGGTTCCTCCCCTAGCCCGGGTGTCAGGCTGGGCCGTGCCGACGGGCCCCCCTCAGGGCTCCGTAGACCAGCACAGGGCAGTAGGGTCACCCAGCCCAACACGGCACCCAGCGACTGCAAACCAGCGCGGATCCAGGCCACCAGAGTGGACAGCCCCCCCTGGGGTGGGGGAATGGTGCGGGGCTGCCGTGTGGGGCGCGGGAACACCGTGGGGTGGGGGAATGGTGTGGGGCTGCCGTGTATGGCGGGGGAATGCCATGGAGTGGGGGAATGGAGCGGGACTGCCGTATGGGGCGTGAGAATGCCGTGGGGTGGGGGAATGGTGCGGGGCTTCCGTGTGGGGCGCGGGAACACCGTGGGGTGGGGGAATGGAGCGGGACTGCTGTGTGGGGCGTGAGAACGTCATGGGGTGGGGGAATGGTGCGGGGCTGTCGTGTGGGGTGCAGGAATGCTGTGGGGTGGGGGAATGGTGCGGGGCTGCCGTGTAGGGTGGGGGAATGCCACGGAGTGGGGGAATGGAGTGGGGCTGCCGTGTGGGGCGTGAGAACGCTGTGGGGTGGGGGAATGGTGCGGGGCTGCCGTGTGGGGCGCGGGAACGCTGTGGGGTGGGGGAATGGAGCGGGGCTGCCGTGTAGGGCGGGGGAATGCCATGGGGTGGGGGAATGGTGCGGGGCTGGTGTGTGGGGTGGGGGAATGCCGTGGGGGTGCCATGTGGGGCAGGAGAACAGCGTAGGGGTGCCATGTGGGGCGGGGGAACAGTGCCGGGGTGCTGCATGGGGTGTGGGAACGGCATGGGGGAAGGTGCCAGAGGACCATGTCCCGTGTGGGGCACAGCCTGGAGCCGGCCTGCCGAGCACTCGCTGGGTGTGACGGCGCGTCGGGGTCCCCCTGACCCTGTGTCACATTACGGAATTGGAGGGAAGCAGCCAGATCGCTGCTGCACCCCTAGGTGGGGGTGTTGGCCCCAGAAATTGGTATGAAAGGGAGCCATGTGGGGTATTGAATGGGAGCTTATCGTTTGCTGATCTTATGTACGCTATTTATGTGAGTGTATAATGTCTGTGTGTGTAGGTAGGAATCTGTAATCTGTGTGGAAGCTGAATATTTCTGTGAATGTGGTTAAGCATGGCTATGGACAGGCTGAGTAGCCAGGCCCTGTGGGACAATGGCCCTTGATGGGCCAAGGACACACCCAAAGAATGGGGGCTGTCATCTGAGAGCAGCCAGCAGGGAACATAGAGATTGGCCTCTGACCAGGTGACTTGCTGCATACCAGAAGAGGCTAGGAAGGAGGTATAAAGAGGCCATGTGGTCGATGCCATTTTGTTCTCAGCTCAGCACTTCATCCCAGAGGCAGCACTGCAGGGATTGAAGAGCCCGGAAGACCTGTGAACCCATCCTGATCCTAGGATGTGCAATAAGAACTTTTAAACCAGCAGCTGTAACATCTCTGCTAGAGCCTGCATCGAGGACTGGGAGATTCGGTGCATGTAACGTACTGTACTTTAACATCCTCACTCTCATGCTTTTCTTTCTTGTAATAAACCTTTAGTTGTTAGATTCTAAAGGATTGGCCCAGCGTGATTTGTGGGTAAGGTCCAGAGGGTAAATTGACCAGGGATCTGTGGCTGGTTTCCTGGAACCGGGCAGAACTCGTTCGGGGTAGGTGGAATTGGGTGCTAGGACCCCCCACCCGTGTATAGGCCCGGGGCCATCTGGGGCACGGATATTGCTGGGGTGTCGTAGGGGTTTTGCTCGGGAGGCTTCAGGCAGGCAGCTGAAGCGCTCTGTGAGACTGGTTTGTGGCCTGTTTGGAGAGGTCACCAGTCGGGGGCTGTAAGGAGCCCTGGATTTGAGCAATTTGCCCTGAGCGGACGCCCTCAGCTGTGCCCAGACACGGCCCGGTCCGTCACACCCTGCACCCCCGTAGCAGAACAGATGCCACCGGCTGGTAGAACAGGGGGGTTACTGCTTCTCCAGGACACGGCCGTGGGTACAGGGGGCAGGGCCAGGCAGCCTCAGACCCCTTGGGGTTAGGGGATCCATCGCCCCCCCAGACCCTCAGCCCTCAGTTTCCTCCATGTTTCCCAGCCAGACACCGCCTCGCTCCCAGCCCTGCCCCCAGCCAGGTGGCGTCCCCGTCTCCCCCCTTGGTCTCCCCCGGAAAGAGCCTTGTTCCCTGCCCAGGCTGGGCCTGGGTGTCTGGGCCAATGCACATGCGGGTGAGTCCGTGGGCATCGCACAGCGCCGCGTGCAGGACACCGGGGTACTGAACAGACAGCCCCCCACTGGGCCCGCAGGTCACCTCGGCCTCTGGCGGCGTAGGGCCCAGACAGGCCTTTGCAGCTGCCTCCCAGCTCCGATTTGCACCCTCAGTGGGTCGGCCGGGTTCATTGCCCGCCTCATCTCGCCCTGCATGGGAGCCGCTCCAGCCGGCTGGCCAGGGCCCCGCGCTACCCAGGGGATAGCGGGACGATGGGAGGCTCGATTGGATCCCTGCCCTGTGCCCAGGGCGCGTGACAGCCCAGCACCACCGGGGACAGAGCATCTGCAGCCCTGGTCCCGCAGCGCCAGCCACCCACTGGCGTGTCCCTGGGCACAGCCGGGGATGGGCGTTTGGGGCGTGGCTCTCGTGGAGGGGGGCTGCCCCGCCCAGCACGTTCACAATGGCCCAGGCGGTCTTGCAACCTGAGCCTCGGGGGGAGATGCAGCCAGGTGACATCAGATGACACCTTTAGCGGGAAGGGGACAGAGGAGGCGGGGCTGCCTGCGGGGTGGGGGGAGTGAGTCTCCCCAGGCTTAGGATGCAGGGAGGGGGCGGGGCGTTGGCCCTGGGCCCCCCTCCCCAGGATGGATTGTACTGTCTGCCCAGTCTGTGCTGTGCTGGAGCCCGCTGGCTGCGGCTGGGGGGCAGGGCCCGGGGCCTCCTCTCCTTGGAGGAGTCACAAATGTCAACGGGGTCACGGCGGGGGGGGCCGAGCCCTCCCTGCTGCGGATGCTCCCTCCGCCGGCCGGCCATTGGCTGCAACCAGCCCGGCTGCATACGCGCCCGCCACACACACCTGGGCCGCACAGCCTGCGGCGCCCCCGTCCCCAGAGCGGCCCCAGAGCCTCAGCGGCGCGGCCCTGGCAGGCTCCCCAGCCCCACAGACTAAGCCGGATTTATTTAAAGTCCTTTTCACCCCATTAGATTACTCTGGATTAACCTTGATCTGAGCACGAGCTGCTCCGCCGGTCGGCGGCTCAAGGGATTGGCGCCGTATGTTCCTGGAGAACGGGGAATGGCGGCGTTCCGGAGCGATGAGCGATTTCACCGCTGCAGAGCTCACAGCAGAACCACCTGCGGCTCCATCACCCGCGACCCCCACAGCACAGCCCTGCCTACGCTCTGCCTGCGGCTCCATCACCTGTGACCCCCACAGCACAGCCCTGCCCACGCTCTGCCTATGGCTCCATCACCCGCGACCCCCACAGCACAGCCCTGCCCACGCTCTGCCTGTGGCTCCATCACCTGCGACCCCCACAGCACAGCCCTGGCCACGCTCTGCCTGCGGCTCCATCACCCGCGACCCCCACAGCACAGCCCTGCCTACGCTCTGCCTGCGGCTCCATCACCTGTGACCCCCACAGCACAGCCCTGCCCACACTCTGCCTATGGCTCCATCACCCGCGACCCCCACAGCACAGCCCTGCCCACGCTCTGCCTGCAGCTCCATCACCCGCGACCCCCACAGCACAGCCCTGCCCACGCTCTGCCTATGGCTCCATCACCCGCGACCCCCACAGCACAGCCCTGCCCACGCTCTGCCTATGGCTCCATCACCCGCGACCCCCACAGCACAGCCCTGCCTACGCTCTGCCTGCGGCTCCATCACCCGTGACCCCCACAGCACAGCCCTGCCCACGCTCTGCCTATGGCTCCATCACCCGCGACCCCCACAGCACAGCCCTGCCCACGCTCTGCCTGTGGCTCCATCACCTGCGACCCCCACAGCACAGCCCTGCCCACGCTCTGCCTGCGGCTCCATCACCTGCGACCCCCACAGCACAGCCCTGCCCACGCTCTGCCTGCGGCTCCATCACCCACGACCCCCACAGCACAGCCCTGCCCACGCTCTGCCTATGGCTCCATCACCCGCGACCCCCACAGCACAGCCCTGCCCACGCTCTGCCTATGGCTCCATCACCCGCGACCCCCACAGCACAGCCCTGCCCACGCTCTGCCTGCGGCTCCATCACCCGCGACCCCCACAGCACAGCCCTGCCCACGCTCTGCCTGCGGCTCCATCACCCGCGACCCCCACAGCACAGCCCTGCCCACGCTCTGCCTATGGCTCCATCACCCGCGACCCCCACAGCACAGCCCTGCCTACGCTCTGCCTGCGGCTCCATCACCTGTGACCCCCACAGCACAGCCCTGCCCACGCTCTGCCTGCGGCTCCATCACCCGCGACCCCCACAGCACAGCCCTGCCCACGCTCTGCCTATGGCTCCATCACCCGCGACCCCCACAGCACAGCCCTGCCCACGCTCTGCCTGTGGCTCCATCACCTGCGACCCCCACAGCACAGCCCTGCCCATGCTCCGCCTATGGCTCCATCACCCGCGACCCCCACAGCACAGCCCTGCCCACGCTCCGCCTGTGGCTCCATCACCCGCGACCCCCACAGCACAGCCCTGCCCACACTCTGCCTGCGGCTCCATCACCTGCGACCCCCACAGCACAGCCCTGCCCACGCTCTGCCTGCGGCTCCATCACCCGCGACCCCCACAGCACAGCCCTGCCCACGCTCTGCCTGCAGCTCCATCACCCGCGACCCCCACAGCACAGCCCTGCCCACGCTCTGCCTGCGGCTCCATCATCCGCGACCCCCACAGCACAGCCCTGCCCACGCTCTGCCTGCAGCTCCATCACCCGCGACCCCCACAGCACAGCCCTGCCCACGCTCTGCCTGCGGCTCCATCACCCGCGACCCCCACAGCACAGCCCTGCCCACGCTCTGCCTGCGGCTCCATCACCCGCGACCCCCACAGCACAGCCCTGCCCACGCTCTGCCTATGGCTCCATCACCCGCGACCCCCACAGCACAGCCCTGCCTACGCTCTGCCTGCGGCTCCATCACCTGTGACCCCCAAAGCACAGCCCTGCCCACGCTCTGCCTATGGCTCCATCACCCGCGACCCCCACAGCACAGCCCTGCCCACGCTCTGCCTGTGGCTCCATCACCTGCGACCCCCACAGCACAGCCCTGCCCACGCTCTGCCTGCGGCTCCATCACCTGCGACCCCCACAGCACAGCCCTGCCCACGCTCTGCCTGCGGCTCCATCACCTGCGACCCCCACAGCACAGCCCTGCCCACGCTCTGCCTATGGCTCCATCACCCGCGACCCCCACAGCACAGCCCTGCCCACGCTCTGCCTGCGGCTCCATCACCCGCGACCCCCACAGCACAGCCCTGCCTACGCTCTGCCTGCGGCTCCATCACCTGTGACCCCCACAGCACAGCCCTGCCCACACTCTGCCTATGGCTCCATCACCCGCGACCCCCACAGCACAGCCCTGCCCACGCTCTGCCTATGGCTCCATCACCCGCGACCCCCACAGCACAGCCCTGCCCACGCTCTGCCTATGGCTCCATCACCCGCGACCCCCACAGCACAGCCCTGCCCACGCTCTGCCTATGGCTCCATCACCCGCGACCCCCACAGCACAGCCCTGCCTACGCTCTGCCTGCGGCTCCATCACCTGTGACCCCCACAGCACAGCCCTGCCCACGCTCTGCCTATGGCTCCATCACCCGCGACCCCCACAGCACAGCCCTGCCCACGCTCTGCCTGTGGCTCCATCACCTGCGACCCCCACAGCACAGCCCTGCCCACGCTCTGCCTGCGGCTCCATCACCCGCGACCCCCACAGCACAGCCCTGCCCACGCTCTGCCTGCGGCTCCATCACCCACGACCCCCACAGCACAGCCCTGCCCACGCTCTGCCTATGGCTCCATCACCCGCGACCCCCACAGCACAGCCCTGCCCACGCTCTGCCTATGGCTCCATCACCCGCGACCCCCACAGCACAGCCCTGCCCACGCTCTGCCTGTGGCTCCATCACCTGCGACCCCCACAGCACAGCCCTGCCCATGCTCCGCCTATGGCTCCATCACCCGTGACCCCCACAGCACAGCCCTGCCCACGCTCTGCCTGTGGCTCCATCACCCGCGACCCCCACAGCACAGCCCTGCCCACACTCTGCCTGCGGCTCCATCACCTGCGACCCCCACAGCACAGCCCTGCCCACGCTCTGCCTGCGGCTCCATCACCCGCGACCCCCACAGCACAGCCCTGCCCACGCTCTGCCTGCAGCTCCATCACCCGCGACCCCCACAGCACAGCCCTGCCCACGCTCTGCCTGCGGCTCCATCATCCGCGACCCCCACAGCACAGCCCTGCCCACGCTCTGCCTGCAGCTCCATCACCCGCGACCCCCACAGCACAGCCCTGCCCACGCTCTGCCTGCGGCTCCATCACCCACGACCCCCACAGCACAGCCCTGCCCACGCTCTGCCTGCGGCTCCATCACCCGCGACCCCCACAGCACAGCCCTGCCCATGCTCTGCCATGCTCTGTCCTGAGCACAGCCTTGTGGAGCTGCCCAGGGCCAATGTCCCTCTGATGGACAGATCTGGAGGGCTCTGGCAGGATGAACACACGGTGAGGGCCAGGGGCGTTGTGCTAATCAGCTGGGCAGCACTGGGCTTTCTCCCAGGCAGCCACCTGAGTGCCAGGGCAGGGCTGCGCAGGCTGAGGGGCGGGGGCAGGGGCACGCATGGGGCGGGGCGGGCAGGCTGTGGGGCAGGGGCACGCGTGGGGCGGGGCGGGCAGGCTGTGGGGTAGGGGCACGCGTGGGGCGGGGCGGGCAGGCTGTGGGGCAAGGGCATGCGTGGGGCGGGGCGGGCAGCCTGTGGGGCAAGGGCACGTGTGGGGCAGAGCTGGGCAGGCTGTGGGGCAGGGGCACGCGTGGGGCGGTGCGGGCAGGCTGTGGGGCAGGGGCATGCGTGGGGCGGGGCGGGCAGCCTGTGGGGCAAGGGCACGTGTGGGGCAGGGCCGAGCAGGCTGTGGGGCAGGGGCACGCGTGGGGCAGTGCGGGCAGGCTGTGGGGCAAGGGCATGCGTGGGGCGGGGCGGGCAGCCTGTGGGGCAAGGGCACGTGTGGGGCAGAGCTGGGCAGGCTGTGGGGCAGGGGCACGTGTGGGGCGGGGCGGGCAGGCTGTGGGGCAGGGGCACGCGTGGGGCGGGGCGGGCAGGCTGTGGGGCAGGGGCACGCGTGGGGCGGGGCGGGCAGGCTGTGGGGCAGGGGCACGCGTGGGGCGGGGCGGGCAGGCTGTGGGGCAAGGGCACGTGTGGGGCGGGGCGGGCAGGCTGTGGGGCAGGGGCATGCGTGGGGCGGGGCGGGCAGGCTGTGGGGCAAGGGCACGTGTGGGGCAGAGCTGGGCAGGCTGTGGGGCAGGGGCATGCACGGGGCAGGGGCGGGGCGGGGGCGGGGGCGGGACAGCCGGCTGGCCCAGTGCCAGGGCTGTGACACGAGTGACAAACCCAACAGCCTCCGAACTTCAGCCGCAGCCTGACAGCGGGGGCAGGGCCCCTCCTCACTCCACTCGAGCGGCTGGCGGGGGGCCGCACTCAGCACTAATCAGTTCCTCAGCTAATTGCTGAGCCCCCGCAGGGCCAGGAGGGCTGCCCTGCCCCCCGCCCGCGTGACAGCCTGCAGGGGACACGGCTTCCAGGCGGGGGGTGGGGGCAGGCCCGGGGGACCCGTCCAACCGGGGCTGCTCTGTCCTGGGGCCTGCGCCACGCCGGGGAGAGCGGAGAGCCAGCGGGGCCTTGCACCAGGGCTCCCCACCCGGCCGCCGCAGCCCTTCGCACGTGGCACACGGAGCAGGGGCCTGGCTGGCGCCCGCGGGCGAGGGTGGGGGGCTCACAGTTGCTGCAGTGCTGCTCACCGAGGAGAGCCGGCCTGCCCAGACCGCCCAGCACCCTGCACCGCGCCCAGGCCTGGCGCTAGGCACTGGCTAGGGACCAATGCCTGCCCAGAAACACGTCTCTGCCAAACAGCATCTAGACACTGGAGGGTTGGGCCACATGAAACCTGCTGAGGTTCAACAAGGACAAGTGCAGAGTCCTGCCTTGGGACGGAGGAATCCCAGGCATTGCTACAGGCTGGGACCGACCGGCTAGGTAGCAGTTCTGCAGAAAAGGACCTGGGGGTTACAGTGGGTGAGAAGCTGGAGATGAGTCAACAGGGGCCCTTGTAGCCAAGAAGGCTAATGGCATATTAGGTGCATTAAGAGGAGCATTGCCAGCAGATCCAGAGATGTCATTATTCCCCTTTATTCGGCTCTGGGGAGGCCACATCTGGAGGATTGTGTCCAGCTCTGGGCCCCCCCATACAAAGGATGCGGGAGCATTGGAGAGGGTCCAGCGGAGGCGACCAAAATGATTGGGGGCTGGAGCACATGACGGACGAGGGGAGGCTGGGGGGTCTGTCTACACTAGCCCCCTAGTTCGCACTAGGGTGGTTAATGTAGTCATACGAACTTGCAAATGAAGCCTGGGATTTGAATTTCCCGGGCTTCATTTGCATACGGTCTCACATGATATTCTTATTGATAAACTAGGCAAATATAACTTAGATAGGGCCACGATAAGGTGGGTGCATAATTGGCTGGATAACCGTAGTCAGAGAGTTGTTGTTAACGGTTCTAAATCCTGCTGGAAAGGGATAACAAGTGGAGTTCCTCAAGGGTCTGTTTTGGGACCCGTACTGTTCAATATCTTCTTCAATGATGTAGGTATTGGGATAGAGAGTACACTTATTAAGTTTGCGGATGATACCAAACTGGGTGGGGTTGCGACTTCTTTGGAGGATAGGGACATAATTCAAAATGACCTTAGCAAGTTAGAGAAATGGTCAGAGGTAAACAGGATGAGGTTTAATAAAGAGAAATGCAAAGTGCTCCACTTAGGAAGGAACAATCAGTTCCATACATACAAGATGGGAAGCGACTGTCTAGGAAGGAGCATGGCGGAAAGGGATCTAGGGGTCATAGTGGACCACAAGTTGAATAGGAGTCAACAGTGTGATGCTGTTGCAAAAAAAGCAAATATGATTCTAGGTTGTATCAACAGGTGTGTTGTAAGCAAAACTCGTGAAGTCATTCTGCCGCTCTACTCTGCACTAGTTAGGCCTCAGCTGGAGTACTGTGTCCAGTTCTGGGCGCCACATTTCAAGAAAGATGTGGAGAAATTGGAAAGGGTACAGAGAAGAGCGACAAGAATGATTAAAGGTCTAGAGAACATGACCTATGAAGCCAGGCTTCATGAACTGGGCTTGTTTAGTTTGGAAAAAAGAAGATTAAGGGGGGACATGATAGCGGTTTTCAAATATCTAAAAGGGTGTCACAAGGAGGAAGGAGAAAATTTGTTCCTCTTGGTTTCTGAGGACAGGACAAGGAGTAATGGGCTTAAAGTGCAGCAGGGGAGGTTTAGATTGGACATTAGGAAAAAATTCCTACCTGTCAGGGTGGTCAAATATTGGAATAAATTGCCAAGGGAGGTGGTGGAATCTCCCTCTCTGGAGATATTTAAGAACAGGTTAGATAGACATCTGTCAGGGATGGTGTAGACGGAGCTTGGTCCTGCCTTGAGGGCGGGGGGCTGGACTCGATGACCTCTCGAGGTCCCTTCCAGTCCTAGGATTCTATGATTCTATCTATCTGTCCCCACACGCACACCCTGTCCGTCTGTCCGATCTCAGAGGCTTGCTCCGGGAGAGGGACGTGCCGCGTTTCTCCCCTCGCGAGGGCGGGGCTGGTGGGTAGCGAGGCGTTCCCCGTGGGTACCGGTGCAGGCAGCGCGTTCCCCTGCGGCCCCCGTGGCCTTGCCTGGCCTGGGACGAGAAGCGCATCGGCAATCGCCAAGGTGCTCGATGACACGTTCCCGTCCCAGCCCGGCGCCTGCCAGGCCTCGCGTCGCTACCGCTGCTGGACGTGGGCACAGAGCCGGCGTGAGCCAGCCACTGGCCGCAGCGTCCCCCAGCTGTGCCGGCGCGCCCAGCTCCCACTGCCGGCTGCGGGGCCTGGGTGCGCGGCGCTGCCCGCCGGGGACTCCACACGCTCGCGCAGAGCCGGCCCGGCAGGGGTAGCGCAGAATCCCAGAGCCCAGGGCGGGCGGAGCCCTCCAGCCCCTGCCCAAAGCCGGACCAGCCCCGACTCAGCCCAGCCAGGGCCTGGTGAGGCCAGGACTTACACCCCTAGGGATGGAGATCCCCCCCCCGGGAACCCAGCCCAGCGCTTCCCACCCCCAAGGGAAATCGTTTTTCCTAATCTCTGACCTAGATGGATAGAGGGGTGGGGAGGGGACAGATAGATGGATGGGGGGTGAGGACAGATGGATAGAGGGGTGGGGAGGGGACAGATAGATGGATGGGGGGTGAGGACAGATGGATAGAGGGGTGGGGAGGGGACAGATAGATGGATGGGGGGGTGAGGACAGATGGATAGAGGGGTGGGGAGGGGACAGATAGATGGATGGGGGGTGAGGACAGATGGATAGAGGGGTGGGGAGGGGACAGATAGATGGATGGGGGGTGAGGACAGATGGATAGAGGGGTGGGGACAGATAGATGGATGGGGGGTGAGGACAGATGGATAGAGGGGTGGGAAGGGGACAGATAGATGGATGGGGGGTGAGGACAGATGGATAGAGGGGTGGGGTGGGGACAGATAGATGGATGGGGAGTGAGGACAGATGGATAGAGGGGTGGGGAGGGGACAGATAGATGGATGGGGGGTGAGGACAGATGGATAGAGGGGTGGGGAGGGGACAGATATATGGATGGGGAGTGAGGACAGATGGATAGAGGGGTGGGGTGGGGACAGATAGATGGATGGGGAGTGAGGACAGATGGATAGAGGGGTGGGGAGGGGACAGATAGATGGATGGGGGGTGAGGACAGATGGATAGAGGGGTGGGGAGGGGACAGATAGATGGATGGGGAGTGAGGACAGATGGATAGAGGGGTGGGGACAGATAGATGGATGGGGGGGTGAGGATAGATGGATAGAGGGGTGGGGTGGGGACAGATAGATGGATGGGGGGTGGGGACAGATAGATGGATGGGGTGTGGGGACAGATAGATGGATGGGGCGGTGAGGATAGATGGATAAAGGGGTGGGGAGGGGACAGATAGATGGATGGGGGGTGAGGATAGATGGATAGAGGGGTGGGGACAGATAGATGGATGGGGGGTGAGGACAGATGGATAGAGGGGTGGGGACAGATAGATGGATGGGGGGGTGAGGACAGATGGATAGAGGGGTGGGGACAGATAGATGGATGGGGGGTGAGGACAGATGGATAGAGGGGTGGGGACAGATAGATGGATGGGGGGGTGAGGATAGATGGATAGAGGGGTGGGGACAGATAGATGGATGGGGGGTGAGGATAGATGGATAGAGGGGTGGGGACAGATAGATGGATGGGGGGTGAGGACAGATGGATAGAGGGGTGGGGACAGATAGATGGATGGGGGGGTGAGGATAGATGGATAGAGGGGTGGGGAGGGGACAGATAGATGGATGGGGAGGTGAGGACAGATGGATAGAGGGGTGGGGACAGATAGATGGATGGGGGTGAGGACAGATGGATAGAGGGGTGGGGAGGGGACAGATAGATGGATGGGGGGGTGAGGACAGATGGATAGAGGGGTGGGGACAGATAGATGGATGGGGGGTGAGGATAGATGGATAGAGGGGTGGGGAGGGGACAGATAGATGGATGGGGGGTGAGGATAGATGGATAGAGGGGTGGGGAGGGGACAGATAGATGGATGGGGGGGTGGGGTGGGGAGGGGACAGATAGATGGGTGGAGGGGTGGGGACAGATGGATAGAGGGGTGGGGTGGGGACAGATAGATGGGTGGGGGGTGGAGTGGGGTGGGGACAGATAGATGGGTGGAGGGGTGGGGACAGATGGATAGAGGGGTGGGGTGGGGACAGATAGATGGATGGGGGGTGAGGATAGATGGATAGAGGGGTGGGGAGGGGACAGATAGATGGATGGGGGGTGAGGACAGATGGATAGAGGGGTGGGGTGGGGACAGATAGATGGATGGGGGTGAGGACAGATGGATAGAGGGGTGGGGTGGGGACAGATAGATGGGTGGGGGGTGGAGTGGGGTGGGGACAGATAGATGGGTGGAGGGGTGGGGACAGATGGATAGAGGGGTGGGGTGGGGACAGATAGATGGATGGGGGGGTGGGGTGGGGTGGGGACAGATAGATGGGTGGAGGGGTGGGGACAGATGGATAGAGGGGTGGGGTGGGGACAGATAGATGGGTGGGGGGTGGAGTGGGGTGGGGACAGATAGATGGGTGGAGGGGTGGGGACAGATGGATAGAGGGGTGGGGTGGGGACAGATAGATGGATGGGGGGGTGGGGTGGGGTGGGGACAGATAGATGGATGGGGGTGAGGACAGATGGATAGAGGGGTGGGGAGGGGACAGATAGATGGGTGGGGGGTGGAGTGGGGTGGGGACAGATAGATGGATGGGGGGTGAGGACAGATGGATAGAGGGGTGGGGAGGGGACAGATAGATGGATGGGGGGTGAGGATAGATGGATAGAGGGGTGGGGTGGGGACAGATAGATGGATGGGGGGTGAGGATAGATGGATAGAGGGGTGGGGAGGGGACAGATAGATGGGTGGAGGGGTGGGGACAGATGGATAGAGGGGTGGGGTGGGGACAGATAGATGGGTGGGGGGTGGAGTGGGGTGGGGACAGATAGATGGGTGGAGGGGTGGGGACAGATGGATAGAGGGGTGGGGTGGGGACAGATAGATGGATGGGGGGGTGGGGTGGGGTGGGGACAGATAGATGGATGGGGGTGAGGACAGATGGATAGAGGGGTGGGGTGGGGACAGATAGATGGGTGGAGGGGTGGGGACAGATGGATAGAGGGGTGGGGTGGGGACAGATAGATGGGTGGGGGGTGGAGTGGGGTGGGGACAGATAGATGGGTGGAGGGGTGGGGACAGATGGATAGAGGGGTGGGGTGGGGACAGATAGATGGGTGGAGGGGTGGGGACAGATGGATAGAGGGGTGGGGTGGGGACAGATAGATGGATGGGGGGGTGGGGTGGGGTGGGGACAGATAGATGGGTGGAGGGGTGGGGACAGATGGATAGAGGGGTGGGGTGGGGACAGATAGATGGGTGGAGGGGTGGGGACAGATGGATAGAGGGGTGGGGTGGGGACAGATAGATGGGTGGAGGGGTGGGGACAGATGGATAGAGGGGTGGGGTGGGGACAGATAGATGGATGGGGGGGTGGGGTGGGGTGGGGACAGATAGATGGATGGGGGTGAGGACAGATGGATAGAGGGGTGGGGTGGGGACAGATAGCTGGATGGAGGGGTGGGGACAGCTGGATAGAGGGGGGCTGGGGCTGGATAGACAGACTGGTGCTGGCACGTCTCTGCACACCCAGGTCTCCCCACTAGCCCAGTGTCCTGGTCACTCCTCTGACCGGCATCAAAGGAACCCTAAGTGGCGCTGCGGCGAGCTGGGGCCTGGTGCCGCGCTCCGGGGCGCTGTCGTGCGCGATGGACACGTCCTCGGTCGCTGCCCGGCTCGCCCCAGCCCAGCACACAGCGCGCTGCTGAGGAAGCAGGGAGCCAGCATGGGCGGCAGTGAGAAGGGATGGGAGCCAGTCCAAAGGAGTCCGCCAGGTCATTCATTGCCAGGCTGTGGTCAGCCGCACTGTCTATCACACAGCTCTGCAAATGTGGGTAAAGCGCTGGGGGGAGTGTTTGGGTGCTTTTGCTGGATGACAGTTAATCCATAACAAGGAGATTTATTTCCTCCTCTGTGCACGTGGGTGTTTGTTAGTGAATGTCTGGGAATGTGTGTGCATGGATCTGTGTGTGCAAGCACAAGTCCCTGGGGGTCTGTCTACACTACAAAGTTAATTCCAACTAGCAGCCATTAGTTCGAATTCACTTTGCTAGGCGCTACACATGCAAACTGCTAGTTTGAACTTAATTCGAACTAGCGGAGCGCTTAATTCGAACTAGGTAAACCTCATTCTACAAGGACTAAGCCTAGTTCCAATTAAGCAGTTCGAAGTAAGGGCTGTGTAGACCCTTAATTTGAACTAGTGGGAGGCTAGCCCTCCCCAGCTTTCCCTGGTGGCCACTCTGGGAGCGTGTATGGGGTGTGTGCATGTGTGCGTGTGCGTCCCTCTGTGCACGGTGAGCGTGTATGGGGTGTGTGCATGTGTGCGTGTGCGTCCCTCTGTGCACGGTGAGCGTGTATGGGGTGTGTGCATGTGTGCGTGTGCGTCCCTCTGTGCACGGTGAGCGTGTATGGGGTGTGTGCATGTGTGCGTGTGCGTCCCTCTGTGCACGGTGAGCGTGTATGGGGTGTGTGCGTGCGTCCCCGTGCAGTGTGCATGCACGGTGTGTGCGCACTGGGGCGTGGCTGTAGCAAAACGGTGTATTTGAGCATTGGTGGTAAGACTAGAAGCACGCCGGGTGATAATTTGATGTCTAACGACTTGCTTGTCAATTCCGTAGCTTCTATTTCGCCCTGTCGCTCAGGATCAGACGCTGTTTGCTGGGGGCCTCACGCCCTGGTGGCATCGCAAATGGAGCCGGAGCCTTGTCTGCATCACCAAGGAAGCTGGGCAAGATTCGCTCCTTTTGCTGTTCTGCTAGTGACTGTTACTTGTGTCTGAACTCTGCCCCGGCCCTAGGAGCGTGTGCAGAACGCCCCCCCCCCCCCGGACTCTGGAGCTGTGGTGTGAGGTGTGTGAGTGCGACAGCCGCCCAGGTGATCAAGAAGTGGGAACCTTGCAGATAAGGAGGAACCAGCCCTTGTGTCTGCGGCTGAATTACATGAGCAGCACTGACAACCCCGGAGACAGGCAGAGACACCCCCCCCCGCGAGTGAGACACCGCTGGGCAGCCGACAGTCCTCGCAAAGGATAACTCTGGAAAGACAGACGGACTCCCCAAGGATGGAGGGTTGCAGCCTGACACTGCACCCACAGCCCCAACCGGGAATGTACCTGAGAAGAAGGGGGGCTCTGGCCATTGGGACTCTGGGTTCAGTCCTGCAAGCCGAGCCTCAGAAGAGTCAGAGGAACCCCGACCCCTCGCTCTGTCAGCCTGGCCTGTATGGAGAGTGTGTGTGTGGGGGGGGCTCTCTCTCACAGCCTGGCCTGTATGGAGAGTGTGTGTGTGTGGGGGGCGGGATCTCTCTCACAGCCTGGCATGTATGGAGAGTGTGTGTGTGGGGGGGGCTCTCTCTCACAGCCTGGCCTGTATGGAGAGTGTGTGTGTGTGTGGAGGGGCTCTCTCTCACAGCCTGGCCTGTATGGAGAGTGTGTGTGTGTGGGGGGCGGGATCTCTCTCACAGCCTGGCGTGTATGGAGAGTGTGTGTGTGTGGGGGGGGGGGCTCTCTCTCACAGCCTGGCCTGTATGGAGAGTGTGTGTGTGTGTGGGGGGGGGGCTCTCTCTCACAGCCTGGCCTGTATGGAGTGTGTGTGGGGGGGGGGCTCTCTCTCACAGCCTGGCCTGTATGGAGTGTGTGTGTGGGGGGCTCTCTCTCACAGCCTGGCCTGTATGGAGAGTGTGTGTGTGTGGGGGGCGGGATCTCTCTCACAGCCTGGCCTGTATGGAGAGTGTGTGTGTGTGTGGGGGGGGCTCTCTCTCACAGCCTGGCCTGTATGGAGTGTGTGTGTGTGTGGGGGGCGGGATCTCTCTCACAGCCTGGCCTGTATGGAGAGTGTGTGTGTGTGTGGGGGGGGCTCTCTCTCACAGCCTGGCCTGTATGGAGAGTGTGTGTGTGTGGGGGGGGGGCTCTCTCTCACAGCCTGGCCTGTATGGAGAGTGTGTGTGTGTGGGGGGGGGGGGCTCTCTCTCACAGCCTGGCCTGTATGGAGAGTGTGTGTGTGTGTGGGGGGGGGCTCTCTCTCACAGCCTGGCCTGTATGGAGTGTGTGTGTGTGTGTGGGGGCGGGATCTCTCTCACAGCCTGGCCTGTATGGAGAGTGTGTGGGTGGGAGGGGCTCTCTCTCACAGCCTGGCCTGTATGGAGAGTGTGTGTGTGTGTGGGGGGGGCTCTCTCTCACAGCCTGGCCTGTATGGAGAGTGTGTGTGTGTGTGGGGGGGGCTCTCTCTCACAGCCTGGCCTGTATGGAGAGTGTGTGTGTGGGGGGGGCGGGATCTCTCTCACAGCCTGGCCTGTATGGAGAGTGTGTGTGTGTGGGGGGGGGCTCTCTCTCACAGCCTGGCCTGTATGGAGAGTGTGTGTGTGTGGGGGGCGGGATCTCTCTCACAGCCTGGCCTGTATGGAGAGTGTGTGTGTGGGGGGGGGGGGGCTCTCTCTCACAGCCTGGCGTGTATGGAGAGTGTGTGTGTGTGGGGGGGCTCTCTCTCACAGCCTGGCATGTATGGAGAGTGTGTGTGTGTGGGGGGGGCTCTCTCTCACAGCCTGGCCTGTATGGAGAGTGTGTGTGTGGGGGGGGGGCTCTCTCTCACAGCCTGGCCTGTATGGAGAGTGTGTGTGTGTGGGGGGGCTCTCTCTCACAGCCTGGCGTGTATGGAGAGTGTGTGTGTGGGGGGGGGCTCTCTCTCACAGCCTGGCATGTATGGAGAGTGTGTGTGTGTGGGGGGGCTCTCTCTCACAGCCTGGCCTGTATGGAGTGTGTGTGTGGGGGGGGCTCTCTCTCACAGCCTGGCCTGTATGGAGAGTGTGTGTGTGGGGGGGGGGCTCTCTCTCACAGCCTGGCCTGTATGGAGAGTGTGTGTGTGGGGGGGGCTCTCTCTCACAGCCTGGCCTGTATGGAGTGTGTGTGTGGGGGGGGCTCTCTCTCACAGCCTGGCCTGTATGGAGAGTGTGTGTGTGTGGGGGGGGCTCTCTCTCACAGCCTGGCCTGTATGGAGAGTGTGTGTGTGGGGGGGCTCTCTCTCACAGCCTGGCCTGTATGGAGTGTGTGTGTGGGGGGGCTCTCTCTCACAGCCTGGCCTGTATGGAGAGTGTGTGTGTGGGGGGGGGGCTCTCTCTCACAGCCTGGCCTGTATGCACCATCTGCAGGGTGTGGTGGGGATGAGGGGTGGGGTGGAGGAGGAGGGGGGTGTCTTTACAAAGCAGACGCTCCTCTACCGTATTTGCAATAAATGCAGCGCGGCCTTTTCTCCTGAAGATCCCGTGTGCTGCTGAGCAGAGCCTGGCACTGACCGGCACACGTGACCCGGCCCTTGTGTGTGCGTCTGTCTGCGTGTCTGTCTCTGGCGCACGTGACCCAGCCCCGTGTGTGTCTGTCCCTGGTGCCCGTGACCCGGACCCTGTGCGTGTCTGTCCCCGGTGCCCGTGACCCGGCCCCTGTGCGTGTCTGTCCCCGGAGCCCGTGACCTGACCCGTGTGTGTGTCTGTCCCCTGTGCGTGTCTGTCCCCGGTGCCCGTGACCCGGCCCTTGTGCGTGTCTGTCCCCGGTGCCCGTGACCTGACCCATGTGTGTCTGTCCCCTGTGCGTGTCTGTCCCCGGTGCCCGTGACCCGGCCCTTGTGCGTGTCTGTCCCCGGTGCCCGTGACCTGACCCGTGTGTGTCTGTCCCCGGTGCCCGTGACCTGACCCATGTGTGTCTGTCCCCTGTGAGTGTCTGTCCCCGGTGCCCGTGACCCGGCCCTTGTGCGTGTCTGTCCCCGGTGCCCGTGACCTGACCCGTGTGTGTGTCTGTCCCCGGTGCCCGTGACCTGACCCGTGTGTGTCTGTCCCCTGTGCCCGTGACCTGACCCGTGTGTGTCTGTCCCCGGTGCCCGTGACCCAGCCCCTGTGTGTGTCTGTCCCCGGTGCCCGTGACCCAGCCCCTGTGCGTGTCTGTCCCCGGTGCCCGTGACCTGACCCGTGTGTGTCTGTCCCCGGTGCCCGTGACCCGGCCCTTGTGCGTGTCTGTCCCCGGTGCCCGTGACCCGGCCCTTGTGCGTGTCTGTCCCCGGTGCCCGTGACCCGGCCCTTGTGCGTGTCTGTCCCCGGTGCCCGTGACCTGACCCGTGTGTGTCTGTCCCCGGTGCCCGTGACCTGACCCATGTGTGTCTGTCCCCGGTGCCCGTGACCTGACCCGTGTGTGTGTCTGTCCCCGGTGCCCGTGACCTGACCCGTGTGTGTCTGTCCCCGGTGCCCGTGACCTGACCCGTGTGTGTCTGTCCCCTGTGCCCGTGACCTGACCCGTGTGTGTCTGTCCCCGGTGCCCGTGACCCAGCCCCTGTGCGTGTCTGTCCCCGGTGCCCGTGACCTGACCCGTGTGTGTGTCTGTCCCCGGTGCCCGTGACCTGACCCGTGTGTGTGTCTGTCCCCTGTGCGTGTCTGTCCCCGGTGCCCGTGACCCGGCCCTTGTGCGTGTCTGTCCCCAGTGCCCGTGACCTGACCCGTGTGTGTCTGTCCCCGGTGCCCATGACCCAGCCCCCGTGTGTGTCTGTCCCCTTGCGTGTCTGTCCCCGGTGCCCATGACCCAGCCCCCGTGTGTGTCTGTCCCCGGTGCCCGTGACCCGGCCCGTGTGTGTGTCTGTCCCCGGTGCCCGTGACCTGGCCCCTGTGCGTGTCTGTCCCCGGTGCCTGTGACCTGACCCGTGTGTGTGTCTGTCCCCGGTGCCCGTGACCTGACCCGTGTGTGTGTGTGTCCCCGGTGCCCGTGACCTGACCCGTGTGTGTCTGTCCCCGGTGCCCATGACCCAGCCCCCGTGTGTGTCTGTCCCCTGTGCGTGTCTGTCCCCGGTGCCCGTGACCTGATCCGTGTGTGTGTCTGTCCCCGGTGCCCGTGACCCAGCCCCTTGTGTGTGTCTGTCCCTGGTGCCCGTGACCTGACCCGTGTGTGTCTGTCCTCGGTGCCCGTGACCTGACCCGTGGGTGTGTGTGTCCCCGGTGCCCGTGACCTGACCCGTGTGTTTCTGTCCCCGGTGCCCATGACCCAGCCCCCGTGTGTGTCTCTCCTCTGTGCGTGTCTGTCCCCGGTGCCCGTGACCCAGCCCCTTGTGTGTGTCTGTCCCCGGTGCCCGTGACCTGACCCGTGTGTGTGTCTGTCCCCGGTGCCCGTGACCCAGCCCCTTGTGTGTGTCTGTCCCCGGTGCCCGTGACCTGACCCGTGTGTGTCTGTCCCCAGTGCCCGTGACCTGACCCGTGTGTGTCTGTCCCCGGTGCCCGTGACCCAGCCCCTGTGTGTGTCTGTCCCCGGTGCCCGTGACCTGACCCATGTGTGTCTGTCCCCGGTGCCCGTGACCCAGCCCCTGTGTGTGTCTGTCCCCGGTGCCCGTGACCTGACCCGTGTGTGTCTGTCCCCAGTGCCCGTGACCTGACCCATGTGTGTCTGTCCCCGGTGCCCGTGACCCAGCCCCTGTGTGTGTCTGTCCCCGGTGCCCGTGACCTGGCTGCCACAGCCTGCCCCCCCCATCCCTCTCTGCCTACAACCCCCAGCACCAGCTGCCTCAGCCTGCTGCCTCCCCCCCCGCCGGCACCGAGCCTCACGCTGCTGGGACAATGGCGCAGGGTGGCCAGACTCCTGCTGCAGGACGGCAGGGCAGTTTTCCTGCCGGGGGGGGGGGGGTCGGGCCAACGCCATCAGCTCCGTCGCGGCGCCACGTGCCAGTCTCGCCGCAGGCTGCTGGATGGATACGCCGCCCGCTGCCGGGGGCTCTCCCCGGGGAAATCAGAGCTCTGGCAGGCGCTGGCTCCAGGGGAGGATGACTGGCTCCGAGCGCTGAGTGTGGGGGTGGGGCGGGGGGGTGGTGCGCGCGGCCTGGTGGTTTCAGTGCAGGGGGCCCGGCCGGGCTGGGGGCCTCCCGACCAGCTAGGACGCGGCGACTGGCAGATTCATTGGGGCTGAGGGCGGCGGATCGTTCGTAGGGACCCAGCTCCCCAGGCTTAGCGCTCGCCGGGCGCCGCGCTGAACGGGGGTGTCCTACAGAGCCCTGCCACGGCGTGAGACCCCACAAACCACGGCGGGGCACAGCCACGGAACACGGCCCACCCCAGAGCGATACTGGCCCCGATGCGCCGGGCGCCGCGCTGAACGGGGGTGTCCTACAGAGCCCTGCCACGGCGTGAGACCCCACAAACCACGGCGGGGCACAGCCACGGAACACGGCCCACCCCAGAGCGATACTGGCCCCGATGCGCCGGGCGCCGCGCTGAACGGGGGTGTCCTACAGAGCCCTGCCACGGCATGAGACCCCACAAACCACGGCGGGGCACAGCCACGGAACATGGCCCACCCCAGAGCGATACTGGCCCCGATGCGCCGGGCGCCGCGCTGAACGGGGGTGTCCTACAGAGCCCTGCCACGGCGTGAGACACCACAAACCACGGCGGGGCACAGCCACGGAACACGGCCCACCCCAGAGCGATACTGGCCCCGATGCGCCGGGCGCCGCGCTGAACGGGGGTGTCCTACAGAGCCCTGCCACGGCGTGAGACCCCACAAACCACGGCGGGGCACAGCCACGGAACACGGCTCACCCCAGAGCGATACTGGCCCCGATGCGCTGGGCGCCGCGCTGAACGGGGGTGTCCTACAGAGCCCTGCCACGGCGTGAGACCCCACAAACCACGGCGGGGCACAGCCACGGAACACGGGCCACCCCAGAGCGATACTGGCCCCGATGCGCCGGGCGCCGCCCTAACAGAGCGAGGTCCGGCTGGCCGAGCCCCACAGTGCGACCCCCCGGGGACCAGAGACACCAGCCCCACAGAGCGACCCCCAGGGACCAGGGACACCAGGCAGGGGCTGGCCGAGCCCCACAGAGCGACCCCCAGGGACGAGACACACCAGGCAGGGGCTGGCCGAGCCCCACAGAGCGACCCCCCAGGGACCAGAGACACTAGGCAGGGGCTGGCCGAGCCCCACAGTGCGACCCCCAGGGACCAGAGACACCAGGCAGGGGCTGGCCGAGCCCCACAGAGCGACCCCCAGGGACCAGACACACCAGGCAGGGGCTGGCCGAGCCCCACAGAGCGACCCCCCAGGGACCAGACACACCAGGCAGGGGCTGGCCGAGCCCCACAGAATCATAGAATCATAGAATAATAGGACTGGAAGGGACCTCGAGAGGTCATCCAGTCCAGCCCCCCGCCCTCAAGGCAGGACCAAGCTCCGTCTACACCATCCCTGACAGATGTCTATCTAACCTGTTCTTAAATATCTCCAGAGAGGGAGATTCCACCACCTCCCTTGGCAATTTATTCCAATATTTGACCACCCTGACAGTTAGGAATTTTTTCCCAATGTCCAATCTAAACCTCCCCTGCTGCACTTTAAGCCCATTACTCCTTGTCCTGTCCTCAGAAACCAAGAGGAACAAATTTTCTCCTTCCTCCTTGTGACACCCTTTTAGATATTTGAAAACCGCTATCATGTCCCCCCTTCATCTTTTTTCCAAACTAAACAAGCCCAGTTCATGAAGCCTGGCTTCATAGGTCATGTTCTCTAAACCTTTAATCATTCTTGTCGCTCTTCTCTGTACCCTTTCCAATTTCTCCACATCTTTCTTGAAATGTGGCGCCCAGAACTGGACACAGTACTCCAGCTGAGGCCTAACTAGTGCAGAGTAGAGCGGCAGAATGACTTCACGAGTTTTGCTTACAACACACCTGTTGATACAACCTAGAATCATATTTGCTTTTTTTGCAACAGCATCACACTGTTGACTCCTATTCAACTTGTGGTCCACTATGACCCCTAGATCCCTTTCCGCCATGCTCCTTCCTAGACAGTCGCTTCCCATCTTGTATGTATGGAACTGATTCTTCCTTCCTAAGTGGAGCACTTTGCATTTCTCTTTATTAAACCTCATCCTGTTTACCTCTGACCATTTCTCTAACTTGCTAAGGTCATTTTGAATTATGTCCCTATCCTCCAAAGAAGTCGCAACCCCACCCAGTTTGGTATCATCTGCAAACTTAATAAGCGTACTCTCTATCCCAATATCTACATCATTGATGAAGATATTGAACAGTACGGGTCCCAAAACAGACCCTTGAGGAACTCCACTTGTTATCCCTTTCCAGCAGGATTTAGAACCGTTAACAACAACTCTCTGACTACGGTTATCCAGCCAATTATGCACCCACCTTATCGTGGCCCTATCTAAGTTATATTTGCCTAGTTTATCAATAAGAATATCATGCGAGACCGTATCAAATGCCTTACTAAAGTCTAGGTATATGACATCCACCGCTTCTCCCTTATCCACAAGGCTCGTTATCTTATCAAAGAAAGCTATCAGATTAGTTTGGCATGACTTGTTCTTCACAAACCCATGCTGGCTATTCCCTATCACTTTATTACCTTCCAAGTGTTTGCATAGGATTTCCTTAATTACCTGCTCCATTATCTTCCCTGGGACAGACGTTAAACTGACCGGTCTGTAGTTTCCTGGGTTGTTCTTATTCCCCTTTTTATAGAAGGGCACAATATTTGCCCTTTTCCAGTCTTCTGGAATCTCCCCTGTCTGCCATGATTTTTCAAAGATCATAGCTAAAGGCTCAGATACCTCCTCTATCAGCTCCTTGAGTATCCTGGGATGCATTTCATCAGGACCTGGTGACTTGCTGACATCTAACTTTCCTAAGTGATTTTTAACTTGTTCTTTGTGTATCCTATCTTCTAAACTTACCCTCTCTCTGCTTGTATTCACTACGTTAGGCACACCTCCAGACTTCTCGGTGAAGACCGAAACAAAGAAGTCATTGAGCATCTCCGCCATTTCCAAGTTTCCTGTTACTGCTTCTCCCTCCTCACTAAGCAGTGGGCCTACCCTGTCCTTGGTCTTCCTCTTGCTTTTAATGTATTTATAAAAGGTCTTCTTGTTTCCCTTCATGCCTGTAGCTAGTTTGATCTCATTTTGTGCCTTTGCCTTTCTAATCTTGCCCCTGCATTCCCGTGTTGCTTGCCTATATTCATCCTTTGTTATCTGTCCTAGTTTCCATTTTTTATATGACTCCTTTTTTATTTTGAGATCATGCAAGATCTCCTTGTTAAGCCAAGCTGGTCTTTTGCCATATTTTCTATCTTTCCTACACAGCGGAATTGTTTGCTTTTGGGCCCTTAACAACGTCCCTTTGAAATACTTCCAACTCTTCTCAGTTGTTTTTCCCTTCAGTCTTGCTTCCCATGGGACCTTACCTACAAGTTCTCTGAGCTTATCAAAATCTGCCTTCCTGAAATCCATTACCTCAATTGTGCTGGTCTCCCTTCTACCTTTCCTTAAGATCATGAACTCTATTATCTCGTGATCACTGTCCCCTATACTGTCTTCCACTTTCAAGTTCTCAACTAGTTCCTCCCTATTTGTTAAAACCAAATCCAGAACAGCTTCTCCTCTGGTAGCTTTTTCAACCTTCTGAAACAGAAAGTTGTCTCCAATGCAGTCCAGAAACTTATTGGATAGCCTGTGCCTCGCTGTGTTAGTTTCCCAACAAATGTCTGGATAGTTGAAGTCCCCCATCACCACCAAATCTTGGGCTTTGGATAGTTTTGTTAATTGTTTAAAAAAGGCCTCATCCACCTCTTCCACCTGGCTAGGTGGCCTGTAGTAGACTCCTAGCATGATATCACCCTCGTTTTTTACCCCTTTTAGCTTAACCCAGAGACTCTCTACACAGCTATCTCCTACGTTCATCTCCACTTCAGTCCAAGTGTGTACATTTTTAATATACAAGGCAACCCCTCCTCCCTTTTTTCCCTGTCTGTCCTTCCTGAGCAAGCCGTACCCTTCCATACCAATATTCCAATCGTGCGTCCCATCCCACCAGGTTTCTGTAATACCAATGATATCATAGTTGTATTTATTGGTTAGCAATTCCAGTTCTTCCTGCTTATTACCCATACTTCTCGCATTTGTATATAGGCATCTAAGATACTGATTTGATCTTGCCTCCCTGTTGTGCCCTGACCCTCCTTTCTCCTTGCCATTATAGGCCGTAGTCCCCCCCATTTCCAACCCATCTCCCAGTCCTGCACATTCAGCACTTACCTGTGGGCTTTGCGACCCCCAGGGACCAGACACACCAGGCAGGGGCTGGCCGAGCCCCACAGAGCGACCCCCACGGACCAGAGACACCAGGCAGGGGCTGGCCGAGCCCCACAGTGTGACCTCCAGGGACCAGAGACACCAGGCAGGGGCTGGCCGAGCCCCACAGAGCGACCCCCAGGGACCAGAGACACCAGGCAGGGGCTGGCCGAGCCCCACAGCGTGACCCCCGGCAGCGCTGACCTTTGGGGATGCTGCGCAGTCTCTGCTGACACCTCTGCTCCCGGCCCCACTCCAGTATTAGAGCCTTCCCCGTGCCTTGCCATGGGGACCACGGGGCTGCCCGAACCTCCGACCAGCGATTTCCCAGGGGTTAAGAGGAGGGAGAGGCGGGAGGAACAGAAATCTCTGGGCACGAGGCAAAAGTGGCCAGGAAATCTCCACTCAAACCCGCCCAGTCTGGAAGCACGATTTGTTTGACACGCGTGTAAAAATCCCCGTGTAATGGACCTGTGCCCGGAATGGCCCCCAGCAGGGCCCCCCCAACGCAGCCAGTCACCTGCTCGCGCCCCGGATCCCACGCAGCTGGGACTCTGCCCAGACACACCCGCCCCACAGCTGGAGGAGGAAACACCCGCCCCACAGCTGGAGGATGGAAACACCCGCCCCACAGCTGGAGGAGGAAACACCCGCCCCACAGCTGGAGGATGGAAACACCCGCCCCGCAGCTGGAGGAAACACCCGCCCCGCAGCTGGAGGATGGAAACACCCACCCCTCAGCTGGAGGATGGAAACACCCGCCCCACAGCTGGAGGAAACACCCGCCCCGCAGCTGGAGGAACCAGACCACCCGCCCCGCAGCTGGAGGATGGAAACACCCGCCCCGCAGCTGGAGGATGGAAACACCCGCCCCGCAGCTGGAGGAACCAGACCACCCGCCCCGCAGCTGGAGGAAGCAGACCACCCGCCCCGCAGCTGGAGGAAGCAGACCACCCGCCCCGCAGCTGGAGGAAGCAGACCACCCGCCCCACAGCTGGAGGAAGCAGACCACCCGCCCCGCAGCTGGAGGATGGAAACACCCGCCCCACAGCTGGAGGAAGCAGACCACCCGCCCCACAGCTGGAGGATGGAAACACCCGCCCCACAGCTGGAGGAAGCAGACCACCCGCCCCGCAGCTGGAGGATGGAAACACCCGCCCCACAGCTGGAGGAAGCAGACCACCCGCCCCACAGCTGGAGGAAGCAGACCACCCGCCCCACAGCTGGAGGAAGCAGACCACCCGCCCCGCAGCTCCAGGGCTGCAACACGAGGCAGAGCCAGTGACTACAAGAGGAGCACAGAGGAAAAGTGAAGAGCTTGTTTCCCTCCGCAAGGAACGCGCTTCAAACCCAAACAGCTCAGACAACAGCAGGCTCGTTTCTTTCGTCCTCTCCTGCTGGGGCTGATGGAGCAGGCGGCTGTAAGTGACCGTGGGGGGGGGGGCACTCCTGGGTTGGACTCTCTCTCACCCGGCCGTGTGGGGCGTGAGGGGCGACTGTGGGAGCGCGCAGGGTGGGGACGCCACCCCGTGCTCCGGAGAGCGGCTGACCGAGGGCACACCAGAAAGGCCCCTTGACGCCAGCTGGAGGGCGTCTCGCCCTGCTGTTTGACCTGAGCGTGCTCGGCAGCAGGCTCTGTCTCGCGGGGCCTGGCTCCTTGGGGCTAGGATCCCTCGCCCTGCCCCTCGCCCTGCGGCCCGGCGTAGAGCGCCGCCAGCTGCCGGAAGCGCGGCCCCCAGCTGCTCAGGTAGGAGAAGTCCTGCTCGGAGCCGGTGGAGCCCGTGTGGATGGAGCTCAAGGACAGGATGGGGGAGCCGGAGCCCTCGAAGGCGTAGGTCTGGAACGAGTCGTACGGCGGCACAGACGGATCCTCGTCCGCCTGACCCACCTTGCGGCTGATGTACTCTCTGAACACGGAGAAGTCCAGCTCCGCGCTCCGGAGCCACTGGGGCAGGGCATGGAGCTCGGAGGGCAGGACGCTGCCCGGGCCCCCCCCGCCCTCGCTGAAGTCATAGAGGCTGCGCAGGGCTGACATGTCGTAGGCCTCGGTGTCCTGCTCCCCGCCCCCCTCGTCGTTGTACTTGATGACGTTGTCCCTCATGTCCTCGTCCTCCTCCGCACTCAGCGGGCTCTTGTGGTGCCGCTTCAGGGTCAGGATCAGGAGAACGAGCACTAGGGAGAGAGAGTCGTCAGGGCGGGACGCCGGGGTGATGGGCAGGGGGAGCAGAGAGCGAGCGCACGGTACAGGCAAGGAGCCGGCGGGGCAGGGTGGGATGCAGGGGTGATGGGCAGGGGGAGCAGAGAGCAAGCACATGGGACAGGCAAGGTCCCGCCGGGGTGATGGGCAGGGGGAGCAGAGAGCGAGCACACGGGACAGGCAAGGAGCCGGCGGGACGCCGGGGTGATGGGCAGGGGGAGCAGAGAACGAGAGCACGGGACAGGCAAGGAGCCGGTGGGACGCCGGGGTGATGGGCAGGGGGAGCAGAGAACGAGAGCACGGGACAGGCAAGGAGCCGGTGGGACGCCGGGGTGATGGGCAGGGGGAGCAGAGAGTGAACACACGGGGCAGGCAAGGAGCCGGCGGGGTGGGGCGGGACGCCGGGGTGATGGGCAGGGGGAGCAGAGAGCGAGCGCACGGGACAGGCAAGGAGCCGGCGGGACACCGGGGTGATGGGCAGGGAGAGCAGAGAGCGAGCGCACGGGACAGGCAAGGAGCCGGCGGGACACCGGGGTGATGGGCAGGGGGAGCAGAGAGTGAACACACGGGACAGGCAAGGAGCCGGCAGGACGCCGGGGTGATGGGCAGGGGGAGCAGAGAGCGAGCACACGGGACAGGCAAGGAGCCGGCGGGACGCCGGGGTGATGGGCAGGGGGAGCAGAGAGCGAGCGCACGGGACAGGCAAGGAGCCGGCGGGACGCCGGGGTGATGGGCAGGGGGAGCAGAGAGCGAGCGCACGGGACAGGCAAGGAGCCGGCGGGACGCCGGGGTGATGGGCAGGGGGAGCAGAGAGCGAGCGCACCCTGCTCTGTCCCCGGCAGTGGTGTCTGCCTGCACTCCGGGCCTCTGGGCAGGGCAGGGACACGGAGCCCAACAGGCCGGTCCCGGCAGGGGGACTGTCCCCAGCAGCGGAGGCCAGGCCGTCCGTTTATCGGCTCCCTTATTTTAACCCTGGGGCTCCGGGCCTGTGCAGAGGCTGCGGGTGCAGCCTCCCCCTGCTGCGCCCAGCCCGGCGCCTGCCCACACCTGTGGAGCAGGCTCCGGCTGGCAGGGCATGGCAGGATCCCCTCCCCCTGCAGCCTGGACAGGGTCTCAGGCAGAGCCAGGGTCACGCTTAGGGACCCACGGGGGGGACGGCGGCTCTGGGGCCTCCCCCCGAGGCCAGACGGGCACCCGGACAACTAACCTGTCGCTGGGTCACTCGGAGCTCAGGGCCCAGCCCCCAGGCAGCACCAGGCTGGGCCATGTCTCCGGCTACCACCATCCCCCTCTGCCCGGGAGCACGTCGGGCAGGACTCAGCCGGGTCCCGCGAGGGAAACGCTGCAGGGCTCTCGGGGCGGGAGACAGCGCCTAGCGCCCTCCGCAGCTGCGGCCTGGCCCTGGCCTGGCACCCCCACACCCCAATCCACTGCAGCCGCTTGGGGCATTTCCAGCCGGGGACCAGCTGACACCAGCTCCGCAGCCCTGCGGGACGGGCGCATTTCCTGCCTTCCCGACTCCACAGGGACGCGCCCAGCACGCAGGGGAAGGGGAGACGGGGCCGGGGCTCTCAGCGGGGACGCACCCAGCATGCAGGGAAGGGGAGACGGGAACGGGGCTCTCAGCGGGGACGCGCCCAGCACACAGGGAAGGGGAGACGGGGCCGGGGCTCTCAGCGGGGACGCACCCAGCATGCAGGGAAGGGGAGACGGGAACGGGGCTCTCAGCGGGGACGCGCCCAGCACACAGGGAAGGGGAGACGGGGCCCTCAGCGGGGACGCACCCAGCACACAGGGGAAGGGGAGACGGGGCCGGGGCTCTCAGCGGGGACGCACCCAGCACGCAGGGAAGGGGAGACGGGAACGGGGCTCTCAGCGGGGACGCGCCCAGCACACAGGGAAGGGGAGACGGGGCCGGGGCTCTCAGCGGGGACGCACCCAGCACGCAGGGAAGGGGAGACGGGAACGGGGCTCTCAGCGGGGACGCACCCAGCACGCAGGGAAGGGGAGACGGGAACGGGGCTCTCAGCGAGGACGCACCCAGCACGCAGGGGAAGGGGAGACGGGGCCGGGGCTCTCAGCGGGGACGCACCCAGCACGCAGGGAAGGGGAGACGGGAACGGGGCTCTCAGCGAGGACGCACCCAGCACGCAGGGAAGGGGAGACGGGGCCGGGGCTCTCAGCGGGGACGCACCCAGCACGCGGGGAAGGGGAGACGGGGCCGGGGCTCTCAGCGGGGACGCACCCAGCACGCGGGGAAGGGGAGACGGGGCCGGGGCTCTCAGCGGGGACGCACCCAGCACGCGGGGAAGGGGAGACGGGGCCGGGGCTCTCAGCGGGGACGCACCCAGCACGCGGGGAAGGGGAGACGGGGCCGGGGCTCTCAGCGGGGACGCACCCAGTACGCAGGGAAGGGGAGACGGGGCCGGGGCTCTCAGCGGGGACGCACCCAGCACGCAGGGAAGGGGAGACGGGGCTGGGGCTCTCAGCGGGGACGCACCCAGCACGCAGGGAAGGGGAGACGGGGCCGGGGCTCTCAGCGGGGACGCACCCAGCACGCAGGGAAGGGGAGACGGGGCCGGGGCTCTCAGCGGGGACGCACCCAGCACGCAGGGAAGGGGAGACGGGAACGGGGCTCTCAGCGAGGACGCACCCAGCACGCAGGGAAGGGGAGACGGGAACGGGGCTCTCAGCGAGGTCGCACCCAGCACGCGGGGAAGGGGAGACGGGAACGGGGCTCTCAGCGGGGACGCGCCCAGCACGCAGGGAAGGGGAGACGGGAACGGGGCTCTCAGCGGGGACGCACCCAGCACGCAGGGAAGGGGAGACGGGAACGGGGCTCTCAGCGGGGACGCACCCAGCACGCAGGGAAGGGGAGACGGGAACGGGGCTCTCAGCGGGGACGCACCCAGCACGCGGGGAAGGGGACACGGGAACGGGGCTCTCAGCGGGGACGCACCCAGCACGCAGGGAAGGGGAGACGGGGCCGGGGCTCTCAGCGAGGACGCACCCAGCACGCAGGGAAGGGGAGACGGGGCCGGGGCTCTCAGCGGGGACGCACCCAGCACGCAGGGAAGGGGAGACGGGAACGGGGCTCTCAGCGGGGACGCACCCAGCACGCAGGGAAGGGGAGACGGGGCCGGGGCTCTCAGCGAGGACGCACCCAGCACGCAGGGAAGGGGAGACGGGAACGGGGCTCTCAGCGGGGACGCACCCAGCACGCAGGGAAGGGGAGACGGGAACGGGGCTCTCAGCGGGGACGCACCCAGCACGCAGGGAAGGGGAGACGGGAACGGGGCTCTCAGCGGGGACCCACCCAGCACGCAGGGAAGGGGAGACGGGGCCGGGGCTCTCAGCGGGGACGCACCCAGCACGCGGGGAAGGGGAGACGGGGCCGGGGCTCTCAGCGGGGACGCACCCAGCACGCGGGGAAGGGGAGACGGGGCCGGGGCTCTCAGCGGGGACGCACCCAGTACGCAGGGAAGGGGAGACGGGGCCGGGGCTCTCAGCGGGGACGCACCCAGCACGCAGGGAAGGGGAGACGGGGCTGGGGCTCTCAGCGGGGACGCACCCAGCACGCAGGGAAGGGGAGACGGGGCCGGGGCTCTCAGCGGGGACGCACCCAGCACGCAGGGAAGGGGAGACGGGGCCGGGGCTCTCAGCGGGGACGCACCCAGCACGCAGGGAAGGGGAGACGGGAACGGGGCTCTCAGCGAGGACGCACCCAGCACGCAGGGAAGGGGAGACGGGAACGGGGCTCTCAGCGAGGTCGCACCCAGCACGCGGGGAAGGGGAGACGGGAACGGGGCTCTCAGCGGGGACGCGCCCAGCACGCAGGGAAGGGGAGACGGGAACGGGGCTCTCAGCGGGGACGCACCCAGCACGCAGGGAAGGGGAGACGGGAACGGGGCTCTCAGCGGGGACGCACCCAGCACGCAGGGAAGGGGAGACGGGAACGGGGCTCTCAGCGGGGACGCACCCAGCACGCGGGGAAGGGGACACGGGAACGGGGCTCTCAGCGGGGACGCACCCAGCACGCAGGGAAGGGGAGACGGGGCCGGGGCTCTCAGCGAGGACGCACCCAGCACGCAGGGAAGGGGAGACGGGGCCGGGGCTCTCAGCGGGGACGCACCCAGCACGCAGGGAAGGGGAGACGGGAACGGGGCTCTCAGCGGGGACGCACCCAGCACGCAGGGAAGGGGAGACGGGGCCGGGGCTCTCAGCGAGGACGCACCCAGCACGCAGGGAAGGGGAGACGGGAACGGGGCTCTCAGCGGGGACGCACCCAGCACGCAGGGAAGGGGAGACGGGAACGGGGCTCTCAGCGGGGACGCACCCAGCACGCAGGGAAGGGGAGACGGGGCCGGGGCTCTCAGCGGGGACGCGCCCAGCACGCAGGGGAGACGGGAACGGGGCTCTCAGCGGGGACCCACCCAGCACGCAGGGAAGGGGAGACGGGGCCGGGGCTCTCAGCGGGGACGCACCCAGCACGCAGGGAAGGGGAGACGGGAACGGGGCTCTCAGCGGGGACGCACCCAGCACGCAGGGAAGGGGAGACGGGAACGGGGCTCTCAGCGGGGACGCACCCAGCACGCAGGGAAGGGGAGACGGGACCGGGGCTCTCAGCGGGGACGCACCCAGCACGCAGGGAAGGGGAGACGGGGCCGGGGCTCTCAGCGGGGACGCACCCAGCACACAGGGGAAGGGGAGACGGGGCCGGGGCTCTCAGCGGGGACGCGTCGGCCCAGAAGCAGCCGCACTCCCGTGGGCGGGCGCGAGGGCGGAGGAGGGGCTCTCACCGATCAGGATGAGGACGCAGACCAGGAGGGCGATGAGGGCCCCGGGGCTGAGCGCTGCAGACACGGCGTAGGCGGTGCCGTTGCAGGACTGGACGGCCCCGGCGCTGTCGCAGCCGCACACCCGGATGGTCAGCGTCCCGGTGCTGCTCAGGGCGGGGGGGCCGCTGTCCACCACCAGAATGGGGAGGAAGTAAATGTCCTGCTCCTGCCGGTTGAAGCCCATTTGCTGCGTGTGCACCACGGCCGTGTTGTCTGGGGAGAGCCAGAAACGTCACCGCCAGGCCCCTACCCCGCCCCCGCCCTCGCTCGACTCCCCGGGCGGCCCCTGCCCATCCCCCGCCCCCGCCTCCGCCCCTCGCCCGCCTCCCCGGGCGGCCCCAGCCCATCCCCCGCCCCAGCCCCTCCCTTGCCTCCCCGGGCGGCCCCAGCCCGTCCCCCGCCCCCGCCCCTCGCCCGCCTCCCCGGGCGGCCCCAGCCCATCCCCCGCCCCAGCCCCTCCCTTGCCTCCCCGGGCAGCCCCAGCCCCTCGCCCCTTTCCTGCGCTGGGTCCAACCGCTCCCCCTGCACTCGCTGGCAGAACCCGGGCGCAGCGCGCTGCCTTTTCGCCCCCTGGGCCGCGCTGCCCGGCTCACCCCGCGCTGCTCTGGCTCTCCTCTGAGCACCGTATGGGTGGCCTCGGCCCCAGCTCCGGCCCCAGCCCCAAACACTGCCTGCGCAGAGCCTGGCTCCTGCAGCTAGCCAGCCACCCCCCCACTGACCTCTCTAAGCCAGCCGCTGCCCTGTGGCAAGGCAGGGCTCCCAGTCCAGCACACGCCCTGAGCCCTCCGTGGCCACCTGCACCCAGGCAGCCAGCTCCCGGGCAGGCTGCAGCACTGAGCACCGCCCCCCCCATGGACATGCTGGGAACGTTTGTCAATGGTGATGCCACCCGCTCACAGGCAGGTAAGAGGAGCCGCGGCGCTACGCTGCCCAGCTCTCCGCGGAGCAGGCAGGTAAGAGGAGCCGCGGCGCTACGCTGCCCAGGTCTCCGCGGAGCAGGCAGGTAAGAGGAGCCGCGGCGCTACGCTGCCCAGCTCTCCGCGGAGCAGGCAGGTAAGAGGAGTCGCGGCGCTACGCTGCCCAGGTCTCCGCGGAGCAGGCAGGTAAGAGGAGTCGCGGCGCTACGCTGCACAGGTCTCCGCGGAGCAGGCAGGTAAGAGGAGCCGCGGCGCTACGCTGCCCAGGTCTCCGCGGAGCATGCAGGTAAGAGGAGCCGCGGCGCTACGCTGCCCAGCTCTCCGCGGAGCAGGCAGGTAAGAGGAGTCGCGGCGCTACGCTGCCCAGCTCTCCGCGGAGCAGGCAGGTAAGAGGAGCCGCGGCGCTACGCTGCCCAGCTCTCCGCGGAGCAGGCAGGTAAGAGGAGCCGCGGCGCTACGCTGCCCAGGTCTCCGCGGAGCAGGCAGGTAACAGGAGCCGTGGCGCTACGCTGCACAGATCTCCGCGGAGCAGGCAGGTAAGAGGAGCCGCGGCGCTACGCTGCCCAGGTCTCCGCGGAGCAGGCAGGTAAGAGGAGCCGCGGCGCTACGCTGCACAGGTCTCCGCGGAGCAGGCAGGTAACAGGAGCCGCGGCGCTACGCTGCACAGGTCTCCTCGGAGCAGGCAGGTAACAGGAGCCGCGGCGCTACGCTGCACAGGTCTCCTCGGAGCAGGCAGGTAAGAGGAGCCGCGGCGCTACGCTGCCCAGCTCTCCGCGGAGCAGGCAGGTAAGAGGAGCCGCGGCGCTACGCTGCCCAGCTCTCCGCGGAGCAGGCAGGTAAGAGGAGCCGCGGCGCTACGCTGCACAGGTCTCCGCGGAGCAGGCAGGTAACAGGAGCCGCGGCGCTACGCTGCACAGGTCTCCTCGGAGCAGGCAGGTAAGAGGAGTCGCGGCGCTACGCTGCACAGGTCTCCGCGGAGCAGGCAGGTAAGAGGAGCCGCGGCGCTACGCTGCACAGGTCTCCTCGGAGCAGGCAGGTAAGAGGAGTCGCGGCGCTACGCTGCACAGGTCTCCTCGGAGCAGGCAGGTAACAGGAGCCGCGGCGCTACGCTGCACAGGTCTCCTCGGAGCAGGCAGGTAAGAGGAGTCGCGGCGCTACGCTGCACAGGTCTCCTCGGAGCAGGCAGGTAAGAGGAGTCGTGTCGCTACGCTGCCCAGGTCTCCTCGGGGCAGGCAGGTAGGAGGAGCCGCTGTGCTATGCTGCCCAGCTCTCCGCGGAGCAGGCAGGTAAGAGGAGTCGTGTCGCTACGCTGCCCAGCTCTCCGCGGAGCAGGCAGGTAACAGGAGCCGCGGCGCTACGCTGCACAGGTCTCCGCGGAGCAGGCAGGTAAGAGGAGTCGCGGCGCTACGCTGCACAGGTCTCCGCGGAGCAGGCAGGTAAGAGGAGTCGCGGCGCTACGCTGCCCAGCTCTCCGCGGAGCAGGCAGGTAAGAGGAGTCGTGTCGCTACGCTGCCCAGCTCTCCGCGGAGCAGGCAGGTAAGAGGAGTCGCGGCGCTACGCTGCCCAGCTCTCCGCGGAGCAGGCAGGTAAGAGGAGCCGCGGCGCTACGCTGCCCAGCTCTCCGCGGAGCAGGCAGGTAAGAGGAGTCGCGGTGCTACGCTGCCCAGCTCTCCGCGGAGCAGGCAGGTAAGAGGAGCCGCGGCGCTACGCTGCCCAGCTCTCCGCGGAGCAGGCAGGTAAGAGGAGTCGTGGCGCTACGCTGCCCAGCTCTCCGCGGAGCAGGCAGGTAAGAGGAGCCGCGGCGCTACGCTGCCCAGGTCTCCGCGGAGCAGGCAGGTAAGAGGAGCCGCGGCGCTACGCTGCACAGGTCTCCGCGGAGCAGGCAGGTAAGAGGAGCCGCGGCGCTACGCTGCACAGCTCTCCGCGGAGCAGGCAGGTAAGAGGAGTCGCGGCGCTACGCTGCCCAGCTCTCCGCGGAGCAGGCAGGTAAGAGGAGCCGCGGCGCTACGCTGCACAGGTCTCCGCGGAGCAGGCAGGTAACAGGAGCCGCGGCGCTACGCTGCACAGGTCTCCTCGGAGCAGGCAGGTAAGAGGAGCCGCGGCGCTACGCTGCACAGGTCTCCGCGGAGCAGGCAGGTAAGAGGAGCCGCGGCGCTACGCTGCCCAGCTCTCCGCGGAGCAGGCAGGTAAGAGGAGCCGCGGCGCTACGCTGCCCAGCTCTCCGCGGAGCAGGCAGGTAAGAGGAGTCGCGGCGCTACGCTGCCCAGCTCTCCGCGGAGCAGGCAGGTAAGAGGAGCCGCGGCGCTACGCTGCCCAGGTCTCCGCGGAGCAGGCAGGTAAGAGGAGTCGCGGCGCTACGCTGCCCAGGTCTCCGCGGAGCAGGCAGGTAAGAGGAGTCGTGTCGCTACGCTGCCCAGGTCTCCGCGGAGCAGGCAGGTAAGAGGAGTCGTGTCGCTACGCTGCCCAGCTCTCCGCGGAGCAGGCAGGTAGGAGGAGCCGCTGCGCTATGCTGCCCAGCTCTCCGCGGAGCAGGCAGGTAAGAGGAGTCGCGGCGCTACGCTGCCCAGGTCTCCGCGGAGCAGGCAGGTAAGAGGAGTCGTGTCGCTACGCTGCCCAGCTCTCCGCGGAGCAGGCAGGGAGGAGGAGCCGCTGCGCTATGCTGCCCAGCTCTCCTCGGAGCAGGCAGGTAAGAGGAGTCGCGGTGCTACGCTGCCCAGGTCTCCGCGGAGCAGGCAGGTAACAGGAGCCGCGGTGCATCGCTGCCCAGCTCTCCGCGGAGCAGCAGGCCAAGGACAGCCGTCATAGGAACAGCGCCGTCCGGGAGGGGCCCACGTTCGCTAGGCCCAAGCGAGGTGCCCAGGCACTCGGGGCAGCCTGCAGGGCTCCCCGGTCGGCCCAGGCCCCAGGAACTCAGCAGCGCTCCCATCCGGCCCCATGGACGTTCCCAGGGGTTCGGCACGTACCAGCCGGAAATACGCACGAGAACTCGGGGCCAAGACTTCCCAGCTCAGTGGGTCTGTGCCCAACTCTGGCCCTTCCGTGGGGCTTTCTGTTCCCCGCCGGACTGGTGCCAGGCCAGTCCTGGCTCGGCGATGGCGCGAGGACAGGAGCTCTATGTGGAGCCGTTCCAGCATGTCCCGCAACCCCCATGTAGCTCTTTGGACCGACTGTGACGGCGCGTTGGGGGTTCCCCGTCTCCTGCACCCCCGAAATGGCACAAACAGACTTCACCAGCCGGTGGAATAGAGGAAGTTTATTGCCTCTCCAGGATACAGCACAGCACAGATGTAGTCTGGTCCCAGAGCTGGGCTAGGATGCCTCAGGCCCCCTTGAGATGGGGGAGACTGGGCCCCTAAACTCCAGCCCCTTCTCCTAGGCTCTCCTCCATGCTCTCCCACAGTAACTAACTAAATTCCCTTGCAGCCCTGCCCCCCCAGCCAGGGCAGCATCCACCTTCCTTTGTTCCTCTCCATGGGGGGTGTCTGGCCACTGGTTCAACCAGTTTGGCCTTACCTCTGCCTAGCGAGGTTTTCCCTGCTGGGTCTTGCTCCAGACAGCAGGGGTCACCACAGCCCAGCAAGTACCCCCACTACGTCACACCGACGTGCTTCACGCCAGTCCCCAGCGCCTCTGGGAAGCAGATCACAGCGCTGCAAGGCCCGCTTTGGTTCCGGTCAGGTCCTGCTCATGCTGCAGAAAGCTCTTACAGACCGCTGCCCACCACGTGCCTGCACCCGCCCCCGCTGGCCGCCCGCTGTTCGCCCGCCCCCATCGACCGCCCGCTACGCGCCCGCCCCCGCCGGCCGCCCACTACTCGCCTGCCTCCGCCCGCCACGCTCCCGCCCCCGTCGAGCGCCCTTCACGCGCCCGCCCCCGTCACGCACCCGCCCCCACCGACTGCCCGCCATGCGCCTGCCCCCACCATCCGCCTGCCACGCGCCCGCCCCCACCGGCCACCCGCCATGCACCCACCACACGCCCGCCCCTGCCGGCTGCCAACTGCCCACCATGCGCCAGGAAGCCCCATAGGGTTTGCTCTTTTTCTTGCATTTTGTTTCTCTTCTGCCCTTCAGGGGGCACTGAGACCATCTGTGGAATCTCTCGGGAGGCAGGCAGGTTTGGACAGCTCCGGGAAGACAGAAGGGATTTCATCTGCACTAAGTGCAAGCTGGTCACCATTTTGGAAGAAAAAATGAGAGGACTTGAGGCCCGAGTGTCGACCCTGCACTCCATCAGAGGATGAAGACAGCGTTTAATCCTGCAGGCACAGCAGGCTGAAGAGCCAGAGAGGGCAGTACAGGCGGTATCCCCCATCCCGATAGAGGTAAGTAACAGCTTTCAGGCTCTCTGCACAGGCACTGCGGTGGAGAATGCTTTGCCAGGGACCTCTCAGGGAAGAAATCAGAAGGGAACACCATCTACCGGAAGGCATGGGATGTGCAGTCCTAGGGATGGGGGTTCCACAACCCCCCCCAAAAGAAGACGACGGGTGGTGGTGGTCAGGGACTCCCTCCTAAGAGGGACTGAGTCATCCATCTGCCGTCCAGACCTGCAATCTTGAGAAGCGTGCTGCTTACCGGGAGCCCAAATTTAAGATGTGGCCGAGACTCTTCCAAAAGTGATTAAACCTTCGGATCGCTGCTCCTTCCTGCTTCTCCATGTGGGAACTAACGATAGGCCAAGAACGACCTTGAGCGGGTGTGATGACGCGTTGGGGTCCCCCGTCTCCTGCACCCCTGGAATGGCACGAACAGACTCCGCCAGCCAGTAGAATAGAGGTGGTTTATTGCTTCTCCAGGATACAGCCCAGCACAGATGTCATCAGGTTACAGGGCAGGCCTAGGATGCCTCAGCCCCTCTTGATATGGGGCAGGAGTCTCAGCTTCTAAACCCCCCAGCCTGTTGCTAAGGCTGCTTCCTCCATCCTTCCAGACAGAAACTAACTCACTCTCCTCCAGCCCTGCCCCCCAGCCAGGGCAGCATCCACCTTCCTTTGTTCCTCTCCATGGGGGGGTAGCTGGTCAGACAGGTTGAAACACCCTCTTTGCATAGTGACTTATCGCCTGTCTTGCTCGGTGGTGCTACAGACAGTGGCCAGTGAGTTAGCAAGTTACACCCCCACTACGTCACAGCGGGTCACAGCAGATCACATAGCGCTGGGATCAAGGAGTTTGAAGCACAAGTGGTGTTCTTGTCCATCCTCCCTATTGAGGGAAAAGGTCCGGGTAGGGATCGTCGAATCGAGGAAGTCAATGCGAGGTTGCGCAGGTGGTGTCGCAGAGAGGGCTTTGGTTTCTTCGACCATGGGACTCTGTTCCGGGTGCAAGGATTGCTAGGAAGCGATGGGACCCACCTAACCAAGAGAGGAAGGAGCATCTTCGCGGGCAGGCTTGCAAACCTCGTGGGAAGGGCTTTAAACTAGGTTCGTTGGGGGATGGTGACCAAAGCCCTGAGGGGAGTGAGGAAGTCGGACACGGGGAAGAATCACAAGGATGAACGAGCGACAAAGGGGGACCCCTGATTCGGATGCAGAAGGCAGGGCGAGCAACTGGCTACCTGCGGGGTTTGTACACCAATGCGAGAAGCCTGGGCAACAAACAGGAAGAATTAGAAGCCCTGGACCAGTCAAAGAACAGTGATTTTATCGGAATAACGGAGACGTGGTGGGACAACTCGCATGACTGGAGCGCTGGCATGGAAGGGCATAAACTGTTCCAGAACAACAGGCGGGGGAGAAAAGGAGGAGTTGCACTGGATGTAAGTGCAGTAGGATTGCTCGGAGCTCCAGTATATAGAGGGAGAAAAGCCTGTTGAGAGTCTATGGGTTAAATTTAGAGGTGGAAGCAACAGGGTGATGTTGTGGTTGGTGTCTGCTATAGACCAGATCAGGTGGATGAGGTAGACGAGGCTTTCTTCAGACAACTGAGAGATGCTTCCAGATCGCAGGCCCTGGTTCTCATGGGGGACTTTAATCGCCTGACATCTGTTGGGAGACCAACGCAGCAGGACACAGACAATCCAGGCAGTTTTTGAGAACCTTGGGGATAACTTCTTGCTACAGGTGCTGAGGCCATGTGCAGCTTGACCTGCTGCTCACGAACAGGGAGAAGTAGCTGCAGGTGACAACCTGGGCAGCAGTGGCCATGAGATGGCCGAGTTCAGGACCCTGAGCAAAGGAAGGAAGGAGAGCAGCAAAGCACACACCCTGGACTTCAGACACGCAGCCGTTGGCTCCCTCCGAGACCTGCTGGGCAGGGTCCCCTGGGACGCTGACACGAAGGGGAAGGGCGATGGACGAGCTGACCTGCCGGCACACTGGGAAGCCATTCACGAAGCTACAGTCACCGGGTTCATGCAGCGTCCCACCCGGTTCTGAGCGGCTCCCCCGTCAGCGGCGAGGAAGGAAACAACTCGGGGCACGCTCTAGCGGAGGAGAAAACCCTGGCGAGGTGACACGCTGGGCTCCCGGCCCAGCTGCGCCCCAGCGGGGAGAGGATCAGCGAGGGCCACTCGCCGGACCGGCATTATTCCGCCCGCAGCACAGCCAGAGTCTGACTGGCGCTTTCCATGGCAAGCCGGAGGCGGATGCGCTGAACCGGGCCCACACCAGAGCCAGCCGCCTGTGACCCAGGGGCAGACTGGCCCATGTGCCGGGGCGACGAAGGCTGCAAAACTGGAGGCAGCGTGGGCTTCCCAAGAGCCTCCCGCCTTTGTTCTGTCCCCCGCTCGAGGGCTCTGCTTGGCGCTGCCGGTCTCTGGGCTGGCGGCTTGGCTAGTGGGGTGCGCCAGGCCCCTCAGAGCCACTGCCAGCCGCCACCTGGACTCAGCCGTCCCGAGCGCGCCTCCCAGGCAACGCAGGGCGTTAGTGCCAAGCAGCAGGAAATGGGACAGGCCTGTCAAGAAGAGCCCCAATGCGCGAGACCGGGTCCAACCGCAGCCCAGCGGCACGCCCGGAAAGGGCAGGGGCCTTGCGCAGCCCTTGTGTGCCAGCCCTGCTCCCGGAAGGGGCCTGGATGCCTCGTCTGTGCTGAAGCAGCCCCCCGGCCCCGCCCTCTCACGTGTCGCCAGACGCCGGCCCTGGCTTCTGCAGCCGGAGCGCGCCACCCGAGATCGCAGGGCACGTCTCTCCTAGACCGCCAGGGACACAAACCGCAAGGCAGGGCCCTGGCGGGAGCACGCAGCCCTGCTCCGTTCCCGCAGGCTCCAGACCCCGCGTCAGGCCAGCTCGCGCCAAGCAATGGCTCCCCTTCTCCCTGCTGCAGCAGACCCAGGGCCCGTCGGGCAGATGTGCCCCCAGGCTGCACTGGAGCAGGGGCAGTGGGGAGAGCAGCGCCCTGCACTCTGGGGTGTTTTACACTGGCGGGAGCGCGGCGGTGCGGGGGTTACGTGCCTTGCAGCGGGCAGGGGCTGGCGGAGGTTCGGAATCAGCTGACCAGGCAGCGGGCGGGCGCGTGGAGCCGGTTCCTCGGGCAGACAGGTCGTCCGGGCAGGTGTGCTGGCGAGAACCGGGCTGCTCTCGCTTGGCCGGTGCAGCCTGGCAAAGCGCCCTCGTGTGCAGAGCGGCCCTGCGCCCAGCAAGCGGCACTGGGAAGAGCCCGGGGTGGCGGGGTGAGGGCCAGCACCGCTCTGCCCATCAGGTGGCACCTCCTCGCGGCCTGGACGTGCAGTCAGATGTGGGGCAGGCTGGACATGGGGCGGGGCCCACAGGCTGCCGGCCAGAGGGCTTTGTGCTGGACAACTGGCCCAGCGAGGCGAGGCTGCTTCCACCTCCCTGGCAATAGCAGCCAGGCACCCGGCCCCAAGGCCAGGGCCCCGAAGCCCCGAACGGGAGCGCTGGGCGCAGAAAGGGCCCGTGAGAGCCCTGGCTGCGGGCCACGGAGCCCTGGGCCAGGCGGCTGGGTGCCCCCCCGGGAGGAGGGGAGCCGGCCGTGTCCCACCCGCGGTGCACTCACCCTGGATGTCCAGCAGAGAAAAGTGGCGGCTGCTGGTGGCCTCGGGGGCCAGCGTGAAGTAGAAGCGATGGCCACTCTGCGGCTCGTCCCGGTCCACCACGCTTAGGGTCTGAATCAGCTGCAGGAGGAGAGCAGAGGCTGCAGGGGAGGCCTGGGCCCCTCGCGGCACCGGGACTGGGGGCACCAGTCAGCCCTTCCGCTCCCCCCGCCAGGGAGAGGCCCCCCGGGGGTGCTGCCCCCTTCGCAGGAGGGAGCGGCAGCGGCTGCCTGAGTAGCTCTGAGAAAGCTGCCCCCAGTCACCCCCCCGCCTCGTGGGCCGCAGGGGGCAGGCTGCCTCCTTCCCGGGACAGGTTACCTGGCCAGGCTTGGCGTCCTCGCACACCGCAGCCTCGGCGGGCGCGGCCAGCTCGGGCGGGTTGTCGTTCACGTCCAGGATTCGGATGCGCAGAGACGCTCGAGACACCTGAGCATGGTTGTCTGGAACAAAGCGAACACACGACCTCGCTGGGGGCCTCCCTGCCAGCCGCAGGGACCTGACCCCAGCTCTCGGCCCCCCCATTCGCTCCATTTCTCGCACAGCCAGCAACCCCCCGACATGCAGCCTGGCTCCGGGGCGGGGCAACGCCCCCACGCTCAGCAGCACCAGCTGAATGGCCACACGCGAAACCCCCGGGCTGGGGGGTCTCAGCTCGCTCTAGCTACGGGCAGGCTCTGGGCACGAACCTGCCCCGGTGAGACCGACAGCTGGGCAGAGGGCACGTGTGAGGGGCCCTGACGGCGTCACCTCGGGGCAGCGTCAGTGCAGGGAAGGTGCCGCCGCACGCGACGGAGTTACGGATCGATGCAAACCCCACTGGGCACGTCACATCCAGCCCCGGTCCTCCCCGAGGCTCCCGCTGCCTGGCCTGGGCGTCCCCAGAGCGGCAGGGCCTTGGCCCCAGGCCTCTGCGGTCCTGGCTGGTGACGCATGCGCTTTCTTTTGGGCTCCACTGGCACAAGGGGTCTGGCGGGCCTCGCCGGCTGCGTGCGGCCTGGCCCCGGGATGTGTCTGCATTGGTGGGCTCTGCCCGGGAGGGGGTGTCCAGTGGACTAGGCCAGCTCTCCGAGAGCCAACCTCCATCTCACAGAACGGCCTGTGACAGCTGTCACTGGTTAACAGAGGCGGGGAACCCGGCTTGGACTGTGGAACTCACCACCACAAGAAATAAGGACCTCACAGTGTCAGCAGCGAATGCAGCACTCGGCTCTGAGATTCCCTTTTCCTGTGGTGAGCTCTTCCCATGCACCGCACACGCACCGCACACGCACCGCACTGCACACGCACCGCACTGCACACGCACCGCACACACACACCGCACACACAACGCACTGCACACACACACACCGCACACGCACCACACACGCACTGCACATGCAACGCACATGCACTGCACACGCGCACACACACACACCGCACACGCGCATACACACAGACTGCACACGCACACCCCAGCCAGGCCGCATTCCCAGCCGCTGGTGAGCAGGAGGCAGAAGCTGCCAACGTTCCTTCTCTCGTTACCGCCCCGGCAGGCCGCAGGCAGCCATGGCCAGAGACGTGCTAGGCAGAGCGGGTCGAAGGCAGCCCCAGGGCCGGCTGGCTGGGCGACGTCTTGGAGAAGGGAGGCGAGCTCCTGGCAGAGCATTTCACCCCCTTGCAGCCTGTGCAGCCGGGGCAGAGCCCAGGTGGGGCAGCCCTTGGGCAGATGCTCCCCTGCTAACGGCATCGCGCTCCACCTTGCCGGGCTGGCTCTGCCCAGGCCCCGAGCTCAGGGCCGGAGGAAAAGCCCTGCGTGGCGCTGGCCCGGCACCCCAGAGCACAGGGGCTGCCTGCGGCCCTCGTGGCACCCCCGGGCGCACACAGGGAACAGTGCACCAGGGCACTCGGCTGCTCCCAGGGCTTGCAAACAAACGGCCGTTCAGCGCCCGCCGGCCCACTCGGCACCAGGTCTCCCGCCACGCCGGGCGGTGGGCAGGGCTCTCCCCCAGAGGGGACAGTTCGGACCCATTCTTCCCAGGCCACCGAAAGCCATTCTTCCTGGCCGGGGAACGGCCGAACCGCCCCCCCCTCCGGCCGGGGAACGGCCGAACCGCCCCCCCCCCGGCCGGGGAACGGCCGAACCGCCCCCCCCCTCCGGCCGGGGAACGGCCGAACCGCCCCCCCCCCCCCCGGCCGGGGAGCCGCCCCCCCCCCCCCGGCCGGGGAACGGCCGAACCGCCCCCCCCCCTCTGGCCGGACCGCCCCCCCCCCTCCGGCTGGGGAACGGCCAATCTGCCTGTGACGACGCACCGGGGCCCTGCACCCCACCTGCAGCCAGAGGGGATTCTCTGCCGGCCAGTCGAGTGGAAGGGTTATTGGCTCGCAGGGACACAGCGCAGCACAGGAGCCAGGGCAGAGCCTCAGTCCTCTTGGGGGGGTTCACCCCCTTCCTCGGTCTAAAGCACCCTCCCCTCCCCAGGCCCAGCCTAACTCCCCCTCCCAGCAACCGGTCCCTGCCGCCTCCTGCACTGTCCGGCTCCCAGAGCCAAGGGGAATCTCTGTCCCTGGTCCCCAGGTGTGAGACTCTGCCCCCCCCACGCAGAGAGAGCCGTGGTGGGGGAGGAGAGGGGGAACTGAGGTGCACACACACACAGTACAGTGAATGTAACAGCACCCCCACTACTCACACTGCCCCCCCCCCCCACGGGGAAAGGGCAGACCTGCCCCCGCCGGCTGGGAAATGGCAGAACTGCCCCCCCCCCGGCTAGGAAACAGAAGACTCCCCCCCCCCCAGCGGGGAAATGGCAGACCTGCCCCCCCCCCCCGGCTGGGAAACAGAAGACTCCCCCCCCCCCCAGCGGGGAAATGGCAGACCTGCCCCCCCCCCGGCTGGGAAATGGCAGAACTGCCCCCCCCCCGGCTGGGAAACAGAAGACTCCCCCCCCCCCCCCAGCGGGGAAAGGGCAGACCTGCCCCCGCCGGCTGGGAAATGGCAGAACTGCCCCCCCCCGGCTGGGAAACAGAAGACTCCCCCCCCCCCCACGGGGAAATGGCAGACCTGCCCCCGCCGGCTGGGAAACAGAAGACTCCCCCCCCCCCAGCGGGAAATGGCAGACCTGCCCCCCCCCCCCGGCTGGGAAACAGAAGACTCCCCCCCCCCCCCCCCAGCGGGGAAATGGCAGACCTGCCCCCCCCCCCGGCTGGGAAACTGGGAAATGGCAGACCCCCCCCCGGCTGGGAAACAGAAGACTCCCCCCCCCCAGCTGGGAAATGGCAGAACTGCCCCCCCCCCCGGCTGGGAAATGGCAGAACTGCCCCCCCCCCCGGCTGGGAAACAGAAGACTCCCCCCCCCCAGCGGGGAAATGGCAGAACTGCCCCCCCGGCTGGGAAACAGAAGACCCCCCCCCCCCCAGCGGGGAAATGGCAGACCTGCCCCCGCCGGCTGGGAAATGGCAGAACTGCCCCCCCCCAGCTGGGAAACAGAAGACTCCCCCCCCCCCAGCGGGGAAATGGCAGACCTGCCCCCGCCGGCTGGGAAATGGCAGAACTGCTCCCCTCCCCCAGCTGGAACCCAGCAGACCCCCCCCCCCCCGCCCGGCCGCTCTGCACGTGCTGATCAGGGGGGTGCGTGTCCCGCCCGTGGGAGGAGCTGGCGGCAGGTCGCTTGGAGCTGGGATTTGCCCCCGGCACAGGCCTTGAAGGTCCAGCCCCCCCCTTTGTCGTGTTACAACCCCCCCAGGCCTAGCGCCCAGAACGGACCCCCCCTTGGCTGGCCCCGAGGCCCAGCTGCGCCGGCTGATAACGTTCCCTCTGCTCTGAGTCAGGCAGCGGCTCTGTAATTAGCGGAGACCCCAGCCCGCCTCCGGCTCTGCTATCGCTGCCGCCCACCCAGCCCTGCTGCAGCGAGTCGAGGGCTGGGGAGGCAGGCGGGAGGGGGGAGAACTGGCTGTTTTTAAGAGCAGGTTAGTGCAGCAGCAGTGGGGCGGGCAAGGGGGGCCTGGCTCCGGCTGACGGGGGAAATGAGCGAGCAAGGGGGTCTGAGTGCGGCCCGGGCCGTGGGGCGAGCATTTTCGCTGCTTCCCCGTGGCCCCTCCCCCAAGGGAGCCGGCGCGGCGCTGCCCTGCAGGGGACGCACCCAGAAGGAGATGGGGAAGGATGCGAGGGGCCGAGAAGGGGGAGAGCGCCGCTCGGACCTCTCCCCATCTCCCCCGCAGAGCACACGCAATTAGCGGGCGATGGCGCATTCCTGCCCACGGCTGCTCCTAACCCCTGGGATTTACTCCCGTGTCCTTGGCACCGCCCTGACAGACGTGAGCCCCACGGAGCCGGACCCCAGCCCAGGCGGTGCAATCTCTCCCGCCGAGCCCGGCGCCAGCCTGCTCCTGGAGGCTGCAATCCGCGAACAGCAGCCCCCCCCATCATCATCGCACCGAAGCCCAGGAGCCTGCGGAAATGCCCGCTGCCCGCCTGGCGAGTGCTCCGTGTGCCCAGATACATTCACTGCCCGCGGCCCGGCCCGCCAGCCGCCTCCCCTGGGCAGTCCTGGGGAGATGGGGCCGTTATCCTTGGCGGCCCTCCAACAGGATCCAGGGGGCCTGCTGCCCTGCTGGGCCTCCGGGTGAGAACATTGCAAAGGCTGCACAAGCTGCTCCAGGGGGCTCTGAGGCGCATTCTGCACACACCTTGGCCCGCCTGCGGAGGCTGCGCACCTGGCTCTGGGGGGGGACACAAGCCAGTCTCGGCATCGCTCTGCTGGAACGTGGGGCGAGGGCCTGGGGCGGGCGGCCGTGGTTAGTGCCGTGTATGTGTAACGGGCTGCTCCACTCACCCCTCCTGGACGCCCCAGAGAGCGTGGTGCCCCCTTCCTCTCACACAGTCTCTCTAGTAGGGAAATGCAGAACCATTTAGTGTAAACGTAACCGCCGATTTCTTCAGCTCCCGCCTGACCCCTGCTGACAGAGAGGCAGCAGCGCCGGGGACAGGCGGTTCCGTGGGAGCCGGTATGCACAGGGAGCCGGCTCCCTGCGAGCACCAGCTCCCACCTGACCCCTGCTGACAAAGAGGCAGCAGCGCCGGGGACATGCGGTTCCGTGGGAGCCGGTATGCACAGGGAGCCAGCTCCCTGCGAGCACCAGCTCCCACCTGACCCCTGCTGACAGAGAGGCAGCAGCGCCGGGGACAGGCGGTTCTGTGGGAGCCGGTATGCACAGCGAGCCAGCTCCCTGAGAGCACCAGCTCCCGCCTGACCCCTGCTGACAGAGAGGCAGCAGCGCCGGGGACAGGCGGTTCCGTGGGAGCCGGTATGCACAGCGAGCCAGCTCCCTGCGAGCACCAGCTCCCGCCTGACCCCTGCTGACAGAGAGGCAGCAGCGCCGGGGACAGGCGGTTCCGTGGGAGCCGGTATGCACAGGGAGCCAGCTCCCTGCAAGCACCAGCTCCCACCTGACCCCTGCTGACAGAGAGGCAGCAGCGCCGGGGACAGGCGGTTCCATGGGAGCCGGTATGCACAGGGAGCCGGCTCCCTGCGAGCACCAGCTCCCGCCTGACCCCTGCTGACAGAGAGGCAGCAACGCCGGGGACAGGCGGTTCCGTGGGAGCCGGTATGCACAGGGAGCCGGCTCCCGGCGAGCACCAGCTCCCGCCTGACCCCTGCTGACAGAGAGGCAGCAGCGCCGGGGACAGGCGGTTCCGTGGGAGCCGGTATGCACAGGGAGCTGGCTTCCCATATGCATCAGCTCCCGCCTGACCCCTGCTGACATAGGAGCAGCAATATAGGGGCAGGCAGTTCCGCGGGAGCCGGTATGCACAGGGAGCCGGCTCCCTGCGAGCACCAGCTCCCGCCTGACCCCTGCTGACACAGGAGCAGCAGCATAGGGGCAGGCAGTTCCGCGGGAGCCGGTATGCACAGGAAGCTGGCTCCCCGCGAGCACCAGCTCCCGCCTGACCCCTGCTGACAGAGAGGCAGCAGCATAGGGGCAGGCGGTTCCGTGGGAGCCGGTATGCACAGGGAGCTGGCTCCCTGCGAGCACCAGCTCCCGCCTGACCCCTGCTGACAGAGAGGCAGCAACGCCGGGGACAGGCAGTTCCGCGGGAGCCGGTATGCACAGGGAGCCGGCTCCCTGCGAGCACCAGCTCCCGCCTGACCCCTGCTGACAGAGAGGCAGCAGCGCCGGGGACAGGCAGTTCCGTGGGAGCCGGTATGCACAGGGAGCCGGCTCCCTGCGAGCACCAGCTCCCGCCTGACCCCTGCTGAAAGAGAGGCAGCAACGCCGGGGACAGGCGGTTCCGTGGGAGCCGGTATGCACAGGGAGCCGGCTCCCTGCGAGCACTAGCTCCCGCCTGACCCCTGCTGACACAGGAGCAGCAGCATAGGGGCAGGCAGTTCCGCGGGAGCCGGTATGCACAGGGAGCCGGCTCCCGGCGAGCACCAGCTCCCACCTGACCCCTGCTGACAGAGAGGTAGCAGCGCCGGGGACAGGCGGTTCCGTGGGAGCCGGTATGCACAGGGAGCCAGCTCCCTGCAAGCACCAGCTCCCGCCTGACCCCTGCTGACACAGGAGCAGCAGCATAGGGGCAGGCAGTTCCGCGGGAGCCGGTATGCACAGGGAGCCGGCTCCCGGCGAGCACCAGCTCCCACCTGACCCCTGCTGACAGAGAGGCAGCAGCGCCGGGGACAGGCGGTTCCGTGGGAGCCGGTATGCACAGGGAGCTGGCTACCTGCGAGCACCAGCTCCCGCCTGACCCCTGCTGACAGAGAGGCAGCAGCGCCGGGGACAGGCGGTTCCGCGGGAGCCGGTATGCACAGGGAGCCGGCTCCCTGCGAGCACCAGCTCCCGCCTGACCCCTGCTGACACAGGAGCAGCAGCATAGGGGCAGGCAGTTCCGCGGGAGCCGGTATGCACAGGGAGCCGGCTCCCGGCGAGCACCAGCTCCCGCCTGACCCCTGCTGACAGAGAGGCAGCAGCGCCGGGGACAGGCAGTTCCGTGGGAGCCGGTATGCACAGGGAGCCAGCTCCCTGCGAGCACCAGCTCCCGCCTGACCCCTGCTGACAGAGAGGCAGCAGCGCCGGGGACAGGCGGTTCCGTGGAAGCCGGTATGCACAGGGAGCCGGCTCCCTGCGAGCACCAGCTCCCGCCTGACCCCTGCTGACAGAGAGGCAGCAGCGCCGGGGACAGGCGGTTCCGTGGGAGCCGGTATGCACAGGGAGCCGGCTCCCTGCGAGCACCAGCTCCCGCCTGACCCCTGCTGACAGACAGGCAGCAGCGCCGGGGACAGGCGGTTCCGTGGGAGCAGGTATGCACAGGGAGCTGGCTTCCCATATGCATCAGCTCCCGCCTGACCCCTGCTGACACAGGAGCAGCAGCATAGGGGCAGGCAGTTCTGCGGGAGCCGGTATGCACAGGGAGCCGGCTCCCTGCGAGCACCAGCTCCCGCCTGACCCCTGCTGACACAGGAGCAGCAGCATAGGGGCAGGCAGTTCCACGGGAGCCGGTATGCACAGGAAGCTGGCTCCCCGCGAGCACCAGCTCCCGCCTGACCCCTGCTGACAGAGAGGCAGCAGCATAGGGGCAGGCGGTTCCGTGGGAGCCGGTATGCACAGGGAGCTGGCTCCCTGCGAGCACCAGCTCCCGCCTGACCCCTGCTGACAGAGAGGCAGCAACGCCAGGGACAGGCAGTTCCGCGGGAGCCGGTATGCACAGGGAGCCGGCTCCCTGCGAGCACCAGCTCCTGCCTGACCCCTGCTGACAGAGAGGCAGCAGCGCCGGGGACAGGCAGTTCCGCGGGAGCCGGTATGCACAGGGAGCCGGCTCCCTGCGAGCACCAGCTCCCGCCTGACCCCTGCTGACAGAGAGGCAGCAACGCCGGGGACAGGTGGTTCCGTGGGAGCCGGTATGCACAGGGAGCCGGCTCCCTGCGAGCACCAGCTCCCGCCTGACCCCTGCTGACACAGGAGCAGCAGCATAGGGGCAGGCAGTTCCGCGGGAGCCGGTATGCACAGGGAGCCGGCTCCCGGCGAGCACCAGCTCCCACCTGACCCCTGCTGACAGAGAGGCAGCAGCGCCGGGGACAGGCGGTTCCGTGGGAGCCGGTATGCACAGGGAGCCGGCTCCCTGCAAGCACCAGCTCCCGCCTGACCCCTGCTGACACAGGAGCAGCAGCGCCGGGGACAGGCGGTTCCGCGGGAGCCGGTATGCACAGGGAGCTGGCTCCCCGCGAGCACCAGCTCCCGCCTGACCCCTGCTGACACAGGAGCAGCAGCATAGGGGCAGGCAGTTCCGCGGGAGCCGGTATGCACAGGGAGCCGGCTTCCCATATGCATCAGCTCCCGCCTGACCCCTGCTGACACAGGAGCAGCAGCATAGGGGCAGGCAGTTCCGCGGGAGCCGGTATGCACAGGGAGCCGGCTCCCTGCGAGCACCAGCTCCCGCCTGACCCCTGCTGACACAGGAGCAGCAGCGCCGGGGACAGGCGGTTCCGCGGGAGCCGGTATGCACAGGGAGCCGGCTCCCTGTGAGCACCAGCTCCCGCCTGACCCCTGCTGACACAGGAGCAGCAGCATAGGGGCAGGCAGTTCCGCGGGAGCCGGTATGCACAGGAAGCTGGCTCCCCGCGAGCACCAGCTCCCGCCTGACCCCTGCTGACACAGGAGCAGCAGCGCCGGGGACAGGCAGTTCCGCGGGAGCCGGTATGCACAGGAAGCCGGCTCCCCGCGAGCACCAGCTCCCGCCTGATCCCTGCTGACAAAGGAGCAGCAGCGCCGGGGACAGGCGGTTCCGTGGGAGCCGGTATGCACAGGGAGCCGGCTCCCTGCGAGCACCAGCTCCCACCTGACCCCTGCTGACAGAGAGGCAGCAGCGCCGGGGACAGGCGGTTCCGCGGGAGCCGGTATGCACAGGGAGCCGGCTCTCCGCGAGCACCATCTCTCACCTGCCCTCCACCACGCTGCTGCCTCTGTGGGAGGCAGTGAGGGGGCAGGTGTCTCCACGGAAGCAATGCACTGCTGCCTGCTTAAAAGCCAGCTCCCCATGGGCACCGACTCCTGCCTCTCCCCACCGTGCTGCCTCTAACCATTGGGATGAACTGCTGAGCCCAGGCGTACGGGTGAATCCTGTGAATGGGTGCACGCTAACATCCCCGGTCTCTGTACGCGTGGCAGGACATAGGCACCGACATGCACAGAGCCATCTGGGCAGAAAGCAGCACATCTCCGTGCTGTTAGCCAGGCTGTCGAGGCAGAGACAAGGCCACCACCAAACAGAGCTGGGCAGAAAACGAAAATTGCAGCCGGCCATCAGCGGCCAGGACGAAAGGCAGAACCTGCCAGGGAAGGATGGGATCAGTGTAAGGAGGAGAGCATCCTCTTTCCTGGCTGCAACTCTCCTCTGTATTCCAGCTCAGCTGACTGACATGCAAATTAGTTTAATTATTTCTTCTTCTAAAATAAATTATATTTTGCAGTGGCTGCAATATGTTGTGTCAGGCAAAATTACATTCAATATTTTTAAACTAATTGATGTCAGCCCTGAGAACGCTGACTGACAGCAGCGCGGAAGCGAGACTGCTACCTAAACGGTTTCCTAAATTAAAATTAAACATGCCGCTTTCCTGCACTTCCTCCCGAGCCTGGCTGCCATTCATCTGGGGAGGCTGAGGACGGAGACGTGAAAAACCCGCAGTGCCAGGGAGAGGTGCTGGAAACAGCAGTGCCAGGAGGAGCTGGGAACCGTGACTGGCAGCTGCCTTCGCCAAGCAGGGCAAGAGCGATGCAGAGCCGGGGGGGCAGCCGACATGCAGGAGGGGTGACTCCTCCCCACTCCCTCCCGGCCCTCAGTGAACCCTGGAGGCCCAGGCTGGGCCGGGTGGCACTTTGCCTCTGCACCTGTCACATGGCCCGTGGAGGTCGGGAGTCCCGGCTGGAACGCCCATTGCACAGGGACGGTGTCGTCCCAACAGCGCCCAGTGCGGGGGCTGGGCCCAGCAGCTGCCGCCCGCCCGGGCTGCTTTCCCACGCCGCTCAGCGGAGGAAGTGGCCCTGACCCACGGCAGAACGTGACGCTCCAGGCGCCACAGGCCTCCTTGGTTTTCCAAGTGCACGCTGTGGCGTAGTGGGGGGCTGCCTGCTCTGTGACCCGGGGCCCCGAGAGTCTCACTGACTCTCCCAAACGTGGATTAACCAGACTCCCAGGCTCAGCCGCCAGGGGGAGACCAGCACCTGGCTGGGGGCAGGGCTGGAGGAGAGTGGGGAGTTTCTGTCTGGGATCATGGGGGGAAGCAGCCTAAGCAAGGGGCTGGGGTTTAGGGGCCCAGGCTCCCCCATCTCAAGGGGGCTGAGGCATCCTAGGCCTGCCCTGGAACCAGATTCCATCTGTGCTGGGCTGTACCCTGGAGAGGCAATAAACTCCCCTGTTCTACTGGCTGGGGGACTCTGTCCGTGCCACTACGGGGCGCAGGAGACGGGAAAACCCCGACGCGCCGTCACACACACTAAGCCGGCTCACGCTCTGAGCCTGGTGTCCGAGGCGCGTAGGCACGTCTCAGCTGCAGCCCAGTCAGGCAGGGCCCTTCCCCTTAGCACCACGCCCCATCGCTCCCGCTGCCCCTCGTGCGCTGGCCACGGGAGGGGCTCTGCAGGCAGCTGCTGGCGGAAGCAGGACGTCTGGGGAGCCGAGGCTTTTGGCAGTGACCAGAAGGTGCATTTCCTCAGGACCTAGTCTGAGGCTTTTGTCGACATGGGCACGACCTCAGTTCTACAGCCCAGAACTCCTGGGCAGCTCCCAGGCCCCCACCCGTCCAGCAGCAGCGGGCAAACGGCCCGCCGGCCATTTCTCATTAAAATCCCCAGCCGCCACCGGCAGGGCTGCGGGTCAAGCCACCGGCGAAGGGGCTGACGGGACTTCGCCCTGCGAGGCTGCAGCTGGAGGCCCGTTCGGGTCACCCGGTATTCAGAGGCTGCAGGGGAGGGCCCAGCGGCGAGCGGGGGTGGAAGGCACTGGGGCTGGGGAGTTTAAAGGGGAACACGAGAGGGACAGAGGACCAATGAATTCTGAAGCGCCCCCAGGGATGCCAATGGGCAGGTGGTTGGCCCGAGAGGACTGCCAGGGACGGACGTGACATCGGCGTGTACCCTGACCCAGGCGGTGCGCAGTCCCCAGGGCGGCCACGCTGCCACTGATGCATGGTGCTTAGGATCCTTTGCAAGGTCCCTCCATGTCTCTGCTGAGTTGCATTACCGCAGCCCCGCCCAGATCTGTGCTACCCATCCTCGGGGAATCCTGGGGACCATCGAGCATCCGGCCACTGGGCTGGGCGGTTCCAAGTGCGCAGAGGGGCGTCGGCTGGGCGTGCCGAGAGCCCGGAACGGCGTCTGTGCCCGGCCCCTGCCAGGAGGAGCGGTTGGATGCGCCCGAGCTGCGAGGGCATGGGCAGAGCTGGGCCAGATCTGTGATAACTCCCATCCGCGGATGCCGGGCCCTGCTCCTTCTCCCGCCCTGCAGCTCCTGCAGCCAGTCGCCTCCCGGGGGAGCAGACAGGCCTGTCCTGCGGCGCTGCCCAAAGGGACAGCACTTGCATTGCCATAGCAACTGGCCTGGAACAAACCCAGGGCTTCTCTGTCCCTGCGGAAGCCCGATCGATGAGGAACTCGCTCTCCTCTCAGCCCGGCTCCCAGGGCCTAGGTGGCACAGTAGCATATTGGGGCTGAGCGTGGGGCGTCCTAGTGGGTGCACAAGAGGGGGGCTAGAACACGTGGTGCACCCCCATTTTGCACAAGTGTGGCAGACACGAGTGCAACTGCTTGCACGCTCCCATGTGCAGGTACAAGGCCGTGCATCTGCACTAACCACGGGCACCTCACTCAGCGTGGGTAGCCGAGCGCGCGGCGGCTGCGGGAGAAGCGAGTAATGTAGAAATGGCTCCCACCCCCCCGAGCTCTGCCCCAGCTCAGCGGCACGAGAGTAATTACATTGCAGCCAAACACAATGCTCTGATTACAGCCGGTCTCCAGCAGGAAGACTTATCATCTCAGTTGCCAGCAGTGGACACAGCAGTCGAGTACCCCTGATTTTACAGGAGCAGCGAGGGAAGCAGGAAGAGAATCACAAATATTAGCCTAAGGAAGGCAAACAGCCTGGGTGTGAAATGAAGATTTATCTCGGCAAACACTCGGCCAGGTTTGCTGAGCAGCCCCAGGCTGCTGGTTGGCTGCCCCGTTACCAGGGCCCGCGTAGCCTGCCCGCTGCCGATTGGCGCCCAGAACAGGGGGCTCCGACCGGCCACCGTCCCCTCAAACAGCTGGCGCCCAGGTGGAGAGTCTGGGTGTGGCCTTCGGCCCTGGCCCTGCCGCCCCAGAGGCGACTGGCTCCTTTCTGCAGCGTGGGGCTGGGGGGCCAGGGGCCCTGCCACTCGGGGGCCCCAGCTGCTGGTGCATGCCGAGTAACGTAGCACCCCACATCAGGGCTCCTGCCTCAGGCTCCTGGCAGGCCGGGCAGACTCAGGTCTGGGGGCGGAAGCAGCAAACATCCCGTTAGAGCCGCGCGTTCAGTTCCGAGGGACCACGGGCTGTAGCGAGCGGAGCTCAGAGCAGGACTGGGCAAGGAGCGTGGGGAGGGCAATAGGAAGACGAGCGGGCCACACCGCTCTCAAGCAGACAGGGTGCCCCGGTGCTGGAGGGGAAGGGGGACGGGAAGTCCCTTGCTTCCCTCCCAATTCCCAGCGCTGCCCCATCACTGTTGCACCTGGGGGTGTTTGCCGTAAAGTCTGTACAAAGGGGCCATGTGAGGAGTCCCAGGAAAGCTCCTGTTCTACTGATGGTGTGTGCGCTACTCATGGACTTGTGTGACGTCTGTGTGGAGTTAGAAACATGGACTCTGTGGATGCTGGAAAATTCTGTCTCACGCAGAGCAATAAGCAAAGCACGTTCAGCCAGTGACTGTGCTAATTAGCAAAGCTCCAGGGACAATGGATCTCCAGGTGCCAATCCACACCTGAGGAATGCGTCTGGGAATCTGGATCCCTGCAAACCAGCCAGGGCAGGCGACCAGCATGTGCAACAGAGACAGGCCACTCGCCATGTGACTGCTCTGGCCAGGAAGTGGCCAGGAGAGGACGTAAGTGCCATGTGGCAATCTCCATTTTGTCTTCAGTTCAGCTGCTGATCCCAGATGCAGCCTTGCAGGGAACCACGAGCCGGGAAGAACCGTGGACCCGCCTGACATAGGCTGTAACCAGAGACTTCTAAGCCAGCGGTTTATAACGTCTCTGCTGAGCCTGCATCAAGACCTGGGAGACTGGATGCAGGACGTGTGTTCTCCTTCACACCTCACTCTCAGCCTTTTCTTTCTTTTGTTGATAAACCTTTTGATTGTGGATTCTAAAGGGCTGGCCCAGCGCGATCTTGTGGGTGAGATCCAGGGGTACATTGACCGGGCATCTGTGGCTGGTTCTTTGGGATGGGAGGACCCGTTCGGAGTGGGTGAGATCGGGTCCTAGAACCCCTCACCTGTGTTAGGCCCGGGGCGGATAGAGGCACGGGGAGAACTGGGGTGTCTGGGGGTTTTGCTCGGGAGGCTTCCTGCCGGCCGGATTGGCAGCTGGAGCACTCGGTGGGACTGGTGTGGGGCCTGTTTGGGAAGGTCTCCCGTCTGGGGCTGGGCACCGCTGAGGGTGTCCACTCAGGGCAAATTGCTCAAACTCGGGGGGGCTGTGTGATGTAGTGGGGGGTACCTTGCTGGTTGCTGTGCTGGGCAGTGGGCTGTGAGTGACCCCCACTAGCTGCTGTCTGCAGCACGGCCCAACAGGGCAGGGGATGAGTCATTATGCAAGGGGGCTAAGAACCTGTCTGACCAGTTATCTCCCAGGGAGCGGAACGATAGGGAAAAGGGGAGTGGAGCCCTGGCTGGGGGCAGGTCTGGAAGTGAGGGAGTTGAGTTGCTGTCTGGGATCATGGAGGAGACAGCCTAGGGAAGGGGCTGGAGTTTAGGGGCCCAGGCTCCCCCATCTCAAGGGGGCTGAGGCATCCTAGGCCTGCCCTGGAACCGGATTCCATCTGTGCTGGGCTGTATCCTGGAGAGGCAATAAACTCCCCTGTTCTACTGGCTGGGGGAGTCTGTTTGTGCCACTACGGGGGTGCAGGAGACGGGAAAACCCCAACGCGCCGTCACAGGCTCCTTACAGCCCCCCTGCTCCTTCCCCTTGGTACCCCCCCAGCACCGCCCCCCACGCTGCCTTGGCACCAACCCCCAGCGCTGCTCTGGGCTTGGCCTGTCATCTGTCCTAGGGCCACGTGCTGGCAGGCCGAACCTTTCCAATCGCCCTTCCCCCCAGAGAGCCCAGACATCAATTGCACTCTCCACGCCGCACCAGCCATTAATATTGCATGGTTACAAAGCGCTCGGGTAGCGGCGCAGGCAGGAGTCAGGGCAGCTGAAAGGGATGAGTCAGAGCTGGCTGGCGGCGAAGTCAGACACTGAGCGTCTCCCCGCGCTTGCGGTAATCCGGTGTGACAGGGCCCCGCAGCCTTTGCCGGCTTGTTCCGAGAGCGAGCTGCTGCGGGTAAATATTTCCCTTCTGATTCGTGTCCCCTCCTGTTTGTGTAAAGCGGAGCCGCTCCGCACCGCCAGCGCCCTCCCCGCCGCGGGGCACCGCCAGCGCCCTCCCCGCCGCTCCGCACCGCCAGCGCCCTCCCCGCCGCTCCGCACCGCCAGCGCCCTCCCCGCTGCTCCGCACCGCCAGAGCCCTCCCCGCTGCTCCGCACCGCCAGAGCCCTCCCCGCTGCGGGGCACCGCCAGCGCCCTCCCCGCCGCGGGGGGGCTCCCGTCGCTGCTGCCGTGCTGAAGACTCATTTCGCCGGCAGGAAACGTCTCTCCCCCGCAGGGAGCGCGCCGGCTCTCGGGGAGACGCGGGAGGGGAAATGTTCAGGGCACACAGGGGACTCTCGGCTGTGGGCTCTTCCGTCAGCCGCCCTGGCGAGGAGCTCAGACTCCACAGACGCTAACGGGCCGCTTGGCCTTCTGCTTCCCTGCTGGCTCTTCCGCCTTTCGAAGAGCAGCTTTTGTAACGTCTGTGTCCTCCCCTGGGAAGCGCTCGGCAGGGCGAGGGCAGAGCCGGCCCAACAGCAGGGAAGGGAATTCGCCGAGGGCAGGAAACATCCACAAAACCCGGAGAAAATCATCGGCCCCAAGCTCCTTGCGAACGACAGGGCAAATCCCGCCGTGTCTCCCTTGCCCGCGCCCTCGACAACCGTCCGTCACCCCCGCACGCTCAGAAGGCACCAGGACCCGGCGCCTCCCAAGCAGCGACACCACCCAACTTACCGGGAGAAATTCGCGGGCTTCCTGCCAGCCGCCGGGAGAGAGCCTGGCCCGGGAACGCCCCTGGCCCCTGGGAGGCAGGGAGAGGGGCCGTGTGTGGGGAAAGCTCTCGGCGCAGCAAGGCCTGACGCTGGGGAGGCTCTGGAGCCTGAGGCGAGTGTTTGCCCTCCGGCCGCTCTCGGAGCTGATCCAAGGGGCCTCAGCTGCAGGGGCTCCCCCGCCGCTTATTCCAGGTCTAAGGAAGACTCTGGAGCCCCCAGGGCTCTGGCCCAGCAGCCTCTGGCCAGCCAGGAGCCCGCCTGGAGCCCCGACAGCGGCCGGCCAGGAGCCCGCCCGGAGCCCCGACAGCGGCCGGCCAGGGGCCCGCCCGGAGCCCCGACAGCGGCCGGCCAGGGGCCCGCCCGGAGCCCGGAGCCCCAAAGCCCCGACAGCGGCCGGCCAGGAGCCGCCCGCCCCCGCCCGGAGCCCCGACAGCGGCCGGCCAGGGGCCCGCCCGGAGCCCCGACAGCGGCCGGCCAGGAGCCGCCCGGAGCCCCGACAGCGGCCGGCCAGGAGCCCGCCCGGAGCCCCGACAGCGGCCGGCCAGGAGCCCGCCCGGAGCCCCGACAGCGGCCGGCCAGGAGCCCGCCCGGAGCCCCGACAGCGGCCGGCCAGGGGCCCGCCCGGAGCCCCGACAGCGGCCGGCCAGGGGCCCGCCCGGAGCCCCGACAGCGGCCGGCCAGGGGCCCGCCCGGAGCCCCGACAGCGGCCGGCCAGGGGCCCGCCCGGAGCCCCGACAGTTGAGGCTGGGCCCCTGCTACTGCCCAGAGAGCTAGGCCAAAACACCGAGCAGAGCCGCCTGCAGAGCTGTCTGGGGAACCGGCGGCTGAGTGCAAGTGAGGGGCCGTTCTGTCCGTCTGTCTGTCTCTGTCACAGGCCTGTCTAGACGCAGTGCCCCACATCTAGTGGGTTTTCTGAGATCAGCGTGTGACTGGCGCAGGACAAGCTGCTTCTGCCACAGGGGCCGGTCTGCAGCCACCACTCTCCAGCTGCCCAGCAGCGCGGAGCGGGATTGCCCGAGCTGACACCCGGCTAGCAGCCCCCGCTCTCTGGGCGCCCAGCTCTGAAGGCAGCAGCAGGGAATACGGGCGGCACTGCTGCGACTGCCCCTGCAATAACTCTGCGTGGAGGCCCCGCTGGAGACCCTCCGAAAGGCGAGAAGGCTCCAGCCAGATTTCACGGGCCGGGCCAGGCTGCGGGCTCCGTGACGTGGGGAAGCCGCCAGGAGCAATGCAGGGACGGCGGGCGCCGCGCTAAGCGGATAACGGGGTTTGCTGAGTGTTCGTCACGGTGCCGGCTGACCCCGGTTCCCTGCCCAGCACTGCAGAGGGGGACGTCCAGGTTGCCTGGGGAGAAGTTAGATTCCCCTCCCTGCATCGTGTCTTACGTCACGTGCTCCCTTGAGGTTGCACCAGTCAACGAGACCCGCCCACCGCAGACCCTCCTCCTCACCTGCTTCCATGGCCAGCACCGTGATGTTGTGCCACCCTGCCGTCTCCCGGTCCAGGGCCTGGCCTGTCACGATGGCACCTGTGTCAGCATCAACGTCAAAGATCCTCTCCAGGTCGGTGCTGCGATCGATGGCGTACCTGGGCACCAGGCAGGAGAGAGCCATGAGTACGGGGAGGGGCTCACAAGACCTGCCCTGACGCCAAGCTGTGAGGGCCCGGCCCCATTACGATCACTCCCCCGTGGGGCCGGCCCGCTCCCTCGCCTCCCCGTGGGGCCGGCCCGCTCCCTCGCCTCCCCGAGGGGCCGGCCCGCTCCCTCGCCTCCCCGTGGGGCCGGCCCGCTCCCTCGCCTCCCCGTGGGGCCGGCCCGCTCCCTCGCCTCCCCGTGGGGCCGGCCCGCTCCCTCGCCTCCCCGTGGGGCCGGCCCGCTCCCTCGCCTCCCCGTGGGGCCGGCCCGCTCCCTCGCCTCCCCGTGGGGCCGGCCCGCTCCCTCGCCTCCCCGTGGGGCCGGCCCGCTCCCTCGCCTCCCCGTGGGGCCGGCCCGCTCTCTCGGATCCCTCTCTCCAGGGACACCGTGGCCCTGTTACGAGCTGACTGGAGGCCCTGGTGGCAGGGGAGGGTATGTGGAGAAGCTGGGACCAGCAGTGTAAACGCCTTGCATGGGAAAAGCAGGGACAGGGGAAGGTCTGTTCTGACCGAAATGCCTCAGCTCAGCCCGTTCTGAGCACCATGGGAGCGTAGGACGGGACCGGACCAGACCCAGCCCAGTCCCCTGGCGATGGTGGCAGGACTAAGTAGCACAAAGACCCCTCCTGGCAGGGCTCTGTCCGACCTGCTCTTGAAAGCCGCCAGGGACGGCGATTCCACAACCTCCCCAGGCAACTGATTCCAGCGTTTCACCCCCCGACAGGGAGGACGTTTTTCCTAATGTCCAACCTAAACCTCCCTGGCCGCAATGTACGCCCCTTGCTTCCTGTCCTACCCTCAGGGGGCAGGAGAACCATTTATCACCCTCCTGCTTCTAAGTCTCTGAGCTAGGCGAGGACCGTTACCACGTCCCCTCCAGCCTTCTCTTGCCCAGATTAAACAAACCCAGGGTTTTCCATCTCGTCATGTTGACTAGACTTAAAGCTCTTCTCTGACCTTTCTCCAGTGTCTCCACGTCACTCCTGAAACATGCCGCCCAGAACTGGACACAATCCTCCAGCTGAGGCCCAACCAGCGCGGAGCAGAGAGAACGACTTTGCGTCTTGCTCACGCCCCCCAGCTAACACAGCTCACAATGGTGTTTGCTTTTTTGCACGTGTCCCACTCGGCTCGTGATGCACGACAGCCCCCAGACCCCCTCTGCAGTGCCCCTCGTAGGGGGTCCTTTCCATCCCGGGCGTGCAGCTGCACTTCTGTCCTCACTGAACTTCGGGCTGGTTTTTAAACCATTTCTCCAGCTTGTCAAGACAAGTTTGAATGCTAACCCTGTTCTCCAACGCGCTCACCTCCCCCCGACCCGGCCGGGTCCCACCAACTTGTGAGCGAGCTCTCTCGGCCTTTACTCAAACCATTTCTAAAGATACTGGGTGCAGCTGGACCCGGGACAGGTCCCCGGGGCGCCCCTCGCTGTGCCCTTCCAGTTGGATCGCGACCGCGACCGCGACCCTCTGAACGCGCTGGTCCGGCCAGTCCCGCACCCGCCTCGCAGTAGCTCCGTCTCGGCGGGATTGCCTCGTGCGTTAGCGACACGGTCGTGCGGCACTAACACAAGGCTCGTGAGAGTCGAGCGAGATCACGTCTCCTGCCCCTCCCCCGACAAGGCTTCTTGCCCTATTCAGCTGGTTCGACATGCTTTTGTTCCTGACAAGTCCATGCCGACTGCTCCTTATCAAGGTATTTCTTCTGGGTGCTTGCAAACTGATTGGTTGATTATTTGCTCCATTGTCTTCTAGGTACAGAAGTTAAGCTGCCTGCTCTGTAATCCGCTAGCTTGTCCTTCCCTCTCCTACAGCTCGGGATTAAAACTGCCCTTGTCCAGTGCGCTGGTGCCTGTGCAGCCCTCCTCCAGGTCCCACCGCCAGCCGCCCAGCGCTCAGAGACCCTCGGGATGCCAGGCGAGAACGGCGCCACGAGTACCTCCCCGACCCGCACAGCTGCGCAGGCAGGGCCCCGGTTATCAGCTCCTCTAAGGCCGACGCACGGGGCAGCCACAGAGCGGGGGCGCGATGGCTGCCAGGGTAGCAATAAGGGCTGGGAGGGGGAGCCATGGTTGTCTGGAACGAAAAGAACCGAGCCCCAGCGAGTGGCCCTGCAGCACCCTGGGCCAGCACCGTGTGCTTTCGGGGGCACAGCCCGCTTCTTCCATCTGAGGCGAGCCCACGGAAGCGCCCGGTGCTGGCCCTGTGGCTAGGCCCCAGGGTGCTGCAGGGCCACCCACTGTGACTTGGGGACAGCTGGGGGCTGTGTACAAGTGCAGCCAGAGCAACTGGCCCCATTCACCCAGGCCAGAGGCCCACAAGCAAGGACCGCGCCCCCGGGAATGCTGCTCGCCAGAGAGACCGACAAAGCCTTGTCCCGCGCTCCCTGGTTCCTGCAGGGTCTCCCCCGTTTCGCAGCCCCCCAGCTGTCCAGGAGGGTTTTACTGTTCAGGCTCACTCCCCTTACTCCGCCTTCTCCCGTGTCCGAGAGCCCCGGCCCTGCCCCCAGCCCTCTGGCTCCGGAGGGAGGTGGTTCGGCCCGTTTCGTCTGCACAGCCGGCCCAGCGCTCCCCCCCCCAGGGAACCCGGCCCAGCGCTCCCCCCCCCCCCCCGTCCCTGGGGAACCCGGCCCAGCGCTCCCCCCCCCCCCCGTCCCTGGGGAACCCGGCCCAGCGCTTCCCCACTCTCCGGGTGAAATAGTTTTTTCTAATCTCCAACCAAGACCCCTGCCCTGTAACTTGAGCCCATTGCTCCTTGCTCTGCCATCTGCCCCCCGAGAACAGCCTCTCTCCAGCCTCTCTGGACCCCCCTTCAGGGAGCTGCAGGCTGCTCTCAGACCCCCCTCTCGCTTGGTGAGCAGAACAGCAGGGCCTGGTTTCAGGGGAGCCATGCCACCGGCACACTGCCCAGCCACACCTCGCTGGCTGCAGCGCCGCCACACAAGAGCTACAACCGCGACGCGCACAGCCGCACCCATCGCTAACACGGCCCCTCTGCTCCCCAGCCAGGCACCAGCGTGGGTCGGGCCGCTGCCCCGCTGGCTGCCGTGGGCTTTGTGGCTCTGGAGTGCTCATGCTGTCTCGGGGCCAGAGCGCCAGGGGGTGCGACGTTCCCTCTGCCCCCCCACAGCCGCAGCCAGCTGCCTGCCCCGTGCCCTTCCCACGTGCCCAGGGCTGGGATCAGCTGGGAGAAGAGGTCCTGGCCATCCCGCTCAGCCCAGGCCGAATGTGTCGTGTGGCTCGTTCTCCAGGGGCACTCGGGATCGCCGCCGGACTCAGCAGCCGCTGCTAGCCGAGCCCTGCCCGGGTACCCACGGGCTGCTGCAGCCCAGCCCAGCCCCGCCGAGCTCATCAGCCCCTGTTCTCCAGCTGCCTGGGCCCTGGCACGTTCCCTGCTCCTTTGCCCGAGGGTTGGCCATTGGGGACCTCGTGCTGTTGCATGCCTGGCTCGGACTGGAGTGCAGCCCTTGCTCTTCCGGCTGCCAGCGCCTGTTGTTTGGCTGTTACAAGAGGCTGCTTCATCTCGTGGGGCTCGTGTCTGATTTCCCAAGCAGGCTGCTTCGCCCCTCCCCTGAGCGCGGCGAGGAGCACGCTGGCTGCCGTGCCGCTGAGCTGTGAAGGGGCGTTATTAATGGGAAGCTTTGCAGGTCCTATGGACGCTGTCTGGGTAGTTGCCCTCTCTCCTTTGTGCTGTGGCAGGCTGTAGCTCTCCCGGTGGTGCTGGAGAGCAGGTGCCCGTGTCCAACACATGTCTCTGGATTTGGTGAATGCCAAACACAAGTATCTCTGAGAACCTTAAATCCCCAGCAACGTCTTCCCGGCGCTGATAAACCCTGGAACGCAGGCAGTCAGAACACGGGCGCTCGCTGCCGCGCAAGAGACAAAAGACTCCCACACAAACAAGCTCACGTACATGGACAGCCTATCAGTGTACTGCCGAATACAATAGTGTGGCTGAAAACATCACACTGTGCACAGGAAATACAGCGGGAGCCCAGAAGCCAGCTGGAAACGGAAAATTCCCTTCGAAACATGGCCCAGCCCCTGCCTTTGTCAGGCAGCGACTAAGAGCTGGGATGAAATTAAAAGCTCTTTCTGTTTAGAGAAAGGTTCCCTGCTGCGCCCTGATGGGGTTTGTGCTGCTTTTAACCCTCCGCTCTGGCACAGCCGCCTGCATCGGACAAACACAAGCTGCAACTGTCTCACTGAGTGACGCAAGCCAAGCGGCCAGGCTCTCACATTTCAGGGAACCCGAGGTCTGGGAGGGGCCTCCAGAGGTCCTCAGGTCCAGTCCCCACCCTAGACCGTCCCCGGCAGGGGTCTGCCCACCCTGCTCTTAAATCTCCCCGGTGATGGAGCTTCCACAGCCCCGTGACAGCGCACCGGGGGCCCGGGCCCTGCACACCACCCGCAGCCAGAGGGGACACTCTGCCGGCCAGTAGAGTGGAAGGGTTATCGGCTCGCAGGGACACAGCGCAGCACAGGAGCGATGTGAGCACAGACCCCGAGAGCAGGCAGCCTTATTCCTCTGGGGGGGAAGGGCTCATGGGCCCTGAACCCCCTTTCCTGCTCCCGCAGCCGAGCCAAACAACCCCCCAGCCCCGGCCCCGGCCCGCTCAGCCTCTCGCTTCGTTCAGATTCCTCCATCTAGCCCAGGTGTCAGGCGGCTGGGCCACGCCTCTGGGACCCCCGCGCTGGGCCCTGCACACAGACAGTCGCTGCAGCCCAGCACGGATCAGCACAGCGCAACACGGCACCCGGTGACTGCAAACCAGAGCGGATCCAGGCCCACCGGAGTGGACAGCCCCCCCACGGCACACCCCAGGCAATTTATTTACACCCAGACAGGTAGGACGTTTTTCCTAATGTCCAGCCAGTTGGACGCCCCTTGCTTCTTGTCCTATCATCAGAGGTCACGGAGAGCAATTCTTCTCCCTCTCCTCGTGACCCTTACGCTAATCGTGTCAACTCTCCCTTTTCTCTTCTCAAGACTAAACCGACCCGTTCTTTCAGTCTCCCCTCCTAGCTCATGTTCTCTCCACCTTTCCTCATTCTCGTTGCTCTTCTCTGGACCCTCCAATTTCTCCGCGTCTTTCCTGGATTGCGGCACCCAGACCTGGATACAACCGTCCACGTGAGGTCCAACCAGAGCGGAGCGGAAGAATGACTTCTCCGGTCTTGCTTAGAACATTCGTGCCTAGTACACCCCAGAATGAGGTTTGCTTTTTTAGCAACAGCCTCACGTTGCTGACTCACATACATCGCGTGATTCACTCTGACCCCTAGATCCCTTTCTGCAGGTCTCTGTCCTAGACAGCCCTTCCCTGTGTTCTGTGTGCGACTGGCTGTTCCTCCCTAAGCGGCGTGCTCTGCATTTGTCCTGGCTGAATTTCACGCTGTTTCCCTCAGGCCATTTCTCCACGTTGGTCTCAGACTTTTTGGCCCGTGGCCCACCTGGCTCAAGGTAAACCTTCCCATGGGCCACCAGTTGCTAATGGAAACTCACCACTAACTACAGAATGGCGCCCGAGCCATTTTGCTAGTGCTGCAGCTGGGGAGAGCGACTCCATTGAAATGATTAAACAGGAAGAGCTTCACCTTTCTCGTATTAGTTTATCAAACGCCATTTTCAATACAGTAAACTATTCATGTATGTCCAGTGCAAAAGGATTCAATGTCTTTTTTGGATCGGGGCCACTCGCCCTCAGAAAAATCAGCTGGGGACCACCAAGTGAGAAACAAAAAAACTTCAAAACCCCCAGCCCACACGGACACACTGTGACGGCGCGTTGGGGTCCCCCGTCTCCTGCACCCCGAAATGGCACAAACAGACTGCCCCAGCCGGTGGAATAGAGGAAGTTTATTGCCTCTCCAGGATACAGCACAGCACAGATGGAATCTGGTCACAGAGCTGGGCTAGGATGCCTCAGGCCCCCCCGGAGCTTCTTCCTGTACATCTCGGGGGTCAGCCCGAACTTGTGCAGCAGGGTCTCCTTGACTCGGTTGTAATCCCCTGGCTGTAGGTCCTCCAGCTGACTGAGCACTCCGGCCGCTTCCTGGCTCAGTGCGGGGATGAGCTCCTGCAGCCAGTCAGCTGGGGGGACCCGTTGCAGTCCACAGGCCCTCTCAAAGGAGCTGAGGAACCCGTCTATGTCACCCACGTCCTTCAGTTGGGCCACCACGAGCCTCTCCAAGCGTCTGGCAGTCCTGGGACCCTGGGGCCCATCCGCACTTGGCGCAGCCGGGGCCCCGCCGGTTCTCCGCTCTGCCATGGCCAACTCATGCTGTCGCTGCCTCTCTCGATCTTGGCGCTCTTTCTCTCGGTCTTGGCGCTCCCTCTCTCGGTCCTGGCGGTCCTTCTCTCGGTCCTCTACTTCCAATTCCCTGATCCGCAGCTGGATCTCCAGCCGCTGCAGCTCCGCTGGGCTGGCCCCTGCCCTAGATGGGCTACGGCTTGCAGGCCTCCCGGGGGACGCTGTCTCATCTCTCCAGTGGGTTCCAGCGCTCCTCCCCCTCTCTGAGCCTGACACACTCTCAGGGGGGGTCTGGCTGCTTCCCCTGAGGACAAGATCCTGGCCCTGTGGCTGGTCATTCTCTTCCAGATGGGCAATCAGCTGGGCCTTGGCTGCTTTCCGCACAGGCAAGCCCGTCTCTCTGCACAGCTTCACCAGCTCTGCCTTCAAGAGTCGGGCGCAGGCCATCTGCCCGCTGGGCCCCTCAGTGCAGACTCACCAGTCTAGTGCTGCAGCGCCCCACAATTCCCAGGAACCGCTTCGCTCAGTCTCCAGCACGCCTGGCTCCAGGGCTCTTGCTTCTACTGCGCCTTGTCACTCGCCACTGGAAGCTCCATCCACGGGGTGCAGTGCATCCCACTTCTGACACCAGTGTGACGGCGCGTTGGGGGTCCCCCGTCTCCTGCACCCCGAAATGGCACAAACAGACTGCACCAGCCGGTGGAATAGAGGAAGTTTATTGCCTCTCCAGGATACAGCACAGCACAGATGTAATCTGGTCCCAGAGCTGGGCTCGGATGCCTCAGGCCCCCTTGAGATGGGGGAGACTGGGCCCCTAAACTCCAGCCCCTTTCCCTAGGCTGTCTCCTCCATGCTCCCAGCCAGCAACTAACCAACACTCTTCCAGCCCTGCCCCCCAGCCAGGGCAGCATTCCACCTTCCTTTGTTCCTCTCCATGGGGGGTGTCTGGCCATACTGGTTGAGAGATCCCTTTGCATAGTGACTCATCCTGTTTTGCTGGGTCGTGGTACCCACGGCAGCCAGTGGGGGTTACCCCAGAGCCAACAGCATAGAAACCAGCCAGGTACCCCCACTACGTCACACACACCTCACTCCTCTGGCACTCCAGCCCCATGGGGCGGGGGAAGGGACAAGGAGGACTGAGGTTCAGGGCTTCCGGAGGCCAGATGAACTCTTCTGGGATTCTGGAGTTAAGTGGGTTTTACCCTCCAGCTCCCAGCCTAGCCCTGGCGCGGGCCCGCCCTCCCCGCTGTGAGTAGCCAGTCCGGTTCCGTTACAGCTGTGTCGGCGTGAGCCACACGTCCCCCCTGCAGCACAGACCCATTCCCCTGACCACAGCCCGCATGAGCGCGCCCGGCGCCCCCGTCCCTACAGCCCGCGTGAGCGCGCCCGGCGCCCCCGTCCCTACAGCCCGCGTGAGCGCGCCCGGCGCCCCCGTCCCTACAGCCCGCGTGAGCGCGCCCGGCGCCCCCGTCCCTACAGCCCACGTGAGCGCGCCCGGCACCCCCGTCCCTACAGCCCGCGTGAGCGCGCCCGGCGCCCCCGTCCCTACAGCCCACGTGAGCGCGCCCGGCGCCCCCGTCCCCACAGGCCGCGTGAGCGCGCCCGGCGCCCCCGTCCCCGTCCCCACAGCCCGCGTGAGCGCGCCCGGCGCCCCCGTCCCTACAGCCCGCGTGAGCGCGCCCGGCGCCCCCATCCCTGCAGCCCGCGTGAGCGCGCCCGGCATCCCCGTCCCTGCAGCCCGCGTGAGCGCGCCCGGCATCCCCGTCCCTGCAGCCCGCGTGAGCGCGCCCGGCATCCCCGTCCCTACAGCCCGCGTGAGCGTGCCCGGCGCCCCCGTCCCTACAGCCCGCGTGAGCGCGCCCGGCGCCCCCGTCCCCACAGGCCGCGTGAGCGCGCCCGGCATCCCCGTCCCTGCAGCCTGCGTGAGCGCGCCCGGCATCCCCGTCCCTACAGCCCGCGTGAGCGCGCCCGGCGCCCCCGTCCCCACAGCCCGCGGCCATCAGCCCGGCTGCACTTGCCGCAGGCTGCCATCTGGGGAGAGGGAGTAATTGGGGGGCTGCAGGAGAGCTTCCACCCCCAGAAGCCCGCAGAGCCAGCCCAGTCCTCCCCATCGGGGGCTCGTACCCCATTCCTCCCTCACCTCCTTCCACTTGCGCGCCCTAGCCCCCCTTCTTATTGATGTACAAAATAAAGATAACGTTTCTTCCAACATTGCCGCGTGAGCGCGCCCGGCATCCCCGTCCCTGCAGCCTGCGTGAGCGCGCCCGGCATCCCCGTCCCTACAGCCCGCGTGGGCGCGCCCGGCGCCCCCGTCCCCACAGCCCGCGTGAGCGCGCTAGATGGACCTTTGGTCTAACCCAGTAGGGCCATTGTAAGCCCAGGGCCCAGTGTCGGGGGTCTCAGTGGACCGCGTGAGCGCGCCCGGCGCCCCCGTCCCTGCAGCCTGCGTGAGCGCGCCCGGCGCCCCCATCCCTGCAGCCTGCGTGAGCGCGCCCGGCGCCCCCGTCCCTGCAGCCCGCGTGAGCGCGCCCGGCACCCCCATCCCTGCAGCCCACAGCCCGTCTGGGCGAGGACTGGGCACACCTAGTGTCACGGAGGGGGGGAGGCCCCAGGCCCTGCACCCCCAGCCGCAGCCAGAAGGGCTCCCAGCCGGCAGGGAGCACAGGGGGTTCTTGAGCCCCAGGGACCCAGCGCAGCGCAGACTGGGCAGCACGAAGCAGAGCAGACAGTGCAGCCCAGCCCGGGAAGAGGGGGACCCAGGGCCCAACCCACATCCCTGCATCCTCCCCCCCATACCCAGCGACTGGTCCCAGCCCTGCAGCTGTTCCTCCCTGGCCACACCCAGCTGGCACCCTGACCACCCACCCCACAGCAGCCGTTCCTCCCTGCAGCTGCCTGGCTGTCATTCACACGGACGCAGGGGCACACCCAATCCTCTTTCTGGGCTCTCCTCTGCCGGTCCTGGCACTCCCATGGCTCATGCCCTCACCTGCCTGCTCCTTGCACCCGGTTCTGTCACTCGCCTGCCCGGCGACTGCCCTGCATCCCCTGCCCCTCGCCTGCCCCTCGCCGGCCGCTCGCCCGCCCACCCCTGCTCCGAGCTGGGCGCTCGCCCGCCCACCCCTGCCCTTTGTCGGCCGCTCGCCCGCACACCCCTGCTCCGAGCCGGGCGCAGGCCGAAACACGCAGCTCGGAGCGAGGTTTTACCGGACAGGGCTGTTTGCAGCGTCGGGGTCCAGCGCCGTGACCACGCCCACCACGGAGCCAACGCCGGCATCCTCCTGCACTTCCATGAGCTGGGAGGGAGGCCGGAACTCTGGGGGCTCGTCCACGTCCAGCACAGAGACCCGCACGATGGTCTGGTCTCGGAACGTGCCCAGGTCCACGAACCGTGGGTCCACGAACTTGTTCAGGGCCTCCACCACCACCGTGTGGAACGCCTGGGCCTCGTAGTCCAGGGGCTGCGCCAACAGGACAGGGTGACCGTCCCTTCCCACCCCAGGGGCACCACTGCCGCTCCTTTGGGTCACACCTGGGCACGGGTGCCAGGGAGGCCAAGGCTGGAGAAGCCCAGAGCTGGAGCTCCTCCTGTGCCCCTGCAAACCTCCTGCAGGGCTCGGGCCGGGGTAGCCGGGGGCTGTCCTGCCCCCTCCCCCCAGGGCTCGGGCCGGGGTAGCTGGGGGCTCTCCTGCCCCCTCCCCACAGGGCTCCGGCCGGGGTAGCCGGGAGCTCTCCTGCCCCCTCCCCACAGGGCTCGGGCCGGGGTAGCCGGGGGCTCTCCTGCCCCCTCCCCACAGGGCTCGGGCCGGGGTAGCCGGGGGCTTTCCTGCCCCCTCCCCACAGGGCTCGGGCCGGGGTAGCTGGGGGCTCTCCTGCCCCCTCCCCACAGGGCTCGGGCCGGGGTAGCTGGGGGCTCTCCTGCCCCCTCCCCACAGGGCTCGGGCCGGGGTAGCTGGCAGCTCCCCTGCCCCCAGCGGTCAGAAGAGGCCTGTGAAGACGCAGGCTCCGCACACAGCGAGTCCCCACTCGGACCCACCAGACCAGGCAGGTCTCACCGAAAGGGAACGGCTCTGTGCCGCACTGAGAGCCCTGCTCCCGCCCCCGCCCCCGGGGCCTCCCTGGGGTTACCTTCTGCACCGTGAGGATCGCCTCCTGGGTGTTGCTGTCTGTGGTGACTTTAAACAGCTGCACCCCCTCCTGTCTGAGCTGGTAGGTCATGTCTGTGTTCTCCCCCACGTCCGAGTCCTCCGCCTTCACTCTCCCGACCACCATGCCCACCGGGGTGCTCTCCGGCACGCTGAACTGGTACATCTCTGCCGAGGGAGAGGGGAGGCCACGGGTCACAGGGCCCCCATCTCCACGCTCCCCACGCTCCCGGGAACACAAGGAGCTGGCTGCGGGGCACCTCCCCTAGGGCGATGCACCAGCCTCCAGGAAGAATACCAACCACCTTCTGGGCATGCCTGCCAGCCCCCCTCCGGGACAAGCCTGCCAGCCCCCCACCGGGGCAAGCCTGCCAGCCCCCCTCCGGGGCACGCCTGCCAGCCCCCCTCCGGGGCACGCCTGCCAGCCCCCCTCCGGGGCACGCCTGCCAGCCCCCCTCCGGGGCACGCCTGCCAGCCCCCCTCCGGGACACGCCTGCCAGCCCCCCTCCGGGGCACGCCTGCCAGCCCCCCTCCGGGGCACGCCTGCCAGCCCCGGTCTGATGCAGCACCACTCCCACATGGAGACTGCAACGCTTTTCCTGTCTCGTTTGCCATGTCCCACGTACGCTGGCAGCCACGCCAGTCTGGGCTTTACTGGGGGCGCTCATGGGGCCCAGCTGGAACCATGGAGGACGCCCCATTCCCAAGTACTGGGCACGACTAAAGAAACTCCCCCCGGGAAGTGGCTGGCGAGAGGCGTTCGGGAGCCCCCCGCTCTCTTGAAGCCTGACGACCCCCAGCCTTCCGGGGCCAAGGTCTCCGGGCGCAGCATTCGCACAGCCCCATCCCCCAGCCGAGCCTGCGGACAGCTCGCTGGCAGGGCTTGTGTCCCCGCACAGGACCAGAGGCGGGTTGCAGGGCTCTGGCCTTGGCTGGGGTAGGGATCCACTCACCCACATGGTGCCCGGGCAGGGCTAGAGCAGCCAGGTACCAAGCGGGCCTGGGACTCATTCCAGCCCACCTCTGAGCGCTGGCGTGGCACCTCCCCTCCTACACCCTGGGCCAGGTGGGCTGGTCTGCCACTGGCACGGGCGTCAGGTGAAAGCCCAGCTGGGGAAGGCAAGACCCAGCCCCACCCCTTCCACCCGAGGCCCCGCCCACCCCTGCCCGATCCTGTCTGGCCACGTGGAGAGCTGAGGCTATCGTAATGTCCCCAGCCCAGTCCCACCGTGGCCCCATCCTCTCCCTGCCAGGCTACTGAGCTGGCCAGCCTTCCCCAGGGCAGCCGGGCTGTCACGTTACCGGATTTTAAGGGGAGCAGCCAGGTCACTGCTGCACCCATGGGGGGTGTTCGCCCCAAAAGTGTTACAAAGGGGTCATGTGAGGTGTCACACAAACGCTCACCTTCCGCTGACTGTGTGTGCTGGTCATGTGATTGGACAATGTCTGTGTGTGGAGTTGTGTACATGGACTGTGGGGACGCTGGGAACTTCTCTGGCTGTGGCTGAGCAGTGGGCCAGGAATGCTCAGCCAATGGCTATGCTAATGAGCGAGGGTCAATGGATCTCTAAATGCCAGAGACACACCTGGCCACTGACCATGTGACCCTCTCCGGCTTGGAAGAGGCCAGGGATGGATAGAAAACGCCCTGTGGCCGACTCCATCTTTGCCTTCAGTTCTGCTCCTGATCCCGGATGCGGCCTCGCAGGGAATCACGAGCTGGAAAGACCTGTGAACCCATCCTGGCATAGGATGTGCACCAAGGACTTTTAAACCAGCAGCTGTAACATCTCTACTAGAGCCTGCATGGAGACTGGGAGATTGGATGCATGTAACGTACGATACTTTACCAGCCTCACGCTCAGGCTTTTCTTTCCCTTAGTAATAAACCTTTAGCTGTAGATTCTAGAGGACTGGCTCAGCGAGATTTGTGGGTAAGATCCTGAGTGTAAATTGACCAGGGATCTGTGGCTGGTTTCTTGGGACTGGAGAACCCGTTTGGGGAAGGTGAGATCAGGTCCTATGACCCCTCACCTGTGCTAGGCCCGGGGCTGTTTGGGGCATGGAGAGAGCTGGGATATCCGAGGGGTTTTGCTCGTGAGGCTTTTGGCTGGCCAGATCGGCAGCTGAAGCGCTCGGTGCGACTGGTTTGTGGCATCTTTGGGAAGGGCCGCCACTCGGGGGCTGTAAGAAGCCCCAAGTTTGAGCAATTCACCCTGAGCGGATGCCCTCAGCAGTGCCCAGACCTGGCCTGGGCCATTACAGGCTGCCACGCCATTGCTCCACCCTTCCCTGGGGACCGGGGGGAGCCGGGCTGCCACGCCGTGGTTCCATCCTTCCCCTGGGGCCAGGGGGAGCCATGATTCCACCCTTCCCCGGGGGCTGGAAGGAGCCGGGCTGCCACACCGTGGTTCCACCCTTCCCCGGGGGCTGGGAGGAGCCGGGCTGCCACGCCGTGGTTCCACCCTTCCCCGGGGGGTGGAAGGAGCCGGGCTGCCACGTCGTGGTTCCACCCTTCCCTGGGGGCTGGAAGGAGCCGGGCTGCCATGCCGTGGTTCCACCCTTCCCCGGGGGCTGGGAGGAGATGAGCTGCCACATCGTGGTTCCACCCTTCCCCGGGGGCTGGAAGGAGCCGGGCTGCCACACCGTGGTTCCACCTTTCCCCGGGGGCTGGAAGGAGCCGGGCTGCCACACCGTGGTTCCACCCTTCCCCAGGGGCCAGGGGGAGCTGGGCTGCCACGCCGTGGTTCCACCCTTCCCCGGGGGCTGGGAGGAGCCGGGCTGCCACGCCGTGGTTCCACCCTTCCCCGGGGGCTGGGAGGAGATGAGCTGCCACGTCGTGGTTCCACCCTTCCCCAGGGGCTGGAAGGAGCCGGGCTGCCACGCCGTGGTTCCACCCTTCCCCGGGGGCTGGGAGGAACCGGGCTGCCACGCCGTGGTTCCACCTTTCCCCGGGGGCTGGAAGGAGCCGGGCTGCCACACCGTGGTTCCACCCTTCCCCAGGGGCCAGGGGGAGCTGGGCTGCCACGCCGTGGTTCCACCCTTCCCTGGGGGCTGGGAGGAGCTGGGCTGCCACGCCATGGTTCCACCCTTCCCTGGGGCTGGGGGGAGCCAGGCTGCCAAGCCGTGGTTCCACCCTTCTCCGGGGGTCAGGGGGAGCTGGGCTGCCACGCCGTGGTTCCACCCTTCCCCGGGGGCCGGGGGGAGCCAGGCTGCCACGCCATGGTTCCACCTTTCCTCAGGGTCTGTGGGGAGCCGGGCTGCCACGCCATGGTTCCACCCTTCCTCAGAGGCAGCTCCAGCCTTCAGCAGTCGGTCGTGTAGGCAGTTCTGGGAAGGCTGTGCCCCCACCCCTTGCCTCCATTCCCGACCACCCACGGCCACGGGAGATGGGGGTAACTCTCCCTCCTGCTGCCCTGCAAGCCCAGGGAGGGGGAGAGAGACAGGGGCTACGCCTGCTCCTGCCAGCTACTGTTCTGCACCCTGACTTCCTCAGCGCATGCACGGGGGGGTGATAAACCCACCAGGCCTGCAGCCCGGGCAGGAGCAGCCAGGGCCAGATCCCCGTTACCACCGCTGCGCTGAGGGATAAGGGAGACCGGCCCGGCCCCTGTGCCATGCAGCCTGCGAGGGCCACGGGAGGGTCTGTCACAACAGCATTGACAGGCTCCCCCAGCCCCGCACAAGGGGCCGTGTCCCGAGGGTCCCTGGAGGCTGCCCCAGGGCCCAGCAGCAGCAGCCCCACAGCCGTGGGCGGCTCCGCACCTGCAGGGAAGAGAAGGAGGGACACTTACTTTGAGGGAACCGCGGGGGGTTGTCGTTGACGTCCGTGATCACAATGGTGACGGTGGTGGAGCCGGACAAGCCGCCCAGCTGCCCCGCCATGTCCGTGGCTCGGATCACCACTTCATACCGGTCCTGCGTTTCCCTGTCCAGATTGGCCACGGCCGTCCGGATCACACCTGCAAAAGGCCACAGGGGGCAGCGAGCGTGAGCCATGGAGCACCCGTCTGACTGCCCCTGCCCTGGCAGTTGGCAGGGGGGCTCCAGGCCAGGCTCGGGGCCAGAGCATGGCCACAAGGCAGGGCCCCCCCCCCCCCCCCGCCAGCAGGATGCAGCCTCTCCCCCTCCCCCCAGGCTTGCAGCTCGGAAGAGGCTGCAACAGGGACAGGCGCGGAGCTGGAGAGCCTGCACTCCCCTGTCCGGCTGACAGGACCAATTATCCCCGCTCACCTGCATGGGGCGTGGTGAAGCCGTGGCCAGGGTGGCTCCTCTGAGCAGCCCCCAGCTCTCGCGGCCAGGCACAATTTCTCCCACCTCCCCGGACGCTGTCCCCTCAGCTCTGCCAGAAAGGCCTTTCTCCAGCGGGCGGGGCAATGCCCCATGGCCCCCCTCGCAGGTTTGGGCCCAGCCCCCCCGGCACCCCATGGCTGCAGCCTCCCACGTGCAAAGCCCCCCCGTGAGCGGAGCTGCCAGAGCCGCCTGGACGGGCTGCGGCCATTCCCGCGGGGAAGGGGGTGCACGAGGCGGGGGGCTTGTCCCCACAGCCACCCTGCCACGCCCAGGGCTGCGTTTGCATTCTTAACGAGCACAGGAAGATACAAGGCGGGAGCCCTCTGAGGTGGGCGGGGCAGCCAGGGCCCGGCTCCAGAGCAGGCTGCTCCCCGGGGCGCTGGAGCCAGCCAGCCACGCGGCTCCGAACGCGACACCGTTAGTCGGGGGGAAGCCCATCGCGTTCCCATGGCAGCCATTGCGGGGATTGAAGGGGCAGGAAGGGTTTAATAACGAAATCGACTCGTCAGCACAAGAGCACCGGGCTGCGACGGAGACGAGTCCCAGCGCTCAGCACACGAGTCAGGGTTGCACGGAGCCACTTCATGGGCCGCGCCCCACTACAGCCCCGGCAGCGCGGCCCCGCCAGCCCCACGCGGCGCGGCACCCGGCCCCGCCAGCCCCCCACAGCGTGGTACCCGGCCCCGCCAGCCCCCCACAGCGCGGCACCCGGCCCCGCCAGCCCCACACGGCGCGGTACCCGGACCCACCCCACACAGTGCGGTACCCGGCCCCGCCCCACACAGCGCGGCACCCGGCCCCGCCAGCCCCCCACAGCGCGGCACCCGGCCCCGCCCGCCCCCCACAGCGCGGCATCCGGCCCAGCCAGCCCCACACAGCGCGGTACCCGGCCCAGCCAGCCCCACACAGCGCGGTACCCGGCCCAGCCAGCCCCACACAGCGCGGTACCCGGACCCACCCCACACAGCGCGGTACCCAGCCCCGCCCCACACAGCGCGGCATCCGGCCCCGCCAGCCCCCCACAGCGTGGTACCCGGCCCCGCCAGCCCCACACGGCGCGGCACCCGGCCCCGCCAGCCCCACACGGCGCGGTACCCGGACCCACCCCACACAGTGCGGTACCCGGCCCCGCCCCACACAGCGCGGCACCCGGCCCCGCCCCACACAGCGCGGCACCCGGCCCCGCCCCACACAGCGCGGCACCCGGCCCCGCCAGCCCCCCACAGCGCGGCACCCGGCCCCGCCCCCCACAGCGCGGCACCCGGCCCAGCCAGCCCCACACAGCGCGGTACCCGGACCCACCCCACACAGCGCGGTACCCAGCCCCGCCCCACACAGCGTGGCACCCGGGCCTCACAGCCCCCGACAGTGCGGTACCCGGCCCTGATCCACACAGCGCGGCGCCCGGCCCCGACAGCCCCACACAGCACGGTACCCGGCCCAGCACCACAAAGCGCAGTACCTGGCCCAGCCCCTCACAGCGCGGTACCCGGCCCCAACAGCCCCAAACAGCGCGGAACCTGGCCCCAAAACCTCCACAAAGCGAAGCGCCCAGCCCCACACAGCGCGGTACCCAGCCCTGACAGCCCCACATAGCAAGGTACCTGGAACCAAGAGCTCCAAACAGCGCGGTACCCGGCCCAGCCCCACACAGCGCGGCACCCGGCCCCGACAGCCCCAAACAGCATGGAACCTGGCCCAGCCCCACACAACGCAGTACCTGGCCCAGCCCCTCACAGCGCAGTACCCGGCCCCAACAGCCCCAAACAGCATGGAACCTGGCCCAGCCCCACACAGCGCAGCACCCGGCCCTGACAGCCCCACACAGAGCAGCACACGGCCCAGTCAGCCCCACACAGCACAGCACCCGGCCCTGCCAGCCCCACATAGCACGGTACCCGGCCCCACCAGCCCCACATAGCAAGGTACCTGGAACCAAGAACTCCAAACAGCGCGGTACCTGGCCCCCACAGCGCGGTACCCGGCCCCGACAGCCCCCCGCTGCGCGGCGCTCGGCCCCCCAAACCACACAGCGCCGTACCCGGCCCAGCCCAACAGAGCGCGATATCCGGCCCCGACAGCCCCCCACAGCGCAGTACCCAGCCAAGCCCCCCACAGCGCGGCACCCAACCCAGACCCACACAGAGAAGTACCTGGCCCCGACAGCCCCACACAGCGCGGCACCCGGCCCCGCCAGCCCCACACAGCGCGGCACCCGGCCCCACTAGCCCCCACAGCGCGGCACCCGGCCCCGCCAGCCCCCCACAGCGCGGCACCCGGACCCACCCCACACAGCGCGGTACCTAGCCCCGCCCCACACAGCGTGGCACCCGGGCCTCAGCCCCCCACAGTGCAGTACCCGGCCCTGACCCACACAGCGCGGCGCCCGGCCCCGACAGCCCCACACAGCACGGTACCCGGCCCAGCACCAAAAAGCGCAGTACCTGGCCCAGCCCCTCACAGCGCGGTACCCGGCCCCAACAGTCCCAAACAGCGTGGTACCTGTCCCAGCCCCACACAGCGCGGTATCCGGCCCAGCCCCACACAGTGTGGCGCCTGGCCCTCACAGCCCCCCACAGTGCGGTACCCGGCCCAGCCCCAAACAGCACGGTACCTGGCCCAGCCCCTCACAGCACGGTACCTGGCCCCAACAGCCCCACACAGAGCAGTACCCGGCCCAGCCCCACACAGCGCGGTACCCGGCCCAGCCCCTCACAGCGCGGTACCCGGCCCCAACAGCCCCAAACAGCGTGGAACCTGGCCCAGCCCCACACAGCGCAGCGCCTGGCCCCAAAACCTCCACAAAGCGCAGCGCCCAGCCCCACACAGCGCGGTACCCGGCCCAGCCCCTCACAGCGCGGTACCCGGCCCCAACAGCCCCAAACAGCGCGGTACCTGGCCCAGCCCCACACAGCGCGGTACCTGGCCCAGCCCCTCACAGCACGGTACCTGGCCCCAACAGCCCCAAACAGCGTGGTACCTGGCCCAGCCCCACACAGCGCGGTACCCGGCCCAGCCCCTCACAGCGCGGTACCCGGCCCCAACAGCCCCAAACAGCGCGGTACCTGGCCCAGCCCCACACAGCGCGGCACCCGGCCCCGACAGCCTCCGGCAGTGCGGCACACGGCCCCACCAGCCCCACATAACACGGTACCTGGAACCGAGAGCTCCACACAGAGCGGCGCCCGGCCCAGCCACATGCAACACGGCACCCGGCCTCGACAGCCCCACACAGCGCGGTACCTGGCCCCCACAGCCCCACACAGCGCGGTACCCGGCCCCGACAGCCCCCCACAGTGCGACCCGCGGCCCCGACAGCCCCAAACAGCGCGGTACCTGGCCCCCACAGCCCCACACAGCGCGGTACCTGGCCCCCACAGCCCCACACAGTGCGACCCGCGGCCCCGACAGCCCCAAACAGCGCTGTACCCGGCCCAGCCCCAAACAGCGTGGCGCCCGGGCGTCACAGCCCCCACAGCGCGGCACCCGGCCCCGACAGCCCCAAACAGCGCAGCACCCAGCCCCGATAGCTTCCAGGCAGTGCGGCACACGGTCCCGACAGCCCCACACAGCACGGAACCCGGCCCCGCCAGCCCCACAGAGCACGGCACCCGGCCCCGCCAGCCCCACACAGCACGGAACCCGGCCCCGCCAGCCCCACAGAGCACGGCACCCAGCCCCGCCAGCCCCACACAGCACGGAACCCGGCCCCGCCAGCCCCACACAGCACGGCACCCGGCCCCGCCAGCCCCACACAGCACGGAACCCGGCCACGCCAGCCCCACACAGCACGGCACCCGGCCCCGCCAGCCCCACACAGCACGGCACCCGGCCCCGCCAGCCCCACACAGCACGGCACCCGGCCCCGCCAGCCCCACACAGCACGGCACCCGGCCCCGCCAGCCCCACACAGAGCAGCACACGGCCCAGCCAGTCCCACACAGCGCGACACCCGGACCCGCCAGCCCCATACAGCACAGCACAGCACAGCACAGCACCCGGCCCGGCCAGCCCCACACAGGGCAGCACACAGCCCGGCCAGCCCCACACAGGGCAGCACACAGCCCGGCCAGCCCCACACAGGGCAGCACACGGCCAAGCCAGCCCCACGCGGCGCGACACCCGGCCCCGCCAGCCTCACACAGCACAGCACAGCACCCGGCCCGGCCAGCCCCACACAGGGCAGCACACGGCCCGGCCAGCCCCACACAGGGCAGCACACGGCCCAGCCAGTCCCACACAGCGCGACACCCGGCCCCGCCAGCCCCACACAGCACGGCACCCGGCCCCGCCAGCCCCACACAGCACGGCACCCGGCCCCGCCAGCCCCACACAGCACGGCACCCGGCCCCGCCAGCCCCACACAGCACAGCACAGCACCCAGCCCGGCCAGCCCCACACAGGGCAGCACACGGCCCGGCCAGCCCCACACAGGGCAGCACACGGCCAAGCCAGCCCCACGCGGCGCGGCACCCGGCCCTGACAGCCCCACACAGAGAAGTACCCAGCCCCGACAGCCCCACATAGATCGGCGCTCAGCCCCCACAGCCTCACACAGTGCGGTTGTGACGTAGTGGGGGTACCTGGCTGGTTTCTATGCTGCTGGCTCTGGGGGAACCCCCACTGGCTGCTGTGGGTACCACGACCCAGCAAAACAGGATGAGTCACTATGCAAACCAGTGGCCAGACACCCCCCATGGAGAGGAACAAAGGAAGGTGGAATGCTGCCTTGGCTGGGGGGCAGGGCTGGAAGGGAGGGAGTTGGTGGCTGGCTGTCGGAGGGCATGGAGGAGAGCCTAGGGGAAGGGGCTGGAGTTTAGGGGCCCAGTCTCCCCCATCTCAAGGGGGCCTGAGGCATCCTAGCCCAGTTCCTGTAACCAGATTACATCTGTGCTGCGCTGTGCTGGAGGAGCAATAAACCACCCTCAATTCCACTGGCTGGTGCAGTCTGTTTGTGCCATTTCGGGGTGCAGGAGACGGGGAACCCCCAACGCGCCGTCACAGCGGTACCTGCCCAAGCCCCACACAGCGCAGTACCCGGCCCTGACAGCCCCACACAGCGCGGCGCCCGGCCCCGAAACCTCCACACAGCACGGTACCCAGCCCCCACAGCCCCACACAGCGCCGTAACCGGCCTAGCCCCACACAGCGTGGTACCCGGCCCTGACAGCCCCACACAGCACAGTACCCAGCCCTGACAGCCTCCGGCAGTGCGGCACCCAGTCCCGACAGCCCCACGCAGAGCACCACACGGCCCCGACAGCCCCACACGGCACGGCACCCGGCCCCGACATCCCCACACAGAGCGGCGCCCGGCCCCGATAGCTCCAAACAGCGCGGTACCTGGCACAGCCCCACACAGCGCGGTACCTGGCCCCGACAGCCCCCCACTGTGAGACCCCCGGCCCCGACAGCCCCACGCAGAGCACCACACGGCCCCGACAGCCCCACACAGCACGGCACCCGGCCCCGACATCCCCACACAGAGCGGCGCCCGGCCCCGATAGCTCCAAACAGCGCGGTACCTGGCCCAGCCCCACACAGCGCGGTACCCGGCCCCGACAGCCCCCCACTGTGAGACCCCCGGCCCCGACAGCCCCACACAGCGTGCCACCCGGCCCCCAAAGACCCCCAAAGCACGGTCCTCGGTGCCCACAGCCCCTCACAGCGCCATACCCGGCCCTGACAGCCCCCCACAGCGCGGTACCCAGCCCCCAAAACCGCCACAGCGCCGTACCTAGCCCAGCCCCACAGAGCACTATATCCGGGCCCGACAGCCCCCCACAGCGCGGCGCCCGGCCCTGCCAGCCCCACGCAGCACAGCGCCTGGCCCCGAGTGCCCCACAGAGCATGGCGCCCGGCCCAGCCAGCCCCACACAGCGCGGCACCCGGCCCCAACAGCTTCACACAGCGCAGCCCCCGGCCCCCCAAAGCCCCACACCCAGCCCCGACAGCCCCACACAGTGCAGCACCCGACCCAGCCAGCCCCACACAGCGCGCCACCCGGCCCTGAGAGCCCCACGCAGAGTGGCGCCCGACCCAGCCAGCCCCACACAGCGCGGCACCCGGCCCTGAGAGCCCCACGCAGAGTGGCGCCCGACCCAGCCAGCCCCACACAGCGCGGCACCCGGCCCTGAGAGCCCCACGCAGAGTGGCGCCTGACCCAGCCAGCCCCACACAGCGCGGCACCCGGCCCTGAGAGCCCCACGCAGAGTGGCGCCCGGCCCTGACAGCCCCGGGCAGCATGGCGCATGGCCCAACAAGCCCCACACAGCGTGGCACCCTGCCCCGACAGCCCCACACAGCGCGGCACCCTGCCCAGACAGCCCCACACAGCACGGTACCTGGCCCAGCCCCCCACAGCACAGCACACGGCCCCGACAGCCCCACACAGCACGGTACCTGGCCCTGACAGCCCCACACAGCACAGCACCCGGCCCCAACAGCCCCACACAGCACGGTACCTGGCCCTGACAGCCCCACACAGCACGGTACCTGGCCCAGCCCCCCACAGCACAGCACCCGGCCCCGACAGCCCCACACAGCACGGTACCTGGCCCTGACAGCCCCACACAGCACAGCACACGGCCCCTACAGCCCCACACAGCACGGTACCTGGCCCAGCCCCCCACAGCACAGCACCCGGCCCCGACAGCCCCACACAGCACGGCACCTGGCCCCGACAGCCCCACACAGCACGGTACCTGGCCCAGCCCCCCACAGCACAGCACACGGCCCCTACAGCCCCACACAGCACGGCACCCAGCCCCGACAGCCCCACACAGCACGGCCCCCGGCCCCGACAGCCCCACACAGCGCGGCACCCGGCCCCGACAGCCCCACACAGCACAGCACCCGGCCCGGCCAGCCCCACACAGCGCGGCGCCCGGCCCTGAGAGCCCCACGCAGAGTGGCGCCCGGCCCTGACAGCCCCGGGCAGCGTGGCGCATGGCCCAACAAGCCCCACACAGCGTGGCACCCTGCCCCGACAGCCCCACACAGCGCGGCGCCCAGATCCGACAGCACCACACAGCGCGGCACCCTGCCCAGACAGCCCCACACAGCACGGTACCTGGCCCTGACAGCCCCACACAGCGCGGTACCTGGCTCTGACAGCCCCACACAGCACGGTACCTGGCCCTGACAGCCCCACACAGCACGGTACCTGGCCCTGACAGCCCCACACAGCGCGGTACCTGGCCCTGACAGCCCCACACAGCGCGGTACCTGGCCCCGACAGCCCCACACAGCACGGTACCTGGCCCTGACAGCCCCACACAGCGCGGTACCTGGCCCTGACAGCCCCACACAGCGCGGTACCTGGCCCTGACAACCCCACACAGCACGGTACCTGGCCCTGACAGCCCCACACAGCACGGTACCTGGCCCCGACAGCAACACAGAGCACGGTACCTGGCCCTGACAGCCCCACACAGCACGGCACTCGGCCCCGACAGCCCCACACAGCGCAGCATCTGGCTCTGTCATCCCAACACAGAGTGGCGCCCGGCCCAGCCAACCCCACACAGCGCAGCGCCCGGCCCCAACAGCTTCACACAGTGCAGCCCCCGGCCCCCACAGTCCCACAGCCAGCCCCGACAGCCCCACACAGTGCAGCACCCGACCCAGCCAGCCCCACACAGTGCAGCACCCGACCCAGCCAGCCCCACACAGTGCAGCACCCGACCCTAAGAGCCGCACGCAGAGTGGCGCCCAGCCCTGACAGCCCCGGGCAGCGTAGCGCACGGCCCAAGCAGCCCCACACAGCGTGGCACCCTGCCCCGACAGCCCCACACAGCACGGTACCCGGCCCCGACAGCCCCACACAGCGCAGCACACGGGCCACTGACACCCCTGAGAGCCCCACACAGCGCGGTATCCGGCCCATCCAGTTCCACACACCTTGGCACCCGGCCCGGCCAGCCCCCCACAGCGCGGCACCCGGCCCGGCCAGCCCCACACAGCGCGGCACCCGGCCCGGCCAGCCCCATATAGCACGGCACCCGGCCCGGCCAGCCCCACACAGCATGGCACCCGGCCCCGACAGCCCCACACAGCACGGTACCTGGCTCTGCCATCCCCACACAGAGCGGCGCCCGGCCCAGCCAGCCCCACACAGCACGGTACCCGGCCCCGCCAGCCCCACACAGCACGGCACCCGGCCCCGCCAGCCCCACACAGCACAGCACCCGGCCCCGCCAGCCCCACACAGCACGGCACCCGGCCCCGCCAGCCCCACACAGCACGGCACCCAGCCCCGCCAGCTCCACACAGCGCAGCACCCGGCCAGGCCAGCCCCACACAGAGCAGCACACGGCCCAGCCAGCCCCACACGGCGCGGCACCCGGCCCTGACAGCCCCACACAGCACGGCACCCGGCCCCGCCAGCCCCACACAGCACGGCACCCAGCCCCGCCAGCTCCACACAGCGCAGCACACGGCCCAGCCAGCCCCACACGGCGCGGCACCCGGCCCTGACAGCCCCACACAGAGAAGTACCTGGCCCCGACAGCCCCCCACAGTGCGACCCGCGGCCCCGCCAGCCCCACACAGCACGGCGCCCGGCCCCAAAACCTCCACACAGCGCGGTACCCAGCCCACACAGTGCCGTAACCGGCCCTGACAGCCCCACACAGAGCGGCGCCCGGCCCCGACAGCCCCACACAGCGTGCCACCCGGCCCCCACATACCCTGAAAGCACGGTCCTCGGTCCCCACCGCCCCTCACAGCGCCGTACCTGGCCCCGACAGCCCCCCACAGCGCGGTACCCAGCCCCCAAAACCGCCACAGCGCCGTACCTGGCCCAGCCCCACAGAGCGCGATATCCGGGCCCGACAGCCCCCCACAGCGCGGAGCCCGGCCCCGACAGCCCCACACAGCGTGGGAACCGGCCCAGCCCCACGCAGCACAGCGCCCGGCCCCAAGTACCCCACACAGCACGGCGCCCGGCCCAGCCAGCCCCACACTGCGCGGCACCCGGCCCCAACAGCTTCATACAGCGCAGCCCCCGGCCCCCCGACAGCCCCACACAGTGCAGCACCCGACCCAGCCAACCCCACACAGTGCAGCACCCGACCCAGCCAGCCCCACACAGTGCAGCACCCGGATCCGACAGCCCCACACAGCACGGTACCTGGCCCTGACAGCCCCACACAGCACGGTACCTGGCCCTGACAGCCCCACACAGCATGGCACCCGGCCCCGACAGCCCCACACAGCACGGTACCTGGCTCTGCCATCCCCACACAGAGCGGCGCCCGGCCCAGCCAGCCCCACAGCCAGCCCCGACAGCCCCACACAGTGCAGCACCCGACCCAGCCAGCCCCACACAGTGCAGCACCTGACCCAGCCAGCCCCACACAGTGCGGCGCCCGGCCCTGAGAGCCCCACACAGAGTGGCGCCCGGCCCTGACAGCCCCGGGCAGCGTAGCGCACGGCCCAACCAGCCCCACACAGCGCGGCGCCCGGATCCGACAGCACCACACAGCGCGGCACCCGGCCCTGACAGCCCCACACAGCACGGTACCTGGCCCAGCCCCCCACAGCACAGCACACGGCCCCTACAGCCCCCCACAGCACGGAACCTGGCCCTGACAGCCCCACACAGCACGGCACCCGGCCCCGACAACCCCACACAGCACGGTACCTGGCCCTGACAGCCCCACACAGCACGGTACCTGGCCCAGCCCCCCACAGCACAGCACACGGCCCCTACAGCCCCACACAGCACGGAACCTGGCCCTGACAGCCCCACACAGCACGGCACCCGGCCCCGACAACCCCACACAGCACGGTACCTGGCCCTGACAGCCCCACACAGCACGGAACCTGGCCCTGACAGCCCCACACAGCACAGCACAGTACCTGGCTCCAACAGTTCCACACAACGCGGCACCCGGCCCAGCCCCACACAGCACGGTACCTGGCCCTGACAGCCCCACACAGCACAGTACCCGGCTCCGACAGTTCCACACAGCACGGCACCCGGCCCCGACAGCCCCACACAGCACAGCACAGTACCTGGCTCCAACAGTTCCACACAACGCGGCACCCGGCCCAGCCCCACACAGCACGGAACCTGGCCCTGACAGCCCCACACAGCACGGTACCTGGCCCTGACAGCCCCACACAGCACGGAACCTGGCCCTGACAGCCCCACACAGCACGGAACCTGGCCCTGACAGCCCCACACAGCACGGCACCCGGCCCCGACAGCCCCACACAGCACAGCACAGTACCTGGCTCCAACAGTTCCACACAACGCGGCACCCGGCCCAGCCCCACACAGCACGGTACCGAGCCCAGCTAGCCGCACGCAGCGCGGCGCCCGGCCCCGCAAGCCCCACACAGCGCGGCGCCCGGCCCCCACAGCCCCACTCCTGGCCCCCACAACTCCACAGAGCTTGGTACCTGGCACCAACAGCCCCTCTCAGCGCGGTACCTGGCCCCGACAGCCCCAGACAGCGCAGTACCCGGCCCAGCCAGCCCCACACAGCGCGGCGCCCGGCCCACTGACAGCCCCACACAGCCGTCCCCTGATACACAGCTCTTTCTACGATCTGTGCTGGTTCAGCTGGCAGCTGTGGGCAGGCCGGCTGCAGGGATCCCTGGGCCAAGGAAGGATGGAGGGGACAGGCCGGCCCCTCCCGCCAACAGCAGGAAGCTCTGGTTCCTGAGCCGTGGCAGAGGAACCCGACATGGCCACCCACCGTAGGAACACCGGCCCCGGGGCCTGGCCAGCACAGCCAACGCCTGCCGGCGAGGGGGAAGATAAATCCAGCAGCCAGGGTCAGCTAACCTGACAGGCCCCTGCACCCAGCCCTGGGGCGACAGGCCCTCGCCCGCAGGCTGAGCACGGCTCCCCAGCAGGAGCCGGCCTATGCAGGGCACTCTCAGGCCGTGCCCCACAGCCCCTGGCAGAAGTGCCTGGGGTGGCAAAACCAAAGCAGGACCAGTTCTCGGCAGGCACATGGCTCCCAGGACACTTGCGCTCCATGCTTCCAGCTGAGGGGCCAGGCGGAGACCCCGCCCCGGCGCTCTGCCAAGAGGCAGGAATGGCCAGAGCCGCCCCACACACTCGCCAGGCCTGTAGCAAGCTCAGGCTGGGGCCCGCGTGCTGCGAGCCACTGGCCTGCTCAGCCTCCGCCGGCCGGTCCCTCTTGGGGGGCACCAGGCGCCGTGTGGAGCCTCTGCTGCGCCGGGGGGCCATCACTGCCTCCACAGCCCCGCCCCTGCCGTGCTGCAGCCCCGCCCCCTGCCCCGCCTCATCCCGCAGCCCCGCCCCCTGCCCCGCCTCATCCCGCAGCCCCGCCCCCTGCTCCGCCTCATCCCCCAGCCCCCGCCCCCTGCCCCATCACTGCCTACACAGCCCCGCCCCTGCCGTGCTGCAGCCCCGCCCCCTGCCCCGCCTCATCCCGCAGCCCCGCCCCCTGCTCCGCCTCATCTCCCAGCCCCCGCCCCCTGCCCCATCACTGCCTCCAGAGCCCCGCCCCTGCCGTGCTGCAGCCCCGCCCCCTGCTCCGCCTCATTCCCCAGCCCCCGCCCCCTGCCCCATAACTGCCTCCACAGCCCCGCCCCTGCCGTGCTGCAGCCCCGCCCCCTGCCCCGCCTCATCCCGCAGCCCCGCCCTCTGCTCCGCCTCATTCCCCAGTCCCCGCCCCCTGCCCCATCACTGCCTCCACAGCCCCGCCCCTGCCGTGCTGCAGCCCCGCCCCCTGCCCCGCCTCATCCCGCAGCCCCGCCCCCTGCTCCACCTCATCCCCCAGCCCCCGCCCCCTGCCCCATCACTGCCTCCACAGCCCCGCCCCTGCCGTGCTGCAGCCCCGCCCCCTGCCCCGCCTCATCCCGCAGCCCCGCCCCCTGCTCCGCCTCATCCCCCAGCCCCCGCCCCCTGCCCCATCACTGCCTCCAGAGCCCCGCCCCTGCCGTGCTGCAGCCCCGCCCCCTGCTCCGCCTCATTCCCCAGCCCCCGCCCCCTGCCCCATCACTGCCTCCACAGCCCCGCCCCTGCCGTGCTGCAGCCCCGCCCCCTGCCCCGCCTCATCCCGCAGCCCCGCCCTCTGCTCCGCCTCATTCCCCAGTCCCCGCCCCCTGCCCCATCACTGCCCCCACAGCCCTGCCCATGCCGTGCTGCAGCCCCGCCCCCTGCCCCGCCTCATCCCGCAGCCCCGCCCCCTTCCCCACCTCATCCCCCAGCCCCCGCCCCACCTCATCCCCCAGCCCCCGCCCCGTGCCCCATCACTGCCTCCACAGCCCTGCCCATGCCGTGCTGCAGCCCCGCCCCCTGCCCCGCCTCATCCCGCAGCCCCGCCCCCTCCCCACCTCATCCCCCCGCCCCCTGCCCCGCCTCATCCCGCAGCCCCGCCCTCTGCTCCGCCTCATTCCCCAGTCCCCGCCCCCTGCCCCATCACTGCCCCCACAGCCCTGCCCCTGCTGTGCTGCAGCCCCACCCCCTGCCCCGCCTCATCCCACAGCCCCGCCCCGCCTCATCCCACAGCCCCGCCCCCTGCCCGGCCTCATTCCCCAGTCCCCGCCCCCTGCCCCATCACTGCCCCCCACAGCCCTGCCCCTGCCGTGCTGCAGCCCCACCCCCTGCCCCGCCTCATCCCACAGCCCCGCCCCGCCTCATCCCACAGCCCCGCCCCCTGCCCCACCTCATCCCCCAGCCCCCGCCCCCTGCCCTGCCTCAGTCCGCAGCCCCACCCTCTGCCTCAGCCCCGTCCCCTGCCCCGCCTCAGCCTGCAGCTGCGCCCCCGCCGCAGCCCGTAGCCCAGCCCCCTGCTCTCCCACTAGGCCTCACAACCCTGCCATCTGCAAGATGGAAATGGGCAGGGGCACCAAGCACGCCCCTCGTGTGAACTCCCTGTGCACACACCCGTGCGCGCCCCCAAACACTCCCACAAGCGTATTCTCACGCCGGGCAGAGAAAAGCCGCCTGTGGCGAGCGGGAGTCTGGCGGTGCCGGCCTGTCCGGGCGAGGGGCAGGTCGAAGCGAGACGGGCGAACCGGACGGTTCATTCACTCGTACTGCGGGACACAGGCCGCGGGGCCCTGGCCCGTCCAGCATCACTCCCTCTTCCCTCCCGGACTCAGCCGCGTGTCCCGGCCTGCCTGAGGGGTGGAGCAGCTGCCGCTGTTCCTTTGCTGACTACTCGAGGCCATTTCCGTGTGAGCTGCACTCGGGGCCGGGTGAGCACAGCGCAGCCGTACGGGCACCTCGCTGCTCGGGGCACAGGCAGGAAAGGAGCTGCCCTGGGCCCCGACAACAGGGGCTGTTGCATCCACGTCCTGCCCCCTCCCGCCCCCGCCCTGCTCCCTCCCGCCCCGCGTCCTGCTCCCTCCCGCCCGGCGTCCTGCTCCCTCCCGCCCCGCGTCCTGCTCCCTCCCATGCATCCCCGTCCTGCTCCCTCCCGCCCCGCGTCCTGCTCTCTCCCATGCATCCCCGTCCTGCTCCCTCCCGCCCCGCGTCCTGCTCCCTCCCATGCATCCCCGTCCTGCTCCCTCCCGCCCCGCGTCCTGCTCCCTCCCATGCATCCCCGTCCTGCTCCCTCCCGCCCCGCGTCCTGCTCCCTCCCGCCCCGCATCCTGCCCTCTCCCGCCCCGCGTCCTGCTCCCTCCCGCCCCGCGTCCTGCTCCCTCCCGCCCGGCGTCCTGCTCCCTCCCGCCCCCATCCTGCTCCCTCCCGCCCCGCGTCCTGCTCCCTCCCATGCATCCCCGTCCTGCTCCCTCCCGCCCCGCGTCCTGCTCTCTCCCATGCATCCCCGTCCTGCTCCCTCCCGCCCCGCGTCCTGCTCCCTCCCATGCATCCCCGTCCTGCTCCCTCCCGCCCCGCGTCCTGCTCCCTCCCGCCCCGCATCCTGCCCTCTCCCGCCCCGCGTCCTGCTCCCTCCCGCCCCGCGTCCTGCTCCCTCCCATGCATCCCCGTCCTGCTCTCTCCCGCCCCCGTCCTGCTCCCTCCCGCCCCGCGTCCTGCTCCCTCCCATGCATCCCCGTCCTGCTCCCTCCCGCCCCGCGTCCTGCTCCCTCCCGCCCCCGTCCTGCTCCCTCCCGCCCCGCGTCCTGCTCCCTCCCGCCCCCGTCCTGCCCCCTCCCGCCCGGCGTCCTGCTCCCTCCCGCCCCGCGTCCTGCTCCCTCCCATGCATCCCCGTCCTGCTCCCTCCCGCCCCGCGTCCTGCTCCCTCCCGCCCCCGTCCTGCCCCCTCCCGCCCGGCGTCCTGCTCCCTCCCATGCATCCCCGTCCTGCTCCCTCCCATGCATCCCCGTCCTGCTCCCTCCCGCCCCGCGTCCTGCTCCCTCCCGCCCCGCGTCCTGCTCCCTCCCATGCATCCCCGTCCTGCTCCCTCCCGCCCCGCGTCCTGCTCCCTCCCATGCATCCCCGTCCTGCTCTCTCCCGCCCCGCGTCCTGCTCTCTCCCGCCCCGCGTCCTGCTCCCTCCCGCCCCGCGTCCTGCTCCCTCCCATGCATCCCCGCCCTGCTCTCTCCCGCCCCGCGTCCTGCTCTCTCCCGCCCCGCGTCCTGCTCCCTCCCATGCATCCCCGTCCTGCTCTCTCCCGCCCCGCGTCCTGCCCTCTCCCGCCCCGCGTCCTGCCCTCTCCCGCCCCGCATCCTGCTCCCTCCCATGCATCCCCGTCCTGCCCTCTCCCGCCCCGCATCCTGCCCTCTCCCGCCCCCGTCCTGCCCTCTCCCGCCCCCGTCCTGCTCTCTCCCATGCATCCCCGTCCTGCCCTCTCCCGCCCCGCGTCCTGCCCTCTCCCGCCCCGCGTCCTGCCCTCTCCCGCCCCCGCCCTGCTCCCTCCCACCCCGCGTCCTGCTCCCTCCCGCCCCGCGTCCTGCTCCCTCCCGCCCCGCGTCCTGCTCCCTCCCATGCATCCCCGTCCTGCTCTCTCCCGCCCCGCGTCCTGCTCTCTCCCGCCCCGCGTCCTGCTCCCTCCCGCCCCGCGTCCTGCTCCCTCCCATGCATCCCCGTCCTGCTCCCTCCCATGCATCCCCGTCCTGCTCTCTCCCGCCCGGCGTCCTGCTCTCTCCCGCCCCCGTCCTGCTCTCTCCCATGCGCCCCCGTCCTGCTCTCTCCCAGGCGCCCCCGTCCTGCTCTCTCCCAGGCGCCCCCGTCCTGCCCTCTCCCGCCCCCGTCCTGCTCTCTCCCATGCGCCCCCGTCCTGCTCTCTCCAGCCCCCGTCCTGCCCTCTCCCATGCGCCCCCGTCCTGCTCTCTCCCGCCCCCGTCCTGCCCTCTCCCGCCCCCGTCCTGCTCTCTCCCGCCCCCGTCCTGCTCTCTCCCATGCGCCCCCGTCCTGCTCTCTCCCATGCGCCCCCGTCCTGCTCTCTCCAGCCCGCGTCCTGCCCTCTCCCGCCCCCGTCCTGCTCTCTCCCGCCCCCGTCCTGCTCTCTCCCGCCCCCGTCCTGCTCTCTCCCGCCCCCGTCCTGCTCTCTCCCATGCATCCACGTCCTGCTCTCTCCCATGCATCCACGTCCTGCTCTCTTCCATGCGCCCCCATCCTGCTCTCTCCAGCCCGCGTCCTGCTCTCTCCAGCCCCCGTCCTGCTCTCTCCCGCCCCCGTCCTGCTCTCTCCCGCCCCCGTCCTGCTCTCTCCCGCCCCCGTCCTGCTCTCTCCCGCCCCCGTCCTGCTCTCTCCCATGCGCCCCCGTCCTGCTCTCTCCCATGCGCCCCCGTCCTGCTCTCTCCCATGCGCCCCCGTCCTGCTCTCTCCCATGCGCCCCCGTCCTGCTCTCTCCCATGCGCCCCCGTCCTGCTCTCTCCAGCCCGCGTCCTGCCCTCTCCAGCCCGCGTCCTGCCCTCTCCCGCCCCCGTCCTGCCCTCTCCCGCCCCCGTCCTGCCCTCTCCCGCCCCCGTCCTGCCCTCTCCAGCCCCCGTCCTGCTCTCTCCAGCCCCCGTCCTGCCCTCTCCAGCCCCCGTCCTGCTCTCTCCCGCCCCCGTCCTGCTCTCTCCCGCCCCCGTCCTGCTCTCTCCCGCCCCCGTCCTGCTCTCTCCCGCCCCCGTCCTGCTCTCTCCAGCCGGCTCGGCTAAGCGGGAGGGGCCAGCGAGGCGCAATGCCGCCGCGCCCTTCCTGCAGACAGGGTGGCTGGCGTGTCAGCCCCCCGGCCACTCACCGGTTGTCCTGTCCACAGTGAAGCGCTGCTCCCCGTCCAGCACGCTGTACACCACCCTGGCGCTGCTGCCGTACGTGGGGTCGTCGGCATCCGAGGCCATCACCTGCATCACGGACGTGCCTGCAGGACACAAGACAAGCCTGGAGCAGCTGGCAGAGCCTGCAGGCCTGGCCAAAGCCGGACCAGCCCCGACTCAGCCCAGCCAGGGCCTGGTGAGGCCAGGACTTACACCCCTAGGGATGGAGATCCCCCCCCCCCCCCCCCCGGGAACCCAGCCCAGCGCTTCCCACCCCCAAGGGAAATCGTTTTTCCTAATCGCCAACTTAGACCCCCCCCCGCAACTTGAGCCCCTTGCGCCTTGTTCTGCCCCTGCCCCCGCTGAGAACAGCCTCTCTGGACCCCCCTGCAGGGAGCTGCAGGCTGCTCTCAAATCCCCCCTCCCTCTGCTCTTGTGCAGACTAAACAAGCCAACTCCCTCGGCCTCCCCTCGTCCGTCACGTGCTCCAGCCCCCAATCATTTTGGTCGCCTCTGCTGGCCCCTCTCCCATGCTCCCACATCCTTTGTATAGCATGTGGGGGGGGGAGGGCCAGAGCTGGACACAATCCTCCAGATGTGGCCTCCCCAGAGCCGAATAAAGGGGAATGATGACATCTCTGGATCTGCTGGCCAGGCTCCTCCTAATGCCCCCCAATACGCCATTGGCCTTCTTGGCTACAAGGGCCCCTGTTGGCTCATCTCCAGCTTCTCACCCACTGTAACCCCCAGGTCCCTGTCTGCAGAACTGCTGCTCAGCCAGTCGGTCCCCAGCCTGTACCAATACTTGGGATTCCTCCGTCCCAAGGCAGGACTCTGCACTTGTCCTTGTTGATCCTCATCAGATTTCTTTTGGCCCAATTCTCTAATCTGTCCAGGTCACTCTGGACCCTTCCCTGCCCTCCAGCGTATCTACCTCTCCCCCTAGCTTAGTGTCATCTGCAAACTTGCTGAGGGTGCAATCCATCCCCTCAGCCAGGGCGTTAGTAAAGATGTTGAACAAAACCGGCCCTAGAACCGATCCTTGGGGCACTCCACTAGAAACCGACCGCCAGCCAGACATCGAGCCGTTGATCACTACCCGCTGGGCCCAATAGTCTAGCCAGCTTTCTGTCCATCTTACAGTCCATTTATCCAATCCATGCTTCCTTAACTTGCTGGCAAGAATATTGTGGGAGACGGTATCAAAAGCCTTGCTAAAGGCAGTGGATATGATATACCTTGACTTTCCCATGTCCACAGAGCCAGTTACCTCGTCAGAGAAGCTAATCAGATTGGTCAGGCACGACTTGCCCTTGGTGAATCCAAGTGACTATTCCTGATCACTTTCCCCTCTTCCAAGTGCTTCAAAATGGATTCCTTGGGGATCCCCTCCATGATTTTTAGGGGACTGAGGTAAGGCTGACTGGCCCTGGATCGTCCTTCTTCCCTTTTTTGAAGATGGGCCCTGCATTTGCCTTTTTCCAATCATCCGGGATCTCTCCCGATCTCCACAAGTTTTCAAAGATAATGGCCAAAGGCTCCGCAATGACATTTGCCAACTCCCTCAGCACCCTCGGATGCACTAAGTCCGGACCCATGGATTTGTGTATGTTTAGCTTTTCTAAATAGTTCCTAACCTGTTCTTTACCCACCACGGGCTGTCCATCTTCATCCCATACTGCCTTGCCTACTGCATGTGTCTGGGAGCTGACCTTGTGCGTGAAGACAGATGTAAAGAAAGCATCGAGTACTTCAGCTTTTCCCACATCATCTGTCACTAGGGTACCGCCCTCAGCCAGTAAGGGCCCCACCCCCTCTCTGGTCACCCTCTTATTGCTAACATGCCTGCAGAAACCTTTCTTCTTATCCTTCACATCCCTTGCCAGCTGCAATTCCAGTCGCACTTCTGCCTTCCTGAGAACTCCGCTGCAATAGATTTATACTCCTCCCTGGTCATCCGTCCGAGCTTCCACTTCTTATAAGCTTCCTTTTTGTGTGTGAGCTCACCAAGGGTTTCCCTGCTGAGCCAAGCTGGTCGCCTACCACATTTGCTTTTCTTACTGCACATCGGGATGCTTTGTTCCTGTGCCTTCAATAAGGTGGCTTTAAAATCCTTTCCCCTTCATGTTAGCATCCCAAGGGATAATGCCCATCAGTTCCCAGAGGGAGTTCAAGGCTGCTTTTCTGAAGTCCAGGGTGTGTGTTTTGCTGCTCTCCTTTCTTCCTTTCATCAGGATCCTGAACTCGACCATCTCATGATCACTGCTTCCCAGAGAATATCTTATTGCCTCTATATAAAGCCATGGTATGCCCACATCTTGCACACGGCAGGCAGATGTGGTCGCCCGGCCTCAAAAAAGATTTCTTGGCATTGGAAAAGGTTCAAAAAAGGGCAACCAAAATGCGGAGGGGTTTGGAACGGCTGCCGTGTGAGGAGAGATTAAGAAGACAAGGGCTTTTCAGCTTAGGAAAGAGGAGACTGAGGGGGCTATGATATAAAAGAGGTCTCTAAAATAGTTTCCACCAGTCATGTTTATTTACTGCTCCCATAACACAAGAACTAGGGGTCAGCAAGTGAACGTACTAAGTAGTAGATTTAAAAGAAACAAGAGGAAGTTTTTCTTTCCACAAGGCATAATCAACCTGTGGAACTCCTCGCCAGAGGAGATTGTGAAGGTCAAGACTTGAACAGGGTTCAAGAAAGAGTTAGCTGAATCCATGGAGGTGATGGCTCTTAAGCCAGGATGGGCAGGGAGGGTCCCTGGCCTCTGTCTGCCAGGGGAGGGATGACGTGATGATTCCCTGTTTCTGTTCACTATCTCCGGCAGACAGGACGCTGGCTGGATGGGCCTTTACTCGGAGCCGCCTGGCCGCTCTGGGGTGCGTAACGACCCCCTTCTTGGCAATGCAGCCGGGAGCCAAGGGGCTATGGGGCCTGGGACTAAGAAGGGGCTCCGGCCCTAGGCTGCTGCAGCGTCTGCCCCAGCAGGCAGCCAAGCAGGGGAGCCTGCTCCCTCCCTCCCTGCCTCCCAGCCAGCCCCGCCCGCATGCACTGCACGTCCAGGGCCACAGGAGTGTCAATTGGATAAAAGTCCATCAAACGGTTGCAATTACGTTATTGATTCCAACGCTGCCTCATTAACCAGGGCGCTTCACTCGGCCGGTCCCCGCGCCGGCGCTAATTGGACATCATGTTCCATCTGACAAAGGCAGGACCCGGCCTGCGAGCCCGGGGAGGGGCGGGGAAGACAGAGGGGGGAGATGTGACCGTGCCCTGCTCACGCAGTCCGAGGCCCCCAGCAAACCTACAGCAGAGACCGCGGGGCCCACCCCGGGCGACGCAGAAACCCGGCGCTCACGGTGCAGAGCAGCCCCCCAGGCCGGCTGGCGGGACAGGGGCTGATCACAGGCACCCGACTGCACAGGGCCGGGAGAACACACGGCCATGGGGCTACGGGAGTGGGCTAATGGAGCCATCTCACCTCTCCAGCGCCAGGGCTACCGGGAGAGACAGCACAGTCCTGGCCCCTGGCCCCAGCCCAGCCCCACAGCGCCGACGGGCATCCCTGGGCGGCAGTCCCGGCCCCTGGCCCCAGCCCCACAGCGCCGACGGGCATCCCCGGGCGGCAGTCCCGGCCCCTGGCCCCAGCCCAGCCCCACAGCGCCGACGGGCATCCCCGGGCGGCAGTCCCGGCCCCTGGCCCCAGCCCATCCCCACAGCGCCGACGGGCATCCCCGGGCGGCAGTCCCGGCCCCTGGCCCCAGCCCAGCCCCACAGCGCCGACGGGCATCCCTGGGCGGCAGGTCCCGGCCCCTGGCCCCAGCCCACCCCCACAGCACCGACGGGCATCCCTGGGCGGCAGTCCCAGCCCCTGGCCCCAGCCCAGCCCCACAGCGCCAACGGGCATCCCTGGGCGGCAGGTCCCGGCCCCTGGCCCCAGCCCAGCCCCACAGCGCCGACGGGCATCCCTGGGCGGCAGTCCCGGCCCCTGGCCCCAGCCCATCCCCACAGCGCCGACGGGCATCCCTGGGCGGCAGGTCCCGGCCCCTGGCCCCAGCCCAGCCCCACAGCGCCGACGGGCATCCCCGGGCGGCAGTCCCAGCCCCTGGCCCCAGCCCAGCCCCACAGCGCCGACGGGCATCCCTGGGCGGCAGGTCCCGGCCCCTGGCCCCAGCCCATCCCCACAGCGCCGACGGGCATCCCTGGGCGGCAGTCCCGGCCCCTGGCCCCAGCCCAGCCCCACAGCGCCGACGGGCATCCCTGGGCGGCAGGTCCCGGCCCCTGGCCCCAGCCCCACAGCGCCGACGGGCATCCCTGGGCGGCAGTCCCAGCCCCTGGCCCCAGCCCCACAGCGCCGACGGGCATCCCTGGGCGGCAGGTCCCGGCCCCTGGCCCCAGCCCAGCCCCACAGCGCCGACGGGCATCCCTGGGCGGCAGTCCCGGCCCCTGGCCCCAGCCCCACAGCGCCGACGGGCATCCCCGGGCGGCAGTCCCGGCCCCTGGCCCCAGCCCCACAGCGCCGACGGGCATCCCTGGGCGGCAGTCCCGGCCCCTGGCCCCAGCCCAGCCCCACAGCGCCGACGGGCATCCCTGGGCGGCAGTCCCGGCCCCTGGCCCCAGCCCACCCCCACAGCGCCGACGGGCATCCCTGGGCGGCAGGTCCCGGCCCCTGGCCCCAGCCCCACAGCGCCGACGGGCATCCCTGGGCGGCAGGTCCCGGCCCCTGGCCCCAGCCCCACAGCGCCGACGGGCATCCCTGGGCGGCAGGTCCCGGCCCCTGGCCCCAGCCCCACAGCGCCGACGGGCATCCCTGGGCGGCAGGTCCCGGCCCCTGGCCCCAGCCCCACAGCGCCGACGGGCATCCCCGGGCGGCAGGTCCCGCGAGGCAGCGCCACCCCGCGGCCAGGCACGGCTCGGGGCTGCTCGGGTGCCCGTGTTCCCCGGAGCCCAGGCTTTGCTCTAGCGGCTCAGCAATGACAGAGCTCTGGCGGGACCTGGCCACACGGAGCCAGGTCTCCTCACTATTCAGTGATGACCGGTTCCCGTCCCGGCAGCACCAAGTCCAGGGGGCTTTGCAACGTTCCCTCTTTTTGCCCCACCTGGGGACGCGGCTGGTGCCTGCGGGACAAGGAAGGAAGGGCCCTCGGGGGCCACACGGCCATCGAGCCGAGCCCCCTGGCTCCCAGGAACGGCCTGCTTGGGGAGAAGGCCCCGGCTGGGCGGAGGGAACGTCCCTGCAGCCTCCGAGCCCTCGCCTGCAGCCACGGGCAGGCAGCTCACCCAGCGCCAGGATCTCGCACCCGTGACTAATGACTCACGGACAAGGGATTCTGGGGTCCCAGGGGTGCAGAAAGGGAGGGCCCAGGGGCTGTGGGATGTGGCCTGCAGCCAGGTGCACCGGGCCCACGGGCAGTAGGCGCAGACACGGGAAAGCGGGCGTCCCCGACCACGCTGCATCCCGGGGGCCGAGGGCTCCGGACGCTCCCGCCGGCCTGGCCCAGGGCGAAGGTCTTTGCTCACCCAGCTCCAGCTGGCAGAGCCTGGCGCCCGGTCGCTCCCAGCATGTCCCCGTTGATTGCACTGAACAAATCCCCTCGCTCTGCCGCCAGCCAGGAGATTAGACAATTTCCCTTGGCTCTAATCACTGCTCCCCGGCGGCCTGGGCCCAACGGCCCGGCCTGACCCCGCTTCCTGCCGGCACAGCCCCAGCGCCTCTCATGCAGCCGCTGGCCACTGCCCCAGGCACGGGCTGCAGCGATCTGCACCAGGCCCCATGCACGGCCCGGGATCAGGCCCTCGGACTGACCGTGTGGGGATCCTAGAATGGGAACGGGGGCCCGGCTTGGGAGTGAGGGACAGTTCCCAGGAGAAATGCAACGTAGCGGTTCAGGGGGACAGCGGCTCCGGGCCCATGCGCCACGGGCTCCAGTGGGAGCTGTAAGCAGTAGCAGGGTCAGGACTCACATGGACAGCGCCCCCCAGGCTGGCTCCGGCCACAGATGGGAGAGTGAGCAAGTCCCGGCATGGGGAGGGGCTGGACCCTGCCTGAAGGTGCCCGGGGCCGGGCGTCGGCAGGGCAGCACGCCACAGGAGCAGCAGCCGCCCGCGGGCCACGGGAGGGCGTCAGGCTGCCCTGCGCGGGGCGGGGGAGGAACCTCTGCTCGCGGCGTTAGCAGCCCCGATCCAAACACAGGAAGCCCCCCCTCCCCTCGCCACCCCGGGACTCTGTGACCGGGCAGGCAGGACTCCCAGTTATCCCAGGAACTGTAGCAAGACTGGGCCTGCTCCTGGGACAAGACCCACCCCGCCATCACTGGACACTGCCCACAGCAGGGCCTGGGCCTCCTTCCCCCGCCGAGGCCGGAGCACGGGAGGAACCAGCCAGGACTGGGCAGACTCCGCCGGCAGGGACGGGGGCCTGGCACCCGGCTCGGCCCCTCCCGCCGCACAGGCCCCCCCCCCCCCCGCTGGCACCCGGCTCGGCCCCCTCCCGCCGCACAGGCCCCCCCCCCCGCTGGCACCCGGCTCGGCCCCCTCCCGCCGCACAGGCCCCCCCCCCCGCTGGCACCCGGCTCGGCCCCTCCCGCCGCACAGGCCCCCCCCGCTGGCACCCGGCTCGGCCCCTCCCGCCGCACAGGCCCCCCCCCCCCCCGCCAGCAGGGACGGGGGCCTGGCACCCGGCTCGGTCCCCTCCCGCCGCACAGGCCCCCCCCCCCGCTGGCACCCGGCTCGGCCCCTCCCGCCGCACAGGCCCCCCCCCCCGCTGGCACCCGGCTCGGCCCCTCCCGCCGCACAGGCCCCCCCCCCCCGCTGGCACCCGGCTCGGCCCCTCCCGCCGCACAGGCCCCCCCCCCCCCCGCTGGCACCCGGCTCGGCCCCCTCCCGCTGCACAGGCCCCCCCGCTGGCACCCGGCTCGGCCCCTCCCGCCGCACAGGCCCCCCCCCCGCCGGCAGGGACGGGGGCCTGGCACCCGGCTCGGCCCCCTCCCGCCGCACAGGCCCCCCCCCCGCTGGCACCCGGCTCGGCCCCCTCCCGCCGCACAGGCCCCCCCCCCCGCTGGCACCCGGCTCGGCCCCCTCCCGCCGCACAGGCCCCCCCGCCGGCAGGGACGGGGGCCTGGCACCCGGCTCGGCCCCTCCCGCCGCACAGGCCCCCCCCCCCGCTGGCACCCGGCTCGGCCCCTCCCGCCGCACAGGCCCCCCCCCCCGCTGGCACCCGGCTCGGCCCCTCCCGCCGCACAGGCCCCCCCCCCCCGCTGGCACCCGGCTCGGCCCCCTCCCGCCGCACAGGCCCCCCCCCCCGCTGGCACCCGGCTCGGCCCCTCCCGCCGCACAGGCCCCCCCCCCCGCTGGCACCCGGCTCGGCCCCTCCCGCCGCACAGGCCCCCCCCCCCCGCTGGCACCCGGCTCGGCCCCCTCCCGCTGCACAGGCCCCCCCCCCCGCTGGCACCCGGCTCGGCCCCCTCCCGCCGCACAGGCCCCCCCCCCGCTGGCACCCGGCTCGGCCCCTCCCGCCGCACAGGCCCCCCCCCCCGCTGGCACCCGGCTCGGCCCCCTCCCGCCGCACAGGCCCCCCCCCCCGCTGGCACCCGGCTCGGCCCCCTCCCGCCGCACAGGCCCCGCCCCCCCCGCTGGCACCCGGCTCGGCCCCCTCCCGCTGCACAGGCCCCCCACCCCCCCCCCCCCCACTGGCACCCGGCTCGGCCCCCTCCCGCCGCACAGGCCCCCCCCCGCCGGCAGGGACGGGGGCCTGGCACCCGGCTCGGCCCCCTCCCGCTGCACAGGCCCCCCCGCCGGCAGGGACAGGGGCCTGGAACCCGGCTCGGCCCCCTCCCGCCGCACAGGCCCCCCCCGCTGGCACCCGGCTCGGCCCCCTCCCGCCGCACAGGCCCCCCCCGCCGGCAGGGACGGGGGCCTGGCACCCGGCTCGGCCCCCTCCCGCTGCACAGGCCCCCCCGCCGGCAGGGACGGGGGCCTGGCACCCGGCTCGGCCCCCTCCCGCTGCACAGGCCCCCCCGCCGGCAGGGACGGGGGCCTGGCACCCGGCTCGGCCCCCTCCCGCTGCACAGGCCCCCCCGCCAGCAGGGACGGGGGCCTGGCACCCGGCTCGGCCCCCTCCCGCTGCACAGGCCCCCCCGCCGGCAGGGACGGGGGCCTGGCACCCGGCTCGGCCCCCTCCCACTGCACAGGCCCCCCCCCCCGCTGGCACCCGGCTCGGCCCCCTCCCGCCGCACAGGCCCCCCCCGCCGGCAGGGACGGGGGGCTGGCACCCGGCTCGGCCCCCTCCCGCCGCACAGGCCCCCCCGCCGGCAGGGACGGGGGGCTGGCACCCGGCTCGGCCCCCTCCCGCCGCACAGGCCCCCCCGCCGGCAGGGACGGGGGCCTGGCACCCGGCTCGGCCCCCTCCCACTGCACAGGCCCCCCCCCCCGCTGGCACCCGGCTCGGCCCCCTCCCGCTGCACAGGCCCCCCCGCCAGCAGGGACGGGGGGCTGGCACTCGGCTCGGCCCCCTCCCACTGCACAGGCCCCCCCCCCCCCCCGCTGGCAGCCGGCCGGCAGGATTCTCACTCACTCCCCCAAGGCCTTGTTTGTTTGCCCGCCTGGCCCCGGCCGGACTCTCCGTCTGCCTGGACAAGAGCCATGGGGCGCGGGGGCTGGCGCCCACAGCTGCGGGCACCCACCTACGGGGGACAGCTCGGCCACGCTGCCGATGTAGGGCCCCTCCAGGAAGCGGGGCTCGCTGTCGTTGATGTCCTGCACCTTGATGATGAACTCCGACTCGGGCTCCAGCAGCTGGTCGGTCTGGCGGTCCCGGGCCTGTGCCCGCAGCGTGTAGAAGGTCTTCTGCTCCCGGTCCAGGCGCTCGGTGGCGTGGATGTCGCCGGTCAGCTCGTCGATGAGGAAGATGGTTCCCGCGCCCTCCCCAGAGATGGTGTACTTGATGGAGCCGTCCCCCTCATCCGAGTCGGAGTGGATCTGCCGGGGAAGGACAGAGGGAGAGGCTGGACCACAGAAACGGCCTGAGCCCCCAGCCCTGCTGCGAAGAGAAGCCGTGAGGAGACACCGGGCAAGGGACGAGCCGGGGCTGGACCCGGAGGCACGGGGGGGCCAGGGCAGGGGCCCGGTGCTGCACGGCTTCCACTGCCCAGTTAGTCCGGCCTGGCCTGGCCCTCTTGGAAGGGAACAGCAAGCAAATCCTGCCTCCGCCACTGCTCTGCTGTGCGACCTTGGGCCTGTCACCAGTTCTCTGCCCCACAGCACTAACAGAGCTGAGCGAATAACCCTGTGTCCCCATGCCGGGGGCAGAGCGATGGGCAGGACAGGGGACACAACGGGAACAACGCCACCAACGCACGCGGAGAAACGCCGGCTCCCTGCCCTCCAGCCCCTCGCTAGCAGCCGCACTACACTGGCGCCAGGCTCCAGCCTCGATAGCGGGGCCGCCCGCCTGCCCGTCCTTCTGCATGGGCAGCTTCATGCCCACCCAGCCGCCTCGCAGGGACCGGAGCCCTGAGCTCAGTGCCAGGGAAAGCCGCTGTTATAGCCAACAGCTTCCTCTGGGTTTCCTACCCAAGACGCTACTTGGCGTGTGGGCCCAAGGGAAACAGCCGCTGCCTTGGCCCTGCGGCTGCCTGGAGCCCAGGCCGGGCCCTGCCATTTCAGTGGTGGTGTTAAAGTGAGTTATGAGGTTTTTACAATCTAGCCGCTTCTGAGAATCTATTCCCAGTAACTGGACAGGCAGAATGCATCTCGGAGGAGAGCGTGGGCACTAATTGGGGCAATCCATAACGGACAGGCCCCCGGAAAGGCGCGCCCAGACGCACTCATTTACTCCCCACAATTTCTGCTGAGAATCAGCAAAGTTGCCAAAAAAAGAGCCGGCCATTAATCGGCTAATGAAATATGAAAATGTTTATGGGCCATTCAATCTTCCAAACTGCACTTCTATAATCCACTGTAAAGACACACGGCTCCACCAGCAAGAATTTACACCAGCACCTGCCTCTTTATATGACGCCTTCATTAGATTTATCTCGTTAGATACTGTTTGTATATTTATTTCAGGAGTGAGAGGCCCACACATTGGACAATTCAATGCACTTTACATGCTAGTCATACATTACTGTCTACGTCAGATACACCCGCCTGCCCGGCACCACCTGGAACCGCACCGGCCTGGCCAGGAGATACACCCGCCTGCCCGGCATCACCTGGAACCGCACCGGCCTGGCCAGGAGATACACCCGCCTGCCCGGCACCACCTGGAACCGCACCGGCCTGGCCGGGAGATACACCCGCCTGCCCGGCATCACCTGGAACCGCACCGGCCTGGCCGGGAGATACACCCGCCTGCCCGGCACCACCTGGAACCGCACCGGCCTGGCCGGGAGATACACCCGCCTGCCCGGCACCACCTGGAACCGCACCGGCCTGGCCGGGAGATACACCCGCCTGCCCGGCATCACCTGGAACCGCACCGGCCTGGCCGGGAGATACACCCGCCTGCCCGGCACCACCTGGAACCGCACCGGCCTGGCCGGGAGATACACCCGCCTGCCCGGCACCACCTGGAACCGCACTGGCCTGGCCGGGAGATACACCCGCCTGCCTGGCATCACCTGGAACCGCACCGGCCTGGCCGGGAGATACACCCGCCTGCCCGGCACCACCTGGAACCGCACCGGCCTGGCCGGGAGATACACCCGCCTGCCCGGCACCACCTGGAACCGCACTGGCCTGGCCGGGAGATACACCCGCCTGCCCAGCACCACCTGGAACCGCACTGACCTGGCCGGGAGATACACCCGCCTGCCCGGCACCACCTGGAACCGCACTGGCCTGGCCAGGAGATACACCCGCCTGCCCAGCATCACCTGGAACCGCACCGGCCTGGCCAGGAGATACACCCGCCTCCCCGGCACCACCTGGAAACGCACCGGCCTGGCCAGGAGATACACCCGCCTGCCCAGCATCACCTGGAACCGCACCGGCCTGGCCGAAAGATACACCCGCCTGCCTGGCACCACCTGGGAATTTCTCCTGTGTGCCTGGCAGTACCTGGAAAAGACTCCCCGGCCAACCTATGAAACACACCTGTTTTCTCAGCTATACCAAGGAAACACACCCCTCCTCAGCCCCGCTTGAGAAATACATCCAGATGCCTCTTTCCTGCTGGGCTCCCTGGCAGCAGGGGTATCAGGGCTCTTCCCCGCTATAGCACTCTGAGTGCAGAAGATGGGGGGGGGGCCGCAAGGGACCTTAAATGCCTTGCCTCTATAGGATCCATTTGCAAAACTCCCCAGAGTCACAGATTCGTGGACTTTGGGAGGAGCTGCCACCCCCAAGCGATTTAATCCCGAGAAGACAGGAAGGAAGACTTGACTCCCTTCCCCGGGGGTACGCCAAGCTCTTTAGCCAGAGAGAGCTGGAAAAATGAAGCAAAAAGCAGCAAACACAAACTCTCTGTCTAGCTGATCCCCAAGGCGAGGCACGCAGACCTCCTGCGACCTTCAGGACACAAGAATCAGACCGGCGCCTTCAGAATGATTTCATTTACAAAACAAAAAGATCCACTTGAGCAAGCAGACTTGGTCACTAAGTGCAACAGAGCAACTGAGAAAAGAACAGCTCCGAAGCCAACGGACCCTCGCTCTCGGGGCTGTAACAAGCGGGGAAGGGAAGGGAAGGGAAGGGAAGGCAGCGGTGGACACAGAGGAGTTTAACCAAACCACCAAAATAAAGAAAAACTCCGTCCCTGATGGCCACTAAATACACCTCTTCCCCCTGCGCCCCCTCTGTGCCGAGCCCAGTACATCACGTAGGCCTGGCAATTCTGATTTCTGCCTCTGCTCCCTCCAGCCCTTCGCTTCGAATTCCCCAGCGAGAGCAGGCCCGGTCTGTAAATACAACTCAGATTTCAGCCCCGTATCCCTGTTGGTTCTTCAGGCTCCCTGCCAACACCCTTGCTAGCTACCTGAGTTTAACCCCTTAGTCGCTGGGTGCTGGCCAGCACTCCCCCTATCCACTGCAAGGGGCCTGCCCCACGTTCCCGCCCAGCCCCGAATGGCTCCCCACCAGGTTGCTGGACTCAGCAGCACCGTCCTTGCGACTGCGCCATTACCTAACTGCCTGGCACAGCCAGTCGCTGCCGGGCATCCCCAGACACCCACTGGCTGGGAGGGGGTCGCGAGCTGTCCGCCCCCCCGAGCCCTGCGGCGCCTGCAGCATTTCGGATAGTGTCAAAGAGAAAGACGCAGACACCCCCTGGGGCACCATCGCATCCCTCCCCTGGCCTGGCTCCCGCCTCAGCTGTGCCAGGGTTAGTGGAATCGCTCCAGACGCACCGGGGGTACTGGAGATCAGAACATGCACCTGCACCAGTGACCCCCCAGCCTGCCCCTCCCGGGGTCAGCCCATCTAGGCACCCCAGGGAGCCTGGTGCCGAGCGAAGGGAATCCCAGAGTGAGCAGCGCTCACCCCAGCACAAGGACTGCTCCCCTGCCGGGCATGGCCCTGTGACGCGGGGGGGTCTGCTCTGTAACCCAGGGTCCCCACCTGGCCGTGCTGGGCTGTGAGATTCCCACTGAACCCTGTTCCCAGAGACAGAAGGGGGGGTGGGGACTGTCCCCAGGCTGGGGGTTAGGGCCGGGGAGCTGGGCTAGGTTGAGGATGATGCCTGAGCCCAAGGGAAGGGGGGTTCAGGGCCCATGGGCCCTTCCCCCCAAGAGGAATGAGGCCGCCTGCCCTCGGTGTCTGTGCTGTGTCTCGGAGAAGCAATAAAACCTTCTACTCTACTGGCTCCCGGAGAGTCACATCTGGGTGCAATGAGGGTGCAGGGTGGAGGGCTCCCCGACACACCCGTCACCAGCGTGGGGGAAGGGAGTCCCAGATCCAGCCGCAGCATGGCCTGTGGTCAAGTGTGTCTGGGCGGGGCCCGGACGAGGGCCGCCCAGGAAAGACGAAAATCTTTCATCTGATCTGTTGGCTCTAAGGGGGAATTGTCCTGTGACGTCACGTCGGGGTCCCCCGCCTCCTGCACCCCCGTAGTGGCACGGACAGACTCCCCCAGCCAGTTGAACAGAGGAAGTTTATTGCCTCTCCAGGGTACAGCCCAGCACAGATGTAACCTGGTTCCAGGGCAGGTCTAGGATGCCTCAGCCCCCTTGAGATGGGGGAGCCTGGGCCCCTAAACCCCAGCCCCTTGCTTAGGCTGCTTCCCCCGTGATACCAGCCAGAAACTAAACCTCTCTTCCAGCCCTGCCCCCAGCCCGGTGCTGGTCTCCCCCCGGGCGGCTGAGCCTGGGTGAATCCACATTCGGGAGAGAGTGAGACTCTCCCATCGCAGCGCAGGGGCCCGGGCCACAGAGCAGGCAGCCCCCCCGCGCCCTCCCAGGCTAACGGCCCTGGGCGACGAGCTGCCCATGACACCAACCCGCACTGGGAGCAGAGGGCAGGCTCCTTGCTGGGACGCTTGCAGAGCCAGGCGGTTACACAACACAGGCGGCCGCAGCCAGAGGCCTGCTCTGCCTTGCGCCGAGTTCCTCCATTTTCTTGACATATTAGCAACGTAATGAATCCGCTTTCCCTGTAATCCCCTCTCCTATCTAAAATGGATCTGTCCACATGCAGGCGCTGGACTAGTGCTGACCCCCAATTCCATTTAAAACCCAAAGAAATCCACGTCCGGCTGACAGACGCCCCAGGGGAAATTACAGTTCAGAGAGGGGATTAGCGGGCGAATCCAGATTGCACAGCCGGGCTCTGGCCCAGCGCGCGGCAGGCCGGGAAGTGGAAGGGAGACGCCCAGCACCCCGCCTGGCCCAGCAACGGGTCTCCGAGGAGGCTCACGTTTTCTCCAGGAAAGAGCCGTGCTCTGGAGCAGGAAAAGCTCCTAACCAGGTTTCATTCTCCCTTGGCAGGGTGGGCTGCGGCGCACCGTGGGCCACGGTGTGGGGAGTGCTGTGGGCCGCTAGGGGCCTGTGGGCTGTGGGGCAGGGGGCGCGGTGGGCCATGAGAGGCCTGTGGGCTGCAGGGCAGGGAGCTGTGGGCCACAAGCGTGGTGGGCTGCAAGAGGCCTGTGGGCCGCAGGGCAGGGGGCGCGGTGGGCCACAAGGGGCCTGTGGGCCGTGGGGCAGGGGGCGCGGTGGGCCACAAGGGGCCTGTGGGCTGTGGGGCAGGGGGCGCGGTGGGCCACGAGTGGCCTGTGGGCCGTGGGCAGGGGGCGCGGTGGGCCACAAGGGGCCTGTGGGCCGCGGGGCAGGGGGCGCGGTGGGCCACAAGGGGCCTGTGGGCTGTGGGGCAGGGGGCGCGGTGGGCCACAAGGGGCCTGTGGGCCGTGGGGCAGGGGGCGCGGTGGGCCACAAGGGGCCTGTGGGCTGTGGGGCAGGGGATGCGGTGGGCCACAAGGGGCCTGTGGGCCGTGGGGCAGGGGGCGCGGTGGGCCACGAGTGGCCTGTGGGCCGTGGGCAGGGGATGCGGTGGGCCACAAGGGGCCTGTGGGCCGCGGGGCGCGGTGGGCCACAAGGGGCCTGTGGGCCGCGGGGCAGGGGGCGCGGTGGGCCACAAGGGGCCTGTGGGCTGTGGGGCAGGGGGCGCGGTGGGCCACGAGGGGCCTGTGGGCCGTGGATGCGGTGGGCCACAAGTGGCCTGTGGGCCGCGGGGCAGGGGGCGCGGTGGGCCACAAGGGGCCTGTGGGCCGCGGGGCAGGGGGCGCGGTGGGCCACAAGGGGCCTGTGGGCCGCGGGGCAGGGGGCGCGGTGGGCCACGAGGGGCCTGTGGGCTGTGGGGCAGGGGGCGCGGTGGGCCACGAGGGGCCTGTGGGCCGCAGGGCAGGGAGCGCGGTGGACCACAAGGGGCCTGTGGGCCGCGGGGCAGGGGGCGCGGTGGGCCACAAGGGGCCTGTGGGCCGCGGGGCAGGGGGCGCGGTGGGCCGTGGGGTGGCATGGGCCGCAGGGTGGGGGCACCGTGGGCCACAGGAGCAGTCCCACCAGCCAGCGGCTGTAGGGGAGAGCAGGCCTCTGCGTGATTTTTTACTGGGAATGGCTCCCGGTGCAGCCCGGCTGGCAGGTGATGTGCAAAGAGGCTGTAAAATCGGCCACTTTTAGGCTCCTGGTTCCTTTTGGAAATGAGGCTGTTGCTAGGCTACCTCTGGAATTCGACAAGGCCTGATGCTTCAAGTGGCTCCCCAGGGGAGCTGTCAATCGACTGTAAATGCATCTTCCTGGAGCGGAGCTACCTGAGCGGCTGCGGAACAGGCACAAAGGTGGCAGACTCCCTGGAGCATCCGCGCCTCGCACGGCCGCCCCGCCCCGCCCCACCCAGCCTCCCCAGCGCCCTCCCTGCGGCTCCTCCGGCCGGAGGAGAAGGCGCCCTGGGTGGCCGATGGGCGGGGGCAGCACACACTGCCAAGTGCCAGCTGGGGCTGGAGGACACGCCTGTGCCAACCCCAGCTGCTGGCAGGGGCAACGGGCGGTCAGCTACCACGGCCGCCATCGCGCCGGCTTTCACCAGAGGCTGGGAGCAGCTCCACGGCCCCAGCTCTGCCGCGCTTGGCCCCCAGCGTCCCGCCCCCCGGTGCTGGGCTGGCCGCGTTTCCTGGGGTGCCCCTCTGGCCCTGAGCACAGTGTCCATCATGCTCCCATGGGAAGGCCCCTGCACCGGCCAGGAACTCCCTGAACCCTGGCCCATCCCTCATGTCTCCCTAACCCAGGGGCCAGGGTCCTGCCTTGGCCTGGAGCCCCTTGGCTGAGCCAGCCCCAACCCGCAGGGACCAGGCACCCGAAAGAGGCAGCACCCGGCTGGCCCATCTGAGCGTAGCCCGGCCAGGCACAGAAGCCAGGGGTGCCCCACCCCCATACCCGCACCCAAACCTTAACTGCTAAACGGGGCGTCCCCTCCCCCCAAGCCCTCCTGACACTCCAGCAACGCCTGGGCCTAGAACTGCCCAGCCCCGGGGCGCTCCTCGCCTTCAGCACAGCCCTGCTGCGGCAAGGCGTTTCCTGTCGGCCACGCGCATCCCTCCGGTGGGTCGGCCCCGGCCCCCCCTCTCCTGGCACCAGGCCCAGGCCCTGCAGGGACACCGGGTGACCTACCTTCCCCACGTACAGCGGCTCCGTGCCCGTGTACTCTTCCACCACAAAGAACTGGTTCCACACCCAGCCACGCTTCACACGCCCGCCTGCCAGCAGCACAGCATCCCCCGGCTGCTCCAGGCCCGGCCCCCCAGCCTCCGTGTGCCTGGCCAGGGACCCCGGCTGCTCCAGGCCCGGTCCCCCGGCCTCCGTGTGCCTGGCCAGGGACCCCGGCTGCTCCAGGCCCGGCCCCCCGGCCTCCGTGTGCCTGGCCAGGGACCCCGGCTGCTCCAGGCCCGGCCCCCCGGCCTCCGTGTGCCTGGCCAGGGACCCCGGCTGCTCCAGGCCCGGCCCCCCGGCCTCCGTGTGCCTGGCCAGGGCCCCCAGCTGCTCCAGGGTGCAGAGCAGGAGAAGCAGGGTCCACGAGGAGCCTGGCAGCGCCATCAGCCCCGGGCCGCAGGCGGCTGCGTGGAGCGTGGCTTTCCGACAGGCCGCCGACATCCTGTGGGGAGCGGGGAGGAGCCAGACCCCCCGCTGTGGGGCTCACCAGGCTGGGTGGGGCAGCTTCCCCATCCCCACCCAGAACGTGCTCCAGGCAGCCAAGCCCCTCAGGGTGCCTGTGGTCCAGCAGTTACGTCTCGCCAGGCCCCAGCCATGCTGCCAGCAGCAAGCAGCAGGCACCCCGGGCTCCCGGCATGGGGCTGAGCCTGGCGAGAACAGTGGAAGAGGCTCAGCCCGGGCACCTCACAGTCTGCGTGTGGCCGGCGGCCTGGCGCCCCAGGGCTGTGCTGCAGGGCACCACGGCCGGCGGCTCTAGCTCCTGGGGGGCTCAGATCTCCCCACGTCAGCACGCAGGCAGGGGGCTCTGCTGCCGCGCCCGAGGCGGCTCCCGGAGCTGGCAGGACGGCAAAGCGGGCCCCTCTGCATGAAGTCTCAGGAGAGCGGGCTGGTGCGGCGTCGGCAGGCCCCTTCGGCTCCCACACAGGCCCTGTGCTCCCCAGCTCCGATCCAGCGGGGACGGGCCCTGCAGGGCGGCTCAGGCGCCAGGCGTTTGTACTCTCAGCCTTTGCGACTCGCAGGGCAGTTTCCGGGGGCCCTTCGCCGAGCTGCGTCGGTTCCCTCGGGCGCAGGGCAGCTGACGGCCTCCCTGGCAACCTGCAAGAGCCGAGACGTTAGCGACACGGCCAGGGCTGAGCCCGGCGCTCCCCGCTCTGCGCGCCTGCCACGGCCTGGCTGCCCCTCACGCTCCTTCCTCTCCTGCGCTGGCTGCCTGGCTCCTGCCCCACCTCCTCCCGCGCCCTCCCGATGCCACTGCAGGAGCTGCTGGAGCCAGGGACAGCCGGAGGCGGAGGAGGGTAGCAGAGCCGTGCAGCTTCCATCGCTATGGAAATTCCAGCGATTCGCAGGAGCCGAGCTCCACGTAGCAGGGAGGCAGCTGCACCGCACGCCTCCCCCTCACGCAGAGCGAGGGCAGGCCCCGGGACTCGGGGCGGGGGAGGGGGGGAGATCGGGGCGCCAGGGCTCAGCGAGGGCAGGCCCCGGGACTCGGGGCGGGGGAGGGGGGGAGATCGGGGCGCCAGGGCTCAGCGAGGGCAGGCCCCGGGACTCGGGGCGGGGGAGCGGGGGAGATCGGGGCGCCAGGGCTCAGCGAGGGCAGGCCCCGGGACTCGGGGCGGGGGAGGGGGCAGAGATAGGGGCGCTGGGGCCCAGCGAGGGCAGGCGCTGCACCCCCACCCCCTCCGCTCCAGCACCCCCTGCCTCGCGGCGCCCCCCGGCTGGCGCTGCGCCCCCACCCCCTCCGCTCCAGCACCCCCTGCCTCGCGGCGCCCCCCAGCTGGCACTGCGCCCCCACCCCCTCCGCTCCAGCACCCCCTGCCTCGCGGCGCCCCCCGGCTGGCGCTGCGCCCCCACCCCCTCCGCTCCAGCACCCCCTGCCTCGCGGCGCCCCCCGGCTGGCGCTGCGCCCCCACCCCCTCCGCTCCAGCACCCCCTGCCTCGCGGCGCCCCCCGGCTGGCGCTGCGCCCCCACCCCCTCCGCTCCAGCACCCCCGCCTCACGGCGCCCCCCGGCTGGCGCTGCGCCCCCACCCGCTCCGCTCCAGCACCCCCTGCCTCGCGGCGCCCCCCGGCTGGCGCTGCGCCCCCACCCCCTCCGCTCCAGCACCCCCTGCCTCGCGGCGCCCCCCGGCTGGCGCTGCGCCACCACCCCCTGCCTCGCGGCGCCCCCCGGCTGGCGCTGCGCCCCACACGCTGGGCCAGGACAGGAGTGCTGTGCCGCAGGCAGGGCCTGGGAGCCCCCCCCACCAGGCGAGGGCTGGCTGGCAGCGGCCTCTTTCCCAGCGATATCGAAGGCCTCTCTGGCGTGCGGGGGCCCCATTCTCTCGCCGCCCGCGCTCTGGGCCAGGCCCGGCCGACGTGCGCCCTGGCTGGCTCTGGCTACGCTCCCCAGTCCGACTGATACTGATGCTCCTCAGTCCCAGGCTCCCAATTATCGGCGTGACCCTCCCGGCGCGCTCGGCTTGTCGGGACGCACGTGGCAGAGCCGCACGGTACATCATGTTGACAGTAGAAATTACACCCTGAGCTTCTGTTTTACACTCTGCCCGTCAGAACTCGCCGCAGCCCAGCGACCAGCACAAATTGAACAGCCTGCCGTCCGTGTCAATAGCTATTGCCTTTTACACATGCAGCACATGCAGCGGGGGACACGCCACGAGCACGCGAAGAAACAGCCTCAGGGCGATCCGCCACGGCACGGCACGGCACGGCCCACGCAGGTGCATCGCGGGCAGACACCCCCGCGGGGCCCACCCCAGGGACCTCACCCCCGCGGGGCCCACCCCAGGGACCTCCCCCCAGACACCCCCGTGGGGCCTGCCTCAGGGACCCCCACGGGGCCCACCCCAGGGACTTCCCCCAGGGACCCCCGCGGGGCCCACCCCAAGGACCTCCCCCCAGGGACCCCCGCGGGGCCCACCCCAGGGACCTCCCCCAGGGACCCCCGCGGGACCCACCCCAGGGACTTCCCCCAGGGACCCCCGCGGGGCCCACCCCAAGGACCTCCCCCCAGGGACCCCCGCGGGGCCCACCCCAAGGACCTCCCCCCAGGGACCCCCGCGGGGCCCACCCCAAGGACCTCCCCCCAGGGACCCCCGCGGGGCCCACCCCAGGGACTTCCCCCAGGGACCCCCGCGGGGCCCACCCCAAGGACCTCCCCCCAGGGACCCCCGCGGGGCCCACCCCAGGGACTTCCCCCAGGGACCCCCGCGGGGCCCACCCCAAGGACCTCCCCCCAGGGACCCCCGCGGGGCCCACCCCAAGGACCTCCCCCCAGGGACCCCCGCGGGGCCCACCCCAGGGACTTCCCCCAGGGACCCCCGCGGGGCCCACCCCAGGGACCTCCCCCCAGACACCCCCGCGGGGCCCACCCCAGGGACCTCCCCCCAGGGACCCCCGCGGGGCCCACCCCAGGGACCTCCCCCCAGACACCCCCGCGGGGCCCACCCCAAGGACCTCCCGCCAGGGACCCCCACGGGGCCCACCCCAGGGACTTCCCCCAGGGACCCCCGCAGGGCCCACCCCAGGGACTTCCCCCAGGGACCCCCGCGGGGCCCACCCCAAGGACCTCCCCCCAGACACCCCCGTGGGGCCTGCCTCAGGGACCCCCACGGGGCCCACCCCAGGGACTTCCCCCAGGGACCTCCGCGGGGCCCACCCCAGGGACCTCAACCCCACACACCCCCGGCAGGGCCCACCCCTGACACCTCACCCCTGCAGGGCCCACCCCAAGGACCTCCCCCCAGACACCCCCGTGGGGCCCACCCCAGAGACCTCACCCTCAGGGTGGGGCAGGGCCTGTTATCCGGTGCCCGTGGACTCGGCGCAAACAGCAACCCTTCCCTCCCGGCACAGCCTGCCCACAGCAGGGCCTGCCGGCCCCAGCCAGGCAGTTCGCAGCTCCGTCCGGGTCCTCCCGATAATAATAAAACACGTCTCATTAGAAAATACCCGACATTTCTATGTCCAGTATTTTCTCAATTTGTTTCCCGGACAGAAAGCACAGCTGCAGCTCCGCACGCCAGGGCTGCACGTGACCAAAGGCTCCTACAGAGCAACTGTGGCCTCCCCCTCGGCCCCCCTCGCCCACGGCCCCCCTCGTCCTTGGCACCCCTCCTCGCACACAGCCCCCCCTTACCCTCGCCTTCGCCCTCCCTCGCCCACGGCCCCCCTCGTCCTTGGCACCCCTCCTCGCACACAGCACCCCCTTACCCTCGCCTTCGCCCCCCTCGCCCACGGGCCCCCCCTCGTCCTTGGCACCCCTCCTCGCACACAGCCCCCCCTTACCCTCGCCTTCGCCCCCCTCGCCCACGGCCCCCCTCGTCCTTGGCACCCCTCCTCGCACACAGCCCCCCTTGACCCTCGCCTTCGCCCCCCTCGCCCACGGCCCCCCTCGACTTTGGCACCCCTCCTCGCACACAGCCCCCCCTTACCCTCGCCTTCGCCCTCCCTCGCCCACGGCCCCCCTCGTCCTTGGCACCCCTCCTCGCACACAGCACCCCCTTACCCTCGCCTTCGCCCCCCTCGCCCACGGGCCCCCCCCTCGTCCTTGGCACCCCTCCTCGCACACAGCCCCCCCTTACCCTCGCCTTCGCCCCCCTCGCCCACGGCCCCCCTCGTCCTTGGCACCCCTCCTCACACACAGCCCCCCCTTACCCTCGCCTCCCCTCGCCTTCGCCCCCCCTCGCCCGCAGCCCCCCTTCGTCCTTGGCATCCCTCCTCGCACACAGCCCCCCCTTACCCTCGCCTCCCCTCGCCTTCGCCCTCCCTCACCCACGGCCCCCCTCGTCCTTGGCACCCCTCCTCGCACACAGCCCCCCCTTACCCTCGCCTCCCCTCGCCTTCGTCCCCCCTCGCCCTTGGCACCCCTCCTCGCACACAGCCTCCCCCTGACCCTCGCCTCCCCTCACCTTCGCCCCCCCCTCACCCTTGGCACCCCTCCTCGCACACAGCCCCCCCTTACCATCGCCTTCGCCCTCCCTCGTCCTTGGCACCCCTCCTCGCACACAGCCTCCCCCTGACCCTCGCCTCCCCTCACCTTCGCCCCCCCTCGCCCTTGGCACCCCTCCTCGCACACAGCCTCCCCCTTACCCTCGCCTCCCCTCGCCTTCGCCCCCCCTCGCCCTTGGCACCCCTCCTCGCACACAGCCTCCCCCTGACCCTCGCCTCCCCTCGCCTTCGCCCCCCTCACCCTTGGCACCCCTCCTCGCACACAGCCCCCCCTTACCATCGCCTTCGCCCTCCCTCGTCCTTGGCACCCCTCCTCGCACACAGCCTCCCCCTGACCCTTGCCTCCCCTCACCTTCGCCTCCCCTCGCCCACGGCCCCCCTCATCCTTGGTGCCCCTCCTCGCCTACAGCCCCCCTTGCACACAGCCTCCCCCTTACCCTTGGCCCCACTCCCTCTCGGCCCCCTCGCCCATGGCCCCCCTCGTCCTTGGCACCCCTCCTCACACACAGCCTCCCCCTTACCCTCGGCCCCACTGCCCCTCGTCCCCCCTCGTCCATGGCCCCCCTCCTCCTTGGCGCCCCCCTCGCACACAGCCTCCCCCTTACCCTCGGCCCCACTGCCCCTCGGCCCCCTCGTCCATGGCCCCCCCTCGTCCTTGGCGCCCCCCCTTGCACACAGCCTCCCCCTTACCCTCGGCCCCGCTCGCCCACGGCCCCCCTCGCCCTCAGCTCCCCCTTCACCCACAGACACCCCCACCCACAGTTCCCCCCTCACCCTCGCCCCCTCCTCACCCACAGCCACCCCCCATGCCCATGCACGAACACGTCGCCAAGCCAGCGCTGTAGCCCCCGCAAGACCCTCTCTGGATGCATGGCTCAGCCCCCCCCGGTGCAATCAAGCCCGCTATCGATCTGGGCAAGAGACAGTGCAGCCGCGTGTAAAATGCCGGAGCCAAATGGCCAAGGGACGCGGCGCCGCTGCCTTTCCCCAGGCTCTCGTTCCTGGCTCTGAACACTGCTCCCACCCCAGCGTGGCCCCGCGAAGCAGCAGGGGGCGGGGGTGCAGATGGGGGGCCTGGCATGCCAGGGGTTAAAGCCGCCCCGCTTTCCCTGCCGCCAGTGCCAGGCCTGGAGGGGGAAGAACAGGGAGTCTGGCTGAGTGGGGGGAGGCAGCCTCAGGACGAGAGCCAGAGCCCTGCCCACGGCCAGGGGAGCAAGTAACCTCCCAGCCGGCCCTCTGGGAAAAGGGGGAACCCACTGAGAAGCCCCAGCGACGGGGAATCTGGACGCTTGGGGCCACAGCCCAACTGAAGGGCTTGGACAGGGAGTGGGCTGGCGTTCCTGGGCCAGGGACACAAGGGGCAGGGAGGCCCCCCTTTTTGCCAGCTTCCTCAGCGACCTAGCACTGGACTGCACAGCCGCCAGGGGCCCAGTCACAAGTCCCCTCCCTCGGGATCAGGCTGAGACAGGCGAGAGTCGCCCAGCCCTGGCCCGCAGCGCATGGCACAGAGCCCCTCCCTGGCCCCCAGCTCCGGCTGGGCTGACGCGGGGACAGAAAGCTGGTTACACGCATTGCAGCTCCAACCCCTCTCATCCTCCAGGCCAGTCTCTGGGCCTCCTCCCACTGGTGTCTTGGGCTCCCGCCCGGAACGCAGGGCCCGGGGAAGCTGCTCTTCCGCCAGCGCGGCCGGGCGGCTGCTTCTCTCCTCACTGCCTTGCGGGGCGTGGACCATGGTGGAGAAAGCCCGAGCAGAGGGGCAGCCTTGAGGAGACAGCTCGTCAGCCCTTCCAGAAGTTGCCCTGCTCCCAGGCGTGGGGGCAGGAGGGGCCGGCCGGGGCCAGCGGGGAGGGAAAGGATCTTCAAAGCCGAGTCATTCTCCTCAAAGCGTCTCGCCTCCCCGTTTCAAAGAAAAGTTAATTGCAAAGAAAATTGGACGTCTCCCCGAGGGGAGAGCATTTGCAGCCAGGACGGTCTCGCTCGGCGGCAATTCTCCTCCACAGCTGGATCTGCTGAGCTCCGGCTCTGTGGATCCAGCGCTGCCACTGGCCTTCAGAAAGGGGAGCTCTGCAAGAACGTGACTTCCCGTGGCCGGATGCTTTCCTGGCGCTGCCGGACTCAGAGGGGAGACACTTCTCACGAACCCCACGGAGTGCCAGACACAGCCGGCCCGGCAGCGCGCCTGGGCTCCCGGCAGTCCGGAGAAGGCCCGGCAGCGCGCCTGGGCTCCCGGCAGTCCGGAGAAGGCCCGGCAGCGCGCCTGGGCTCCCGGCAGTCCGGAGAAGGCCCGGCAGCGCGCCTGGGCTCCCGGCAGTCCGGAGAAGGCCCGGCAGCGCGCCTGGGCTCCCGGCAGTCCGGAGAAGGCCCGGCAGCGCGCCTGGGCTCCCGGCAGTCCGGAGAAGGCCCGGCAGCGCGCCTGGGCTCCCGGCAGTCCGGAGAAGGCCCGGCAGCGCGCCTGGGCTCCCGGCAGTCCGGAGAAGGCCCGGCAGCGCGCCTGGGCTCCCGGCAGTCCGGAGAAGGCCCGGCAGCGCGCCTGGGCTCCCGGCAGTCCGGAGAAGGCCCGGCAGCGCGCCTGGGCTCCCGGCAGTCCGGAGAAGGCCCGGCAGCGCGCCTGGGCTCCCGGCAGTCCGGAGAAGGCCCGGCAGCGCGCCTGGGCTCCCGGCAGTCCGGAGAAGGCCCGGCAGCGCGCCTGGGCTCCCGGCAGTAAACGGGGCAGGGACAGGCCTGGGCCCACAGACACGCTGGCTAGCAGAGACCCTTCCCCCATTCCCCAGGGTTTGGGCAGCCTATTCTGACGTGCCCCACCACAGCAGCGTTCTGCTCCCTCTCCCTCCCAGCCACCGGGCTCCCATGGCTCCTCTCCCCTCGCCGCTCAGACAGCGCAGGGTTAGCTGGGCCCGTCTCCTCCGGCCACCCCTCCTGGCCTGCAACTGCTCTGAGCCCCCCGCGGCCCCAGGCCCCAGTGCAGGGGGACGACTGCTCCACTGCGCCGGTGCGGTGGCCTGGGTCTCACGCCCCGTGGCCATGTGTGTGCCGGGCAACTCGCTCCAGCCCCGCCCATCCCGCTGCGCAAGCCCCCCACATCCTGAGCCCGGGGAGACTCACTCCTGCACTCAGCAGCCAGTCCGCACCCTCAGGCAGCCTCCTTCCTCCCCTTCCGGCAAGGGGGCCACCTGACTGAACCCCTCACCCAGGCTCAGGTCACAGGGCAGCCTGAGCTATTGCTGTGCCCACGCTAAGTGTGACGGCGCATTGGGGGTCCCCGTCTCCTGCACCCCGAAATGGCACAAACAGACTGCCCCAGCCGGTGGACTAGAGGAAGTTTATTGCCTCTCCAGGATGCAGCACAGCACAGATGGAATCTGGTCACAGAGCTGGGCTAGGATGCCTCAGGCCCCCTTGAGTTGGGGGAGACTGGGTCCCTAAACTCCAGCCCCTTTCCCTAGGCTGTCTCCTCCATGCTCACAGACAGCAACTAACCCACACTCTTCCAGCCCTGCCCCCCAGCCAGGGCAGCATCCACCTTCCTTTGTTCCTCTCCATGGGGGTGTCTGGTTCAACAGGTTTGGCCTCACCTTTGCATAGTGAGGTTTTCCCTGCCGGGTCTTGCTCCAGACAGCAGAGGTCACCACAGCCCAGCAAGTACCCCCACTACGTCACGCTAAGAGGGGGCAGCCTCCCTCCAGGAGAGCCACACCCACCAGTCCCATCCCAGCCAGGTACCAGTGCAGTGCCCAGGGAAACTGAGGCACGTACACGGGGTTACAACCGAACAGCACAGGAGAGGAGGAATCACATCCAGCCTAACAAAGCAAACACAATCCCCGCTGCGGCACATGCCTCATGCATCCTCTGCCAGTGCAGCTGGCCTGCCCCACCTCCTGCAGCCCCCACCCCTTGCTGTCTGGGGAGTCTCCGTCCGGCATTGCCCTGCCGCGTTACGCCGCCCCCAGCCAGCCGGGCCATGGCAGGAAGCGGAGAGCGGAAAGAACACGGGCCAGGCCAGCTCTGCGCTGGCTGCACTCAGGGCCAGGCCAAAGAAACACCCGCGCAGGAGGGAAAGGACGGATGAAAGCGAAACCGGGAACTGGAATTCTTACCCCGACAAACGCGGAGGGAGGGTCTGGCAGACGGATGAACGATTTAGCTTCCAATATTGGGCGAGGACGTTCCCAGCATCCCCCACATTCCTATGGAGACTCCCAGGGGGTTACCAAACCGGCTGGGGTCAAAGCAGGCCCAGCGCCCCCAGAGGCCTGGCTGCTGCGGGCTCCTCTTCCCCATCCCTTTCATGCTCTCGGAAACGTCCCGGTCCCTGTGGCCTCCCTGCTGCCGCCGGCCAGCCCCTCCCAGGGCTCACTCGCATTAAAGCAGGACGCTCCATGGAACCCTCCAAATCGCTAGGGACGTGCGGAGATCAGCACCGGATGGGCCTCGGCACCCTTCGGCAAAGCCTGGGCCAGGCCCCCGGGCAACGCTCCTGGCCCGGCACGGCACTAGGGCCCGAGACAGACCACACGGGACTCCCCTGCAGCCCCCTTCCCAGCTGAGCCAGCTGCTCCGTGGGGCCCTGACCTCCCGTGACGGGAAAGGGAGCAGAGCCAGGCAGAGGTACATGGCGGCCCCAACGCAGCTGGATTAGCAACCTGCGGTAGCAACCAGGGGAAGGCTGGAGGGAACCAGCCCCTCTAATGTGGATTTCAGCCTCATCTTTCACATGTAAGAAACCGGTTCCAATGATTCCTTGCGTTCAGGGGGGCTCGTTAAATGCAAATTAGAAACAGGACAGAGAAGAGATTCGGAAATTAGCGCTGCACTGACATCCCGCCAGAGCTGCCGGCGCTGGGCGTAGCACGTCCCTCGCCCAGCCGCCCCCAGGCCCAGCCCCTCGGGGAGCCAGACCTTCCTCCCGCCCGGCCAACAAGAGCCTCGGGGAGGGACCTCTGGAGCACAGACTACAGGGATTTGGATGCCCTTGGCTAAACTCTGAAACCCTTCCCACCCAGCCCAGGGATGAAGGGGGATTCCCTGAGAGATGCTGCAACCAGCCAGATGCTCCCTGCTGGGCAGAGCCCCAGAGACAGCAGGGCCGTCTTAGCTCTCTTCGGTGCCTGCACTCCAGAATTAGAAGCCCTGGCCCAGTCAGAGCTAGGATTTGATTGGAAGAGCGGAGACTTGCTGGGACGACTCAGACTGGAGCTGTCCTGCTGGAGTGTGAATTGTTCAGGAGGGGCAGGCAGGGAGGAGGAGGAGGAGTTGCATTGTATGGAAGTGCAGTAGGATTGCTCGGAGCTCCAGCACATGGAGGGGGAAAAGCCTGGTGAGTCTTTGGGTTAAGCGTAGAGGTGGGAGCAACAGGGTGATGCTGTGGTCGGTGTCTGCTACAGACCAGATCAGGTGGATGAGGTAGACGAGGCTTCTTCAGCCAGCTAAGGGAAGCTTCCAGACCTGGTTCTCATGGGCTGGGCTCGCCGAACCGCGCTGAGCCCCGCTCACCAGCCGCGCTGTCCGATCGCCCCAACCCGGCTCTTCCGGGTTGCAATCTACTCACCACGGGTGAGCCCTGCTCACGGGGGACTTTAATCACCTGACATTGTTTGGGAAACCAACACAGCAGGACACAGACAATCCAGGAAGTGTTTGGAGAATGTTGGGGATAACTTCTGGGTACAGGTGCTGAAGGATCCGACCAGGGGCCGTGCGCAGCTTGACCTGCTGCTCACAAACAGGGAGGAACCAGCAGGGGAAGTGTCCCGATTTCAGGATCCTGACCAAAGGAAGGAAGGAGAGCAGCAAAACACACACCCTGGACTTCAGAAGAGCAGCCTCTGACTCCCTCCGATGGGCGGATCCCCTGGGATGTAACACGGAGGGGAAAGGAGCCCAGGACAGCTGGCAGGATTTTAAAGGAGCCTTATTAAAGGCGCAGGAGCAAACCAGCCCGACGTGCAGTAAAAAAGCAAATGTGGTAGGCGACCAGCCTGGCTTAGCAGGGAACCCTTGGTGAGCTCACACACAACAGGGGAGCTGACAGGACGCGGACACGGCCAGACGAGCGGGCAGGCGAACACAAGCATCGCTTGGGCATGGGGGTGTAACGAGGCAGGCAAAGCGCAATTCGGGCTGTGAAGGGCACGTTAGGCACGTTAGGAACAAGCAAGTCAGGGCGGGTGGGGGACCCTTGAATGGGGGGGGCACCTTAGCGACAGACCATGTGGAAAAAGCTGAGGGCTCAGTGCTTGGCAGCCAGCCTGGGGCACCAGGCAGCAAGCAGGGGAGAAAGAGCAGGGTAGGGACGGGTTAGGAAAACTGGACACACAAACCTAACGCATCCAAGGGGGCTGAGGTGACTGCAGAGCCACTGGCCGTTCTCTGTGAAAACTGCAGCCACAGCGGCCCATTCAGACGCATGGAGAGAAAAAGCATCGTCATGGGGCACTGCCCTCCGTCTGCCCTGCCACCATGGCCCTCCCCCTCGGCAGCCCCCCGTCTGCCTGTGCCCCCCCGGTAGCCCCCGTCTGCCTGTCCTCTCCCCCCCGGGAACCCCCGTCTGCCTGTCCTCCCCCCCGGGAACCCCCGTCTGCCTGTGCCCCCCCGGTAGCCCCCGTCTGCCTGTCCTCTCCCCCCCGGGAACCCCCGTCTGCCTGTCCTCTCCCCCCCGGGAACCCCCGTCTGCCTGTCCTCCCCCCCGGGAACCCCCGTCTGCCTGTGCCCCCCCGGTAGCCCCCGTCTGCCTGTCCTCTCCCCCCCGGGAACCCCCGTCTGCCTGTCCTCTCCCCCCGGGAACCCCCGTCTGCCTGTGCCCCCCCGGTAGCCCCCGTCTGCCTGTCCTCTCCCCCCCGGGAACCCCCGTCTGCCTGTCCTCCCCCCCGGGAACCCCCGTCTGCCTGTCCTCCCCCCCGGTAGCCCCCGTCTGCCTGTCCTCTCCCCCAGGAACCCCCGTCTGCCTGTCCTCCCCCCCCGGCAGGCCCCCCCATCTGCCTGTGCCCCCCCGGTAGCCCCCGTCTGCCTGTCCTCTCCCCCCCGGGAACCCCCGTCTGCCTGTCCCCCCCCCCGGAACCCCCGTCTGCCTGTCCTCCCTCCCCCCGGCAGGCCCCCATCTGCCTGTCCTCTCCCCCCCGGGAACCCCCGTCTGCCTGTCCTCCCCCCCCGGTAGCCCCCATCTGCCTGTCCTCCCCCCCAGCAGGCCCCCCCATCTGCCTGTCCTCTCCCCCCCGGAACCCCCGTCTGCCTGTCCTCCCTCCCCCCGGCAGGCCCCCCCATCTGCCTGTCCTCCCTCCCCCCGGCAGGCCCCCATCTGCCTGTCCTCTCCCCCCCGGGAACCCCCGTCTGCCTGTCCTCCCCCCCCGGCAGGCCCCCATCTGCCTGTCCTCCCCCCCAGCAGGCCCCCCCATCTGCCTGTCCTCTCCCCCCCGGAACCCCCGTCTGCCTGTCCTCCCTCCCCCCGGCAGGCCCCCCCATCTGCCTGTCCTCCCTCCCCCCGGCAGGCCCCCATCTGCCTGTCCTCTCCCCCCCGGGAACCCCCGTCTGCCTGTCCTCCCCCCCCGGCAGGCCCCCATCTGCCTGTCCTCCCCCCCAGCAGGCCCCCCCATCTGCCTGTCCTCTCCCCCCCGGAACCCCCGTCTGCCTGTCCTCCCTCCCCCCAGCAGGCCCCCCCGTCTGCCTGTCCTCCCCCCCGGGAACCTCCGTCTGCCTGTGCCCCCCCGGTAGCCCCCGTCTGCCTGTTCTCCCCCCCAGCAGGCCCCCCCATCTGCCTGTCCTCTCCCCCCCGGGAACCCCCGTCTGCCTGTCCTCTCCCCCCCGGCAGGCCCCCATCTGCCTGTCCTCCCCCCCAGCAGGCCCCCCCATCTGCCTGTCCTCTCCCCCCCGGAACCCCCGTCTGCCTGTCCTCCCTCCCCCCGGCAGGCCCCCATCTGCCTGTCCTCTCCCCCCCGGGAACCCCCGTCTGCCTGTCCTCCCCCCCCGGCAGGCCCCCATCTGCCTGTCCTCTCCCCCCTGGGAACCCCCGTCTGCCTGTCCTCTCCCCCCCGGGAACCCCCGTCTGCCTGTCCTCCCCCCCGGGAACCCCCGTCTGCCTGTCCTCCCCCCCCGGCAGGCCCCCATCTGCCTGTCCTCCCCCCCAGCAGGCCCCCCCATCTGCCTGTCCTCTCCCCCCCGGGAACCCCCGTCTGCCTGTCCTCTCCCCCCCGGGAACCCCCATCTGCCTGTCCTCTCCCCCCCGGGAACCCCCGTCTGCCTGTCCTCCCCCCCCCCGGCAGGCCCCCATCTGCCTGTCCTCCCCCCCAGCAGGCCCCCCCATCTGCCTGTCCTCTCCCCCCAGCAGGCCCCCATCTGCCTGTCCTCCCCCCCAGCAGGCCCCCCCATCTGCCTGTCCTCTCCCCCCCAGCAGGCCCCCATCTGCCTGTCCTCCCCCCCCGGCAGGCCCCCATCTGCCTGTCCTCTCCCCCCCGGAACCCCCGTCTGCCTGTCCTCCCTCCCCCCGGCAGGCCCCCATCTGCCTGTCCTCCCCCCCCGGCAGGCCCCCGTCTGCCTGTCCTCCCCCCCAGCAGGCCCCCGTCTGCCTGTCCTCCCCCCCCGGGAACCCCCGTCTGCCTGTGCCCCCCCGGGAACCCCCGTCTGCCTGTCCTCTCCCCCCCGGGAACCCCCGTCTGCCTGTCCTCCCCCCCGGCAGGCCCCCATCTGCCTGTCCTCTCCCCCCCGGGAACCCCCGTCTGCCTGTCCTCCCTCCCCCCGGCAGGCCCCCATCTGCCTGTCCTCTCCCCCCCGGGAACCCCCGTCTGCCTGTCCTCCCTCCCCCGGCAGGCCCCATCTGCCTGTCCTCTCCCCCCCGGGAACCCCCGTCTGCCTGTCCTCCCCCCCCCGGCAGGCCCCCCCATCTGCCTGTGCCCCCCCGGTAGCCCCCGTCTGCCTGTCCTCTCCCCCCCGGGAACCCCCGTCTGCCTGTCCTCCCCCCCGGAACCCCCGTCTGCCTGTCCTCCCTCCCCCCGGCAGGCCCCCATCTGCCTGTCCTCTCCCCCCCGGGAACCCCCATCTGCCTGTCCTCTCCCCCCCGGGAACCCCCGTCTGCCTGTCCTCCCCCCCCGGCAGGCCCCCATCTGCCTGTCCTCCCCCCCAGCAGGCCCCCCCATCTGCCTGTCCTCTCCCCCCCCCCCCCCCCCCCCCCCCCCCCCCCCCCCCCCCCCCCCCCCCGGAACCCCCGTCTGCCTGTCCTCCCTCCCCCCGGCAGGCCCCCCCATCTGCCTGTCCTCCCTCCCCCCGGCAGGCCCCCATCTGCCTGTCCTCTCCCCCCCGGGAACCCCCGTCTGCCTGTCCTCCCCCCCGGCAGGCCCCCATCTGCCTGTCCTCCCCCCCAGCAGGCCCCCCCATCTGCCTGTCCTCTCCCCCCCGGAACCCCCGTCTGCCTGTCCTCCCTCCCCCCGGCAGGCCCCCCCATCTGCCTGTCCTCCCTCCCCCCGGCAGGCCCCCATCTGCCTGTCCTCTCCCCCCCGGGAACCCCCGTCTGCCTGTCCTCCCCCCCGGCAGGCCCCCATCTGCCTGTCCTCCCCCCCAGCAGGCCCCCCCATCTGCCTGTCCTCTCCCCCCCGGAACCCCCGTCTGCCTGTCCTCCCTCCCCCCAGCAGGCCCCCATCTGCCTGTCCTCCCCCCCAGCAGGCCCCCCCGTCTGCCTGTCCTCCCCCCCCGGGAACCCCCGTCTGCCTGTGCCCCCCCGGTAGCCCCCGTCTGCCTGTCCTCCCCCCCAGCAGGCCCCCCCATCTGCCTGTCCTCTCCCCCCCGGGAACCCCCGTCTGCCTGTCCTCCCCCCCCGGCAGGCCCCCATCTGCCTGTCCTCCCCCCCAGCAGGCCCCCCCATCTGCCTGTCCTCTCCCCCCCGGAACCCCCGTCTGCCTGTCCTCCCTCCCCCCGGCAGGCCCCCATCTGCCTTTCCTCTCCCCCCCGGGAACCCCCGTCTGCCTGTCCTCCCCCCCGGCAGGCCCCCATCTGCCTGTCCTCTCCCCCCTGGGAACCCCCGTCTGCCTGTCCTCTCCCCCCCGGGAACCCCCGTCTGCCTGTCCTCCCTCCCCCCGGCAGGCCCCCATCTGCCTGTCCTCCCTCCCCCCGGCAGGCCCCCATCTGCCTGTCCTCTCCCCCCCGGGAACCCCCGTCTGCCTGTCCTCTCCCCCCCGGGAACCCCCGTCTGCCTGTCCTCCCCCCCCGGCAGGCCCCCATCTGCCTGTCCTCCCCCCCAGCAGGCCCCCCCATCTGCCTGTCCTCTCCCCCCCGGGAACCCCCGTCTGCCTGTCCTCTCCCCCCCGGTAACCCCTGTCTGCCTGTCCTCCCCCCCCGGCAGGCCCCCATCTGCCTGTCCTCCCCCCCAGCAGGCCCCCCCATCTGCCTGTCCTCTCCCCCCCGGGAACCCCCGTCTGCCTGTCCTCTCCCCCCCGGGAACCCCCGTCTGCCTGTCCTCCCCCCCCCGGCAGGCCCCCATCTGCCTGTCCTCCCCCCCAGCAGGCCCCCCCATCTGCCTGTCCTCTCCCCCCCGGCAGGCCCCCATCTGCCTGTCCTCCCCCCCGGCAGGCCCCCATCTGCCTGTCCTCTCCCCCCCGGAACCCCCGTCTGCCTGTCCTCCCTCCCCCCGGCAGGCCCCCATCTGCCTGTCCTCCCCCCCGGCAGGCCCCCGTCTGCCTGTCCTCCCCCCCAGCAGGCCCCCGTCTGCCTGTCCTCCCCCCCCGGGAACCCCCGTCTGCCTGTGCCCCCCCGGGAACCCCCGTCTGCCTGTCCTCTCCCCCCCGGGAACCCCCGTCTGCCTGTCCTCCCCCCCCCCGGCAGGCCCCCATCTGCCTGTCCTCTCCCCCCCGGGAACCCCCGTCTGCCTGTCCTCCCTCCCCCCGGCAGGCCCCCATCTGCCTGTCCTCTCCCCCCCGGGAACCCCCGTCTGCCTGTCCTCCCTCCCCCCGGCAGGCCCCCATCTGCCTGTCCTCTCCCCCCCGGGAACCCCTGTCTGCCTGTCCTCCCCCCCCCCCCGGCAGGCCCCCATCTGCCTGTCCTCCCCCCAGCAGGCCCCCCCGTCTGCCTGTCCTCTCCCCCCTGGTAGCCCCCATCTGCCTGTCCTCTCCCCCCCGGGAACCCCCGTCTGCCTGTCCTCCCCCCCCCCGGCAGGCCCCCATCTGCCTGTCCTCCCCCCAGCAGGCCCCCCCATCTGCCTGTCCTCTCCCCCCCGGGAATCCCCGTCTGCCTGTCCTCCCTCCCCCCGGCAGGCCCCCATCTGCCTGTCCTCCCCCCCAGCAGGCCCCCTATCTGCCTGTCCTCTCCCCCCCGGAACCCCCGTCTGCCTGTCCTCCCTCCCCCCGGCAGGCCCCCATCTGCCTGTCCTCTCCCCCCCAGTAGCCCCCATCTGCCTGTCCTCCCCCCCAGTCTGCCTGTCCTCCCTCCCCCGGTAGCCCCCATCTGCCTGTCCTCTCCCCCCCGGGAACCCCCCCGTCTGCCTGTCCCGGCCCCCCCCCCCCTCCGCAGCCCCAGGACACCGCCCCCGTCTGCCCTGTCACTGCGAAGGAGGAAGCTCCGCTGGGTCCAAGGCCTGCGACACTCATGGAAAACCATGCCCAAGGGCTCAGCATTGGCTGCTGAACTTTCTGCCCTCTCAGTCTCCCTAGTGCAGGGGGTTCCCGTCAGCGAGAACCACGGGGAGGAGCCCACACACCATCCACCTCGCCAGCCCCAGGGGCCGGGTCTCCCCCAGAGCGTCCTCACTCAGTGGGGGGTGCAAACAGCGAAGGGGATTCCTCCCCCAGGCAGGAGCGAGGAGAAGGCTGGGCCACAGGGCCACAGGGCCAGAGAAGCCCGGCTAATGGCTTGCGGCAGCCCCGCGGGAAGGAGCCCGGTTCCTTCCCTCCACGGGCGACACATTCAAGGGCTTGCAGGGAAGCGAGGCCCAGCGCTGCCGGAGGAGCAGGGCGCCAGCCGGCTCCAGATGAGCTGGCCAGTCGTTTCTCTCTCTCCAGCATCATTTTCCCAGCACGGTCTCGGCTGTGGCGGTACGATGGTTCCACCCCATTAGCCTTGCTTAAGGCAGCGATCCCAGGACGCAGCGCGCTCCTGCCCACATAAATCAGGCGGCTTTGGATCCGGAGCACCTTTAAATAAACAGCTGATGGAAGGGAAGTTCCGGGCTCATTATTAATAGCTTCTCATTTCGGTGGCCGCTGTGCTGTGACATGCTTCCCAGCAGAAAGCCCCGCTCCCGCCCCAGAACGTCGGATCCCACGAGTCTCCAGTCAGAATGAATGACGGTACCTCGGTGCTAATTGCCTCGCCGCGCCACGGCCGGAATACTGATAGCACCCGCCAGAGGAGCCGGGCCCTTTCCATTCCTGCCCCACCCCCGGCACCAGTCTCCCGAGGGCTATGGCAGTGCAGCCTGCCCGGAGAGCCCAGCCAACGCCCCTCCTGCGGCCGCTGCCCTGCCAGGAGCTCAGTGGGCACGACGGGAAGGGCAGCCCCGGGAAAGCCCCGTGCCGCCCATGCAATGGCCGCGCCCCCGCCGGAGCCAATTCCGTTTTGCCCTCTGTGGTGGGCAGCAGCTCCCCGGAGCCGCAGGCAGGCGCCCGGTGCCGCCAGGAACCACTGGCCAAGGGGCTGCCGGCAGCAGCCGTGCACCGGCCCAGAGCTCCGGGAGACCCTAGGCAGCCATGCCAGCACCAGCATCACACAGGCACAACCAGCATGCCTGGCGCCCACATGGAGCGGTGCCCTGGTGGCAGCAGAACGTCCCTTTCCTGCAGCTCCGAGCAGCAAGCGCTGCTGTCCTGGGCGTGCGTCTCTGACCGCCTGGCCTGGCTGCAGAGCCCGGAGCAACCCAGCTTAGAGGCCCAGAGGGCAGGGTAGGCCGGGGTGCCGGGGCCCAGTCACTGGCTCATCTGGGGCAGCGCTTTCCCTACAGAAGGGCCCTGCTCTCTACGAAGCCGAGGCAGCTTCCCCCTGCGCAGACACCCAATGGCCCAGCAAAACGCCAGCTCTTAGCGCAGCCCAAGGCTCAAAACCGCAGCAGAAAGGAGGCTGCCTCGGAGGGCTCAGAGCTGGTGAAAAAGCATCAGAGCAGCCCTCTGCGGGGACGGGCGGGCGGAGCGTAGCGTAGCACAGGTCGCAGCTCACCCGGGCAGGCCTCACTCGCACTGCTCCGACCAGCAGAGAGGGAGCTAGCAGAGCCCGGCATGGCCAGCAACGCCCCCAGGGCACGTCGTCTGCACAGAATAACGGCCTGCAGGAGCAAGTGTGGGCTCGGGGCGAGGCTCGTGGGTCCTGCGCCAGGGCTACAGGCAGTGAGGCGTGTGGGCAGGGTCCAGGCCCCGCTCCAGGAGCCCCGCTGAGCCGGGCTCGGGGCTTTGCTGGCGCAGGGGTCTTTCTGCTGGGGTGCGAGCATGGACAGCCCGTCTGTGCCAGACACCCCCCGGCTGCCTCCTCCACGCGTTACCTCACTGCAAGGGGTCTGGGAGCCGTGGGACCAGCCCCGCACCTCGTAACAGGCTGGCGCGCTGCGGGTGACTGGACGCCACACGACAGAGCAGGGCCGAGTGCGGGAACAAACCTTCAGTGCCCTGTGCAGATGCTAGAGGAGCCGGCAGCTCGGCTTCCGGCAGCCCCACGCTCAGAGGGGACTCGAAGGCTCTTGTGGAAGGGCTAGAGAGGGACGGGGGAGCAGCCCAGGGTGGAGGGAGGAATGAGCGAACAGGCCAGGGTGCAGTGCCGAGGAAGCAGGGAAGCAAACTGTGTGAGCGAGAACAAAGCCGGGGAAGGGGCGGGCGTCTGTACACACAAGCACGTGCCGAGACAGACGGGCACATGTACAGCCTCCCAACATGACACAGCCCTGCCGCACCCAGCCCGGCACTGGTTAGCGCGGGAGGCAGCGGGGGAGCAGGGTGGTACCAGCCCCCACTCGCCTGGGGTCTCTCCCCCCGGCCTTCCGGGCAAAGCTCTCTGCGGGAGGCTGGCCAGGCAGGGTCCCTGCCTCTAATGCTGAGCTGCTCCCAGCACCAGGACATGGTGGCAGAGAGGCCGGATGCTGCAGCTGCCCCTATCACCAGGGAGGTAGGAGGCAAGGCCAGGCGGGGAGCCCAGCACATCGGGGGCAGAGGAAACCACTGAGTCCAAAGCCCGTCTCCAGCCGAGCCAGAGACTCGCGCATTGCGTGTGTACCACCCCGAGGCACAGCCAGAGCCACCTGAGCCCCAGAGCCGGAACCCAAGGCTGCCTGTGTTCGGCTGCGCAGGGAGCGAGCGTGGGATGCACCGCCCCGGGTCTCATCCCGCATGCACTGCGAACACAGGTAGGCCTGGCATGGCACGGAACAGCACGGCCCGGCATGGCACGGAACAGCACGGAGCAGCACGGCCCGGCAAGGCACGGAACAGCACGGCCCGGCATGGCACGGAACAGCACGGCCCGGCAAGGCACAGAGCAGCACGGCCCGGCAAGGCACAGAGCAGCACGGCCCGGCATGGCACGGAACAGCACGGCCCGGCATGGCACGGAACAGCACGGAGCAGCACGGCCCGGCAAGGCACGGAACAGCACGGCCCGGCATGGCGCGGCGCGGCACAGAGCAGCACGGCCCGGCATGGCACAGCGCGGCCCGGCACGGAGCGGCATGGCCCAGCACGGAGCAGCGCGGCACGGAGCAGTGCGGCACGGAGCGGCATGGAGCGACACGGCGCGGCCCGGCACAGAGCGGCGCGGCGCGGCACGGAGCGACACGGCGCGGCACGGTCCAGCGTGGCAGCACAGTGCAGCACGGAGCCCCCAGGACAAGCCCATCTCAGAGCCAGGTACTTGCTCGGGGCTGGCTCTCGCGTTGCCGTGGCTACCGTCTATTTGAAGCACGCTGTGCGAGCGCCAGTCCTCCCAGCTGCGAAGGAGCAGAGCACGTCCCACGCACACGCCCAGCGTCCTCGCCCGCCGCTGCCGCTTGCTCCCTCTGCCCTGGGCTGCTCCCCTCCCAGGTCCCGGGGTCCCCGGGGTCTCGCAAAGCCCCAGGAGCGCTGCTCGGGGTCTGCGCGCCCGTGGGAGCAGCCTCGTGCACCCTGCCAGCCACGGGACTGTCCCGCGCTCGGCTCAGCCCCTCCTCGTCCAGAGAGGGGCGGCTGGATGCTGAGCAGCTGGCACCCGCTGAGCCAGGAAGCCTGAGGCGGTGCTGGAGGGGGGCTCCCTGCACCACGGGGGGTCCTGCCACCTGCGATGGGTCCACAGGCCACGCCCTCCTGCCTGCCTGGTATCGCCAGGGCGGCGCGCTGGCCCTGAAACGCTACCGCAGCTCCCCCAGAGCCGGGCCCTGATCCTCACCACCCGGCCCAAGTCACCGACCCCCCCACCGGAGCCAGGAGCCCGCGCTGAGGGGCTCCGGCTGGCTCTGCCCTCAAGCTGCTGGCAGGCCTGTTTGCCGGCACCCGGCGCCTCGGAAACCGGCACTGCCAAGGGCACAAACTGCGGCATGGCCGGCTGTCCCCATGGAGCGCGAGCCCCACGCGCCGCAACGTGGGCTTCCAGCGCTGGGCTCCGGCCGCCTCAGCTAGTCCTTCCTCTGGGCTAATGTGCCCACGCAGCCCTGCGCCGCCCCCGGGCAGACGTCTTCCCCCCCCCCCGGGCGGACGTCTTCCCCCCCCCCCGGCCGCACGTCTTCCCCCCCCCCCGGCCGCACGTCTTCCCCCCCGGGGCACATACACACACACCCCCTGGCCGCATTCAACCCCCCCCAGCTGCACTCACCCCCCCAGCCTGACATCTTCCCCCCCGGCCGGACGTCTCCCCCCCCCGGCCGCACGTCTTCCCCCCCGGGGCACATACACACACACTCCCTGGCCGCATTCAACCCCCCCCAGCTGCACTCACCCCCCAGCCTGACATCTTCCCCCCAGGCGCACGTCTTCCCCCCCGGGCGCACGTCTTCCCCCCCCCGGCCGGACGTCTTCCCCCCCGGGGCACATACACACACACCCCCTGGCCACATTCAACCCCCCCCCAGCTGCACTCACCCCCCCGGCCTGACATCTTTCCCCCCCCCCCGGGGCGCACTCACCCCTCCGGCCACATTCAACCCCCCCCACCGCACTCACCCCCCGGCCTGACATCTTCCCCCCCCGGGGCGCACTCACCCCTCCGGCCACATTCAACCCCCCCCAGCCGCACTCACCCCCCCGGGCGCACGTCTTCCCCCGGGCGCACGTCTTCCCCCCCGGGCGCACACACACCCCCCCTGGCCGCATTCAACCCCCCAGCCACACTCACCCCCCCGGCCTGACATCTTCCCCCCTGGGGCGCACCCCCCCAGCCGCACTCACCCCCCCGGCCTGACATCTTCCCCCCCCCCCGGGGTGCACTCACCCCTCCGGCCACATTCAACCCCCCCCCAGCCTGACATCTTCCCCCCCCCGGGGCGCACCCCCCCGCTGCACTCACCCCCCCGGCCTGACATCTTCCCCCCCGGGGCGCTCCCCCCCAGCCGCACTCACCCCCCCGGCCGCATTCAACCCCCCAGCCTGACATCTTCCCCCCCGGGGCGCTCCCCCCCAGCCGCACTCACCCCTCCGGCCACATTCAACCCCCCCCAGCCGCACTCACCCCCCCCCCCCGGCCTGACATCTTCCCCCCAGGGCGCACTCACCGCCCCTGGCCTGATGTCTTCCCCCTTCACCTCACTCGCCCCCCCACAGCCTGACGCCTTCCCCCGGGGCATACTCCCCCCCCCCCGGGGTGCACTCACACACACACTGGCCTGACACTTCCCCCCCAGGCACATGCACCCTCCCCAGCCTGATGCCTTCCCCCCTGGGGGGCGCTGACGTGCCGGGCCAGGAGGGAGGAGGCTTCCCCGCAGCGCAGGGACACTGGCCCAGCCTTGCCCGGCCTGCGGGAGGACCTGAGTTCCAGTCTCACCTCAGACGTCCCGGCCAGCGGCACCAGGGCTGGGTCCCGAATGAGGCCCAGCGGCTCCCTTGCTGGTGCTTGGGGTGCCAGGAAAGGGCCCAGGGCCCCGACAGGCGCAAACTCCCGGCTCCTCGGCAAGAGCCTGCCCCAGCGGCAGGATCCCCCGGGCAGGGCCTCGCCGGGCCCCGCGCCTCATGGCTGCTCCCAGCAGGCAAAGCGGCCCGGCTCCGCTGGCCCGGCTCGTGGGACGGACCCGGGAGCTCGGGCTGAGGGAGCCGGCAGGGGCCTCGTGCGTCGGGCCGGCTGGCACCTGCGCCCAAGAGAAGAGACAGGCGCCAGGAAGGGGCCTTGCAGGGCAGGATGGAGCCAAGCTACAGTGGGACCTGCCAGGGTATCTCCCCCTCAAATGCCACAGGCCTGGCAAGGGAAAAGCCAGGCCCCTCGGACAGCAGCTCCAGGGACACGCTCAGCACAGCCGCCCCCGCGCCGCCCCGGCTACGCCCCCAGCCTCTGGCCAGACAGCTCCCCCCGTAGTGCGGCTGGGCAGCATCACTGGGACCCTGCCCGCCCAGCAAGGCGCCTCCCCCACTGCCAGGGCGGAGAAAACCTCTGGGGGTGGCTGGAGAGCCGGGGCCTGGGGGGACGCTCGGCCGGGTTAGGGTCTGAGGCCTTCCAACCCTGGCTTCCTTCCAGGCTGCGGCGAGCCGGGGAGGGGGCACTGGCCGGGGGAGGGGGGGGCACTGGCCGGGGGGAGGGGGGGCACTGGCCGGGGGAAGGGGGGCACTGGCCGGGGGAAGGGGGGGCACTGGCCGGGGGAAGGGGGGGCACTGGCCGGGGAGGGGGCAGGATGTGCCCACAGGTGGGACAGGGAGCGCTGGGCCCCTGGAAGGGGCAGATCTCTCCCGGTGGCGGGAGGACGTGCCGTGCTGCGCAGGAGGAGGGGAAACGGGGGCAGGAGGGGAGCCCAGCCCAGCCACTCTGGGGCACCCCACAGGCAGGAGCACGCGGCTCCGGGCTCAGGCCCCCTCGGCACAGCAAGAAGGGGCAGGAAGAGCCGTGGCAGGCCACGGCCAGGCCCGCAGGAGAGGCCCTCGGTCCAGCGAAGGCTCCACACTGGGCCCGCCTGTGGCTCGTGGCTGGACTCAGGCCCCCGGCCCGCTGCACTCACAGGAGCGCCCACACAGGCTCAGACCCAAGGGCCGGCCAGCCCAGGGTCCTGGCTGCGGGCAGTGGCCAGGGCCAGGGGCCCCCGAGGGAGGGGACAGCAGGGGATCCTCCCGGGATCCCTCCCAGACAGAGCCAGGGACCCCGTCCCTCCCCAGCCAGGCCAACAGCCCTGAGGGACCCGCCCCCGGGATTTTCTAGCCCTTTGCCCCAGGCTGTGGTGCCCAGTGGGTGCAGGCGGCGCCTAACCCGGCCTCGGAGAGCAGGGAGGGGCCGGGGGCAGAGCAGGCGGCTTGTCCTGGGGGCTGACGCCGAGGATCCCAAGGCGAGAGCTGGCAAGGGCCCCGCCCGGCTGCCTGCATATCGCCCTGCGCCGCGGGCACCTTCCTTTCCGCCTCCAGCTGCCGCAGCTGCGCTCGCAGGGTCCGGGGCTCTGTGCCCCCGATCGGCGGCTGGGCCCACGTGCACACGCGCATCGGCCAGCCTCGCACGGGGACGTGGCCGCTTCTCGCACTGGCGAAGGCGTTTCTATGGAGACACCCTTCCCTGCCTCCCATTGGCTGGGTATGTGGCCATCAGCAACTTCAGGTGAGTCGCAGCCCCCGGTTCCCAGCCCTCCACTTCATTAACTCCGCCAGCTGCAGCTAATTAGGGGGCTGGCAGCGAGCCAAGAGGAGAGACCCTCTGCTCCCGCGGAGCAGACAGGGGACAGCCGGGGGGGGGCACGCAGAGAGCCGGGGGGGGGGGCACGCAGAGAGCCGGGGGGGGGCACGCAGAGAGCCGGGGGGGGGGGGGGCACGCAGAGAGCCAGCAGGTGCCACAGCAATCGCCGGCTCACAGATACGGGGGGGGGGGACGAGGAGGCTCACAGATACCGGGGGGGAAGGGGACAGGACGAGGCTCCTCACAGATACCGGGGGGGGCAGGGCGAGGCTCCTCACAGATACCGGGGGGGGGGGGGGCGCGACAGGACGAGGCTCCTCACAGATACCGGGGGGGAAGGGGACAGGACGAGGCTCCTCACAGATACCGGGGGGGGGCAGGGCGAGGCTCCTCACAGATACCGGGGGGGGGGGGGGGACGCGACAGGACGAGGCTCCTCACAGATACCGGGGGGGACGGGGACAGGACGAGGCTCCTCACAGATACCGGGGGGGGCAGGGCGAGGCTCCTCACAGATACCGGGGGGGGGGGGGGGCGCGACAGGACGAGGCTCCTCACAGATACCGGGGGGGGGGGGGGCGACAGGACGAGGCTCCTCACAGATACCGGGGGGACGGGGACAGGACGAGGCTCCTCACAGATACCGGGGGGGGGGCGGGCGACAGGACGAGGCTCCTCACAGATACCGGGGGGGGGGGGGCGACAGGACGAGGCTCCTCACAGATACCGGGGGGGAAGGGGACAGGACGAGGCTCCTCACAGATACCGGGGGGGGCGGGCGACAGGACGAGGCTCCTCACAGATACCCGGGGGGGGGGGGCGACAGGACGAGGCTCCTCACAGATACCGGGGGGAGGCAGGACGAGGCTCCTCACAGATACCGGGGGGGGCAGGATGAAGCTCCTCACAGATACCGGGGGGGCAGGACGAGGCTCCTCACAGATACCGGGGGGGCAGGACGAGGCGGCTCTCAGATACCGGGGGGGCAGGACGAGGCGGCTCTCAGATACCGGGGGGGGGGACAGGACGAGGCTCCTCACAGATACCGGGGGGGCAGGACGAGGCTCCTCACAGATACCGGGGGGGGACAGGACGAGGCTCCTCACAGATACCGGGGGGGGGGGACAGGACGAGGCGGCTCACAGATACCGGGGGGGGGACGGGGACAGGACGAGGCTCCTCACAGATACCGGGGGGGGGACGGGGACAGGACAAGGCTCCTCACAGATACCCAGGGGGGCAGGACGAGGCTCCTCACAGATACCGGGGGGGCAGGACGAGGCTCCTCACAGATACCGGGGGGGCAGGACGAGGCGGCTCACAGATACCGGGGGGGCAGGACGAGGCTCCTCACAGATACCGGGGGGGCAGGACGAGGCTCCTCACAGATACCGGGGGGGGGCAGGACGAGGCGGCTCACAGATACCGGGGGGGCAGGACGAGGCTCCTCACAGATACCGGGGGGGCAGGACGAGGCTCCTCACAGATACCGGGGGGGCAGGACGAGGCGGCTCTCAGATACCGGGGGGGCAGGACGAGGCGGCTCACAGATACCGGGGGGGGCAGGACGAGGCGGCTCTCAGATACCGGGGGGGGCGCTCAGAGTATGGGGGCCACTGTGCTTCAGGGATGCAACAAGGACACGCTGTGAAATCTGACAGCCTGTGCGTGGGGGCTCCCTTGAGCTGGGAGCCCCCCCGGGGGGAATCGCCTCTCCCCCGGCCGGAGCCCCCCGCCCACACGTGGCACACCGCCAATTGCTGGCCCTGGCGCAGGCCCCGGCATGCAGGCCTTGCGGAAGACAAGACAAACGGCTGGACCCTGCTTCCCCCGCCTCTTTCTGGAGGCTTTGCCAGCAACAAACGTCCCCGCGAAAGGGGCGAGGGGCCCTGCGGTGGCTGCAGATGGGCCCAGAGCAGCCTGGCCTTTGCACAGCCCGGCCCACCCTGGGCAAGGAATTCCCACGCCCACCCAACGCCCCAAGGCTGCAACATCCCTGCAGGGCCCACCTTGCCCTCCCCTTAACAAGCACCTACCGCCCCGCGCCTCCTCGCGGCTGGATCTCGCAAGGCTCCCTCCCTGCGGACCCCATCCCTGACTCCAAACCCCGACAACAAAGCCACCTGGGACCCGGGCTGCTGCCCTCCTCACTGGCTGGAAAGGCACAGTCAGCACCAGCCACAGCGCAGGGCAAGGCCCCCCAACCCGGAGCAGCCAACGCTCAAGATCTAGGACGGCCGGCTGGGCCAGGCACCCCTCCAAGCCACACAACAGAGCGAGCCCAGCGCAGACATCCAGGGCACAGCAAGCCAGTCCCACGCCCAAGGCAAGGAGTCCTGCCAGCCAAGAGCCGTTGATCCTTGTAAACCCACCCGATCCAAGTATCAGCCAGCACATGCACAGGCAGTGATGCAGTGACACTGCTCCGTGGCTACACACGCATACCCGATGGGAAACGGCATCACCCCGCTCACACACTCCATATGGCACGTCCATGTGCAAATAGCACGCAAAGGCCACCACGGGAGAAGAGCAAGTACGGCCGCAGCGTCTCCGTCATGGGCGCTCAAAAGGCAGAAAGTCCTACCTGGAAATTCTGTAATTCTAAGTTAAAGAGACAATGTCAAGTTGAATTGGACCCCAAACGGGTTTTCCTACAGAGAAGCTTTAAAAACACTTCAATCCTCCAGGAAATAAAAGGAAGAGTCAATGGACATGAAACGGTTTTTCGAACAAAGATTTTCCCTGCCTTGTTTGCAACCCAGTTCCTGCTGCCTTGCACTAGTGCCTAAGAAGATGAAAGTGAAATTCACTGGAAACAGATTATAAATCAACGTAAAACAAACTGGCCTGTTTTCATTGTCCACGTGGGGCAAAATCCCAGAACAACAGAACTGCTCACATGGGAACCCGGAACTTGGGATCTGATCCCAAAAATCCTTATTCAGCTGCGAGATGCTTTGAGGATTGGGTCTGTAGCTGTTTTCAATCCCCGTTTTCAGAGGCTCGGGGCTGTGGGGAATAGTGGTGGGGAAGGTGAGCTGTGTACGTTCCCTTTCACCTGACAGAGGCCCTGGGACAGGGTTTCTGGGACATTTGCTAATTTCCTATAAAAGGAGTTTTAAAACGGGCTCTTTGCCAATGGCTCCGCTGTCTGGCGCTCAGAATCCACGTCTCCCGCTGCACCCTATCAGGCACCACAAGCAAAGGGCAAGTGGTCGATCTGTATTGCAGGGGCAACGTTGGTATTTACTGTGTGTCACAAGGTGATTTTTTCACACACACTGTGAGCTGTTAACAACCCACCCGTCCCTGCCCAGTCTGCGGGGCTCTTTCACCGCACTGAGCCGGCCGCGGGCTGCCTTGGACTCCGCTTCATGCTCTAGTCATCAGCCGGAGGCCATGTCAGCATTTCCAGGGGTTGGTCAGAGACAGAGAACCGCCCTGGGAGCTGCAGCAGCATCAGGGAGGTCTCAGCCCGGCAAGTCTCTCTCTGAGGGCAGCATGCTTGGGGCACTCGTGCCCAGATCTGGAGCTGGGAGAGGGGCCGGCTGCACGTGCTTGTCGGCAAGGGAGGTGGGGAGCAGAGCCCTAGCACACCCTGACGTTGTGAGGTCCCTGCGAGAGAGGCCAGGCTCCATCGCGCTGGCATCTGCAGGTTTCCAATGCCTGGTAAATATCAGCGTCTCCTGAGCAGGGAAACAGGTCCTGGGGAAAGAGTTTGCCTTTGCAATTTCTGCAGCAGAAGCGAGATGACAGCTCAGGCTGTAACCTGCCAGGCACGGCGAGCCTGGGGCTGCAGCTCCCCCTGCCTGCGCCCTTCATCAGGGAGGGAGAGGCTCCCTTCGCCCCCCCAGGCTCGCTCCAGCTGGGCCCTCGCGCTTGCTGCCTTGTGGTGCTTCGCAGGAGCAGGCGCAGCCCTGGCTCTTGCAGGCGTCCGCGGACCAACGACATTGAAAAGGAGAAAGAAACTAACTTGAGGAACATTTGGGCCCCGAGGGACCAAGAGGCTGAGGCTGCTAGGGGCTCCCACGCCAGGGCACCAGGCGCTTTGCCGTACGGGCCCCAAGCGAGCTGCAGCCCACTGTCCGGCTGGCTGTGCAGAGCTGCTCCGAGGTGCTCGGGAGCCGGGTCTAAAGGAGCAGCGTGCGGGTTTAGTGCCCCTATTGTGAGTTTACGTGGCTTCACTGAGCAAGACGGAGCCCGACTCTGCCAAGAGGAAGCAGGGGGCAGCCTGGGGCCGGGCCGGCCGTTAGCGGGCAGCTCCCGCACAGGGCAGATGCCCCCATGTGCTGGCAGCTTGCGTAACCCTTCATGCTTCGACAGGAGCAAAGAGCCACGCGGCAAAGGAGCCTTGCGGCTTCTAGGGGCACCCGGGTGCTGCAGAGCAGGGCGCCCTGGAGCCGCAGGCCAGACCCGGGGATGCATGGGATGTGGGCAAGTGCCTGGCTGGGGCGCTGCCCAGGCAAGGTGCAGAAGAGCTCATCTGCAGCCTCTGCGGTCACCTCCGCTTGCCCGAGCCCCGGCCCCGGCCACACACCCCAGCGGGCGCCTTCCCCCACTCCACCGCCGCAGGGAGGTGGCAGGGGCCCTGGGCTCACAGGGCTTCCTGCCCAGGCCGTCTAGCTCGGGGGCCAGTGGGCACAGAGCAACAGACTTTGCCAGACCACACTCCGGACCTACACCCCCATCCAGAGAGGCTATGGCCATAGGCTGTGCCCCCCCCCACAACCCAGGCAGGCTGTGCCCCCCCCCACAACCCAGGCAGGCTGTGACCCCCCCCCCCACAACCCAGGCAGGCTGTGACACCCACACCCCCAACCTAGGCAGGCTGTGCCCCCCCCCACAACCCAGGCAGGCTGTGACCCCCCCCCCCCCCGACCCAGGCAGGCTGTGCCCCCCCCCCCCCACAACCCAGGCAGGCTGTGACACCCACACCCCCAACCTAGGCAGGCTGTGACCCCCCCCCGACCCAGGCAGGCTGTGACCCCCCCCACCCCACAACCCAGGCAGGCTGTGACCCCCCCCCCCGACCCAGGCAGGCTGTGACACACACACCCCCAACCTAGGCAGGCTGTGACCTCTCCCCCCCCCCCCGACCCAGGCAGGCTGTGACCTCCCCCCCCACGACCCAGGCAGGCTGTGACCCCCCCCCCCCCACGACCCAGGCAGGCTGTGACCCCCCCCCCCCCACGACCCAGGCAGGCTGTGACCTCTCCCCCCCCCCCGACCCAGGCAGGCTGTGACCCCCCCCCCCCCCACGACCCAGGCAGGCTGTGGCCACACGCTGTGACCGGGCACCCCCAGTGACTCGGGGGGCTGGTGTAACGCGGCGACTGTGTGTCCAGTCACCCCCCCCCCCCCGCGCCACTGCGGCTTTGGGGCCCCAGCGAGTCACCTGGAGCGGCCCCGCAATCCCGGCAGCGCTCCAGGGCCCCCAGGAACCCCGGCAGGGACCGGCCCGATCGGCAGGAAAGTTTGCAGCGCGGAGAGCCGGGGAAGTTGGGTCTGCCCCGGCCAGCAGGACCCCCCCCCCCCAGCGCGCCCCTGGCCCCGCGGCGGCTCTTACCTGGGCAGCGGCGCCTCCGGCGCGGGGCCGGGGCCGGGGCTGGCGGAGCGGAGCCGGCGGAGCGAGCGGTGAGAGCTGGAGTCTGACTGACGCGCCGGGCGAGGGGAGCCGCCTCCCAGCCCGGCCCGGCCCGCCCGGCCCCTACCGAGGACGCGCAGAACGCGGCGCTGCCGGGCGCAGCCGGCGCCCCACGGACCCGCCGCCGGGCCGGGCCGCCCGCTCCGAGGGGGCGTATTGCGCCGGCTGCGCCCGCTCCCGCCTCCCCGCGCGGCCGCGTCCGCCCCCCGCTACATCCCGCCCCCGCCCCCCGCTACATCCCGCCCCAGGGATCCCTCTGCACCCCCTCCCCGGGCACCCCGCCCCGGCTGCACCCCCTCTCCGGGCACCCCCCTTCCCGGGCACCCCCCTCCCCGGGCACCCCGCCCCGGCTGCACCCCCTCCCCGGGCACCCCGCCCCGCCCCGGCTGCACCCCTTCTCCGGGCACCCCGCCCCGCCCCGGCTGCACCCCCTCCCCGGGCACCCCGCCCCGGCTGCACCCCCTCCCCGGGCACCCCGCCCCGCCCCGGCTGCACCCCCTCCCCGGGCACCCCGCCCCGCCCCGGGCACCCCTCCCCGGGCACCCCCCTCCCCCGGGCACCCCGCCCCGGCTGCACCCCCTCCCCGGGCACCCCGCCCCGGCTGCACCCCCTCCCCGGGCGCCCCGCCCCGGCTGCACCCCCTCCCCGGGCACCCCGCCCCGGCTGCACCCCCTCCCCGGGCACCCCGCCCCGCCCCGGGCACCCCTCCCCGGGCACCCCCCTCCCCGGGCACCCCGCCCCGGCTGCACCCCCTCCCCGGGCACCCCCCTCCCCGGGCACCCCATCCTCCCTCCCCCGCCCCGTCTGCACCCCCCTCCCCGAGCGCCCCGCCCGTCTGCACCCCCTCTCCGGGCACCCCCCTCCCCGGGCATCCCGCCCCGGCTGCACCCCCTCTCCGGGCACCCCCTCCCCGGGCATCCCGCCCCGGCTGCACCCCCTCTCCGGGCACCCCCCTCCCCGGGCACCCCGCCCCGGCTGCACCCCCCGCCCCGGCTGCACCCCCTCCCCGGGCACCCCGCCCCAGCTGCACCCCCTCCCCGGGCACCCCGCCCCGGCTGCACCCCCTCTCCGGGCACCCCGCCCCGTCTGCACCCCCTTCCCGGGCACCCCCCTCCCCGGGCACCCCGCCCCGGCTGCACCCCCTCTCCGGGCACCCCGCCCCGTCTGCACCCCCCTTCCCGGGCACCCCCCTCCCCGGGCACCCCGCCCCGGCTGCACCCCCTCCCCGGGCACCCCGCCCCGTCTGCACCCCCCCTCCCCGGGCACCCCATCCTCCCCTCCCCCCGACCCGGCTGCACCCCCTCCCCGAGCGCCCCGCCCCGTCTGCACCCCCCTCCCCGGGCACCCCATCCTTCCTCCCCCGCCCCGTCTGCACCCCCCTCCCCGAGCACCCCATCCTTCCTCCCCCGCCCCGTCTGCACCCCCCTCCCCGGGCACCCCATCCTTCCTCCCCCGCCCCGTCTGCACCCCCCTCCCCCGAGCACCCCATCCTTCCTCCCCCGCCCCGTCTGCACCCCCCTCCCCGGGCACCCCATCCTCCCTCCCCCGCCCCGTCTGCACCCCCCTCCCCGAGCGCCCCGCCCCGTCTGCACCCCCTCTCCGGGCACCCCCCTCCCCGGGCATCCCGCCCCGGCTGCACCCCCTCCCCGGGCACCCCCCTTCCCGGGCACCCCCCTCCCCGGGCACCCCGCCCCGGCTGCACCCCCTCCCCGGGCACCCCGCCCCGTCTGCACCCCCCTCCCCGGGCACCCCATCCTCCCTCCCCCGACCCGGCTGCACCCCCTCCCCGAGCGCCCCGCCCCGTCTGCACCCCCCTCCCCAGGCACCCCATCCTTCCTCCCCCGCCCCGTCTGCACCCCCCTCCCCGAGCACCCCATCCTTCCTCCCCCGCCCCGTCTGCACCCCCCTCCCCGGGCACCCCATCCTTCCTCCCCCGCCCCGTCTGCACCCCCCTCCCCGAGCACCCCATCCTTCCTCCCCCGCCCCGTCTGCACCCCCCTCCCCGGGCACCCCATCCTTCCTCCCCCGCCCCGTCTGCACCCCCCTCCCCGGGCACCCCATCCTTCCTCCCCCGCCCCGTCTGCACCCCCCTCCCCGGGCACTCCATCCTCCCTCCCCCGCCCCGGCTGCACCCCCTCCCCGAGCGCCCCGCCCCGTCTGCACCCCCCTCCCCGAGCACCCCATCCTCCCTCCCCCGCCCCGGCTGCACCCCCTCCCCGAGCACCCCATCCTCCCTCCCCCGCCCCGGCTGCACCCCCCTCCCCGGGCACCCCATCCTCCCTCCCCCGCCCCGGCTGCACCCCCTCCCCGAGCGCCCCGCCCCGTCTGCACCCCCCTCCCCGAGCACCCCATCCTTCCTCCCCCGCCCCGTCTGCACCCCCCTCCCCGGGCACCCCATCCTCCCTCCCCCGCCCCGTCTGCACCCCCCTCCCCGGGCACCCCATCCTCCCTCCCCCGCTGCACCCCCTCCCCGAGCGCCCCGCCCCGTCTGCACCCCCCTCCCCGAGCACCCCATCCTAACTCCCCCGCCCCGTCTGCACCCCCCTCCCCGGGCACCCCGTCCTTCCTCCCCCGCTCGGCCCCGTCAGCACCCCTCTCCTTGCACCTCATCCTCCCTCCCTCCCAAGCACGGCCCCGTCTGCACCCCTCCCCCGGCACCCTATCCCTCCCTCCCCCGCATGGCCCTGTATGCACCCCTCTCCCCCACCCCCTCCCTGTGCACCCCATCCCCCTGCCCCCACATGGCCCTCTCTACACCCCATCTTCCCTCCCCCACACGGCCCCCTTTGCACCCCTCTCCCCCACCCACCTCCCCATGCACCCCCAACCCCACATTTCCATGCACCCCATCCTCCCTCCCCCACACGGCCCCCCCTGCACCTCCGCCCCCCCTCCACATGGCCCTTAGTGCGCCCCAGCCTCTCTCCCACACCCCCACAGAGCCCTTATTTACCTCCTTCCCCCACACAACCCCCCATGTACCCCCATTCTTCTCCCCACACACCACCCCAGGGATTCCTCCCCCGCGTGTGCCCCCCCCAGCAACGGAGCTCGGTGCTGCCAGCAGGGCGTCCCCAGCCCCACACACATGAACTCCCTGTGTCAGTGACAAACGCTGTGACCTGGGGGGGGGGGCTGTCTAGTGGCCCTGGGCCCACTCTGCTCGCCTGTCCCTGCTCGCTGCTTGGGCTGGGGCTGCCTCCTGCTGGCCGGTGGCTGTAGCACTGCCCGGGGGCGCCCCAGCGCCAGCCAAGGTTTCTCACCCGGCCAGGGGAGGGGTTTGAACAAAGGAAGGGGGGGCTACCTGGGGGGATGGGTGCTCTGGGGTTTGGCCAAGGGCTGGGTTCAGGGGCCTGTGGCCCCCCCAAGGGTCTGGCGGGGGTCCCGGACGTGCGGTCGCAGGCGCTCGGGCGACGGTCAGGGCTTGCCCAGCTGCTGGCTGGTTTCTGCTGTGGTGCACATCGCACACCTGTGGTCACACAAGCAGTGTTCTGCACATGGCTGGAGAAGATGAGAGGGAGCATTGCTCCTAACCCCGACTGCCCAGGCCACAGCCCTAGGGACCTGGGGTCAGCCTGCCCTTGCCCCTGCTGGCTGTCCAACCCCTGGGCCCCAGCCTTGTCCAGGCACCTGCCAAAGATGAACCGGTTAACTGGGGCAGCCTCTGTCCATGGAGGGCCTGGTACCCGCGGGGGGCCCCCACCCCTCCGTCTAACTGGTTAAACCCATGTTTCTCAACCTTTTTTATAAAGCACCTCTTGAAAAATATTAGAAGTACCCCAGTACCTACAGTTTTCAGAGACATCATTTTTTTTTCTACCCCTGCAACGCGTTTGTTTAAACAACTTAATCAGGGCCAGGCAGGCGCTGAAATGTCAAAATATAAAAATACCCAAGCGCTGTCCAACTTCAAACACACCTTCCCTTTTCTCCACATGGCAGGTGTGTTTCTGCGTCCCCGACGCCCCCATGGGTACGTCTACACGAGCTCGTCAGTTCGAGCTAGGTGGGGTGATTAGGGCAAGCGGCGTTCAAATGAAGCCCGGGGGTCGAACACTCATTTAAATCCTCACTCCACCAGGAGTAACGGTCGTTCGAATTAGACTCCTGAATTCGAACTCCCTACTCCGTGCCGCGTGCAGTTCGGACGAAGGGGGATTTAAAAATGGCGGTGCCCAGGAACATGCAAATGAAGCCTGGGATATTTAAATCCCGGGCTTCGTTTGCCACTCCACTTGCCCTAATTACCCTACCTAGCTCCAACTACCGGCCTAGTGTAGACGTACCCCATCTCCCTCTCTACCAGCCCTTTACGGCCTCTTGCTCCTGGCTGCGTGGGGATTTGGTTCTCTGCGTGCCCCTTTCTTGGGCCTGCTCTCCCATCTCCCCCGTCCCTTGGGCCGGTCTGGAGCAGCCTTCCCGGGCGCTTTCATCTCCGCAGCCCGTCTGTGGAACCGCGTCGGCTGAAGGGCCGTGACAGGGACTGGAGAATTATCCCGCCACAGGATGGAAAGGTGCCAATTGCACCCCGAAAATCCCCCTGCTTCGCAGACGCCGAGTCTCTCCCCCCACGGGGAGTGTAAACACCAACGCACAAACTCACTGGGGCCCCGTTTCCTGCCGCGCTGCCCCAGGGAGGCTCTCGAGGGCCTGGCCCGGTGACCCTTCAGCAAGCCTGTCCCCCTCCCATGGACACCCTTCCCAGGTAACCCTGGTGTAAATGCTGGCAGCAAGGGGGGGGTTGGGGAGGCCGACTGCTTGCGACACCCCTCCCCCCCGTAACCTGGTGCCTGCGGGGGCTAGGAACGCCCCTTTTCTCCAGGGACCCTCAGCAATCCACGCGACTCCGCGCTGGGCCCTCGGGAACCCGTCCCGCTGACGACTCACAACAGGCACGAGAGTCGGCCACGCTGCCTGGCGTGGAGCCCACAGCCCCGTGGCACCTGGCATTGCCCCGGGCATCAGGCTGGCTGCTCCTGTCATGCTGGGGCCCTGCGGGTGCAGCCCCCGGCCAGTCTCCGAGTACTGCCAGTGGCAGGCTCCGCCGGGGGGGGCCGATCTTGAGGAAGAAGGTGCTGTGCAATTAGAACCCAAGTATCCAATTGGCCTTTATGTAAAACACGGCTGTTTGGGGCCGAGCGGCTGCTTCGGGAGGGGGCTTGCCCAGCTCCATGCCCCAAGAACCACGGCGCATCGGAACCGTGGTGCCAACTAGCTGCCTCCGCGCCCAGGGAGACCCCGGGGCCCCCCAGCTCCAGGGCTGGGAGACAGGAGGGAATGGCCCTGCCAATCTGACCTCCTCAGGCCACCTCCTGCCGGAGGCTGGTCCCAGCCAGCACGGAGCCGAGGGGACGGCCTAGGGCAGAGCTTGGCACTGCATCCAGGGCAGCTGGGGCACATAGCCACAGTGCAAACCCCACCGGCCATCTCCGCCCAGCGCCTGGTGCCTCCCTGCAGAGCCCCTCCACGGCTGGCCCTTGGCTGACACTCCCCAGAGACGACTGGGCCGCGGGGCCAGAATTCTCTTTGCCTTCCAGGGCAGGGCAGGGCCACATGGAGCAGGGGGAAGCTGCCAGTGCTGGCCCTGTACAGGGGCACATGTTGCACGGCTCTGCAGTCAGCCTGGAAGCCCTGGAGGCAGCAGAGTGCCTGGCACGGGGCGGGGGGGGGGACAGCCCAGAATGAGGCGGGGGCGCTGGCCCGGGGGGGGGGCGGGAGAGGCCAGTCCAGAATGAAGCAAAATGCAGGACAATGTAGCACTTTAAAGACTAACAAGATGGTTTATTAGATGATGAGCTTTCGTGGGCCAGACCCACTTCCTCCCACGAAAGCTCATCATCTAATAAACCATCTTGTTAGTCTTTAAAGTGCTACATTGTCCTGCATTTTGCTTCAACTACCCCAGACTAACACGGCTACATTTCTATCACTAGTCCAGAATGAGGCGGGGGCGCTGGCCCGGGGGGAAGGGGGGAGAACAGGCCAGTCCAGAATGAGGCGGGGGCACTGGCCCGGGGGGGGGGGGGGCGGGAGAGGCCAGTCCAGAATGAGGCGGGGGCGCTGGCCCGGGGGGGGAACAGGCCAGTCCAGAATGAGGTGGGGGCGCTGGCCCGGGGGGGGGGAACAGGCCAGTCCAGAATGAGGCGGGGGCGCTGGCCCGGGGGGGGGGGGAACAGGCCAGTCCAGAATGAGGTGGGGGCGCTGGCCCGGGGGGGGGAACAGGCCAGTCCAGAATGAGGCGGGGGCGCTGGCCTGGGGGGGGGGCGGGAGAGGCCAGTCCAGAATGAGGCGGGGGCGCTGGCCCGGGGGGGGCGGGAGAGGCCAGTCCAGAATGAGGTGGGGGCGCTGGCCCGGGGGGGGGGGCGGGAGAGGCCAGTCCAGAATGAGGCGGGGGCGCTGGCCGGGGGGGGGCGGGAGAGGCCAGTCCAGAATGAGGCGGGGGCGCTGGCCCGGGGGGGGGGAACAGACCAGTCCAGAATGAGGCGGGGGCGCTGGCCCGGGGGGGGGGAACAGACCAGTCCAGAATGAGGCGGGGGCGCTGGCCCGGGGGGGGGAACAGACCAGTCCAGAATGAGGCGGGGGCACTGGCCCGGGGGGGGGGGGGGAACAGGCCAGTCCAGAATGAGGCGGGGGCGCTGGCCAGGGGGGGGGAACAGGCCAGTCCAGAATGAGGTGGGGGCGCTGGCCCGGGGGGGGGGGGCGGGAGAGGCCAGTCCAGAATGAGGCGGGGGCACTGGCCCGGGTGGGGGGGCGGGAGAGGCCAGTCCAGAATGAGGTGGGGGCGCTGGCCCGAGGGGGGCGGGAGAGGCCAGTCCAGAATGAGGCGGGGGCGCTGGCCAGGGGGGGCGGGAGAGGCCAGTCCAGAATGAGGCGGGGGTGCTGGCCCGGGGGGGGAGAACAGGCCAGTCCAGAATGAGGCGGGGGCGCTGGCCCGGGGCGGGGGGCGGGAGAGGCCAGTCCAGAATGAGGTGGGGGCACTGGCCCGGGTGGGGGGGCGGGAGAGGCCAGTCCAGAATGAGGCGGGGGCGCTGGCCAGGGGGGGCGGGAGAGGCCAGTCCAGAATGAGGCGGGGGCGCTGGCCAGGGGGGGCGGGAGAGGCCAGTCCAGAATGAGGCGGGGGCGCTGGCCCGAGGGGGCGGGAGAGGCCAGTCCAGAATGAGGCGGGGGCGCTGGCCAGGGGGGGCGGGAGAGGCCAGTCCAGAATGAGGTGGGGGCACTGGCCCGGGGGGGGGGGCGGGAGAGGCCAGTCCAGAATGAGGCAGGGGCGCTGGCCCGAGGGGGGCGGGAGAGGCCAGTCCAGAATGAGGCGGGGGCGCTGGCCAGGGGGGGCGGGAGAGGCCAGTCCAGAATGAGGCGGGGGCGCTGGCCAGGGGGGGCGGGAGAGGCCAGTCCAGAATGAGGCGGGGGCGCTGGCCAGGGGGGGCGGGAGAGGCCAGTCCAGAATGAGGTGGGGGCGCTGGCCAGGGGGGGCGGGAGAGGCCAGTCCAGAATGAGGTGGGGGCGCTGGCCCGGGGGGGGGGGAACAGGCCAGTCCAGAATGAGCTGGGGGCGCTGGCCCGGGGGGGGGGGAACAGGCCAGTCCAGAATGAGGTGGGGGCGCTGGCCAGGGGGGGCAGGAGAGGCCAGTACAGAATGAGGTTTTAGGAGGTATTCCTCGTGGAATGAGGTTTCCCACCTAATTCGATTTAGGGCTTTATTCCGGAATCCCGTTTCACTGCTGCGGGCAGACGCGGGCAGATACTTCGGGCCAGTCAATTTCTAAAATGGCGAGCGGCCGGGAAGATGCAGAGCAAGCACGGGAGATTTAAATCCTGGGCTTGATTTGTAACTGCTGTTGCCCTCATTAGCGTCCCTAGATCATCTAGGGGGCTAGTGCAGACGTACTCTTAGTGCAGCGGGGGGGTCATGAGCTGTGGGGGGTGGCCTTGTGTGACGTAGTGGGGGTGCTGTCTGCTCTGTATCCCGGGGTTCCCCTGTGCTGTGGTGCGCGATTCCCTCTCTCTCCGGGACTCCCGTTCACCCTGGTCCGGCTCTCCGTGAGCTCGTCCGCCAGCCTCCCGGCCTCCTGCGGATCCTCTGGCCTCCGGTCCTGGAGCCACAGCCTCAGGCTGGGCGGACACGCTCCATAGAACTGCTCCAGCATCAGCAGCTTAAGCAGGTCCTGTGCGGTCTGGGCCCCACCCCGAGCACCCACTTGCGGCAGGATTGCGCCAGGCGGGAGGCCAGGTCCACATGGGTCTCCCCTGTCCCCTCTGCACCCCCGGAACTTCCTCCTGTACGTCTCGGTCAGCCCGACTTGTGCAGCAGGGTCTGTTTGACCGTTCGGAGGCGCCCGGCTGCAGATCCTCCAGCTGGTTGAGCCCCCTGCGGCCTCCTGACCCAGCAAGGGGGGGAGCTGCTGGAGCCGGTCCGCTGGGGGGCCTGGTGCCGCTCACAGGAGCTAAGGAACCGTCCATGTCCCACACGTCCTTACACTGGGCCAACACGAGCTTCTCCAAGTGTCTGGCCGTCCCGGGATCCCTGGGGTCCTCCCCACTCACCGCAGCAGGGCCCCTCCGCTTCTCCGCTCCGCCATGGCCAGCTCGCGCAGCCACTGCCTCTCTCGGTCCTGGCGCTCCTCCCTACGGTCTTGCTGCTCTTACTCTTGTGACTCCAATTCCTTTAGCCTCAGCTTGATCTCCAGCCGCCGCAGCTCTGCCGGGATGGACCCCGCCCTGGATGAACCGCGGCGGCGGAGCGGGTCCTGGTGGAGCATCTCTCTGGGCTCCAGCCCTCCGTCCAGTCTGAGAGCCTGAGACACTCCCGGGGGGTGTCTGGCTGCTCCCCCTGGGACAGGATCCAGGCCCCTGGACGGGTCATTCTCTTGCAGCCGGGCGATCAGCTGGGCCTCGGTCAATCTCCCCATGGACAGCCCCTCTCTCTGCACAGCCCCACAAGGCTGCCTTCAGGAGTCAGGCGTAGGCCGTCTCCTCACCGATCCCCAGGGTGCAGACTCACTGACCCAGTGCTGCAGCGCCCCATGACTCCCAGGAATCACTTCGCTCTGCCTCCCGCCCGTCTGGCTCTTGCAAGCCCCTTCCTTCTCCTGCGCCCCGTCACTCGCTGCTGGAAGCTCCATCCACGGGGTGCAGCGCATCCCACCGCTGCCACCACTGTGACGGCACATTGGTGAGCCTCCCAATCCTACACCCCCGTAGCAGCAAGAACAGACTCTGCCAGCCAGAAGAACAGGGGGGGGTTATTGCTTCTCCAGGATACAACACAGCACAGGTGTGACGTGGGTACAGGCGCCAGGGCCAGGCAGCCTCAGACCCCTTGGGACGGGTCCCCAGGCCCCTGAACTCCCAGCACTCGGCTCAGTCTCTTCTCTTCATGGTTTCCAGCCAAAAACTGCCCCGCTCCCAGGCCTGCCCCCAGCCAGGTATCGTCTCCGCCTCCCCCCTCTGTTTCCCCCCTGGGAAGAGCCTTGTTCTCTGCCCAGGCTGGGCCTGGGTGTCTGGGCCAATCCACATGCGGGTGAGTCCGTGGGAATCCCAGCCCAGCGCAGGGGACCCGGGGTACAGAGCAGACACCCCCCACGTCACACCCTTCCCTCCGGGGTGGCATTCACACGGGGACAGACTCCCCGCCGGAGCAGGCAGGGCCCAGCTCTAGGGCCCGTGTGTCCCTCTTCACTCCCCGTCCCCACCCCCACGCCTGCTCCTGCCCCCTGCAAACTGCCCGCTGGTTTCCAAGGGAGCAGAAGGGAGCCCTGGGGGCTCTCGCATGGGGGCCTTGTCTGCTGCGCAAGGCTGGCCCCAGGCCGGCGTGAGCACCCTGGCCTGGCCTGCTTGCACGGCGAAGGGGAGGCGTTTCGGAGCCCGGGGCCGGAGCAGCGGCTGGCTGGGTGCAGGGGAGCCACGGCACATTCAGCTCTGCGGGGACAGCCCAGCTGCTCCGGCACCAGCCTCCTGGCGCGGGGAGGGAGCCCGGGGCCCGGCTTCCTGGGGGGCAGGGGCAGGCGCACCCTGCCAATCAAAACAGGCCTGGGAAATGGGTTGAGAACGGCCCGCCCATTGACGTCACCCCGCGCCCCTCAAGCCCCGCCCCCTGCGTCGTGTCCGGCTCTGCGTGCCGCGCACAGCGCGCAGCGTGAGGGGCACCGGCATGCGGACACTCCCCGGTGTCCCGCCGGGCAGGGGAAGGGCAGCTGCCGGGGTGGAGCAGGACAAGCAGCAGCATGTGCATGGTCCCCCCGTCTCTGGGCAGGCCCTGGGTAAACAGAGCTGCGTCCCCAGGGAGCCCCAAGGCGTCCCCTGCCCCCTTGGGCCCCTGCTGCCCTGCACTCGCTCTCTGGCTCTGTTCCCGCTGCATCGCGCGCCCCCATTCCCCTGCCCGGGCTCGCCGGCCGCCCCGTTAGCAGTCCGCCCAGGCACTCGCCTCTGCACCGCCCCGGTGACGGCACCTTGCAGGGGGCACCTTCCCGCCCAGCCTGCTTCCAGGCGGCTCTTCCCCAGGCAAGCGCTCCGGCAGCTCCGTGCCGGGCTGGGCCCAGCGTGGAATGCGCATGGCCAAGGTGGCCTCCGCCATTCGGCAGCCGGTGAAATGTAGCCCGCGCTGCTCAGGTCCTTCAGGGCAAGGGCTGCGGGGGGGGGGGGGCGGTACGGGAGTCAGGTCAAGGGGGTGGGAGGAATAGGGGGGCTCAGGGCAGGGGCTGGGAGAGGCTTACCAGAGCTACCGGTGGTGGCGAAGGTGACGCTGCCGCGATGGCTCTTCCCAGGGGCCCGGGGCCGCAATATGGAGAGCTCAGGCCCCAGCTGGCTCCTCTCTTCTTGGGGCGGCCCCCTGTGGTCACTCTGCAGCATAATTGTCCCCCACGCTCGCTGCCCCCTGTGGTCACTGCAGAGTATAACTCTCCCTCCTATCAGCCTCTTCCCTTTCCGTGGGATGGAGAACAATCCCATTCCAGGCACATCCCGCTTCCTGGCACTACCAAGCCCTGGCCTTGCCTTAAGCCAGGGTAGGAGGGAGCCGCCCGGCGAATGTGGTCCCAGCCCTTGCCGTTTAGGAGGAGTTCTTGGGCAGACAGACAGACGCAGTCTCTCGATTATGTTCTGGGCTGTGGATCCAGTCCCACCTCACGCCGCCTAACAGGCTCTGCCCATCCGCCCTCTCCCCTAGGGGCCACCCTGCTCCAGGCTGCGCCATGCCCACAGGGTGCCACCCCACTCGCCGCTCCCTCCCAGGCTGTGGGCTAGTTCCCACACCTTTACCCCTCTCAGCCCCCACCTGGCCGGTGCTGCTCCCTCTGCTGCCTGCCCCGCCCAAGGGGTGCAGGAAACCCCAGGCCTCAGCAGAGCTCCAGCCCTACCCCTGGCTGCCCCCGACACTCCCCGGAGCTGCCAGGTGCCGTTCACGCCAAGCCCTGCACCCTCCCCTGCGGGCCGGGGGCTCCGACTGCGCTTCACTCTGGGATCCTGCACATGTGCAACCTGGCCCCAAAAGGGTCCTGTGTGGCCCAGCGCCAGACTCCATCTCTCTGGGCCCTTCTCAGGGCCGCTGACTGCCCACAGCTCCCTGGCGGAGGCCAGGCGCCGGGGGGCAGGACTGAGAACCACAACACAGCACCCCTTCCTCCGAATACGGCCAGCCACTCCCAGGGACCGAGCCCTCGCTCTTCGGCTGCGTCTAGCGCTGAAGTGCAAACTCGCCTTGTGGTGCCCTCTTACCCCCACCCTTCTCTTGCTCACACACGCCCCTCACTCACACTCGCACCCCCCCCCACACGCCCCTCACTCACACTCGCACCCCCCCACACACACGCCCCTCACTCACACTCGCACACCCCCCCACACGCCCCTCACTCACACTCGCACCCCCCCACACACACGCCCCTCACTCACACTCGCACACCCCCCCACACGCCCCTCACTCACACTCGCACCACCCCACACGCCCCTCACACTCGCACACCCCCCCCCACATGCCCCTCACTCACACTCGCACACCCCACACACACACGCCCCTCACTCACATTCACACACACACCCCCACACGCCCCTCACTCACACTCACACCCCCCCACACACGCCCCTCACTCACACTCGCACACACCCCCACACACGCCCCTCACTCACACTCGCACACACCCCCACACGCCCCTCACTCACACTCGCACACACCCCCACACACACGCCCCTCACTGACATTCGCACACCCCCACACACACGCCCCTCACTCACACTTGCACCCCCCCCCACACGCCCCTCACTCACACTTGCACACCCCCCCACACGCCCCTCACTCACACTCGCACCCCCACACATGCCCCTCACTCGCACACACCCCCACACACGCCCCTCACTGACATTCGCACACACCCCCACACACGCCCCTCACTGACATTCACACCCCCCCCACACACACGCCCCTCACTCACACTCGCACCCCCACACACGCCCCTCACTCACACTCGTACACACCCCCACACACGCCCCTCACTGACATTCGCACACCCCCCACACACACGCCCCTCACTCACACTCGCACACCCCCCCCACACACGCCCCTCACTCACACTCGCACACCCCCCACACACGCCCCTCACTCACACTTGCACCCCCCACACACACGCCCCTCACTCACACTCGCACGCCCCCACACACGCCCATCACTCACACTCGCACACCCCCCCACACACACGCCCCTCACACCTCTCACTCACACACACACACACACACACACCCCTCACTGCCATTTCACACCTGCTGGCCACCTGCTTCCCTGTTAGTCAGCAACTTCCGAAACCCCCAGCTGTTCCACTGGGCCGTTGCATCTCTAGGAGACCCTCAGCTCAGCAGACTCACTGGCTCACACGCCCCTTTCCCCTGCAGGCTCAGTGCGTCGCGGACGGACCTGGTGCCACCGCTGCTGGCGTCACCCCCACATGCAGCTCTTCAGGGTCATTCTTCTGGCTTCCCTCCGAACTAGGAGCCGTGCGTGGGGCTGCCTTGGCACCCCCCTCGACTGGAGCCCTCCCCAGTGGCAGTGGAGCTGGGGGTTCTGCCCTGCCCCTCGAGCTGTGCAGGGAGCAGAGCACTTGGCCAGGCACTGGGCGAGATCCCCCACGGGTCTCCAGGTTGCTGTGCTGCCTTCGTCAGCCAAGGGCCTGGCTCAACAGCCTCCCCCGGCCTGATTTTTCCATCCGCTTCAGAGCCCGCTGGGCTGACGCCCCAGCTAGCCCGTTTGTCTGAAGAGCATTACGATTCGAAGGGGTGTGCTGCACGGCCCAGCCACTTGCTCCGCTCCACATGCTGGGTGCCAGAGCAGGCTCATCTCCTCCCAGCGTGTCTGGAATTCCAGGCTCTGCGCAAAGAGCTTTTGCGTCTGTTCGGCCGTGTCACTGCTGCCGCCCTGCACAGAGAGGAACAAGCGCCAAGGACCCTGCCAAGTTGCCTTGTCTGCTCAAGCGCCCATTCTTCCCGGTCTCCAGCCATCCCAGCAAGTCACTCGCCTTCCACCTGCTGGGCCCTAGGCAGAGCCTGCCGGAGCCGCAGGGAGACTTGCCGACTTGCTCGGGTCAGTTAGGAGAAGAGGCAGCTGCCTGCTTAATTTGGCGGTCCTAGCGCTTACTGTTTAGGAGGAGTTCTTGGACAGACGGACGGACACACACACACACACACACACGCACACGCACACGCACACGCACTCTTAGCTAGACAGGAGACTATTGGCACAGGCTGTACTGAATGGTGGCAGCATTCCCTAGATTATGCTAACAAGCCCTTCCCCTCTCCAACTAAACGCCTGACTTGGATCTTTGTCACCACTGATTTTAGCACCAGAGAATTCTGCTCACGCTCCGTGTGGATTGTATCACTGTCTGCTGGTCTTGTGGATTTCCACGGCAAAGGGCCCTTCAGATACTCCCCACAACATGGTGATCAGAGTGATTGCCCCCTTTCCATCCGGCTTAGCTCTGCCGCAGCTCTTGCAAAGCGGGATGGAGGCAGGTGGAGGCCCTGCCCAGACTTGGCATGTCCTGCCGAAGGCGTGTCCTCTTCCGGTGGGAGCCGTCCGGCATTCGGGTTCCTTGTGCTGTCTCCTACGGCTCCCTTTGCGGAGGGGTCGCTCCCAGGGTTGTGTGTAAAAGATGCCGATTGCCCTGTACAGACCTGTGAGGTTGGCTTTCGTGTCAGGGCTCGTCTGCACACCAGCCTCCCCTGTTCCGTTTTATGCGGCATTCCCCAGACGCCTGTGGTCTCGCTTAGCGAGTCTGTCAGATCCCCAGCCTCCCAGGTTTTACTGCTCATCCTTAATTCTGTCACATATTGATCAACTGTTTCTGCTCGCATGTAAGGACCTGGGGATGCCCCATGACTCAGTGCACACACCTGCTGTTGGCTCACAGTGACATTTTCTCTGCAATGTTCAGGCTCCTTCTCCTGCCCTCTGCACATAAGCCGGCCCAGCCCTTCAGCCCCTCTTCCGCCTGTCCCGACGCTGTCCAACGGCTCTCGGAAGGCGCACAGGGCTCCTACTCGCTTCAGCCCCTCTTCCGCCTGTCCCGACGCTGTCCAACGGCTCTCGGAAGGCACACAGGGCTCCTACTCGCTTCAGCCCCTCTTCCGCCTGTCCCGACGCTGTCCAACGGCTCTCGGAAGGCGCACAGGGCTCCTACTCGTTTCAGTCCCTCTTCCACCTGTCCCGACGCTGTCCAACGGCTCTCGGAAGGCGCACAGGGCTCCTACTCGCTTCAGTCCCTCTTCCGCCTGTCCCGACGCTGTCCAACGGCTCTCGGAAGGCGCACAGGGCTCCTACTCGTTTCAGTCCCTCTTCCGCCTGTCCCGACGCTGTCCAACGGCTCTCGGAAGGCACACAGGGCTCCTACTCGCTTCAGTCCCTCTTCCGCCTGTCCCGACGCTGTTCAACGGCTCTCGGAAGGCACACAGGGCTCCTACTCGTTTCAGTCCCTCTTCCGCCTGTCCCGACGCTGTCCAACGGCTCTCGGAAGGCACACAGGGCTCCTACTCGCTTCAGTCCCTCTTCCGCCTGTCCCGACGCTGTTCAACGGCTCTCGGAAGGCGCACAGGGCTCCTACTCGCTTCAGTCCCTCTTCCGCCTGTCCCGACGCTGTCCAACGGCTCTCGGAAGGCGCACAGGGCTCCTACTCGCTTCAGCCCCTCTTCCGCCTGTCCCGACGCTGTTCAACGGCTCTCGGAAGGCACACAGGGCTCCTACTCGCTTCAGTCCCTCTTCCGCCTGTCCCGACGCTGTTCAACGGCTCTCGGAAGGCACACAGGGCTCTTACTCAGAGACTGGCCTAGCGCCGAGCGCTGTGGTATGACAGCGCTCCAGGGAACCCTGACAGTCCCTGCCAGCAGGTAACTGCCAGGAGGGTTGTGGGGGCAATTCTGCCCCTCGCTGGCTGTTACTAACCCGACCCAGCCAGAGTGATTCTCCCAGGCCCGTCTGCAGAGTAAAAACCTGTCTAAGGGAGACCCCTGCAGCCGCAGCCTGATCTCGGTGCCCTCATGCCGCTTGCCAGGCACTGCCCGACACAGCCCGGCCGCCGGCAGCGAGGCCCCTCCTTGGCTAACGCTGCGCCGAAGAACGGACTCCCAAGCCCCTCGCTACGTATCCTTCTCTAGGAGCCCTGTCTGGAAGCACAGCCCCGCTGGGCTAACCCCCAGGGCTGGCGGGGCCCCCGGAAGGGGGAGCTGACCAGTTTGTGCAGTGGGGCGCTAGAGCCAGCTGCAATTCCTTGTGCCCTACAAACCGCTTCCAGCCAGGGGCGCAGCTCGTCCCAGCGCCCGCCTTCCCGCGGCTAGGGGCCAGGAGAGACCGGTCCACACAGCTCGTGTTCCCGCTCATCCGGCAGGGCACATGCTCTGTGCGTGGCCAGGCAGCCAGCAGGGAGGGAGCTGCTCCAGTTCCACCAGCCCTCCTGGTCCCCCCCAGCCACATACACACCCCCCCCCACACACACACACCCTCCTGGCCCTCCCACTGTCCTGGTCCCCCCGCCACACACACACACACACACACACACACACACACACTCCTGGTCCCCCCCAGCCACACACACACCCTCCTGGCCCTCCCACCGTCCTGGTCCCCCCGCTCCACACACACACACACACACACACACACACACACACACACACACACTCCTGGTCCCCCCCAGCCACACACACACCCTCCTGGCCCTCCCACCGTCCTGGTCCCCCCGCCCCACACACACACACACCCACACACCCACACACACACACACCCTCCTGGCCCTCCCACCATCCTGGTCCCCCCGCCCCACACACACACACACCCACACACCCACACACACACACACCCTCCTGGCCCTCCCACTGTCCTGGTCCCCCCGCCACACACACACACACACACACACACACACACACACACACACACACACCCACCCACCCTGCCCCCCCCCCCCCCAGCCACATACACACCCTCCTGGCCCTCCCACTGTCCTGGTCCCCCCGCCACACACACACACACACACACACACCCTCCTGGCCCTCCCACTGTCCTGGTCCCCCCGCCCCACACACACACACACCCCCTCCTGGCCCTCCCACCATCCTGGTCCCCCCGCCCCACACACACACACACACACACCCTCTGCAGCAGCGCGTCACCACTGGGCCCTTTTCCCAGCAGTGTGGGGCTGCAGGGGACGGGTGTTTCGGGGCCCAGTGTGCACAGGGCAGTTCACCGGCAGAAATGCTGCTGCCGGGGCTGAGGCCCAGGCCCCTCTGGGCAGCCACGTTCCTGCAGGGATCCTCTGAGCGTCGCCCCCAGGTCAGCCCTGCTCCCTCCTCTGTCCCTGGCTCTGCCAGTGCACTGACAGAAATAGCCCCGGCTACGCCCTGGGCACCCGCCAGCTGCCAGGAGAGACGGGTTCAGCCGCACGCCAGCCCGGCGCTGCCCACGAGGCCCCGGGTGCTGAGCCCTTTGCCCGGGCGGCACAAAGCGCGACAGCAGCACGGCGCCCGGCAGAGAACCCCCCCCGAGAGCTGGTGGAGGAGTCTTCCACTGCCCGAGCCCTGTGCGCACGGGGACTTGGGGGGGCCCAACCAGCCACTCGAGGGGGTGGGTTTCCCAGCCTGAGCCAGGCGCGTGTGCTCACCTAATGCGGGCGTGTGGGCCAGGCCTCACCTGGCGGGTTTGCAGGCGTGGCCTCCCGGCCCTGCGCCGTCTCCCCCACCCAACGCGCTCTCCCGCGCCGCCCCCGAGGGGCTGCCAGGAATCCCCTGGAGTTTCACAGCGCCCTGGCCTGCTCCTCCCCGCGCCCGCTGGGCTCCGGAGCAGGGCCTCCCTCGGCCTCGCCGCGACAGCCCGCAGCCTGTTTGCGAGGCCGAGTGGAGCGGGCGCTTCCCTCCCCGCGCGGAGCGGATCCGTCGGCTGGCCGGGGAGTCTCCTCTCAATTAGCCCGGTTTGCTACGCGGGGCATTGTTCTCTCGCACAATGGCGCTTCCGAGAGTTCTTTTCAGAGGCGCGTGGCTGAGCGTGCGCCAGGAGCTGTGCGAGCCGCTTCCTTCAACCCCATGGCCGGGGCGCGCTGGCACGGCACGTGCGGCTGCAGGTGCCTGGCCACTGGCTCTCTCTGGCCACGCAGCCGCCCGCTGGGACGTGTGACCAGCTGACGCTCAGCAGGGGTCCTGCCCCATGAAACGCCCTTTGGGGGAAATTCTCCCCTGTGCTGTGGGCCGCGGCTCATCCCCCGCCCGCCCGTCCGTGTGGCACCATTCCAGGGTCCGGCTGGCGGGGGTCGTCCCTGAGCCTGTCGGGGCCCTGCCTGAGGACTGGGCTCTCAAAGCTCCGTCCCTCCGGGTTGGAGTCACTGCAGAGGTTCTTGGGAGGCTGCCAGCACCTGCCCTCGCCGCAGCTTCACAAGCAGGCCCCTCGCTTGAGCCTCCATGATTCCAGCTCTCCCCGGGACTCCAGTTCGTCAAGGCCACCTTGGCTTCCTGGGGTCGATGTCATTTCCGGCGCGGGCCTGGGCATTTCAAGTCCTTCTCTCCACATGCCTCCTCGCCTGCAGCACGTCCAGCCATCTGCAGCCTCCGCGCCACGGCTGCCTCCCCTTCGCTATCGGCAGCTGCTCCGCCTCCCGGAGCGAGGGGCTGAGCCCTTCTGCCCCACCCGGGGAAAGGCTGCTCAACTTTCCTGCGCGTGCAGCCCCTCAAGGCTTCAGACAAAGGATCTGGCCAGTTACTCTGAGTCTTGCCTGGTTCCTTTAGCTCACAGGGGTGTGGAGCACACGGGGCCATGCACAAAGGTGCTTTAAAGAGGCAAGAGAGAGAGATGTGACTGGGTGCAGTGGAGGGAGGCCTCTGCTGGGGACAGAGCCAGGCCTGGAGCCAGCCGAGCTGGGCTCCGAGAGAAATAAGCCGCGTTCCCACTAGAACGGGAGCCCCTTTCAGAATGGCTGGGTGGTGCTGGGCAGCTGCAGTTTCGGACCCGGCTGCCAGGTGCCCAGGTCCCTCGTGAGCTCCAGTTGGCATCAAATAAGGATCTCTGAACCCCCAAGTACCCCTTGGAGTGTGAGGCTCTTCCCCGCCCCTCCACATCTGTCCCCCCTTTGGTCCAACAGCAGAACCCACTCCGGTCGGTCGGCCCCAGGGCAGGCCTTGGCGAGGGCTCTGGGCGGGAAGCAGCCTCGTGGGGCTGTGGGGTTCATGGCACAGACGCCCCGCGCAGTCGGTATCTCTCACCCTCCGGGCTCCAGGTGGGTGCGGCAGGAAGCAGCGTTACCCAATCGGGCCCAGTGGGGCTGGGGGGTTCATGGCAGAGACGCCCCGCGCAGTCGGTATCTCTCACCCTCCGGGCTCCAGGTGGGTGCGGGAGGAAGCAGCGTTACCCAATCGGGCCGAGCAGGGCTGGGGGGTTCATGGCACAGATGCCCCACACGGTCGGTATCTCTCGCCCTCCGGGCTCCAGGTGGGTGCGGCAGGAAGCAGCGTTACCCAATCGGGCCCAGTGGGGCTGGGGGGTTCATGGCAGAGACGCCTCGCGCAGTCGGTATCTCTCACCCTCTGGGCTCCAGGTGGGTGCGGTGGGAAGCAGCGTTACCCAATCGGGCCCAGCGGGGCTGAGGGTTCATGGCACAGACGCCCCGCGCGGTCGGTATCTCTCGCCCTCCGGGCTCCAGGTGGGTGCGGTGGGAAGCAGCGTTACCCAATCGGGCCCAGCGGGGCTGAGGGTTCATGGCACAGACGCCCCGCGCAGTCGGTATCTCTCACCCTCTGGGCTCCAGGTGGGTGCGGTGGGAAGCAGCGTTACCCAATCGGGCCGAGCAGGGCTGGGGGGTTCATGGCAGAGACGCCTCGCGCAGTCGGTATCTCTTGCCCTCCGGGCTCCAGATGGGTGCGGCGGGAAGCAGCGTTACCCAATCGGGCCCAGCGGGGCTGGGGGGTTCATGGCACAGACGCCCCGTGCGGTCGGTATCTCTCGCCCTCTGGGCTCCAGGTGGGTGCGGCAGGAAGCAGCGTTACCCAATCGGGCCCAGCGGGGCTGGGGGGTTCATGGCACAGACGCCCCGCGCGGTCGGTATCTCTCGCCCTCCGGGCTCCAGGTGGGTGCGGCGGGAAGCAGCGTTACCCAATCGGGCCCAGTGGGGCTGGGGGGTTCATGGCACAGACGCCCCGCGCAGTCGGTATCTCTCGCCCTCCGGGCTCCAGGTGGGTGCGGGAGGAAGCAGCGTTACCCAATCGGGCCCAGCGGGGCTGGGGGGTTCATGGCACAGACGCCCCGCGCAGTCGGTATCTCTCGCCCTCTGGGCTCCAGGTGGGTGCGGCAGGAAGCAGCGTTACCCAATCGGGCCCAGCGGGGCTGGGGGGTTCATGGCACAGACGCCCCGCGCAGTCGGTATCTCTCGCCCTCCGGCTCCAGGTGGGTGCGGGAGGAAGCAGCGTTACCCAATCGGGCCGAGCAGGGCGGGGAGTGTGATGTAGTGGGGGGTGCTGTTCATTCGGCCATTCTCTGGTCTCTATGCTTGGGCTGTGGGTGACCCCTACTGGCCTGCGCCTGTAAGCACTGCCCAGTGGGGGGGGTCGCTCTGAGGACCCTCAGGTCACATAGTCCATGGCCCAAGGGAAGGGTCTGAACAAAGGAAGGGGGTGGCTTGGAGAAGGGCCGTCTTCGCTGGGAAAACATGAAGAGAAGAGACTAAGCTGAGTACTGAGGGTTCAGGGGTCTGTGGGCCCCTCCCCACGGGGTCTAGGGCTGCCAGGCCCTGACTCCTTATGTGCACATCATGCCTGTGCTGTGCTGTACCCTGGAGAAGCAATGACCCCTCTCTATTCTACTCTCTTCCACATTGGAAGACCTTGACTTTGTGGGCGACCGTGCGTTGCTTTCCTGTACCCTCAACACGTGCAGGAAAAGACACAGCGCCGATGCACCTTTGGACGCCAGGTTGGACTAAGAGTTAGCCAGAAGAAAACAGAGATTATGAGTCTCACTATAGATTCATTGGCACCAATCAAGATAGATGATGCAGACTTACTGTGACGGCGCGTTGGGGTCCCCCGTCTCCTGCACCCCGAAATGGCACAAACAGACTCCCCCAGCCAGTAGAATAGAGGTGGTTTATTGCTTCTCCAGGATACAGCACAGCACAGATGTCATCTGGTTACAGGGCAGGCCTAGGATGCCTCAGCCCCCCTTGATATGGGGGGGGTCTCGGCTTTTAAACCCCCCAGCCTGTTGCTGAGGCTGCTTCCTCCATGCTCCCAGACAGAGACTAACTAACTCTCCTCCAGCCCTGCCCCCCAGCCAGGGCAGCATTCACCTTCCTTTGTTTCTCCCCATGGGGGGTAGCTGGTCGGACGGGTTGAGAGACCCTCTTTGCATAATGACTCATCCCCTGCCCTGCTGGGAGGTGGTACCAACAGCAGCCAGGGGGTTACCACGGAGCCAGCCTAGAACCAGACAGATACCCCCACTACGTCACACTTACCCAGCACAGACAGCTTTACGTACTTAGGCAGCAGCATCTGCCATGATGGAGGCACCAACAACGACATCCAGAGCAGACTACGTCAGGCCCCAAACGTCCTCAGGAGTATGAACAATGTACGGAGATCGACACAGTAGTGTCCACATCAAGCGTAAGCTGTCCCAGAGCTGTGTCATAGCACTACTGTCCGGCTCACAGTGCTGGCGGACGACGGAGTGCGACCGTGCCGAGCTCTCATCCTTTCACACCACCGGCCTTCCTCAGGTACTTCGCATCTTTTGTCCGAAAACAATCTCCAACCACGACCTGCTCCTGCAATGCCGCCAGGAGGACACGACCACTGTCACGATGAGAAGACGCTGGAGATGGGTAGGGCACGCGATGAGAAGGGAAGCAGATGCCATTGTGAAGAGCACTGCACTGGACGCCTGAAGGACGACAGAAACGTGGGAGGCCCAAGACAACATGGCGGCGCACTGTTGAGGCAGACATGAAGAGAATGAATGGAGAACCTTTGTTGCTGCTCTACATGCCAGCGGGTGTAATAGGCAGGACTCGCCAGCCACGCTGTCCGGCGTTCTGTGCATGCGCAGATCGCCAGAACCCGGCTCTTCCGGGCTGTAATCTACTCGCTGTGGCGTGTAGATTACAAAGATTGTCGAGCCCTGGTAATAGGCATTAACTCACTAACTATTCTACTGGTTGGCGGACTCTCATCTTGCTGCAGACGGGGTGCAGGATCGGCGGGTACCCAACCCGCCGCCACGGTGGTGTCAGAAGTGGGACAGACAGCCCCCCCACACACTGCCTCACAGGGGGTCATGGAACAGATGCCCCACACGGTCGGTATCTCTCGCCCTCTGAGCTCCGGGTGGGCGCGGCAGGAGAGCAGTTACCCAAACGGGCCCAGTGGGACTGGGGCGTTCTTGGCACAGACGCCCCCACGCGGTCGGTATCTCTCGCCCTCTGAGCTCCGGGTGGGTGCGGCGGGAGAGCAGTTACCCAAACGGGCCCAGTGGGACTGGGGCGTTCTTGGCACAGACGCCCCCACGCGGTCGATATCTCTCGCCCTCTGAGCTCCGGGTGGGTGTGTGACGTAGTGGGGGTACTTGCTGGGCTGTGGTGACCCCTGCTGTCTGGAGCAAGACCCAGCAGGGAAAACCTCGCTAGGCAGAGGTAAGGCCAAACTGGTTGAACCAGTGGCCAGACACCCCCCATGGAGAGGAACAAAGGAAGGTGGAATGCGGCCCTGACTGGGGGGCAGGGCTGCAAGGGAATTTAGTTAGTTACTGTGGGAGAGCATGGAGGAGAGCCTAGGAGAAGGGGCTGGAGTTTAGGGGCCCAGTCTCCCCCATCTCAAGGGGGCCTGAGGCATCCTAGCCCAGCTCTGTGGCCAGACTACATCTGTGCTGTGCTGTATCCTGGAGAGGCAATAAACTTCCTCTATTCCACCGGCTGGTGCAGTCTGTTTGTGCCATTTCGGGGTGCAGGAGACGGGGGACCCCCAACGCGCCGTCACACTGGTGTCAGGAGTGGGATGCACTGCACCCCGTGGATGGAGCTTCCAGCGGCAAGCGACAAGGCGCAGTAGAAGCAAGAGCCCTGGAGCCAGGCGTGCTGGAGACAGAGCGAAGCGGTTCCTGGGAATCGTGGGGCGCTGCAGCACTAGACTGGTGAGTCTGCACCGAGAGGCCCAGCGGGCAGATGGCCTACGCCCGACTCTTGAAGGCAGAGTTGGTGGGGCTGTGCAGAGAGAGGGGCTTGCCTGTGCGGAAAGCAACCAAGGCCCAGCTGATTGCCCAGCTGGAAGAGAATGACCAGCCACAGGGCCAGGATCTTGTCCCCAGGGGAAGCAGCCAGACCCCCCCTGAGAGTGTGTCAGGCTCAGAGAGGGGGAGGAGCGCTGGAACCCACCGGAGAGATGAGACAGCGTCTCCCGGGAGGCCTGCAAGCTGCAGCCCATCTAGGGCAGGGGCCAGCCCAGCGGAGCTGCGGCGCCTGGAGATCCAGCTGCGGATCAGGGAATTGGAAGTAGAGGACCGAGAGAAGGACCGCCAGGACCGAGAGAGGGAGCGCCAAGATCGAGAGAAGGAGCGCCAAGATCGAGAGAGGCAGCGACAGCATGAGCTGGCCATGGCAGAGCGGAGAACCGGCGGGGCACCGGCTGCGCCAAGTGCGGATGGGCCCCAGGGTCCCAGGACTGCCAGGCGCTTGGAGAGGCTCGTGGTGGCCCAATTGAAGGACATGGGCGACATAGACGGGTTCCTCAGCTCCTTTGAGAGGGCCTGTGGACTGCAACGGGTTCCCCCAGCTGACTGGCTGCAGGAGCTCATCCCCGCACTGAACCAGGAGGCGGCCGGAGTGCTCAGTCAGCTGGAGGACCTACAGCCAGGGGATTACAACCGAGTCAAGGAGGCCCTGCTGCACAAGTTCGGGCTGACCCCCGAGATGTACAGGAAGAAGTTCCGGGGGGTGCAGAAGGAGCCACGGGAGACCTATGTGGATCTGGCCTCCCGCCTGGCGCAATACTGCCGCAAGTGGGTGTCTGGAGTCGGAGCCCAGACCGCAGAGGAGCTGCTCAAGCTGGTCATGATGGAGCAGTTCTATGAAGCGTGCCCACCCAAACTGAGGCTGTGGCTCAAGGACCGGAGACCAGAGAACCCCCAGGAGGCCGGGAGACTGGCGGATGAGTTCACGGAGAGCCGGTCCGGGTGTGAACGGGAGTCCCGGAGAGAGAGGGAACCGCGCAGAGACCGGATCTCGGCTGAGCGACGGAGGGAGTCAACTACGGGGCGAGACCAAGGAACAGGTCGTCTGCGCCCCAGAGAACCAGCCAGGGCCTGGACAGAGACAGCCCAAAGCCTAACTTGCCATCGCTGTGGGCAAAAAGGCCACAAGAGGGCTCAGTGCACCAGGTCCCAGGACCGGGGACTTTCCAGGGTTAACTGGCTGGGGCGGGGGAAGGGCAGGCTGCCCCAGAGGCAGGGGCTGGCAGGCAAACCTCAGCTCAGAGAGAGGGGAAGGATGCTCAGTGCACCTCCCCTGGGAGGTCTGATTCTCAGGAGGCGGATTTCTCCGTGTACCGGGTGGGGGCAGGACGGCCCCTGCGGAGCGAGTGCCTCATACCCCTGGAGGTGGATGGTAGGAAGGTGACGGGCTTCTGGGACACGGGGGCGGAGGTGACTCTGGCCCGATCCGACATAGTGGCCCCGGAGCGGATACTGCCCCACGCGCAGCTGACCCTGAAGGGCATAGACGGGTCCCCGTTTAAGGTGCCTGTAGCCAGGGTGCATCTGAAATGGGGGGCCAAGGAGGGCCTCAAGGAAGTGGGGGTGCACCCGCACTTGCCCACCGAGGTGCTGATGGGGAATGACCTAGAGGAGTGGCCCCATGAATCCCAGCGGGCTCTAGTCACTACCCGGAGCCAGAGCCAGCGGGGGGCTGACAACGTGGGTCCAGGGAAGGACTCCTGGCAGCGTCCTCAGGGTCCCATCTCAGTGGACACGGGGTCTAGCCAGGCTGGGACTCCGGACCTAGACAAAGGTGGGGAACAGGTCCCGATCCCTGCCTCAGCAGCTGAATTCCAGGCTGAGGTGCAGGCAGACCCCTCCTTGCAGAGGCTGAGGTACCAGGCTGGCCTCCGTGCAGCTCAGCCCTGGGGGAGAGGTGGCCAGGAGAGATTCCTGCGGGAGCGTGGGCTCCTGTTCCGTGAGTGGCTCCCCCCCAGGAAGGCGAGGGCATGGGGTGTCCAGCGGCAGCTGGTCGTCCCCCGAAAGTATCGCCTCAAGCTGCTGTATTTGGCCCACGACGTCCCCGTTGGGGGCCACCGGGGGATCCGGAGCACCCGGCTGAGGCTGCTCCAGCACTTCTATTGGCCGGGAATCTTTACAGCCGTGCAGCGGTACTGCCGGTCCTGTGACTCCTGCCAGAGGGGCGGGAAGGCCCAAGACAGGAGGAAAGCGGCTTGGGGGTCTCTACCCCAGATAGAGGACCCTCTGGGCTTGCTGAGAGAGTTATGGGAGGGGAAGACCTCCCTGGATGGAGCTTCGAGGGTGGAAGCCGCCCTGGTTGTCCAGAGAAGGCTCACTGGGCTCATGGCCCCGGCCCGAGAGACCCTGGCCAGAGATCAAGGCCAGCGGAAGGGTGGGTGTGACCCCCGAGGACAGGCCTGCGCCAGTCGCCCTGGAGCGGGGCGGCGAGTGGACAGAGGGAAGCCAGCTCATGTGGGGCCTCGCCACGGCCGGCCCGAGTCAAGGGGAGCACCCATGTCCCCGGGGCGGGTTCCCACGCAGAGGACCCGAACTTCCCTAGGCCACGAGCGGAGTGACCCTGCTCAGTTCGCTCTCGGAGGGGGGAGAACTGTGACGTAGTGGGGGTACTTGCTGGGCTGTGGTGACCCCTGCTGTCTGGAGCAAGACCCAGCAGGGGAAACCTCGCTAGGCAGAGGTAAGGCCAAACTTGTTGAACCAGTGGCCAGACACCCCCCATGGAGAGGAACAAAGGAAGGTGGAATGCGGCCCTGACTGGGGGGCAGGGCTGCAAGGGAATTTAGTTAGTTACTGTGGGAGAGCATGGAGGAGAGCCTAGGAGAAGGGGCTGGAGTTTAGGGGCCCAGTCTCCCCCATCTCAAGGGGGCCTGAGGCATCCTAGCCCAGCTCTGTGGCCAGACTACATCTGTGCTGTGCTGTATCCTGGAGAGGCAATAAACTTCCTCTATTCCACCGGCTGGTGCAGTCTGTTTGTGCCATTTCGGGGTGCAGGAGACGGGGAACCCCCAACGCGCCGTCACAGGGTGCGGCAGGAGAGCAGAGTTACCCAATCGGGCCCAGTGGGACTGGGGCGTTCTTGGCACAGACGCCCTGCGCGGTCGGTATCTCTCGCCCTCTGAGCTCCGGGTGGGCGCGGCAGGAGAGCAGAGTTATCCAATCGGGCCCAGTGGCACTGGGGCGTTCTTGGCACAGACGCCCCACGCGGTCGGTATCTCTCGCCCTCTGAGCTCCGGGTGGGCGCGGCAGGAGAGCAGAGTTACCCTATGGGGCCCAGTGGGACTGGGGCGTTCTTGGCACAGACGCCCCACACGGTCGGTATCTCTCGCCCTCTGAGCTCCGGGTGGGCGCGGCAGGAGAGCAGAGTTACCCTATGGGGCCCAGTGGGACTGGGGCGTTCTAGGCACAGACGCCCCGCGCGGTCGGTATCTCTCGCCCTCTGAGCTCCGGGTGGGCGCGGCAGGAGAGCAGAGTTATCCAATCGGGCCCAGTGGCACTGGGGCGTTCTTGGCACAGACGCCCCACGCGGTCGGTATCTCTCGCCCTCTGAGCTCCGGGTGGGCGCGGCAGGAGAGCAGAGTTACCCTATGGGGCCCAGTGGGACTGGGGCGTTCTTGGCACAGACGCCCCACACGGTCGGTATCTCTCGCCCTCTGAGCTCCGGGTGGGCGCGGCAGGAGAGCAGAGTTACCCTATGGGGCCCAGTGGGACTGGGGCGTTCTTGGCACAGACGCCCCGCGCGGTCGGTATCTCTCGCCCTCTGAGCTCCGGGTGGGCACGGCAGGAGAGCAGAGTTACCCAATCGGGCCCAGTGGGACTGGGGCGTTCTAGGCACAGACGCCCCGCGCAGTCGGTATCTCTCGCCCTCTGAGCTCCGGGTGGGCGCGGCAGGAGAGCAGAGTTACCCAATCGGGCCCAGTGGGACTGGGGCGTTCTTGGCACAGACGCCCCGCGCGGTCGGTATCTCTCGCCCTCTGAGCTCCGGGTGGGCGCGGCAGGAGAGCAGAGTTACCCTATGGGGCCCAGTGGGACTGGGGCGTTCTTGGCACAGACGCCCCGCGCGGTCAGTATCTCTCGCCCTCTGAGCTCCGGGTGGGCGCGGCAGGAGAGCAGAGTTACCCTATGGGGCCCAGTGGGACTGGGGCGTTCTTGGCACAGACGCCCCGCGCGGTCGGTATCTCTCGCCCTCTGAGCTCCGGGTGGGTGCGGCAGGAGAGCAGAGTTACCCAATCGGGCCCAGTGGGACTGGGGCGTTCTTGGCACAGACGCCCCGCGCGGTCGGTATCTCTCGCCCTCTGAGCTCCGGGTGGGCGCGGCAGGAGAGCAGAGTTACCCAATCGGGCCCAGTGGGACTGGGGCGTTCTTGGCACAGACGCCCCACACGGTCGGTATCTCTCGCCCTCTGAGCTCCGGGTGGGCGCGGCAGGAGAGCAGAGTTACCCAATGGGGCCCAGTGGGACTGGGGCGTTCTTGGCACAGACGCCCCGCGCGGTCAGTATCTCTCGCCCTCTGAGCTCCGGGTGGGTGCGGCAGGAGAGCAGAGTTACCCAATCGGGCCCAGTGGGACTGGGGCGTTCTTGGCACAGACTCCCCGCGTGGTCGGTATCTCTCGCCCTCTGAGCTCGGGCTCAGAACAAGGCTAAGGAGTGTTCAGAGCTCAGCTTCTGAAGGTTCACTTTAAGCTGCCTTTGGCTCTGCAGCAGCTGCCTGCCCCCAGGCTCTGGGGGGGCGGGGCGGGGCGGGAAGGGCACATTCCACATTCTGCTTCCTTCCCTTAAACTTCAAACACCATCAGGCCTAAATTATTCACTTGTAATCCCTGGAGCCGGCAGCAGCTCCGCTCAGCTCGGCACAGGTGTGAGAAGTAGAGGAAAAAGAACCATTCAGTTTGAAAAGTCTGAGACTTGCACCATGTAAAAGCAAAACCAGGGCCAAGTCGGTGGGGGGGGCAGAGCCAGGGCCCAGTCGGGGGGGGCAGAGCCAGGGCCAAGTCGGTGGGGGGGGGCAGAGCCAGGGCCAAGTCGGTGGGGGGAGAGCCAGGGCCGAGTCGGGGGGGCAGTGCCAGGGCCGAGTCGGTGGGGGGAGAGCCAGGGCCAAGTCGGTGGGGGGGGGCAGAGCCAGGGCCCAGTCGGTGGGGGGGGGCAGAGCCAGGGCCCAGTCGGTGGGGGCAGTGCCAGGGCCAAGTCGCAGGGGGGCAGAGCCAGGGCCAAGTCGCAGGGGGGCAGAGCCAGGGCCCAGTCGGGGGGGGGGGGCAGAGCCAGGGCCCAGTCGGGGGGGGGGCAGAGCCAGGGCCCAGTCGGGGGGGGGGGGGGCAGAGCCAGGGCCCAGTCGGGGGGGGGGGCAGAGCCAGGGCCGAGTCGGGGGGGGGGGGGCAGAGCCAGGGCCCAGTCGCAGGGGGGCAGAGCCAGGGCCCAGTCGCGGGGGGGCAGAGCCAGGGCCCAGTCGCGGGGGGGCAGAGCCAGGGCCCAGTCGCGGGGGGGCAGAGCCAGGGCCCAGTCGCGGGGGGGCAGAGCCAGGGCCCAGTCGCGGGGGGGCAGAGCCAGGGCCCAGTCGCGGGGGGGCAGAGCCAGGGCCCCGTCGGGGGGGGGCAGAGCCGGGGGGAGAGTTGACCCTGGGGGGGGAGAGGTGCGGAGGGACACAGAGAGGAGCTAGGGAGCTCAGACTTTAAACAAGACTGCAGCTCAGTGCCAGAGGCTCAATGGCCTGGCCAGGCTCTCTCCATCAGGTCTGATTGTGAGACCTGGGCCTAAGTGTGAGCAGAAGTGTGAAAAGCGAGTGTGCGTGTCTACACCGGCACAACCTGTAGCAACAGCCCCAGACAGGATCAGCTGTAGACGGGAGCGGGCAGGACGGAACTGGTCTGTCTGCACAACCCCTTGGAGCAGGACCGCGGCCTCCCCACACAGCACGTTAACCCCTAAACGCTGGGAATGGGCGCGAGGGCTGCGTCACAAGGGGACTGATCCGGCTCAGGAGGGGCCCGTCCGGCCCGGCGGGTGGTTTGAGGGGAGGGCGTCTCCCTGCCACACCGCTCCCTGGGGGGGGCTAAGTCAGTTCAGGGCAGCGCTGTGCCCCTCAGCTCGGAGCAGCTCCCAGAGAGAACTCACAGCAGCATGGCTGCCTCGGGGCACCCAGGAGCACCCCCCTGCAGCCGGGGCAGCCTGAGCCCAGGGACCAACCTCCAGGACGGAGCTAAGATGCTGCTTGACAAACATGACAGCCAGTGGCCCACCAACTGTGTGTTGGGAATGAGGCTCAACTGGCAGCAAAAATACTGACCCGACGGGCCGTTCCACCCGCGCTCCCCTCCTGAATACGGACCGGACGGGCCGTTCCACCCGCGCTCCCCTCCTGAATACGGACCGGGCGGGCCGTTCCACCCGCGCTCCCCTCCTGAATACGGACCGGGCGGGCCGTTCCACCCGCGCTCCCCTCCTGAATACGGACCGGGCGGGCCGTTCCACCCGCGCTCCCCTCCTGAATACGGACCGGGCGGGCCGTTCCACCCGCGCTCCCCTCCTGAATACGGACCGGGCGGGCCGTTCCACCCGCGCTCCCCTCCTGAATACGGACCGGGCGGGCCGTTCCACCCGCGCTCCCCTCCTGAATACGGACCGGGCGGGCCGTTCCACCCGCGCTCCCCTCCAGAATACGGACCGGGCGGGCCGTTCCACCCGCGCTCCCCTCCAGAATACGGACCGGGCGGGCCGTTCCACCCGCGCTCCCCTCCTGAATACGGACCGGACGGGCCGTTCCACCCGCGCTCCCCTCCAGAATACGGACCGGGCGGGCCGTTCCACCCGCGCTCCCCTCCAGAATACGGACCGGGCGGGCCGTTCCACCCGCGCTCCCCTCCAGAATACGGACCGGGCGGGCCGTTCCACCCGCGCTCCCCTCCTGAATACGGACCGGGCGGGCCGTTCCACCCGCGCTCCCCTCCTGAATACGGACCGGGCGGGCCGTTCCACCCGCGCTCCCCTCCTGAATACGGACCGGGCGGGCCGTTCCACCCGCGCTCCCCTCCAGAATACGGACCGGGCGGGCCGTTCCACCCGCGCTCCCCTCCAGAATACGGACCGGGCGGGCCGTTCCACCCGCGCTCCCCTCCTGAATACGGACCGGGCGGGCCGTTCCACCCGCGCTCCCCTCCTGAATACGGACCGGGCGGGCCGTTCCACCCGCGCTCCCCTCCTGAATACGGACCGGGCGGGCCGTTCCACCCGCGCTCCCCTCCTGAATACGGACCGGACGGGCCGTTCCACCCGCGCTCCCCTCCTGAATACGGACCGGACGGGCCGTTCCACCCGCGCTCCCCTGCTGAATACGGACCGGGCGGGCCGTTCCACCCGCGCTCCCCTCCAGAATACGGACCGGGCGGGCCGTTCCACCCGCGCTCCCCTCCAGAATACGGACCGGGCGGGCCGTTCCACCCGCGCTCCCCTCCTGAATACGGACCGGGCGGGCCGTTCCACCCGCGCTCCCCTCCAGAATACGGACCGGGCGGGCCGTTCCACCCGCGCTCCCCTCCAGAATACGGACCGGACGGGCCGTTCCACCCGCGCTCCCCTCCTGAATACGGACCGGACGGGCCGTTTCACCCGCGCTCCCCTCCAGAATACGGACCGGACGGGCCGTTTCACCCGCGCTCCCCTCCAGAATACGGACCGGGCGGGCCGTTCCACCCGCGCTCCCCTCCTGAATACGGACCGGACGGGCCGTTCCACCCGCGCTCCCCTCCAGAATACGGACCGGACGGGCCGTTTCACCTGCGCTCCCCTCCAGAATACAGACCGGACGGGCCGTTCCACCCGCGCTCCCCTCTAGAATACGGACCTCATTCCATGAGGAGTAACAGTTAATCTGAACTAAGGACTTAATTCGGATTAACTTTAAACTGCTACGTGAAGCCGCGGGCAGGTAGTTCGAACTATGGGGGATTTTAAAATGGTGGCACCCGGGAACAGGCAAATAAAGCCCGGGATATCTTAACCCCAGGCTTCATTTGCAAGTTCGAATGCCTACATTAGCCTTGTTCGAACAAGGGTGGCAGTGTAGACACACCTCAGGGAGTGAGACAAAGAGAAAACGGAGACCAACCCCTGTCCGGGGGCAGGGCTGGAGGAGAGTCAGTTTCTGTCTGGCATCATGGAGGAAGCAGCCTAAGCAAGGGGCTGGGGTTTAGGGGCCCAGTCTCCCCCATCTCAAGGGGGGCTGAGGCATCCCAGGCCTGCCCTGTAACCAGATGACATCTGTGCTGGGCTGTATCCTGGAGAAGCAATAAACTCCCCTGTTCTACTGGCTGGGGGAGTCTGTTCGTGCCACTATGGGGGTGTGACGGACCGGGCCGTGTCTGGGCACAGCTGAGGGCATCCGCTCAGGGCGAATTGCTCAAATCCGGGGCTCCTTACAGCCCCCAGACTGGTGACCTCTCCAACCAGGCCACAAACCAGTCTCACAGAGCGCTTCAGCTGCCTGCCTGAAGCCTCCCGAGCAAAACCCCTCTGACACCCCAGCAATATCCGTGCCCCAGATGGCCCCGGGCCTATACACAGGTGGGGGGTCCTAGCACCCAATCCCACCTACCCCGAACAAGTTCTGTCCGGTTCCAAGAAACCAGCCACAGATCCCTGGTCAATTTACCCTCTGGACCTTACCACACATCACGCTGGGCCAATCCTTTAGCATCTAACAACTAAAGGTTTATTGCTACAAGAAAGAAAAGCCTGAGAGTGAGGATGTTAAAGGATAGTACGTTACATGCACTGAATCTCCCAGTCCTCGATGCAGGCTCTAGCAGAGACGTTACAGCTGCTGGCTTAAAAGTCCTTGTTGCGCATCCTAGGATCAGGATGGGTCCACAGTTCTTCCGGGCTCTTCGATCCCTGCAATGCTGCCTCTGGGATGAAGTGCTGAGCTGAGTACCAAGATGGACTCGACCACATGGCCTATTTATCCCTCCTTCCTGGCCTCTTCTTGGCTGCAGCAGGTCACCTGGCCAGCGGCCTATCCCTGTGTCCCCTGCTGGCAGCCCTCAGGTATGAGTCACCCCTCATTAGGTGTGTCCTTGGCCCATTGAGAGCCATTGTCCCACAGGGCCCTGATTAGCATGTCCATAGGCCGGGCTCTGCCCAATGCTCAACCACATGCAGGGAAATATTCAGTCTCCACACAGATTACAGATTCCTAACTCCACACACAGACATTCTACAGTCACATGACCAGCGTCCATAGGATCAGCAGACAGTGAGCTTCTATTCAGCACCCCACATGGCCCCTTTTATACCATTTTTGGGGCCAGCACCCCCCCCCCCCCATGGGTGCAGCAGTGACCTGGCTGCTTCCCTCCAATTCGGTAACGTGACAGGAGGTGCAGGAGGGGAACGTGACAGGAGGGGAACCCCGACGCGCCGTCACACCTGCCCCTTCGTCTCTGTAGGAAACTGGCTCAGACCTGCACAACCATCTCCGCTCACTTCTCAGCGCCCCGCAGCACGGCCAGGCCCCTCTCACCCGCTGCGGGGACGGGCCTGGGGGCAGCTCTCTGCAGCGCCAGGGCCTGGGGGCAGCTCCCTGCAGCGCCAGGGCCTGGGAGCAGCTCTCTGCAGCGCCAGGGCCTGGGGGCAGGTCTCTGCAGCGCCAGGGCCTGGGGGCAGCTCTCTGCAGCGCCAGGGCCTGGAGGCAGCTCTCTGCAGCGCCAGGGCCTGGGAGCAGGTCTCTGCAGCGCCAGGGCCTGGGAGCAGCTCTCTGCAGCGCCAGGGCCTGGGGGCAGGTCTCTGCAGCGCCGGGGCCTGGGGGCAGCTCTCTGCAGCGCCAGGGCCTGGGGGCAGGTCTCTGCAGCGCCGGGGCCTGGGGGCAGCTCTCTGCAGCGCCAGGGCCTGGGAGCAGCTCTCTGCAGCGCCAGGGCCTGGGGGCAGCTCTCTGCAGCGCCAGGGCCTGGAGGCAGCTCTCTGCAGCGCCAGGGCCTGGGAGCAGGTCTCTGCAGCGCCAGGGCCTGGGAGCAGCTCTCTGCAGCGCCAGGGCCTGGGGGCAGGTCTCTGCAGCGCCAGGGCCTGGGACCAGCTCTCTGCAGCGCCAGGGCCTGGGGGCAGCTCTCTGCAGCGCCAGGGCCTGGGAGCAGCTCTCTGCAGCGCCAGGGCCTGGGAGCAGCTCTCTGCAGCGCCGGGGCCTGGGGGCAGCTCTCTGCAGCGCCGGGGCCTGGGGGCAGCTCTCTGCAGCGCCGGGGCCTGGGGGCAGCTCTCTGCAGCGCCAGGGCCTGGGAGCAGCTCTCTGCAGCGCCAGGGCCTGGGGGCAGGTCTCTGCAGCGCCAGGGCCTGGGGGCAGCTCTCTGCAGCGCCAGGGCCTGGAGGCAGCTCTCTGCAGCGCCAGGGCCTGGGAGCAGGTCTCTGCAGCGCCAGGGCCTGGGAGCAGCTCTCTGCAGCGCCAGGGCCTGGGGGCAGGTCTCTGCAGCGCCGGGGCCTGGGGGCAGCTCTCTGCAGCGCCAGGGCCTGGGGGCAGGTCTCTGCAGCGCCGGGGCCTGGGGGCAGCTCTCTGCAGCGCCAGGGCCTGGGAGCAGCTCTCTGCAGCGCCAGGGCCTGGGGGCAGCTCTCTGCAGCGCCAGGGCCTGGGAGCAGGTCTCTGCAGCGCCAGGGCCTGGGAGCAGCTCTCTGCAGCGCCAGGGCCTGGGGGCAGGTCTCTGCAGCGCCAGGGCCTGGGACCAGCTCTCTGCAGCGCCAGGGCCTGGGGGCAGCTCTCTGCAGCGCCAGGGCCTGGGAGCAGCTCTCTGCAGCGCCAGGGCCTGGGAGCAGCTCTCTGCAGCGCCGGGGCCTGGGGGCAGCTCTCTGCAGCGCCGGGGCCTGGGGGCAGCTCTCTGCAGCGCCGGGGCCTGGGGGCAGCTCTCTGCAGCGCCGGGGCCTGGGGGCAGCTCTCTGCAGCGCCGGGGCCTGGGGGCAGCTCTCTGCAGCGCCGGGGCCTGGGGGCAGCTCTCTGCAGCGCCAGGGCCTGGGAGCAGCTCTCTGTAGCGCCAGGGCCTGGGGGCAGCTCTCTGCAGCGCCAGGGCCTGGGGGCAGCTCTCTGCAGCGCCAGGGCCTGGGGGCAGCTCTCTGCAGCGCCAGGGGCTGGGGGCAGCTCTCTGCAGCGCCAGGGCCTGGGGGCAGGTCTCTGCAGCGCCAGGGCCTGGGGGCAGGTCTCTGCAGCGCCAGGGCCTGGGAGCAGCTCTCTGCAGCGCCAGAGCCTGGGGGCAGCTCTCTGCAGCGCCAGGGCCTGGAGGCAGGTCTCTGCAGCGCCAGGGCCTGGGGGCAGCTCTCTGCAGCGCCAGGGCCTGGGAGCAGCTCTCTGCAGCGCCAGGGCCTGGAGGCAGCTCTCTGCAGCGCCAGGGCCTGGGGGCAGCTCTCTGCAGCGCCAGGGCCTGGGAGCAGCTCTCTGCAGCGCCAGGGCCTGGGAGCAGCTCTCTGCAGCGCCAGGGCCTGGAGGCAGCTCTCTGCAGCGCCAGGGCCTGGGGGCAGCTCTCTGCAGCGCCAGGGCCTGGGGGCAGCTCTCTGCAGCGCCAGGGCCTGGGAGCAGGTCTCTGCAGCGCCAGGGCCTGGGGGCAGCTCTCTGCAGCGCCAGGGCCTGGGGGCAGCTCTCTGCAGCGCCAGGGCCTGGGAGCAGCTCTCTGCAGCGCCAGGGCCTGGGGGCAGGTCTCTGCAGCGCCAGGGCCTGGGGGCAGGTCTCTGCAGCGCCAGGGCCTGGGGGCAGGTCTCTGCAGCGCCAGGGCCTGGGAGCAGCTCTCTGCAGCGCCAGGGCCTGGGAGCAGCTCTCTGCAGCGCCAGGGCCTGGGACCAGCTCTCTGCAGCGCCGGGGCCTGGGGGCAGCTCTCTGCAGCGCCGGGGCCTGGGGGCAGCTCTCTGCAGCGCCAGGGCCTGGGGGCAGCTCTCTGCAGCGCCGGGGCCTGGGAGCAGCTCTCTGCAGCGCCGGGGCCTGGGGGCAGCTCTCTGCAGCGCCGGGGCCTGGGGGCAGCTCTCTGCAGCGCCGGGGCCTGGGGGCAGCTCTCTGCAGCGCCGGGGCCTGGGGGCAGGTCTCTGCAGCGCCGGGGCCTGGGGGCAGCTCTCTGCAGCGCCAGGGCCTGGGACCAGCTCTCTGCAGCGCCAGGGCCTGGGGGCAGCTCTCTGCAGCGCCAGGGCCTGGAGGCAGCTCTCTGCAGCGCCAGGGCCTGGGAGCAGGTCTCTGCAGCGCCAGGGCCTGGGGGCAGGTCTCTGCAGCGCCAGGGCCTGGGGGCAGCTCTCTGCAGCGCCAGGGCCTGGGAGCAGCTCTCTGCAGCGCCGGGGCCTGGGGGCAGCTCTCTGCAGCGCCGGGGCCTGGGGGCAGCTCTCTGCAGCGCCGGGGCCTGGGGGCAGCTCCCTGCAGCGCCGGGGCCTGGGGGCAGCTCTCTGCAGCGCCGGGGCCTGGGGGCAGCTCTCTGCAGCGCCGGGGCCTGGGGGCAGCTCTCTGCAGCGCCGGGGCCTGGGGGCAGCTCTCTGCAGCGCCAGGGCCTGGGAGCAGCTCTCTGCAGCGCCAGGGCCTGGGGGCAGCTCTCTGCAGCGCCAGGGCCTGGAGGCAGGTCTCTGTAGCGCCAGGGCCTGGGGGCAGGTCTCTGCAGCGCCAGGGCCTGGGGGCAGGTCTCTGTAGCGCCAGGGCCTGGGGGCAGCTCTCTGCAGCGCCAGGGCCTGGGGGCAGCTCTCTGCAGCGCCAGGGCCTGGGGGCAGGTCTCTGCAGCGCCAGGGCCTGGGGGCAGCTCCCTGCAGCGCCAGGGCCTGGGGGCAGCTCTCTGCAGCGCCAGGGCCTGGGGGCAGCTCTCTGCAGCGCCAGGGCCTGGGGGCAGCTCTCTGCAGCGCCAGGGCCTGGAGGCAGGTCTCTGCAGCGCCAGGGCCTGGGGGCAGCTCTCTGCAGCGCCGGGGCCTGGGGGCAGCTCTCTGCAGCGCCCGGGGCTGGGGGCAGCTCTCTGCAGCGCCAGGGCCTGGGGGCAGCTCTCTGCAGCGCCAGGGCCTGAGGGCAGCTCTCTGCAGCGCCAGGGCCTGGGGGCAGCTCTCTGCAGCGCCAGGGCCTGAGGGCAGCTCTCTGCAGCGCCGGGGCCTGGGGGCAGCTCTCTGCAGCGCCGGGGCCTGGGGGCAGCTCTCTGCAGCGCCAGGGCCTGGGGGCAGCTCTCTGCAGCGCCAGGGCCTGGAGGCAGGTCTCTGCAGCGCCAGGGCCTGGGGGCAGCTCTCTGCAGCGCCAGGGCCTGGGGGCAGGTCTCTGCAGCGCCAGGGCCTGGGGGCAGGTCTCTGCAGCGCCAGGGCCTGGGAGCAGCTCTCTGCAGCGCCAGGGCCTGGGAGCAGCTCTCTGCAGCGCCAGGGCCTGAGGGCAGCTCTCTGCAGCGCCAGGGCCTGGGGGCAGCTCTCTGCAGCGCCAGGGCCTGGGGGCAGCTCTCTGCAGCGCCGGGGCCTGGGGGCAGCTCTCTGCAGCGCCGGGGCCTGGGGGCAGCTCTCTGCAGCGCCAGGGCCTGGGGGCAGCTCTCTGCAGCGCCGGGGCCTGGGGGCAGCTCTCTGCAGCGCCGGGGCCTGGGGGCAGCTCTCTGCAGCGCCAGGGCCTGGGAGCAGCTCTCTGCAGCGCCAGGGCCTGGGAGCAGCTCTCTGCAGCGCCGGGGCCTGGGGGCAGCTCTCTGCAGCGCCGGGGCCTGGGGGCAGCTCTCTGCAGCGCCGGGGCCTGGGGGCAGCTCTCTGCAGCGCCGGGGCCTGGGGGCAGCTCTCTGCAGCGCCGGGGCCTGGGGGCAGCTCTCTGCAGCGCCGGGGCCTGGGGGCAGCTCTCTGCAGCGCCAGGGCCTGGGGGCAGCTCTCTGTAGCGCCAGGGCCTGGGGGCAGCTCTCTGCAGCGCCGGGGCCTGGGGGCAGCTCTCTGCAGCGCCGGGGCCTGGGGGCAGCTCTCTGCAGCGCCAGGGCCTGGGAGCAGCTCTCTGCAGCGCCCGGGCCTGGGGGCAGCTCTCTGCAGCGCCCGGGCCTGGGGGCAGCTCTCTGCAGCGCCAGGGCCTGGGGGCAGGTCTCTGCAGCGCCGGGGCCTGGGGGCAGGTCTCTGCAGCGCCAGGGCCTGGGACCAGCTCTCTGCAGCGCCGGGGCCTGGGGGCAGCTCTCTGCAGCGCCAGGGCCTGGGGGCAGCTCTCTGCAGCGCCAGGGCCTGGGAGCAGGTCTCTGCAGCGCCAGGGCCTGGGGGCAGCTCTCTGCAGCGCCAGGGGCTGGGGGCAGCTCTCTGCAGCGCCGGGGCCTGGGGGCAGGTCTCTGCAGCGCCAGGGCCTGGGGGCAGGTCTCTGCAGCGCCAGGGCCTGGGGGCAGCTCTCTGCAGCGCCAGGGCCTGGGGGCAGCTCCCTGCAGCGCCAGGGCCTGGGGGCAGCTCTCTGCAGCGCCAGGGCCTGGGGGCAGCTCTCTGCAGCGCCAGGGCCTGGGGGCAGCTCTCTGCAGCGCCAGGGCCTGGGGGCAGCTCTCTGCAGCGCCGGGGCCTGGGGGCAGCTCTCTGCAGCGCCGGGGCCTGGGAGCAGCTCTCTGCAGCGCCAGGGCCTGGGGGCAGCTCTCTGCAGCGCCAGGGGCTGGGGGCAGCTCTCTGCAGCGCCAGGGCCTGGGGGCAGCTCTCTGCAGCGCCAGGGCCTGGGGGCAGGTCTCTGCAGCGCCAGGGCCTGGGGGCAGGTCTCTGCAGCGCCAGGGGCTGGGGGCAGCTCTCTGCAGCGCCAGGGCCTGGGGGCAGCTCTCTGCAGCGCCAGGGCCTGGGGGCAGCTCTCTGCAGCGCCAGGGCCTGGGGGCAGGTCTCTGCAGCGCCAGGGCCTGGGGGCAGCTCTCTGCAGCGCCAGGGCCTGGGGGCAGGTCTCTGCAGCGCCGGGGCCTGGGGGCAGCTCTCTGCAGCGCCAGGGCCTGGGAGCAGCTCTCTGCAGCGCCAGGGCCTGGGGGCAGGTCTCTGCAGCGCCGGGGCCTGGGGGCAGCTCTCTGCAGCGCCAGGGCCTGGGAGCAGCTCTCTGCAGTGCCAGGGCCTGGGGGCAGCTCTCTGCAGCGCCAGGGCCTGGGGGCAGGTCTCTGCAGCGCCGGGGGCTGGGGGCAGCTCTCTGCAGCGCCAGGGCCTGGGGGCAGCTCTCTGCAGCGCCGGGGCCTGGGGGCAGCTCTCTGCAGCGCCAGGGGCTGGGGGCAAGGGGCGCGCCAGAATGAACGCCTGAGTCAGTACTGGCCATGCACATGCCGTCCCACGGGTTCTCTTGTGGCGCTGGGGAAAGGCTGCACAGGGAGCCCCTGCTAGGTTCTCAGCAGGCTGCTGCCTCTCTGGGGCTTGTTTAGCACGGGCGCCCCTTTGACTCCCCAAGGCCTGTGGTCGCCGGGCCCCTTCTCCCAGTGCACCCGACAGCGAAGGCCGGGGCCTGGCAGGGAGCCGGGCAAGCAGCAAGGGCTTATCTCTGCCGAGCTACCAGGGCCATGCTCCAGGGCCGTGCCAGAGCAGGCAAACCGGAGCGCCACACGCGGCCAGAGACCCTGGGGCTGCCTTGCCCTTCTCCCCGGCCTGCCTGAAGTTCCAGCAGCCCAGCGCGGGTGATGGCCCGGGGAAGAGAAGCCTCCAGACAGAGTCCGGGGGATGGTCCTGGCCTCTCCAGGAGCACTTTTCCCGGTGGGGGCTCTGGCAGCACAGGGGAGAGGCGGGCAGGTCTTGGGTGGGAGCCGGCCTGGCACTCGGGCCCGGCTCTGGGGCGCCCCAGACTCCTGGTCACCAGGCCGTACAGAATAACAAAGGACCACACGCACGGGCAGCGGCTCTGGGGAGGCGCAGCTGCAGCGGGCTGGAAATGAAAACCATTTCGCATTTCTGGCTCCGCTTGCCTGGCTGGCTCTGTGGCGGGAGCTGCAGCCAAGCTCCGGTTGCTCCATCACTCTGCAATGAATTCCCTGCCTTGGGGAGGATCGATCAGCAGGCCGGGCTCTCCGGCGGGAGCTGCTCAGCCCCGAGTGCACGCCCCGCGGCACCAACACCGCCGGCCCTGGCAGATCGCTCGGCTCAGAGCGGGGCACCAGGCGCCTGCCGGCTCTGCACAGCCTGCAGGCTTGGTATAGATCGTCCTGCGCTGGGCAGCGGCAAGGTGTGTTATGGGGAGGCCAAGGGGGAACGTTTCAGAACTGGGCCAGGCCAAGGCAGACTCTGACTTAGCCTCCCCACCCCCTCAACGTAGAGAAACCGAGACGAGAAGGAAATTTGACCCTGATTGACACCAAGGGCGTAAAACTAAAACAAGCCCGTGGCCAACGCGAGGAAAGAGCCACGCTGCGAATCTGCAGTCCCAGGGGACGATCACGCGTGTCGCGCTCTAGCAACGGAACCTTTCCTGGCGCGTGGCCACGCTGCCGTGGCAGGCGCCGGCGCGTCAGTGTTCATGGACACGTACTTACAGAATGAAACCGAAGGCCAGAGGGCAGGGTCCGCGTGTGGGCGTCCGCAGGCGGCGTTACGAAAGCCCTTCAATGACTTCTACGGTGACAGTCTGCAGCAAACACACAGCCCTGATCTCACCGGCACTGGGGACTGGCCTGGTGCAGCCTCCTACCATCCAGCACAACACAGTCTGGGGGCCCGAGGCAGAGCAGCTGGGCGGGTCGCTGACCAGCTCCGCTCCAGAGCGAGCGACAGGGACTGACCCGCGTGACTGGCCAGCGCCGGGCTCCTCAGCACGACTGGCCGCCAGCCTGGCCGCAGGCAGCGAAGCCGGGACACGTTTGACTTGCACCACGGCGTGGCCGGGCCCTGCTTACGCACAGGGGGCCGATGCTTTTGTGGGTGAGAGAACGATCCTACGGCTTTAAAACAGGGAAAAGTGATGGACTCTGGTCTCCGCTGGCGCCTCCTTCGCCTACAGCGCGGTGGGGAACCTCGGGCCCAGGCGCCGCACGCAGCCCCTGGCTTGCCTGGCCCCGGCCCCCAAGGCCCAGGGCTCCCCTCCTAGCACCACTAGCCTGGGCCCCCCGGCTCTGGTGTGGGAGGGGGCTGTGGGGAGGGTCTTTCTCCTCAGTCCAGGGCCGCGCCAGGGAGGGTTGGGGGGCTTGGGGCTCTCACTTGTGTGCGGCCCCCAACGGATTTTCACTCGGTCAGCGCCCCCCCCGAAACGCTCCCCTAGAAGGCCGGCCCGGGTTCCGAACAGCAGCCCAAGCCCCAGCCAGGGCAGGCCGTGTCCCTGCTGCTGACAGCGCAGTGCCCAGGCAGGAGGGAGCAGGGAGCAGGCCGGGCTGCGGACGCCCACCCCGGCTGGCTCTTGGGACGGGCAGCTGAGGCTCTGGCCACACGTGCCACCAGCAGCTTCTCCTGCACAGACCCCAGGAGAGCACCGGGCACGCGGGGCGTCCACAGGGAGCAGTCCAGCTCTGGGGACTCGCGCCCCCGCTGCAGCCCAGCCCCCGCGCCCCAGAGCCTCGGCCCCGCCTTTGTTCAGGCCCGCTGGCCCCTCCCACCACGCTCCAGTCCCGCCCCCAACAGCCTCGCAAACGTCTCACAGTGCTGTGCTCAGCAAGGCAAACCGGTTCCTTTCTGCCAGCCCCTTCACTGCCCCCCTCCGCCCTCCCCTCCCCTCCCTCCCCTCCCAGCCCCTCCCCAGCATCCGCCCTCCCTCCTCTCCCCCAGCCCCTTCACTGCCCCCCTCCGCCCTCCCCTCCCCTCCCTCCCCTCCCAGCCCCTCCCCAGCATCCACCCTCCCTCCTCTCCCCCAGCCCCTTCACTGCCCCCCTCCGCCCTCCCCTCCCCTCCCTCCCCTCCCAGCCCCTCCCCAGCATCCGCCCTCCCTCCTCTCCCCCAGCCCCTTCACTGCCCCCCTCCGCCCTCCCCTCCCCAGCATCCGCCCTCCCTCCTCTCCCCCAGCCCCTTCACTGCCCCCCTCCGCCCTCCCCTCCCCTCCCTCCCCTCCCCCAGCCCCTTCACTGCCCCCCTCCGCCCTCCCCTCCCCTCCCTCCCCTCCCCCAGCCCCTTCACTGCCCCCCTCCGCCCTCCCCTCCCCTCCCTCCCCTCCCCCAGCCCCTTCACTGCCCCCCTCCGCCCTCCCCTCCCCTCCCTCCCCTCCCAGCCCCTCCCCAGCATCCGCCCTCCCTCCTCTCCCCCAGCCCCTTCACTGCCCCCCTCCGCCCTCCCCTCCCCTCCCTCCCCTCCCAGCCCCTCCCCAGCATCCACCCTCCCTCCTCTCCCCCAGCCCCTTCACTGCCCCCCTCCGCCCTCCCCTCCCCTCCCTCCTCTCCCCCAGCCCCTTCACTGCCCCCCTCCGCCCTCCCCTCCCCAGCATCCGCCCTCCCTCCTCTCCCCCAGCCCCTTCACTGCCCCCCTCCGCCCTCCCCTCCCCAGCATCCGCCCTCCCTCCTCTCCCCCAGCCCCTTCACTGCCCCCCTCCGCCCTCCCCTCCCCAGCATCCGCCCTCCTCCTCTCCCCCAGCCCCTTCACTGCCACCCTCCGCCCTCCCCTCCCCAGCATCCGCCCTCCCTCCTCTCCCCCAGCCCCTTCACTGCCCCCCTCCGCCCTCCCCTCCCCTCCCTCCTCTCCCCCAGCCCCTTCACTGCCCCCCTCCGCCCTCCCCTCCCCTCCCTCCTCTCCCCCAGCCCCTTCACTGCCCCCCTCCGCCCTCCCCTCCCCTCCCTCCTCTCCCCCAGCCCCTTCACTGCCCCCCTCCGCCCTCCCCTCCCCAGCATCCGCCCTCCCTCCTCTCCCCCAGCCCCTTCACTGCCCCCCTCCGCCCTCCCCTCCCCAGCATCCGCCCTCCTCCTCTCCCCCAGCCCCTTCACTGCCCCCCTCCGCCCTCCCCTCCCCAGCATCCGCCCTCCCTCCTCTCCCCCAGCCCCTTCACTGCCCCCCTCCGCCCTCCCCTCCCCAGCATCCGCCCTCCTCCTCTCCCCCAGCCCCTTCACTGCCCCCCTCCGCCCTCCCCTCCCCAGCATCCGCCCTCCCTCCTCTCCCCCAGCCCCTTCACTGCCCCCCTCCGCCCTCCCCTCCCCTCCCTCCTCTCCCCCAGCCCCTTCACTGCCCCCCTCCGCCCTCCCCTCCCCTCCCTCCTCTCCCCCAGCCCCTTCACTGCCCCCCTCCGCCCTCCCCTCCCCTCCCTCCTCTCCCCCAGCCCCTTCACTGCCCCCCTCCGCCCTCCCCTCCCCAGCATCCGCCCTCCCTCCTCTCCCCCAGCCCCTTCACTGCCCCCCTCCGCCCTCCCCTCCCCAGCATCCGCCCTCCTCCTCTCCCCCAGCCCCTTCACTGCCCCCCTCCGCCCTCCCCTCCCCAGCATCCGCCCTCCCTCCTCTCCCACAGCCCCTTCACTGCCCCCCTCCGCCCTCCCCTCCCCAGCATCCGCCCTCCCTCCTCTCCCCCAGCCCCTTCACTGCCCCCCTCCGCCCTCCCCTCCCCAGCATCCGCCCTCCCTCCTCTCCCCCAGCCCCTTCACTGCCCCCCTCCGCCCTCCCCTCCCCAGCATCCGCCCTCCCTCCTCTCCCCCAGCCCCTTCACTGCCCCCCTCCGCCCTCCCCTCCCCTCCCTCCTCTCCCCCAGCCCCTTCACTGCCCCCCTCCGCCCTCCCCTCCCCAGCATCCGCCCTCCCTCCTCTCCCCCAGCCCCTTCACTGCCCCCCTCCGCCCTCCCCTCCCCAGCATCCGCCCTCCCTCCTCTCCCCCAGCCCTCTCCACTGCCCCCCTCCACCCTCCCCTCCCCTCCCTCCCCTCCCCGGCCCCCTCCCTCCCCTCCCAGCCCCTCCCCAGCATCCGCCCTCCCTCCTCTCCCCCAGCCCCTTCACTGCCCCCCTCCGCCCTCCCCTCCCCAGCATCCGCCCTCCCTCCTCTCCCCCAGCCCTCTCCACTGCCCCCCTCCGCCCTCCCCTCCCCTCCCTCCCCTCCCAGCCCCTCCCCAGCATCCGCCCTCCCTCCTCTCCCCCAGCCCCTTCACTGCCCCCCTCCGCCCTCCCCTCCCCTCCCTCCCCTCCCAGCCCCTCCCCAGCATCCGCCCTCCCTCCTCTCCCCCAGCCCCTTCACTGCCCCCCTCCGCCCTCCCCAGCCCCCTCCCTCACCTCCCAGCCCCTCCCCAGCATCCGCCCTCCCTCCTCTCCCCCAGCCCTCTCCACTGCCCCCCTCCGCCCTCCCCTCCCCTCCCTCCCCTCCCCGGCCCCCTCCCTCACCTCCCAGCCCCTCCCCAGCATCCGCCCTCCCTCTTCTCCCCCAGCCCTCTCCACTGCCCCCCTCCACCCTCCCCTCCCCTCCCCTCCCCGGCCCCCTCCCTCACCTCCCAGCCCCTCCCCAGCATCCGCCCTCCCTCCTCTCCCCCAGCCCTCTCCACTGCCCCCCTCCGCCCTCCCCTCCCCTCCCCTCCCTCCCCTCCCCGGCCCCCTCCCCTCACCTCCCAGCCCCTCCCCAGCATCCGCCCTCCCTCCTCTCCCCCAGCCCTCTCCACTGCTCCCCTCTGCCCTCCCCTCGCACCACTGCTCCCCTTCCCTGACCTCCAGTCCCCTCCCTCACCCTCCCCTCCAGCATCCGCCCTCCCTCCTCTCCCCCAGCCCTCTCCACTGCCCCCCTCCACCCTCCCCTCCCAGCCCCTCCCCTCCAGCATCCGCCCTCCCTCCTCTCCCCCAGCCCTCTCCACTGCTCCCCTCTGCCCTCCCCTCGCACCACTGCTCCCCTTCCCTGACCTCCAGTCCCCTCCCTCACCCTCCCCTCCAGCATCCGCCCTCCCTCCTCTCCCCCAGCCCTCTCCACTGCTCCCCTCTGCCCTCCCCTCGCACCACTGCTCCCCTTCCCTGACCTCCAGTCCCCTCCCTCACCCTCCCCTCCAGCATCCGCCCTCCCTCCTCTCCCCCAGCCCTCTCCACTGCCCCCCTCCACCCTCCCCTCCCAGCCCCTCCCCTCCAGCATCCGCCCTCCCTCCTCTCCCCCAGCCCTCTCCACTGCCCCCCTCCGCCCTCCCCTCCCCCCTCACCTCCCAGCCCCTCCCCAGCATCCGCCCTCCCTCCTCTCCCCCAGCCCTCTCCACTGCCCCCCTCCGCCCTCCCCTCCCCTCCCCGGCCCCCTCCCTCACCTCCCAGCCCCTCCCCAGCATCCGCCCTCCCTCCTCTCCCCCAGCCCTCTCCACTGCTCCCCTCTGCCCTCCCCTCGCACCACTGCTCCCCTTCCCTGACCTCCAGTCCCCTCCCTCACTCTCCCCTCCAGCATCCGCCCTCCCTCCTCTCCCCCAGCCCTCTCCACTGCTCCCCTCTGCCCTCCCCTCGCACCACTGCTCCCCTTCCCTGACCTCCAGTCCCCTCCCTCACCCTCCTCTCCAGCATCCGCCCTCCCTCCTCTCCCCCAGCCCTCTCCACTGCTCCCCTCTGCCCTCCCCTCGCACCACTGCTCCCCTTCCCTGACCTCCAGTCCCCTCCCTCACCCTCCTCTCCAGCATCCACCCTCCCTCCTCTCCCCCAGCCCTCTCCACTGCTCCCCTCTGCCCTCCCCTCGCACCACTGCTCCCCTTCCCTGACCTCCAGTCCCCTCCCTCACCCTCCTCTCCAGCATCCGCCCTCCCTCCTCTCCCCCAGCCCTCTCCACTGCTCCCCTCCGCCCTCCCCTCCCCCCTCACCTCCCAGCCCCTCCCCAGCATCCACCCTCCCTCCTCTCCCCCAGCCCTCTCCACTGCTCCCCTCTGCCCTCCCCTCGCACCACTGCTCCCCTTCCCTGACCTCCAGTCCCCTCCCTCACCCTCCTCTCCAGCATCCGCCCTCCCTCCTCTCCCCCAGCCCCTTCACTGCCCCCCTCCGCCCTCCCCTCCCCAGCATCCGCCCTCCCTCCTCTCCCTCAGCCCTCTCCACTGCTCCCCTCTGCCCTCCCCTCGCACCACTGCTCCCCTTCCCTGACCTGCAGTCCCCTCCCTCACCCTCCTCTCCAGCATCCGCCCTCCCTCCTCTCCCTCAGCCCTCTCCACTGCTCCCCTCTGCCCTCCCCTCGCACCACTGCTCCCCTTCCCTGACCTCCAGTCCCCTCCCTCACCCTCCTCTCCAGCATCCGCCCTCCCTCCTCTCCCTCAGCCCTCTCCACTGCTCCCCTCTGCCCTCCCCTCGCACCACTGCTCCCCTTCCCTGACCTCCAGTCCCCTCCCTCACCCTCCTCTCCAGCATCCGCCCTCCCTCCTCTCCCTCAGCCCTCTCCACTGCTCCCCTCTGCCCTCCCCTCGCACCACTGCTCCCCTTCCCTGACCTCCAGTCCCCTCCCTCACCCTCCTCTCCAGCATCCGCCCTCCCTCCTCTCCCTCAGCCCTCTCCACTGCTCCCCTCTGCCCTCCCCTCGCACCACTGCTCCCCTTCCCTGACCTCCAGTCCCCTCCCTCACCGTCCCCTCCAGCATCCACCCTCCCTCCCCTCCACCCCCTCCACTGATCCCCCCCCACTGCTCCTTCCCAGCATCCACCCCCCTCCCCTAGCACCGCCCCCCAGCATTCTGATGGAATGGGTGGTGGGAGCGGAGGGGGCAGGGGGATGGCCGGTGGCTGCGGAGAGGCCTGGCAGAGCGCGGGAGCCGTGAGCGGTGCGGCGCCCAGCCGGGGAGGTGACGGGGTTGCGGAGTGTGGCTGGGCGCCCCGCCGAGACACAGAGACCAGACGTGTTCCAGGGGGACAGGAAGTGCCCACGCAAGCAGGGCTGTGATCGGCCACGGAGCAGACTCCCTCCTGACGCGCTGGAGTCTCTGCCCCGGGCTGCACCCCGGGGCCTTCTGCAGCCGCTTCGGCGGGGTCGGGGGGCTGGTGCGAGGTGGAGTCAGACTGGGGAGCCCCTGCTCCCTCCTGGCCTCTGACTCCTCACCCATGCACCCTCCCCATCTCCTGCACACTCGCCTCCGCTACACCCTGTGAGGGCGCGTCGGGGACCCCCCGATCCTGCACCCCGGAGCAGCACGATGAGACTCCGCCGGCCAGCGGAACGGGGGGGGGGGGGGTATTGCCTCTCCAGGACACAGCCCAGCACAGACGTGACGTGGCTACGGGAGTCAGGGGCTGGCAGCCCCATTTCCTCCACAACCTTCCCTGCTACACCCCACCCCCATACACCCCATCTCCTCCGCTACACCCCACCCCCACCGCACCCCCACACCCTCCTCCACTACAGCCCACTCACACCTCATCTTCTGCACACCCTCCTTCACATACCCCCATCTCCTCCACATCCTCCTCTGCTACACCCCCACCCCGATCTCCACACCCTCCACTACACCCTTCCCCGCTACACCCCACCCCCATCTCCTCCACATCCTCCTCTGCTACACCCCCACCCCGATCTTCACACCCTCCACTACACCCTTCCCCGCTACACCCCACCCCCATCTCCTCCACATCCTCCTCTGCTACACCCCCACCCCGATCTCCACACCCTCCACTACACCCTTCCCCGCTACACCCCACCCCCATCTCCTCCACATCCTCCTCTGCTACACCCCCACCCCGATCTCCACACCCTCCACTACACCCTTCCCCGCTACACCCCACCCCCATCTCCTCCACATCCTCCTCTGCTACACCCCCCACCCCGATCTTCACACCCTCCACTACACCCTTCCCCGCTACACCCCACCCCTATCTCCTCCACATCCTCCTCTGCTACACCCCCCACCCCGATCTTCACACCCTCCACTACACCCTTCCCCGCTACACCCCACCCCCATCTCCTCCACATCCTCCTCTGCTACACCCCCCACCCCGATCTCCACACCCTCCACTACACCCTTCCCCGCTACACCCCACCCCCATCTCCTCCACATCCTCCTCTGCTACACCCCCACCCCGATCTCCACACCCTCCACTACACCCTTCCCCGCTACACCCCACCCCTATCTCCTCCACATCCTCCTCTGCTACACCCCCCACCCCGATCTCCACACCCTCCACTACACCCTTCCCCGCTACACCCCACCCCTATCTCCTCCACATCCTCCTCTGCTACACCCCCCACCCCGATCTCCACACCCTCCACTACACCCTTCCCCGCTACACCCCACCCCCATCTCCTCCACATCCTCCTCTGCTACACCCCCACCCCGATCTTCACACCCTCCACTACACCCTTCCCCGCTACACCCCACCCCTATCTCCTCCACATCCTCCTCTGCTACACCCCCCACCCCGATCTCCACACCCTCCACTACACCCTTCCCCGCTACACCCCACCCCCATCTCCTCCACATCCTCCTCTGCTACACCCCCCACCCCGATCTCCACACCCTCCACTACACCCTTCCCCGCTACACCCCACCCCCATCTCCTCCACATCCTCCTCTGCTACACCCCCACCCCGATCTCCACACCCTCCACTACACCCTTCCCCGCTACACCCCACCCCTATCTCCTCCACATCCTCCTCTGCTACACCCCCACCCCGATCTCCACACCCTCCACTACACCCTTCCCCGCTACACCCCACCCCCATCTCCTCCACATCCTCCTCTGCTACACCCCCACCCTGATCTCCACACCCTCCACTACACCCTTCCCCGCTACACCCCACCCCTATCTCCTCCACATCCCCCTCTGCTACACCCCCACCCCGATCTCCACACCCTCCACTACACCCTTCCCCGCTACACCCCACCCCTATCTCCTCCACATCCTCCTCTGCTACACCCCCACCCCGATCTTCACACCCTCCACTACACCCTTCCCCGCTACACCCCACCCCTATCTCCTCCACATCCTCCTCTGCTACACCCCCCACCCCGATCTTCACACCCTCCACTACACCCTTCCCCGCTACACCCCACCCCTATCTCCTCCACATCCTCCTCTGCTACACCCCCACCCCGATCTCCACACCCTCCACTACACCCTTCCCCGCTACACCCCACCCCCATCTCCTCCACATCCTCCTCTGCTACACCCCCACCCCGATCTCCACACCCTCCACTACACCCTTCCCCGCTACACCCCACCCCTATCTCCTCCACATCCTCCTCTGCTACACCCCCACCCCGATCTTCACACCCTCCACTACACCCTTCCCCGCTACACCCCACCCCTATCTCCTCCACATCCTCCTCTGCTACACCCCCACCCCGATCTCCACACCCTCCACTACACCCTTCCCCGCTACACCCCACCCCCATCTCCTCCACATCCTCCTCTGCTACACCCCCACCCCGATCTCCACACCCTCCACTACACCCTTCCCCGCTACACCCCACCCCTATCTCCTCCACATCCTCCTCTGCTACACCCCCCACCCCGATCTCCACACCCTCCACTACACCCTTCCCCGCTACACCCCACCCCCATCTCCTCCACATCCTCCTCTGCTACACCCCCACCCTGATCTCCACACCCTCCACTACACCCTTCCCCGCTACACCCCACCCCTATCTCCTCCACATCCTCCTCTGCTACACCCCCACCCCGATCTCCACACCCTCCACTACACCCTTCCCCGCTACACCCCACCCCCATCTCCTCCACATCCTCCTCTGCTACACCCCCCACCCCGATCTCCACACCCTCCACTACACCCTTCCCCGCTACACCCCACCCCCATCTCCTCCACATCCTCCTCTGCTACACCCCCACCCTGATCTTCACACCCTCCACTACACCCTTCCCCGCTACACCCCACCCCTATCTCCTCCACATCCTCCTCTGCTACACCCCCACCCCGATCTCCACACCCTCCACTACACCCTTCCCCGCTACACCCCACCCCCATCTCCTCCACATCCTCCTCTGCTACACCCCCACCCTGATCTCCACACCCTCCACTACACCCTTCCCCGCTACACCCCACCCCTATCTCCTCCACATCCTCCTCTGCTACACCCCCACCCCGATCTCCACACCCTCCACTACACCCTTCCCCGCTACACCCCACCCCTATCTCCTCCACATCCTCCTCTGCTACACCCCCACCCCGATCTCCACACCCTCCACTACACCCTTCCCCGCTACACCCCACCCCCATCTCCTCCACATCCTCCTCTGCTACACCCCCACCCTGATCTTCACACCCTCCACTACACCCTTCCCCGCTACACCCCACCCCTATCTCCTCCACATCCTCCTCTGCTACACCCCCCACCCCGATCTCCACACCCTCCACTACACCCTTCCCCGCTACACCCCACCCCCATCTCCTCCACATCCTCCTCTGCTACACCCCCACCCCGATCTCCACACCCTCCACTACACCCTTCCCCGCTACACCCCACCCCTATCTCCTCCACATCCTCCTCTGCTACACCCCCCACCCCGATCTCCACACCCTCCACTACACCCTTCCCCGCTACACCCCACCCCTATCTCCTCCACATCCTCCTCTGCTACACCCCCACCCTGATCTTCACACCCTCCACTACACCCTTCCCCGCTACACCCCACCCCTATCTCCTCCACATCCTCCTCTGCTACACCCCCCACCCCGATCTCCACACCCTCCACTACACCCTTCCCCGCTACACCCCACCCCCATCTCCTCCACATCCTCCTCTGCTACACCCCCCACCCCGATCTCCACACCCTCCACTACACCCTTCCCCGCTACACCCCACCCCTATCTCCTCCACATCCTCCTCTGCTACACCCCCCACCCCGATCTTCACACCCTCCACTACACCCTTCCCCGCTACACCCCACCCCCATCTCCTCCACATCCTCCTCTGCTACACCCCCCCCCGATCTCCACACCCTCCACTACACCCTTCCCCGCTACACCCCACCCCTATCTCCTCCACATCCTCCTCTGCTACACCCCCCACCCCGATCTTCACACCCTCCACTACACCCTTCCCCGCTACACCCCACCCCCATCTCCTCCACATCCTCCTCTGCTACACCCCCCACCCCGATCTCCACACCCTCCACTACACCCTTCCCCGCTACACCCCACCCCTATCTCCTCCACATCCTCCTCTGCTACACCCCCCACCCCGATCTCCACACCCTCCACTACACCCTTCCCCGCTACACCCCACCCCCATCTCCTCCACATCCTCCTCTGCTACACCCCCCACCCCGATCTCCACACCCTCCACTACACCCTTCCCCGCTACACCCCACCCCTATCTCCTCCACATCCTCCTCTGCTACACCCCCCACCCCGATCTCCACACCCTCCACTACACCCTTCCCCGCTACACCCCACCCCCATCTCCTCCACATCCTCCTCTGCTACACCCCCCACCCCGATCTCCACACCCTCCACTACACCCTTCCCCGCTACACCCCACCCCCATCTCCTCCACATCCTCCTCTGCTACACCCCCCCCGATCTCCACACCCTCCACTACACCCTTCCCCGCTACACCCCACCCCTATCTCCTCCACATCCTCCTCTGCTACACCCCCCACCCCGATCTTCACACCCTCCACTACACCCTTCCCCGCTACACCCCACCCCCATCTCCTCCACATCCTCCTCTGCTACACCCCCCCCCCGATCTCCACACCCTCCACTACACCCTTCCCCGCTACACCCCACCCCTATCTCCTCCACATCCTCCTCTGCTACACCCCCCACCCCGATCTCCACACCCTCCACTACACCCTTCCCCGCTACACCCCACCACCCCCGAGCTCCACACCCTCCTCCATTACACCCCACCCGAGCCACACACCCCTCAGCCACAGCCCACCCCCACCAGACTCCTCCCCCCACATATGCCCTACACATCCGGCCGTGGGCAAGCCTGGCGCTCGCTCCCTGGGCCACGGGCCGCACGCCCCAGTGCCGCTGCCAGCGAGCGTGGCTTAGTCCTGCCAACAGGCAGCCAGAAGGGAGGCCTGCTGGGGTCCGATAAACCCCGAGTCTTGGCTCCTCTCCCCTGGCAGCTCCAGTGCGTGGCACACAGGGCAGCAGTAACCCTGCTGCCAGGCTGGCGCCCTTGGCCTGCAGCCCCCGCCCGCCCTGGAACGCCCCAGGCCCTGCCGAAGCACCCGGGAGACGGCGCCGGAATTCAGCCAGGCTTTTCCTTTCATCCGTTCCCCTGCTGCCTGGGCTGTAAGCGTCTGTTACGGCCCCCGGCAGCTCCGCCTGCACGGGAGGGGGCCGGGTCACCCAGTGGCTGGGCAGTGGAGGCCCTGGAACAACCCCAAGAGCCACCGGGGCGTTCGCTGCACTCGGAGACGGCCGCAAGGGGCCTGCGGCAGAGGGATTAAGCGCGCAGCCAGCCGTGTGGCTGCCGGCTTCCAAGCTCAGCTGCAACGGCAGAAGGCAAGTCTAAGCCCCTTAGCGCCAAGGGAACGGCTGGCCTGGCACTCACCCAGCTTCAGCAGGCGGGTGGACTGAGCACGCTGAGTACACACCACGCACCAAACGGGGAGGGGAGACCCAAGCCCACCTGCCCCCATCTCCATCCAGGAGCTACCAAGGCCCTGGAGAGCTCTGCTCTTCTGGGCAGACGCCTGGGCAGCACCAGGCAGGAGCACTGGACCCAATTCCTCCAGAAAAGCCAGACAATGGAGGAACTCTTAGGCCTGTGGCCGGTCCCTTGCGGGACACCGGCAGCCTGTACATCGTAACGTCCGGTCGGACTTTGTTCCTCGTTCTGGGGAGAGCGAGATCCCCCGGCAGGACTCTGGGAGGGGAGCGGGGTCTAGTGGTTACAGCAGGGGACAGACACATTTCAGTTCTATATCAGAACGGTCCTTCCAGCCCAGTGCCCCGTCTGCCCACAGTGGCCAGGGCCAGTGCGTCAGGAGGAATCATCCCATTGCCAGTCCCAGCTCCCGGCAAACAGAGGCCAGGGACCCTCCCTGCCCAGCCGCCATTGATGGACCTGGCCTCCTTGGACTTGCCTTGGGCCCTGGAGTGGAGCCCTGTTTCCGTTTGGGCCTTTCCACCTCTCCTGGCCGAGAGCTCTACAAACGGCTTGTGAACAAACCATTTCTTGTGTGGTTCCAATCTGCTGCCTAGAAACGCCAGTGGGGCGGCGCCTGGTGCTACGTCAGAGAAGGGGCAAATAACGGTTCTGGCTCGGTTTTCCCGCGCCCGTCAGGATTTTCTAGACATCTAGCATGTCCCCCAGCCGCTAGTCATTAACTTCCAAGCCCAGTAGCCTCCGCCCTGTTCATCTCTCCTCGGGTGGGAGCTGCTCCTTGCCCCTCGTCAGTTCTGTGCCTTTGGCAAGTCCACTAGGCCTCTCTGAGATGGGGTGAGCAGCTCCGCATGCAGCGTCCAAGGGCTGGCATGGCATGACTCTGGAGTACTTTGGCTCACCTAGTCCTGTCCCGCTGTTTCCCAACGGTCGGCTAGCGTTTCGGTGTCAGCCTGCCCCTGCACACGGAGCAGCTGTGCCCAGGGAACTGGCCACAAGGATTCCAAGCTGTCTTGAGTGGTCACAGCTATTCTAGAGCCTGTCGTGTGTCTGTAGCCAGGGTGTTTTCCCATGTGCATCACTTTGCATTTACCAACACTGAATTCCAGCTGCCCTAGTGCTGCCCAATCACCCCGTGTTGAGAGATCCCTTCGGAGCGCTTTGCAGTCTGCTTTGGATTCATCCTGTTCACGCTGCAGTAGTTCAGGACAGCGATACGGTAAATTCAGGGTTTACTGGTGTGGCGTCCTGACGGGTCTCCTGCTTCGTCAGTGATGATAAACGATCGGCTGCCTGCATGTTCGTATGCACCCTCCGTGCATCATGCCAGCTCTGCAGGTAGCCAGCATAATAAACTTTACGAGAGCCCCCGGAGGCCATAGACTCAGACAAGATACGAAGGCACCTGAGTCAGGTTTATTGATGAACAAAGAACATTAATAGTTGTCCGTAGCCAGATGGCCTCTGAGCCCCTATGTATTTGCACCCAGGTTCAGTGGCTAGTAAAATCCATCGCCCCCGACCGCTGACCTGGTAAGTGTCCGAATTGACGATCCCGGTCCTGCACTACTACACACCACGCTCACAAGAACATTTATACATTCCACAGCAGTGGGCCCATTGCAAATCCCAGCAGCACAAGACGCATTCCTACTCTCCAACCCCTCATCTTGTACGTGTAAGTTTCTTCTGTTACAGACTAACACGAATACCCCTCTGAAACAAATGCTTCTTCAGTGCCTGGAATGCCCAGCCTGCTGTTATTCTGCGTCACCTGCCTCCTGCTTTACAACCCGCCTGCCCCAGAGGCAAAGCCACAGGCAGCTCCAACTCTGTAGCATTTAAGAGCTGCCTCTGGAGTCAGGACATGGGCTTTAAGCAGACCTCAAGTATGAAATCCAGGGATTCTAATTTCAGGGGGCTACTGTCCCTAGCCCCCCCCCCCCCCGAGCCTGAGCACCCCACTCAACCCAAACCTCCAGCTCCCTTTCATGGAACCAGTTTTACCAAGGGAAGAAGCCACGTGCCCCGGAAATAGGGCTGTCAAGCGATTAAAACATTTCATCCTGATGAATGGCATGATTGAAAAATGTAATTGTAATGAATCACGTGTGCCTCCCCTTTGAAACGCTGCGGCGGCGTTTCAACGGGGCAGTGCTGCATGGAGCCCAGGATCAGCTGGAATCCCCAGCTGACCCCGGTAGGGACGTTAAAGGCTGGTCGACTAGTCTTTCAAGTTAAAGACTAGCTAGTCAGTCAGCTAGTGGACTAGTCGATTCCCCCACCCCTATGATACAGAGGCAGCAAAGTGGGGGTGGGAGAGGTATTTCAAGGTGGCAGCACAGCACAGCTGTGTGGCACTGCCTCTTTGAAACCCCAAGGCGGAGTTTCCAAGGGGCAGCCCTGGAGCCCGGGGTCAGCTGGGGAGTCCCCAGCTGATCCCGGGCTCTGCGTGGCATTTCCCTTTGAAGCGCCGCAGCAGCACTTTGCGCAGCCTGCGATGAACGCGTTGGTCCTGGCCTGGGTTGATTGCAGGCACTAACGCAGGTCAGTTGACAGCCCTGCTTGGAAACTTCCCACAGGTACAGAACGTGGCCAGCATGAGAGCCTCTCCCCAGGACAGCGCCCAGGCCAAGGGGTGGATCCTGCTAGCCAAAGCCCTCCAGGGTTGTGCCTGGATCCCTGAGACAGCATTGCCTGCACCCCCGTCACACCCCGCCCCTCAAGCTCTTAACAGGACAGATTCGGGGTTCCCGCTGCAGTCGGGCTTCTCAGCAGCCGGGCAGGGAGACACCAAACGTGGCCCACACGCGGACGGCTCGCAGAGCGCAGGCTTCATGCAGCCACCAAGCCAGGAGACACAAAACAGCAGGACTGGCTGACCCGAGACCCCCACCGGGCAGCGCTCTCCGGAGCCAGGCCCAGTGGGGGTGCACACGCCGAAACTGGGGCACCGGGCTGGAGGAGGGGCAAGACGACAGAGAAACATGAAACGCCAGTGAATGCCCAAGCTCACGGCCTCCTGCAGTCTGTGCCCGGCTGCACCGAGCTGGGCAAGAGCCACGGAAAGGCTGCACGGGAGCCACAGTGGTGCCGGAATGGTTCTTGGAGTGGGGGTGCTGAATGCCGGAGTCAGGTGATACCGGGGCCGGTACCCTGGGGCCAAGACCCCCTGCACCCCCGCTTCCCAGGCCTGTGTGCAGGGAGGGGACCAATGAGAAGCTCTGGCCCAGCATCCCCTCAGCAAGGTGCCCCCAGCCCGAGCAGGCCAGCCACGGAGCCAGTCCTGCCTGTGGCAGCTCGGAGCCGGGGACGGGGGCGGGGGGGCGCCGACTGTCTCTGGCTGTAAATACGTGGGAGGCTTCGGGCTGGGGAGAGGCCGAGACGTGACACCGCCGCTAAAGCCCCATCACCGGGCTGTGCCTGGCTCTCTCCCCCACGCCCAGACCTTGCCGAAGCCCCAGCTCCCCTGGGCTGGCCCAGCCCCGGCCGTGCGGCTGGGTGTGCAGGGCCTGGGGGACTCAATCCCAGGTGCCGTGGGCAGCCTCCCACTGCTCCTCTGTGGCACGGCCGCGCTTGCTGAGGCCACCAGCTGCAGGGCCTAGACACCCCCGGGACCCTTGTGCAGGGCAGGGCCTGGGGGGACTCGCTGGCATTAACTACGCCCAGCGGATGGCAGGAAGGTAACGGGGCTCAGCCTGGCCTGGGGCCCTGAGCACGGCCCCCAGCCCACCTCCACCCCGAGCAGCTCAGGGACAGCGACTGGCCATGGGGCTCTCCGTGACTCGGACCAGCTGCCGATCACCGGCTCCGAGGGTTCCCGCCGAGAGAACAGCCCCACGCCTGGGGACTGCATGCTAGTGCCAGGTCGGCGACATGCCTCAGCACACACAGGGGCCATGGGTCCCATGTCACTGGCGTGTCAGACGCTCGCTGGCTGGGCACAGTCAGCCCCGTGCCCACGCCCTGCTTGTTCTCTGTGCCAGAGCTCGTCCGGCAGGACTCGGAGGGCTCGCCGGGGACGCGCAGGCAGACGCCGCGCAGAAACCGTCTGATCTGCAGTTTCGCTCTGTGCCACAGGCTCCTGGCGGTTCCTGCCCGCGCTCAGCCAGCTCCCCTGAGCCGGGAGACAGGTGTGAGGAATTAGCCGGAGGGACCAAGCGCTGACAGCAACTGGCACAAAAGCAGGGACAGAGCAGAATGTTTATTACGTTTGAAGCAAAACAAACACGCGGCCTATTTCTGTAGCTGGAGAGAATTAATTGGGGAGTGCCACAAAGCAGCAGATTATAAATTAGAATCATTTTCACCAACTCCAGCCCATTCGTCTTCTTTGCAAGGGGCCTGTCGCCACCGCCTGACTGATTCCTCAGCGCGCCCGCCGGCCCCCGCGCCCCACACAGAGCCGGAGGGTGGGGGCGGGGGGCCCAATCCCCGTGAGCGCGCCTACAGCAAAGGCTGCTTTGAGCCAGCCCCTTGGCCTGGCCGCCATGCTCTGACCAGCTCTGTGCGCCGGCACGGCCGTGGCAGGAGCGCCGAAGGGATGAGCAAAGGGACATGCTGGGGACCCTGGTTTTCACGTGCCACGCACCAGCAGCGCAGGGGCAGCTGTGAGGGGCTGGGGCATGGGTGGCCTGGCCTATGGCTGGCTCGCGGTGCCCCTGCGAGGGCGGCCAGAGGAGCCCCTGGAGCTGATCCGTAGGCAAGCGCCAGGGCATTATGGAGATAGCAATCCGGAGTCCCAGCCAGCCAGACACCTGGGGCTGCCCTCCTGGGTTAGACGGCCGATGGGGGCCCCAGCGTGGTACGTCCTGCAATGCCCTGTGGTGGGCGCAGGCACTGCAGGCCGAGGCCACGCCACGGCGCCTCACTGCGCATGCGGCGCTAGCAGGCAGGTCCAGACGCCGACCGACGCCCTGACACCTTCCTGGCCAAGGCTGCGTGTGCCTGGGAGCAGAGGGGGCGCTTTGGGCTCAAGGCGGTGGGTGGAGAGGGCTCTGCCTTGCTCCTCCCCCCCGGCCAGGTCACCCTGCGGGGATGGGCAGGAGCTGAGCCAACCGCAGGCAGCACGGCGCCGGCTCCCTCCTCGTGCTGCACGCTGAGGCTGGCCTGGCTGAGCTGCTTCGACTCTGCGCCTCGGTGTGGAATCCAAGGGTGCAGTGAGCCCTGGTGGGGCGAGCGCCTCCCCCCCCCCCCCGCTGTGCTCCCACCTGGTGCACGCATGTCACGACAGGGAGCAGCTGCGCTCCGAGGCTGCCTGCCGACAGGCTCAGGGCCGGGACGCCCCTTCCCCCGGCCCTGGGCTGAGCACCCGGCTGGCACGCCCCGGCTCGGAGGCCGGCTGCAGGTGACCAGGAGGCAGAGGGGCAGGACCTACAGGCACCCGAGTACGTTCGACCCACCCAGCAGCAGGCAGGAATACGGGCAGCCCCGCCCCTCCCGGCAGGCAGCGAGGCCACAGGGAGGGACTCGCTGGGCTGAAGGGGGCCACGTCCTCCTGCCGGGGCTTGTGGGACCAGGTGTCCCCAAGGTGCGGCGCTGCTCCGAGTGCACCAGGGTTCTCTGCCCGGTGCCCCGCGGGAGGCTCCTGTTATAGCCGGTGCCTTGCAAAGGGCCCTCCCCCCAAGACAGGACAGGCCAGGGCACTAGGTGCAAAGCCCTGCCCCTCTGTCTGGGGAGAGGCCAGCCCTGCCACGGCCCCTCGGCGAGGTGCCCACAGGGCTGACCGCCGCGGCGCCTCCTGCTGGTCACTCTGGGAATTAGCTCTGCTCCTCGACCGGGCGCCCCCGTCTGGCCAGGGTACGCCCGCCCTGCTCGGACGGCTCCACTGCCTGGGCCAGCGTCGCTCCCTGGACTGCAGCGCCCACTGTTCCTTTCTCCCCCTACAGGGGTGCCAGCCGCCCTCGGCCCACACACTGGCCACCGTGGCCAGCTGCAGCCATGGGCTAGCCCCCCAGGCAAGCCCCTGTCTGGGAAGGCCACGCTGTGGCGGCTAGATACTGTGCGAGGGGGGGCCCAGGCCGCACACGACTGAGGCTGCATCTAGACTGGCATGATTTCGCGCAAATACTTTTAACGGAAAAGTTTTTGCGCAAGAAAGCATCTACACTGGCCTATGCTTTTGCGCAAGAGCATCCGTGCCAGTGAGGACGCTCTCTTGCGCAAGAAAGCTCTGGTGGCCATTTTAGCCATAGGGCTTTCTTGCGCAAGAAATTAACTTGCCTGTCTACACTGGCCTCTTGCGCAAGAGGGCTTATCCCTGAGCGGGAGTGTCAAAGTATTTGCGCAAGAACCACTGATTTTGCACAGTACCAAGTCAGTGTTCTTGTGCAAATACTAGCGGCCAGTCTAGACAGGCGGCAAGATTTTGCACAAAAGCAGCCGCTTTTGCGCAAAATCTTGCCAGTCTAGACGCACCCTGAGAGTCTCGGCCCAGGGAGCCCCTGGCAGCAGCTTGTCCTGCCTCCCCTTGATGGCTCCTGTTCCCGGGGCCACCCCGTGATCCTGCCCTTGTGTCAAGGGTGGGGGCAGAGCTGCTCTCCGGCGCGCCTGCCCAATGTCACCCCAGCTCAGCTGGATCCACCGAGCCACCCAGGACCTGGGCACCCATGCCGCACCCTGGCTGGCCGGAACCCACCTACCCTGGAGCTTGCTGGGCAGCTCTTTATATACTGGGCTACACAGCAACCTGCCCAATGATTGGCTCCCTATGAGCCTTTTCCAGATTGGCTGGGGCTCTGCACAGCTGCCCGCCCACTCTCCCAAGTGGGCTGGTACACCACTACATGCTCAGATCTCCGGTGCCAGCTCCATGCCATTGATTAGCTGGGGCGGGGTGCGGATAGATGGGAGGAGAGAGGAGATAGGGTGGGGAAGAAAGCGAGAGTTGGGGGTGGGGATAGGTACAGAGGGCGAGATCCTGGCCTCTTGCAGGGTCGCGGCACCTTAACCCGTAGGCTGCAGCTGGAGCCGCCTGCTAGCCACAGCCTGGCCATTTCCTCCTGCAATCCTGGGGCAGAGGGCAGGGTGGCACCAGCTGGACCCCTGCTGGTGATCAGTCTCAGCTCCAGTGCTGGGTGCACCCGATCACGTCCATGGTGAGCACCAGGAGCCCCCTAGGGCCAGCGACCTTCGTTACCGGGGGGTGGGAGGCCAGGCCAGATCTCTGCCTGCTGCTCTCAGCTCAGGGCAGGGCCTGCGGAGGAACGTACCTGCTCTGTGATCAGCCCAATTAGCTGCTGCTCTGTCTGTCTCAGCTGCAGGCTCCGTGGCTGGTGGCTGGTAATTGACAGCGTTACGAGCGTTTGTTCGAACAGGGTTACTAATTAGCACAGAAATACTATTAGCAGCGCTACAACATTCCAGGCATTTGGATTAATGCTCGTTGGCATCGAATCAAGACCAGAGTGGAGGCGAGGGAGCCCAGGAAGGGAGGCTGGAGCCCGGCCCAGGAGACAAGAGCTCAGCCAGGCTCTAGCAGGATGCTCCCATCTCCTAGGCGGGCAGAGAAGCTGGAAGAACTGGAGCCCGGTTGGATGGCGTCTGTACAGCACCGTGCACATGGGGCTGGCACTATGGGAAGGGCACAGGGTGGGGTGGGAGACTCGGGTTAAGGTGAGTGTGAAGAAGCAGCCAGGAGAAGGCAGTGGGAGGCAGGAGCTAAGGGCGTGAGCAGCACAGGGAACAGCCCTGTAAAGTGGATGAATGATTCACGGCTGGGAACACGGGCAGTGCCCCTCGGGGTGGGAGGCGTGTGTCCCGCCAGCGTGCTGGATACAGGAGGCTGGGGAAGCGCAGTGTCTCCGGGAGACCGGGTCGGTATTGCTGATTGCTCAATGGAAGCACTTTCCTCATCCATCCGCTGCTCCACGGCCCCCGGAGCCCTGGTGTTACCCCCTCCAACACGTCACCCAGCGGTGAGAAAAGGGCACAAAAGCACTTCCGGGGCCAGATGAAACATGATCAATGGAGCCCAAGTGGCGGGTCCCCGTGAGCCTCCCCCTGCCCAGCCACCAGATCCATGGGCACTGGCAAAGGGCAAGCCTAGATCACAAGCTAGTAAGACCCACGCTAGGGCCCCATGGACACAGCACAGCTGGTCCCTGTCCAACCCACAGCTCAACCGCCCCCTCCCCAAGGTGGGACCGCCCATGCCCCGGGGAGCCAGGCCGGCAGCCAGCAGGCGCATCCAGCTCGGGGAGGGGCACTGTGCCGTGCTGCCCACGTACGAAGGCAAAGGCAGAGCCACAGGGCTGAGCGTCAGCTCAGTGCCAGTTCCCCCGGGCCAGCGGCCCCTCCTTGCCCAGCTCTGGGGCTGACCTGGGGATGGGAGAGGAGAGGGTGCGGAGGGAGGGGGCTGCTGGAGTCAGCGGGGCATGGAGGGACAGGGAAAGCTGCACCTCTCCTACCTTCAGCCACAGGCTGCCCACACCCTGCCCATGCTGAGCAGCAGGGTAATCCCGCTGGGGGAGGGGAGTAATGATCAGGGGCCTGCAGTCAGGCCCTGTGTGGCTGGGCAGCATGGCCGTTCCGTGCCAGAGCAGCCGTTCCGTGCCAGCGCAATGCGGCCGTTCCGTGCCAGAGCAGCCGTTCCGTGCCAGCGCAATGCGGCCGTTCCGTGCCAGAGCAGCCGTTCCGTGCCAGCGCAATGCGGCCGTTCCGTGACAGAGCAGCCGTTCCGTGCCAGCACAATGCGGCCGTTCCGTGCCAGAGCAGCCGTTCCGTGCCAGCGCAATGCGGCCGTTCCGTGCCAGAGCAGCCGTTCCGTGCCTGCGCAATGCGGCCGTTCCGGGCCAGAGCAGCCGTTCCGTGCCTGCGCAATGCGGCCGTTCCGTGCCAGAGCAGCCGTTCCGTGCCAGCGCAATGCGGCCGTTCCGTGCCAGAGCAGCCGTTCCGTGCCAGCGTAATGCGGCCGTTCCGTGCCAGAGCAGCCGTTCCATGCCAGCGCAATGTGGCCGTTCCGTGCCAGAGCAGCCGTTCCGTGCCTGCGCAATGTGGCCGTTCCGTGCCAGAGCAGCCGTTCCGTGCCAGTGCAATGCGGCCGTTCCGGGCCAGAGCAGCCGTTCCGGGCCAGAGCAGCCGTTCCATGCCAGTGCAATGCGGCCGTTCCGGGCCAGAGCAGCCGTTCCGTGCCAGTGCAATGCGGCCGTTCCGTGCCAGAGCAGCAGTTCCATGCCAGTGCAATGCAGCCGTTCCGTGCCAGAGCAATGCAGCAGTTCCGTGCCAGAGCAGCAGTTCCGTGCCAGAGCAATGCAGCAGTTCCGTGCCAGAGCAGCCGTTCCGTGCCAGTGCAATGCGGCCGTTCCGTGCCAGAGCAGCCGTTCCGTGCCAGTGCAATGCGGCCATTCCGTGCCAGAGCAGCTGTTCCGTGCCAGTGCAATGCGGCCGTTCCGTGCCAGAGCAGCCGTTCCGTGCCAGTGCAATGCGGCCGTTCCATGCCAGAGCAGCCGTTCCGTGCCAGTGCAATGTGGCTGTTCCGTGCCAGAGCAGCCGTTCCGTGCCAGCACAATGCGGCCGTTCCGTGCCAGTGCAATGCGGCCGTTCCATGCCAGTGCAATGCGGCCGTTCCGTGCCAGTGCAATGCGGCCGTTCCATGGCAGTGCAATGCGGCCGTTCTGTGCCAGTGCAATGCGGCCGTTCTGTGCCAGAGCAGCCGTTCCGTGCCAGCGCAATGCAGCCGTTCTGTCCCAGCGCAATGCAGCCGTTCCGGGCCAGCGCAGCGCAGCGCAGCCGTTCCGGGCCAGAGCAGCGCGGCCGTTCCATGCCAGAGCAGCGCGGCCGTTCCGTGCCAGCGCAATGCGGCCGTTCCATGCCAGCGCAATGCAGCCGTTCCATGCCAGTACGGCACAGCTGTTTTGTGCCACCGCAGCCGTTCCATGCCAGTTTCTGACAGGAGAGCTCAGATCCCATTTCTTTTGCTAGTTGTGGCTCCAACAGCGCTATGTGATTCTGCCCAGAAAGACAGGCTGGGAGGGCCCACAGGGGCCTGTGACGGACCGGGCCGGGTCTGGGCACAGCTGAGGGCGTCCGCTCAGAGTGAATTGCTCAAATTCAGGGCTCCTTACGGCCCCCAGACTGGAGACCTTCCCAAACAGGCCACAAACCAGTCCCACAGAGCGCTTCAGCAGCCTGCCTGAAGCCTCCTGAGCAAAACCCCTCTGACACCCCAGCAATATCCGTGCCTCAGATGGCCCCAGGCCTCATACACAGGTGGGGGGTCCTAGCACCCAATCCCACCTACCCCGAACAAGTTCTGTCCGGTTCCAAGAAACTAGCCACAGATCCCTGGTCAATTTACCCTTTGGACCCTACCCACACATCACGCTGGGCCAATCCTTTAGCATCTAACATCTAAAGGTTTATTGCTACAATAAAGAAAAGCATGAGAGTAAGGTTGTTAAAGGATAGTACATTACATGCACCGAATCTCCCAGTCCTCGATGCAGGCTCTAGCAGAGATGTTACAGCTGCTGGCTTAAAAGTCCTTGTTGCGCATCCTAGGATCAGGATGGGTTCACAGTTCTTTCCGGCTCTTCGATCCCTGCAGTGCTGCCTCTGGGATGAAGTGCTGAGCTGAGTACCAAGATGGAGTCCACCACATGGCCTATTTATCCCTCCTTCCTGGTCTCTTCTTGGCTGCAGCAGGTCACCTGGCCAGCGGCCTATCACTGTGTTCCCTGCTGGTAGCCCTTAGGCGTCGGTCACCATTCCCGAGGTGTGTCCTTGGCCCATTGAGAGCCATTGTCCCACAGGGCCGCGCTAATTAGCATGTCCATAGGCCGGGCTCTGCCCAGTGCTCAACCACACTCAGAGAGACTTCCAGTCTCCACACAGATCACCGATTCCTGACTCCACACACAGACATTACACAGATCTATGAAGAGCAGATACAGAATCAGAAGAAAGTAACCTTTTGTTTGACCCCTCCCATGACCCCCTTTGTGCCACCTTTGGGGCGAACTCCCCCCCAGTGACCCGGCTGCTCCCCTCACAATCCAATAACGTGCCAGGGCCCACCTGGGGACACGACTGCAGAGGGACACACACTGGCTTTTGGCTCTGGGGACGTGAGCCTCGTGCCCCCTGCCCCTCGATGGGAGGTGGCTCCCAGTCCTGGGCCAGTTCAGGCAGGCGGACCCACCTGCTGCAGCCCCTGCATGGGCCTGGGCGAGGCTCTCGCTTGGCAAGAGGTTTTCAGGCCCGTGGAAAGGGCTGAGGAAGCAGCCGCAGAGTAACTGGGAGTTAATATGGTCCTGTGGTTTTTATTACACTCAGCGCATTAAATTGATAGCCTGGTACCAAAGGCCAGAAGTGTCACCTCTCAACAAGATGAAATCTGTGTCGCCCGTGGACAGGGGAAGGCTGGAAGATTTATAAAGGCCTCCATAAAATTAACATTTGGATGGGAACAAAGGGGAAAAAAACCGGGAACTGCAGCAGCCTGGTTAGCGAATCTCCTCACATTTCCACAGCCTCCGGCCAGCTGGGCAGAGCCTGTGACCTGCCCCATGCCGGGCGGCTGCAGGCTGGGCCTGGAGGCGCTTCGCTAGCAGGAGAGGTGAAAGCTGGGCCCCGCGAGAACCCGGCCTGGGGCAGCGCCGGGAGCTGGGCAGATGCAGGCAGCAGCGGCCTAGTGCCCTTCCTGGCACAGCACCCAGCCCTGCCCTGAAACCCCACGGGCAGGAGGGCCCGGCCTGGCTCTGACACGGCCCCCGGGAGCAGCCCCAGCAGGGTCCTAGGACGAGGGAGGAGCAGCGGGGCGGCCGGATGGGGGAGAGGAGCGAAGGGCCCTGCTCGCCCAGCCTGGCTCTGACACGGCCCCCGGGAGCAGCCCCAGCAGGGTCCTAGGACAAGGGAGGAGCAGCGGGGCGGCCGGATGGGGGAAGAGGAGCCAAGGGCCCTGCTCGCCCGGCGTGGCTCTGACACGGCCCCCGGGAGCAGCCCCAGCAGGGTCCTAGGACGAGGGAGGAGCAGCGGGGCGGCCGGATGGGGGAAGAGGAGCGAAGGGCCCTGCTCGCCCAGCCTGGCTCTGGCACGGCCCCCGGGAGCAGCCCCAGCAGGGTCCTAGGACGAGGGAGGAGCAGCGGGGCGGCCGGATGGGGGGAGAGGAGCCAAGGGCCCTGCTCGCCCGGCGTGGCTCTGACACGGCCCCCGGGAGCAGCCCCAGCAGGGTCCTAGGACGAGGGAGGAGCAGCGGGGCGGCCGGATGGGGAAGAGGAGCAAAGGGCCCTGCTCGCCCGGCCTGGCTCTGACACGGCCCCCAGGAGCAGCCCCAGCAGGGTCCTAGGACGAGGGAGGAGCAGCGGGGCGGCCGGATGGGGGGAGAGGAGCGAAGGGCCCTGCTTGCCCAGCCTGGCTCTGACACGGCCCCCGGGAGCAGCCCCAGCAGGGTCCTAGGACAAGGGAGGAGCAGCGGGGCGGCCGGATGGGGGGAGAGGAGCGAAGGGCCCTGCTCGCCCAGCCTGGCTCTGACACGGCCCCCAGGAGCAGCTCCGGCAGGGTCCTAGGACGAGGGAGGAGCAGCGGGGCGGCCGGATGGGGAAGAGGAGCGAAGGGCCCTGCTCGCCCGGCCTGGCTCTGACACGGCCCCCGGGAGCAGCCCCAGCAGGGTCCTAGGACGAGGGAGGAGCAGCGGGGCGGCCGGATGGGGGGAAAGGAGCGAAGGGCCCTGCTCGCCCGGCCTGGCTCTGACACGGCCCCCGGGAGCAGCCCCAGCAGGGTCCTAGGACGAGGGAGGAGCAGCGGGGCGGCCGGATGGGGGGAAAGGAGCGAAGGGCCCTGCTCGCCCAGCCTGGCTCTGACACGGCCCCCAGGAGCAGCTCCGGCAGGGTCCTAGGACGAGGGAGGAGCAGCGGGGCGGCCGGATGGGGAAGAGGAGCGAAGGGCCCTGCTCGCCCGGCCTGGCTCTGGCACGGCCCCCGGGAGCAGCCCCGGCAGGGTCCTAGGACGAGGGAGGAGCAGCGGGGCGGCCGGATGGGGGGAGAGGAGCGAAGGGCCCTGCTCGCCCGGCCTGGCTCTGACACGGCCCCCGGGAGCAGCCCCAGCAGGGTCCTAGGACGAGGGAGGAGCAGCGGGGCGGCCGGATGGGGGGAGAGGAGCGAAGGGCCCTGCTCGCCCAGCCTGGCTCTGACACGGCCCCCGGGAGCAGCCCCAGCAGGGTCCTAGGACGAGGGAGGAGCAGCGGGGCGGCCGGATGGGGAAGAGGAGCGAAGGGCCCTGCTCGCCCGGCCTGGCTCTGACACGGCCCCCGGGAGCAGCCCCAGCAGGGTCCTAGGACGAGGGAGGAGCAGCGGGGCGGCCGGATGGGGAAGAGGAGCGAAGGGCCCTGCTCGCCCGGCCTGGCTCTGACACGGCCCCCGGGAGCAGCCCCAGCAGGGTCCTAGGACGAGGGAGGAGCAGCGGGGCGGCCGGATGGGGGGAGAGGAGCCAAGGACCCTGCTCGCCCGGCCTGGCTCTGACACGGCCCCCGGGAGCAGCTCCGGCAGGGTCCTAGGACGAGGGAGGAGCAGCGGGGCGGCCGGATGGGGGGAGAGGAGCCAAGGGCCCTGCTCGCCCGGCCTGGCTCTGACACGGCCCCCGGGAGCAGCCCCGGCAGGGTCCTAGGACGAGGGAGGAGCAGCGGGGCGGCCGGATGGGGGGAGAGGAGCGAAGGGCCCTGCTCGCCCAGCCTGGCTCTGACACGGCCCCTGGGAGCAGCCCCGGCAGGGTCCTAGGACGAGGGAGGAGCAGCGGGGCGGCCGGATGGGGGGAGAGGAGCGAAGGGCCCTGCTCGCCCAGCCTGGCTCTGACACGGCCCCCGGGAGCAGCTCCGGCAGGGTCCTAGGACGAGGGAGGAGCAGCGGGGCGGCCGGATGGGGGGAGAGGAGCGAAGGGCCCTGCTCGCCCGGCCTGGCTCTGACACGGCCCCCGGGAGCAGCTCCGGCAGGGTCCTAGGACGAGGGAGGAGCAGCGGGGCGGCCGGATGGGGGGAGAGGAGCGAAGGGCCCTGCTCGCCCGGCCTGGCTCTGACACGGCCCCCGGGAGCAGCCCCAGCAGGGTCCTAGGACGAGGGAGGAGCAGCGGGGCGGCCGGATGGGGGAAGAGGAGCGAAGGGCCCTGCTCGCCCAGCCTGGCTCTGGCACGGCCCCCGGGAGCAGCCCCAGCAGGGTCCTAGGACGAGGGAGGAGCAGCGGGGCGGCCGGATGGGGGGAGAGGAGCCAAGGGCCCTGCTCGCCCGGCGTGGCTCTGACACGGCCCCCGGGAGCAGCCCCAGCAGGGTCCTAGGACGAGGGAGGAGCAGCGGGGCGGCCGGATGGGGAAGAGGAGCAAAGGGCCCTGCTCGCCCGGCCTGGCTCTGACACGGCCCCCAGGAGCAGCCCCAGCAGGGTCCTAGGACGAGGGAGGAGCAGCGGGGCGGCCGGATGGGGGGAGAGGAGCGAAGGGCCCTGCTTGCCCAGCCTGGCTCTGACACGGCCCCCGGGAGCAGCCCCAGCAGGGTCCTAGGACAAGGGAGGAGCAGCGGGGCGGCCGGATGGGGGGAGAGGAGCGAAGGGCCCTGCTCGCCCAGCCTGGCTCTGACACGGCCCCCAGGAGCAGCTCCGGCAGGGTCCTAGGACGAGGGAGGAGCAGCGGGGCGGCCGGATGGGGGAAGAGGAGCGAAGGGCCCTGCTCGCCCGGCCTGGCTCTGACACGGCCCCCGGGAGCAGCCCCAGCAGGGTCCTAGGACGAGGGAGGAGCAGCGGGGCGGCCGGATGGGGGGAAAGGAGCGAAGGGCCCTGCTCGCCCAGCCTGGCTCTGACACGGCCCCCAGGAGCAGCTCCGGCAGGGTCCTAGGACGAGGGAGGAGCAGCGGGGCGGCCGGATGGGGAAGAGGAGCGAAGGGCCCTGCTCGCCCGGCCTGGCTCTGACACGGCCCCCGGGAGCAGCCCCAGCAGGGTCCTAGGACGAGGGAGGAGCAGCGGGGCGGCCGGATGGGGGGAGAGGAGCGAAGGGCCCTGCTCGCCCGGCCTGGCTCTGACACGGCCCCCGGGAGCAGCCCCAGCAGGGTCCTAGGACGAGGGAGGAGCAGCGGGGCGGCCGGATGGGGGGAAAGGAGCGAAGGGCCCTGCTCGCCCAGCCTGGCTCTGACACGGCCCCCAGGAGCAGCTCCGGCAGGGTCCTAGGACGAGGGAGGAGCAGCGGGGCGGCCGGATGGGGAAGAGGAGCGAAGGGCCCTGCTCGCCCGGCCTGGCTCTGGCACGGCCCCCGGGAGCAGCCCCAGCAGGGTCCTAGGACGAGGGAGGAGCAGCGGGGCGGCCGGATGGGGAAGAGGAGCGAAGGGCCCTGCTCGCCCGGCCTGGCTCTGGCACGGCCCCCGGGAGCAGCCCCAGCAGGGTCCTAGGACGAGGGAGGAGCAGCGGGGCGGCCGGATGGGGGAAGAGGAGCCAAGGGCCCTGCTCGCCCGGCCTGGCTCTGACACGGCCCCCGGGAGCAGCCCCAGCAGGGTCCTAGGACGAGGGAGGAGCAGCGGGGCGGCCGGATGGGGAAGAGGAGCGAAGGGCCCTGCTCGCCCGGCCTGGCTCTGACACGGCCCCCGGGAGCAGCTCCGGCAGGGTCCTAGGACGAGGGAGGAGCAGCGGGGCGGCCGGATGGGGGGAGAGGAGCGAAGGGCCCTGCTCGCCCGGCCTGGCTCTGACACGGCCCCCGGGAGCAGCCCCAGCAGGGTCCTAGGACGAGGGAGGAGCAGCGGGGCGGCCGGATGGGGGGAGAGGAGCGAAGGGCCCTGCTCGCCCAGCCTGGCTAAGGCACAGCCCCCGGGAGCAGCCCCAGCAGGGTCCTAGGACGAGGGAGGAGCAGCGGGGCGGCCGGATGGGGGGAGAGGAGCGAAGGGCCCTGCTTGCCCAGCCTGGCTATGGCACAGCCCCCGGGAGCAGCCCCAGCAGGGTCCTAGGACGAGGGAGGAGCAGCGGGGCGGCCGGATGGGGAAGAGGAGCGAAGGGCCCTGCTCGCCCGGCCTGGCTCTGACACGGCCCCCGGGAGCAGCTCCGGCAGGGTCCTAGGACGAGGGAGGAGCAGCGGGGCGGCCGGATGGGGGGAGAGGAGCGAAGGGCCCTGCTTGCCCAGCCTGGCTCTGACACGGCCCCCGGGAGCAGCCCCAGCAGGGTCCTAGGACGAGGGAGGAGCAGCGGGGCGGCCGGATGGGGGGAGAGGAGCGAAGGGCCCTGCTCGCCCGGCCTGGCTCTGACACGGCCCCCGGGAGCAGCCCCAGCAGGGTCCTAGGACGAGGGAGGAGCAGCGGGGCGGCCGGATGGGGAAGAGGAGCGAAGGGCCCTGCTCGCCCGGCCTGGCTCTGGCACGGCCTCCGGGAGCAGCCCCGGCAGGGTCCTAGGACGAGGGAGGAGCAGCGGGGCGGCCGGATGGGGGGAGAGGAGCGAAGGGCCCTGCTCGCCCAGCCTGGCTCTGACACGGCCCCCGGGAGCAGCCCCAGCAGGGTCCTAGGACGAGGGAGGAGCAGCGGGGCGGCCGGATGGGGGGAGAGGAGCGAAGGGCCCTGCTCGCCCAGCCTGGCTCTGACACGGCCCCCGGGAGCAGCCCCAGCAGGGTCCTAGGACGAGGGAGGAGCAGCGGGGCGGCCGGATGGGGGGAGAGGAGCGAAGGGCCCTGCTCGCCCGGCCTGGCTCTGACACGGCCCCCGGGAGCAGCCCCAGCAGGGTCCTAGGACGAGGGAGGAGCAGCGGGGCGGCCGGATGGGGGGAGAGGAGCCAAGGGCCCTGCTCGCCCGGCCTGGCTCTGACACGGCCCCCGGGAGCAGCCCCGGCAGGGTCCTAGGACGAGGGAGGAGCAGCGGGGCGGCCGGATGGGGGGAGAGGAGCGAAGGGCCCTGCTCGCCCAGCCTGGCTCTGACACGGCCCCCGGGAGCAGCCCCGGCAGGGTCCTAGGACGAGGGAGGAGCAGCGGGGCGGCCGGATGGGGAAGAGGAGCGAAGGGCCCTGCTCGCCCGGCCTGGCTCTGACACGGCCCCCGGGAGCAGCCCCAGCAGGGTCCTAGGACGAGGGAGGAGCAGCGGGGCGGCCGGATGGGGGGAGAGGAGCGAAGGGCCCTGCTCGCCCGGCCTGGCTCTGACACGGCCCCCGGGAGCAGCCCCAGCAGGGTCCTAGGACGAGGGAGGAGCAGCGGGGCGGCCGGATGGGGGGAGAGGAGCGAAGGGCCCTGCTCGCCCGGCCTGGCTCTGACACGGCCCCCGGGAGCAGCCCCGGCAGGGTCCTAGGACGAGGGAGGAGCAGCGGGGCGGCCGGATGGGGGGAGAGGAGCGAAGGGCCCTGCTCGCCCAGCCTGGCTCTGACACGGCCCCCGGGAGCAGCCCCAGCAGGGTCCTAGGACGAGGGAGGAGCAGCGGGGCGGCCGGATGGGGGGAGAGGAGCTTGCCCGGCCTGGCTCTGGCACGGCCCCCGGGAGCAGCCCCGGCAGGGTCCTAGGACGAGGGAGGAGCAGCGGGGCGGCCGGATGGGGGGAGAGGAGCCAAGGACCCTGCTCGCCCGGCCTGGCTCTGACACGGCCCCCGGGAGCAGCCCCGGCAGGGTCCTAGGACGAGGGAGGAGCAGCGGGGCGGCCGGATGGGGGGAGAGGAGCCAAGGACCCTGCTCGCCCGGCCTGGCTCTGGCACGGCCCCCGGGAGCAGCCCCAGCAGGGTCCTAGGACGAGGGAGGAGCAGCGGGGCGGCCGGATGGGGGGAGAGGAGCGAAGGGCCCTGCTCGCCCAGCCTGGCTCTGACACGGCCCCCGGGAGCAGCCCCAGCAGGGTCCTAGGACGAGGGAGGAGCAGCGGGGCGGCCGGATGGGGGGAGAGGAGCCAAGGACCCTGCTCGCCCGGCCTGGCTCTGACACGGCCCCCGGGAGCAGCCCCAGCAGGGTCCTAGGACAAGGGAGGAGCAGCGGGGCGGCCGGATGGGGAAGAGGAGCGAAGGGCCCTGCTCGCCCGGCCTGGCTATGGCACGGCCCCCGGGAGCAGCCCCAGCAGGGTCCTAGGACGAGGGAGGAGCAGCGGGGCGGCCGGATGGGGGGAGAGGAGCGAAGGGCCCTGCTCGCCCGGCCTGGCTCTGACACGGCCCCCGGGAGCAGCCCCAGCAGGGTCCTAGGACGAGGGAGGAGCAGCGGGGCGGCCGGATGGGGGGAGAGGAGCGAAGGGCCCTGCTCGCCCAGCCTGGCTCTGACACGGCCCCCGGGAGCAGCCCCAGCAGGGTCCTAGGACGAGGGAGGAGCAGCGGGGCGGCCGGATGGGGGGAGAGGAGCGAAGGGCCCTGCTCGCCCAGCCTGGCTCTGACACGGCCCCCGGGAGCAGCCCCAGCAGGGTCCTAGGACGAGGGAGGAGCAGCGGGGCGGCCGGATGGGGGGAGAGGAGCCAAGGGCCCTGCTCGCCCGGCCTGGCTCTGACACGGCCCCCGGGAGCAGCTCCGGCAGGGTCCTAGGACGAGGGAGGAGCAGCGGGGCGGCCGGATGGGGGGAGAGGAGCCAAGGGCCCTGCTCGCCCGGCCTGGCTCTGACACGGCCCCCGGGAGCAGCCCCGGCAGGGTCCTAGGACGAGGGAGGAGCAGCGGGGCGGCCGGATGGGGGGAGAGGAGCGAAGGGCCCTGCTCGCCCAGCCTGGCTCTGACACGGCCCCCGGGAGCAGCCCCGGCAGGGTCCTAGGACGAGGGAGGAGCAGCGGGGCGGCCGGATGGGGGGAGAGGAGCCAAGGGCCCTGCTCGCCCAGCCTGGCTCTGACACGGCCCCCGGGAGCAGCCCCAGCAGGGTCCTAGGACGAGGGAGGAGCAGCGGGGCGGCCGGATGGGGGAAGAGGAGCGAAGGGCCCTGCTCGCCCGGCCTGGCTCTGGCACGGCCCCCGGGAGCAGCCCCAGCAGGGTCCTAGGACGAGGGAGGAGCAGCGGGGCGGCCGGATGGGGGGAGAGGAGCGAAGGGCCCTGCTCGCCCAGCCTGGCTCTGGCACGGCCCCCGGGAGCAGCTCCGGCAGGGTCCTAGGACGAGGGAGGAGCAGCGGGGCGGCCGGATGGGGGGAGAGGAGCGAAGGGCCCTGCTCGCCCAGCCTGGCTCTGACACGGCCCCCGGGAGCAGCTCCGGCAGGGTCCTAGGACGAGGGAGGAGCAGCGGGGCGGCCGGATGGGGGGAGAGGAGCGAAGGGCCCTGCTCGCCCAGCCTGGCTATGGCACGGCCCCCGGGAGCAGCTCCGGCAGGGTCCTAGGACGAGGGAGGAGCAGCGGGGCGGCCGGATGGGGGAAGAGGAGCCAAGGGCCCTGCTCGCCCGGCCTGGCTCTGACACGGCCCCCGGGAGCAGCCCCAGCAGGGTCCTAGGACGAGGGAGGAGCAGCGGGGCGGCCGGATGGGGAAGAGGAGCGAAGGGCCCTGCTCGCCCGGCCTGGCTCTGACACGGCCCCCGGGAGCAGCTCCGGCAGGGTCCTAGGACGAGGGAGGAGCAGCGGGGCGGCCGGATGGGGGGAGAGGAGCGAAGGGCCCTGCTCGCCCGGCCTGGCTCTGACACGGCCCCCGGGAGCAGCCCCAGCAGGGTCCTAGGACGAGGGAGGAGCAGCGGGGCGGCCGGATGGGGGGAGAGGAGCGAAGGGCCCTGCTCGCCCAGCCTGGCTAAGGCACAGCCCCCGGGAGCAGCCCCAGCAGGGTCCTAGGACGAGGGAGGAGCAGCGGGGCGGCCGGATGGGGGGAGAGGAGCGAAGGGCCCTGCTTGCCCAGCCTGGCTATGGCACAGCCCCCGGGAGCAGCCCCAGCAGGGTCCTAGGACGAGGGAGGAGCAGCGGGGCGGCCGGATGGGGAAGAGGAGCGAAGGGCCCTGCTCGCCCGGCCTGGCTCTGACACGGCCCCCGGGAGCAGCTCCGGCAGGGTCCTAGGACGAGGGAGGAGCAGCGGGGCGGCCGGATGGGGGGAGAGGAGCGAAGGGCCCTGCTTGCCCAGCCTGGCTCTGACACGGCCCCCGGGAGCAGCCCCAGCAGGGTCCTAGGACGAGGGAGGAGCAGCGGGGCGGCCGGATGGGGGGAGAGGAGCGAAGGGCCCTGCTCGCCCGGCCTGGCTCTGACACGGCCCCCGGGAGCAGCCCCAGCAGGGTCCTAGGACGAGGGAGGAGCAGCGGGGCGGCCGGATGGGGAAGAGGAGCGAAGGGCCCTGCTCGCCCGGCCTGGCTCTGGCACGGCCTCCGGGAGCAGCCCCGGCAGGGTCCTAGGACGAGGGAGGAGCAGCGGGGCGGCCGGATGGGGGGAGAGGAGCGAAGGGCCCTGCTCGCCCAGCCTGGCTCTGACACGGCCCCCGGGAGCAGCCCCAGCAGGGTCCTAGGACGAGGGAGGAGCAGCGGGGCGGCCGGATGGGGGGAGAGGAGCGAAGGGCCCTGCTCGCCCAGCCTGGCTCTGACACGGCCCCCGGGAGCAGCCCCAGCAGGGTCCTAGGACGAGGGAGGAGCAGCGGGGCGGCCGGATGGGGGGAGAGGAGCGAAGGGCCCTGCTCGCCCGGCCTGGCTCTGACACGGCCCCCGGGAGCAGCCCCAGCAGGGTCCTAGGACGAGGGAGGAGCAGCGGGGCGGCCGGATGGGGGGAGAGGAGCCAAGGGCCCTGCTCGCCCGGCCTGGCTCTGACACGGCCCCCGGGAGCAGCCCCGGCAGGGTCCTAGGACGAGGGAGGAGCAGCGGGGCGGCCGGATGGGGGGAGAGGAGCGAAGGGCCCTGCTCGCCCAGCCTGGCTCTGACACGGCCCCCGGGAGCAGCCCCGGCAGGGTCCTAGGACGAGGGAGGAGCAGCGGGGCGGCCGGATGGGGAAGAGGAGCGAAGGGCCCTGCTCGCCCGGCCTGGCTCTGACACGGCCCCCGGGAGCAGCCCCAGCAGGGTCCTAGGACGAGGGAGGAGCAGCGGGGCGGCCGGATGGGGGGAGAGGAGCGAAGGGCCCTGCTCGCCCGGCCTGGCTCTGACACGGCCCCCGGGAGCAGCCCCAGCAGGGTCCTAGGACGAGGGAGGAGCAGCGGGGCGGCCGGATGGGGGGAGAGGAGCGAAGGGCCCTGCTCGCCCGGCCTGGCTCTGACACGGCCCCCGGGAGCAGCCCCGGCAGGGTCCTAGGACGAGGGAGGAGCAGCGGGGCGGCCGGATGGGGGGAGAGGAGCGAAGGGCCCTGCTCGCCCAGCCTGGCTCTGACACGGCCCCCGGGAGCAGCCCCAGCAGGGTCCTAGGACGAGGGAGGAGCAGCGGGGCGGCCGGATGGGGGGAGAGGAGCTTGCCCGGCCTGGCTCTGGCACGGCCCCCGGGAGCAGCCCCGGCAGGGTCCTAGGACGAGGGAGGAGCAGCGGGGCGGCCGGATGGGGGGAGAGGAGCCAAGGACCCTGCTCGCCCGGCCTGGCTCTGACACGGCCCCCGGGAGCAGCCCCGGCAGGGTCCTAGGACGAGGGAGGAGCAGCGGGGCGGCCGGATGGGGGGAGAGGAGCCAAGGACCCTGCTCGCCCGGCCTGGCTCTGGCACGGCCCCCGGGAGCAGCCCCAGCAGGGTCCTAGGACGAGGGAGGAGCAGCGGGGCGGCCGGATGGGGGGAGAGGAGCGAAGGGCCCTGCTCGCCCAGCCTGGCTCTGACACGGCCCCCGGGAGCAGCCCCAGCAGGGTCCTAGGACGAGGGAGGAGCAGCGGGGCGGCCGGATGGGGGGAGAGGAGCCAAGGACCCTGCTCGCCCGGCCTGGCTCTGACACGGCCCCCGGGAGCAGCCCCAGCAGGGTCCTAGGACAAGGGAGGAGCAGCGGGGCGGCCGGATGGGGAAGAGGAGCGAAGGGCCCTGCTCGCCCGGCCTGGCTATGGCACGGCCCCCGGGAGCAGCCCCAGCAGGGTCCTAGGACGAGGGAGGAGCAGCGGGGCGGCCGGATGGGGGGAGAGGAGCGAAGGGCCCTGCTCGCCCGGCCTGGCTCTGACACGGCCCCCGGGAGCAGCCCCAGCAGGGTCCTAGGACGAGGGAGGAGCAGCGGGGCGGCCGGATGGGGGGAGAGGAGCGAAGGGCCCTGCTCGCCCAGCCTGGCTCTGACACGGCCCCCGGGAGCAGCCCCAGCAGGGTCCTAGGACGAGGGAGGAGCAGCGGGGCGGCCGGATGGGGGGAGAGGAGCGAAGGGCCCTGCTCGCCCAGCCTGGCTCTGACACGGCCCCCGGGAGCAGCCCCAGCAGGGTCCTAGGACGAGGGAGGAGCAGCGGGGCGGCCGGATGGGGGGAGAGGAGCCAAGGGCCCTGCTCGCCCGGCCTGGCTCTGACACGGCCCCCGGGAGCAGCTCCGGCAGGGTCCTAGGACGAGGGAGGAGCAGCGGGGCGGCCGGATGGGGGGAGAGGAGCCAAGGGCCCTGCTCGCCCGGCCTGGCTCTGACACGGCCCCCGGGAGCAGCCCCGGCAGGGTCCTAGGACGAGGGAGGAGCAGCGGGGCGGCCGGATGGGGGGAGAGGAGCGAAGGGCCCTGCTCGCCCAGCCTGGCTCTGACACGGCCCCCGGGAGCAGCCCCGGCAGGGTCCTAGGACGAGGGAGGAGCAGCGGGGCGGCCGGATGGGGGGAGAGGAGCCAAGGGCCCTGCTCGCCCAGCCTGGCTCTGACACGGCCCCCGGGAGCAGCCCCAGCAGGGTCCTAGGACGAGGGAGGAGCAGCGGGGCGGCCGGATGGGGGAAGAGGAGCGAAGGGCCCTGCTCGCCCGGCCTGGCTCTGGCACGGCCCCCGGGAGCAGCCCCAGCAGGGTCCTAGGACGAGGGAGGAGCAGCGGGGCGGCCGGATGGGGGGAGAGGAGCGAAGGGCCCTGCTCGCCCAGCCTGGCTCTGGCACGGCCCCCGGGAGCAGCTCCGGCAGGGTCCTAGGACGAGGGAGGAGCAGCGGGGCGGCCGGATGGGGGGAGAGGAGCGAAGGGCCCTGCTCGCCCAGCCTGGCTCTGACACGGCCCCCGGGAGCAGCTCCGGCAGGGTCCTAGGACGAGGGAGGAGCAGCGGGGCGGCCGGATGGGGGGAGAGGAGCCAAGGGCCCTGCTCGCCCGGCCTGGCTCTGACACGGCCCCCGGGAGCAGCTCCGGCAGGGTCCTAGGACGAGGGAGGAGCAGCGGGGCGGCCGGATGGGGAAGAGGAGCGAAGGGCCCTGCTCGCCCAGCCTGGCTCTGACACGGCCCCCGGGAGCAGCCCTGGCAAGGCCAGCAGGTGACCCCCGCAGCTCCGCCCGCCCCCGCTTGTTGCTCACGCCTGTTGTGCTGTAGCCTCCCCCAGGCGGCCTCTGCAAGCCCCGGCACAGGAAATATCCCGCGCCCAAGGCACCGGTGGGACCCCGAAGGAAATAAACCGGCATTCGGTTAGAGAAGTGACAGCCGTGGTCCCGCAGTGCCCCTGCTGGGCCGACCGGCTCCCCAGGCCCGTGTGGGTCCAGGCCAGGGGCAGTGCTGGCCCCACAGCCCAGCGCCTGGGCTGGTTACATTTCTGTCCTAGCCCCGGAGCAGCGGGAGCCCAGCCGGTGGGGGTGGGAAGGGGCAGGGAGAGCAGAGGGACAGGCGGGGAAGAGGGGCAGGGTTTCGGGGGAAGAGGGAGGGCCAGGGCAGGGGCAGGGCCAAGGGGGAAGAGGCGGGGCAGGAGCAGGGAGAGAGGGTCTGAGGAAGGGGGGAGTCTGGGGGCTCAAAGGGGGGGTTGCATACGGGGGGGGGGGCTCAGTGCCCGGATGTTGCTGGTTCAATGTGATGGGGGGGGGGAGTTTGTGGTTTCAGGGAACAGCCCAGAGGTGCAGCCGGGGTGTCTGGGACCCTGGTGCCCCCCCCCCCTGCTCAGAGGACACGGCCGGGTCTGGCCAGAGGCAGACAAGGGGCTGCGGAGGGAACCTGGCAACCGGCCCAGCTGGCCCCAGCGAGGGGGGAACATTGGACGGGGGGGGGGAAGAGGGGCCCAGGCGACCCTCTTACCAGGGGAGAGGACAATGGCCGGGGCAGGGGCTGTTGCTGGGAGCCGGGGGCTGTTTGGGGCTGAGGGCAGGGCAGGGCAGGCAGGACTCAGCCGGCTGCAGGGGAGGCTGGCGCGGGGCTGGGGCCAGGCCGACCGGCCGGAGGATCCGTCGCTGTTCAAAGCCCAATAGCCCCGCCTGTGCGGTGGGGGCTGAGTCGCTCTGCTCTGGGGGGCAGGGGGCACCGTTCCTTGCGGCGGGGCCGGGGGAGGGGACCCCCGAGGGGCTCACGGCGGAGGAGGCGGCTGGAGGCCCGAGAGGCGCCGTCCCGGAGGCGGAGGGGCGGACCCCCCAGGTGTGAGGGGCCCCCGAGAGGGGCAGGGAGGGGGAAGTGGCGGGGCAGGGGTGGGGCAGGGGCAGGGAGGGGGAAGTGGCGGGGCAGGGGTGGGGCAGGGGCAGGGAGGGGGAAGCGGTGGGGCAGGGGCAGGGAGGGGGAAGCGGCGGGACAGGGCAGGGCAGGGAGGGGGAAGCGGCGGGGCAGGGGCAGGGCAGGGAGGGGGAAGCGGCGGGGCAGGGGCGGGGCAGGGAGGGGGAAGCGGCGGGGCAGGGGCGGGGCAGGGGCAGGGGCAGGGAGGGGGAAGCGGCAGGGAGGGGGAAGCGGCAGGGGCAGGGCAGGGCAGGGAGGGGGAAGCAGCGGGGCAGGGGCGGGGCAGGGGCAGGGGCAGGGAGGGGGAAGCGGCAGGGGCAGGGCAGGGAGGGGGAAGCGGTGGGGCAGGGGCGGGGCAGGGGCAGGGAGGGGGAAGCGGCAGGGGCAGGGCAGGGCAGGGCAGGGAGGGGGAAGAGGCGGGGCAGGGGCAGGGCAGGGCAGGGAGGGGGAAGAGGCAGAGCAGGGGCAGGGCAGGGCAGGGAGGGGGAAGAGGCGGAGCAGGGGCGGGGCAGGGCAGGGAGGGGGAAGAGGCGGGGCAGGGCAGGGCAGGGCAGGGAGGGGGAAGCGGCGGGGCAGCGGCGGGGCAGGGCAGGGAGGGGGAAGAGGCGGGACAGGGGCAGGGCAGGGAGGGGGAAGAGGCGGGACAGGGGCAGGGCAGGGAGGGGGAAGCGGCAGGGGCAGGGCAGGGCAGGGCAGGGAGGGGGAAGAGGCGGGGCAGCGGCGGGGCAGGGCAGGCAGGGGGAAGAGGCGGGACAGGGGCAGGGCAGGGCAGGGAGGGGGAAGCGGCGGGGCAGCGGCGGGGCAGGGCAGGGAGGGGGAAGAGGCGGGACAGGGGCGGGGCAGGGCAGGGAGGGGGTGTGACGGACCGGGCCGTGTCTGGGCACAACTAAGGGCGTCCACTCAGGGCGAATTGCTCAAATCCGGGGCTCTTTACAGTCCCCCTGACTGGTGACCTCTCCAAACAGGCCACAAACCAGTCTCACAGAGCGCTTCAGCAGCCTGCCTGAAGCCTCCCGAGCAAAACCCCTCCGACACCCCAGCAATATCCGTGCCCCAGATGGCCCCGGGCCTGTACACAGGTGGGGGGTCCTAGCACCCAATCCCACCTACCCCGAACAAGTCCTGTCCGGTTCCAAGAAACCAGCCACAGATCCCTGGTCAATTTACCCTCTGGACCTTACCCACAAATCACGCTGGGCCAATCCTTTAGAATCTATATCTAAAGGTTTATTATTACAAGAAAGAAAAGCCTGAGAGTAAGGTTATTAAAGTACAGTACGTTACATGCACCGAATCTCCCAGTTCTCGATGCAGGCTCTAGCAGAGATGTTGCAGCTGCTGGTTTAAAAGTCCTTATTGCACATCCTACGATCAGGATGGGTTCACAGGTCTTCCGGGCTCTTCAATCCCTGCAGTGCTGCCTCTGGGATGAAGTGCTGAGCTGAGAACAAAATGGCATCGACCACATGGCCTCTTTATACCTCCTTCCTAGCCTCTGCTGGTATGCAGCAAGTCACCTGGTCATAGGCCAATCTCTATGTTTCCTGCTGGCTGCCCTCAGGTGACAAATCCCATTCTTTGGGTGTGTCCATAGCCTATTGAGAGCCATTGTTCCACAGGGCTTTGCTACTCAGCCTGTCCATAGCCATGCTTAGCCACATTCACAGAAATATTCAGCTTCCACACAGATTACAGATTCCTACCCACACACACAGACATTATACACTCACATAAATAGTGTACATACGATTAACAAACAATAAGTTCCCATTCAATACCCCACATGGCTCCCCCCCATACCAATTTCTGGGGCCAACACCCCCACCTAGGGGTGCAGCAGCGATCTGGCTGCTTCCCTCCAATTCAGCAACGTGACAGGGGGAAGCGGCAGGGGCAGGGCAGGGCAGGGAGGGGGAAGAGGCGGGACAGGGGCAGGGCAGGGCAGGGAGGGGGAAGAGGCGGGGCAGGGCAGGGAGGGGGAAGCGGCGGGGCAGGGGCAGGGCAGGGCAGGGAGGGGGAAGAGGCGGGGTAGGGCAGGGAGGGGGAAGCAGCGGGGCAGGGGCGGGGCAGGGCAGGGAGGGGGAAGAGGCGGGGCAGGGCAGGGAGGGGGAAGCGGCGGGGCAGGGGCAGGGCAGGGCAGGGAGGGGGAAGAGGCGGGGCAGGGCAGGGAGGGGGAAGCGGCGGGGCAGGGGCAGGGCAGGGCAGGGAGGGGGAAGAGGCGGGGCAGGGGCGGGGCAGGGCAGGGAGGGGGAAGCGGCGGGGCAGCGGCGGGGCAGGGCAGGGAGGGGGAAGAGGCGGGACAGGGGCAGGGCAGGGAGGGGGAAGCGGCAGGGGCAGGGCAGGGCAGGGCAGGGAGGGGGAAGCGGCAGGGGCAGGGGCGGGGCAGGGCAGGGAGGGGGAAGCGGCGGGGCAGCGGCGGGGCAGGGCAGGGAGGGGGAAGAGGCGGGACAGGGGCGGGGCAGGGCAGGGAGGGGGAAGCGGCGGGGCAGCGGCGGGGCAGGGCAGGGAGGGGGAAGAGGCGGGACAGGGGCGGGGCAGGGCAGGGAGGGGGAAGCGGCAGGGGCAGGGCAGGGCAGGGCAGGGCAGGGAGGGGGAAGAGGCGGGACAGGGGCAGGGCAGGGCAGGGAGGGGGAAGCGGCGGGGCAGGGGCGGGGCAGGGCAGGGAGGGGGAAGAGGCGGGGCAGGGGCGGGGCAGGGAGATGCCGGCTCCCTGGCTGTAGAGGCCGGTTTCCGAGGTCGGGAAGCGGGAAGCCCTCTGGAAAGCCCGTGCAGCTGCGTGTGCTCGGGGGCGCCAGGCCGTTCAGGGGCAGCCTGGCACTTCCCGCCCGCCGGGCCCCGGCACACGCCCCTCTGGGGCCGAGGCCAGGGCGGCCGCATGGCGAGCTGCGCGGGCTCCTGTCGGTAGCATGTTGAATTAGGCTACGCGAGGCGATGGCAGGCAGGCGGCATTTAGCTGAGAGTGTCTCAGCCATACAGGGTAAAATACGCAGCAGGGAGCCATCATTATCCCAAGCCAAGTGTTCAGAGCCAGGCGGCCGGCACTAGGGCTCATGCAAGAGGCACGACCCGAACCTGGCACGGCTGGACACGCACAGTCGGGGCACCCAGGCCCCAGCTCTGCCCATGGGACAGCTCGGGCCCAGTGACCCCAGCGCAGCCCCGACCCCTTGGGGACAGCTCAGGCCCAGTGACCCCAGCGCAGCCCCGACCCCTTGGGGACAGCTCGGGCCCAGTGACCCCAGCGCAGCCCCGACCCCTTGGGGACAGCTCAGGCCCAGTGACCCCGGCGCAGCCCCGACCCCTTGGGGACAGCTCAGGCCCAGTGACCCCGGCACAGCCCCGACCCCTTGGGGACAGCTCAGGCCCAGTGACCCCGGCGCAGCCCCGACCCCTTGGGGACAGCTCAGGCCCAGTGACCCCGGCGCAGCCCCGACCCCTTGGGGACAGCTCAGGCCCAGTGACCCCAGCGCAGCCCCGACCCCTTGGGGACAGCTCAGGCCCAGTGACCCCAGCGCAGCCCCGACCCCTTGGGGACAGCTCGGGCCCGGTGACCCCGGCGCAGCCCCGAACCCTTGGGGACAGCTCAGGCCCAGTGACCCCGGCGCAGCCCCGACCCCTTGGGGACAGCTCAGGCCCAGTGACCCCGGCGCAGCCCCGACCCCTTGGGGACAGCTCAGGCCCGGTGACCCCGGCGCAGCCCCGACCCCTTGGGGACAGCTCGGGCCCAGTGACCCCGGCGCAGCCCCGACCCCTTGGGGACAGCTCAGGCCCGGTGACCCCGGCGCAGCCCCGACCCCTTGGGGACAGCTCGGGCCCGGTGACCCCAGCGCAGCCCCGACCCCTTGGGGACAGCTCAGGCCCGGTGACCCCGGCGCAGCCCCGACCCCTTGGGGACAGCTCAGGCCCGGTGACCCCAGCTCAGCCCCGACCCCTTGGGGACAGCTCGGGCCCGGTGACCCCAGCGCAGCCCCGACCCCTTGGGGACAGCTCAGGCCCGGTGACCCCAGCTCAGCCCTGAACCCCTTGGGGACAGCTCAGGCCCAGTGACCCCAGCTCAGCCCCGAACCCTTGGGGACAGCTCGGGCCCAGTGACCCCAGCTCAGCCCCGACCCCTTGGGGACAGCTCGGGCCCAGTGACCCCGGCGCAGCCCCGAACCCCTTGGGGACAGCTCAGGCCCGGTGACCCCGGCGCAGCCCCGAACCCCTTGGGGACAGCTCGGGCCCAGTGACCCCAGCTCAGCCCCGAACCCCTTGGGGACAGCTCGGGCCCAGTGACCCCGGCGCAGCCCCGACCCCTTGGGGACAGCTCAGGCCCAGTGACCCCAGCGCAGCCCCGACCCCTTGGGGACAGCTCAGGCCCAGTGACCCCAGCGCAGCCCCGACCCCTTGGGGACAGCTCGGGCCCGGTGACCCCGGCGCAGCCCCGAACCCTTGGGGACAGCTCAGGCCCAGTGACCCCGGCGCAGCCCCGACCCCTTGGGGACAGCTCAGGCCCAGTGACCCCGGCGCAGCCCCGACCCCTTGGGGACAGCTCAGGCCCGGTGACCCCGGCGCAGCCCCGACCCCTTGGAGACAGCTCAGGCCCGGTGACCCCGGCGCAGCCCCGACCCCTTGGGGACAGCTCAGGCCCGGTGACCCCGGCGCAGCCCCGACCCCTTGGGGACAGCTCAGGCCCAGTGACCCCGGCGCAGCCCCGACCCCTTGGGGACAGCTCAGGCCCAGTGACCCCAGCGCAGCCCCGACCCCTTGGGGACAGCTCAGGCCCGGTGACCCCGGCGCAGCCCCGAACCCTTGGGGACAGCTCAGGCCCGGTGACCCCAGCACAGCCCCGACCCCTTGGGGACAGCTCAGGCCCGGTGACCCCGGCGCAGCCCCGACCCCTTGGGGACAGCTCGGGCCCAGTGACCCCGGCGCAGCCCCGACCCCTTGGGGACAGCTCAGGCCCGGTGACCCCGGCGCAGCCCCGACCCCTTGGGGACAGCTCGGGCCCGGTGACCCCAGCGCAGCCCCGACCCCTTGGGGACAGCTCAGGCCCGGTGACCCCGGCGCAGCCCCGACCCCTTGGGGACAGCTCAGGCCCGGTGACCCCGGCTCAGCCCCGACCCCTTGGGGACAGCTCGGGCCCGGTGACCCCAGCGCAGCCCCGACCCCTTGGGGACAGCTCAGGCCCGGTGACCCCAGCTCAGCCCTGAACCCCTTGGGGACAGCTCAGGCCCAGTGACCCCAGCTCAGCCCCGAACCCTTGGGGACAGCTCGGGCCCAGTGACCCCGGCGCAGCCCCGAACCCCTTGGGGACAGCTCAGGCCCGGTGACCCCGGCGCAGCCCCGAACCCCTTGGGGACAGCTCGGGCCCAGTGACCCCAGCTCAGCCCCGAACCCCTTGGGGACAGCTCGGGCCCAGTGACCCCGGCGCAGCCCCGACCCCTTGGGGACAGCTCAGGCCCAGTGACCCCGGCGCAGCCCCGACCCCTTGGGGACAGCTCAGGCCCAGTGACCCCAGCGCAGCCCCGACCCCTTGGGGACAGCTCAGGCCCAGTGACCCCAGCGCAGCCCCGACCCCTTGGGGACAGCTCGGGCCCGGTGACCCCGGCGCAGCCCCGAACCCTTGGGGACAGCTCAGGCCCAGTGACCCCGGCGCAGCCCCGACCCCTTGGGGACAGCTCAGGCCCAGTGACCCCGGCGCAGCCCCGACCCCTTGGGGACAGCTCAGGCCCGGTGACCCCGGCGCAGCCCCGACCCCTTGGGGACAGCTCAGGCCCGGTGACCCCAGCGCAGCCCCGAACCCTTGGGGACAGCTCAGGCCCAGTGACCCCAGCTCAGCCCCGAACCCTTGGGGACAGCTCAGGCCCAGTGACCCCAGCGCAGCCCCGAACCCTTGGGGACAGCTCGGGCCCAGTGACCCCAGCTCAGCCCCGACCCCTTGGGGACAGCTCAGGCCCAGTGACCCCAGCACAGCCCCGAACCCTTGGGGACAGCTCAGGCCCAGTGACCCCAGCGCAGCCCCGAACCCTTGGGGACAGCTCGGGCCCAGTGACCCCAGCTCAGCCCCGACCCCTTGGGGACAGCTCGGGCCCAGTGACCCCAGCACAGCCCCGACCCCTTGGGGACAGCTCAGGCCCAGTGACCCCGGCGCAGCCCCGACCCCTTGGGGACAGCTCAGGCCCGGTGACCCCGGCGCAGCCCCGACCCCTTGGGGACAGCTCAGGCCCGGTGACCCCGGCGCAGCCCCGACCCCTTGGGGACAGCTCAGGCCCAGTGACCCCGGCGCAGCCCCGACCCCTTGGGGACAGCTCAGGCCCGGTGACCCCAGCGCAGCCCCGACTCCTTGGGGACAGCTCAGGCCCGGTGACCCCAGCGCAGCCCCGACCTCATGGGGACATTTTTGACCCCGTGACCCCGGTGCAGCCCCGGCCCCTTGGGGACAGCTCAGGCCCGGTGACCCCAGCGCAGCCCCGACCTCATGGGGACATTTTTGACCCCGTGACCCCGGTGCAGCCCCGGCCCCTTGGGGACAGCTCTGGCAAGGGGCCAGATGAGAACAAATGAGCGTTGTGAGTCAATCCAGGCTGGGATGGAAACGCTCCAATTGCTCTGTCTGGTGCTCCGTGCAGGCAGTGACGCAGCATGGGCCGAGCAATGAGCCATCCGGGGCCAGGTGATTCAACTCGCATTCCTACACAAGCCTCACCTGCCAGATCCAGCCTGCGACCGGCCCCTCCCTGCTCTGGGGCAGGCTGCAGGCCGTCTCCTGCCTTCTCCTGCCACAGGGCCTGAAACGCTCCCAGCGGGTGTCTGGCTGCTCCCGGCCAGGACAGGATCCAGCCCTCTGGAACACCTGGGCAACTAGCTGGGCTTCGGTCAGTCTCCCCTCAGGCAGGCCCCACAACGCCTGACTTCAGGAGTGGGGTGTAGGCCATCTCGCCGCTCTGCCCGGGGGCGCAGACTCACAGGCCGCTGCCCTGTCTGCCCCCCTGCGGCAGGCTGCCATTTGACCACCCCCTTCCTGCCTGCACCCACAGACCCTGAGCTCCTGGCCCGACGAACTGTCTGGTGTCGGCTGGGTTCGTGGCCCGCGCTGCTGTGGCCATTTCCTTCTCAGCCTGGAACAGAACCCAGGCGCCTGCCCCCTGAGAACTAGGAAGGGAACCCAGACAGCCTGGCCCCCCCTCCAGCCATGGCACGTGGCAGGCACTGGCGCCCCTTCCAGCCCAGGCCCACAGGCCCCAGGAACCCACTGGGCTGGGGTTTCTCCTTATCAGGCTAAAACCGGAGCTGAGCACTAATCACAAGGCCCCAGCTTGCTGCCAGGCCAGACAGACTCGGTCTAGCAGGCTCTGGCTGGTTCCTTCCTGGACCTCACCCTGGGCCCTTCACTGCGCCAAGGGGAGGAGAGAGGCTGTGGCGGAGGCTGACTGGACAGCTCCCTCCCTCCCTGCTGGATGTGGCTCCAGCATCAAGCACAACTCCCCATTCATCATCCACTAAACAAATTGAAATTTAAGGGCTTGTGTCTCTAAAACACAGCGAACAATTCCCATTGCATTTTAATGGTGCTGTAATTTATTGGATCAGAAATGATGGATGGCAGCAGGAAGGGCTGAGCACTAATGCGGCACCCGCCTGCCAGAGATGTGCAGCAAGGGAGAGGACAGAGCAGCAAGGCCCGGCCTCTGCAGCCCCCCTGGAGCCCAGCAGCCTGGCTCCTGGGGAACAGCCTCAGAAGGGCAGCCCAGAGCCAGCTGCTCCTGGCCGCCCTCGTAGCTGTCCGGCCACTTCCCTGCTGCCATGGCTGGGGTGAGCGTGGGCCGGAGACGGGCGCAGGCTGAACACAGGGGCAAGAAGCCTCAGGCTGTGGCAGCCCCCGAGGGAGCCAGGCACCCGGTGCAGAGAGCAAGCAAAGCTCCCCTGCACCATCACCTCCCTGCATGGGGCAGGGACTGAGACCAGGCGCCAGTTACACCCCAACGTGGGCGCGGGGCCAGAACAGAGCTAGCACGTCCCTGCCCCCGCAGGCTGCAGCTCAGCCAGCCCCAGGGCCAGCTCTGCAGGGGGGCATCCCGGCCTGCTGCAGGCTCCAGCATCCCCCCTTCTATCAGCCCAGGTAACCCTGCCCCTCCGCTCCTCCCGCAGCCCCCTCCACACCGCTGCACCCCTGCTCACCCGAGGGGAGGGGATACGGGGAGCAGACCAACCTAGGGTTCAAGGTGGGGGGAAGCAGACTGACCCATTGCTCATGGGAGGGGTGGACGGGCACAGCCTGCCCACTTCTCAAAGTCCATGACTAGACCCAGGGTTCAACTAATGTCGGGGGACAAATAATGACAAAAAGGATCAAGGTGTGGGGGGTCACAGGAGGGGGAGCAAAGAGCAGACTGACCCACTGCACACAAGAGGGGGAAGCAGGGAACAGACCAACCCATTGCTTACAGGAGGGGAGAGGGAGCAGACTGACCCATTGCTTACAGGAGGGGAGAGAGAGCAGACTGACCCATTGCTTACAGGAGGGGGAGCAGGGAGCAGACTGACCCACTGCTTACAGGAGGGGGAGCAGGGAGTAGACTGACCCATTGCTTACAGGAGGAGGAGAGGGAGCAGACTGACCCATTGCACATGGGAGAGGGAGCAGGGAGTAGACTGACCCATTGCTTACAGGAGGAGGAGAGGGAGCAGACTGACCCATTGCTTACAGGAGGGGAGAGAGAGCAGACTGACCCATTGCTTACAGGAGGGGAGAGAGAGCAGACTGACCCATTGCTTACAGGAGGGGAGAGGGAGCAGACTGACCCATTGCTTACAGGAGGGGGAGAGGGAGCAGACTGACCCATTGCACACGGGAGGGGGAGCAGACTGACCCTAAGCTCGCAGGAAGGGGAGACACCTTGAGCTGTGGACTCATTCTGACCCCATCCCCTGCCCCACATTTCCTACGCCAAACCCTCAGGGGAAGGTGCCTGGCTCCCACAGCAGCACTGATTGGCTGCTTTTCCACAGGAGGCGGGGAGGTGGGGAAGCAGCCAATCAGAGCAGGCTCCCATGGCCAAGGCTCAATGGGTGGAGCTGGGGGGCACTCCACGTGGCCCCTCCCAGTGTGGAGTGACCCCCTGCAGGAGGTGCCAGCCGCATTCCAGGCATTGGCTGCTCACAGGGCGGCCACGCTCCCCAGACCTGGGGGATGCTCCGTCTCTGCTGGCACGTCCTGGGGGATGCTCAAATCCCACGTTACGGGCTCACCGGGTGACGGGGGGGGTTACGCTGGAGGGCAGAGCAGATGATCTGGTGAATTTCGGAAACCCCACCACAGCTGGGTCATGCCAAGCGCTGGCTCACACGGCAGCAGTGCCCTGGAGGCAGGGTTGACACCTAGAGCTTCATCTCTTCCTGGCTGCGCCATCCACGGCCCCCTTCCCCCAGCAGCTGGGGATAACAGCATCCCCCGCAGGCTGGAGCTGCCTGTGCGGCGGAGCTGCTGATCCAATTGCGAGGGGAGAAATGAGGATGCACAAGGAGCTGCGTGACAGCTGGGGGCTGCAGCACTGCAGAGCAGCTGAGAGAGGACTCCAGCCCCTCAGCCTGTCGGCTGGGCTGGGATACAGGGACAGGGACAGGGAGCGGGGCTGCTGGGCGAGAGACTGAGCCAGGGGAAGGAGCAGAGCTGGGGGCCGGGGCTAAAGAAATCAGACCACCCTAGAGTGTGCTGGCTGCAGATCAGGGCTGAGGGCCAAGCTGGGAGGCAGTGGGATGACCTCCCTACGGCAGTCACCTCTACAAAGGGCCCCGGAAGTGGCCGTGGCCACAGGGAAGGTGGGGCAGCGATGGCCCCCTCCCCCAGGCAGAGGCAGAGCAGTTCTGGGCCTGAGCCTGCCCGTCAGCCTCCCTTCCTTGGCCCTTGTGACGGCGCGTCAGGGTCCCTGCACCCCCGTCCACAGCCTCCGAGATCCAGCCCAGCATAGGACCGCTGCAGGCATAGGAGGGCAGGCCGACAGCCCTAGTTCCCTTGGGGGAAGCCCCTGAACCCCCTACACTGGTGAGCCTGCTTCCTCCATGCTTCCCCGCTCCCAGCCCTGCCCCCAGCCACGTGGCGTCTCCGCCTCCCCCCTTTGTCTCTCCCCCGGGAAGAGCCTTGTTCCCTGCCCAGGCTGGGCCTGGGTGTCCGGGCCAATGCACGTGTGGGTGGGTCAGTGGGGATCCCAGCCCAGCACGGGGGGACCTGGGTACAGAGCAGACGCCCCGCCACCGTGCCATAGCCCGGCTCCCTGGGAGGCTGGCACAAGCCCTGCTCACCGCTTGCCTGCTGGGCTGGCCTCCCCAACCAGCTCCCAGCCTCCCGCTGCTGCAGGGGAGCTCCTGGGCGTGAAAGGAGCCAGCCAGATGCCCGCTGCCCAAGCCAGTCCTGTTCAGAGAACAGCGCCCCCAGCACCATGGGTCGGCTCAAGCCAGCGGGGAGAGCCCACCTACAGACCTTTGCCCCCTCCGCACAGGAGCAGCAGAGGCCAGCTAGGGGCAGTGCCAGGCACGAGTCCACCCCCCAAAGGGGAGCAGAGCAGCACTCCCCCCCACATGCCTGTGGCAGCACAGAACTGCCATTGGGGCCAGACCCACGGAGGTGGGTGCGGGGCACCGTGTCGCTTGCACAAGCCTCAGCCCCAGAGCAGCCCTTAGCACATCAATTAGGCCAATTACTGGGATTGGCCTGGACCGTCATTAACGAGGCACAGTCAATAGCGCGCCTTTGCGCCCGGCAACGGCCTCTGCTCCGGGTACAGGGGGCTGGGTGCTCCCCACGGACACCGGGCTGGGGCTGCAGCTCCCCTCTTGGGGCAGCTATGGGAGCCTCCAGGCCCGAGTGCAACACGCCCAGAGCAGGTCGACGGGGCTCAGCAGGCCCCTGCTGCTCCCCCAGGCAGCCCTGCAGGTGATCCTGCCCCGGGCGGTCTGCCAGTGCCACCAGCCAAAGGAGGGCCCAGCAGCCCTGGGGTGTGAGGGTGCCTGAGCCCAGCCCTGAGACTCCAGCCAGGGGGCCCCAGCGGCAGGGCAGCACTTGCTGATCTCAGCCCCAGTGCCGGGGGCGGGGGGGGGGGGCGCAGCATGAACCCTGCAAGGCCAGCCCCCCGGAGCAGAGATTATCCGTAGCTGGGAAATGCAGCCCCCCCAATCTGACACTCTCCTGCTTTTCTAGGCTTCCTGGGGGCCTGAGCTGCTAACACTGCGGGGGGGCAGAGCCGGGTTCACAGGGGGCCTCCTATGGGGTTGCTCGTGCACAGGGGGGCAGGGGCCACTGCAGCCCCATTTCAGCAGCTCTCCCAGAGCTGGCTGTGGAAATCAGAGGCCTCCCCAGCCCAGGAGCTGGAGCCATGTGAACAGCTCCCTGCCCGGGGCCAGCCGGCTGCGGAAGGCGCACGGTGCCTGGGAGATCCATGCAGCGCTTTCCCTGGTTAATCAGCTCTGAGCGCCGGCAGGGACGACTCACAGGCACCTTCCTGCGCATCGTTCCCAGCGGGAGCAGGGGATGCCAGTGCACACGAGGAGCCGTGGCGCTGAGCGGGGCACCTGTGGGGGGCTCCACTGGCGGGAAGGAGCGTGTGGGGGGGGGGACCTATCTCTGCGGGGGGAGGCACCTACTGGTGTGAACGAGCGCGCGGGGGGGGCCGGGTGAAGGAGCGCACACGCGCGGGGGGGGCTGGGTGAAGGAGCGCACGCGCGGGGGGGGGAGGGGGGCCGTACCTGTCTGTCTGGTGGGGCCCCCTCTGGTGTGAATGTGTCTGTTTAGGGGCTGGGTCCCTGTCTGCGCGTGGGAGGGGCGGGGATCGTGCCGGGCCGCGGGGCTGGTGCCTAACCCAGCTGTGGGGCGGTCATGCTGGCCGCGTGGGGAGCAGGAGCGAGGCCGCGTGGCCTGGGGCAGACAGGGCTGTGCCCCGCACGGTGGCTGCTCTCCGCCCCGCAGCCCCAGGGGGTCGAGGCCGGGCCCCAGGCCTGCCTGCAGGGGAGGCGGCTGCCCCGGCCTGCAATGCTCCCGGCCCCCTTCCAATCTGCCTTCTCCAGCTGTAGCACCGCGGGTTCGGTCCCGAACTTGCCAGTGGTCCCTGCAGAGCCCCGCCCCCCTGCAGAGCCACGCCCCCGCCCCCGCCCCGCCCCGCCCGAGGAGCTGGGCCCCCCACCCCTCGCCCCCTGGAGGCAGAGCCCTTCCTTTTCCGTTGCTGGGCTGTCATGGGAGCCGGGGGGCTGCCCCCCCGCGCTACCTGCCAAGCCCTCCCCGCAGCCTGCCCTGCCCAGAGCTTGCAGGAGGCAAAGCAGGGACTGGAGCAGGGGCCTCCGCACCCAGCTGACGCCACATCCATCGCTAGGTGCCAAGTGCCACAGCAGCCCCGTGGCCCCGAGTCATGCCCTGGGCGCGAGCCCACAGGCAGCTCCACAGCCCGCCTGGCATGGGGAGGGCGAAGCAGGGATGGGACTGAGCCAGGCTGGCAGCCCCATGGCTCCCCCCCCAGCTCTCAGCACCTGCACTGGCGAGGGGCTGGCTCTCCTGGTGCCTGACTCCATGCTCACCGCTGTCAGTGAGGGGCAGAGCAGAGCTCAACGGGGCTGGGGGGGCTGCCAGCTGTGGAGAGAATAGACGAGTCCCCCTCCCCCATGGTCCCCCCACCCTGACTCGCTGGGGAAGCCCCTCTGTGCTGTTGCTCTAGCACCCGCCTCCTTTGCCACACGGGCCCCTGGCATGACATCAGAGGGCAGCCCCCTCCCCACACTGGGCTGCTGTCGTTTGCCGTCTGTCCCCCCTCGTTCTCCTGTGACACTCACTGATTCCTTCTGTCTGTCTCCCGCTCTGATCCGTCCTCATTGTCATGCACGACTCTTCCTGCTTCCGAGCGTCCTGGCGCTTGGCGCTCCGGGGGCTCTTTTCTTCCTGCCATTCAACGTTAGTGCTGAGAAAGGCAAGACGGATGGTGTGAGCGAGACATGCAACGCCAGCATCTTCCAGCCACCGCCGCCCGCAGGCCTGGGCTCCCAATACTCTCCCAGTCCCCTCTGCACCTGCTCTGGGGGCTCCCGCCCCCCGGCCTGCTTGCCTCCTGCCGAGTAGTCACTGGCGTGGCAGCGGGTGCTAACTGGGCCTGGGGACGTACAAGGCCCGACACACTCGTTTCCCTTTGGACCTAAGCCAGGGATTGACCTTGGGAGCCAGAGGTGACAGGAGCAAGAATTAACGTGTTGCAGCAACAACTGTGGTGCTGCCAGCAGACCATGCCAGGGCCCAAGGGTTGTTTCCAGCACCACGTAGGCACAGACACGGCCAAATGGGTCAAAGCACCAGGGTCCAATTAACCATGGCAAAAGGATTGCAGGGACGCATATCCACCGTGCAGCCACAAGAGTCTACAGCGGAACAAGAAAAACACGGGTAGTCCAGGCCATGTGCTCCTGACTCCTGTGGGGGCATGTGTGAGAGAGACTACACTGAGCCAGCGCGGCTGGACACAACCTGCCTTCTGCTGGGTGTAAGTGTGTGTGCACTCATGTCCTATGCTGGGTGTGTGTGCGTACTCTTGTGCATGCATGCGCATGTCACACCGCCCTCTGCTGGGTGTAACTGTGCACGCTCTCGTACGTGCATGCATGCGCACATCACACTGCCCTCTGCTGGGTGTAACTGTGTGCGCGCTCTCATGTGTGCATGCATGTGCACGTCACACTGCCCTCTGCTGGGTGTAACTGTGTGCATGCACTCTGAAGTGTGCATGCATGCGCACGTCACACTGCTCTCTGCTGGGTGTAACTGTGTGCATGCACTCTGAAGTGTGCATGCATGCGCACATCACACCGCCCTCTGCTGGGTGTAACTGTGCGCATGCTCTTGTATGTGCAGGCACGCGCACGTCACACCGCCCTCTGCTGGGTGTAACTGTGCGCATGCTCTTGTATGTGCAGGCACGCGCACGTCACACTGCCCTCTGCTGGGTGTAACTGTGTGCGCGCTCTCATGTGTGCATGCATGTGCACGTCACACTGCCCTCTGCTGGGTGTAACTGTGTGCATGCACTCTGAAGTGTGCATGCATGCGCACGTCACACTGCTCTCTGCTGGGTGTAACTGTGTGCGCGCTCTCATGTGTGCATGCATGTGCACGTCACACTGCCCTCTGCTGGGTGTAACTGTGTGCATGCACTCTGAAGTGTGCATGCATGCGCACGTCACACTGCTCTCTGCTGGGTGTAACTGTGTGCATGCACTCTGAAGTGTGCATGCATGCGCACATCACACCGCCCTCTGCTGGGTGTAACTGTGCGCATGCTCTTGTATGTGCAGGCACGCGCACGTCACACCGCCCTCTGCTGGGTGTAACTGTGTGTGCGCTCTCGAGTGTGCATGCATGCGCACATCACACCGCCCTCTGCTGGGTGTAACTGTGCGCATGCTCTTGTATGTGCAGGCACGCGCACGTCACACCGCCCTCTGCTGGGTGTAACTGTGTGTGCGCTCTCGAGTGTGCATGCATGCGCACATCACACTGCCCTCTGCTGGGTGTAACTGTGTGCGCGCTCTCGAGTGTGCATGCATGCGCACGTCACACCGCCCTCTGCTGGGTGTAACTGTGTGTGCGCTCTCGAGTGTGCATGCATGCGCACATCACACCGCCCTCTGCTGGGTGTAACTGTGCGCATGCTCTTGTATGTGCAGGCACGCGCACGTCACACCGCCCTCTGCTGGGTGTAACTGTGTGTGCGCTCTCGAGTGTGCATGCATGCGCACATCACACCGCCCTCTGCTGGGTGTAACTGTGCGCATGCTCTTGTATGTGCAGGCACGCGCACGTCACACCGCCCTCTGCTGGGTGTAACTGTGTGTGCGCTCTCGAGTGTGCATGCATGCGCACATCACACTGCCCTCTGCTGGGTGTAACTGTGTGCGCGCTCTCGAGTGTGCATGCATGCGCACGTCACACTGCCATGCAGTTCACAGCCTTGCTCTCTGCTGGCTGCTTGACCTAAGGGTGCTAAGCATGGCCAGTGCCCAGTCCTGGGTGCTGGAGAAGTCACTGCACGGCAAGCGGCCGCCTTGGCTACACCACAGCTGAGAGCTGGAGACCTCTCCCTTCTCAGGGAGCTTTGCCCTAGAACGTCACGGACTCTTTTCCATTCCCCGCCCACCAGGCCCTGCTCCGTCGCTAAGCAGAAACCCTGCCCTGCCTCCAACGCCTGCTCTCTGCAGGGCTGGGGCCTAGGCCCGGAACGGAGCGATGTCCCAAGGGGAAGGAAATGCTCCAGCTGTCGCTGCACCGAGCCCTACAGCTGGAGCAGGGCGTGAGTCAGCGGGGAGCCTCCCCCTTCGCTGCCCTCGCCTGGTCGGGGTCACGGGCACAAATGACTCCCCCGCGGGTGGCTGGGGCCGGCAGTAAGTGCGGTCCACCCTGCTCGCCAGGCTGCGCCAGCTCCCCTTGCTGGACATGCTGCCCGAGTTGCCTGTTCAGGCCGAGGCCACGTGGCCAGGAGCCGATGCGCGCGCGAGGCTGAGAACTCAGGACGTCTGCACGGCCCGTGGAGCAGCTGCAGCCAAGGGCGGAGGCAGGGGTGTCTGCGGCGGCAGCTGGCGGGCAGAGTTCCCTCCCTTGGCAGGGTCCCGCCCAGGCAGGTGACAGCCCTACAGCACAACTGCCCCATAGTGTGAGCTGGGTGTGGCACGGTGACGCCACCAGGCACTGCGGTTCACACTCCCTCCACTCAGCGGGGACCCTGCTCAACATGGCCCCGAGGGAGGGCACAGTCCCTCGGTCCTGGGCAGCTGACTTGCCGAAGGAAGAGGAACAGCTCTCTGCCCTGCAGACCAAGAGGCAGGGGACTAGGCCCCAAGGTGAGCTCACCCCTCAGTAGCCATCAGGTGCCAAGCACCCTGAAGGGAACTCACCTGGCAACATCCAGCAGGAGCATTTCAGAGAGACTGGCCCTCGGCAGCGGGGGGGACCTCCCTACCACACCGAGCAGGGCCCAATGCCCGGCGTGACTGGCACCCCTTGCCCAGGGGCACTGGAGTGCTTACTTGCCTTTACAGAAACTAGCAACAAGGGCTGATTCAGCAAATGTTAATTTATGTCCCAGGCCAGAGGTAGCATGAAGCAATTAGTGATAGAATGGTGATGTCGCACTAAAGATTATTTATCGTGTCACTGAGCTCACGGCTGGGTTTAAATTAGACACTGGTGGGATTTAAACATCTTTCAGGAATGCCATCCCCGCCCCCGCCCTCGCCCTGCCTCGCATCTGGCTCAGCTCAGCACTGGCCTCCCCACCACCCAGGAGCAGCAACCCAAGCCCCCGCTCGCTGCCCCACCTTCCCTCCAGCACCCCTGGAACTGGCGTAGCCAGGAGCTCCCTCCTCACCCAGCCTGGCCTGCAACCCCCCCCAGCATCGCCTGCTGGCAGACACTGGGGCTGGAGTAGCCAGAACCCCTCCCCCCTACAGCCAGTGCTCCTGCCACCCTGCCCCTTGCTAGCAGAGCCCCGGACTGGAGAAGCCCTACAGACGGCACTTCCCCCCTGGCCCTTCCAGGAGCATCCCAGGCCCCTTGCAGACGTGGGGAGCCGGGGCAACACAGAACCGTAGACGAGCCAGATGCACGGCAAGGGAGAACCCCCCAAACAAGTTAACTCGTGAGCGGCATGGGAGCCACGCACCCCACAAGGCCCTCGGAGCCACCAAGGGGCAGCAGCTCGCAGAGGCAGCACCACCAGCTTTAATCTCAGTCACGTGGCTGTGACGGACCGGGCCGTGTCTGGGCACAGCTTAGGGCGTCCGCTCAGGGCGAATTGCTCAAATCCGGGGCTCTTTACAGTCCCCCTGACTGGCGACCTCTCCAAACAGGCCACAAACCAGTCTCACAGAGCGCTTCAGCAGCCTGCCTGAAGCCTCCCGAGCAAAACCCCTCCGACACCCCAGCAATATCCGTGCCCCAGATGGCCCCGGGCCTATACACAGGTGGGGGGTCCTAGCACCCAATCCCACCTACCCCGAACAAGTTCTGTCCGGTTCCAAGAAACCAGCCACAGATCCCTGGTCAATTTACCCTCTGGACCTTACCACAAATCACGCTGGGCCAATCCTTTAGAATCTATATCTAAAGGTTTATTATTACAAGAAAGAAAAGCCTGAGAGTAAGGTTATTAAAGTACAGTACGTTACATGCACCGAATCTCCCAGTTCTCGATGCAGGCTCTAGCAGAGATGTTGCAGCTGCTGGTTACAAGTCCTTATTGCACATCCTGCAATCAGGATGGGTTCACAGGTCTTCCGGGCTCTTCGATCCCTGCAGTGCTGCCTCTGGGATGAAGTGCTGAGCTGAGAACAAAATGGCATCGACCACATGGCCTCTTTATACTCCTTCCTGGCCTCTTCTTGTATGCAGCAAGTCACCTGGTCAGAGGCCAATCTCTATGTTTCCTGCTGGCTGCCCTCAGGTGACAAATCCCATTCTTTGGGTGTGTCCATAGCCTATTGAGAGCCATTGTTCCACAGGGCTTTGCTACTCAGCCTGTCCATAGCCATGCTTAACCACATTCAGAGAAATATTCAGCTTCCACACAGATTACAGTTTCCTACCTACACACACAGACATTATACACTCACATAAATAGTGTACATAAGATTAACAAACAATAAGCTCCCATTCAATACCCCACATGGCTCCCCCCATATCAATTTCTGGGGCCAACACCCCCACCTAGGGGTGCAGCAGCGATCTGGCTGCTTCCCTCCAATTTGGTAATGTGACAGTGGCCACTTCGAGTCCTTCTCGGCGCCACGTCCCTTGTGCTCTGAGCTGGCCTGGAACTTCCCCAACTCTTCCCCATTTGCCTGGTCACCCAATGCAGCCCAGCCCCTGGCGCCCCCCCGCTGCCTGGGCCCACACCCCCGACGTGCCCCAGTCTGCTCCAGGGAAGGCCTCCATTTGCAATGCCCAGCAGGGCAGCGGGACGCAAGCTGGCTAAGCCCCCCAGCGAGGGCCGGCAGCTGTTCCGTGTGGCCCCAAGGCCACGTGCACCAGCATCTGCCCTGCGGGGACACGGCCAGTGGCTCGCTCTGAGCAGCTCCTGCAGCGGGTGGGAGGCCCTCCTCTCGCAGGCCATATTGTGTCACTAGCCCTCCCACTCAGCACAGCCCTGCGCAAGACCTGACAGCCGGGCGACGGCGCCTCTGCCAATACGGGGGGGGGGGCACCAGGAACACCCACGTCAGGCCCTAGAGGCTCGCGCCCACCAGCCACAGCCGGGCAGGCTCTGAGACACGGGACTTGGGGGGGGGGCAGGCCCGCATGGTGCCCCCCCCGAGGTCGGGCGCTCAGAGGATGCTTCGCACGGAAGCCGGGGACAGGGCCACACTCACTTTCCTCCTGCGTTTCCCAGGCAACGCCAGGCACTCGGCGGTGAGAACTCCCTGGCTCTGGTCCGGTAATGGAGGAAGGGGCGAGTCTCACGCAGAGCCATTGTGTGGGACCCGGGGTCAGACATCTGGAGAAACGACACCGACATCCAGCGCAGCCGTTCCAGAGTTGGCAGCTCCCACCGCGGGAGCCTCCGTGCTGCAGCTCCCTCCGTGCTCACAGCTGGGAGCGGATCCCGGCCCAGGGCCGCCCGGCAGAGCGCGGCCCCAGTGACCCGACGCACTTGGCACATACAATTCTGGACCGTTCCGCTGCTCTGGGGTGAACGGCCCCCCGTGTCGGCTCCTTCCCACCCTTCGCACAGCACCTCCACGGGCGCGCATCGGGCTCAGCTCTCCCGACTCAGGCCCCGGGCGGCGGCAGGACCTGGGCTTATCACACAACTTGCCGAGTGAAGGCAGGTGGCCTGGGAATGTGCTCTTGGTGCAGCCCCCAAACCACTCTGGGCACCTCATGGCGCGTTGCAGAGCTTCCCGCACCTCTCTGAACGCCTCCCCATAGCCACCGGCTCTGGCCGCACCCCTCAGACGGCCCCTGGCGATTCCCCCTTCAGAGAGAACTCCAGGCATCAGCCACGGTGGTCCGGCAGGCCCACTTGGGTCAGTACCTGTGGCTCTTCCCTTGGGGCGTCTGTGGCTAGCCAGGGATCTAGACCCAAAACAGCTGCATTATTGACCTGAAGAGGAGGACTGACGAGCGCAACAAAACCCCCCGCCCCCACTCTTCACCCCTAAGCCTGCCCATTTCCTGGCTGCTCTGCAAGGCCTACGAACTCAGCCCACTCAGGCATGCGTGGGGGTCCGTCTGCCTAGGCCCCAGTCAGCTCCCTGCCTGCTTGTTCGCTTTGTTCCTAGCAGTGACAACAGGCCTTGCTACTTGGCTGGAGCTCAGGAGGTGGGTTCTGCCTAGGCAATGGCTCAGCCTCTGCCTGGTGACCCTGCTTACCAGCCCAGCTTTACCTAGCCCCGCTGTCGGTCCCCCCACTCAAACCCAACAGCCCCCAGTTACGTGGCATGGCTCGTGGCCACATGCGGTACTCCCGCCTGAGGGGAGCGGCTCCCGCCCTGCACTGGGGAGCCAGCACAGCCAGCGGGGGATTTTAGGGCAACTTTTGCGATCCTGTTCTCCTCAAAGCCCCAGGCCCTGGAGTCAGCTGACCACACAATCGCAGCAGGCTCATTTTAAAGCAGGCGACTGTTCTTCCTCATGATGGGGAGAATCTGGAGCCTGTTCCTCCAGGGGCCCAAAGGCCACGCAATACAAGACAATGCAACGGAAATCCCTGAACTGCTCACGGTCCTGCCCCAGGAAGCTCATCGTCCGAGCTAAGATGCAGCACAGCAAGGGGGAAACAAAACAGCAGGGTGAGAAAGGACAGCGTAAAGCATCGGGCAGTGTCCCTTCAAGTGGGGTGAGCCCTCTCGGGTGGTTCTGAAGCTCCCAGCCCAAGGCAGCATAGACGGGCACGTAACAGGCCCTGCCAGCCTGCTCGTAGCGAGCATGCTCATTTGGACCTGCTGCACCCAGTGCCTCCTTGTCTTAGGGTCCCCCAGACCACGTGGCTCTGGCAGCACAGCCAAGGCAAGGCTCTGAGATGATATGGCTCCGGCAGCATGTCCAAGGCTCAGCTCTGTGCTGCTTTTGCTGGGGGCTTGGCTCGGAGACCACAGCATTTTCCTAGCAGGGCCGGGGCATGGCTGGGGGCTGGGCGCGGAGATGGCCTGGGTGGGAGCTCGGTGCTGAGGCGGTGCAGCTGGGTCTCGGCTGGGGGCTGGGCGCGGAGACGGCCTGGGTGGGAGCTCAGCAACGAGGCGGTGCAGCTGGGTCTCGGCTGGGGGCTGGGCGCGGAGACGGCCTGGGTGGGAGCTCGGCGCCGAGGCGGTGCAGCTGGGTCTCGGCTGGGGGCTGGGCGCGGAGACGGCCTGGGTGGGAGCTCAGCAACGAGGCGGTGCAGCTGGGTCTCGGCTGAGGACTGGGCGCGGAGACGGCCTGGGTGGGAGCTCGGTGCCGAGGCGGTGCAGCTGGGTCTCGGCTGAGGGCTGGGCGCGGAGACGGCCTGGGTGGGAGCTCGGCGCCGAGGCGGTGCAGCTGGGTCTCGGCTGGGGGCTGGCGCGGAGACGGCCTGGGTGGGAGCTCGGCGCCGAGGCGGTGCAGCTGGGTCTCGGCTGAGGACTGGGCGCGGAGACGGCCTGGGTGGGAGCTCGGTGCTGAGGCGGTGCAGCTGGGTCTCGGCTGAGGGCTGGGCGCGGAGACGGCCTGGGTGGGAGCTCAGCGCCGAGGCGGTGCAGCTGGATCTCGGCTGAGGACTGGGCGCGGAGACGGCCTGGGTGGGAGCTCGGCGCCGAGGCGGTGCAGCTGGATCTCGGCTGAGGACTGGGCGCGGAGACGGCCTGGGTGGGAGCTCGGCGCCGAGGCGGTGCAGCTGGGTCTCGGCTGGGGGCTGGGCGCGGAGACGGCCTGGGTGGGAGCTCGGCACCGAGGCGGTGCAGCTGGGTCTCGGCTGGGGGCTGGGCGCGGAGACGGCCTGGGTGGGAGCTCGGCGCCGAGGCGGTGCAGCTGGGTCTCGGCTGGGGGCTGGGCGCGGAGACGGCCTGGGTGGGAGCTCGGCGCCGAGGCGGTGCAGCTGGGTCTCGGCTGGGGGCTGGGCGCGGAGACGGCCTGGGTGGGAGCTCGGCGCCGAGGCGGTGCAGCTGGGTCTCGGCTGGGGGCTGGGCGCGGAGACGGCCTGGGTGGGAGCTCGGCGCCGAGGCGGTGCAGCTGGGTCTCGGCTGGGGGCTGGGCGCGGAGACGGCCTGGGTGGGAGCTCGGCGCCGAGGCGGTGCAGCTGGGTCTCGGCTGGGGGCTGGGCGCGGAGACGGCCTGGGTGGGAGCTCGGCGCCGAGGCGGTGCAGCTGGATCTCGGCTGAGGACTGGGCGCGGAGACGGCCTGGGTGGGAGCTTGGCGCCGAGGCGGTGCAGCTGGATCTCGGCTGGGGGCTGGGCGCGGAGACGGCCTGGGTGGGAGCTCGGCGCCGAGGCGGTGCAGCTGGGTCTCGGCTGGGGGCTGGGCGCGGAGACGGCCTGGGTGGGAGCTCGGCGCCGAGGCGGTGCAGCTGGGTCTCGGCTGGGGGCTGGGCGCGGAGACGGCCTGGGTGGGAGCTCGGCGCCGAGGCGGTGCAGCTGGGTCTCGGCTGGGGGCTGGGCGCGGAGACGGCCTGGGTGGGAGCTCGGCGCCGAGGCGGTGCAGCTGGGTCTCGGCTGGGGACTGGCGCGGAGACGGCCTGGGTGGGAGCTCGGCGCCGAGGCGGTGCAGCTGGGTCTCGGCTGGGGGCTGGGCACGGAGACGGCCTGGGTGGGAGCTCGGCGCCGAGGCGGTGCAGCTGGGTCTCGGCTGGGGGCTGGGCACGGAGACGGCCTGGGTGGGAGCTCGGTGCCGAGGCGGTGCAGCTGGGTCTCGGCTGGGGACTGGCGCGGAGACGGCCTGGCTGGCCCTGTGGCTCCCTGGCCCGCCGAGGGCTGCACTGGGGAAGCGAAGCGCTTACACAGTCTGAGGATTAGTTAACCATTCAGGCTCCAGGTGCAGCGCTGGGGCTGACACCTCCGGGCCCAAGCAGAGCCTCTGCCCTCCCCTCCCTGGTCTTGGAAGCTTTTTCCGTTTCACCCAGGCCCAGGGTGGAGGTTTTTGGTTTGTCGCCTCCTTTCTGAGGAGCAGGGACACTGAAGGCCAGGCCCAGCTGTCGGATGCCAGAAGGGTCCAGGGGGAAGAGCCGTGCAGGTGCTACCCTCTGGGAGGAACATCGGGACAACACATGCCCGGACTCCTGAGGGGGAGGAGGCCGCGTGTGCTCTCCTGCCCGAGCAGAGAACTCAATGGCTGGGGCTGTCGCCCGCAGCCCCTTCCACCAATAGCAAACTCGCTGGAGGTTGGTTTGGCAACGACCCCCTGCCCTCCAGGCACCACCTGCGACACTGGTGCAGCACCAAAGCCGGGGGTGCCACTCGCTACCGCTCGACCTGCATTCCTGCCTTAGAGAGGGGCGGAGGCGCTACGTCTTCCCCTCGGCCAGCTCCTCCAAGGCACTGCAGCTGCGGGCACCAGGCAGCATACCCAGCATGGCCCGGCCGAGGCTGCCAGCCCACAGCGAGCCAATCCTGGGCTGCTCGGTGCTCCCGACAGGGCCCCCAGGGGCAGAGAGGCAGCCAGAATTGGACCAGGTCTCATTCTTAGAAAGCAAAACGAACTTGCCTCTCTACACGGACCCTTGGAGATGCACGAGCCCCCTTCCCCCCAAGAGCCCTCAGAGGCCCCAGAAAGCCAGCCCCTCCTTTCCCCTGACATTTATCATTCGCTAAATGCCACGACAGCAGCGGCAGCTGGGGAAGGTGCCCGCAATGAACCCCAGCGCCTGTTAGCGCAGGATCCCTGCCTGGATTTATGAGGGCTCAGAGGCGCGTTTCCCCGCCAAGGCACAGGAAGCAATTAACTATTAATACAAGCATTACTGAGCTCCCCACAGGGGCATGTTTAATGCATGCGCAGGAAAGGAAAGGACACAGCTCCACCGTGGCTCTCAACTGGCGAGCCGCACAGAACACGGGACGTGGCCCCTTGCCGCCAGCCCAGCGCCAAGCTGCCCTCACGGAGGGGGCGAATGCTCCTCCTGCCAACGACCCCCACCCACCCCAGGCACATACCGGGACGTGAAAGCCAAGCAGCAGGTGTCCTCCTGCTTCTCTTCCCCGCCCAGGGACCCAGAGCGCCAGACTGTGCCTCCAGCTGCAGACGGGAAGGCAGAGCCACACTGCCACTGCTCTGCTCTGCCCAGAACCCACCCGCCAGAGCCGAGGCGTCTGCTCTGCCCCCTAGAGCAGCGGGTGTTGAACCTCCCGGGCAGCAGCTGCCTGCTCCTGGAGAAGCAGCTTTCTGAGCTCTTTGTTCCGGCCAGGGATTTGGGGATTTTCATTCCTCCTCCCAGGAACAGCTGCCAGGCTCCGGAAGGTGCCAGCCAGGGACTCCAAAGGCCCTTCCATCGGGACAGCGACTCCAGCGACGAGGTAGCTGGACTGCCCCAGCAGAGTCAGGCCAGTGCCCGGGGGGGACAGCCATCTGCGAATGGGGGTCAGAGCCGCCATAGAACCACCCTGAAGGGGGTCATGGGGATTGACCAGCTGGTGCAGGAGGCTGGGGGACTGCCATTCTCACATCTGAAGGCAGCAGTCTGGAAGCTTTCAGCAGCTGCAGGAGATACCTGGAGGTGGGTCTGATCTCCCCCCTCCAGGGCCTGCCTGTCCCTACCTTGCCCAGCAGACTAGCAGGGGAGCCCAGTCAATGGTAGGCACTCCCAGCCCTGCCCCTCTGCTGCCAGTAGCTAGATCCCAGAGCAAGGTCTGATGTCACACCCTGCGGCACGCTCTTCATGGCTAGGGCTGCCAGATGGTTTCAACAAAAACACTGGCCATGCTCGCCGTGACATCACAATCGACATTACAGCTGATTGAGAAAATACTGGCCATGCTCGCCGTGACATCACAATCGACATTACAGCTGATTGAGAAAACACTGGCCATGCTCGCCGTGACATCACAATCGACATTACAGCTGATTGAGAAAACACTGGCCATGCTCGCCGTGACATCACAATCGACATTACAGCTGATTGAGAAAATACTGGCCATGTCTATTTTCTCAGCTCTAGTTCCTGTTTGTTTCCCGGACAGAAAGCTCAAATACTGGACTGTCTGGTTCAAAACTGGACGCCTGGCAGCCCTATTCATGGCCCGAATTCGGTGGGGCTCGACAGGGCATGCAGGACAACAGGCCTGTGGACTATGGTGGCTGGTGCCACCTGCTGTCCATTTCTGAGAACAGGCTGGCAGGGAAGAGCAGGCCTAGCCTGACCCCCCCGCTTTTCCCTGGCATGGGGAGCTAAGGCAGCTACATGCCAGCTGTGACATAGTGGGGGGGGGGAACTTGCTGGTTTCTATGGGTCTGTGGTAACCCCACTGGCTGCCGCCGGTACCACAGCCCAGAAGGACAGGGATGGGTCATTATGCAAAGGGATCTCTCAACCGGTCAGACCAGCTACCCCCATGGAGAGGAATAAAGGAAGGTGGATGCTGCCCTGGCTGGGGGGCAGGGCTGGAAGTTAGTTAGTTAGTTTCTGTCTGGGAGCATGGAGGAAGCAGCCTCAGCAACAGGCTGGGGGGTTTAGAAGCCGAGACCCCCCCCATATCAAGGGGGGCTGAGGCATCCTAGGCCTGCCCTGTAACCTGATGACATCTGTGCTGTGCTGTATTCTGGAGAAGCAATAAACCACCTCTATTCTACTGGCTGACAGAGTCTGTTCATGCCATTTTGGGGGTGCAGGAGACACGGGACCCCCAACGCACCGTCACACTGGTGTCAGAAGTGGGATCCACTGCACCCCGTGAATGGAGCTTCCAGCGGCGAGCAACAAGGCGCAGTAGAAGCAAGAGCCCTGGAGCCAGGCGTGCTGGAAACAGAGCGAAGCGGTTCCTGGGAATCGTGGGGCGCTGCAGCACTAGACTGGTGAGTCTGCACCGAGGGGCCCAGCGGGCAGATGGCCTACGCCCGACTCTTGAAGGCAGAGCTGGTGGAGCTGTGCAGAGAGAGGGGCTTGCCTGTGCGGAAAGCAGCCAAGGCCCAGCTGATTGCTCAGCTAGAAGAGAATGACCAGCCACAGGGCCAGGATCTTGTCCCCAGGGGGAGCAGCCAGACCCCTCCTGAGAGTGTGTCAGGCTCAGAGAGGGGAAGGAGCGCTGGAACTCACCGGAGAGACGGGACAGCTTCCCCCAGGAGGTCTACAAGCTGTAGCCCATCTAGGGCAGGGGCCAGCCCAGCAGAGCTGCGGCGGCTGGAGATCCAGCTGCGGATCAAGGAATTGAAAGTAGAGGACCGAGAGAGGGACCGCCAGGACCGAGAGAAGGAGCGCCAAGATCGAGAGAGGCAGCGACAGCATGAGTTGGCCATGGCAGAGCGGAGAACTGGCAGGGCACCGGCTGTGCCAAGAGTGGATGGGCCCCAGGGTCCCAGGACTGCCAGATGCTTGGAGAGGCTCGTGGTGGCCCAACTGAAGGACCTGGGCGACATAGACGGGTTCCTCAGCTCCTTTGAGAGGGCCTGTGGACTGCAACGGGTCCCCCCAGCTGACTGGCTGCAGGAGCTCATCCCCGCACTGAGCCAGGAAGCGGCCGGAGTGCTCAGTCAGCTGGAGGACCTACAGCCAGGGGATTACAACCGAGTCAAGGAGGCACTGCTGCACAAGTTCGGGCTGACCCCCGAGATGTACAGGAAGAAGTTCCGGGGGGTACAGAAAGGGCCACGGGAGACCTATGTGGATCTGGCCTCCCGCCTGGCGCAATACTGCCGCAAGTGGGTGTCAGGAGTCGGAGCCCAGACCACAGAGGAGCTGCTCAAGCTGGTCCTGATGGAGCAGTTCTATGAAGCGTGCCCACCCAAACTGAGGCTATGGCTCAAGGACCGGAGACCAGAGAACCCCCAGGAGGCCGGGAGGCTGGCGGATGAGTTCATGGAGAGCCGGTCCGGGTGTGAACGGGAGTCCCGGAGAGAAAGGGAACCGCGCAGAGACCGGATCTCGGCTGAGCGACGGAGGGAGTCAACTACGAGGCGAGCCCAGAGAACAGGTCGTCTGTGCCCCAGAGAACCAGCCATGGCCTGGACAGAGACAGCCCAAAGCCTAACTTGCCAGCGCTGTGGGCAAAAAGGCCACAAGAGGGCTCAGTGCACCAGGTCCCAGGACCGGGGACTTTCCAGGGTTAACTGGCTGGGGCGGGAGGAAGGGCAGGCTGCCCCAGAGGCAGGGGCTGGCAGGCAAACCTCAGCTCAGAGAGAGGGGAAGGATGCTCAGTGCACCTCCCCTGGGAGGTCTGATTATCAGGAGGCGGATTTCTCTGTGTACCGGGTGGGGGCAGGACGGCCCCTGCAGAGCGAGTGCCTCATACCCCTGGAGGTGGATGGTAGGAAGGTGACGGGCTTCTGGGACACGGGGGCGGAGGTGACTCTGGCCCGATCCGACATAGTGGCCCCGGAGCGGATACTACCCCACGCGCAGCTGACCCTGAAGGGCATAGACGGGTCCCCGTTTAAGGTGCCTGTAGCCAGGGTGCATCTGAAATGGGGGGCCAAGGAAGGCCTCAAGGAAGTGGGGGTGCACCCGCACTTGCCCACCGAGGTGCTGATGGGGAATGACCTAGAGGAGTGGCCCCATGAATCCCAGTGGGCTCTAGTCACTACCTGGAGCCAGAACCAGCGGGGGGCTGACAACGTGGGTCCAGGGAAGGACTCCTGGCAGCGTCCTCAGGGTCCCATCCCAGTGGACACGGGGTCCAGCCAGGCTGGGACTCCGGACCCAGGCAAAGGTGGGGAACAGGTCCCGATCCCTGCCTCAGCAGCTGAATTCCAGGCTGAGGTGCAGGCAGACCCCTCCTTGCAGAGGCTGAGGGACCAGGCTGGCCTCCATGCAGCTCAGCCCCGGGGGAGAGGTGGCCAGGAGAGATTCCGGTGGGAGCGGGGATTCCTGTTCCCCCCGGGAAGGCGAGGGCATGGGGGGTCCAGCGGCAGCTGGTCGTCCCCCGAAAGTATCGCCTCAAGCTGCTGTATTTGGCCCACCACGTCCCCATTGCGGGCCACCGGGGGATCCGGAGCACCCGGCTGAGGCTGCTCCAGCACTTCTATTGGCCGGGAATCTTTACAGCCGTGCAGCGGTACTGCCGGTCCTGTGACTCCTGCCAGAGGGGCGGGAAGGCCCAAGACAGGAGGAAAGCGGCTTGGGGGTCTCTACCCCAGATAGAGGACCCTCTGGGTTTGCTGAGAGAGTTATGGGAGGGGAAGCCCCCCCTGGATGGAGCATCGGGGGTGGAAGCCGCCCTGGCTGTCCAGAGAAGGCTCACTGGGCTCATGGCCCCGGCCCGAGAGACCCTGGCCAGAGATCAAGGCCAGCGGAAGGGTGGGTGTGACCCCCGAGGACAGGCCTGTGCCAGTCCCCCCGGAGTGGTGCGGTGAGTGGACAGAGGGAAGCCAATTCATGTGGGGCCTCGCCGTGGCCGGCCCGAGTCAAGGGGAGCACTCATGTCCCCAGGGCGGGTTCCCACGCAGAGGACCCGAACTTCCCTAGGTCACGAGCAGAGTGACCCTGCTCAGTTCGCTCTCGGAGGGGAGAGAACTGTGACGTAGTGGGGGGGGGGGGGGAACTTGCTGGTTTCTATGGGTCTGTGGTAACCCCACTGGCTGCCGCCGGTACCACAGCCCAGAAGGACAGGGATGGGTGTGACATAGTGGGGGTAATTGCTGGGCTGTGGTGACCCCTGCTGTCTGGAGCAAGACCCAGCAGGGAAAACCTCGCTAGGCAGAGGTAAGGCCAAACTGGTTGAACCAGTGGCCAGACACCCCCCATGGAGAGGAACAAAGGAAGGTGGAATGCGGCCCTGACTGGGGGGGCAGGGCTGCAAGGGAATTTGGTTAGTTACTGTGGGAGAGCATGGAGGAGAGCCTAGGAGAAGGGGCTGGAGTTTAGGGGCCCAGTCTCCCCCATCTCAAGGGGGCCTGAGGCATCCTAGCCCAGCTCTGGGACCAGACTACATCTGTGCTGTGCTGTATCCTGGAGAGGCAATAAACTTCCTCTATTCCACCGGCTGGTGAAGTCTGTTTGTGCCATTTCGGGGTGCAGGAGACAGGGAACCCCCAACGCGCCGTCACACTGGTGTCAGAAGTGGGATGCACTGCACCCCGTGGATGGAGCTTCCAGCGGCAAGCGACAAGGCGCAGTAGAAGCAAGAGCCCTGGAGCCAGGCGTGCTGGAGACAGAGCGAAGCGGTTCCTGGGAATCGTGGGGCGCTGCAGCACTAGACTGGTGAGTCTGCACCAAGGGGACCAGCGGGCAGATGGCCTACGCCCAACTCTTGAAGGCAGAGCTGGTGGGGCTGTGCAGAGAGAGGGGCTTGCCTGTGCAGAAAGCAACCAAGGCCCAGCTGATTACCCAGCTGGAAGAGAATGACCAGCCACAGGGCCAGGATCTTGTCCCCAGGGGAAGCAGCCAGACCCCCCCTGAGAGTGTGTCAGGCTCAGAGAGGGGGAGGAGCGCTGGAACCCAACGGAGAGATGAGACAGCGTCTCCCGGGAGGCCTGCAAGCCGTAGCCCATCTAGGGCAAGGGGCAGCCCAGCGGAGCTGCGGCGGCTGGAGATCCAGCTGCGGATCAGGGAATTGGAAGTAGAGGACCGAGAGAAGGACCGCCAGGACCGAGAGAGGGAGCGCCAAGATCGAGAGAAGGAGCGCCAAGATCGAGAGAGGCAGCGACAGCATGAGCTGGCCATGGCAGAGCGGAGAACCGGCGGGGCACCGGCTGCGCCAAGTGCGGATGAGCCCCAAGGTCCCAGGACTGCCAGACGCTTGGAGAGGCTCGTGGTGGCCCAATTGAAGGTCATGGGTGACATAGACGGGTTCCTCAGTGCCTTTGAGAGGGCCTGTGGACTGCAACGGGTCCCCCCAGCTGACTGGCTGCAGGAGCTCATCCCCGCACTGAACCAGGAGGCGGCCGGAGTGCTCAGTCAGCTGGAGGACCTACAGCCAGGGGATTACAACCGAGTCAAGGAGGCACTGCTGCACAAGTTCGGGCTGACCCCCGAGATGTACAGGAAGAAGTTCCGGGAGGTACAGAAAGGGCCACGGGAGACCTATGTGGACCTGGCCTCCCGCCTGGCGCAATACTGCCGCAAGTGGGTGTCTGGAGTCGGAGCCCAGACCGCAGAGGAGCTGCTCAAGCTGGTCCTGATGGAGCAGTTCTATGAAGCGTGCCCACCCAAACTGAGGCTGTGGCTCAAGGACCGGAGACCAGAGAATCCCCAGGAGGCCGGGAGACTGGCGGACGAGTTCACGGAGAGCCGGTCCGGGTGTGAACGGGAGTCCCGGAGAGAAAGGGAACCGCGCAGAGACCGGATCTCGGCTGAGCGACGGAGGGAGTCAACTACGGGGCGAGACCAAGGAACAGGTCGTCTGCGCCCCAGAGAACCAGCCAGGGCCTGGACAGAGACAGCCCAAAGCCTAACTTGCCAGCGCTGTGGGCAAAAAGGCCACAAGAGGGCTCAGTGCACCAGGTCCCGGGACCGGGAACTTTCCAGGGTTAACTGGCTGGGGCGGGAGGAAGGGCAGGCTGCCCCAGAGGCAGGGGCTGGCAGGCAAACCTCAGCTCAGAGAGAGGGGAAGGATGCTCAGTGCACCTCCCCTGGGAGGTCTGATTCTCAGGAGGCGGATTTCTCCGTGTACCGGGTGGGGGCAGGACGGCCCCTGCAGAGCGAGTGCCTCATACCCCTGGAGGTGGATGGTAGGAAGGTGATGGGCTTCTGGGACACGGGGGCAGAGGTGACTCTGGCCCGATCCGACATAGTGGCCCCGGAGCGGATACTACCCCACGCGCAGCTGACCCTGAAGGGCATAGACGGGTCCCCGTTTAAGGTGCCTGTAGCCAGGGTGCATCTGAAATGGGGGGCCAAGGAGGGCCTCAAGGAAGTGGGGGTGCACCCGCACTTGCCCACCGAGGTGCTGATGGGGAATGACCTAGAGGAGTGGCCCCATGAATCCCAGCTGGCTCTAGTCACTACCCAGAGCCAGAGCCAGCGGGGGGCTGACAACGTGGGTCCAGGGAAGGACTCCTGGCAGCATCCTCAGGGTCCCATCCCAGTGGACACGGGGTCCAGCCAGGCTGGGACTCCGGACCTAGGCAGAGGTGGGGGACAGGTCCCGATCCCTGCCTCAGCAGCTGAATTCCAGGCTGAGGTGCAGGCAGACCCCTCCTTGCAGAGGCTGAGGGACCAGGCTGGCCTCCATGCAGCTCAGCCCCGGGGGAGAGGTGGCCAGGAGAGATTCCTGCGGGAGCGTGGGCTCCTGTTCCGTGAGTGGCTCCCCCCCAGGAAGGCGAGGGCATGGGGGGTCCAGCGGCAGCTGGTCGTCCCCCGAAAGTATCGCCTCAAGCTGCTGTATTTGGCCCACGACGTCCCCGTTGGGGGCCACCGGGGGATCCGGAGCACCCGGCTGAAGCTGCTCCAGCACTTCTATTGGCCGGGAATCTTTACAGCCGTGCAGCGGTACTGCCGGTCCTGTGACTCCTGCCAGAGGGGCGGGAAGGCCCAAGACAGGAGGAAAGCGGCTTGGGGGTCTCTACCCCAGATAGACCCTCTGGGCTGGCTGAGAGAGTTATGGGAGGGGAAGACCTCCCTGGATGGAGCATCGGGGGTGGAAGCCGCCCTGGCTGTCCAGAGAAGGCTCACTGGGCTCATGGCCCCGGCCCGAGAGACCCTGGCCAGAGATCAAGGCCAGCGGAAGGGTGGGAGTGACCCCCGAGGACAGGCCTGCGCCAGTCGCCCTGGAGCGGGGCGGCGAGTGGACAGAGGGAAGCCAGCTCATGTGGGGCCTTGCCACGGCCGGCCTGAGTCAAGGGGAGCACCCATGTCCCCGGGGCGGGTTCCCACGCAGAGGACCCGAACTTCCCTAGGTCACGAGCGGAGTGACCCTGCTCAGTTCGCTCTCGGAGGGGGGAGAACTGTGACGTAGTGGGGGTACTTGCTGGGCTGTGGTGACCCCTGCTGTCTGGAGCAAGACCCAGCAGGGAAAACCTCGCTAGGCAGAGGTAAGGCCAAACTGGTTGAACCAGTGGCCAGACACCCCCCCATGGAGAGGAACAAAGGAAGGTGGAATGCGGCCCTGACTGGGGGGGCAGGGCTGCAAGGGAATTTAGTTAGTTACTGTGGGAGAGCATGGAGGAGAGCCTAGGAGAAGGGGCTGGAGTTTAGGGGCCCAGTCTCCCCCATCTCAAGGGGGCCTGAGGCATCCTAGCCCAGCTCTGGGACCAGACTACATCTGTGCTGTGCTGTATCCTGGAGAGGCAATAAACTTCCTCTATTCCACCGGCTGGTGAAGTCTGTTTGTGCCATTTCGGGGTGCAGGAGACAGGGAACCCCCAACGCGCCGTCACTACCACAGCCCAGAAGGACAGGGATGGGTCATTATGCAAAGGGATCTCTCAACCGGTCAGACCAGCTACCCCCATGGAGAGGAATAAAGGAAGGTGGATGCTGCCCTGGCTGGGGGGCAGGGCTGGAGGAGAGTGAGTGAGTTTCTGTCTGGGAGCATGGAGGAAGCAGCCTCAGCAACAGGCTGGGGGGTTTAGAAGCCGAGACCCCCCCCATATCAAGGGGGGCTGAGGCATCCTAGGCCTGCCCTGTAACCTGATGACATCTGTGCTGTGCTGTATTCTGGAGAAGCAATAAACCACCTCTATTCTACCGGCTGGCGGAGTCTGTTCGTACCATTTCGGGGGTGCAGGAGAAGGGGGACCCCCAATGCGCTGTCACACCAGCTCCCGCTGGAACCCTTGCCACTAAACCCTTCGCCGCCTCCTTGGCCCTGTGCGCGTCTCCCTCCTCCCGGCGGAAGCAGGGCATTGCTTGTGCTTCAGGCCCGGTGTGGAGGGGCCGTGCAAGGAGACAGCCTGCAGCTCTCTGCACCACTTCCTGGAGAGGACAAGGCTGCAGGCTAGCGCCACGCTGGCTGCACAAGGCAGGGACAGACTCTCCAGGCAAGCGGAAGCATGAGCATCCCAGAGGACAGTGCCAAGGTGGAGGGACCGGCTCCCCTGGCGGCAGAGGGAGTTGCTGTAGCAGGCTCACAACATCTACAGCCGCACGCAGAGGAGGGGGCTGGCGTCTTTTATTTCCGTGAAAAATCAGAACTTTTCAATGAAGAAATGTGCTGCCCAGACGCCCTGCCCAGCAGGTCATACCCTCCCCGGAACCCAGCAGGCAGAGGGAGCAGCCTCTTCCCATTGCGAGCGGGGACGGGAGAGCCCTGGCTGGAACGGCTGCCCCACGGGGGCAAGTCCCAGATTTTCTGCACCACCCCCAGCTCCAGAGAACGTTACGGACTCGGAGCGGCGAAGCTGTGGGGGAGAGCCCCGCAGGGGACCCTCTGCTTTCACTCGTTGGCGCCGACACCGGAGCCCGGTGAGTCCTGCAGCCCATGGGCCCCTCACTCAACAGTCCGCGGGCCCCCGCCCCATCCCCCCCACTCTTCCAGCTCCTCAAGGGGAAGTGCGCAGCGCTGCCTGGCTCACCCACAGGCTCCAGGGACCTGAGCAGTGGGCCCATCAGCTCCAGAGCCTCTCACGCCCGACTGGAGGAGCCGGCAGCCCAGGATTCTTCGACCCGTTTGCTGCTCAGCTGGAGCAGGGCGCCGCGCTCAAGGCCAGTCAGCGCTGTAGCTCCTCTTCCTCCTCGGGCTCACTGTGCCGCAGCAGCAGCTCCAGGTCAGGGCTAGAGCTGGTCCCTTTGTGCGGCTTTGGCTCCTTTTCCCCTAGACACAGACAGCTGAGCTTAGTCCCTCCCCTCCCTACTGAGGCCTCAGGCCCAGCATGAGGGCCATGCCATGGGCTGGAGATGCCCTGCCGAGACCAGGTGCCCAACCTTACCCTTCGAACTGAAGGCTTTGAGAGTGACATGCAGGGAGATTCCCGAGAGGCAGACGGCGAAGCCCACCCAGTTCAGGAGGGTCAGGCGGTCTCCCAGCAAGCGAGTGGCCAGCAGCAAAGTGCAGATTTCCTTGACACAGAGAGAACGGGTCAGATGGCAGGGCAGGAAGCTGGAGAAACCAAGGAGAGGCTGATCCATGCGGCCCAGTGTCCGCACGCACCACCCGGGGGGTCTGCTCCCTCCCCAGAGACGAGGCTACTGGCGCTCGGGGGCGGAGCCCAGGATACAAAGAAACGCAGCATCTGCCAGATCAGAGGCGGGACGTTGTGTCCACTCTCCAATCGCAGAGTCACCAGCACCGGCTTTCTCCGGGGGCAGGGAACCCTGCAGACGGGAACCCGGCTGCCTGCGCAGGGGAGGGACCCAAAGCCCTTAGCGAAGGCGAGTCCCATGCCCTGGAGCCGGAGCGTTACCCCTCACGTCCTGAGCCCTCTGGCAGGAGAGCCTATGGCCTCTGCCCTTCGCTGCTGCAGGGTCCCAATGGAAGGCAGGCAGGGGCATCGCAAGAGGCCAGTTCAGTGGAAGCAGACAGATCTGCAGGGCAGGGGGTGGCAGCTCCAGCCGGGGGGCATCAGGGACCCCTGAGCAGGGTTCACTGCTCTGGCGCTGTCGGGGCTGCTCCAGGCTGCACTGTCAGGGGACCTTTGCGCCATACCTTAAAAATGCCAGCAATGGAGAGAGTGAGGCTGGAGGTTCTGGAGACCAAGAGGAACTCGGAGAAGCCCAGACCAAAAGCAAGAAACCCCCCTAAGGAGAGCTTCCCCACCACAGCGAGCAACAGCCCTGCCTCGTGGAAACGGAACAGCTTCTCCGACGTGGACAGCGGCAGCCCTGGAATCAAGAGAAGGGGCAGGGAAGCCAAGTGTGACACGGGAATAACGGAGCCCTTTCCCTACGGAGCAACAGGCAGCGAGCGCCACCCCTGTGCCTCTCCGCCCCACAGCAGAAGTGCTGCCGCTTGTCCCTCGTGCCAGGAGGGGGCTGAGCACGGACTCAACGTTTCGCCAGCATGGGGCCGCCCTAGGCTCTCTGCGGGTCCCACGCGCCGAAGGGTCGGGGGCCCTAGTGCGGTCACATTTAAAACAGGAAAAGCTCAACAAGCCTCACGGAGACGGGCCAGACGGTACGAGCTGCAGAACACTCACGCCTGCGGCCTGCGCGTGTTCCTGGCTCACTGGGGATGGTTTCCTGAAAAAGCTGGAACCAATGGAGGGCGACTAATGCAAACAGCGGGGAGGTAAAAATCCCAGCCTTGGGACGCCCCCGAGGAGAGGGCCACTGAGTCCTGACGACTTGCTACAGGAGGGCAGAGATCCAAGGCCCAAAGCCAAGGGCTGAAGGACCTGAAACCCGGAGAGCAAACAGCTGAGGGGTGAAAGACAGGACCCTTCCACAGGCCTATGCTAGTGATGCGGTGACCTGTAGGCTGTTCTGCTGTTCCTTCTCACTACTTTTCCCAAGCACAAAATGGGGCTTGTTCTGTGAAGGCTGGCGGGTACCTGGCGTGGTGAGACGCAGGAGGACTGCCGCCCCAGAACCTTGCTCTGCTGGGATGGAGCACGAGAAGTTCTCAGCCGCAGGTGGGTGCCCCCAGGGAAGACCAGGAGGGGGATGGGATATGCAGCTAAACCCACCCATCTACTTTGCAAATTCAGGAAGTTGTTCTCGTGTCTATACGATTCATCTCCAGGACAGCAACCTGCCCAGCCAGAGCCCCCCGCCAGAGACCCCCGCCCCCAGCCAGAGCCCCCAGCCAGAGCCCCCCGCCCCCAGCCAGAGCCCCCCGCCCCCAGCCAACTCACCCTCAAATGCAACAAAGAGAGGGAAGAGCCCCAGGAACATAAGCGGCTGCAGGTGGAACATGGTGTCAATGGGATTATGAAGCCCTGCGGGAGGAGAGTCAGGGACAGATCTGTCAGCAACGGCTGGGGGACGAGGCATCCCATAAAGAAGCTTTCACTGGTTCTCTTCCTAGGGCGACCACCCTACCCCTCAACCCAGTGACAGACTCTGCCTCCTGCCACTCCCCATTCCCTCCCCCGCCGGGGTGTGTGTGTGTGTGTGTGTGTGTGTGTGTGGAGCCTGCCACTCCCCATTCCCTCCCCCGCCTGGGTGTGTGTGTGTGTGGAGCCTGCCACTCCCCATTCCCTCCCCCGCCGGGGGGGGTGTGTGTGTGGAGCCTGCCACTCCCCATTCCCTCCCCCGCCGGGGTGTGTGTGTGTGTGTCTGTGTGTGTGTGTGTGGAGCCTGCCACTCCCCATTCCCTCCCCCGCCGGGGGGGGGGGTGTGTGTGTGGAGCCTGCCACTCCCCATTCCCTCCCCCGCCGGGGGGGGTGTGTGTGTGGAGCCTGCCACTCCCCATTCCCTCCCCCGCCGGGGTGTGTGTGTGTGTGTGTGTGTGGAGCCTGCCACTCCCCATTCCCTCCCCCGCCGGGGGGGGTGTGTGTGTGGAGCCTGCCACTCCCCATTCCCTCCCCCGCCGGGGTGTGTGTGTGTGTGTGTGTGTGTGTGTGTGTGTGTGTGTGTGTGAAGCCTGCCACTCCCCATTCCCTCCCCCGCCGGGGTGTGTGTGTGTGTGTGCGTGTGTCTGTGTGGAGCCTGCCACTCCCCATTCCCTCCCCCGCCGGGGTGTGTGTGTGTGTGTGTGTGTGTGTGTGTGTGTGTGTGTGTGTGTGTGTGGAGCCTGCCACTCCCCATTCCCTCCCCCGCCTGGGGGGTGTCTGTGTGTGTGGAGCCTGCCACTCCCCATTCCCTCCCCCACCTCGGGGTGTGTGTGTGTGTGTGTGTGTGTGTGTGTGTGTGTGGAGCCTGCCACTCCCCATTCCCTCCCCCGCCTGGGGGGCAGGTAGAGGCTGCCCCTCCCCATTCCCTCCCCCGCTTGGGGGGCAGGTAGAGGCTGCCCCTCCCCATTCCCTCCCCCGCCTGGGGGGCAGGTAGAGGCTGCCCCTCCCCATTGCCTCCCCTATTTGCCCCAGAGCTTGTACTGCCCCTTCACTTCCTGCCTCCCAACGTACCCAGCTCGGCCTTCTGCATGAGCATCTGGGTGAGAGTCCAGCGAATGCCCCCAAGGAAGGAGGCCCCCAGCACCAGCACAAACCCCTCCGTATTGAACTGGGTGGACTCGTACGTGAACATGAAGAGCCCCCCAGCAATGAGCAGAACCACCAGCACCAGCGCCATTCTCTGAGCAAGAACAAACACAGAATCACCAGGGAGGCTGCACAGGGACAAGCTGCTCTGCTCCTCCAGAGCCATTCCCCTCCTGGGACTGCACACCCACGGCACCGCCCCCCATCTCAGGGAACGCCCAAGGGGCTCCCAGCACGCCAGTCCTTACCAGCTCTTCCAGTCTGAAGATCAGGGAGAAGAGCAGGATGAAGAGGATGGCAGAGGATTTGGTCATTGTGTAACTGGGAAGGTGAAAACACACAATCATTCTCTAGCACCATGTCGCACTTGCCAATCCCGCACCCTGGGAATCCAGGCCAGCCAGCCCCAAGCAATACCCATCACCACAGGTCTGGAACCTCAAGACTGCCCCATAGGGCCTAGTGCCCAGGCCTGGACCTGCTGCCTGGCTCTGCCAGAGCACTAAAACCCACTACTCATGTCTCCCAGGATGGAGGGGGGCTGCTACTCACAGGGAGACAGTGATGTACAGGAAGCTCCAGTTGCTCAGTCCAACGTCCAAAGCAGTCGACAAAGCTAAAGAAACAAGAATCCTTGGGCATTAACAGGCTGTCACCAAATCAGACAGTGCTGTCAGGCGTGTCCTGCTGCCCCAGGCAACTGCGTGTGCCCGGGACAGTCTCCTAGGGCAACCGTCAAAAACATTCACGAGTCCTTGTAGTCCTCTCTCAAGCCTATTCTCTGATTAGTACCTGCCACTAACACCTGAGCGGTCCCATGAGTAAGAGTTCAAACAGTGATCTCTGACTTAGGCGCACTGGCGTCTGCAGCTTGTAACCCTTCTGAGAAGGTAGCTGGGTGAAGTGAGGACTCCTACGCGGACGCTGGTGTGAAGGGTTCTGCATTTAGCTGGGAGTGATTCCATTTGGCAGGGTGGCCTCTCATTGGACTCCTGGGAAAGTCCTGTGCCCCACACATGAACCTCCCTCTGGGACCAACAGCTGTGTTGCTCCTGCGGAACACAGGTAAGAGGGAAGATGTGGTCACATAAGGAGGGAGAGGGGCTCTCAGGGCACCAAGGCAGGTTTCAGTAAGTCATGACAGCGACCAGGAACCAGGCTCTCTCAGAAAGGAACCAGAGCAGAGAAGATCAAATCAGGATGTTCAAAGAAACCTGTGCAGCTGAGTAAGCAAGGTTTCCAGTTCTGAACTAGTGGGACAGTTATCAGGGCATGTACTTTCATTTCACTTCTAGACATGAAGAACTGCAGCAGCTGAGCCTGAGTATTACACCTTTGTGCATTAGCATGGCAAAAAGGAAAAAAACCCACACAAAATCCCCTTGACTAAAACTTGTTGAAATAACTAACATAAATGCATCACTCATCATAAATTAAAGGGCTGAAAGTGATCAGAAAAATAAGTTCCACACTTACTTTATGACTGGAAGCCTTTCTAGATTGCCATGCAAGTCCTTCTACAAACACAGATACAACCTGGACTGCGCAGACTCATTTTCTTTGTAACAAATGGAAGGATGTGGGGGTGCAGGAGCCAGGGCAGAGAGTTAGGAGATGTGGGGGGGGGGGGGGGCTCAGAGCAGGGGGCTGGGAGATGCAAGAGTCAGGGTGGGGAGGGGGAAGTCAGGGCAGAAATGTGGGGGTGCAGAAGCCAGGGCAGAGAGTTAGGAGATGTGGGGGGGGGGGCTCAGAGCAGGGGGCTGGGACATGCAAGAGTCAGGGTGGGGAGGGGGAAGTCAGGGCAGAAATGTGGGGGGTGCAGGAGCCAGGGCAGAGAGTTAGGAGATGTGGGGGGGGGGGGGGCTCAGAGCAGGGGGGTGGGAGATGCAAGAGTCAGGGTGGGGAGGGGAAGTCAGGGCAGAAATGTGGGGGTGCAGGAGCCAGGGCAGAGAGTTAGGAGATGTGTGGGGGGGGGGGGGACTCAGAGCAGGGGGCTGGGAGATGCAAGAGTCAGGGTGGGGAGGGGGAAGTCAGGGCAGAAATGTGAGGGGTGCAGGAGCCAGGGCAGGAGGCTGGGTGTGGGAGGGGGCACTAATGGCTGGGAGTGTGCCTGGCCAGCGGCTCCCAGGGACTAGCCAGGGCGGTGGGGCTGCCCTGTCCGGCCGTCCAAGTGTCAGAGCTGGAGGCAGGGTGCACTGTAGCTACTAGGGGCGGAGAGTCCTGCCTCACGCTCATCAGGGCTCAGGCCTCCCCACCCTCTGCTGTCTGGTGCTGGGGCCAAAGGCTAGGGAGGGGCAGAAGGGGAGGGTTGGGCCAATCATGCCCAGCAGCAGCATGGGCACCTTAGCAACATACAGTGACCAGCAGCATCCCGAACCCTCCCCCCAGCTGGCCACTCTCTTAGTCATCCACATGCACATCCCCCTCCACCCCATGGTCATTCTACAGCAGTGGTCCCCACCGCGGTGCCCACGGGCGCCATGGCGCCTGCCGGGGCATTTATGTGCACCTGCTGAGTGACCAGGACCATCCCAAGCCATTCTTGCACCCGGGCGCACGGCAGTCCCAAAAGGTTGGGGACCACTGTTCCACGCTAGCAGACTGCCCACTTTCTGTCTAAAGTCTTGAAAACATGGCCTTACGCCACTCCCTGCAGATAGCCAGAAACAATTATCCTCATAGGTGTGAACAGCTGGAAGCGGCCAGGAGTCCTGTGGCACCTTAGAGACTAACTGAAGTGTAGGAGCAGAAGCTTTTCATGCATCTGAGGAAGTGGGTCTTTGCCCACGAAAGCTTATACTCCTACACTTCGGTTAGTCTCTAAGGCGCCACAGGACTCCTCGCCGCTTCTGCAGGTTCAGACTAACACGGCGACCCCTCTGATACTTAACAGCTATAAGGAGGTTCCAAATCTAAACATGATGAATTAACTATCATCAGCATCAGCTATTTGACTCCTGATCATTACAGCAGGAGCCATTCAATGAAGATGCTTATCCCACATCCCAAACTGCTTCCTACATCTTACCAGGTGTCAACAGCCCTGAAGTTTCCTAACAAGTTACCACACCCCCAGGATTCCCTGGCCATTTCAGTGACATTTCAGTACAAAAGCCTGTAACATCAAAAACAAAGGCATATCTAATGTCAAGATGAGCATAAAGCATGGCTAGTACAATCCATACAGCATCTTCTTAGTTAAAGCATAAACACTGACATGCTGCGGCCACAGAACCCAGATATCTTGCCAGAAGCTGTGGCTCACGTTGTTATTTTACAGCCTCTTGAAATTATTTACTCGCTGTCTCTCTTTTTCTTCCTTTCCTCCCCGTTTTCCTTCTCTCCCCGCCCCCTTATTTATTTTTGGATCTGGACTTACTATACTGCAGTCATCTGAAGAAGTGGGTTGTGCCTACGAAAGTTCATGATGCCATCTCCATGTTTTGTTAGTCTTTAACATGCTACTAGACTATTTGGTGGTGTTAAGTTTTTCCTGTTACAGACTAACTCGGCTCCCCCTGAACCTTTTGTTTTTTTCATTACTTCAACAATTTGATCTGTAAATTAATGATTTTTGTGCTGGACAGAAAAAGTAGAGGGATCTCTTCCCTCCATTCTATGGGCAATGCCCACGTACCCCCCCATTTCATGACTAGATGTACCTGTTGGAGCCACCCTTCTGAGATAGTCAGTCCAGGACAGCACCACACGGGACCTCTTGGTGTAGCATCTCATCAGGGCCCTGGTCAGAGCAGAGAGCAGGAAAATAACTAGGAGGTGCAGCAGGGTCATAAAAAGAGGGAAATGGAAACTCTGCAGAAAGAGAGACAGACACCCTGTTACCCGACACAAGAGCCTGCGAGTTACCCACCGTTGTCAGCTCCCACCAAGTCTCCCCGTGCCTGGAGCCCGCATCCCCCCGCCACCCACACACCCACCAGCAGCTGCTTTCCAGCACCCCGCCCCACCCTGCCCTGCTCCCCTGAGACTCCTAGAACGGGAAGGGACCTCAAAAGTAATCGAGCCCAGGCCCCTTCCCTCACGGCAGCACCCAGCACCGGCTAGAACAGGGCCACAAGGATACTCTCAGCACGAGCCGAGAGCCGCTCTGCAACCCCCCGGGGAGACTCCACAGCCCGCCCCCCCCCCCGTGTGTTCCCCCCCCCGGGGAGACTCCACAGCCCGCCCCCCCCCCCGTGTGTTCTCCCCCCAGGGAGACTCCACAGCCCGCTCCCCCCCCCCCCGTGTGTTCTCCCCCCGGGGAGACTCCACAGCCCGCCCCCCCTGTGTGTTCCCCCCCCCGAGAGACTCCTCAGCCCGCTCCCCCCGTGTGTTCCCCCTCGGGGAGACTCCACAGCCCGCCCCCCCCGTGTGTTCCCCCCTCAGGGAGACTCCACAGCCCACCCCCCCCGTGTGTTCCCCCCCCGGGAAGACTCCACAGCCCCCCCGTGTGTTCCCCCCCCCGGGAAGACTCCACAGCCCCCCCCCCCCCCCCCCCCCCCCCCGGAGAGACTCCTCAGCCCGCTCCCCCTGTGTGTTCCCCCCCCGGGGAGACTCCACAGCCCCCCCCGTGTGTTCCCCCCCCGGGAAGACTCCACAGCCCCCCCCCGTGTGTTCCCCCCCCGGAGAGACTCCTCAGCCCGCTCCCCCCCGTGTGTTCCCCCCCCGGGGAGACTCCACAGCCCCCCCCGTGTGTTCCCCCCTCGGGGAGACTCCACAGCCCGCCCCCCCCCGTGTGTTCCCCCCCCGGGAAGACTCCACAGTCCCCCCCGTGTGTTCCCCCCCCGGGAAGACTCCACAGTCCCCCCCGTGTGTTCCCCCCCCGGGAAGACTCCACAGCCCCCCCCCGTGTGTTCCCCCCCCCCGGGGACTCCCCCGCCCCCCGTGTGTTCCCCCTCAGGGAGACTCCACAGCCCCCCCCGTGTGTTCCCCCCTCAGGGAGACTCCACAGCCCCCCCCATGTGTTCCCCCCCGGGGACACTCCACAGCCCCCCCCGTGTGTTCCCCCCCCGGGGACACTCCACAGCCCCCCCCGTGTGTTCCCCACCGGGAAGACTCCACAGCCCCCCCGTGTGTTCTCCCCCCGGAGAGACTCCTCAGCCCGCTCCCCCCCCGTGTGTTCCCCCCCCCGGGGAGACTCCACAGCCCCCCCCGTGTGTTCCCCCCCCGGGAAGACTCCACAGCCCGCCCCCCCCGTGTGTTCCCCCCCCCCGGGGAAGACTCCACCCCCCCCCCGTGTGTTCCCCCCCGGGAAGACTCCACAGCCCCCCCCGTGTGTTCCCCCCCCCCCCCCCCCGGGGACTCCCCCGCCCCCCGTGTGTTCCCCCTCAGGGAGACTCCACAGCCCCCCCCGTGTGTTCCCCCCCCGGGAAGACTCCACAGCCCCCCCCCGTGTGTTCCCCCCCCCGGGGACTCCCCCGCCCCCCCCCCGTGTGTTCCCCCCCCCCGGGGACTCCCCCGCCCCCCCCCGTGTGTGCCCCCCCCCGGGGACTCCCCCGCCCCCCCCCGTGTGTTCCCCCCCGGGGACTCCCCCCCCGTGTGTTCCCCCCCCCCCCGGGGAGACTCCCCCGCCCCCCCCGTGTGTTGCCCCCCCCCGGGGAGACTCCCCCGCCCCCCGTGTGTCCCCCCCCGGTACCTTCATGAGCCACTTGTTGTAGAAGGTGATGCCGATGGAGAAGCCGTAGTAGGGCAGCACCAGCCCCGCCCGGCCCGCGGCCCCGCTCGGCGCCCGGCCCATGGCCCGTCCGGGAGCGAAGGCCGGGCAGCGGGGGGCGGGGCCACTCGCCGGCCTGGCCCCGCCCCCGCGCGGAGCATCACGGGACGGGCCTCGGCACGTGGCAGCTCCGCCCCCTCCTCTCGCCGCGCGTCCGCGTTGCTCTAGCGACAGTGGGCGGGGCAGCGGACTCCTGGCCCCGCCCCTTCCCCGGGGCCCCGCCCCCCGGAACCCTTTAATCTCTCTCCGCCTGGACCGGCCAACCCCCCATTGCTGCAGCCCCCCCCCCGCAACAGGGGCCACCCTGCAGCCCCCCCCCGCCCGCAACAGGGGCCACCCTGCAGCCCCCCCGCCCGCAACAGGGGCCACCCTGCAGCCCCCCCCCCGCAACAGGGGCCACCCTGCAGCCCCCCCCCGCCCGCAACAGGGGCCACCCTGCAGCCCCCCCCCCGCAACAGGGGCCACCCTGCAGCCCCCCCCGCCCGCAACAGGGGCCACCCTGCAGCCCCCCCGCCCGCAACAGGCGGCACCGTGCAGCCCCCCCGCCCGCAACAGGGGCCACCCTGCAGCCCCCCCCGCCCGCAACAGGCGGCACCGTGCAGCCCCCCCCGCCCGCAACAGGGGCCACCCTGCAGCCCCCCCTGCCCGCAACAGGGGCCACCCTGCAGCCCCCCCGCCCGCAACAGGCGGCACCGTGCAGCCCCCCCCGCCCGCAACAGGGGCCACCCTGCAGCCCCCCCTGCCCGCAACAGGGGCCACCCTGCAGCCCCCCCCGCCCGCAACAGGGGCCACCCTGCAGCCCCCCCCCGCCCGCAACAGGCGGCACCGTGCAGCCCCCCCGCCCGCAACAGGGGCCACCCTGCAGCCCCCCCCGCCCGCAACAGGCGGCACCGTGCAGCCCCCCCCGCCCGCAACAGGGGCCACCCTGCAGCCCCCCCCCGCCTGCAACAGGCGGCACCGTGCAGCCCCCCCCCCCGCCCGCAACAGGGGCCACCCTGCAGCCCCCCCCGCCCGCAACAGGCGGCACCGTGCATCCCCCCCCGCCCGCAACAGGCGGCACCGTGCATCCCCCCCCGCCCGCAACAGGGGCCACCCTGCAGCCCCCCCTGCCCGCAACAGGGGCCACCGTGCAGCCCCCCCGCCGCCCGCAACAGGCGGCACCGTGCAGCCCCCCCCGCCCGCAACAGGGGCCACCCTGCAGCCCCCCCGCCCGCAACAGGCGGCACCGTGCAGCCCCCCCGCCCGCAACAGGGGCCACCCTGCAGCCCCCGCCGCCCGCAACAGGCGGCACCGTGCAGCCCCCCCCCGCCCGCAACAGGGGCCACCCTGCAGCCCCCCCGCCCGCAACAGGCGGCACCGTGCAGCCCCCCCCCGCCTGCAACAGGGGCCACCCTGCAGCCCCCCCGCCCGCAACAGGCGGCACCGTGCAGCCCCCCCTCACCCGCAACAGGCGGCACCGTGCAGCCCCCCGCCCGCAACAGGGGCCACCCTGCAGCCCCCCCCCGCCCGCAACAGGCGGCACCGTGCAGCCCCCCCCGCCCGCAACAGGGGCCACCCTGCAGCCCCCCCTGCCCGCAACAGGCGGCACCGTGCAGCCCCCGGATCCTTTTAATCTCTCTCCACATGGACCGGTCCAAACCCCCCATTTTGCAGCCCCCCCATGCCCGCTAGAGGCGGCACCATGCAGCCCCCCCATGCCCGCTAGAGGCGGCACCGTGCAGCCCCCCCCATGCCCGCTAGAGGCGGCACCATGCAGCCCCCCCCCATGCCCGCTAGAGGCGGCACCGTGCAGCCCCCATGCCCGCAACAGGCGGCACCATGCAGCCCCCCATGCCCGCAGCAGCCGGCAGCTTGCATCCCCTTTCCTCTCTCCCCCTCCCAACACGCCCCCCCCGCCTGCAGCAGGTGGTACCCTGCAGCCTCCTCCCTTCCCGGCTGGCCAGTTAGGTACAAACTTGATTTTAACAGTAAAAACTAGCGAGGTGCCCTTCCTGCCCCGCAGAGCACCCCAGCCAGGGGCCTGTGCTGACCCTCCTGCTGCTGCAGAGCAGGTCATGCAGCAAGCAGGAGGTTTGCAAGGACGGTGGAAATGGGCAATATGGTGGCAGCTGGCAGGGGCAGGTTGCAGTGATGGCACCTTTACAGCTCTTGACTTCCATGGAACTTTGTGTTTCTGGCTGGTAAGGTTCTTAAGCAGAAAAAACCCTAACCCAGCTTGCTGTAGCTGCTCTGAGCCGCGTGCAGGCCTCGTGCCCAGATGTCAGGGAACGTTTTCCCTCGGGATACCCACCGGGGCAGACTGAATGCCCTTTGTCACCACATGCCCTTCTGAGTTACTCTAAGAAGGCTGAGCTGGCCCTGGGCCCCCCTTAGCCCTTTTGTATGGAAAGATACGTGCGACATCATGAAGAACAAGGTACAAGAAAAGCTAGTAACCGCTCGCACAACCATGCAGGTGAGCTCAGCTGGTACCTGAACAGTGATTGTTTGACATACTTGTCTGAAATTGACGTCATCTCTCGACTGATGGGAAACGGCCTAATGACAAGCAAAGGTGTGGACTCGTGTCAGTTGCTGCTTTACAATTGTCTACAGTCAGGACGTGTAGTACAATGGCACTGAAGTTGCCTGTGCTCTAGTCTTGTGCTTCCAGACTATTGTACCCCTTGCAAGAGTCTGATTTATCTTGTGGCCCCCAAGTTTCACCTCAATTAAACTACTTGCTTACAAAATCTGACATAAAATCGCACGTCACAGCCACACTATCACTGGAAAGGGAAGGGCTTTTACCGCCTCATTTTTACCATATCATTATGAGGCAACTGGAATATAAATATACTTACAATTGACAACACTTGAGCCGGTTTTCTCTCATGAGCCTTGTGTGAAGCCCGAGCCCCAGGGGCAGGGTGAACAGGAGCGGCCTGAGGCCAGCTGCGGCAGCTGGCGCCCCAGGCGGAACGCATGATCGGCGCCCCCGCCTGCATGGCCGTCAATGGATTGACGTCATCCTCGGGCGCCCCGGACGCCCTGTTGAAGGCGGCGCCGGCCGAGTCAGCCTATAGTCATGGGCCGCCCCTGAGGCTGAAGGATCTGTCTTAGCTTTGCGGAGATGCTTTTCATTGAAGCAGCAGCGCTTGGCACTCATCAGACTGGGTCAGCTCCGGTGATGGCCCAAGCTCCTTCAGGAATTCCAGCCTAGCCTCCCTACCCCTCGTCCTAGGCTTGAAGTTCCTGCAAATCTGGCGCTGCTCCTTCACATGTGCCTCTCCCAAGCCCTTCAGCAGCTATTGTGCGGGTCATTCGTTGGCACAGGCCCAGAGCAAGAAGCACATGACTTGAAACCTAGTGGTTTTCCATTTGTTTCCTCTCTCAACAGAACTAACCCTGTTACTGCCACTAAGAACCAGGCTAACTGTGCGCACAACGTTCACAAAGGCTGGAGAACTGCTCTGGGATACAGCAGAGTGCTGCTGACCGGAATGGACAGCATGGAGCTGAGCAGGACCAGGGACTGTGCTGCACTTTGGTACACAGCAGGAAGGGGAACTCAAGCCCCTGAGAGGAGCTGTTTGATGGCTGCTTGCTGGGTGCCAGACACCAAGAGGAGAATGCACAAAAGACTAATCAAGGCAAGAATATAACCACGTGGAATTTTATTTCCTACAGGAATTTGTTCAACTGTCTTAAATCTAAAATGCACCGGAGATGCTTTGGGGATAAGGCAGTAGCAGGGACAGAAGCTATTCCCCCCAGGTCCAACCAGACTTCCTCTCTGAGCCCTGCGTAAAGACGCCGCTAGACTGCGTGCTCCAGGTTGATCTCATGAGCATGGTTCCTGAAGAGGGAAGGGGGAGCAGAGGGAAAGGTATCTCAGTCCCGCCGGGCTTAGGACCCACGGATCTGATGTTACTTGGGCTCAAGCACTTGGGAAACAGATGGAGCAACAGTAACTGGTACACTGTCCTTGGCCAGTATGTCACAAAGCCTGAGCTCTCTGATGCTGAAGAGGAGGCAGCGATGTCGTCTCCAGAGTGGAGCTTGAGTCTGGGGAGAAACCCTGGTGTCTGTGGCAGCTGAGGACAGACCCGTTTTCTCTTTGGGGCTGGAGGATAGATTCTAAGGGATTTTAATGTTGCCCTGGAAGCTTTTGGGCTGTATAGTCTATTGTCCATCTTATCGGAAAGATAAGGGAGGACTGGGATGGTCTGCTGGACTTCTGCGGGAGCCCACGTGTTTGTCACTGTGACCATGTCATAGCAATGGTTGAGGGTATGGCTTGACCTGCCTGCATCTGTACCATCTAAATTGCCACAGAGAGCAGTTCTGGCAATTGGCTTGCCTTGCCCTCCTCCACCATCACTGCCAATTCCTGCCCACAGTTCTCTGGTAACTAGTCTTTCAATTTGATAACTTTCTCCCAGAGATGAAGTCATAGCCATTGAATAGAGCCTCTTGGTTTGCAAGCCTGAGTTACAGGTTCCTGGAGCGCACAAACAATCCAGCCTCATCAAATCTATGTTTTTCTTAGCACTGATGCTCGGGGTCCTTGTCTCTTTCGTTAGCAGCTGCCACCACCAAGGAACCAGGGGAGAGAGGCAGTACAAATGCTCATAACCTTTAGAGGAGATCAGTGCTGCCTTTCAGCTGATGTTCCTGAGGTTGAGGGGCAGGGTAAGAGCATGTTGTCTGCCCTATGGCTCCAGACTGGCTTTATCAGTCAGCAGAGCCACTCTGCCAGGGGCTGCCAATATCAAAGTATCTAGTAACTGGTAGGAACTTCCACACCCCTCCTTTGCCTGAACTTTAAGAGGAGATGTCGCCTCAATGGATTCTGATGAGCTGTGTGGACTTCTGGCACTCAGGTTCCCTCTCATTTCTCCATCCATATGCAGAATAAATTTTGTTCTGTGCACCAAGGCATGTGCAGCTGTGCACCATCTGTAGAAACTCATGCCGCCAACTGTGTCCGCTCTACTAATCAGCTGGGTGGCATTTGCATTTCTCCTGGGTGGCGGCCCAAGTGCTCAGCTTCCAGGGACACTGGCTGTGCCAAACTGCTTGCACAGCAGCCTTACCTGCTGCTGGGGACACTACAGCTTTCTGAAGTGATGGCTGCTCCATGACTTGTCGTGGGGAAGCCCCCCAAGTGACTGGCTTCCGCTTGTTCGGAACCCACGGTGGGTCAGGAGCACGAGGCTTCAGCGTGGTCTCAGTGACGGGAACGAGACGGTTGATGATGGGGCAGCACTGACAGGAGAGACACCCTATGGTGTTCAGAATGGCTCCTGATTGGGCCAGGGCCCCTTCCCAGGAGGCCAGTGCTGTGACTGTTCATTACCCACACTCCACACATCTCTGATGGAGCGGGCCAGGCCTCGGCCTTGGATGGGACAGTCGAAAGCGAGAGACCGGAGTGGAGGAATCAGAGATGGCAGAGGACAGAACCAGCTGGGCTGGGGGAGAGCCTCAGTACCACGCTGCCCAGGCTCGGGCTCTCATCAGAGGCTTGCTCTTGGCACCTGCCCTTGTGGCAGCTTGGGAGGCAGTGGGGTGGGGTTCCTGACAGTGCTGACTGCACCGTGCTCCGCCAGGGATCCTGGGACGCTGCGGCTACGCGGCTTCCTCGTGGCTGCTGAGAGCTGCTGGTTTTGCTACCGATTTCTTTACAGACTGGCACACGCTCTGGAGGCAGAGTCCCCCCAAACATCATGTACGTTGGCTACCTCTGCTCTGGCCCCAGCACGCCCCCCGCAGGTGGTACTGAGCGAGGGGCCATGCTGCTTCTTCCCTACTGGCAGGCGGGACCGGGCGCTTAGGGCACTCGGTGTGTGCGACCGGTCCCGTGGGGCTCATGTGACCGGCGGCCTCCATGAGCCTTGCCACTCGGGCTTACATACCTCGGTGCGGTTACATCCGTCACTTCCCTGGGATTCTCACAGGCTGGGTGGGTCACTGGCCCGCACGGACTCGAAACCTGAGCATGGCACTGCGCCAGCGCTGAGTCTGGTACCCAACGAGGAAACTGGTCCAAAACCTAAAGCCTTAAACTAGCTTTAGAACAAGCTCCAGCCCACTGAAACGTAATCCTTCGGAACAATCACAGGCTGTGCGTGCACAAAGGAGTGACAGCCAATCAGTCGTAAGAAGTGAGGGTGGGCAGTGCCGAGGGGAGAGTGGGGTCCTCTTCCCTGAGCCCCGTCCCCGTGTGTCACAAGCTGGGGGATACCGGGCAGCAGCAAGGGCTTTGGGAAGGGAGGGACAGCTCAGTGGTTTGAGCATTGGCCGGCTAAACCCAGGGTTGTGAGTCCAATCCTTGTGGAGGCCATTTAGGGATTTGGGGCAAAAATTTGTCAGGGATGGTACTTGGTCCTGCTGTGAAGGCAGGGGCCTGGACTCAAGGTCCCTTCCAGTTCTAGAAGATAGGCATCTCCATTAATTTAATTTTGGGCCTTCCCTCATCGCAGCCCCAGGAGCGGGTGCGACCCTGCCATCTGCTCTGCCCCACCCCACTGTGCTCGGCAGGAAGAGGAGTGCCCTGGCCCCAGTCGGCTCCCCTGCTGCAGGGCTCAGGGGAGCAGGCTGGGCGCTCCTCTTCCTGTCACAGTGGAGCAGGCTGTGGTGAGTGTGCCTGCATGCGGGGCCTGAACCCTGCTGCCGCCCTACCACGGACCTTCCCCCTCCAGGTATTCCCCCGGCTGGCCTGGGCCCTGTGGTTAACGGGGGAATGTCCTGTCCACAGGACAGTTGAGATGGCTGCCTGGGGGGCTGCCCCAAACCGTCCTAGGGATGGGACAGCCCCGCCCCCTCACAGCAGCGTGCAATGGTGTGTGGTGGCAGAGAGCACCCAAGCTGCACAAGGCACATGCAAACCTCTAGTAGAGGGGCCACGGGTAAGCCCTTGAAAAACACCACAACTCGGCTTGGATGTCCCTGGGGAAAGCGGCTGGCTTGAGAGTTTGTTCGGCTCACTAAGGGGCTGCTACAGTCACAGCCTCCTTGGCCCCAGGAGCCAGAGGGAAGGAGAAAAAGGCCGGAGAACATTAGCTCCCATATGATTCGCACTGCTCCATGAAGCCCAGGGAGAGCACACATTCCTGCTGGAAATGTCTTCTCACCTCTCCCTGTGCATGTGATCGGCTGAAGCTGCGAAGAAAACCTGACACCCTTGAACTACAGAAGCAACATCACTGGCTTGATGCTGGATCCTGGTGTTCCACGGACGGGTGGACGGACAGACAGGCAGACAAGGGGGCACTCACTACGTGTGGCAGGAAATAGGCTCTAGCGGACAAAGCATAAAGCTCGGGGCTGGGACTGGACTTGAACCCCATCTCACGTTGATCCTCTCAGTAGCGTGTGGACAAATCGTGACCTTCCTACGGCTGAGCTTCCCCGGCTCTCCGAGAAAAGGCTGCAGGATTAACATTAACGCTGTGAAGTGCCCCAAGGAGCGAAGTGCCATGGGTGTGGGAAGGGTTATTATTGATATGATGGTCATTCATACAGAATCATACAGTAATCAGTTAATGGGGATGCTGATGCCCCGGCTGTTCATGGGCGTCTGCTCCTCAGATACCAGTGTCACTCCTGTAGTGACTCCCTCTTTGTACATTTTCTGCTGCAGCAGCTGTCGGGCACCCAGTAGTTGTGTTAAGTTTTCTGGTAGGAGAAACAGTTCTGTGACTCAAGGGGCCAGGGCTCCTCCTCTTGCTCGGCAAATTCCTGCCCCAGGCCCATGCAGTGTTGCTGTTGAGGGAATGGGGTGCCTCCCCTTCTGGCTCTCACCCGTAAGGCAGGGTGTAAATAAGCAGCTGCACGCCTACTGGAAAGGCTGGTCATGGAGAGACACGGTGCCATGTTCAGAGCTGGTTCTGTACAAAGGAGCCCCCAAAACAATCCCCGGGGCTCCGAGGCTCTTCTGGAGCAGCTGTCCCCCCTTGGCCAGTGCCGCCTGTGTCAGCCATAGTGATAGACAAAGTTGTAGCTGCTGGGCTCCTTGGGGATGGGTGGCGGGGCCTCCGGGATCTGGATATTTTCCAGGTCCAAGAGTCTCAGCTTCATTTCCATGCTCAGCAGTGTGTCCAGGTCGCTCTTGGTTAGCTCACTGGACATGTCCTTCCCCAGCAGGGCGCTGAGCCCATCGATCCAGATGCAGTACTGTGAAGAACAAGCAGACAACTTGTACCCCTAGGCCTAAACCAGTGGGAATGTCCCCAGAGAGTCCCCACCCCGAAAGACCAGCACAAACCACAGGTGAGAACGTCCCTCTGGAGGCCTCCTGAAACCGGTGACACTAGCAAGAAATAAACGAGGAATCCAGCAAATGCAGTTAATTCATCGGGGGGGGGGGGGAATAATTCCAACCTCAGGGGAGGGAGAAGCAAGAATGGGGTCCCCCAGCGCGAGAGGGAGCAGGCAGTTGGACATGCGTTTGCAACGGGACACGGCAGCAGAAGAGGCTGCATTTCAGGCGTCACCTTTTCTGTTCATGGCCCACCAAGGACGAAGGGGAGTAGGTGAGAGCGGCACCAAGGGCTAGCAGGCAGCTGTTACAAAGAGGGGAGATTTCGCTTTTCAACAACATTTTGAAGAGCGAGACTGGTGCATCTTGGCCAAGCTTTGAAGGAAACTTGTTTTTCCCCATCTCCTCTTTGCAGCTTGGCAGCCTCGTTTCTTACCTCATACTTATTAGGTGCAATGAAGTTCAGCGTCTCGTCAGGATCATACAGTATTGAGAAGGCCAATTCCAACACTTCCTGCAGGAAGAAGTTTTTACTCAGCAGCTGGACAGTTTCTTTCTGCTACACCAACAATATGGGGGGGGAGGGGGGCTGCCAGCTGCAGCCTCAGGCACTTGCACAATGCAGCACTGTGCCCCAGGCACCGCCTCACTATGCCACCAGCCCCAGGGCACCTGGCCAGTCACAGAACAAGGAGGGTGGGAGGGATTCTAGGAGTGACACAGTAAAGAGACCAGGGACAGCGAAGTTGGTGTAGGGGCGCCCGACGAGGCTGGGCCCACGTGTAAATGGTTCCCAGACAGCTGCCATTTAGTGCTCTTGTTTCTGCTGCTTCCACCCTCCCGAGAACTGCTTATCAGCTGAAGGAATGTGCCAAGGAACGGAGGGAGCAATTACCTTGTTCTGCTTCAATGCACTTTTCTCCTTCATGTGCGGGCAGTCCTTCCCCGTCACTATGGCCTTGATGTCTGCTATAGGGACTAGGAGGGAAAGTCACAAACAGGAGAGACTCTGACCATGAAGAGATAGGGCTTTAGCTTGACATTACAGGTGCACAGCCCCGTGTCCATCTGTCTGTCCACAGGCTTCTCTATAGCCTCCATTACCAGACTGTCTGAGCCCCGCAAACCCAGCTCCTGGGGTGGGAAGTCCCAAGGACACAGGCTGATGGAAAGGCCAGTAACTGAATTCAGATCTCGAGTACCGGGCAGTGCTGTAGTCACTAGACCAAAGGCAGGCAATCATTTCTTATGGGGGCCACTCCAAGATTTGGAAAGCGGTCAAGGGCCACACTCTTCCATGATACTAGTGGAGAGATGCGGGGGCTGGGATGCAGGCTGGGTGCAGAAGGGAGCTTGGGGTGAAGGATTGGGGTGCAGGAGGAGGTGTGGGGTTTGGGGGGGAGCTTAGGTGAAGTAGACAGTTGTGACCGAGGGCAGGGGACTGGGGTGCAGGAGGAGGTGCGGGAGTCTGAGTTGTGACCTAGGGTGGGGGGGGGTTGTGACCAAGGGTGGGGGGGGTTGTACCCGAGGGGATTGGGGTGCAGGAGGAGGTGTGGGGTCTGAGTTGTGACCTAAGGTGGGGGGGTGGTGACCGAGGGTAAGGGGGGGTTGTGACCGAGGGCAGGGGGGGGTTGTGACCTAGGGTGTGGGGGAGGTTGTGCCCAAGGGTGCAGGGGACGGATGGAGCTGGGTCCGGTGGCGTGGAGGCCGCGTGCAGCCCTGCGTTAGACCCTCCTCCCGCCTGAGAGGGGACGGATGGAGCTGGGTCCGGTGGCGTGGAGGCCGCGTGCAGCCCTGCGTTAGACCCTCCTCCCGCCTGAGAGGGGACGGATGGAGCTGGGTCCGGTGGCGTGGAGGCCGCGTGCAGCCCTGCGTTAGACCCTCCCCCCGCCTGAGAGGGGACGGATGGAGCTGGGTCCGGTGGCGTGGAGGCTGCGTGCAGCCCTGCGTTAGACCCTCCTCCCGCCTGAGAGGGGACGGATGGAGCTGGGTCCGGTGGCGTGGAGGCCGCGTGCAGCCCTGTGTTAGACCCTCCTCCCGCCTGAGATGGGACGGATGGAGCTGGGTCCGGTGGCGTGGAGGGCGCGTGCAGCCCTGCGTTAGACCCTCCTCCCGCCTGAGATGGGACGGATGGAGCTGGGTCCGGTGGCGTGGAGGCTGCGTGCAGCCCTGCGTTAGACCCTCCTCCCGCCTGAGAGGGGACGGATGGAGCTGGGTCCGGTGGCGTGGAGGGCGCGTGCAGCCCTGCGTTAGACCCTCCTCCCGCCTGAGACGGGACGGATGGAGCTGGGTCCGGTGGCGTGGAGGGCGCGTGCAGCCCTGCGTTAGACCCTCCTCCCGCCTGAGATGGGACGGATGGAGCTGGGTCCGGTGGCGTGGAGGCCGCGTGCAGCCCTGCGTTAGACGCTCCTCCCGCCTGAGAGGGGACGGATGGAGCTGGGTCCGGTGGCGTGGAGGCCGCGTGCAGCCCTGCGTTAGACCCTCCCCCCGCCTGAGACGGGACGGATGGAGCTGGGTCCGGTGGCGTGGAGGCCGCGTGCAGCCCTGCGTTAGACCCTCCCCCCGCCTGAGACGGGACGGATGGAGCTGGGTCCGGTGGCGTGGAGGGCGCGTGCAGCCCTGTGTTAGACCCTCCTCCCGCCTGAGAGGGGACGGATGGAGCTGGGTCCGGTGGCGTGGAGGCCGCGTGCAGCCCTGCGTTAGACGCTCCTCCCGCCTGAGAGGGGACGGATGGAGCTGGGTCCGGTGGCGTGGAGGCCGCGTGCAGCCCTGCGTTAGACCCTCCCCCCGCCTGAGACGGGACGGATGGAGCTGGGTCCGGTGGCGTGGAGGCCGCGTGCAGCCCTGCGTTAGACCCTCCCCCCGCCTGAGACGGGACGGATGGAGCTGGGTCCGGTGGCGTGGAGGGCGCGTGCAGCCCTGTGTTAGACCCTCCTCCCGCCTGAGAGGGGACGGATGGAGCTGGGTCCGGTGGCGTGGAGGCCGCGTGCAGCCCTGCGTTAGACCCTCCCCCCGCCTGAGAGGGGACGGATGGAGCTGGGTCCGGTGGCGTGGAGGCCGCGTGCAGCCCTGCGTTAGACCCTCCTCCCGCCTGAGAGGGGACGGATGGAGCTGGGTCCGGTGGCGTGGAGGCCGCGTGCAGCCCTGCGTTAGACCCTCCCCCCGCCTGAGAGGGGACGGATGGAGCTGGGTCCGGTGGCGTGGAGGCCGCGTGCAGCCCTGCGTTAGACCCTCCTCCCGCCTGAGAGGGGACGGATGGAGCTGGGTCCGGTGGCGTGGAGGCCGCGTGCAGCCCTGCGTTAGACCCTCCTCCCGCCTGAGACGGGACGGATGGAGCTGGGTCCGGTGGCGTGGAGGGCGCGTGCAGCCCTGCGTTAGACCCTCCCCCCGCCTGAGAGGGGACGGATGGAGCTGGGTCCGGTGGCGTGGAGGCCGCGTGCAGCCCTGCGTTAGACCCTCCCCCCGCCTGAGACGGGACGGATGGAGCTGGGTCCGGTGGCGTGGAGGCCGCGTGCAGCCCTGCGTTAGACCCTCCCCCCGCCTGAGAGGGGACGGATGGAGCTGGGTCCAGTGGCGTGGAGGCCGCGTGCAGCCCTGTGTTAGACCCTCCCCCCGCCTGAGAGGGGACGGATGGAGCTGGGTCCGGTGGCGTGGAGGGCGCGTGCAGCCCTGCGTTAGACCCTCCTCCCGCCTGAGAGGGGACGGATGGAGCTGGGGCCGGTGGCGTGGAGGCCGCGTGCACCCCTGCGTTAGACCCTCCCCCCGCCTGAGAGGGGACGGATGGAGCTGGGTCCGGTGGCGTGGAGGGCGTGTACAGCCCTGCGTTAGACCCTCCCCCCGCCTGAGAGGGGACGGATGGAGCTGGGTCCGGTGGCGTGGAGGCCGCGTGCAGCCCTGCGTTAGACCCTCCCCCCGCCTGAGAGGGGACGGATGGAGCTGGGTCCGGTGGCGTGGAGGGCGCGTGCAGCCCTGCGTTAGACCCTCCCCCCGCCTGAGAGGGGACGGATGGAGCTGGGTCCGGTGGCGTGGAGGGCGCGTGCAGCCCTGCGTTAGACCCTCCTCCCGCCTGAGATGGGACGGATGGAGCTGGGTCCGGTGGCGTGGAGGCCGCGTGCAGCCCTGCGTTAGACCCTCCTCCCGCCTGAGAGGGGACGGATGGAGCTGGGTCCGGTGGCGTGGAGGCCGCGTGCAGCCCTGCGTTAGACCCTCCCCCCGCCTGAGAGGGGACGGATGGAGCTGGGTCCGGTGGCGTGGAGGCCGCGTGCAGCCCTGCGTTAGACCCTCCTCCCGCCTGAGACGGGACGGATGGAGCTGGGTCCGGTGGCGTGGAGGGCGCGTGCAGCCCTGCGTTAGACCCTCCTCCCGCCTGAGAGGGGACGGATGGAGCTGGGTCCGGTGGCGTGGAGGCCGCGTGCAGCCCTGCGTTAGACCCTCCCCCCGCCTGAGACGGGACGGATGGAGCTGGGTCCGGTGGCGTGGAGGCCGCGTGCAGCCCTGCGTTAGACCCTCCTCCCGCCTGAGATGGGACGGATGGAGCTGGGTCCGGTGGCGTGGAGGCCGCGTGCAGCCCTGCGTTAGACCCTCCCCCCGCCTGAGAGGGGACGGATGGAGCTGGGTCCGGTGGCGTGGAGGGCGCGTGCAGCCCTGCGTTAGACCCTCCTCCCGCCTGAGAGGGGACGGATGGAGCTGGGTCCGGTGGCGTGGAGGGCGCGTGCAGCCCTGCGTTAGACCCTGCCCCGCCTGAGAGGGGACGGATGGAGCTGGGTCCGGTGGCGTGGAGGGCGCGTGCAGCCCTGCGTTAGACCCTGCCCCGCCTGAGAGGGGACGGATGGAGCTGGGTCCGGTGGCGTGGAGGGCGCGTGCAGCCCTGCGTTAGACCCTCCTCCCGCCTGAGACGGGACGGATGGAGCTGGGTCCGGTGGCGTGGAGGCCGCGTGCAGCCCTGCGTTAGACCCTCCTCCCGCCTGAGAGGGGACGGATGGAGCTGGGTCCGGTGGCGTGGAGGCCGCGTGCAGCCCTGCGTTAGACCCTCCCCCCGCCTGAGAGGGGACGGTCTGCAGTGGCAGAGCGATAGCCCCGACCTACTCTTCTCCTGCAGAGACTCGAAGGTCACTTCGCCCTGGGCATTGTCGTCCAGGTCTCCGTAGTGCAGGACCTTGTGGTTGAGAGCCAGACGACAGTACCAGAACCTCTCTGGAACACACAACACACAGCACGGCCTGAGCGCCGGGCAGCCCTCTGCAGCCGGGGTCCCCTGCTGGGCGCCACGGGGCGGGGCGCGCACGTGCCCACAGGGATGGCTCGGGCCGGCCCTGGTCGTTTGGCGGGTGCACGAGCGCCCCGGTGGGGACCACTGCTCCTGAGCCCCACTAGCTCAGTCGCCGCACAGTGCCATCTGCTGGCTGGCACAAGCATTGCCGTGTCCAGTCGGAATGCACCCGTCCCAGCCTCTCGGCTGGTGTAGCAACCCTGGGTATCCATCCCCTTCCCCAGGCTGGGGAGCTGCAGGAGACCCCACCTTGTCTCCTGCGATTCCCAATTTTCCGGAAGCTGCTTCCCTCGCAGAGCCGGTTCAGACGCTGCTGTTTGATCAGCTCCAGGATCTCAGGCTGGATTTTCTCTCTCAGCTCCCTGGAGATCAAAGACAAGTGAGTGAACAGGCACCTAGGGGGAGCAGCCAGCAGTTCAATGCAAGGGGGGCTAACACGTCTGTGGGGAAGGGAGCTGCCCCGTCAGGCACTTACACAATGGGCGGTGACTGGAAGTCATCTTGGCTCATCCTCTCCGACTGGCGCAGCCGCAAGATCTCCGAGTAGCTCAGGCTGCGCAGCTTGCTCTTGAACTGGTCTAGTGAGTTGGGTTTGGAGGGCAGGGCTCGGGTGATCTGCTCACGTACGACCTGCATCACCTAAGGGGACGGGGACCGAAACAGTTACCTGCCTCCTTGCCTCTCGTTCTTCAGGGTGCTCTGCTCATCACCAGTCCAGCAGGTGTGCGCGGGCGCCACATGCACAGTCGCTGGGAGGGCTTTACCTGAGTGGTACCGTCAGGCCGGCTCTGCAGCCCCATGCAGTGCTGCCTTCACAGCAGCGTCCATGGGACGCTGTCGACTCGCCGCCTGCCCAGTTCCTTCTGGCTGGAATGCTCCGACGGGGCAGAGGCCGGTGGGGTTCCGAATGGACGGGAGCAGCACATCGTAAGAACAACCATGGTGAGAGACAGGGAACAGCTTTTCTCCCAGTGACTGCTCATGTCCATTCCTGTAGGTGACGCGCAGGAAGTTCCCTGGGAGGAGGGGCAGAGTTCGCTTCCCTGGGTGGTGACGCAGTGAAACGTGGGGTGTGCATGGAGCCCCTTGTTGCCACCTGGCACACCCCCTGGACCAGGGCGTGCATGAGGAAGGCTGCGGATGAAGCCTGCGCTCTTGTAGAATGCGCTGCCAGTGGGGGCGTGGGACTTGCACCCGGTCACAGCATGTCCTGAGGCAGGCCATGATCCACAGCGACATGCACTGGGTGAAATGGGGAGCCCTTATCCTCTAGGCAACTGCACTCAATGTAGAAAGCTGGGACCCAGCTGATGTCCAGGGAATGGAGCAGTCACTCTGCTACTGGCCTGCAGCTTCAGGAAGAACAGGCAAGAATCCGCCCGGTTCACATGAAACTGGGCGACCCCCTAGGGGAGAAATGCCAGGTGGGCATGAGCGGTGGGTGAAGGCAGAGCTGGGGGAGACAACCCCCAGTTCCACCCCCAGCCTTGCCCCTTCTTCCCAGGCCCCGCCCCCACAGGAGCCAAGCTGCTCCCTGCCCCGCCCCTTGGAGCGGTGGAACGGCACATGGCCCGGCCCCGGAACACAGGAAGGAAGGACGGTGCCCGGCCCCAGCCTCCCTGGCCTGGAGGGGGCAGGCACTTGGGGTAGCAACACTCCGCGGGCGTTGTGGGGGCAGAGTGCAGACAGGGCCAGGCTGGCACTTAGGGGAAGAGCCTCCCCCGCCTCGCACACCCAGCACCCTGCAGTGAGAGTGTAGCTGCCCCATCTCCTTATAAGAGATGCTGCAGGGAGGCTCCTTCTGGACAATGTTACTGTCACCACCTCCCAAGACAAACGTGGTGGAGGGCAGGTGGCCAAGGGCTCAGAGGGAGGGGCAGTGAGCCTGGGCAGAACGAGGCGCAGGCCCACTGGGGAGCAGAGTCTGTCGAGTCCCTTAAGGAATTGTGCAATCAAGGGATCTGCAAATACCAATCTACCCTGTGTCCCTGGGCGTAAGGCCGAGATGGCAGCCAGGCACCTTACAGAGGATGTTGCCAGCTCTTGCTGCCTGAGGTCCAGCGAGCAGTCCAAAACCAGGGGGACTGTGGCAAGCTGAGGGGCAGTCCCTCTCTGCTAGGACCAAATAGTACATCACTGCCACGCTGACAGCCCCAGCGGGTGCATCCTGAACGGACTGCGCTGGCCGCTGACCACACAGCGTAGGAACCATTTGTGGGCTGGGAACAGGGAAACCTGGGACTACATGTCTCCCACATCCAGGGCAGTGTGCCAGGCCCTGGATCCAGGGCAGGAATGGTGGAGGTTAGGAGACCATGCAGACGTGTGTTTTCTTGAGGAATGCGCTGAGGTCTCCCAGATCAGGAGATATGGGAGTAAAGTCCCCTGCTCGCGAACTCCTGAGCGATCTCCTCTCTCACCTCCACAGTGAGGAGCGATTGCACCTCCTGCAGGAGTTGCTCATGAGCAGGGTCCCTTACGAGGGACGGGAGGGCAGCAGAGAACAGAACTGGACGGCGTATCCCACCCCTACCATGCTCGGGACCCAGCGGTCTGAGGCAGGCTGGGCCCAGGCACGGCAGACAGCTCACAAAGGGAGGGTAAGGGTCCAGACTGGGTTCTGGAGCTCCGTCCTCAGGTGCACCTTCCAAAGTTAAGCTTTGGCCCTAGGGGCTGTTTGGAGGAGGCACCTCCGAGTATTCCTGCCACTTCTATTGGAGTCCTGTCTCTGGGGTCTGGAACAGAAGTGGGAGGGGGCTGTGGCTGGAAGGGCTTCCTGGGGGTGCGGATCCCCAGGGATTTTAATGTTGCTGGCAAATCTTTTCGGCTTTGCAAGCCGGAATCACTGATCTCTGTGGACAGCCCCGCATGGCGAATGGGCAGATCCCGGACGGCGTTCTTGAGCTCTGGGGATAAACCTGACACCTGCAACCAGGGACTGCGTCTCCCGGTGATCTCTGTGGCCGTGGGACAGGCCACGCAGTCAGCTAAGTCCAAAGCAGCTTGGAGAGAGATTCTGCATAGTACTTTGTCCTCCTCACTGAGCGCTGAAAACTGGGGGCAAGAGGGAGCAGCTCCGGATTTTGGCTCACATTCCCAGGGCTTGAAGGGGCTGTGGCTGAGCACTGCCTGCTCGTTAGCTACACGGAACACACGTTATGTCCCAAAAAGTGCAGCTTTCTTGCATCCTCTGACTTAGGAGCAGGCCCAGGCTGGTCCTGCTGCTCCTTGCAGTTAGATGCATTGACCACTAACGTCCCAGGCTTGCAGGTGTGTGAAAAACTGCGTATAACCTATCTAGGGTACAAAATACCCCCTTTAGCTCCCCTGGCTGTGGTGGTCTGGCTGGAGACCTGGGGCTGCCAGAGCACCTTTGTGGTGGTTTGTATGGTCTTTGTGGGGGGCAAGGCCTCCTTGGAAGGACCCTCTGGGGCAAGAATGTCCACCATTAGGACAGTCCTGTGCCTGGAGAGGTACGTTTTGGGCCACCCGCTAAAGAAGGTCCTGATAGGCTCTGGTGAGGTGGTGCAACCTCGTGGGCCGGTGCTGGGGCCGTTGTTGCCGGCAGGCCTCGTGGGCCGGTGCTGGGGCCGTTGTTGCCGGCAGGCCTCGTGGGCCGGTGCTGGGGCCGTTGTTGCCGGCAGGCCTCGTGGGCCGGTGCTGGGGCCGTTGTTGCCGGCAGGCCTCGTGGGCCGGTGCTGGGGCCGTTGTTGCCGGCAGGCCTCGTGGGCCGGTGCTGGGGCCGTTGTTGCCGGCAGGCCTCGTGGGTCGGTGCTGGGGCCGTTGTTGCCGGCAGGCCTCGTGGGCCGGTGCTGGTGCCGTTGCTGCCGGCAGGCCTCGTGGGCCGGTGCTGGGGCTGTTGTTGCCGGCAGGCCTCGTGGGCCGGTGCTGGGGCTGTTGTTGCCGGCAGGCCTCGTGGGCCGGTGCTGGGGCCGTTGTTGCCGGCAGGCCTCGTGGGCCGGTGCTGGGGCCGTTGTTGCCGGCAGGCCTCGTGGGCCGGTGCTGGGGCCGTTGTTGCCGGCAGGCCTCGTGGGCCGGTGCTGGGGCCGTTGTTGCCGGCAGGCCTCGTGGGCCGGTGCTGGGGCCGTTGTTGCCGGCAGGCCTCGTGGGCCGGTGCTGGGGCCGTTGTTGCCGGCAGGCCTCGTGGGCCGGTGCTGGGGCCGTTGTTGCCGGCAGGCCTCGTGGGCCGGTGCTGGGGCCGTTGTTGCCGGCAGGCCTCGTGGGCCGGTGCTGGGGCCGTTGTTGCCGGCAGGCCTCGTGGGCCGGTGCTGGGGCCGTTGTTGCCGGCAGGCCTCGTGGGCCGGTGCTGGGGCCGTTGTTGCCGGCAGGCCTCGTGGGCCGGTGCTGGGGCCGTTGTTGCCGGCAGGCCTCGTGGGCCGGTGCTGGTGTCCCGCCGCCAGGGACTGTACAGACAGGGCTGCTGGGTCCTGCGCGGCCTCAAAGGTATCAGGTGTAAATGGAAGCTCAGTGTCCTGGAGGGGAACCTGAGAGCACTGGAGGGGACAGCGGCGCTGGAGTCGACAGTGCTGGGAGCTCAGAGCCACTCTGGGGGTGCCCCTATGTCGAGTGTGCCCCACAAGTATCGCCGTGCGGCGCCCTGGTGGGGGACTGATCCCTGTCTGCCTTCTCTCCCTGGTGGCCCAGGGACTGTGAGCAGTGCCGCGTGCTCAACCCGGCCTCGTGAGCGGGGGAGCTGTGCCGGCGGCAGGGCTGCCTCTTGGGACGTGAGGCGCTCCACATGGAAGCCAGCGCCTGCTGTCACCACTGCCAGTCCTGGTGCCAGCTGGGCAGTCTCCTTCCTTCCTTGTCGTAGGCCTAGAGCTCTCTCGGGGTGATGGCTCTCCCCACAGCACTTGCAGCACAGGTTTTCCACGGCTCTCACAGGACTTAAAGCCCTGAGCCCAGGCACGCCCTGGTCAGGTGAACTCACAAGGGCAGGAACCAATATTCCCTCTCACCTTTTTCATCCAAGTGTGGAATAACGTTATGTGCACTGAGGCGCACCAGCAGCAGAAACCCAATCCTAGCTGGGGGCGCTCTGCTAATCAGCTGGGCGGTGCCCGGATCTCTCCTGAGCAGCCGCACAAGCGCTCAGCTTACAGGGAACACTGGAGGTGGGCCCCCTGCAACACAGCTCATACCTAAAGAGCTATTTAAACCAGCTAGGGTAAGGAAGTCGGCAAAGCAGAGACTGGCATCATTGCAACAACCGTCCTGAGGTCAGCAGTGTCCTATCCAACCTGCCATGAGGGCAGCACTCCAGAGGGCCCCCAGCCTACCCAAGGGGACCGATGCAGCACACACACGCCTATGGGAATGGACAGGAGCAATCACTCCAAGTAGGCAGATTCTATTCCTGCCATCCATGGGAGCTGGGATCCGGGGCTGAACTCGGCCAGAGGCTGCAAGGGACAGACACAGAGGGAGCGGTCGGGGGCACTTCTGATGGGGGGTTTGACGCATCAGGGCAGGGAAAGCAGAGGTCACAGGGCCACTTCCAATCACCCCCTTCTCTGCAATCAGACTCCTACAAGCACCCACTGGCCCGCACCTCGCTGAGTAACGAGCCCATGCACTTTCCCAGTCCCGTACAGAGCCCTTCCCAAGGCCGATTCCCATCATCCTGACCTTGTTGAAATCCTCCGCCGTTGCTCTCATCTCCTTCCAGGTCTTGTTCAGCAGCTGGATGCAGATAGCAAAGAGCTCCTCGAATGCTCGGTCATGGGTGAAGAACATGGGGTGGTAGTCATTCCGGCCCTCGTTGGCTTCAGGGGTAGAGAAGGAAACTAGGTGAGTGTCTAAGGAGCTAGGGCAGATCCTGGTGCTTGTGAGAAGAACTAAGGCCAGGTCTACACTCAAGGGGGAGATTGAATTAAGATGTGCAACTCCCCACAGCGGGAGGCCAATGGGAACAAACGCTCCTGTTGGCTTCCCTTACTCTTCACAGGGGCAGGGGCACTGGCCACCAAAGGAGGTGCCCTCGGAGTTCAATTTAGCATGTCTTTACTAGACCTGCTAAATTGAACTTCGGAAACATGGATCTTCCCCAGAGTGAAGACATGGCCTAAGCTTGTTATAACTGGAGCAGCATGATGGTGTGTGTAATATACACATCTGACCCTAACACACGATGGTAGCCAAGTAGTTGTAACACCAATTATTGTGTTATTTGATGTTGTGGTCAATTCATATGCTATTTCATATGCACTAAATGTATGTTGGAATCACAGAAGTATAAGACTGATAAGTATTTAGGAGTGGTGAGTGCGTATTGAGTATTTCAGTAAAGAATGGCTGGAATGCATGACCTCCAGGACCTGCCCCGATTAGCCCGTTATCTAGACACAGACACCCTCTCAGGTGTGCCATCACCACGGCAAGATACTTTGGGAAAGCCTCTTGGTGCCATAATGACGATATTGGTATCTGCAGTGATCGGGTGTCACTGTACCGGCCCAGTGGATCACTGCGAGGAAGCACACGCCCTGCACGTCGAGCGGCACAGGCCAGTCCAGAGCCTGAAGAGATGGGACGATGGAGGTGCTACCACCCTGAACTGGACGTGGCAAATGGAGGTGTGCAGCCTGCTCTGCAGCAGGCGCAGGTTCTTCGGAATAAGGACACACTGGCAGTAGAAGCCTTTTCCCCGGCCCTCCTGTGGAAGCTCGATGAAGCAATGGGGCCACTTCTGGTAACAGGTTCGCGTGAGGAGATGGCCACCGAAGGAGGGGGTGGGGCAAGGAAAAGAATTAGACGGGGCATGCCCAGCACTCATGTGTTGGTTTCACCCCTGACCACACCTAAGAGAAGCAGGTGATGTGGCTCCTCAGGGTCAACTCTGGGATGGCCTCGATTATGGCTCTCGCCACCCCTGCAAATCTGCTGTAGGGCAGAGGAAGGTGACAGGCAGCCCCTGGAGAATCGGGTCTGCTCTCGAGATGTGAACCTTTGGGCAGCTAATCTCCATGATGCCACTTGGACGGGGTGGGTGGCTTCCTGGTGACAAGTGGGCTCTGCAGCCCTGGATCTGATCGGAGCGAGTTCCCCACCAGAGGGAGGGGGAAGGAGCAGGCTGGACGTGCTGCAGAGCAGTGCTGGGGAGCGCCAGTGTCTCTGTTCTGGGATGGGTGCTAAAGCGTCAGGCAGCACGGCTGGTGCTTTGACTCATCTGCGAGATCTTGGGGCTGATACCAGCCCCCTTTTGGATGCCTCTCTCCCCCACAATGGAAACCAGGGGTATGGTGCCTGGTTACTGGAGCAACTGTGGAAAGTCTCCTCAGCTCCAGCTTGGTGGACTCTCGTCCCCAGGACTGGATGCAGCACTCGCGCACCACTCAGGGTCTGTCTACACTTCCAGCCTAGTTCGAACCAGGGTGGCTAATGGAGGCATTCGAAGTTGCAAATGAAGCCCGGGATTTAAATATCTCGGGCTTCATTTGCATCTTGCCGGGCGCCGCCATTTTTAAATCCCCCTTAGTGCGAACTCCGTGCCCGCGGCTCCACGCGGCTCCACGTGGCTCCACGCGGCACGGAGTAGGTAGTTCGAATTAGGCTCTCCAATTCGAACTACCGGTACTCCTCAGAGTACCCTCAGAGAGGTGACCTCAGACTCATGGCTCTTCACATTTGCATGCTGGATGAGAAAGAAGAGCAGAACGAGCACGCGCTGGGGATGTGCCCTTCCCCCAGGCAGACGTGGCACCGCTGTGCTCATCAGCTAAGAGCACGAGATCGTGGCACCCTGGACAGGACTTACACCCTGCAGCGCTATGAAGTGCCTCCCCGTGCTGGCCAGGGGCGTGCAAGGAGCTTTGAAGCAGTTTCCTCGCTCTTTTCTTTTATTCATGTCCAAATTACAGCCAATGGGGAGGTGAAGAGGAATCTGAAGTGAGTCTGAAGCTCAAGAAACTAGGAAGTCAGACACTCATCTGGTTCATTGTCTCTGCCACGGGTGGGAAGGGGGAACCAAGGGAGGGTTGTGGTCTCTCCTTCCTCTATGCCCTTGCACAGGGAACACATGGGCCCAGACGTACTCAGAAGAAGATTCTGAGGTTTCATGGACAACGCCAACAGATCCCAGTCCTCAGCAGGCAGGATCGAACTTGGACCTCTGGAGCTACAGGTGTGATGCTCTTCTGCATGAGCGCACAGCCGTATGGCTCACAGCTATGGCTGTAGCAGACCCATGATTCTCTCAGTGGCACTAGACGGGAGCGAGCATCGGACAGCAGGCATGTGGGTTATACTGCTACATAGCTAGAGAAGAGCTGAGAACTGCCCCTGTAGCCCAGACTCTCGTGGCGTCCACTCGTCACTCGGAAAGCCCCAATAGCCTCAGCACTGAGCTCCAGTGCAGGCAGTTTTACCCGTGTCCTCCAGCACCAGGAGCCCAGCTCACCCAAGACAGCAGAGCCTGCTGTCAGACTCATGTAGACCCTGTGGGTCATTACAGGGCAGCACCTCCCAGCACGTCTGGAGAAAGGTTCCCAGGCCTGGGTCTGGGGCACTTACGGAGCTCTCCGACTTGCAGGATTTCGCACAGCATCTTGGTGAGCTCGATGGCACTGCGTCCGAACGGGCACTCATGCTTGTCTTCCCGACTGCTGTTCTCTAGGACAATCTAGAGAGAAAGAGAGCGCCAGTGAGCACGTGACGCAGAGCGACCCGCCGTGAGGGTGTGTGCAGGCGAGGCCCCTCTCCGTACCCTGACATAGGTGTCCTGGTGGAATTTGGCCAAGTAGAGCATGTTGTCCAAAGCCAGCATCCCAGGGGGAGTCTGGGTAAAATCCATGGCTGGATTGATGTGATTCTGTGGGAACAACGTAGGAAAACCCCAAACACGTTAATCCAAGGGGACCCCGAGAGAAGCCCTCCCCCATCTGCTTGTGCAGTGGCCCTGTGACTCTCCCAGAATCCTCTGCCTGAGGTAAGCAATGCACGCAGGGGACACTGGAATGGCCACCTAGCCAAACTGTCTCTGGAGATTGTATTGGTCTCCCCTTGGGAGACAGACATGCCTTGCATGCAAGAAACTCTGCTCTCCGAGAAGATCCTTGTGCACCATGCACAAGAGATCTGGGCCTAATCACTGGCTTTAACTGGGCAGTGAGTTCACAATGATTTGAACAGGGAACCTGCCTCTACCGAGTTCCTCGCTGAGGAGATATGCTAGATCCTAGATTCCACCCTCCCCAACCGGGAACGCTTAAGCTGCCTCTAGTGCACTGTGGCCTCAGCAGTCCCTCAGGGTGCCTACAGTGAATCCCAGCATCTTGTAGTCCTTGGTGTACATGGCTTTGCGCTTCTCTGTCCCGCTCCCCGGCATAGTGTTGCCATCAGACTCAGCATCAAAGGCGATTCGTCTCAGCTCGAATATGACGTCTCTCTGTGCCTGAGGACCAGAAGGCAAGGAGATCTTAGCACGTCAGCGGTCACGCCATCAGGATTTCTCCACATCACCAGGCAGTCCTGCCTCTCTCCAGAGCTCATGTTATGGACTAAGTGCCAGGAACTGAGACGGCTCTTTTTACAGACCCACCCACTGGGTTCTCCAGCTTCCAACCCCCCCTGCAGCTGTGGTGGAGCTAATAATGGCAGTCATGAATCAGTTCCCCTCTTCCAGCACCTCCTGCCCCTTTTAAGTGTTCCCAGCCCACTGAGCCTGGGGTGAACGGGCTGGGTACAATTACAAAAGCAAACATGATTCTGGGCTGCATTAATAGGAGTGTTGTGAGCAAGACACGAGAAGTCATTCTTCCGCTCTGCTCTGCTCTGCGCTGGTTAGGCCTCAGCTGGAGTATTGTGTCCAGTTCTGGGCACTGCTTTTCAAGAAAGATGTGGAGAAACTGGAGAAAGTCCAGAGAAGAGCAACGAGAATGATGAACGGTCTAGAGAACATGAGCTGTGAGGGGAGGCTGAAAGAACTGGGTTTGTTTAGTTTGGAAAGGAGAAGACAGAGAGGGGACATGACAGCCGTTTTCAAATATCTTAAAGGGAAGAGGGAGAAAAATTGTTCCCCTGGCCTCTGAGGACAGGACAAGAAGCAATGGGCTGAGACTGCAGCAGGGGAGGTTGAGGTTGGACATTAGGAAAAAGTTCCTGCCTGTCCGGGTGGTTAAACACTGGGATGAGTTGCCCAGGGAGGTTGTGGAATCCCCATCTCTGGAGATACTTAAGAGCAGGCTCGACAGACATGTTTCAGGGATGATCTAAATGGAGCTGGGTCCTGCCGGGAGGGCAGGGGACTTGACTCAACCTCTCCAGGTCCCTTCTAGTTCTAGTGTTCTGTGGGGCTTCTGGAGGACACTCACTGCCAGCCCTAACAATGACCTGATCGTTGGGATCCATCTTGGTCATCATCCGCTCTTCCAGGAGGTTAAAGGTCAGGACCTGCAGCACGTACAGCTGATGCGCCATTTCGGTTTTGATTGGGCGGTTTCCTCTGATCACATGCTGCAATATCAAGGGTGGGGGCAACAGTGAACAGAGTAAGACACAAGCTCCGAAGTGCTGTTTGCGGCAGGTACACGTCAGGCAGCCCGTACCCCTGTGCTTGTGAAGATCCAACACCCGAAGGCACCTGCTCTAGTGCCAGAAGGAAACATGCTGCCAACTCTCTTCCCTCTCTTGGACAAATGGCTGCAATTTCACTCTGCACAGAGTCACTCTCTTGGAGGTGCCCTTAGGCAGCAAGGGTTAAACTCAGCATAAGGGAGGTCTCAGGTAGGAAGGGCTATGCAGCTCCCTGCCACCTGTCACATACTCACATTCAGGATTATAGACCTCAGGTGCTTCTGGGCAAACGCATTAGCCATTTCCTGTTGGGGGTTCAGAGAGAAAAGAGACATGAGAGAATAACAGACTCCGCCTCTTGCAGGTGACTGACAGCCCAGTGACAGCCCCTACCACGGAGCTCAGATAACTCATTACAGACAATCAGGAGGGAGAAGGCCTCTGGCCATCCACGTCACCCGGAGACCTAAGGGCTCAATTCATTATCCCTCCATGGCCCTTTAGCACTAGCATATTGCCAGGGCACGACGTGGCCCTCCATGTCCCTAGGTGGCTATGGCAGCAGGGAGAGTTGCTTGTGCTGGTGGCCAAGCCCATCTGCAGCTGCTTGGGAACTGGGGAGCTGCTCGCTGTCCAGGCAGGGATGTGTGTCGGCAATCAGCCCAGCTGTGCTGACACAAAGGCCAGTCGCACGGCCCTTGTCTCCGCCACAGGAGAGCTTAGGGGCCGTGGGTGGACAACCCATTGAGCGGGCTTTGAGTCACACCAAGGGAAGGCAATTCTGAACTCTTCGCAAAGACATCAGGAAGTGACACGTGCTTAAGTGTCACCTCTCTTGAACAGCCGCCTCCTACCGACAGACCCGAGTCTGCTGCAGCCAGACGCCACGCACATACGCCTGGCCTGCCCGCTCTCCAGGCGATATGCTCATTAAAACCAGCAGCCTGTTTCCAGAAGCAGGCGGAGCTATGCCAGTGCTAACATAACGGTGGGAGCTTTTCAGCAATTTGCTTTTGGGGCAAGCCTTTGGATGGGCCGATGACAAAAGGAGGCAGAGAATCAAGCCACTTGCCAGCTGGAATGGACTGACCAGAACAGTCCTTTTCAGAGCCCTGCACATTGTGAGCATTGGTGAACACAGGATGGGCAAGCCCAGAAGAAGACTGGAATGTGGATTACCCCTCCTGATCTCCCTTGCACTGCCCCATCTCCCCTTGCCAACGCCGCCCCACACAGCAAGCATGGAAAAAGCTGCCGTTCCCCTTGTGTGATGTAGTGGGCACCGTGCTGGCACCTGTAGTCACTGTGTTCCCTCTGGTTTGGATTCACTCTGGTTGCTTTGTTGCGCTTCATGGGATTCTGCTGTCCTGTGCAGTTCCGGAGTAAGTCTGTGTGCGCGCCTCAGTTTCCCTGGGCACTGCAGCACTACCTGCATGAGGAGGGGAGCCTGGGCATGACTCACTGGGGAAGTATGTTCAGTCTCTCTCTCCTGAGGACCAGGCGACCTTGGGCCTGGCAGCAGGACAATGCACGGGCGGGGCTGCCTGGGGGCTGGGAGTGGGGATTAGTTTTCGGCTGGCTGGGGGAGAGGGGAGCCAAGCTGTGCTGTGCTGTGTCCTTGTGAATCAATAAACCTTCTCTTCTGTCTGCCGCCTGAGAGTCCCGTCTGGCTGTGGAGGGGGGTGCAGGGCCCGGAGACTCCCTGACACCGTCACACCTTGTTTTCACTCTTCGGGTTCTATACTGCGGGAGACAGGAAACCCGGGGAAGAGCCAAGTGACACGGGCCGGCCGCCAAACACTGCGAGCTGCGAGCTCAGCAGGGCTCACACGCGAACTACAGTCAAAATGAATCAGCGTTCGGGCTGCTGCAGGAAGTGGCTCGAAAGCGAGTTCGCTGCTCCGAGTCAGCGCCGCTCTTCTGATCATTTCTATTCTAGCACCCTAGAGCAGGAGGGGAACCCGCAGCCTACGGGCCACATCCCGCCCATGAGGCTCAGGGCTCCCCTCCACACCCCGCAGCAGGCCGGATCTAAGCAAGTCGCTGGCTGCTTTCGGGCCATGGGTCTGCCTGGTGTGGGGGGAGGCGGCGGCTCTGTGCCCTGGGGAAATGGCAGCCCAGGGAAGCTCTGTCCCTGCAGTTGCCTGCAGGCTCCCCCCCATCCCTCTCACTGATCAGGAATCACGGCCAATAGAAGCGGCGGAGGGATGCCTGCAGGTGCAGAAGGAATGGAGCCATCTGTGCCCTCCCTGGGAACTGTGCCAGAACCATCCCCAGACCCTCCCACCCGGCCTACTCCCTGGCAGCCTCTCCTGCACACTTTTTGGCCCCATTCCACAGCCTAGGGCCCCCTCACAAAATCTGTGAGTTCCAGCCCTGTCAGCCCTGAGTCACAGCGTCCCCGCTCATGGGGCAGGAGCGCAGGGCTGTGAGCGGAGTGTCTCTCTTCCCCCCCTTGCTTCTCAGTTGGGAGCCACATCTGTGCAGGCTTTTCCTTCTCACTTGTGTGGCCCTCGACTGATTGTTCTGTGGGTCAGTGGCCCCGACCCAAAAAAGGTTCCCTACCCCCCTAGAGATTTGTGCCACACAAACACAGAATAAAGGGAGTCCCTGCCCCAAAGAGCTTCTAGGCTATGCATATGAGGAGACAAGAATGGTCGGTAAAGCAAGTAAATGGTTGGACAGACAAGGAGACAGCGACAGGATCCTGATTAGCACAGTAGGCAGAAGTGTGAGCACAGACGCTGCCTTGTAGTAAGTTGAGGGTCTGCAACATAAAATCAGCAGGCCTGAAACCCAGTGAGCAAGGCTTTGGCTCAGTGAAACTGCAGGCAGGAAAGAGGCTGGGCTAAAGAGAACTAGGAGAAGCAGGGTCGAGCATAAAGAATGCCAAGAAGTGCCAGGCACAGACAGTGAAACACATTCCAGAGGGGCCGTAACAGACCTCGTTAAGAAACATCTTGGTACCAACACACCTCCCCACATCTAACAGGTTCAGGACTGGGTGGAAGTTGACAGCATGATGGATGGCAAGTAAACCCCCCTTCTGTGAGGCAAGGGGTGGTAACTAGCTACCAGAGTGGCAACCTGACACGCCAGGATTGATGCAACGCGCTTGTACCTGTGAATAAAAGTGCACCCCAAAAGGTGATTGTCGGCTGGAGGAAAGCGGGTAGCCGAGCACTTGACTGTTCGCTTACATCCCTAGCTCAAAGGCAGCTGCATTTTCAGCAGGAATAAAGTGCTCTCTGCTGCTACCAATGTCAGCAAAATGCTTCGAGAATGTTCCCCACGGAAGACACTAAATCATATGCCAAAGTGCATGGGCCATGAGACACAAGCAACAATTCTGAGGCAGAGGTTGGTGGCTGAAGTGTATTCTGAGAGCCCCATTACTGAAGGGATGGCCCCGGAGCAGGCCTGATACACAGCAATCTGAGAGCATAGCACTAGGTACGGTGAACGTTCCCTTCTCAGGAGCACCGCTGCTATCTTCAGCTCTTGTCTATATGGCAAGTTTTCTAGCCTAACTGAAAGCCAATCAGAGCTGTAGTACAGACCCAGCTAGGGTGGCCTGGCTTTTTACTGAAATGGTTTTAAACGTCTCCCCAGGGAAAACATGCCTGGTGTGGATACTCTGTGCCAGCTACACTCAAGTCCCTCTCTCTGGTCCCGCCCCACTCCCTCTGGCAGAGCTTGAGGCTAGTGACCTAGGTGCCTACAGCTCAGCAGCTGGAATTACTTACAGTGACAGGCAGGTCTAGCGGGTTAAGGAGCTTGTCCTGCTGGCAGAACGCAGAAGGCACAAAGAGAAGCAGACAGAGGAGTTAGCTCAGAGCCCAGAGCAAAGGGCACTGGAGGAGAAAGGGTTAACAGAGCAAAGCTTCATGACAGCTGCATGTGCACCCCACCCCTAGCTAAGATCTCTGGGGAGCCCCTCCAGCAGGGCGGATCTCTTCCTTCTCTCCTGCACGTCCTGGGCCGAGATTGGGTGCACGTGTGTGTGTGTGAGACAGTCCCACGGGGCTCCTAGCCTCCCCCCGTGCTGCACTCCCATCTGGCATTCCCGCAGGACTTGTCCGTGCTCTCACCCAACGCTTTATGCTTCTCCTCTGGCAACATGCCATTGTCCTGCTGGGCATCCCTGGGCACCCCCACCCATTGGGCGTCCCTGGGCACCCCCACAGCCTTTCTCCAGTCAGCATCCCCGGGGGATTGCTGCATCCCCCCGCTGACCCACTGCCCAAGAGTCCCAGCGAGACAGGAAGCACTTGGCTAGAGCTGGGCCCCATTCTGCCTAGACAGAGGGACCCGCTCCTCAGCTGCTGCAATGCCACACGAGCCGTCCGCCATTCATCAGTCCAGGGCTTTGGCTACGGAGAGGAGGTGACTGACCTGTCTCTTGTCCTCAGGCGCCTTCAGGAAGAGGGCGTTGATCAGGGCAATGGCGTACGTCTGAATCTCCTGGTTTGAGCTGCAGGGACAGAGAAACATGGAGACCTGGAGTGAGAGAAGCAGCTAGTGTGTGCAGAACAGGAAAGGGGCTCTCGCAGGCTGCCACGTCCTCCTCTGCTCCACAACAGCCAGAGGCAGGGCCTGCCAGCGTGCAGCTCCTCAGACAGGAGCCAGCCATTTTACCACCACGTCAGCGAGCGTGGGTCAGAGCAGTGGTCCTCAACCAGTGGTACGGGCACCCTCGGGGTGCTAGAGAGACGTGGGGGGGTGCGTCACCGAGCGTGGGTCAGAGCAGTGGTTCTCAACCAGTGGTACGAGCACCCTCAGGGTGCTAGAGAGACGTGGGGGGGTGCGTCACCGAGCGTGGGTCAGAGCAGTGGTTCTCAACCAGGGGTACGGGCACCCTCGGGGTGCTAGAGAGACGTGGGGGGGTGCGTCACCGAGCGTGGGTCAGAGCAGTGTTTCTCAACCAGTGGTATGAGCACCGTCGGGGTGCTAGAGAGACGTCTGGGGGGTGCGTCACCGAGCGTGGGTCAGAGCAGTGTTTCTCAACCAGTGGTATGAGCACCCTCGGGGTGCTAGAGAGACGTGGGGGGGTGCGTCACTGAGCGTGGGTCAGAGCAGTGGTTCTCAACCAGGGGTATGAGCACCCTCGGGGTGCTAGAGAGACGTCTCAGGGGTGCATCAACACAACTGAAATGTGGAGAAAACTGAATTTTTGTGTTAAGTTTTACAGCACTTTATTATTTTTGTACTTTTCACACCCAAACATTTCATCTCCCGCCTAGCGATGATTAAGTTGTTTAAACAAAAATGTTGCAATGGTAGAAAAAAAATGTGTGTATCTGAAAACTGTAGGCACTGGGGGGACTTTTTAACAAAGGTTGAGGAACACGGGCTCAGAGCATCAGTGAGCTGCAGACAGACGCTGTTCCAGCCTGAGGAAAAGCACACGATGATGGATGCTTCCAAATGGGGCCTGGCTCACTCGACAGGGACACTAACACAGGTTTATAAGAACTTCTGACCGCAGCCTCTGCCGGCAGAAACGCACAGTTTGTGTTTTATTTCCATGCTGCTAGTTCTTTACTTTCTCCTCCTGATACAGTTTTACAATAGCAACGGTGGCTTTGTACTTTTTTACATAATTTCCTAACAGCTTGTGGCATTCCAGCACACCTAGAATTTTCTCTCAAGGAGGTTTCGGAGAGGTAGCCGTGTTAGTCTGTTTAAGCAGAAACAACGAGGGGCAGGTTGGCACTTGGAGCACTCAGGAATTTACCGAGGCGTTGGGCATAAGCCTTTGAGAGCCACAACTAAGAAAACAAAAGAAAAAAGCAAAGGAAAGAAAAGATACAGGGCTGGGAGTGGGACATCAGACTGGTGCGGCTCACCAGCAGCGGCGAGAAGGTGGGAGCCCCTGAATGGGAAAACTCCAGGGGTTTATCTAGACCGGCTGAGCTGGAATTCTACATAAACGCCTGGAGTGGTTCTCGCATGACCGTAGGGAATTTCCCATTCAGAGACTCTCACCTTCTCCCCACTGCTGGAGATGAGCCACACACACTCTGATTTCATTAGCATGGATGTCACACTCCCAGCTCTGTATCCTGAGTTTCCTTCTGCACAGACTGCCTGTCACCTTGCTGCCTGCTGGAAATGCTTCTCCCAGGGGAAGGGGCAAATACCCCAAGACATACCCCCCACGTGTGCCTCTCAATGCACTGCCTCTCAAGGTCCTGACCTAAGACGATTGGTCAGTAACTGTTGAGAGCATGTGGTGAGAAAACTTTGCATTGAATGTAACATAGTTTGTTAAAAAGCGTCAGGGTAGGCGAGTGAGTCTGTCACCGGAAAAACTGAAAAACTAACAACAGGCTAGTAGCACCTTAAGACTAACACACCACGTAGCTGGGATCCCGAGCGTTCGCCATCTGGAGAAGTGGGCTGTGATCCGAGCTGCTCGGGTGGCTAGTCTCTGAGGTGCTACTGGTCTATAGTTGGTTGAGTTAGGCAACGTCTACACTAGGGAATGTCTACACTGCAGCCCTCTTTCGAGAGAGGAATGCAAATGCAGATGAACAACATTGCAAATGAAGCGCGGATCTGAATTTCCCATGCTTCATTTGAATAGTTGCGTCCGGGCGCTATTTCGAAATACCCTATTTCGAGAAAAGAAACGCTGTCTAGACGCGGTTCTATCGAAAGAAAACCCTTCTATCGAAATTCCCCTTACTCCTTATAAAGTGAGGGCTGAGGGTAATTTCAAAAGGGGTTTTCTTTCAAAATAGCCGTGTCTAGACAGCGTTTCTTTTTTCGAAATAGCGCCCGGACGCCATTATGCAAATGAAGCACGGGAAATTCAAATCCACGCTTCATTTGCAATTTCACTCAGCTGCATTTGCATTCCTCTCGAAAGAGGGCTGCAGTGTAGACACCCCTTGGCACTTTTGTGGGGCAGAGATGTGGGGAAACCTCCCCCGCTCTGACTGACAGACGTTACACTGGCGCAAGGTCCACGTGCACAGGGCTAGGTTGGGGGGAGAGGGTTTCCCACAGCCAAAGAGCTCCTTGGGGATGGTTTTACTGTGCTGGCAGGAGCGTTCTCTCTCCTCTGCAGAGAGGGACTACAGCTGCAGTGGTAGACGTGCCACTGGCGGGCTGCAGAGTAGACAGAGCCGTAAGCACCACCAAGTGCTTTAGCTTTATTCTCCTTGTGACCATTTCTCACTTTCATGCCTCCACTTCAAATCCACCTCTTTGGAGTTCACACACTTTTACACTTTTCCATTTCTCAGAACGGCAAAATCAGTTTCCGCTCAGCACCTTGCCTGGACAACAGTAAACAAAAAGTCTCACGGCCACACGTAGAACCCCAGTGGGCTGCATGCAGCCTGCAGGTAGCCCACCACAGCGCTAGTTGTAATGCACACAGTGAGTCCGCTGTGTTTGCTGTAGTCACTGCTGTTGCTTCCTTGTGAGCCCTGTGACAGCTGCTCCAGACATTCACATGCCGGAGAGTATTTGACTATTCACTAATGACACAGTTGGAGGTAGAAGAGGAGATGATGCCCAAGGATCATCTACGGTAGCCAGCACAGAGCTGGGGAAGAAAAGCTCTAAAATTACCCTCCAAAGTCTGGGAAGGTGCCGAAGACATTAGCAGCAGGGGTCCCAGCTCTGGACCCTAGCACGTCCACGGGTCCCCACTGACTCCCATGGTGCTTTGCTCATGTTGACTCACTTGCAGGACTGGGCTTCATGGGATGAAACTATTTTGCAACAACCACCTTGCAGCTGCCAAATACAAACAAGGGAGGGGACCAGGGATGGGTTGGTTGCCCTTCTCAAGTATTTCACTTCTGAAAGCAAAGGCGGCATCCGCAGGGAATGCAAATACTAGGACACCTTGGTAACTGGCTTGTGATTTTTGATCATGAATTGTAATGATTACGTTGCACTGTGAATTAGTCATGTTAATATCAATACTGTGAGACTGAAGAGGAGTTCACAAGCTGTAACTTTGTTAATGCACTGAAATGCTGAACAACTTTTTAACTGTAACAATGAAATCATTTGTTGACAGTGCCAAAGATCTTGTGCCATCTGGATTTCTAAGAGAAAAGTTTTGACCAACAAAACAATTTTAGGCCCCGGTCCTGCAAGCACTTCTGCACTGCGTATTAAGCACTGGATTAATCCCACTGAGATCAGGGAGGCTATTTACACAAGTAAAATTCTTCATGACCTCAAGGATTCCTGGGATTGCTGCCGTCATTTTCCCATGTCTTGTTCTTTGCCTTCAGTGGATTTGTGATAAGATGCCCCGCCAGCTGTGACCTTTGACACAGCATCGATATGGATTTTAATTGAATCTAAAAATGTTTTACAAATCGCAGTTCAGCTTTGGACCGTTCTACCTTGGGTGGGTGGATACTCACACCTGGAGGTGAGAGATGAGCTGCCCCACAGTGATCTCGTCCGCTATCTTCTGGTACAGAGTCTGGCTGTTCAGCACCATGCTCTCCAGGATGGCCAGAGACCGCTGAAGAATAGACACGTCCACCATGGGCTGACTCACGTACCCTGCAATCTAAACCCAGAGACACCAGCACTCAGCACACGTCCACCACAGAGGCTATTGGATAAATCGCAGACAAAAGGGCTTTGATGCAGGCAGAGGAGACAGGGTTCAGAACACCAGAATGAAATGTAGCAATGGCATCGCGCTCCGAAAGAAACCCAGCACCACGGCACCAGCCTCCAGCCACCGCCGAACCCAGCACCACGGCACCAGCCTCCAGCCACCACCGGACCCAGCACCACGGCACCAGCCTCCAGCCACCGCCGAACCCAGCACCCCGGCACCAGCCTCCAGCCACCACCAAACCCAGCACCACGGCACCAGCCTCCAGCCACCGCCGAACCCAGCACCACGGCACCAGCCTCCAGCCACCGCCAAACCCAGCACCACGGCACCAGCCTCCAGCCACCGCCGAACCCAGCACCACGGCACCAGCCTCCAGCCACCGCCAAACCCAGCACCACGGCACCAGCCTCCAGCCACCGCCAAACCCAGCACCACGGCACCAGCCTCCAGCCACCGCCAAACCCAGCACCACGGCACCAGCCTCCAGCCACCGCCAAACCCAGCACCACGGCACCAGCCTCCAGCCACCACCAAACCCAGCACCACGGCACCAGCCTCCAGCCACCACCAAACCCAGCACCACGGCACCAGCCTCCAGCCACCACCAAACCCAGCACCACGGCACCAGCCTCCAGCCACCACCAAACCCAGCACCACGGCACCAGCCTCCAGCCACCACCGAACCCAGCACCACGGCACCAGCCTCCAGCCACCACCAAACCCAGCACCACGGCACTAGCCTCCAGCCACCGCCGAACCCAGCACCACGGCACCAGCCTCCAGCCACCGCCGAACCCAGCACCACGGCACCAGCCTCCAGCCACCACCGAACCCAGCACCACGGCACCAGCCTCCAGCCACCGCCGAACCCAGCACCACGGCACCAGCCTCCAGCCACCACCGAACCCAGCACCACGGCACTAGCCTCCAGCCACCGCCAAACCCAGCACCACGGCACCAGCATCCAGCCACCACCGAACCCAGCACCACGGCACCAGCCTCCAGCCACCGCCGAACCCAGCACCACGGCACCAGCCTCCAGCCACCACCAAACCCAGCACCACGGCACCAGCCTCCAGCCACCGCCGAACCCAGCACCACGGCACCAGCCTCCAGCCACCGCCAAACCCAGCACCACGGCACCAGCCTCCAGCCACCGCCGAACCCAGCACCACGGCACCAGCCTCCAGCCACCGCTGAACCCAGCACCACGGCACCAGCCTCCAGCCACCACCGAACCCAGCACCACGGCACCAGCCTCCAGCCACCGCTGAACCCAGCACCACGGCACCAGCCTCCAGCCACCGCCGAACCCAGCACCACGGCACCAGCCTCCAGCCACCACCAAACCCAGCACCACGGCACCAGCCTCCAGCCACCGCCAAACCCAGCACCACGGCACCAGCCTCCAGCCACCGCCGAACCCAGCACCACGGCACCAGCCTCCAGCCACCGCCAAACCCAGCACCACGGCACCAGCCTCCAGCCACCACCAAACCCAGCACCACGGCACCAGCCTCCAGCCACCGCCGAACCCAGCACCACGGCACCAGCCTCCAGCCACCACCAAACCCAGCACCACGGCACCAGCCTCCAGCCACCGCCGAACCCAGCACCACGGCACCAGCCTCCAGCCACCACCAAACCCAGCACCACGGCACCAGCCTCCAGCCACCACCAAACCCAGCACCACGGCACCAGCCTCCAGCCACCGCCGAACCCAGCACCACGGCACCAGCCTCCAGCCACCGCCAAACCCAGCACCACGGCACCAGCCTCCAGCCACCGCCGAACCCAGCACCACGGCACCAGCCTCCAGCCACCACCAAACCCAGCACCACGGCACCAGCCTCCAGCCACCGCCAAACCCAGCACCACGGCACCAGCCTCCAGCCACCGCCGAACCCGGCACCAGCCTCCAGCCACCACCAAACCCAGCACCACGGCACCAGCCTCCAGCCACCACCAAACCCAGCACCACGGCACCAGCCTCCAGCCACCGCCGAACCCAGCACCACGGCACCAGCCTCCAGCCACCGCCGAACCCAGCACCACGGCACCAGCCTCCAGCCACCGCCGAACCCAGCACCACGGCACCAGCCTCCAGCCACCACCAAACCCAGCACCACGGCACCAGCCTCCAGCCACCACCAAACCCAGCACCACGGCACCAGCCTCCAGCCACCGCCGAACCCAGCACCACGGCACCAGCCTCCAGCCACCGCCGAACCCAGCACCACGGCACCAGCCTCCAGCCACCGCCGAACCCAGCACCACGGCACCAGCCTCCAGCCACTGCCGAACCCAGCACCACGGCACTAGCCTCCAGCCACCACCAAACCCAGCACCACCACTGCAAAAGTCACATTGTCCCTGAAAGCTGCATCAGCCCAGGAGAAACCCCACTCAGCATGGAGCATGTGACCTGTGCCCACCCCAGTGGGGACAGCTGCTGCGAGAGGGACACTATCCCAAGTGACGGGCCATGGCCTGGGCATCTCCTGCTGTTATGGAGTAAGATGGTCTGTAAGTTCTTTAGCAAAGGCTGCCTCACACTGCACCGGCCACACAGAGATAAGAGACTCTGACACCCCATGGTCTTCGTCCGCAGCATGTGTGAGGAACCTAGAACTACAGCCTAGAAGCTAGAGACGTGGGCACCTAAGAAAGCTCAGGAGCACTTTGGGATTGCGGGAGACGTACGAGCTCAGGGTCCACGGGCCCCATCTGGCCTGCCCTGCCGCTCCCGCTCCCCCGGGCCACTCAGACCCTGATCGGCAGGGTAACGTGCAAAGTCTCCTCCCACTGCCTGGGCGCACGGCACAAGGGAACCGCCAGGCGTTGGTTCTGTCTGGGTGTCGTGCAGCCGTGGCAGGGCACAGGCGAGTGAGAGACTTTGCACGCTTCCCCACCTCCAGGGCCTGGGGGCAAGGGAGCACGCAAAGTCTGCTCCCCACACCAAGGGCTGGCTGTAACTAGAGGGAACAGCCCCCTTCCACCCAAAGCCCCTCCCCTTTTGGGGCAGCCTGCGACCACTCCAAAATGCGCGAAACGCTACTTCTGGTTGGCGCTTGCGCAAAATTGTGCCTCCCCGGGCCCCGCGGCGCAGCCCTGGGCCCTGCAAAATTATCAGCCGCCCCTGCTTCCACGCGTGCCTGCACCATGTGTGCACACCGTGTGCTCTACTCCACTGCTCTGCGCCAAGGCGTTCTTCCACATCATGTCCCCGGCGATGTGGGGGGCATCTTGCTGGGCGCTAGGCTTGGGCTGTCCCCTGAGCACGGCCCAGCGGGGGGGCCAGACACTGCCCTGAACGGTCCTGACTGGGGGGAGGGAAGGAGGTGGGAACAAAGGAAGTACGTGAGGGGAGGAGGAGGGAGTCTGGGGCTGGAAACATGATGGAGACAGCCTGGGGGGGGCCTGGAGACTAGGGCCTCAGGCACCCGCCTTAATGGGTCTGGGGCATCCTAGCCCCCCTCCTGTTGCCACATCACGTCTGTGCTGGGCTGTGTTCTGGAAAATCAATCAACCCTTCTCTGCTCTGCGGCTGGTGGAGACTGTTCTGGCTGCTCCGGGGGTGCAGGACTGGGGGGTCCCCGACTCGCCATACACCCCCCCTCGCCCCATGCCACACTCTGCCCATTCCCCCACAATATCATGTCCTCAGGCCCCCCATGGCGCACCTGCACCATTCTCCCCTCCCCCACGTCGTACATGAAGCAGATCACACGATTCCCCTTCCACACCCACACAGCTCCCTCCCACTTCTCCTTGGGCCACACCTGCTTGATGAAGGTCACTGAGACCATGTCCCAGGAGACGATGCCATGGTCCATGAGCTCCAGGAAGGCAGTCAGGGTGAACGCCAGCATCTCACTGTAACTGACAGAAGGAAGGGGGGTGGTTACAGGGGACATGGAAACCAGCCTGGGCAGGAGACATAAGCCACTCAGCAAGCACCCAGGCTTCACCCTGCCCCGTCTCCCAGCCAAAGCCTCTGCTGAGCTCAGTTCCTTAACTGGCCGAGAGGCTGGGCAATGCTCCCAGCCCGGCTCCCACAGCCAGGGCCCCGGGGGATTCTGCCCCACTGCACACAGGCTGCACAGAAAAACCCGTCTGCCTCTTGCCAGCAGCGGGTGCTGTGGCCTAGGCCAGAGCAGCCGCTCCGGAGAAAGCCTCGTGCGCAGGAGGGGCGTTACGAGGCAGGTCACTGGCCGACCGCGGCGTCACTAGAACGCGTGCCCATTGCACGACTAGTGGCTCAGGGGTGCTGAGTCCCGGTTCGCGCGGCCCAGGGCCTGCCCCCGCTGCGGCTCTGCAGTTGGTACATGGTAGGAGCCAGGCGTGCAGGCAGCTCAGCTCCTACACATGTAAACTGCAGAGCCGCAGCAGGGTTAGGTCCCGGGCCCAGCACGAGCGGGGACTGAGCCGAGCTTGCTCAGTCCCGGCGTGCGCTGGGTCCAGCAGCCGCAGCCTCTGCCCTCGCCCAGCCTGGGCCGCCATGCATGGGGTTAGGGCGAGCCTGAGCCTGGGCCTGCGGCGGGCACAGGCTGTTTCATGGAGCAAGTGCTGGAGGGAACCAGCTTTTAAGCTGGCTCCCCATGGGCAGCTGGAGAAGGCAGGGCTAGCGGAGGCAAACCTCCAGCCCCACCCCTTCTTCTGAGGTCCCGCCCCTTCCCAGCCCCTCATGGGTGGGCAGGGCAGTGCGCTACGTGCACACTCATTTCAGCCTCCCCAGCCCCAGGGATGGAGGAGGGCGAAGGGCACGTGGCATGGCCCCAGCCTTGGAGGAGGGCATGCCACATGGCCCGGCCCAGCCTTTCCAGCCCCCACGCACCAGGGAAGGGAGGAGTGCATGCCGTGTGTCCCGACCCAGCGTCTCTCGCCCTGGAGCACCAGGGAAGGGAGGAGCGCATGCCGTGCGTCCCGACCCTGCGTCTCTCGCCCTGGAGCACCAGGGAATGGAGGAGTGCATGCCGTGCGTCCCGACCCAGCGTCTCTCGCCCTGGAGCACCAGGGAATGGAGGAGTGCATGCCGTGTGTCCCGACCCAGCGTCTCTCGCCCTGGAGCACCAGGGAATGGAGGAGTGCATGCCGTGCGTCCCGACCCTGCGTCTCTCGCCCTGGAGCACCAGGGAATGGAGGAGTGCATGCCGTGTGTCCCGACCCAGCGTCCCTCGCCCTGGAGCACCAGGGAATGGAGGAGTGCATGCCGTGCGTCCCGACCCTGCGTCTCTCGCCCTGGAGCACCAGGGAATGGAGGAGTGCATGCCGTGCGTCCCGACCCAGCATCTCTCGCCCTGGAGCACCAGGGAATGGAGGAGTGCATGCCGTGCGTCCCGACCCAGCGTCTCTCGCCCTGGAGCACCAGGGAATGGAGGAGTGCATGCCGTGTGTCCCGACCCAGCGTCTCTCGCCCTGGAGCACCAGGGAATGGAGGAGTGCATGCCGTGTGTCCCGACCCAGCGTCTCTCGCCCTGGAGCACCAGGGAATGGAGGAGTGAATGCTGTGCGTCCCGACCCTGCGTCTCTCGCCCTGGAGCACCAGGGAATGGAGGAGTGCATGCCGTGTGTCCCGACCCAGCGTCCCTCGCCCTGGAGCACCAGGGAATGGAGGAGTGCATGCCGTGCGTCCCGACCTTGCGTCTTTCACACTGGAGCACCAGGGAATGGAGGAGCGCATGCCGTGCGTCCCAACCCTGCGTCTTTCACCCTGGAGCACCAGGGAAGGGAGGAGTGCATGCCGTGCGTCCCGACCTTGCGTCTTTCACCCTGGAGCACCAGGGAAGGGAGGAGTGCATGCCGTGCGTCCCGACCCTGCGTCTTTCACCCAGGAGCACCAGGGAAGGGAGGAGTGCATGCCGTGCGTCCCGACCCTGCGTCTCTCGCCCTGGAGCACCAGGGAATGGAGGAGTGCATGCCGTGCGTCCCGACCCTGCGTCTCTCGCCCTGGAGCACCAGGGAATGGAGGAGTGCATGCCGTGCGTCCCGACCCTGCGTCTCTCGCCCTGGAGCACCAGGGAAGGGAGGAGGGTGCACCGCTTGGCCCGGCCGGGCCTCTCCAGCCTTGGCGCGCCGGGAGGGGGCTGCCGGGGGCAGCAACACTCGGCCCCAGAACGCCTAGAGCAGGTGTTCTGGGGATGGAGTGCGGGCAGGGCTATGCCTGGCAGTTTGGGAAAGTAACCCTTCCCCAGCCTCACGCACCAGACACCCATGTGGCTCCTCACCAGCATTGCTGACACAGAGGCAGCAAGTGGGGGGAATGCAAGAAGGAGAGGGGGCTAGCGGAAGCCAGGCAGTATGGGATGCTGGGGGTGTCAGACGAGGATCATAAAGGGGCGGGGCTGAATGGGAGTGGAGACACAGGGTCACTGGAAGAGGGAGGTGCAGGGCCACATGATGACAGGGAGGCGCAGGGCCACACAGGGACAAGAGGTGGCTGAGCAGGGGCACAGAGACACATGCAGACAGGGGGAGGGGTCGCAAAGACATGTAGAAATGGGAGGAGTGGGTGTCTGAGCGGGACGAGAGGGGCGCATGTGCCATGGGAGAGCCAGGTCTGTATGGGGGAAGCCCCCTAATAGTCTCTCCCCATCCCCCACAAAAAACCTGTTCCATACTTTCCCCACCTAAACCCAACAACCTTCCAAGCTCACACCAAGGTTCCTTCCCTGAAATTATTTTCCTCTTCCTCAATTCCTCTGGTACCCAACTCCCCAGACTTTGTACTGCTACTGAGGGGTCTGGGAAATATGGTTCCGTATTGTGGTTTAAATGCATTATTATTCAGAGTTCTGTAATAATGTGCCTAGGAACGAATTGATCAAAAAACATTTCCTGCATCTTTTTTGTTGTCTGGCTTATTACAGACATCCTGACTGACAGGCATTTTGAAATAAATTAGCAAAATAACTGAAGCTGCTGTGACCATACTGTGTTATTCTGACAAATAAAACATGCAGAATTTTAAAAGATTGTGGACAGTATGGTTAATTGTTTTGGCTCAGAATTCCCCCCAGGAATAAGCAAGGTCTTCTGGGTATCAAATTTCAAAGTTCTCTCTCGGATACTGGATTGGCTTCTGCAGTGCTCCTAGCCGTGGCTCAAGCCATCATGTCTCTTGTGTGAAATGCTTTGCATGCGAAGCATTGTTTCATTAAGTAATGGACATCATCCATGTCCCTGTAAATAACCCTCTGCGCTGACTGGATCCCACATTTCTACTCAAAGAGGCCCCCTGACTAAGCTGTTCCAGCAAAACCAAATAGGACAACGAGGAGTCCTGTGGCACCTTATGGACTCTAAGATTTATTGGGGCATGAGTTTTCGTGGGCAAAGACCCACTTGGTCAGATGCATGTCAGACGAAGTGGGTCTTTGCCCATGAAAGCTTATACTCCAATAAATCTGTTAGTCTATAGTAAGGTGCCACAGGACTCCTCGTTGTTCTTGCAGATTCAGACTAACATGGCTTCCCCTCTGATACTTGTCACCAAACAGGACAAATGCCAAGTATGGGCTTCCCAAGCCACTCATCTCTTCAACACAGTCGGTTCTTGCCTGGACAGGATCTCTAGACCCCAAGACTGGCTGGGCAGGGCCTGTATCCTAAGTAATTTCAGGTAGGTGGAAGGCAATAACAATTTTTTGCTCAACCTGTTATAAAAATTATATATAAACATAAGCAAAAGGTGGAGATAAATTGGTACAAATTGAATGTGTTTGAACACAAAGGGCTGAAATTTGGGCTCTTCCAAGACTTGTCCTTATAAAAAATGGTGTAAGGAAGTTGAAAGTTAGGACTGTAAGCTCAGACACCCACCTAAGATAACGTTACTGAGACCAGAAATGCCACCTTCCACCAGTAATGAGCAAGTTGCTATGGCTTGAAAGGGGGCCCCATAAGTGTTGAAAGGATCACATTGAAGTCCCAACCTGGGATCAGCTGCTGACCTTGTGAGTATAACCTGTCAAATCCTTTAAGAAAACAACCGACCATCTGCTTAATGAAGACTGATGAGCCTGCCATGCCTGGGTGGAAAGTCAAACTGGCAGCTAAGTGGACCTCTATGGTGAGACCATCAGACCGTAACACTGCCAGTGACGCTGACCGTCCAAGATGAATGGTCTAGTGACTGCAATGGAGAGGAATGCCTCCGGGAACACTGCACCGAGAAGCTCTTCCATTTGGCTGGGGAGGTGGTCCTGGCAGATAGTTTACTACTTCCAAGGGGAAACTCCCTAACAGGTTCTCAACACGTCCGCTCTAGTGGGATCAACCACAAAGCTTCCAAGCCATGAGGCAGACAGACCTGAGGTTGGGATGCTGAGTGATCAGGTCTAGAAGGGCAAGGAGACTAGGGTGTCACCCAGAAGCATGAAGTGCCAGTGCAGGCGTGGCCAGGCTGGCCCTATCAGTATGGAGCTCCTTGCCTTCGGATCGGGAGCAGAACCTTTAAGATGAGCAGGAACACACAGCACAGGTGATCCTCCCAGCAGACTGTGATGCAGAAAGGCTGCTCTCAAGGGGGCAAGCGTCCCCTATTGCTCTTGTGAGGCACCAGTGAGTGACAGTCATGTTGTGACACTTCCACTGAATTCAGTGACAGGGAATGACAGTGCCGAGGGTCTCCATGAGTCAAGTCCTTCCTCCATGCCGTAGTGTCTCAGACAGGCTGACGCACTCTGCAGGGAGGTACTATGTGCAGTGTCCTTCTGATCCAGGGAATGCTGGGACCGAGAGATGCCTCCATGAGTTGTTTGAGCCTGAAGTCCCTTTTCTTTTCAGTTCTCAGGCAAAACTCTTTGCAGATCGTGCAACAAGCTGTTCGATGCATCTCCCACAGGCTCTTTAAACAGGAGCTGTGGGGGTTGCTCTTCGGCATGGGCTTGTGGCAGATCCCACACAGTTTAAAGCCTTGGACTGAGAGGGATCAAGAGGGAAAGGAAATGGAGGTGTGGGGGGGGGGAGGGGATCCTCAGCTCTCACTAACTGTTAACTATTACAACTCATACTAGTTATTTACAGGTGGACTAAGGGAAACACTTGCTGAAGCAAGACACACTCTCAGCTCCAGTGACTGTCACTATCGCAAGAAGAAACTGAAGACGTGATGGGTTGGCAGAACCCTATGTGCGGTGCCATGACGGCAGGACTCCAAAGGGTGCCTGAGACCAACCAGATGGGAACCACAAAGGAAAAACCCTTCTGGAGACTGTGCATGCGGCACATGCACCTCCAAATGTGAAACTGCAGAACTATTAACGATGGTTTGTAACCTAGCCTTGAAATCAGCTTCTGTACCCAATGACTGGAAGATAGCTAATGTAACACCAATATTTAAAAAGGGCTCTAGCAGCGATCCTGCAAATTACAGACCGGTAAGTCTAACGTCAGTACCGGGCAAATTAGTTGAAACAATAGTAAAGAAGAACATTCTCAGACATGTAGAAGAACATAATTTGTTGGGCAAAAGTCAGCATGGTTTTTGTAAAGGGAAATCCTGTCTTACTAATCTATTAGAGTTCTTTGGAGGGGTCAACAAACACTTGGTCAAGGGGGATCCAGTAGATATAGTGTACTTAGATTTCCAGAAAGCCTTTGACAAGGTCCCTCACCAAAGGCTCTTACGTAAATTAAGTTGTCATGGGATAAGAGGGAAGATCCTTTCATGGACTGAGAACTGGTTAAAAGACAGGTGTGACGGGCCGACGCTGGCCCGCACTCCAGGGGGTCCGGCCGCCTGGGTGGCTCGCGTGGTGGCAGGCAGAGCACACCAGTGCCGAAGCTGTGGCGGTGGCGGTGGCGGTGGCAGCTGGAATCTGCCTCCGTGGCTGCGCCGACGCGAGGCAGGCAGCCCCCACCCTGAGGCGTTGGGGGGGGGCAGCGAGTGCCGCTCGGGACACCGCCGACATGCCGTCAGCGTCATCAGGGGGGCAGGGCCGGCGGCTGACGTCAGGGCCGGCGGGACAGTTTAAAACGGCCCGCCAGCACAGGGAGAGGAGGTCTCCTCCAGGGGAGCAGGAGGCAGATCGCGTCTCAGGACGGACCGGGGACACACCCGAGCACGGCCGGTGGCACAGCCCCGCGCTCGGGGATCCCAAGGCAGCCCCCATCGCAGACGGGCTGCTAGCCCGGGCTCCAGCAGTGACCCGGATAGTGCGCGACGCCCACGGAGGGAGCGGCCTGACCGGGCGAGAAGACGTGGCAGACGGCTGGCCCCCGGGTTTGGTACGGACCAGCCCCTGACTCCTCCAACTGAGGCACGGTAAGCCGAGCGAATGGACGGATCGTTCGAGGGTGTGGGGTGAAGGGAGGAAGCAGCCCGGGGTGGAAGCCTTCTGGCGCCCGTGGGTAGGTGGGTTACGGGCGGAGTGACCCCCATCTACCGCGTCGGGGCACAAGCAAGTCCCAACGCTTAGGGCCCCGGGCTGGGACCCGGAGAGAGGGCGGGACCAGGTCCCCCTCCCTCCACCAGAGGAGCGTTCAGCTCCGAGCGACGCCAGCGTAGGGTGTAGCAGAACCAAGTCACGCACCTCCAGGAAGTGGAGGTCGGACTAAGGGGCTCAGGCCCCACCCCGCAGGGATGGGTAACGACTACTGGGTCCGCTAACCCCCCCCCTTCCTTCCAGGGAGGGGGGTGATCGCACCCGAGTGCCCGGGCTTCCAACTAGGAGCCCGGTCACGAGACGAACCAAAAGAGGCGAAGGGGTCCGCCGAACCCCCCTCTCGACCTGGGAGGGGGTGATCGCACCCCGAACCCCTCACAACAGGAAACAAAGGGTAGGAAGAAATGGTAAATTTTCAGATTGGAGAGGGGTAACTAGTGGTGTCCCCCAAGGGTCAGTCCTGGGACCAATCCTTTTCAACTTATTCATAAATGATCTGGAGAAAGGGGTAAGCAGTGAGGTGGCGAAGTTTGCAGACAACACTAAACTGCTCAAGGTAGTTAAAACCAAAGCAGACTGTAAAGAACTTCAAAAAGATCTCACCAAACTAAGTGACTGGGCAACAAAATGGCAAATGAAATGTAATGTGGACAAATGTAAAGTAATGCACATTGGAAAACATAACCCTAACTAGACATATAGTATGATGGGGGCTAATTTAGCTGCAACTAATCAGGAAAGAGACCTTGGAGTCATCGTGGATCGTTCTTTGAAGACGTCCACGCAGTGTGCAGCGGCAGTCAAAAAAGCAAACAGGAAGTTAGGAATCATTAAAAAAGGGATCGAGAATAAGACGGAGAATATCTTATTGCCCTTACACAAATCCATGGTACGCCCACATCTGGAATACTGCGTAGAGATGTGGTCTCCTCATATCAAAAAAGATCTAGTGGCATTGGAAAAGGTTCAGAGAAGGGCAACTAAAATGCTGAGGGGTTTGGAACGGGTCCCATATGAGGAGAGATTAAAGAAACTGGGACTTTTCAGCTTAGAAAAGAGGAGACTGAGGGGGGATAGGATAGAGGTCTATAAAATCATGAGTGGTGTGGAGAAAGTGAATAAGGAAAAGTTATTTACTTGTTCCCATAATATAGGAACAAGGGGCCATCAAATGAAATTAATGGGCAGCAGGTTTAAAACTAATAAAAGGAAGTTCTTCTTCACACAGTGCATAGTCAACCTGTGGAACTCCTTGCCAGAGGAAGTTGTGTAGGCGAAGACTATAACAGGGTTTAAAAGAGAACTCATGGAGGTTAAGTGCATCAGTGGCTATTAGCCAGTATGGGTGAGGAATGGTGTCCCTAGCCTCTCTTTGTCAGAGGATGGAGAGGGTGGCAGGAGAACGATCACGTGATCATTCCCTGTTTGGTTCACACCCTCTGGGACACCCGGCACTGGCCACTGCCGGCAGACAGGACACTGGGCCGGATGGACCTTTGGTCTGCCCCAGTCTGGCCGCTCTTCTGTTCTTATATACTCGGCAGTGACTTGAGCAATACAGCTCAAAGAAGAACAGAAGCTGTCTGCAGTGATGGTGCACTGGCAGTTGCCAGAGAGAACCTGACAGAAAACCCTGAGTTTAACCTTGTAACATTCAACAAATGTTCTAGAAAACCCCAGTCCCTGCTGGAACCAAGAGCATTGCAGCTGCAGCCCCCTCCGCCCCGCCCCGCCCCACCCCAGTCCCTGCTCAGAGTCCAGAAGTACAGGCATATTTACTGGGACAGAAGCTTGGTGCCACTCTCCACCAGCCGCGTCAGCACCGTGATCCCCTCCATGTTGATGAACTCTGTGGCAAAGGTCACATCTGCGGAGAGTTTGGCCAGTTCCTTCATGGCGTCCAGGCGGGCCTCCATACTGTGTGACTGGGTCCTTTCCATCAGCTGGCGAGCTGCCCTGGACTGGGAGACAAGCGAGATCCTGCCAGTTACTCATGGTCGGCCAACCCAGGGCGCAGCAACGGGCAGAAGGAACACAGTGAGGTCAAGGGGTTACTGGCACGGGCAGAAAAGCAACCAGCTGTCTAGGCAGACTGATTTGTGCTCAGGAATGCTGCCCTCAGCTGCAAGCACAGCCAACAAGCAGGCGAGTCAAGTGTTTGTTTCTCAGGTGGGATAAATCCCTCTGTCCCACTTCATCAGGTATGGGCATTTAAAAGAAATAGGAGGTCACAAAAGATCTTTTAGTTCCAAAGAAACATTTTTCTGAAGCTTTTTAATGCACCCACCACTGTATCATCTAGGATCTAGAAACACAGTGTCGCCCATGCCACGCCAACAGAGACTGGCTTTACGAGAGTCTCAGGGCTCCCTTGCTCCTTTCTACGTGCTCCCAGCTACTCTTTCCTCTTCATACTGGCGGGAGTCTCTTCGCCACGTCTCACACAATCTGGGATGCTAGCTCGCTGTGTGGTTAAAACCCAGAAGTGGGAAAGCAACCCCTGGGGACACGGCTGTTATTTTTACTGTGAAGACACAGGCCTTGCTCCAAAGAACAGCTCATGTAAAACAAGATACACCCAGGACGTGAGGAGGCAGGAGGAGCTAATGGGGCGGTTACATCGCCTCCCGAGGGACGCAGCCCAATGGGTCAAGTCTCTTGTAAGTAAATCTGGCCCCTCCTGCGTGGGCATCATCGGTCAGTTTAGTCCTTAACCTTTGGGAGTCTGATATGCAACAGAAAGGCAGGCTGAGTTTCTCCCCAGAAAGCCAATAAAAGGACAGGATGAAAAGTGGAAATAAAATGTGCCTCACAGCGAGGAGGGAAACGAGTGAGCAAAGGGGCCTGGCATAGCAGGGGGAGAGGCAGAGGGCTGCATGGCAGGAGCAGGCCCTGACCAGGGGGACAGGCCAGGCACCAAGCAGCAGGAGCGGGCCTCGCACAGGGAGGCGGGGCAGGGGGCTGAGTGGTAGGAACAAGCCCAGGAGAGGAACACAGCTCAGGGGAGGCGTATACCGGGGAGACAGCCAGCTGCAGGATGGTCCCGTTTTTAATATCACAGCGAGTCTGCAAAGAGAAAAGAGAAACGTCTGAAGAGCATGAGGTGGGGAGGGAAATGCAGTCAGCCACGGCCCTGGGCACGTGTCGGTGTGACGTGGGCATGCACAGGGCACACGGAGTGGTGCAATCTGAGTTACAGAGGCTCAGGAATAGTTCTGACATGCCCTGGAACTCTGAAGAAGTTACAGACGTCAGCCACGCAGAGGCTGGGGCTGCAGCCACAGGGTGTGGCATGAGGGAGGGTTAGGGCTCTGGAGGTGGGGCAGGGCTTCAGACCCTCAGAGTGCCACGGCTCCAGCTTGGGGGGGGGCGCGTCAGGGCTCCTGTCCTGTGGAAGCACCAAGGCTCCATGCTTTAGACCTGGGGGACGTGCTGGGCTCGGGACATTAGCCCTGTGGCTCTGCTCCTGGTTTCAGGCTCACAGGGGGCGGCAGGTCTCCAACTCCACAGGGGGTGCTAGGGTTCAGGGCGCCCCTTGGCTTTAGCTTCAGCAGGGGGAGCAGGACATGCCAGTGCTCAGGGCGTTAGCTATAGGGCTGAAACCAGAGCTCTGCTTGTAGCTAAAGCCCTGAGCCCCAGCACCCCCTACAGGGATGAACGAGGAACAGAGGATGGACTTGAACCCTGCACCTCAGCGCTCCCCCAGTCTAAATCCCAGAGCCCTGGCTGTCATGATGGTCAGGGGCCCGAGCTCCCCCTCCCCACTCTCCGCCCAGCTGCCCCTCAGCCCCCCATGGCTACACTCCCGAGGTGGCACTAGAGATGCTGCTTTTTCATCTGCGCTGCTGCCGGACTGAGGACTTGCGGGTCCACAGGATGGCTGGTCAATTTGTAACTCTGGCTTTGTAGCTTTGAGGGTCTGCTAGATGTTGGACGGTCAGGTCCCTGTGCCCAGAAGCGAGTGTGGGGAGGCAGGGGAAGCTGGGCCCTCGCACGTGGGGGGGCTCGGACTGCACTGGTTAATGGAAGTGTCCGTGTCCGGCGGCCATAGGGGCAATGTGGGGGGGATACTCTCCCAGGAACGGGGACAGCAGAAGCAGCTCAATGCTGGCCCACGCAGAGACTCCTTCCAACCGCTCCCTGGAGACCGGTGCCCCTGCCCCACACTGACCTGTTCTGTGATGTACAGCTGGGGCCCATCGGCATAGCGCAGAGTGTAGTATTCAGGGTTTGGCAACGACCACCTGGCGGGGGGAGCATGACACATAAGGCCCCGCCTCTTCCTTTTACCAGGCCCCACCTACGCCAAGGGCGTGATCCAGGGAAAGAAATGAAGATTTGGAGAGGAGCCCCAAGGAGAAGACGATTCCTGCCCTGGGAGCCGCACCGGAATGAGACCAGGAGCAGAGGGAAACTCTGGTAAGGCCTGGACTGGAAGAACCTAGAGGAGGAGGCTGGGATCCAGCCAAGCCTCAGGAGCCTGGAATGCCATGGCACCAGCATGCAGAGCAGAGGCTCCTGCTACCCAGGAGTTCCCGCTCCCTGCTAGAGCCCTGACCTGTTCTGCGTCCAGGCTGGGAAGCCTCGAGGGAGACAATCCACATTAGGCCAGCAGCAAATCCGGTAGGACCTGCAAAGACCAGGCCCAGGAGGGCAACTGCTCCCTGCTTAGCGGTCCCAGAAAGCCAGACTCACCCATCACAGACTTCCTTGATCACAGACGCCAGGGGCCTTTTCTAGAACAGAGCGAGAGAGAGCGAGCTCAGCCGTGGCCCCGTCTCCCAGCCACAGGGAGAAGCTGGTCACTTCCAGTTCCCCAGGCCTCAGCGTGCCCAGAGTCCCTCTCCTGCACCCCACGCCCAGCTCTCACCTGGTCTAGTTCAAGCAGCTGGGCATTGGCTCCTGGCCATTCGACAGCCACTTTCACAATGTCCACAGGAGGCGGCATGGCTCCAGGCTACTCCAGCGCCTTCTGGCACGCGGGAGGCAGCGCCCCTCCCAAACCTGCTGAAAGGGGAGATGGTGAGCAGCTCTTGGGTCTATTTGGGCTCCCCCAGCACTGCAAGGACTATCTTCTGTAGAGCAGGGTCGGCCTTTGGATAGGAGACGTCCAGGTTGTCTGTAGAATGCACCCACCAGTGTTGCCCCATGTGGCATTTGTTCTACCCCATCTCTTTTGGGATCTCAGCCTGCCCCCGGGCCGGTCCCCATCTGATCCATCCTACCAGGTCTTTCATGGGACGAATGCACCGCATTGCAGGGCACAGCCAGCCAGGAAATACTACAGCAAAGAGCACACAGGTTCTGCAAACACCCAGCTAACGCACGAAGGGCCCCCCCTTTCCAATGCAATTCCATAAGAACATCACAACAGCCACACGGGGTCAGACCAACGGCCCACCCAGCCCAGTGTCCTGTCGGCCGGCAGTGGCCAGCGCCAGGTGCCCCAGAGGGAGGGGTCACAACAGGGAATCCTCACGGGATCCCTCCCGCCACCCACCTCCAGACAGACAGAGGCCAGGGACCATCCCCACCCAGCCTGGCTAATGGCCAGTGATGGACCCAACCTCCCTGAGTCTCTCTAGCTCTAATTACCACTGCAGTCCGTGCTTTGGTCGTATAGATTCAGGATCACTACGAGCTCAGTATTCATATTTTGAAATCCGAGGCTCTGTTCCACTACAGATTACTTGGGTATAATTTACATCACTCAGGGTTTGAATAACCTGCACTCCTGAGCAACCTATGTTACACCGGACTGAGCAGTGGACTCGGCAGCATTGCGGCAGTGAGAGCGCTTCTCCCACTGACAGCTTCTGCCGCTCACAGATGCAGGAATGATCAAGCCAACAGGGGAGCTCTGTCCTGTTGGCGTAGAGCCGTGCTCTAGCCACAGGGGCTATTTGGCTAGTTCGCTACAGCAGTAGCACTGGTTAGACACCCTGGACTTAGAGCATCTTCAGCCGAAGGGCTCCAGCTGCGCAGCTGGACTTAGCCTGAGAGACGACTAGGAGAAGACTCCTCGCGTGCTCGCCCGGAGGGAGGTCCAGGCTACTGAGCTCCAGAGGACGGTACTGCAGGCTATGAAGTTGGATGCGCTGGCCGCAGGCACAGGTCCCGCCTGCAGGCCGGCTGCAGCAATATCAGCTCCTTCACAATGACTCTCAGGACGCTCAAGCGGGACTGAAAAGGTCTCTCGTTGGTTTCATTCAGCTGAAGAAGCCAGGAGAGCAGCGCCAAAGAGCGAGAGGGCTGGTACAGCAGAGGCCATAGCAGTGCAAGAGTCCACACCCACAAGTACCTCTCAGCCTTGCCTGGGATGGCCCAAGAGCATGGGTGGGCAAACTGCAGCTCATGGGCACATCCAGCCTGTCAGCCATTTTAACCCAGCACCTGAGCTCCCAATGGGCAGTGGAGTTGGGGGCTTGCCCTGCTCTACACATTCTGGGGCTCCTGGGGGCTCCTGGAAGTGGCAGCATGTCACCCCCTCTGGCTTCTAGACATGCGAAGGACTCCATGGGTGCCCCTGCAGCTCTCATTGGCTGGGAACTGCAGCCAATGGGAACTGCAGGGGTGGCGCCTGTGGATGGGAGAGAGCACACAGAGCCTCCTCGCCTGTGCCTCCACGCAGCAGTGGCCGGAAGGGGACATGTCACTGCTTCCAGGAATTGCTTTAAGAGGTAAGTGTAGCCTGGAGCTTGCACCCTATTCCCCAACCCTAATCCTCCATCCACTGAGCCCCTTTTTCCCAGTCTGCAGCACCCTCCAGCCCAATCCCAGAGCCGCACTCCCAGCTGTAGCGTTCATCCCAACCCCAATTTTGTGAGCATTCATGGCCCTCCAAACAACAGCTGGACCCTGATATGTCCCTCGGGCCTAGAAGTTGGCTCACCCCTGCCAAGGAGTCTCGGTGACCCATTAAGCTAATTGTGGTGGTTGTTGTGTACTTGACACACATTCCACTTGGAGCTGGACAGAGATCAAACCAAAGCTGGGAATGTCTCAGAGACACTTGCTTTATCAATCCACTCACATCTATGCAGCACGGGAGGTCCCAGCCCACTCCTGGCTTGCACCGGTGCCTTGGCATTGCAACACAGAGCAGTGTCACAGTAGGGGCAGGGCTGGTGCCCAGAGGAGAAATCTTAAATGAATCAACATCTTCCATAGAATCTCTATGGATAGTAATTCCCTGCTCTAATAAGAATATAACAGTAGGGATCTATTATCGACCAACTAACCAGGACAGTAATAGTGACTATGAAATGCTAAGGGAGATTAGTGAGGCTATCAAAATAAAGAACTCAATAATAGTGGGGGATTTCAACTATCCCCATATTGACCGGGTACGTGTCACCTCAGGACGAGATGCAGAGACAACATTTCTGGATACCTTAAACGACTGTTTCTTGGAGCAGCTGGTGCAGGAACCCACAAGGGGAGAGGCAATTCTCGATTTAGTCCTGTGTGGCGCGCAGGATCTGGTCCAAGAGGTAACTGTAACAGGACCGCTTGGAAATAGTGACCATACTACAATAACATTTAACATTCCTGTGGTGGGAAGAACACCTCAGCAGCCCAACACTGTGGCATTTCATTTCAAAAAGGGGAACTATGCAAAAATGAGGAGGTTAGTTAAACAGAAATTAAAAGGGACAGTGACTAAAGTAAAATCCCTGTAAGCTGCATGGACTCTTTTCAAAGACACCATAATAGAGGCCCAACTTAAATGTATACCCCAAATTAAAAAACATAGCAGAAGAACTAAAGAAGAGCCACCGTGGCTTAACAGCCATGTAAAAGAAGCAGTGAGAGATAAAAAGGCATCTTTTAAAAAGTAGACGTTAAATCCTAGTGAGGTAGAAAGGAGCATAAACGCTGCCAAATTAAGTGTAAAAATGTAATAAGAAAAGTCAAAAAAGAGTTTGAAGAACAGCTAGTCAAAAACTCAAAAGGTAACAAAATGTTTTTTAGTACACCAGAAGCAGGAAGCCTGCTAAACAACCAGCGGATCCATTGGACAATAGAGATACAAAAGGAGCATTTAAAGACAATAAAATCATTGTGGAAAAACTACATGAATTCTTTGCTTCAGTCTTCAGGGCTGAGGATGTTAAGGAGACACCCAAACCTGACCCGTCCTTTGTAGGTGACAAATCTGAGGACTTGTCACAGATTGAAGTGTCATTATAGGAGGTTTTGGAAGTAATTGATCAACTAAACAGTAATAAGTTACCGGGACCGGATGGCATTCACCCAAGAGTTCTGAAAGAACTCAAATGGGAAATTGCGGAACTATTAACGATGGTTTGTAACCTATCCTTTAAATCAGCTTCTGTACCCAATGACTGGAAGATAGCTAATGTAACACCAATATTTTAAAAGGGCTCTAGAAGCGATCCTGGCAATTACAGACCGGTAAGTCTAACATCAGTACCAGGCAAATTAGTTGAAACAACAGTAAAGAATCTATTAGAGTTCTTTGAAGGGGTGTCACATTACCGAATTGGAGGGAAGCAGCCAGATCGCTGCTGCACCCCTAGGTGGGGGTGTTGGCCCCAGAAATTGGTATAAAAGGGAGCCATGTGGGGTATTGAATGGGAGCTTGTTGTTTTCTGATCCTGTGTACACTGTTTATGTGAGTGTATAATGTCTGTGTGTGTAGATAGGAATCTGTAATCTGTGTGGAAGCTGAATATTTCTTGGAATGTGGTTAAGCATTGCTATGGACAGGCTGAGTAGTGAAGCCCTGTGGAACAATGGCACTTGATGGGCCAAAGACACACCTAAAGCAGGAGGGCGGAGACCTAAGAGCTGCCAGCAGAGAGAGGCTGAGGACCAGGTGACCGGCTGAGACCAGAAGAGGCTAGGAAGGAGGTATAAAGAGGCCATGTGGTCGATGCCATTTTGTTCTCAGCTCAGCACTTCATCCCAGAGGCAGCACTGCAGGGATTGAAGAGCCCGGAAGACCTGTGAACACATCCTGATCGCAGGATGTGCAATAAGAACTTTTAAACCAGCAGCTGTACATCTCTGCTAGAGCCTGCATCGAGGACTGGGAGATTCGGTGCATGTAACGTACTGTACTTTAATAACCTTACTCTCAGGCTTTTCTTTCTTGTAATAATAAACCTTTAGATATAGATTCTAAAGGATTGGCCCAGCGTGATTTGTGGGTAAGGTCCAGAGGGTAAATTGACCAGGGATCTGTGGCTGGTTTCTTGGAACCGGACAGAACTTGTTCGGGGTAGGTGGGATTGGGTGCTAGGACCCCCCACCTGTTTATGAGGCCCGGGGCCATCTGGGGCACGGATATTGCTGGGGTGTCAGAGGGGTTTTGCTCGTGAGGCTTCAGGCAGGCAGCTGAAGCGCTCTGTGGGACTGGTTTGTGGCCTGTTTGGAGAGGTCACCAGTCTGGGGGCTGTAAGGAGCCCCGGATTTGAGCAATTCGCCCTGAGCGGACGCCCTCAGCTGTGCCCAGACACGGCCCGGTCCGTCACAAGGGGTCAACAAACATGTGGACAAGGGGATCCAGTAGATCTTCTGTTCTTAGATTTCCAGAAAGCCTTTGACAAGGTCCCTCATCAAAAGCTCTTATGTAAATTAAGTTGTCATGGGATAAGAGGGAAGATCCTTTCGTGCACTGAGAACTGGTGAAAAGACAGGAAACAAAGGGTAGGAATAAATGGTAATTTTCAGATTGGAGAGGGGTAACTAGTGGTGTCCCCCAAGGGTCAATCCTAGGACCAGTCCTATTCAACTTATTCATAAATGATCTGGAGAAAGGGGTAAGCAGTGAGGTGGCAAAGTTTGCAGACAACTCTAAACTGCTCAAGGTAGTTAAAACCAAAGCAGACTGTAAAGAACTTCAAAAAGATCTCACAAAACTAAGTGATCGGGCAAGAAAATGGCAAATGTAATGTAATGTGGATAAATGTAAAGTAATGCACATTGGAAAAAATAACCCCAACTAGACATATAATATGATGGGGGTAATTTAGCTGCAACTAATCAGGAAAGAGATCTTGGAGTCATCGTGGACAGTTCTCTGAAGACGTCCATGCAGTGTGCAGTGGCAGTCAAAAAAGCAAACAGGATGTTAGGAATCATTAAAAAAGAGAATAAGACAGAGAATATCTTATTGCCCCCTGTGATGGGGCAGAAACGCCCCGCACTCCGGAGCGTGCGGGGGCCGTATGCCTGGCGGCCCTCGGGACAGGGCGGGGAGTGGCGGAGCTGGACAGCCCGCAGCCCGCCGCCCGAACGGCCCCGTCGCAAGCCACGTGGCGGTGTGCCGGGTGCTTCTGGGCAGCCGCTGCGGCCAGACGTCTGGGTGGCCCCGGGAATCCCGCTGATGTCACGGGTGCCGTGACGTCACCCTATGGCCGCCGCGAGCCGGAAGCGAGCCCACGCCGAGTCGGGCGTGGCCCCGCCCACCGGCCACAGCGCGGAGATTTAAACGCCGGACAGAGGAGGGGGGGGGAGCATTGCTGGCGACCCCCCCCGTGAGAGAACACCGGATGGGCCCAAGGCCGAGGCGGTAAGCTCCGGCTCGGCGGGTAGAACCCAGGTGGGGAGAGGAAGCAGCCCAGGGCAGGCAAAGTGGAGCCTGCGGGCTGGCGCGTTTCAGCTAAGGCCCCGCCAGCTGGACAGGACAAGCTTGATGTCCGTGTCCTTAGGGCCCTGGGCTGGGGTCCGTGAGAGGGGGTGGGCCTGGACCCCCCCCTCTCCATGTGGGAGGCGAACCAACCAATATTGTGAAAGAGACATAGGAGACTATTAACACAATTAACTGGGACGCCGTGGGGCAATCGTTAGGGTGACGGGTCCACAGGGCCAGAAAGGGGGTGAACAAGTGGAACACACCCTACGGGGGTACGGGGATGGCACGTTTACACCCCCTATATAAATCCATGGTACGCCCACATCTTGAATACTGTGTACACATGTGGTCTCCTCATCTCAAAAAAGATATACTGGCATTAGAAAAGGTTCAGAGAAGGGCAACTAAAATGATTAGGGGTTTGGAAAGGGTGCCATATGAGGAGAGATTAAAGAGACTGGGACTTTTCAGCTTGGAAAAGAGGAGACTGAGGGGGATAGGATAGAGGTCTGTAAAATCATGAGCGGTGTGTAGAAAGTGAAGAAGGAAAAGTTATTGACTTGTTCCCATAATACAAGAACCAGCGTCCACCAAATGAAACTAATGGGCAGCAGGTTTAAAACAAATAAAAGGAAGTTCTTCTTCACACAGTGCACAGTCATCTGTGGAACTCCTTGCCTGAGGAGGCTGTGAAGGCTAGAACTATAACAGGGTTTAAAAGAGAACTAGATAAATTCCTGGAGGTTAAGTCCTTGAATGGCTGTTAGCCAGGCTGGGTAAGGAATGGTGTCCATGGCCTCTGTTTGTCAGAGGGTGGAGATGGATGGCAGGAGAGAGGTGGTTTGATCATTACCTGTTCGGTTCACTCCCTCTGGGCACCTGGCATTGGCCACTGTCGGCAGACAGGACACTGGGCTGGATGGACCTTTGGTCTGACCCTGTCTGGCCGTTCTCAAGGCTTGACAAACGGTGGCGAAATCTACTCGCCAGCCCCACACTGTGCATGCGCAAGACCCGCATTGTGCATGTGTGCGCCGCTGGTGAACGGGGCGACCGGCTGAAATCTACTCCCCACGGGCGAGTAGATTCACTCATTTGTCAAGCCCCGGCCAGTCTCATGTTCTTATGAGAAGTGATTTTCAGAGAAGAGGAAACAAATGAACTTGTTACCAGGTTACAGCTTCATGCTGCAAAAAGAGCAGGGTTGGGGGGGGGGGGCTGCAGGTGCGGCAGTGAGCTCCCTGGCCCTGCCCTGCCAAGGCTGCCTGAGTAACGGAGGTTAGGGACAAGGATGTTAAATATCGACCAACTGACTCATCGACTAGGCGACTACTGTATCTGATTAGTCAATAGGGTGCTTTCCCCTAGGGCTGTTGCTGCACTTCAAAGGCGAAAACGCCATGTGGAGCCTGGGTCAGCCGGGGACTCCCTCGCTGACCCCGGGCTCTATGCGGCGCCGCCACTTTGAAACACTGCGGGGAGCCTGGGGACACCCCAGCTGGCCTCGGGCTGCATGTGGCGTTTCAAAGCCGCAGCGCCGCATGGAGCCTGCGGTCTGGCCTCCAGCTGCAAACAGCGCTGCCGCTTTGAAGTATCCCCCCGATCCCGCCTCTTTCTGACAGAGGCAGCAAGGGGGGAAGCGAGTAGTCGACTGGCCTGCCGACTGGCCGATAAGCAGAGCGTGCGGTTAGGCACAGCTCTAGTTAGGGACTTGTTGTCACGATGTCTGCAGAGCAACTGGGGATGTTCTCTGGTTCATGAGGCTTACCGGTACACTCTCCAGTCCATGGCCTTTCCCAATGAACTCTGGCGGCCGCCAGCCACGATGGGCTTGAGCAGCCCCAGCTATAGTGGGGCCAGTGAGCTGGGCGTCGGGACCCAGGTTCAAACAGTTAAGCGCTATCCAGGGCCGGCTTTAGGAAGTGTGGGGCCCAATTTCCACAGGGCCCCGGCAGCCAGGATATTTTGTTGAGCAAAAAAACCAAACAAAAAACCCCACACCGCATACACAGAAAGACTCACGGCCCCTTTTAATCCCCAGGGCACAGTCATGTCCTGCCTTCCCGCCAAACCCCAGGGCCAACCCCCCTCCACAGCGCAGGGAAACCCGCGGCTCGACTCGCCCCTCCTGCAGCGCTGGGAAGCCGCCGCGGCCCTCCTCCGGGGCCGAGGCCCCCTCCCGCAGCGCTCCTGGCACGCCAGCACGCTTCGGGGGAATCGGTCGAATCGGCCTAAAGCCGGCCCTGGTGCTATTGTTTAACCATTAGTGGTCCCCATCCTTTTGGGCACCGGGGGCAGGGGCCGCTCATGTGCCGCATGCCTGGGGCGCAAGAATGGCTCGGGCCGGCCGTGGTCACTCGGCGGGCGCACAGAAATGCCCCGGCGGGTGCCATGGCGCCCAAGGGCACCGCACTGGGGACCACTGGTTTAACTGATTAACCATTTTAAAATCCCTAAGAGAAATGAACAAGAGGGTCAACCTCAGATCAGAACCAGCAGCAAAACAAACCCCCCTGCAAACGCCACTGCAGGCTGCCAACTTGGATTTGGGTCACGGTGCAGGGGAAATAAGGAGCTTCTGGCTCCCACCTGCCCTCTGTGTGCAGGGAAGGAGCAGCTGAAGGGGGAAAGGCGCAACCTGAGCATTAGGCCCCTTCCCACTCCCAGCAGCTGCAAGTTGCACCTGCTGCTCCGGGGACTTGGAAAAAGATTCAATGCTTCAGAGATGTGAACCACCCCGAGCCAGTCCAGGGGCACAAGCAAGTCCCTAGACACGGCAACAGCAACATCTCCATCCTGCACCCTTCGGGTGGCTGTGCTAGCTACAGACCCGCTGGAACTGTGAGCCAGAGCCACAGGGATGTGGGCAAGCGACCAAGGAGCTTGCGAACAGTGTGTGCTGTGACTGGCTGTGATTGGCAGGTGGAAACTGTTGGCTTCTAATTAAAGTTTGAATTCTAGAAGCCTCTGCTGATTGGCTGAGCCTTGGTAGGGGGAGGGGCTTTATAAGGCAGTGGGCAAGCGACCAAGGAGCTAGCGAACAGGTGAGTGCTAACAGGGAGTTTTGAGGGGGAGTTCGAAGGGGAGAGGGAAGGGCGGGAGGTTCTCTTGCCTTTCTTTTTAAATCCCTTTTCCAGGACAGCAGCGATGGTTGGTGATTGGTCTGCTGTTGTTACCTGCACAGCGTGTGCCATGTTTGTCTTCCTCCCGGAAGAAAGAACGGATTTCATCTGCACCAAGTGCAAGCTGGTCGACATTTTGGAAGAAAAAATTAGAGGACTGGAGGCCCAAGTGTCGACCTTACACTTGATCAGAGAGGATGAAGACTTCCTCGATAGAAGGCAGCAATTGATCCTTCAAGTACGGCAGGCAGAGAAGCCAGAGAGGGCAGTACGGGACCAGGAAGAGAACTGGCAGCATGTAACTTCTAGAAAGGGAAAAAGGCCAGCACGGGAATCCCCCGATGCTATAGAGGTAAGCAATCGCTTTCAAGCTCTCTCCACAGGCTCTGCAGTGCTGAAAGCTCTGGAAGGGACCTCACAAGGAAGAAACCAGAAGGGAACACCATCTACTGGAAGGCATGGGATGCGTAGTCCTACGGATGGGGGTTCCACGGCCACCACCCCCAAAAGAAAACGATGGGTGGTGGTGGTCGGGGACTCCCTCCTAAGAGGGACTGAGCCATCTCTCTGCCGTCCGGACCTGGAATCTCGAGAGGTGTGCTGCTTACCGGGAGCTCGCATTCAGGATGTCACTGAGAGGCTTACCAAGCTGATCAAACCTTCAGATCGCTACCCCTTCCTGCTTCTCCACGTGGGAACTAACGATACGGCCAAGAATGATCTTGAGCGGGTTGCTGCGGATTATGTAGCGCTGGGAAGAAGGATCCAAGAATTTGGAGCGCAAGTGGTGTTCTCGTCCATCCTCTCTGTTGAAGGGAAAGGACTGGGCAGGGATTGTCGAATTGAGGACGTAAATGCGTGGTTGCGCAGGTGGTGTCGCACAGAGGGCTTTGGTTTCTTCGACCATGGGACTCTGTTCCGGGTGCAAGGATTGTTAGGAAGAGATGGGAGCCACCTAACGAAGAGAGGAAGGAGCATCTTCGCGGGCAGGCTTGCAAACCTAGTGAGGAGGGCTTTAAATTAGGTTCATCGGGGGACGGTGACCAAAAGTGGGAAAGTCGGATACCGGGAAGAAATGCAGAGAGGAAGGGGCAAGAAAGGAGGACCCATGTTTCGAATGGAGAAGATAGGACGATCAACTGGTTACCTGAGGTGTTTGTACACTAATGCGAGAAGCCTTGGCAACAAACAGGAAGAACTGGAGGCCCTGGCCCAGACCAAGAAATATGATTTAATTGGGATAACAGAGACTTGGTGGGATGACTCGCATGACTGGAGTGCTGTCATGGAAGGGTATAGACTGTTCAGGAACAACAGGCAGGGGAGAAAAGGAGGAGGAGTTGCACTGTATGTAAGAGAGCACTACGATTGCTCTGAACTCCAGTATAAAGAGGGAGAAAAACCTGTTGAGAGTCTATGGGTTAAGTTTAAAGGAGCAAACAACAGCAGTGATGTTGTGGTTGGTGTTTGCTACAGGCCACCGAATCAGGTGGATGAGGTAGATGAGGCTTTCTTCGGACAATTGAGCGAAGCTTCCAGATCGCAGGCCCTGGTTCTCGTGGGGGACTTTAATCACCCTGACATCTGCTGGGAAACCAATACGGCAGTACACAGGCAATCCAGGACGTTTTTGGAGAATGTTGGGGATAACTTCTTGACACAGGTGCTGAAGGATCCGACCAGGGGCCATGCGCAGCTTGACCTTCTGCTCACAAACAGGGAGGAACTAATAGAGGAAGTGGAGGTGGGTGACAACCTGGGAAGCAGTGATCATGAGATGGTAGATTTCAGGATCCTGACCAAAGGAAGAAAAGAGAGTAGTAAAGTACACACCTTGGACTGCAAAAAAGCAGATTTTGACTCCCTCCGAGATCTGATGGGCAGAATCCCCTGGGATGTTAACATGAAGGGGAAAGGAGTCCAGGACAGCTGGCAGTATTTTAAAGAAGCCTTACTGAAGGCACAGAAAGAAACCATCCCGACACGTAGCAAGAGAGGCAAACATGGTAGGAGACCGGATTGGCTTACAGGGGAAATCCTTAGTGAACTTAAGCACAAAAAGGAAGCTTACAAAAAGTGGAAACTTGGACAGATGACCAGGGAGGAGTTTAAAGGTCTAGCTCGAGAATGCCGGGGGGTTATCAGGAAGGCGAAAGTGCAAATGGAGTTGCGACTGGCTAAGGATGTGAAGGATACAAGAAAGGTTTCTACAGGCATGTTAACAAGAAGAAGGTGATCAGAGAAGGTGTGTGGCCCCTAATGGATGAAGGAGGTAACCTAGTGACCGATGATGTGGGGAAAGCTGAAGTACTCAATGCTTTCTTTGCCTCTGTATTCACGGACAAGGTCGGCTCCTGGACTTCTGCGCCAAGTGACGCAAGATGGGATGAAGATGGACAGCACGTGGTGGGTAAAGAACAGGTTAGGAACTATTTAGAAAAGCTAAACGTACATAAATCCATGGGTCCAGACTTAGTGCATCCGAGGGTACTGAGGGAGTTGGCAAATGTCACTGTGGAGGCTTTGGCTATTATCTTTGAAAAGTCGTGGAGATCGGGAGAAATCCCGGATGACTGGAAAAAGGCAAATGTAGTGCCCATCTTCAAAAAAGGGAAGAAGGATGATCCAGGGAACTATAGGCCGGTCAGTCTTACCTCGGTTCCTGGAAAAATCATGGAAGGGATCCTTAAGGAATCCATATTGAGGGACTTGGATGAGAGGAAAGTGATTAGGAATAGTCAGCATTGATTCACAAAGGGCAAGTCGTGCCTGACCAATCTGATTAGCTTCTATGATGAGGTAACTGGCTCGGTGGACATGGGGAAGTCAGTGGATGTTATATACCTTGACTTTAGCAAGGCTTTTGATACGGTCTCCCACAATATTCTTGCCAACAAGTTAAGGGATTGTGGATTGGATAAATGGACGGTAAGATGGATAGAAAGATGGCTAGAAGGCCGGGCCCAGCGGGTAGTGATCAATGGCTCGATGTCAGGATGGCGGTCGGTTTCTAGTGGAGTGCCCCAAGGTTCGGTTCTAGGACCGGTTTTGTTCAATATCTTTATTAATGATCTGGATGAGGGGATGGATTGCACCCTCAGCAAGTTTGCGGATGACACTAAGCTGGGGGGAGAGGTAGATACGCTTAAGGGCAGAGATAGGGTACAGAATGACTTAGACAAATTGGAGGATTGGGCCACAAGAAATCTGATGAGGTTCAACAAGGACAAGTGTAGAGTCCTGCACTTGGGACGGAAGAATCCCAAGCATAGTTACAAGCTGGGGACCAACCGGTTAAGTAGTAGTTCTGCAGAAAAGGACCTGGGGGTTACAGTGGATGAGAAGCTAGATATGAGTCAACAGTGTGCCCTTGTAGCCAAGAAGGCTAATGGCATATTAGGTTGCATTAAGAGGAGCATTGCCAGCAGATCCAGAGATGTCATCATTCCCCTTTATTCGGCTTTGGTGAGGCCACATCTGGAGTATTGTGTCCAGTTCTGGGCCCCCCACTACAAAAAGGATGTGGACGCATTGGAGAGGGTCCAGCGGAGGGCAACCAAAATGATTAGGGGGCTGGAGCATATGACTTATGAGGAGAGGCTGAGGGACTTGGGTCTGTTTAGTCTGCAGAAGTGAAGAGTGAGGGGGGATTTGAGAGCAGCCTTCAACTTCCTGAAGGGAGGTTCCAAAGAGGATGGAGAGAGGCTGGTCTCTTCCATTTCTATGATTCTATGGATGCTTAGCAGTTGCCCTGGGTGTCAGGGTTTGAGCCCAGGACAGCCAGCACCTGCCCAGGCCTGAATGTCACCTGGTATCTGGGGTTCACACCCCTGTGGTAGCTGGCATGCAAGTCTGTGCTGCCTCTGAAAGATGCTGTTGCTTGGTTCCTCCGGCAGGCAGCAGGCTGCCTGTCTCCCTCCCACAAGGCTGTAGTGTCACATTACTGAGTTGGAGGGAAGCAGCCAGATCGCTGCTGCACCCCTAGGTGGGGGTGTTGGCCCCAGAAATTGGTATTGAATGGGAGCTTGTTGTTTTCTGATCCTGTGTACACTGTTTATGTGAGTATATAATGTCTGTGTGTGTAGATCTGTAATCTGTGTGGAAACTGAAGATTTCCCTGCACGTGGTTAAGCATTGGGCAGGGCCGAGCCTGTGGAGCCTGTGGACATGCTAATTACCTGTGGAACAATGGTTCTCAATGGGCCAAAGACACACCCAAAGAATGGGGGCTGTCCTGAGAGCAGCCAGCAGGGAACACAGAGAGGCTGAGGACCAGGTGACCTGCTGCATACCAGAAGGGGCCGGGAAGGGGGTATAAAGAGGCCATGTGGTCGATGCCATTTGGTTCTTAGCTCAGCACTTCATCCCAGAGGCAGCACTGCAGGGATTGAAGAGCCCGGAAGACCTGTGAACCCATCCTGATCCTAGGATGTGCAATAAGAACTTTTAAACCAGCAGCTGCAACATCTCTGCTAGAGCCTGCATCGAGAACTGGGAGATTCGGTGCATGTAACGTACTGTACTTTAATAACCTTACTCTCATGCTTTTCTTTCTTGTAATAATAAACCTTTAGTTTTAGATTCTAAAGGATTGGCCCAGCGTGATTTGTGGGTAAGGTCCAGAGGGTAAATTGACCAGGGATCTGTGGCTGGTTTCTTGGAACCGGACAGAACTTGTTCGGGGTAGGTGGGATTGGGTGCTAGGACCCCCCACCTGTGTATAGGCCCGGGGCCATCTGGGGCACGGATATTGCTGGGGTGTCGGAGGGGTTTTGCTTGGGAGGCTTCAGGCAGGCTGCTGAAGCGCTCTGTGGGACTGGTTTGTGGCCTGTGTGGAGAGGTCACCAGTCGGGGGCTGTAAGGAGCCCCGGATTTGAGCAATTCGCCCTGAGCGGACGCCCTCAGCTGTGCCCAGACACGGCCCGGTCCGTCACATGTAGTTACTAACCACGTGACGTGGACCCCAGCTCCACCACTTGCTTTCAGGCTTGGAGATGTCAAGCAGCCCAGGGGAGATTGGAACGGTCAGAAAAAACAGGAAAGACCAGGCACTGCTTGAGCAACCAGTCCCCAGCCCTGGGTCCCTGGCTCCGAGAGCAAGAGGCAGTGTCAATCACAGCCGCAAGAGGAATCCCAGGGATGATTTCCTGGGGCTCCCGGGCAATGGAGCCTGGGGATGCTGAAGAGAGGCTGGCAGTCTTTGCCGCAGAGGTCCTGCCCTAGGCTGAGAGCGTGCTAGGCACCCACTTGCCTGCCGCCTGTGAGAACGTCCTACTCCAGGGCAGACTGCGGGTCACTCCAGAGGGCTCAAGAGGCCTTGGTCTACATCCACGGAGAGAAGAGGGTGTTTCTGTATGAGCAGGAGTCTCTCGAGAGGCGTGTGCGCAGTCTGGCTTCCGAAGGGATGCTGTAGGGCAGTGGGCACCAGCCGGTCGATCGGGATCCGCCGGGAGATCCCGGAGCCTCCGACAGGGGATCCTGACTGGTCTGGCCAAGCGGATGTCAAGTGCCAGCACTTCAGCCCCTCTCCCCACCACTACTGCACATCGCCTGCCCCTCCCCCTGGGGAGCCTCCTGCTTTCTGTGCAGGGCAGGGGAGGGAGGGGCAGCGCCGATGGCCCCTCCCACTCTGTATCCTTTCTCCACAGAGCAGAGAGGGGGCACAACAGGACCTGAGATAGAGTTTGCTGGTTGCTTTAGGGAGTGGGCCAGGGCCAGGGCCAGGGCAGGGGTGAGCCTGCCTTCGCCCCACTGAACCCCCACCCAGGAGCCACCAGCAGTGCCAAATTTGTACCCCAGTCATGAACCCCCTCCTGCACCCCAAGCCCTTATCCTAACTCTGAGCACCCCTGCATCCAAACCCCCTTCCAGAGCCTGCACCTAGAACCCCCCCTGCATCCACCTGCCTGCCCCCAGAGCCCCTCGCATGCTCCACATCCCTCAATCCAAGACCAGAGCCTGCGCCTAGAACCCCCCCTACATCCACCTGCCTGCCCCCAGAGCCCCTCGCACGCTCCACATCCCTCAATCCAAGACCAGAGCCTGCGCCCCAAGCCTCTGCCCCAGCCTGATGAAAGTGAGTGAGGATGGCGTGAGCAGGGGCAGGGCCTTGGAGAAGGGGTGGGAAGGAGGCGGGGCAAGAGTATTTATATTTGAGGTAGATCTTGGATTGTGCCTAAATTCAACAAGTGATCTTGTGCTCAAAAAGGTTGGAGACCCCTGCTGTGGGGCAATACTGCCCATATGCGCCCCACCTGGAGATGGGGATGATCGCCTGGGAAGACCTGCTAATCCACAGCCTTTGCCCTGACCGACTGCCTTGCCCCACTCAGAACCAGCCAGCTGCTTCACTCCCCAGCTTAACACACTCACTGCACTAGCTGCAGCTCTTCCTGCCCTAGTAGAAACTTCTGGCTCAAAAGCCAGATTCCTAGGATTTCCCTGGTTCAGGGCTCTAATAATCAGTGTGTGTGGAGGGGGAAGGAAGGGGGGGGCTCCTGGACATAGAAATGGAGGATGTGGGGACTCAACTCAGCATTCCCAAGTGGGCCTGGAAAAGCTCAATTTTAATGCCACAAGTACCACTGCAAACTCCCCCAAGCATCCATCAGATCCGAGTGTCCCCCCTCCCCTGCCCTGGAGCCCAAAGCAAGCAGCCTTCCAGCCGGAGGGTTGCAATGAGAAGCTGCCTGCTGCACCTGCAGAGTCTCTTCAGAACACCACAGGCTTCGGGAAGCCTGAGTTCCAAACCAAGCTGGGGCTTCAGACACCAAAGTCCTCAGGAAGGAGATGGCTGCTCTCCACACAGGAGTCCCATCCGTCTCCTCCCCACGACACGGGCCCATCCCACCCAAAACCTGCTGTGATGAAATACATGCAGCCCGTCATGCCACGTGCTGGTCACACAAGCAAAACCCAACTTCACTGATCTCTCCAGCCTTCACTCTGCAACAAGAGCTGTGCAGCCCCACAGGAGCAGAACAGAAAAGGCCACATCTGCTCTGCTGGCAGGAGCTAGGGCGAGGCAGAAACAGAGCCAGCGGTGGGCATTCCAACAACAAAACCGACTGGCGTTTGCTTTTCTAGTTAACATCTGCAGCTCACGGAAACCCCAAATATCCTGGGTGCAAAGTGCATTGCTAAACCCTCCCTTCACAAGTACAACCCACAAGTCACAGCTGCTCTGATGGGGTGGAGCATTGGAGTGACCAGTGAGATCTCCGCAAATGGAGGAACCTCGCATGACAACCATCATTGTCTGGAAACAGCTGCTCTGACCCCAAGACAGCCAAACCAACTGCTACTGGGGTAGCCCTGGGCAGCAATCCCTGGTTGGAGCAGCTGCAGTCTGCCAGCCCCCAACAACTGGTGCTGCTGCTCCTAGGAGCGCCCCAGCAGCAGCTCCCCCTGGAATCTCTCCCATGCCCCCTAAGCCTCCCTCCAGGGTTTAAGCATGGGTATTTTTAGTATCAGTCATGGGCAGGTCACAGACCATGAATTTTTGCTTATTGCCCATGAACAGTTTATGACTTTTTTAAAAAATACCCATGACTAAACCATGGCCTTGTGGATAAATCTCTGTAACATTTCCATGTAACCATGTATCATTCTCATATAACTTTGTATTAAGAGAAACTTTGTAAGTCCTTTTATAGAGATAGATCTGGTCCTTGTATATATATCTGTGTGTCAAGCCTTCTTATAGAATCCCTTGTATTAAGAGAATCCTTGTATCCAGTCTTTTCCACAGAAACTTTGTATCAAGCCCTTTAGGTTATAGCAGTGGTCCCCAACCTTTTGAGGTTGTCGGGCGCCAGGGGGCATGGCCGTTCGCCCGCCGGGCGCCAGGGGGTGGGGACACTTGTGCGCCCGGGGGCGCCCCCCCATAGCCGCATGCCTGGGGGCGGCCCCCCATAGCCGCATGCCCGGGGGCGGGGCCCCCCCATAGCCACACGCCCGGGGCCGGCGCTCCTCCCCCCGCAAGCGCCGTGCGCCCGGGGCCGGCGCTTCCTCCCCCCCGCAAGCGCCGCGCGCCCGGCGCTTCCCCCTCTTCCCCCCGCAAGCGCCGCACACCCGGGGCCGACGCTCCCTGCAAGCGCTGCACCATGTGCCCGGGGCCAGGCCAGCCCCGAGCACCTGGCGGGCACATGCAAATGCCCCCGTGGGTGCCATGGCGCCCGCGGGCACCGTGTTAGGGACCACGGGGTTATAGCAACTGTTCTCACGCTTTCTGGGCTCCGGAGCCCTTTACATGCGTAAAAAAATCTATGCAGAGCCCCATCGGTCCACCAATTGTATGTGTCGTACCTATCGATGTTTCCAGTTTGTCAACCTCACAGAGCCCCTGGAGGTGTCTTGTGGAGCCCTGGGGCTCCGCGGAGCACAGTTTGAGAAACACGGTGTTACAGAAATATAGGCCTTAGAAATAGTTAAGATAAAGAAAAACGTCTTTTGCTAGGAGTAGACTCGATCTCTCCTGTTTCATGGATGGCCCTGTTGAAATGAACGAGGTGTGAACGGAGAAGGAGTGAAAGGGGAGCACCTCCAGCAGCAGTTACAAGGGTGGAGAGGGGCTGGGAGCCAGACCCAAGGATAAGACGACTTGTGAAGTGAGCTCACTGAAAAGAAGACCGGACATAGAGATGCCCTGGGAGTCCAGCAGCAAGTGCTGCCCTTGGAAGGACCCTCTCTGAAGCAGCATTAGGAAAGGCCAGGTGATGACTAACAGGCTGCATGAAAGGGATAAATAGGAGGCATCTTGCAGTGGGACTCTGGGTTTTCATCTTGTCAACACGGGAGCATCGATCCGGATCGGCAGAAGCCCGGCTCCACCCCTCCCCCATCTAACTCACCTGGCCAGTGCAGTGACACGGAGCAACTACTGGTAACAACAAGACAGAGAGGGAGGGAGGGAGGGGGAGAGAGAGAGAGAGAGTGCGTGTGCGCGCGCATGCATGAGTGTAATGAATCCTATGCATATCATAGAATCATAGAATACTAGCACTGGAAGGGACCTCGAGAGGTCATCGAGTCCAGTCCCCTGCCCCCATGGCAGAACCAAATACTAGACCATCCCTGATAGACATTTATCTAACCTGCTCTTAAATATCTCCAGAGATGGGGATTCCACAACCTCCCTGGGCAATTTATTCCAGTGTTTGACCACCCTGACAGGTAGGAACTTTTTCCTAATGCCCAACCTAAACCTCCCTTGCTGCAGTTTAAGCCCATTGCTTCTTGTTCTATACTCAGAGGCCAAGATGAACAAGTTTTCTCCCTCTTCCTTCTGACACCCTTTTAGATACTTGAAAACGGCTATCACATCCTCCCTCAGTCTTCTCTTTTCTAAACTAAACAATCCCAATTTTTTCAGCCTTCCTTCGTAAGTCATGTTCTCTAGACCTTTAATCATTCTTGTTGCTCTTCTCTGGACCCTTTCCAATTTCTTCACATCTTTCTTGAAAAGCAGTGCCCAGAACTGGACACAACACTCCAACTGAGGCCTAACCAGCGCAGACTAGAGCGGAAGAATGACTTCTCGCATCTTGCTCACAACACACCTGTTAATGAATCCCGGAACCATGTTTGCTTTTTTTGCAACGGCATCACACTGCTGACTCATATTCAGCTTGTGGTCCATTATAACCCCAAGATCCTTTCTGCCGTACTCCTTCCTAGACAGTCGCTTCCCATTCTGTATGTGTGAAGCTGATTGTTCCTTCCTAAGTGGAACACTTTACATTTGTCTTTATTAAACTTCATCCTGTTTACCTCAGACCATTTCTCCAATTTGTCCAGATCATTTTGAATCATGACCCTATCCTCCAGATTAGTCGCAACTCCTCCCAGCTTGATATCATCTGCAAACTTAATAAGTGTACCTTCTATGCCAATATCTAAATCGTTGATGAAGATATTGAACAGAGACGGTCCCAAAACAGACCCGTGCGGAACCCCACTAGTTATACCTTTCCAGCAGGATTGTGAACTGTTAATAACTACTCTCTGAGTATGGTTATCCAGCCAGTTATGCACCCACCTTATAATAGCCCCATCTAAGTTGTATTTGCCTAGTTTATTGATAAGAATATCATGAGAGACCGTATCAAACGCCTTACTAAAGTCTAGTTATACCACATCCACTGCTTCTCCCTTATCCACAAGACTCATTAACCTGTCAAAAAAAGCTATCAGATTGGTTTGACATGATTTATTCTTTACAGATCCATGCTGGCTCTTCCCTATCACCTTGCCACCTTCCAAGTGTTTACAGAGGATTTCCTTTATTACCTGCTCCATTATCTTTCCTGGCACAGAAGTTAAACTAACTGATCTATAGTTTCCTGGGTTGTTCTTATTCCCCTTTTTATAAATGGGCACTAGATTTGCCCTTTTCCAGTCTTCTGGAATCTCTCCTGTCTCCCATGATTTTCCAAAGATGATAGCTAGAGGCTCAGATACCTCCTCTATCAGCTCCTTGAGTATTCTAGGATGCATTTCATCAGGCCCTGGTGACTTGTAGGCATCTAACTTTTCTAGGTGATTTTTAACTTGTTCTTTTTTATTTTATCTTCTAAACCTCCCGCCTTCCCACTAGCATTCACTATGTTAGGCACTCCTTCAGACTTCTCAGTGAAACCAAAACAAAGAAGTCATTAAGCATCTCTGCCATTTCCAAGTTTCCTGTTACTGTTTCTCCCTCCTCACTGACTAGTGGGCCTACCCTGTCCTTGGTCTTCCTCTTGCTTCTAATGTGTTTATAAAAAGTCTTCTTGTTTCCCTTTATTCCCGTAGCTAGTTTGAGCTCATTTTGTGCCTTTGCCTTTCTAATCTTGATAAAGTGTTGATATGATCTATGTATGTTCAATAAATGCGGTGTGTTGCCTTATCACCTCTGAAAAAGATCCCATGTGCTTCTTTTAAGCGCAACATTTTGGTGGAGAATTGGGAAAGGGGAAAGGTACTACAAGCATTTACAGGGTAATGAAAGAAAAAGTATTGAGAAGTATTTGAAATTGATCGATCATTAAGGTGTGCATACCCCCGGCTGTAGAATCTGCAGGTTAGGAAGAAAGATTAGAGTCCTTGTTTCCCCCTCACTGGGTGAGGGTGCGAGGAGAAACTGGTGAAGAAATTGTTTTGAGGTCTGTATCCTCAGCTGTAGAGTCCTGAGAATTCAGGAGGCTTAGGATCCCTGCCCCAGCCCACAAACGGGTGTAGTCATTGGTATGAGATACCCTCAGCTGTAGAATCCCGAGACAAGGACGGCGCTTAGTGCCTCCAGTCATATTGTGGATTTGCAACACTGTGTGTTGGAGATATTCGCTTATAGCACTGTGTGCTGGGAACGTTTAATTTGTAACACTGTGGGAGGCTTTGTAACATCGTGGGAGGTTTTGTATACTGTGACATATTTTGTAACATTGTGGGCTGGGTATATTTTTAATAATGTTTAGAAGAAAGGAGTTGGTGTAAGGGAGGGTGCTGTAACCCCTAAAAGAGAGGGAGAACAGGAAAAACTGAATTATATAAAAGAAGAGACTCCTTTTAAACAAACCCTGCATAAATTCGGGCATAACCTGTGGACGGAACAGGCTCTTGCTGACGTCCACACTATTGCAGATGTAGAAGACAAATTTGCTAAATACCTTATAGTGTACAAACCTTCGTCCTCCAGTAAAAAGGAGTCATCTGCAATCTGGTAACTATGGAAAGCTCGTAATGAGCTGTTTCTCCACATAGCAGATTGTAAAATTGAAAATGAAACTCTCCGCTGTGAGGAAGGGAGATGGAGAACCATGTGTAATGGGACACAAAGTCAAGTCAATATTTTAAGGGAAGAATGCAGGAAACTAAAACAACAAAATCAGGAGTTACAAGAATTGGCAAGTATAGGGGAAAAATTAGAAAAAGAAAAGCAGGTCCTACAAGGGATGATAAAAAAATTGACTTTAGGACAAGGGCTCCCTTAGATCATAACCGATGTGGCACAATCATTAAAAATCTAAGACAAAAACTGGGATTTGCTGTACATCAGGTAGCTGCAGTCACCTTGGAGGGGTGGGAAGATACTGACAGCATTCCCCCAGCCACAACAGCAATAAGCACCTTAGAAAACACTGTGGCTGCTATCTAGTGAGAAACTGTATTGCTGTGTCTACATTGGCACCCTTTTCCATAAAAGGGATGCTAATGAGACACTTTGGAATTGCAAATGCCACGGGGGATTTAAATATCCCCCGCGGCATTTGCATGAACATGGCTGCTGCTTTTTTCTGGCTCGGGGCTTTGCCGGAGAAAAGCGCCAGCTTAGACGGGATCTTTTGGAAAATAAAGCCTTTTCCAGAAGATCCCTTATTCCCGATTTTAAGAGGAATAAGGGATCTTCCGGAAAAGGCTTTATTTTCCGAAAGATCCGCGTCTAGACTGGCGCTTTTCTCTGGCAAAGCCCCGAGCCGGAAAAAAGCGGCAGCCATGTTCATGCAAATGCCGCGGGGGATATTTAAATCCCCATGTGGCATTTGAAATTCCGACTGGTCTCATTAGCATCCCTTTTCCGGAAAAGGGTGCCAGTGTAGACACAGCCCACCAGTTAGCCATAGCGGGAGACTGACCACAACTCTCACTACGGAGAGTCTGGGGAGTTCCGTGGAATAATTAGCTGAGTACCAATAAACGAGCAGACTTACATGCTAGATGTAATGGCTGCTTTTGGTGCACAGATGGGCAAAAGAGAGTTGTTGGCTCAAGTCGTGCTGGCTGCTCAGGACACAGATGAGGACCTGGACACCTATCGAGTCCGTTGGGGTCTGATGCAGATTGTTTCTGGCCCTGTCCCTTCTGGGGGCGTGCATACTATCGATGACGTCCCTTTCTCAGTAGAAGCCTTACAGCAAGCTGCCGCTAGTTTTACTCCATTTTGTGCTGGGAAATTAGGTGTGTGGCAAGACAGCCACCCTGCTTCCTTAAGGGAGCTACGGGCCATGGGGAGGCAAATCACTGCCGACAGGGGCCCGCCACCCACTATGAAGCAGGAGAAAGTAGCGCATACTGCAGCCCTGGAACCTGCTGTTACCTATTCTAATGAGAGTGGCAGCTGGGGAATCTCCAGCGTGCAGGGTGGGAGTCCAAAGGAATCTCGGGGTTGTGGTGGCAGAGACGACGAGCAGGAGAGAGGTTGTACCCTGACACCCAGAAAGCTGCTCTCACCCTAACACACACGCACGAGGGGAAGGCAGAAAGGGGGCTGTGCCCACAAAAGCTCATGATGCCATTGCCATGGCTTGTGAGTCTATAAAGTGCTACCAGACCATTGGTTGTTTTCTAAGTTGACTCTGTACAGGCGGACTCGGCTCCCCCCTGCAGCCTTTAGAAACAGTGAGGTTAGGAAATGGGTTCGGAGGACCCTAATGCAGCATGGGGCAAACCGTACCCAGCGGGATCGGGCACCTACACCACATCTCCTAAGGGAAGCCATATGATCAATGTCTCCTAAGGAGGTGGCTGGTGTAACCCCAGTGCGCCCTCGGGCCCTCTGCCATCCCCCCATAATGAATAGGGGGTCTCGTTGGACCATGAACCTCTGTCAGTAGGAGCCCAATATTGGAGGTTCATTGGCAGAGTCTCCTGGGGTTCAGGAGGGAGACTTCGCACCAGTGTCCAGCAGGGAACGTGGGCTCCTACTAAAGCTCTAATTGACATGGGAGCAGCAGTCTCCCTCGTTAAAAATGCACTTACATTAGGGGGAAAGTAAGATTGGTCACTTTACAGTCATTCCAGGGGAAGGCTCGTGTAGGGTGGGGGTCCCCTCTTCGGTACAAGGCTGGCAAACCCCAGACATGACTGATGGCTATTTAAAATTAGTGATCTCACTGCTGTGCCCCAGGAGATATTGTGGAAGCTGGAGCTGCTGCCACCACACTCTGGCAGACACAAAGGGGGAGGTGGGACGTGGCAGCACTCACTGAATCACAACTGAGGGAATGGAAGTCTAAGTTTGTGGAAAATAGAGGCATGTGTGACAATGGTTGGGGATTTGGTGCCCCCCCAAAGCAATACCCCTTTCCTAAAGGTTACAACAAATAATCCAGGACTTAGAACAGCAGGGGGTCATTCGGAAAACTCACTCCCCTGCATGGCCAGTTCTCAAGGCAGATGGCAAGCCCTGGTGTTGAGCTACTGACTACAGGCGCATTGACAGGCACAATCCCTGTGGCCCCTCCTGGAGCAGATACGACAAGTAATTCAAGAGGTGCAGGCTACATCAAGATACCTCTCAGTCATTGGCCTGGCTGACTGTTTCCTTGCCATCCCATTGCACCCAGACTCACAGGACAGATTCGCTTTCACTGTAAATGGGCAACAATGGACTTTCCAGTGTTTGCCCCAAGGCTTCCATAACAGTCCAGCAATAGCTCACAAACACGATGCTGAGATGCTAGACCATCTCAGTCCACAAGACCGGCCCTTTGTCTTCTCTTCTGTGGACGATATTTTAGTTTTGGGGGAACTGAGGCACAGGTACAACAATTAACTGAGACGGTTTTGGCTCTGATCCAAGAAACTGGTTTTAAGGTTAGCCTAGAAAAAGCCCAGTGGGTCCGGTCTCAAGTGACCATTCTGGGCATTGTTATAGGAAGGGGAGAGAGGCAGGCGGACCAAGGGAAAGTAAGAGCCCTGATAGAAATGCCTGCTCCTACTGACCAACACTCCCTGCAGGTCCTGCTGGGAGGATTGAATTTCTTAAGACCCCATCTTTACAAATATGCTGAGAAGACCCCATCCTTATGGAAGCTGCTACAGAAGGAGGCCCAGTGGGAGCGGGGACCAGAGCAAGAAGAGGCTCCGAGGGTGCTTACACAAAAAGCCTTGACGGCTCCGCTCTGAGGTTCCTGGACGAGTCCCAGCCTTGTAATCAGACTAGCAGCTACCGATCTGGCATTAGCAGCTTCTCTACTTCAAAAGAATGAGGAAGGCAAACCTAGGAAATGACAGGGGCCAGAATTCAACATTGACCGGTGGGAGAGGGAATGCCTGGCAGCGGTCTGGGCGGTACAGTCCTTTGAACCCCTGACAGGAGCACCCCCTCACAATCCAAATCACCCACAAACCATTAAAGTACATTCTGTCAGGGAAACTGCTCGGGGCAAGGCCTCAACACTCGCATGGCTCAGTGAACGCTCATCTTGCTAACCAGAGGAGTCGCTACAGAGCACGGAGCCTGTGGCTAAACCCGAAAGGCTACTGCAGCTTTACTTGAACAAGGAAGTAAACATGACTGGCCCGAGGTTAGCCTAGAGCAGTTTCCCACCCAGTGGTTCGGGCACCCTCAGGGTACTCACGGGATGTCTGGGAGGTGCATCAACACAACTGACATTTGGAGAAAACTGAATTTTAAGTTTTACAGCGCTTTATTATTTTTGTATTTTTTACACCCAAAAATGTCATCGCCCTCCTGGCTACGATTAAGTTGTTTAAACAAATGTGTTGCAACGGTAGAAAAAAAATGTGTGTCTGAAAACTGTAGGTACTGGGGTTTCTCAAAAAAAAAGAAAAATGTAAGAGGTACTTTATAAAAAAAAGGTTGAGAAACACTGCTCTAAAGCAAAGAGTAGCCTTGATACAGGCATCCCCCTTAGAAGAACTAGATACTGAGAGAGAGACAGTCACGTGTGGTTCACAGACCGTAGCTCAGTGGTAATAAAAGGTATAAGGAAAATTAAATATGAGGCAATCAATTTAGAAGAGGAAATCCTACAGGGCTATTTGGACCATGGGTCAGCACAGCATGCTGAACTCCATACCATACACCAGGTATTACGGCAATATGAGAATGACCCCAGACCTGCGTTCATCTATGTAGACAGTGATTTCTGTGCCAAGGGAATACAGTACTGGATGCATGACTGGGGAAGGAATGGGTGGAAGGCAGCAGACAGGAAGAGCATTGCGTATGGAGAGGAATGGGAATGGATTTACCAGAGTGTAATACAACATCCTGGCTGTCTGAAGGTCAGGCACATAACAGACAGGACACCCTGGAGGCTTTCTGGACTAGCAGAGTGGATGGTTTAGCCCGGCAGTATGATCCAGCTGCAGTTGCAACTAGAAACCAGGCGAGGAAGGTAACAGAGGAGCTGCAGTCCATTGGTGGGTTTATTGATAATGGGCCGGACTCCCCAAACAGAACCCCAGGAAGGCCAGAGAAGCAGGAGTTGGTTAATGGTGCCCACCAATTCATGCATAAGGGAGTGCAAGAAACATTCAGGAGACAGAGCGGTAGCACAGTGAAAGGGATGGAAGATGATGTTAAAACGTGGGTTCAAAATTGCATTAGGTGTGCTCAGGATAAAGCTCGGCCACCACATCACCAATCCCTCGTGCATCCACGATGAGCACAGACTCCACATTGATTACATAGACAAACTGTCACAGAGCCAAGAGGGCTTTCGCTATTTACTCGTCAGCATAGATGCCTTCTCTGGCTGGGTAGAGGCATTCCCCACTAGGCGAAACTCCACCACAGAAGCTGCAAAAACGTTATTCACTGAGGTGGTCTGTCAGTCCGGAACTCCTGAGAGAATAGACTCAGACAACGGGGAGGCATTTGTAAAAGAAATGTTTACCACCTTGTTACAAACCTTGAGCATTAACCAAAAATTTCACATCCCTTATGGCCCTCAATAATCTGGGCAGGTAGAGTGCATGAATCACACTTTTAAAGAAGCCTTAAGGAAAGCTATGAGCAATACTGGGAAAAATTGGCCAGATAAGCTACCTTTAATTTTGGCAGCTATCCATAGTAGCAACCATCTGAGAACAAAAATACAGCCTTTTCAAATCCTGTTTGGACAGCCGATGAGGTTGATGATGGACCCTACACAGATAAGTTCAGGATCTGGGGAAACTAATGCAGTAACACAGCAGCATGATTATTTTCAATGGCTCAAACAATTACAAGAGGACAACTTGACCCTTGCAATATCGGGTTAACCATGCCATTGATAAAATAAATGATACACCCCATAAACAGAAGGCTGGTAACTCCCAGCTCTGGGAGCCAGGAGACCTCGTCATGCATTTAAAACTGGGTAAAAGGGAGCATACTTTAGAATAGGGGTCCCCAACCTTTTGGGGCTGCTGTGCACCCGGGGCAGGGGCTGCGCATGCGCTGGGGCACAAGAATGGCTAGGGCCGGCCCTGGTCACTCGGCAGGTGCACATAAATGCCCCGGCAGGCGCCATGGCGCCCATGGGCACTGGGTTGGGGACCACTGCTGTAGAATCTAAAGGGGTAGCCCTTTGGTGTACCGAATGGATAAAGATGGAAAATTAAAATGGGCTCGTATCTCGCAATTAAAATGGTTTTCTTAAGTTACCAAGAGATGCCTGGAAATGGTACTCGAAGCATGGAGCATTTGGATTCCAATAACTCCGGCAGCAATTCACGCACTGGAACCAGAACAGCAACGGGACTCATGATGGGGAATTCAGTGGTATAACTGGGCCAGTTGGAACACACCGCAGGACATACCAGTGGCCAACACCACACTGCAGGGAATCTTCATACGCCTAGCAGTCCAAGCCTGGGTAAATATCACCCCTGGTGATTATGGATGTATCTATTCTGTATCAGCTCCAGGAGACCCTAGATGGGGCTCCAAGCGAACCTGGTCAGCCTGGAATCCAAACTGTACCCCCTTTTAAACTGGAGCCTAGGACAATAACTCTCTGGGTGAATGAAACGATGTCTGCTGGGAATGTCACCTTTTTTATTATGAATGGCCCAGATCCAGGGACTGTGACATTTCCCCACTTGCTCCAGAGGCAACCCTGAATTCAGGTGCAAGTGGCCCCCATGATCTCTACTCTACAGATCACGATGAGATGGGATAAGAACGAGCTGGCTGGGGTGAAGCCTGAGTGTGCCCCAGACAGTTCCCCCATAGTTGATGTGTGGCATTGGTCATTACTGCGAGAACATATTCCAGGGAGGAAGGCTTGGAGTACAGCAGACACTGTATTAGGGACTGCGACCGGTGTCCTGAGCTCCAGAGAGCTTGAAGCACTAAGAAATAAAGTTAGTGCCATTGAAACCCTTCACTATTCAATAACCGAAGGGCGAGAACATCCAGTCACTCAGTTGGTTCAAACAAGTACAGACACTGTAGATTTCCAATGGCATACCTGGCAACACACAAGCCACCCTTCTGGGCAGAACATGCCACACTCAGAGCCTCTGCAGATAAAACTGCCCTGACTCTATGGTGCACAGAACAACAAACCCTTTCCATCATGCTAATGGATTGGGTGAGGGCTGAGGATAGGATGGTCCCAGCCCCTCTGTTGACACGACATCAAATAACTTATTCTTGCCATGCATTGCTGGATGGTACCAACGTTACATTCTTTCCTTAACGTACAGCAACCGAGCGGGAGCATTTCTGTCCCGGTGCTGAGAGCCCAGGAGGTGCAGACAACTAGGTTGTTTTGGCCACTCTCAGCACTGCCAGTAACCCAAGGAAAACATATTTGGGTTGCCAGACTAGCTGGGACATACATGAATATTAAAGGGGATATAGTGGACCACCGAGGGTGTGAAGAGTTGTCCCCACAACAATGGGTGTGCCCCAAACTCCTCATCTTGGAGGAACCATGAAGAGAAGCCCTCCAAAGCAGAGAATTAGCCACATGTTTTTGGGATGAAATGGATAATTCCACCCCTAAGGTGTATTTTAATGGAAGGAATTGTGTTTGTGTTGTGGGGTTGGAGCCTGTAACATGACAAAACAAGTTTCATTCAGATCCCCCGGTCCAAAAATGTGTGTAATGTCTCCATGCTCCTAAACTGGTTTACTATTTCCCAATACACAAAGAAAAACAAATTGATATAGAAACCTCAGATCTGGTGGACCTCGATCCGGATTTCTCTTTGGGTATTAATTGGACAGGCCTATCCGGGTGGATTTATAATAATGAACAAATTAGTAAATTAATAAAAACCACTCGAAGAAAAAACCAAACCAGAAGTTTGGCCATTCTCCACGAGGGAAAAGAAATACTTAGGGTGGCTGACCAGGCAAGACAATTCAGTATTCATCATTGGCAGGGCTCGACAAACCCCAGCAAGAGCTACTTGCCAGCCCTGCACTGCACACGCGCCAGACCGGCACTGCACACGCATGAAGCGCCAGTGAATGGGGTGCATGGCGTGACCAGCTGAAATCTACTCACCACGGGCGAGTAGATTTAGCGGTTTGTCGAGCGCTGATCATTGATATGATGTTTAAGGGTTGGTCCCCTACCTGATCAGTATTTTTTAATATAATCTTCCATCCTATTGTTATTTTAGTAATAATCTTGGCTATTATTGGGAATCTCCATCTCTGGGGATATTTAAGAGCAGGTTAGATAAATGTCTAGCAGGGATGGTCTAGACAGTATTTGGTCCTGTCATGGGGGCAGGGGACTGGACTTGATGACCTCTCGAGGTCCCTTCCAGTCCCAGTATTCTAGGATTCTACAATTATGCTGGCTCTAATGCTCTGCATGTGCTATTGGATGAAACAAACACATTTTAAATTGAAACCACAGGCTGAGATCATGACCCAGGATGTAGCTTTAGAACAGATCCATAAAATGTAAATGGTGACCACTGAAGAATTGTTCTTGAGAGGTCAAAAGGGGACAGTGTGGATAAATCTCTGTAACATTTCCATAGAAATATGTATCGTTCTCATATAACTTTGTATTAAGAGCAACTTTGTAAGTCCTTTTATAGAGATAGATCTTGTCCTTGTATATATATCTGTGTGTTAAGCCTTCTTATAGAATCCCTTGTATTAAGAGAATCCTTGTATCCAGTCTTTTCCATAGAAACTTTGTATCAAGCCCTTTATGTTATAGGCCTTAGAAATAGTTAAGATAAAGAAAAACGTCTTTTGCTAGGAGTAGACTCGATCTCTCCTGTTTCATGGATGGCCCTGTTGAAATGAACGAGGTGTGAACGGAGAAGGAGTGAAAGGGGAGCACCTCCAGCAGCAGTTACAAGGGTGGAGAGGGGCTGGGAGCCAGACCCAAGGATAAGACGACTTGTGAAGTGAGCTCACTGAAAAGAAGACCGGACATAGAGATGCCTTGGGAGTCCAGCAGCAAGTGCTGCCCTTGGAAGGACCCTCTTTGAAGCAGCATTAGGAAAGGCCAGGTGATGGCTAATGGGCTGCATGAGAGGGATAAATGGGAGGCATCTTTTAAGCACAAGAGTCTTAATTTTTGAGTCCATCCCATGAGAGGGGAAGGGGGGAAAGGCTGGCCAGGAAAAATAATTCAATTAAAAACCATACTGACCTCCCCAGCTCTGTCTGATCAGGCACAACATTTGATCTTCGCTCAAAGATACACACAGAACATTTTGCACTTTATAGGGAGGCTGGCCGGAGGCTGGAATTGACCCTAAGTGCACAGATAGCCCGGTGTCACAGAAATGGGAAACACAAAAGCTCAACAGGAATCACACACCCAGGTAGGTGGGGACCGGCCATTAGGACAACTCGAAAGCAGCCGGAATACTTCTCCCATTTCCATGTACCGTAAGAACTGCCAGGTCCATTCTCTCCCGCACAAGAACACTGCAAGTTCACTCCTTCATGCTGGAGGCAGCCCAGCTGGAGCCACCGTAGGGATCCCTATCCTTCTCAAGGATCTCCTTTGTTAGCTCAAGGAAGGAGCTGGAGACCTGATCCAAACAGGCTGGCCCTGAAGCACAGGACACCAAGCAAGACACCCCCATATAGCTCAGTGTGTTAGCTTGTGGAATTGCCTTACCCAAGAGTTCAATCTGAGAAGCGTTTAGAAAAGCCTGGTGCAGACCACCAGCTGGCCCAGTTGAGACACAGAAGTCGACTGTATAGACGCACACACCTCTCACTCTCTGCTTAAGATGCTGCCTCAGCACATCCACTGTCCTGTTGCCAGGGGCTGCAGCTGCTTGCGTGTTCATGTTCTCTCATTTATGGCAGGGTTTGTCTTAACCCTTCCCTGGCTCTCTGCCTGGAGAGGAAAACACCCGGCTCTCTCCTGTTAACATTGTGCAAGCAGGTCTCAGAGGGAGCTCTCACAAGCTTCTGGTGTCACTTACAAGCTCAGGCAGTAGCAAGACTGACCCAGCTCCTGCAGCAGGGTCTTTTGTCTGAGCAGGTTGGGTCGGAGAACTTAGGGACCATGACCATTGCCAGAAGCAGCAGCGCACCTTGTTCCCTGGCTAGGACCTGCCAGAACATGGAAGGAACCGTTGACATACAACTTGCCTTTTGGGAGCAGGAGAATAATGATGCTTCAGGCCCAGACGTATCTGAGAAAGGACGCCACAGGCTAGCTAGCACATAACCAACTCGGACACTGTTCAGAGCAATACTCACAGCAGCTGTGCTTAGCCAAACAGCTGCCACCCTTTCTCCAGAGCAGTTAGGCTGCTAATGGCAATGTTAGGTCCTATCCCTCCTGCTGCCTCTTCTTGCAAAAGCCTCTTCTGAAGCCAAAAGCTCAGAAAGAAACATTGTTGCTAGTGAGATAACTTGGCACAGACCCTGGTATTTCCTATGGACACTGTGAGTAAGGGATGGACAGCTAACAGCGCACCTAATTAAGGCAGAGATCATACATAAGAACGGCCATAATAGGTGAGACCAAAGGTCGATCTGGTCCAGTATTCTGCAGGGATGTCACTGTGTAGTCGACTAAACGATTAACTGATAACTCTGGGCTTATCGGTAAATCCTTTCAACTACAGAGGCAGCAAGGGTGGGGCATGCATGTATCAGAGGCACAGGGTGACAGGGGAGAGGTGGGAGCTGGTGCCCATGGCGAGCCAGCTTTTAAGCCGGCTCCCTATGAGGGCTGGATGCTGTGGATAGAGGCAGCAACGCAGAGGGTGCGGGAGGCAGGTAGGAGCTGATATGCATGGGGAGCCAGCTTTTAAGCCAGCTCTCTGTGTATGCCCACTGTGCAGAGCCACCTGCTCCCCCCTTGCTGCCTCTCATGGAGGCAGCAGGGGAGGGGAGGCCCAGGAGCCAGTGTTTGGGGGGAGCTGGCTTAAAAGCTAGTTCCCCACGTGCACCAGCTCCATGGGGCTGCCTGCCAACTCCTCCCACCCCATGCTGCTGCCTCTATCAGAGGCAGCAGTACAGGTTGGGGTTAAGGGGGAGGCTGGTCTGTGGGATGCCAGCACAGCCTCTGTCCATGGGGATCTTGGGTCCCATGCAGACAGGGGCCGCTGCAACAGAGCAGCCTCTGTCTGCAGGGAACTCAGACCCCCTTCAGATAGGGGCTGCTGCCGCCCCGTGCTGCTGCCTCTGATACAGGGCAGCAGCGCAGGGTGGTAGGGAGCTTCCTGGAAGCGGGGCCAGGATCGCATTGGCTGCTGGCCCCACTCCTAGGGACTATAGAATAGTCATGTAACTGCTCAAGTATGATGCGGATACACAATTATTCAATGAATTGACATCTAAAATCCCTAGTGCTCTGTCTTCTGACAGTGGCCACGGCCAGGGGCCTCCGAGGGAGTGAACAGAACAGGGAATCACCCAGTGATCCCTCCCCTGCCACCCATTCCCAGCCCCTGACAAACAGGCCGGGGACACCATCCCTACCCATCCTGGCTAACGGCCACTGATGAACCTCACCTCCATGAACTCATCGAGCTCTTTTAAAACCCTTTTATAGTTTTGGTCCTCACAACATCCTCTGGCAAGGAGACCCACAGGCTGACTGTGCACTGCATGATGAATTTTAAACCTGATACCTATTCATTTATCACACAATTAAATTTGTCCTGCCTGACCCATGGTTTCCCAGGTTTGTCCTGCCTGACCCGTGCTTTCCCAGGTTTTTTTGCACATGCACACACACTCTCTACACCATCCTGACTTTCTTTAGAAAACTATTCAGTTCACTGACACAACTCACTCTCTCTCTAAAATTTGTCACCAGCACTTTATGAAATAGTCGGTTGAAGGTTGTAGAGGTATAAGGTGAAGGTGCATGTGCTATATAGGGTATGTCTACACTTGCAACCTATTTCGGAAAAGGGCTGCAAATATAGGCATTCGGAATTGCAAATCAAACCCGAGATTTAAATATCCCGCACTTGATTTGCATCTTCCCGGCCAGGCACCATTTTTTGAAGTTTACAATCCCAGAATAACAGCCCGCATCTACATGCGTCAGTGAAACGGGCGTTCAAAATAAAGCCCTATTTCGAACTACCTGTTAATACCTGTTAATCCTCATTGCAGGAGGAACAACAGGTAGTTCGAAATAGGGCTTTATTTCAAATGCCCGTTTCACTGATGCATGTAGACGCAGGCAGTTATTCCGGGATTGTACATTAAAAAAAAAAAAAATGGTGCCCGGCCGGGAAGATGCAAATTGAGCACAGGATATTTAAATCCCGGGCTTGATTTGCAATTCCGAATGCCTACATTTGCAGCCCTATTCCAAAATAGGCTGCAAGTGTAGACATACCCAGAGAGATCTCTCCAGGCACTCATAAAAATCAACGTCTCAGCATAAGACTTTTTCTCATGCAGGAGAAGTAAGTCTAAAAATATTGTATTGGCATTACTCTGGGTCAGTACCTAAACACAGAAGACTGCTTAACGAAGATGGTCTCCCAAACAGGCTTCACAAAACCAATCCCACCAATGAGAGATACTGTATTTGAAATGGCAATGAAGTTTCGCAGTTAGAAGAAATTCAGCTATATTCAGTAAGATCTCAACTTGGGAACTCTGGGGAAGGAGCACAGGTTGACAGCCATGTGTGTCTATTACTCTCAGACAGTTACTGGTCTCTCATAATGCATTCCATAACTGTAGGATGATTTACAATTTCTGGTGAGATTAAGAGCCCTTCAAAGCCGATCAAAGATGAATTTACTACATGCAAGTACCTCACTGGGGAAATGTCTTCAAATAAAGCAGTGCTGGAAGGGAATCAGCAGAGAAGCTCACCGTGTAAAAGGCTCCTGCTCTAAGTACCACCAAATCTAGATGTCTCCAAATAGAATTCTCCTATTCAAAAGCTCCGTTGCTGTATGGAGGGAGAGCTCTCTGTGTTGCACATGGAATAAAAATGAGGAGAAAGAAAAGAGCAACACAAGAAAAGAAACCACATGGTTGAAATCCCCAAACAATGAATAGCTCCAGCTTCAGAAAATCCTTGAAAATCCAACATACTAGGCGATTCTCAGCAAGTCCCCAGCTGGCACTACCAATAGACAAGCTTCCCACAACAAAGACATGAGGATATGACTAGTAGGGAAACTCACGACGGACTGTTTTCTTGTACAAAGGGAGTGAAACAACAAAAAATAAGGTATCTGGGGAAAGCTTGCGCTGCAGTCTCCACCTTTGGGTTTTTTTTCCCCCCCAATACCTCACATCTCCCTCACCTCAACCCAGAGAGAAACAAAGGGAAACATACTTCTCCTCTGGAGAACTCATCTCACACCCCTCATACACTTAGCTTCCACTAGGCCCCTCCACCTCCTAGCACCCTTACATCTGTCTCAGAGAGGCTGTGTATTAGGATGACCATAAGACTACAATTGGCATCTCTCGTATAACTCTTGACTGCAAAAAAATCCATTCTCTAACGTGGCTGTTTAAACTTGCCTCTTGTGAATTGACTGGGTAAAAAAGACACATATGCCTAGTCATGGATAAAAAGGGAGGAGAGTTAGAAAATGAAAAAGAACAATTCAAACCAGACAGATGGGCAACGAGACAAATGTTATACGTGAGCAGAACTTGGAGTTTGGTACAAAATTCATCTTAAAAAGCTCCCTCCCAAAAACCTCTCTGAGCAAGTGCTGTGCATACTACAACTTCGAGGACGCATAACCATAATGTATGGTACAAATCTACTTCATTAACAGTCCTATTTAAAAGAACTCTGGATTGTTGGCTAGCAAGGGATAGAGCTCTCATCCCTCTCAAAAGCATGTGAAATACTTTGCTTGACTGAGAAGTCAAGCTAACACTCAGAACACAGAACGAATTAAAACTGACCAACTAGACTGAAGCTGCTCCCTACAAGGCTGAACTGTCCAAAGAAGAATTTTAAATGTATTTGAAAATTAATAGGAAGTCACACTCAGGACTGTACAGTTGGGATAAAGTGTGTGACCTGTGCCATGTGTCTTCATTGGAGACAGGAGACGAAGAAAGAAAAATATCAGATCTAATCAAGATAAACCAAGAGCCTTAACAACAGTAATTAAGTACTCCTCAAATGCCAGTCTGTCAGTATTCCTCAAATGGCAAAACACGATATTAACAGCAGACTACAGACGTAGGCCGTAACATTGCAACCAGACCTTTAATACTTCAAAAGGGAGTCATAATGGTATTATCCAATGAGACTGCCACTCAGCGTGACTCCTGGCAAAGGTTGGGACGCTTATCAGCAAAAGGCTGAGTTAACTATGACTTTAATAAAAGGAAGCACCGATTTCTTGATGCTATGCAAATTACAAGACAGATGTGCACCTTGCTAATCTGGCTGTAAGGTGATGTATAACTGAGTATGGTGTGTGCAGTAACGCAAAATTGGCTTACAAACGTTCACACAATGGGGACTAAGCAGGAACATGTCAACACAACCTCAAGAGAGGATGTGAAACGGATGCCTGAGAAATACCACCACAGAAAAAGTAGAGTCTGAGCTCTAATGACTTAGTGAAAGCAACTGGAAACATTCAGACAACAAAGATTCAGCTCAAGCCAGGGACAGGCCTGACAAAGAACTCAGACTTCAGTATAAGAGGAATGTCATAAATCACTGGGTCCAATGCTGATGAAAAATCTTACTGACGGTAACTGTTATCAATGGTTGATGGTAGGGATGTGAACAACTAGGTGCTTTCCCTCCCCTTGCTGCCTTTATCAGAAAGAGGCAGCAAGGGGGATGGGAAGAGGAGGGGGTGCTTCAAAGCAGCAGCACCATGTGGACCCACGGTCAGCTGGGGACTCCCTGGCTCACCCCTGGCTCCATGCAGCGCTGCTGCTTTGAAATGCCGTGGGGAGCAAGGGGCCAGCGGGGGACTGCTTGAGTCCCCTGCTGACCACATACTCTCTCCAGTGTTTTTGCCTTACTGACTAATCGAATAGTCAATGCAAATTGCAATTAATGCATCCAATTAATCTAAATGTAACATCCTTAGTTGATGGTAAACTTGTAGCAGTGCAGGCTCTGTGTTATGTGGTTTTCAGAAAGCTCTCTTGGGGATTTCCACATAAGCCAAGTAGGCCCAGTCTGGCCTGAAGGAGCTCTGAGCCCTCTCAATAGGAAGACCACCTTAGAAACTGGCAAAGAACTGACAGAATGGCTGCTTGTAACCAAAAGAAGAAATAACACTAAATAACTGAGCTGAATAGTTTGCTAAAGAAAGTCAGGATGGTGCAGAGAGTGTGTGCACATGTTTAAGAAAACCTGGGAAAGCACGGGTCAGGCAGGACAAACGCAGGCTGATTGTGAGATAAGAACTTCAGCCCTACCATGGCAGACTGTGATCACTTCAGGGCTTACAAGTAGGATTCAGCTTGTTTGGTATTTTAATAGGAGACTTTCAAAAACATCTAGAATGCCGTAGGAAGTTGGGGAGGGGCAGTCTACTTAAGAAAGGCCATAATGGGTCAGACCAAAAGTTCATCTAGCCCTGTATGCTGTCTTCCAACAGTGGTCAATGCCAGGTGCTCCAGAGGGAATGAACACAACAGGGAATCATCAAGTGGTCCCTCCCCTATCACCCATTTCCCAGCTTCTGACAAACAGAGGGCAGGGACACCATTCCTACCCATCCTGGCTCATAGCCACTGATGGACCTAACCTCCATGAATTCATCTAGCACTTTTCTGAACCTCGTTAAAGTCCTGGTTGCTCTTCACAACATCCTCTGGCAACATCCTCTGGTCCACTGCAGTAGCAAGGGGTGTTCTTGGTGCATTCTTAAAGAGAAAAGGCCAAAGCTCTGATAACTCAGGAACTCTATAGTTCTTTGAAAGCAACGAGGAGTCCTGTGGCACCTTAGAGACTAACAGATTTATTGGAGCATAAGCTTTTGTGAGCAAACACCCACTTTGTCAGATATAGTTCTTTGGTTACTTTTTGTGAGAGCCAGAGCTCTGGTGCCCTGTTCCAATGCTAACTTAGATAACTGCTATCTAATACCCCCTAATTCTTCCTGACGTTTTGACCAGTGCTACTAGGCCCTCCACCACATGTGGCTACATTTCTGATTTGCGATCCTTAGGGAGGGACAGTGCCAGAGAAACGTAACTTTCCTAATATCAGGGAAGTGGGCAGCACAGACCCAGCACCTGGCAAGGCGGGGATCCAAAGATTATTTTCTGGCACTGACACTGCATAGATGCATCTAAGCATAGGCCCAGAAAGCACTGAGCAAACACCACTTCAAGCAATACCCACACATCCATGCTGGGGCTCTATCCCTCCTGGTGCCCAGCCCACAGCAAAGCTCCCATCTGGCAGCTGCCTTGATGTACCAGTAACCCTCATGATAACTGGTTAAACCCGGCAAGCTCCCTGTGCTGATGCACTCTGCTATAAACAATACTGACATGGCACTGACCCCTCCATCCCAGACACTGATCCTGCTCCAGCACCCACAGTAACCAACCCCTGACATCTGTCCTCCCACACCTCAACAGCAGCCCCATCATCTCCCCTCCCCCATTCTTGGAACAGCCTCCCCCGTCACCCACCCTGGGCAGTGACCCCCCGCATCCCCCCCACCCCAGCACAGTCCCCCTATTATCCCCCTGGGCAGTGACCCCCAGCATCTCCCCTCCCCCACCACGGCACAGTCCCCCCATCACCCCTCCACGGGCATGGACCCCCAGCATCCCCCCCAACCCCGCCACAGCCCCCCCATCACTCCCCCCGGGCATGGACCCCCAGCATCCCCCCCAACCCTGTTACAGCCCCCCCATCACCCCCCCGGGCATGGACCCCCCAGCATCCCCCCCAACCCTGTTACAGCCCCCCCGTCACCCCCCCGGGCATGGACCCCCCAGCATCCCCCCCAACCCCGCCACAGCCCCCCCCACCCTCCCCGGGCATGGACCCCCCAGCATCCCCCCCAACCCCGCCACAGCCCCCCTCACCCTCCCCCGGGCATGGACCCCCCAGCATCCCCCCCAACCCCGCCACAGCCCCCCCCACCCCCCCGGGCATGGACCCCCCAGCATCCCCCCCAACCCCGCCACAGCCCCCCCCGCCCCCCCCGGGCATGGACCCCCCAGCATCCCCCCCAACCCCGCCACAGCCCCCCCCCCCGGGCATGGACCCCCCAGCATCCCCCCCAACCCCGCCACAGCCCCCCCACCCCCCGGGCATGGACCCCCCAGCATCCCCCCCACCCCCCCGGGCACCCCCCAGCCCCCCCCAACAGCCCCCCCACCCCCCGGGCATGGACCCCCCAGCATCCCCCCCAACCCCGCCACAGCCCCCCCCACCCCCCCGGGCATGGACCCCCCAGCATCCCCCCCAACCCCGCCACAGCCCCCCCTCACCCCCCCCGGGCATGGACCCCCCAGCATCCCCCCCAACCCCGCCACAGCCCCCCCCCCCCCCGGGCATGGACCCCCCAGCATCCCCCCCAACCCCGCCACAGCCCCCCCCTCACCCCCCCGGGCATGGACCCCCCAGCATCCCCCCCAACCCCGCCACAGCCCCCCCTCACCCCCCCGGGCATGGACCCCCCAGCATCCCCCCCAACCCCGCCACAGCCCCCCCCCTCACCCCCCCGGGCATGGACCCCCCAGCATCCCCCCCAACCCCGCCACAGCCCCCCCCACCCCCCCGGGCATGGACCCCCCAGCATCCCCCCCAACCCAGCCACAGCCCCCCCACCCCCCCGGGCATGGACCCCCCAGCATCCCCCCCAACCCAGCCACAGCCCCCCCACCCCCCCGGGCATGGACCCCCCAGCATCCCCCCCAACCCAGCCACAGCCCCCCCCACCCCCCCGGGCATGGACCCCCCAGCATCCCCCCCAACCCAGCCACAGCCCCCCCACCCCCCCGGGCATGGACCCCCCAGCATCCCCCCCAACCCAGCCACAGCCCCCCCACCCCCCCGGGCATGGACCCCCCAGCATCCCCCCCAACCCAGCCACAGCCCCCCCACCCCCCCGGGCATGGACCCCCCAGCATCCCCCCCAACCCAGCCACAGCCCCCCCACCCCCCCGGGCATGGACCCCCCAGCATCCCCCCCAACCCAGCCACAGCCCCCCCCCCCCCCGGGCATGGACCCCCCAGCATCCCCCCCAACCCAGCCACAGCCCCCCCACCCCCCCGGGCATGGACCCCCCAGCATCCCCCCCAACCCAGCCACAGCCCCCCCACCCCCCCGGGCATGGACCCCCCAGCATCCCCCCCAACCCAGCCACAGCCCCCCCACCCCCCCGGGCATGGACCCCCCAGCATCCCCCCCAACCCAGCCACAGCCCCCCCACCCCCCCGGGCATGGACCCCCCAGCATCCCCCCCAACCCAGCCACAGCCCCCCCACCCCCCCGGGCATGGACCCCCCAGCATCCCCCCCAACCCAGCCACAGCCCCCCCCCGCCCCCCCGGGCATGGACCCCCCAGCCCGCTCCCATCACTCGCTCACCCGAGGCGCCGGCTCCGGCCGCCGCGACCCGCCTCCAGACACGCAGCGCGGCCCCGGCGCCCGCCCAAGCCCATTGCGCCTCTGCCTGACACGCAGCCGCCCGCTCCTCCCATTGGGCAGCGGGCCTGTCACTCACTCTGACGGACGGGCGCCCTGGGGCGGGCGGGGCGGTCACTCGGCCCTGGGGCCGGGAGGGGGGGGTGGGGGGGGCAAGGGCTGGATGAGGCTGGACACGGAGCTTTGCAGCCACTAGCGCTGGGAAGAGACAGTCCCTTCGGCCACAGGCACGGAGCGGTACCCGGGTACCCCCAAGCCCCCCGCCCGCCCATTACCCCTACGGGACGGGAGCGGTACCCGGGTACCCCCAAGCTCCCCGCCCGCCCTTTACCCCTACGGGACGGGAGCGGTACCCGGGTACCCCCAAGCCCCCCGACCGCCCTTTACCCTACAGGACGGGAGCGGGTACTCAGGTACCCCCAAGCCCCCCGACTGACCGCCCTTTACCCCTACGGGACGGGAGCGGGTACCCGGGTACCCCCAAGCCCCCCGCCCGCCCTTTATCCCTACGGGACGAGAGCGGTACCCGGGTACCCCCAAGCCCCCCGCCCGCCCTTTATCCCTACGGGACGAGAGCGGTACCCGGGTACCCCCAAGCCCCCCGCCCGCCCTTTATCCCTACGGGACGAGAGTGGTACCCGGGTACCCCCAAGCCCCCCGCCCGCCCTTTATCCCTACGGGACGGGAGCGGTACCCGGGTACCCCCAAGCCCCCCGCCCGCCCTTTACCCCTACGGGACGGGAGCGGTACCCGGGTACCCCCAAGCCCCCCGACCGCCCTTTACCCTACAGGACGGGAGCGGGTACTCAGGTACCCCCAAGCCCCCCGACTGACCGCCCTTTACCCCTACGGGACGGGAGCGGGTACTCAGGTACCCCCAAGCCCCCCGACTGACCGCCCTTTACCCCTACGGGACGGGAGCGGGTACCCGGGTACCCCCAAGCCCCCCGCCCGCCCTTTATCCCTACGGGACGAGAGCGGTACCCGGGTACCCCCAAGCCCCCCGCCCGCCCTTTACCCCTACGGGACGGGAGCGGTACCCGGGTACCCCCAAGCCCCCCGACCGCCCTTTACCCTACAGGACGGGAGCGGGTACTCAGGTACCCCCAAGCCCCCCGACTGACCGCCCTTTACCCCTACGGGACGGGAGCGGGTACCCGGGTACCCCCAAGCCCCCCGACCGCCCTTTACCCCTTACGGGACGGGAGCGGGTACCCGGGTACCCCTAAACCCCCCGACCGGCCACCCTTTACCCCTTACGGGACAGGAGCGGGTACCCGGGTACCCCCAAGCCCCCCAACCGGCCGCGCTTTACCCCTATGCGACGGGAGCGGTACCCGGGTACCCCCAAGCCCCCCGACTGCCCTTTACCCCTTCAGGACGGGAGCGGGTACCCGGGTACCCCTAAACCCCCCGACCGGCCACCCTTTACCCCTTACGGGACGGGAGCGGTACCCGGGTACCCCCAAACCTCCCGAACGGACGCGCTTTACCCCTTACGGGACGGGAGTGGTACCCGGGTACCCCCAACCCCCCGACCGCCCTTTACCCCTACGGGAAGAGAGCGGTACCCGGGTACCCCCAAGCCCCCCGCCCGCCCTTTACCCCTACGGGACGGGAGCGGTACCCGGGTACTCCCAAACCCCCCGAACGGACGCGCTTTACCCCTTACGGGACGGGAGCGGTACCCGGGTACCCCCAAGCCCCCCGCCCGCCCTTTACCCCTACGGGACGGGAACGGTACCCGGGTACCCCCAAGCCCCCCGACCGCCCTTTACCCTACAGGACGGGAGCGGGTACTCAGGTACCCCCAAGCCCCCCGACCGACCGCCCTTTACCCCTACGGGACGGGAGCGGGTACCCGGGTACCCCCAAGCCCCCCGACCGCCCTTTACCCTACAGGACGGGAGCGGGTACTCAGGTACCCCCAAGCCCCCCGACCGACCGCCCTTTACCCCTACGGGACGGGAGCGGGTACCCGGGTACCCCCAAGCCCCCCGACCGCCCTTTACCCCTTACGGGACGGGAGCGGGTACCCGGGTACCCCTAAACCCCCCGACCGGCCACCCTTTACCCCTTACGGGACAGGAGCGGGTACCCGGGTACCCCCAAGCCCCCCAACCGGCCGCGCTTTACCCCTATGGGACGGGAGCGGTACCCGGGTACCCCCAAACCCCCCGACTGCCCTTTACCCCTTCAGGACGGGAGCGGGTACCCGGGTACCCCTAAACCCCCCGACCAGCCACCCTTTACCCCTTATGGGACGGGAGCGGTACCCGGGTACCCCCAAACCCCCCGAACGGACGCGCTTTACCCCTTACGGGACGGGAGCGGTACCCGGGTACCCCCAAGCCCCCCGACCGCCCTTTACCCCTACGGGAAGGGAGCGGTACCCGGGTACCGCCAAGCCCCCCGACCGCCCTTTACCCCTACGGGACGGGAGCGGTACCCGGGTACCCCCAACCCCCCGACCGCCCTTTACCCCTTCAGGACGGGAGCGGGTACTCGGGTACCCCCAAGCCTCCTGACCGCCCTTTACCCCTACGGGAAGGGAGCGGTACCCGGGTACCCCCAAGCCCCCCGACCGCCCGCCCTTTACCCCTACGGGAAGGGAGCGGTACCCGGGTACCCCCAAGCCCGCCGCCCGCCCTTTACCCCTACGGGACGGGAGCGGTACCCGGGTACTCCCAAACCCCCCGAACGGACGCGCTTTACCCCTTACGGGACGGGAGCGGTACCCGGGTACCCCCAAGCCCCCCGACCGCCCTTTACCCCTACGGGAAGGGAGCGGTACCCGGGTACCCCCAACCCCCCGACCGCCCTTTACCCCTACGGGACGGGAGCGGTACCCGGGTACCCCCAAGCCCCCCGACCGCCCTTTACCCCTTCAGGACGGGAGCGGGTACCCCCAAGCCTCCCGACCGCCCTTTACCCCTACGGGAAGGGAGAGGTACCCGGGTACCCCCAAGCCCCCTGACCGCCCGCCCTTTACCCCTACGGGACGGGAGCGGTACCCGGGTAACCCCAAGCCCCCCGACCGCCCTTTACCCTACAGGACGGGAGCGGGTACTCAGGTACCCCCAAGCCCCCCGACCGACCACCCTTTACCCCTACGGGACGGGAGCGGGTACCCGGGTACCCCCAAGCCCCCCGACCGCCCTTTACCCCTTACAGGACGGGAGCGGGTACCCGGGTACCCCCAAGCCCCCCGACCAGCCGCGCTTTACCCCTACGGGACGGGAGCGGTACCCGGGTACCCCCCAAACCCACCCGACCGCCCTTTACCCCTTCAGGACGGGAGCGGGTACCCGGGTACCCCTAAACTCCCCGACCGGCCACCCATTACCCCTTACGGGACGGGAGCGGTACCCGGGTACCCCCAACCCTCCCGAACGGACGCGCTTTACCCCTTACGGGACGGGAGCGGTACCCGGGTACCCCCAAGCCCCCCGACCGCCCTTTACCCCTACGGGAAGGGAGCGGTACCCGGGTACCCCCAAGCCTCCCGACCGCCCTTTACCCCTACGGGAAGGGAGCGGTACCCGGGTACCCCCAAGCCCCCCGACCGCCCGCCCTTTACCCCTACGGGACGGGAGCGGTACCCGGGTACCCCCAAACCCCCCGACCGGCCGCGCTTTACCCCTTACGGGATGGGAGCGGGTACCCGGTTACCCCAAACACCCCCCGCCCGCCCTTTACCCCTTTCGGGACGGGAGCGGGTACCCAGTTACCCCACACACCACCCTGACCAGGAGAAGGCAGGGCACTGGATGGGGGGAGCAGGAGAAGGCGGGGCTCTGGATGGGGGGGTGGGAGGGGAGGCGGGGCTCTGGTTGGGGAGGTGGGAGAGAAGGTGGGACACTAGATGGGGGGAGCAGGATGAGGCGGGGCTCTGGATGGGGAGGTGGGAGGGACGGTGGGACACTGGATGGGGGGAGCAGGGTGAGGCGGGGCTCTGGATGGGGAGGTGGGAGGGACGGTGGGACACTGGATGGGGGGAGCAGGGTGAGGCGGGGCTCTGGATGGGGAGGTGGGAGGGGAGGCGGGGCTCTGGATGGGGGGAGCAGGGTGAGGCGGGGCTCTGGATGGGGAGGTGGGAGGGACGGTGGGACACTGGATGGGGGGAGCAGGGTGAGGCGGGGCTCTGGATGGGGAGGTGGGAGGGACGGTGGGACACTGGATGGGGGGAGCAGGGTGAGGCGGGGCTCTGGATGGGGAGGTGGGAGGGGAGGCGGGGCTCTGGATGGGGGGGGAAGGGAGGCGGGGCTCTGGATGCGGGGGTGGGAGGGGAGGCGGGGCTCTGGATTGGGGGGTGGGAAGGGAGGCGGGACACTGGATGGGGGGAGCAGGAGAAGGCGGGGCTCTGGATGGGGGGGTGGGAGGGGAGGCGGGGCTCTGGATGGGGAGGTGGGAGGGAAGGTGGGACACTGGATGGGGGGAGCAGGGTGAGGCGGGGCTCTGGATGGGGGGTGGGAGGGAAGGTGGGACACTGGATGGGGGGAGCAGGAGAAGGCGGGGGGTGGGGGGAGGGGAGGCGGGGCTCTGGATGGGGGGGTGGGAGGGGAGGCGGGGCTCTGGATGGGGAGGTGGGAGGGAAGGTGGGACACTGGATGGGGGGAGCAGGGTGAGGCGGGGCTCTGGATGGGGGGGTGGGAGGGTGGGGGGGGAGGGGCTCTGGATTGGGGGGTGGGAAGGGAGGCGGGACACTGGATGGGGGGAGCAGGAGAAGGCGGGGCTCTGGTTGGGGGGGAGGGGAGGCGGGGCTCTGGATGGGGGGGTGGGAGGTGAGGCGGGGCTCTGGATGGGGGGGTGGGAGGGAAGGTGGGACACTGGATGGGGGGAGCAGGGTGAGGCGGGGCTCTGGATGGGGGGGTGGGAGGGAAGGTGGGACACTGGATGGGGGGAGCAGGAGAAGGCGGGGCTCTGGATGGGGGGGAGGGGAGGCGGGGCTCTGGATGCGGGGGTGGGAGGGGAGGCGGGGCTCTGGATTGGGGGGTGGGAAGGGAGGCGGGACACTGGATGGGGGGAGCAGGAGAAGGCGGGGCTCTGGATGGGGGGGTGGGAGGGGAGGCGGGGCTCTGGATGGGGAGGTGGGAGGGAAGGTGGGACACTGGATGGGGGGAGCAGGAGAAGGCGGGGCTCTGGATGGGGGGGTGGGAGGGGAGGCGGGGCTCTGGATGGGGAGGTGGGAGGGAAGGTGGGACACTGGATGGGGGGAGCAGGAGAAGGCGGGGCTCTGGATGGGGGGGTGGGAGGGGAGGCGGGGCTCTGGATGGGGGGAGCAGGAGAAGGCGGGGCTCTGGTTGGGGGGGAGGGGAGGCGGGGCTCTGGATGGGGGGGTGGGAGGGGAGGCGGGGCTCTGGATGGGGGAGCAGGGTGAGGCGGGGCTCTGGATGGGGGGGTGGGAGGGGAGGCGGGGCTCTGGATGGGGGGAGCTGGTCTGGGGGGGGGGGAGGCGGGGCTCTGGATGGGGGGGTGGGAGGGGAGGCGGGGCTCTGGATGGGGGGAGCAGGGTGAGGCGGGGCTCTGGATGGGGGGGAGGGGAGGCGGGACACTGGATGGGGGGGTGGGAAGGGAGGCGGGACACTGGATGGGGGGTGGGAGGGGAGGCGGGGCTCTGGATGGGGGGAGCAGGAGAAGGCGGGGCTCTGGATGGGGGGGTGGGAGGGGAGGCGGGGCTCTGGATGGGGAGGTGGGAGGGAAGGTGGGACACTGGATGGGGGGAGCAGGAGAAGGCGGGGCTCTGGATGGGGGGGTGGGAGGGGAGGCGGGGCTCTGGATGGGGAGGTGGGAGGGAAGGTGGGACACTGGATGGGGGGAGCAGGAGAAGGCGGGGCTCTGGATGGGGGGGTGGGAGGGGAGGCGGGGCTCTGGATGGGGGGGGCAGGGTGAGGCGGGGCTCTGGATGGGGGGGTGGGAGGGGAGGCGGGGCTCTGGATGGGGGGAGCAGGAGAAGGCGGGGCTCTGGTTGAGGGGAGGGGAGGTGGGACACTGGATGGGGGGAGCAGGATGAGGCGGGGCTCTGGATGGGGGGGGTGGGAAGGGAGGCGGGGCTCTGGACGGAGCAGGAAAAGCCCGTCGAGGTCCCGCGCCTCGCAACGCCGCCTCCGCGAAGCGGAACCTTTTGTGGCGGGTTCAAGCGGGGCGGTAGCGCAGGAGGCGCTTCCGGTTGGCGGGCGGACGGCAGGAATGACCCGGAAGTGTGGCGGGGTCCAGTGATCCCGACGGACAGTTCCGGGTCAGGCGGCGTTTCCGGCGTGAGCAGGCGGTCGGCGAGGTTGCGGCGGGAAGGCGGTGGAGAGTTGTCGGAGCAGCTGCAACCATGGTGAGCGCCGGGCGTAGCCCGGGACCGAGTGTGACCTGGCGGGGGAGCCGGGTGTAACGGGGGGGGGGGAGGCCGGAACCCCGGTGTAACGGGTGGGGGCGGGGGAGGGAGGCCGGAACCCGGGTGTAACGGGGGGGGGGGGGAGGCCGGAACCCCGGTGTAACGGGGGGGGGAGGGGGAACGGGTGGGGGCGGGGGATCCGGGTGTAACGGGGGGGGGAGGCCGGGAGCCGGGTGTAACGGGGGGGGGAGGCCGGAACCCGGGTGTAACGGGGGGGAGGGAGGCCGGGAGGCGGGGCGGGGGAGCGGGGGGGGGAGGGAGGCCGGGAGCCGGGTGTAACGGGGTGGGGGCGGAGGATCCGGTTGTAACGGGGGGAGGGAGGCCGGAACCCGGGTGTAACGGGGCGGGGGCGGGGGATCCGGGTGTAACGGGGGGGGAGGGAGGCCGGGAGCCGGGTGTAACGGGGTGGGGGCGGAGGATCCGGTTGTAACGGGGGGAGGGAGGCCGGAACCCGGGTGTAACGGGGCGGGGGCGGGGGATCCGGGTGTAACGGGGGGGAGGGAGGCCGGGAGCTGGGTGTAACGCGGCGGGGGGTGGGGGAGGCTGGGACCTGAGTGCAACGGGGCGGGGGCGGAACGCAGAAGGGGAAGCTGGAGCTCGGCTGTAACGCGGCGGTGCGCGTGCGCAGAAGGAAAGGAGAGGCCCGCAGCTGGGAGTAATGGGGTGAGAGTAAGGGAAGGCTGGGACCTGGGCATAACGTGGCCCCCGAAGGAAAAACCGAGGCCTGGTGTAACTTGGTGTTGGGAGCAGGGAAAGGAGAGCCTGGCACCGTGTGTCACGCAGAGAAGGGAAGAAGCTGGGGGCAGGAGGTGGTGAGGAAGAAAAACTGAGGCCAGGGTGTAACGTGGGAAGGAGGAAGGAAGGACAGGCTGGGACCCAGATGTAACAATGACTTCTCTTGCAGACTGTGGGGAAGAGCAGCAAGATGCTGCAGCACATCGACTATCGCATGCGGTGCATCCTACAGGATGGACGTGTCTTCATTGGCACTTTTAAGGCCTTTGACAAGCACATGAACCTCATCCTGTGTGATTGTGATGAGTTCCGCAAGATCAAGTGAGTGGGTTTGTCAGGATGTGGGAAGGGGAGAGATTTAGTCACGAGTGACTATTTTGTGCCTTTTCACTTAAGGTGAAGTGTTCTCATAACACAAAATTTAGGGGTCTCCAAATGAAATTAATAGGCAGCAGGTTTAAAACAAAAGTATTTCTTCACATAACACAATCTGTGGACTGCTGTGTCAGATGATATTGTGAAGGTCAAGAAAGTAATAGTGCTAAAAAACTAGATATGTTCATGTTCATCAGTGGCTATTAGGCAGGATTGGTAGGGGTGGTATCCTTAACCCCTGTTTGCCAGACACTGGGAATGATCTCTTGATTATCTGTTCTTTCTGGAGGACCTAGCACTGGTCACTATTGGCATGTAAGATGTCTGACCCAGTTTGGCCGTTCTTCTGTTCTTGGATGAGTAACAGAACAAAATGAGAGCAAGTGGAATTGAGTTCTAATGAAAGGCTGAATGAGCTAAGAACCTCTGTCTGTCAAGGATTAAGCAATAATTTGTAAATAATCTGAAAAGTATAACCTGCAATATGGAAGATGTACTATTAGGGTAGGTAATGGGGATATTAATTAGCTTCTCCTGACTGCTCCAAGGAAAAATAGCAAGTAGAATACATGGAAAAGCATACATTGAGCTATATATTGGTCAGGTGGGAGCCCCACGCTTAAAATATATGATGTTATTGTAGTGACCCTGTTTCTTTCTGGTGGCTTTTCCACAGAAGGGGGAAGGAATTTATTTTAGCTGTCATGGTGTGCTGCATATAATGGCTTGGTTATGATCCACAGCCTAAAAGTAGAAGCCTCTAACAATTGTATACGATGCATATCCTTATAGATTAGCTACTAGTGAAACAACCACTGTACTAATGTGCAGGGCTCGACAATTACGGCAATCTACTCGCCCATGGCGAGTAGATTTTAGCCCAGCACGGCACCGCAGCGCGACCAGCGATGTGCAACATGGTTTGCGCATGTGCAGCGTGCCAAACCGTGTGGCTGGCAAGCGGGGCTCGCTGCCGCTTGTCAAGCCCTGCCAATGTGGATTAGTACTAGCGGAGCATATGCTAGGGTACAGTCTTGGCCTGGCTCTGGAAAGTGGGACTGACTGGCTATTCCAATAGAGCTCTTCATCTCTGCTGTCTGAGTCACCTTCCTGCTTCATGACTTGATGTTTCTGTTCTACAAACTGGATGACCAGGTGGTTGTAGTGTTTGAGATGAAGATTGTACTGTACCTCTGATTCCTGCAATTCCAGTAGAGGAGTCAGGATGCAGGGACTGCAATGTAAAGTGTTAATTTGAAAAACATGGATAATTTGGCTTGGTTGTTGTGGTGGCAGAATTCTAGTAATCTCTATGGATTTTGGGAGGCGCATTTTTCACGTTTTGTTCCCCGCGTCTGATTCAAGCAGGAAAAATGAGCCAGGGAGATAATTTTATGGACTCTGTACCCTCCCTGCGGAGCTTTGCTGTGCTCTTGCATAAGGGAGAGAGAAAAGCATCAGCTTTGAGGTAGTTGGATAAGGCATCTGTCACAGACTTGACACTTAATCTCTCTCTCTCTCTTTCTCAGACCCAAGAATTCAAAGCAGCCGGAGCGGGAAGAGAAACGAGTGTTGGGTCTGGTGTTGCTGCGAGGAGAGAACCTGGTGTCTATGACAGTTGAGGGACCACCTCCTAAAGATGTGAGGGCAGTGTGTGCAGAACGACAGACTAATCCAGTCTCCATTTCCAAAAGGGCTTAATTGGCTAGTCATTAGCTCCACTCTTTCCTGGCATTAACCAGTGCCAGGATTCAGGGAATTTCACTGTGCAGAGTCTTAACTTTGCAGCACCATGCACCCATTAGGAATGGAATACTGGGGTGGGGGTAACAGCCCTGGGTCTGAAGCATCTTGCTGTACTGAAATCACTGATTGCTTGTATTTCCTTCTGTTTCAGACTGGCATTGCCCGGGTGCCTCTAGCTGGAGCTGCAGGAGGACCTGGAGTTGGGAGGGCAGCCGGGAGAGGAGTACCAGCTGGTGCCCCCATGCCACAGGCACCAGCAGGATTAGCTGGTCCTGTCAGAGGAGTGGGAGGACCATCGCAACAGGTGAAATGCAATATTATAGCACAAGAAAGAACTTGACTCTTGATTACGGTAGCCTGGAGAAGTTTCTGTCTCTTAGCTCAGTGTGGTCAAGTGATTGTGCTAGGCAACAGGGATAAAAAAACGGACCTGTTCAGTTAAGGCTCTGGAACTAGCATATTGCATCATATACTCCTTCACACATCTATGGATCATTCACTGATAGGAAAGTGCATTTTCCTGCATAAAACCCCGTTAGTAGATCTGTACATTGAATTCCACCCCACAGTAGCATATCAGGGGTGTGCAGTTCTGCCTGGTAACAAGTGCTCATATGTGAAACAGAAAAAGGGTAAAAATCCTAAGGCATGAGATGGAAAGTTAAATCTTTCTTATTGTCCCAGTTACTATAGAAGCAACGCTTTGTGCAGCATTTCATAGAATCATAGAATACTAGGACTGGAAGGGATCTCGAGAGGTCATCGAGTCCAGTCCCCTGCCCTCATGGTAGAACCCAGTACTGTCTAGACCATCCCTGATAGACATTTATCTAACCTACTCTTAAATATCTCCAGAGATGGAGATGCCACAACCTCCCTGGGCAGTTTATTCCAGTGTTTAATCACTCTGACAGGAACTTTTTCCTAATGTCCAATCTAAACCTCCCTTGCTGCAGTTTAAGCCCATTGCTGCTGCTTCTATCCTCAGAGGCAAGGAAGAGCAATTTTTCTACCTCTTCCTTGTGACACCTTTTTAGATACCTGAAAACTCAATCTTCTCTTTTCCAAACTAAACAAGCCCAGTTCTTTCAGTCTTCCTTCATAGGTCATGTTCTCTAGACCTTTAATGATTTTTCTTGCCCTTTCTCTGGACCTTCTCCAATTTCTCCCATCTTTCTTGAAATGTGGTGCCCAGAACTGGACACAATACTCCCACTGAGGCCTAATCAGTGCAGAGTAGAGCGGAAGAATGACTACTCATGTCTTGCTCACAACACACCTATTAATGCATCCTAGAATCATGTTTGCTTTTTTTTTTTTTTTGCAACAGTATCACACTGCTGACTCATATTCAGCTTGTGGTCCACTATAACCCCTAGATCCCTTTCTGCCGTACTGCTTCCTAGACAGTCGCTTCCCATTCTGAATGTGTGAAACTGATTGTTCCTTCCTAAGTGGAGCACTTTGCATTTGTCCTTATTAAACTTCATCCTGTTTACGTGAGACCATTTCTCCAATTTGTCCAGATCATTTGGAACGATGACCCTATTCTCCAAAGCACTTGCAACCCCTCCCAGCTTGATATCATTTGCAAACTTAATAAGCGTTCTCTCTCTGCCGATATCTAAATCGTTGATGGAGATATTGAACAGAACCGGTCCCAAAACAAACCCCTGCGGAACCCCACTAGTTATACCTTTCCAGCAGGATTGTGAACTGTTAATAACTACTCTCTGAGAACGGTTATCCAGCCAGTTATGCACCCATCTTATAGTAGCCCCATCTAAGTTGTAGTTGCCTAGTTTATTGATAAGAATATCATGCGAGATAGTATCAAATGCCTTGCTAAAGTCTAGGTATACCATATCCACTGCTTCTCCCTTATCCACAAGACTTGTTATCCTATCAAAGAAATCTATCAGATTGGTTTGACATGATTTGTTATTTACAAATCCATGCTGGCTGTTCCCTATCATCTTATTATCTTCCAGGTGTTCGCAGATTTCCTTAATTACTTGCTCCATTATCTTTCCTGGCACAGAAGTTAAACTAACTGGTCTATAGTTTCCTGGGTTGTTCTTATTCCCCTTTTTATAGATGGGCACTAGATTTGCCCTTTTCCAGTCTTCTGGAATCTCTCCTGTCTTCCATGATTTTCCAAAAATGATAGCTAAAGGCTCAGATACTGCCTCTATCAGCTCCTTGAGTATTCTAGGATGCATTTCATCAGGCCCTGGTGACTTGCAGACATCTAACATTTCTAAGTGATTTTTAACTTGTTTGTTTTTTTATTTTATCTTCAAAACCTACCCCCTTCTTACTAGCATTCACTATGTTAGGCATTCCTTCATCAGACTTCTCGGTGAACACCGAAACAGTCATTAAGCATCTCTGCCATTTCCAAGTTTCCTGTTACTGTTTCTCTCTTCTCACTGAGCAATGGGCCTACCCTGTCCTTGGTCTTCCTCTTGCTTCTAATATATTCATAGAATGTCTTGTTTCCCTTTATGCTTGTAGCTAGTTTGAGCTCATTTTGTGCCTTTGCCTTTCTAATCTTGCCTCTGCATTCCTGTATTGTTTGCCTGTATTCATCATTTGTAATTTGTCCTAGCTTCCATTTTTTATATAACTCCTTTTTTATTTTTCGATCATACAAGATCTTCCGGTTAAGCCAAGGCGGTGTTTTTCCATATTTTCTCTTTCCTACGCAGCGGAATAGTTTGCTTTTGGGCCTTTAATAATGTCCCTTTGAAAAACTTTCAATTCTCTTCAGTTGTTTTTCTCCTCAGTCTTGCCTCCTGTTGGACCTTATCTACCAGCTCTCTGAGCTTACCAAAATCTGTCTTTCTGAAATCCATTGTATTAAATTTACTGTTCTCCCTTCTACCCTTCCTTAGAATTGTGAACTCTGATTTCATGATCACTTACACCCAAGCTGCCTTTCACTTTGAAATTCTCAACCAGTTCCTCCCTATTTGTTAAAATCAAATCTAGAACAGCTCCCCCGCCCCCAGTAGCTTTTTCAACCTTCTGAAATAAAGGTTGTGAGTTTTTTGTTTATAGGTGATGACCCCTCAGGGCCGTGGAACAGTCGCTGCTGCCGCTGCTGCCGCCACAGCTAGTATAGCAGGAGCTCCTACACAATACACACCGGGCCGTGGTGGACCTCCCCCTCCGATGGGCAGAGGAGCACCTCCTCCCGGTAAGGAACAGCTTTTCTCATGGTTTGGGATGAGAGAGAGCCCATAGGATGTGGCTGGATTGGTGATGAATCTTGACTGTATCTGAACCCAATGAAGAATTGGTATGAAGCAGGATTATTCTGAAATTCAGCCAGTAGCGTTAGGTGTGAGTTGTGGCTGCATTCAGCATGGAACTGTACCAAAGAATAAACAATGAACCTGCTGGAGACTTTTGTTTATTCCTCTCTGGATTGGGAGTGTGATCCTCAAAGTGTTGTGCTTCTACTAAGGCTAGTCTGTGGTAGAAGGCTCATCCCTACCTGAGGTGAAGCATATCTACAAGCAGTTCTGAGACTTGTTCTCTTCCTTTCCATGCAGGAATGATGGGACCACCTCCGGGCATGAGACCACCCATGGGTCCACCAATGGGAATGCCACCTGGCCGAGGTGCACCCATGGGAATGCCCCCCCCAGGGATGAGACCCCCTCCCCCAGGGATGAGAGGTGAGTGTGCCTTCTTGGCATGAGAGAAGACCAGTATCACCCTGCTGTAAGCAGCAGTGTGGGAATCAGTGTGTACACTTTAGTTAGTGTCTTGTGGAGCAGAACTGTTCCTCAGGACAGCTGTGAGTAACTGCCCTATAAATAGCATGGGTGTGCTGAGAAGGCCACTCGGCATTTTGAAGCAGTGAGCTGTACTGTTGCAGAGTAGCATTTCCGGCATGTGCCTTTGCTTCAGCTGCTTTGTTCTTCTTCCTTGGCTTTGCAACTGATGGCCTTTGTTTTTTCACTTCCAGGTCCCCCTCCCCCTGGTATGCGCCCACCACGACCCTAAGATGTTCTGTGCTGTTACTGTGGCTTGTGTGGAAACAGGTGTTAGGTGAATGGGCTCCGTTTTGCCCTCCTGAGCTGCCCAGGATTTATTATGTATATTTTTTTCTATTTACTGGCTGTACAATTTGCCCTTTTTAATAAAGATAGAAAAACCTCCACTGGGGATTTTTATTCCACCCACAGGTGTCTTGAGGCTCCAAGGCTCTATGGGGAAGTTGGAAAAGAACAGCATGCATTCCCTCCTTGCGTGAGTGAAGGCTTTGTACTGGCTTCTGCTCAATGCATACTGGGCTACTGCCTAGCCTGTACACCTGCTAAGGAATTAAAGGCTTTTTTTGGGCTGGGGACGGGACGGTCAATTTTCACCATGTTTGAGGTAGATGGTTATAGCTTTGCGGAACTACTTTGGGTTTAGGACTATCATTTATTGAAGGGTGCTTGTGGGGAAGGCATACGAGATGTGGAATCTGAATAAGCAAACTGCAGTGTGGGCTGGACAGAAAAATGCCCAAGGTTGTCTTAAGGCAATTTGGGACCCTCCTAGATGCAGTCTGACAGGAGGGATTTGCTGTGGTCACACTTAGAATGGTGGTGTCCAGGAGCAGCAGCAGGGTCAGCTAACTGGAGTTTTGCAGGAGAGTTTTCCAGCTGAAGGAATGACATGATCCTTGAAATGAGTCGATATGCTTGCTGCCTGATGGAAGCACATGTTGTGGTTTGTTTGAGGATCCATGTGCTTAGCCTAGTAGCCTCATTGAGGAGCTCTCAATCTTGCCTTGGATCCCAGCTCCCTTTAGCACACATTAATCATTAACCAGTGGGCAGGACTGCTCACGGAGAACAAGGGTTTAAAAAGCCAATTCCTAAGCAAGCAGTGGAGCTAGCTACCAGTTTTGCAAGGTAATGTGAAAGCTACATATACCTGAACAGTCTTTAAATTTACACCAATAACCACCAGTCACCTTTGGGCAGGTGACATAGGTGGGCATCTTGGGTTAAGATATTCATAGCCCACAGACATTACAGGCTCTGGCCCCCAAAGTGACTGAAATGGAGGAGCTAAGGGGAAGAGTTGAGACTTTCCTGGACACAAGATAGTCCCTCACCCCACGCCTGACAGCCTTTGTGCCATGAATGATGAAAGTCTTGGAGAAGGAGACCAGCAGAGTGGAAGGAAATGATCACGTAGTTAGAACCCTCCTTCTAGCTGTCATGGCTGTCTCCTCACACTGAAATACCTCTCTAGGGAAAGGAATACCACTTCTTAGACGGAGCTGGAAAATGTTAATGGGAAACTTAATCACTGGAAATATACATAGCTAGGTTTGTGCTGAGGGAGGTGAACCATTTGCAGTGTTAGGGGACAGCCACTGGTTGTAACACATTTAGGTATCAGTGACAAGGAAGCCAGATTTAAGGAGCTAAGTAAGATTAAGTCCAGGACCTCCATTATAGCATTTTCTGATATGCCACATACAAACAGACGTGCAAAGTGTCACTCCATGGATGAAATAATGGTGTAGGGAAGAGAGGTTTACAGAATCATGGAATTGGAAGGAACCTCAAGAGGCGTCAAGTCCAGACCCCTACGCTCATGGAATTTAAGCTCTGACTGGATGCTCCAACTGTGGAGGAGATGGGGGAGGTGAGGCAAGGAGCCAATCAGACATCAGTGTTTCCACATCACTTCAAAACATTCCATAGCATGCCTGATGCAAAAAGAGTGAGAAACACTACTACTGGAAGAGGGGCTCCACGTCAAACCAAAATAGACCAGATTGCTGGCAATTAAATTAAAGACCATAGATAAATTTTAAAGTAAGGGCTGGGGGAAAGATGAGAGTATGTGGTTTGACAGAAACATTGGGTAGGAGAGGATCTGTTAATGGGAATTCTCTGTTGTAATAGAGCTGAGACTGGAAGTTGACAAGCTAGAGGTAGGAACAGAAAAGGAAACAGTCAAATAAGAGTCCCTTTGAACTACATCACAATGACAGCTAAAAGTGACAAATTATGTGCTAGTCCATAGATGCAAGAAGTATAATTACAAAGAAGCTTAAGTGTGTGGTTTTCAGTGAGGATACTGAGGTAATAATTGCACGGTAAAAATATTCATAGTGTCAGAAGGATGCACTGGTGGGAGAGCGGCACTATAAGTGAAAGAGTGAGTTAAATGTACTGAAAATCAAACAGTACTATAGACTTTCCAGAGATAGAAATTAAATGCTTGACAATTTAGTACAGGTTGGACCTCCCATGTCTGTGACCCTCACGACCTGACCAGTCCCAAAGGAGGGAGTTTGCCAGACATGGGGAGGTCAGCCCCCCTGCTGATGGACTCAAGGCTCTCCCAGGGTCTGTCAGCAGATCGCCAGGCTCCGCGGCAGCTGCTTCCTGCCAGAGTTCTCTGATTCAGGAACATCTGTGGTCCTGTCAGACCTTGGATATTGGCGGACCAGAGAGGTTCAACCTGTACCACCCACTTGATGGTGATTGTGAAATGCTCAAGGAGATCAGAGAGGTTATAAAAATGGAAAACTCGATAATAATGCAGGATTTCAACAACCCCCATAATGACCGGGGGTACATGTTACCTCAAGACTAGATCCAGGGCTTAAAGATTCTAGACAATGTAAAAGGATGTTTCCTGGAATATCTAGTCTTGAGGCTCACAAAGGGAGAGACAATTTTTTATTTAGTCCTAAATTGAGCATAGGATCTGCTCTAAAGAGATGAATATAGCTGAACCCAGTTGGTAATAGCTACCAAAACATAATTAAATTTAGCACCCTTACAAGGGGGAGGGAGGAAATAAAGCCCCCACAGTAGCATTTAACTTTCACAAAAATGAGGCTAGTAAAAACAAAAAGGTAATCACAAAAGTGAAATATCTGCAAGCTGCATGGAAAGTTTTAAACACCTCATGAGAGGCTATAATTAGAAGTATATCCCCGATTGACACAAAAGTAAGAGGACCAAAAAAGTTCCACTCTGGCTACCCCAACTCTTAAAAAAGGCAGTGGCAAAAAGGCACCCTTTAAACATGGAAAGTTACAACCTATTGAGAAAACCAGTAGGAGGAACTCTGGCATGTCATGTGTGGGAAATATAATTAGACAGGCCAAGAAGGAATTTGCAGAGCAATTAACCAAAGACACAAAAACTAATAGCAAAAAAAAAGTACATCAGCAGCAGCAAGCCCGCTAAACAGGTATGGCCACTAGATGATGGACATGCTAGGAAAATAAGATCATTGCAGAACAGCTAAATGAAGTCTTGGCATCAATCTTCACTGCTGAGAATGTGAGGAAGAGTCCAATATTGGAGCCATTCTTTTTAGGTGACAAATCTGAAGACTCCCAGCTTGAGGACAAGAGGAGATGGTTTCAGAACTACCAGGCAAACTGACAAACTGTAATAAAGAAAAAACTACCAGTATGGTGACACTTCAAAGAGTAACAAATTCATTAGGGTATTCCAGCCTAAGTTCCCTGTAAGCTGCACACCTGGTTCCTGAGCTCTGCTCAGAAGTTCAAAACTTCTGTGCAGGCAGGGAGAGCTCAGCTGATTGGCATGGGGAGGAGCATCATCTTGCTAAGCAAGCAGCTAAATGGAGCTGCTCCATGCTAGAAATCTAGCAGATCATAGTAAAGAAAGAAGATAAGGAGAGACTTAATGGCTGGGGGAGGAGAATTTGGAGAGTTCCATCTGCATGAGGACAGAGAGGCAGGAACTCAGCACACTCAAGCCTCTTGGGAAGAGGGAGATAAAGGGCTGACTGCATGGGATGGGGGGGGATGCTGATATCTGTGCAGTGAGGAAGAGGCAGGGGGCAGTTTGTTTGGTGGGTCTGACTTACTGCAGTCCTCTGCCTGTCTGGGTTGGAAGAGGGGAGGGAGCAGGCTGCATGGGATGTGAGCCAGGAGGACATTTGCACAATTACATTTCAAACAAAGTTTATATATAGGTATTAATGGCTTAAGGCAAGAAAGATTCTTTAACAATTGTTGGAGTGTTGCAGATATCTAAAATGCTGATCTTAATGATTGTTTTAAATCCTGTGTTACTAATTAATACATGGTATATGATATTGCATTAAGGCCAGATCTTTGCTGTGTGGTAGAGTTCTGGCGGTTATGCTTCTGAAGTAGCAAGTACTAGGTGTGATGCTAGCTGTTTTGCAGGAGGAAGCCTTATTTGCAAGTTCTTTGAAACATGCATCTGTCTACAACCCCTGAAGCCAGGGGTTAATTTATTCTGGGGCTTCTACTCATGAGTTCTGTTAGTTTCTAAAGTGCTGCAGGATCATTTGTTGTTTTAAGAATTTTACAGTTACTCCTCTGAGTCAGTGATACACATAAGGTGAAAGTTTCAAACCAGATTTTTTTTTAAAACAGCGTGGATCCTAAACATTCCCCAGATAAATTGTATAAGCCATAGTGAATGCCTTTTACTCTCCTTTCCAGTGCCAGTAAATATTGTACTAGTCATGGTCTCCTTGCAAATATTTCTAGTTTACACATAGATTTGTTTAGTATATTAAAGCTGAGCTGCGTGGATAATATGCATTTCGGTGCATTACTAGCTTGAGCTGTACATGTACCCCAAGGCTAGTGTTAATTTTTTTCTTTGATTTAATATTAAATATCATAAGCATTGTTCCGTGTTAACTATTCCTTGTCCACACACACAACCTCAATATTGGTGTTGCACATAAATTTCAACCCATCTGTAGTGAGGCAGCATGGCCTCCTGGGGACCCAGAAGAGAAAGTGCCCCTAAAAACCCCTTGGTGGGTGGTGCCAGAGTACCCCAGCCCTGCCAACAGTAAGCAGAAGGGCAGGACCAGAAGTATAGGAGAGGGAGCGCCTAGCTCAGCTGGAGCCAAGCAGAGAGGAGGCTTGGCCACAGCTCCAGAGCGAGAACCTCGCTCCGCAGCCTTCAGCAAGATGACTGGGCTGGGCCATCGGGACCACTGCTGTGCCCTAAGGACTACTCCAGGCTCCTGGGACCACGGGAGGCTGCACAGACCCCTGCTGAGGCCTATCCTGAGGCCCCAGAAGAATGGGCTGGGCCCCCATGACCTCTGCTTGAGCCAGCCCAGGAGGAACCTATGGATACCCCACTAGCTCCTTTGACCACCGCAGAGCATGCTGACCAGACCTGGAGCCAGATAGGACCCCAGGGGGAGCTGACCCAGTTTCAGCTGAGGACATGGAGGTCAGCTGGGCTGCATGTTGTGTTCTGGATCCCAGCTAGCCCACTGACCAACTCAGCGTGTGATAGTGGAGATCCCTGCTGACGCAGAGGTGGCTGGTTAGGGCCCTGGGCTGGGACATAGCGGAGCAGGTGGCCCTGAGTCCCTCCTGAAGGAAGAAACCACCTGTGCCTGTCAGCTCTCTTCCAGCAAGAGGCTCTGACCCCTGGCTCAGCCTGCAGCCAGGCCTGCACCCTTGACCTCTTTGGCTTGCTTACTATTTGCCCCACCTGATCCCAGCCCTGCCCTGAACCAGGGCCCGGGGCTACAAAGTGTTTGTTTGCACTGCCCTGACTCTGCGAAGGGGCTCTGGGACTAAGTGTGGGGAGACAGCGAGGCCGCCCTCAGCCTGAGACCATTACACCACCCAAGAATAGAAACGGGTAGAGAACACTGACTGCAGCACTAGCTTCTGGGAATTAAAACTCACTTCCTCAGATGCTGAAGAGAAAAAGATGGGGGGGCAGGAGAGAGGACATAGGTGGGAGTGTGATGCTGCTAATTAGCCATGTTCATTCTGATTTAATCCCCAATAGTGATGAGAAGAAATTAGTAGTCCTGTAGCACCTCACAGACTAGCACATTTTATGAGTGTATTTTGTGAGTTTTCATGGGCAAAACTAGGGATAATTAATCTTAATTTAACTAATCGACTAGTCAGTAGGATTTGTATAAATCCGCTGTACACACACTCCTTAAACTGTGCTGTTCTGGCTGTCCCATCTCAAACAAGATATTAGAAATGGAAAAGGTATAGAAAGAGGCAACTAAAATGATTAAGCACGTGGAACAGCTTCCACAAGAGAGAGAGAGAGACTCATAGACTTTAAGGTCAGAAGGGACCATTATGATCATCTAGTCCGACCCCCTGCACAGTGCAGACCACAGAATCTCACCCACCCCTCCCAGAATAATCCTCTCACCTAGATCTCAGATATTGAAGCCTTCAAATACTTTGAAGACCCCAAGATGCAGAGAATCCTCCAGCTGTGATCCGTACAGGCAGGAACTGTTCAGCTTGGATATGGGCCACAAGAGGGCGAGAGAATGTGATCAAGCTCTACAAACATTAATGGAGTAGAGCAGTGGTCCCCCACATGGTGCCCGCCAGGGCATTTATGTGCACCTGCCAAATGATCTGGGCCAGCCCGGCTGCACAGCACGTGTGCCGTGTTGGCCCCAGGTGTGCAGCGCATGGGCGGCCCCTACCCTGGGCACACGGCACGTGTGGTGCCGGCCCCAGGCGCACAGGCAGCCCCCGCCCTGGTCGCGCTGCGCATGCGCAGCGCCGTGTGTGCAGCCCCACCCCTGGGTGCCCAGCAGCCCCAAAAGGTTGGGGACTACTGGCGTAGAGCCAGTGAATAAGGAAGTATTATTTTCTCCTCCATATAACACAAGAACCAGAGTTCACCCAATGAAATTTAGAAGTAGCAGGTTTAAACAAAAGGAAACACTTGACTTCCACAGGTTAGCTGTGTGTTGTGTAGTTTCCAGGAAGTGTTGCAAAGACCAAAAGTATAACTGGGTTCAAAAATAATGAGGTAAGTTCCCAAGGAGTAAGTATACGAATGGCTATTCAGCCAACATGGTCAGAAATGCAATGCCATGCTACAGTACCTCAGCCTCTAAATGCCAAAAACCGGGATTGGCTAAGTGGGGATGGATCCCTCAATCTTCCTGTTCTGATCATTCCCTCTGAAGCTCCTGGGATGGGCCACTGTCAGAAGACAAGATACTAGGCTGGGTGGACCACTGGTCTGATCAAACGGATAGCTTCTCTTACGTTAACAGCCATTTCACCAACTCTCCCAGAACAACGAATTCTATCTAGTATTTACTATTTAGAGCTTTTCGTCACAATTTCTTCAGCCTTAGGCAGCTACTGCTGGTTGGGTTATACATGGCTTAGTTTTTAAACTTCAGAGGAACATTTTGTGTCTGCTGTAAGATATTCCAAGAGCTGGCCCTGAATTATGAAGTCAGCGAAATACAATTATGCCAATACAAGGGCCCTGTCTACATCTCACTGTTGACAACTAAAAATGGGCCTACAAGCTTACTAATACCACCTGTCCTTTTATTAAAAGCTGGGTAAGTCTATAATGGAAAGTACAGATGGAAGAGTCAATCCAAAAGTATGAAGAAGTCAAATCCTGCAATACAACTGCAGAAAACACGGCTTTTCCTTTAGGCGCTAATTCAGTAGGTGCTGGTGCATGTACAGAGTCCAAGAATTAAACACATTAGAAATTCATGTCACTTAACAGGCTACATTATTCTAGCAAATATAAAAATGAAAGTTCTTCTGGAAGATGCAGAGAGCCTCTTACAGTTACACTTTCCAGGGAATCCCTCTGGCAAACAGCTGCTGTCACTTCCTCTTATACCTGTAAAAAGATAATATTGGAAGTTGCATCCACCCCAAATGCCTGCACCAATGATAAAAAGGACAGGAAAGGTGTAAATAAGTCCCCAAGCAAAGGCAATGCTGGCCTCTTCAGAAACAGTCCACAAGTGTGCCAATAAAATACAGCTTTCCATGTGTGTTCCAGACTTGAAGCTGACAACTGACTTTTGTATCCAACTTAGCACTGTGGGTACTTGTCTGCCATCGTCCTTGAAGGAGAAAAATGGGACAGACCAGGCCAAGAGAAAAATGGTAAAGATAACCGCAGTAAGATAACCTAAAACAAAAAGCCCACAAAGCTAAGCCTCAGGTCTCACACCAGGCCTGTGCTAACAATGGTCAAGACTTTTCTAATGCTAAGCTGTGAGTAAGAGGCAGGCTCCTGTGCATGGAACTTGCCATGAACTAGGGATGTTAAAGTGTGTTCATTCAAGTAAATGTATAACTGCTGAAAAATTGTTGTGTATAGTTGTTCCCCATAGCCAGCTTTTAAGTCTGCTCCCCACACGTGCCAGCTTGCACCTCTCAACTCTCACACCCCCACATCAAGAGGGTGGCAACCAGACATGTCAGGAATAATGTGCAATTTGTACCTGTATCTAAAGTTGTATCTTAGAATGGGCTGTCTTTGGCTGGCCTAGGGGCAGTGGGACAGCCCTCTGACGGGATGGTCCATTGTCAGGAAGTACATTTGCATGCCGTGGTGTCCAACATGCTAGCCACACGTGGCTGGTTGAGTGGGGCTAGTTCGCTATAGCAGTAGCCACTATAGTGGTTACTGCTTTGGAACTGGTTGGACACCATGGGCATAGTGGTTTGGTAGAATCGACTGGCAACTATTACTGTACTTTGACAATACATCTAGCCTGGTGCCTTCGATCCTTATCTGTGTGGTCTTTGGGGGCTCTTTTGGAGTCTGCTGTGCTGACTACTTGCACAAAGTTAACACAGCACACAGAGGAGCACAGACACGTGCAGCTGAATGGTTATCATCGTTGGACAGAGCAAAAGACCAGTCAGGACACCAGAACAGTGATGTCTGACTACTACAGTAACAAGGCCATTTACCTGGACCTGGATTTGAAGTTCCCTCCTTTCCTGTGCTGGGCTATGCCCAAACGCTTCCGCTCTTCAAAGGACGGGCTGCATGGGAAAGAGTTCAGTGAGACAGCCATGCACCCTGAAACGGGATGCTATATACTTCACCGCTTGGTTCATGTGTTTGTTGTCCATGGAGATTGGTTTTACCTGCCCTGATGAAGCACTTCTCTGGTGCTGACTGGGTGCATATTCTGAACTCAGAAAAGTATTCCTTGGCTCACTCATTGCACTGCCAATCCAAGAGAAGTGCTTTCCCACTCACTCACCTCATCTCATCCTGCCCCCAACACCTGAAGTGGCCCATTGGCAGCAGTACCTCTGATCAGTGACAGAGGCGCACACCCGCTGCTCTCCCCACAAGAATGACTCCGGTGTAACTCCCACACTGCTGCCCTTCAAAGCAGCATGATGAAGTCTGAGCTCTAATCTACTGTCTGCAAAGGGTATCACTGGCAAAGATTTCCACGGATGTGCAGGGGTAGAACGCCTCCCCCACAGCTTATGCAAAACCGGTGACGTTGAGCCAAGTTACCCAGCACGATACTGTTTTAGGGCCTTCCTGCTTGTGTTAGTGAGCTCCTCGTCAAAGACAGATGACCGCTTCTTCCATTTGGGGCCTGGGAGAGCAAGAAACAGAGCCAATGATTAGCAAGGCTTAACATACAGAAGCAGGGTTCTTGCTATGGTCACAAGGTCCACAACATTATTTGCATTACTTTAATAATACCTGGGAACTCAAGTCACAGACCAGTGCCCCATCATCTTAGGTGCTGTTCAAATGCAGAACAAAAAGACTAGCCTCAGCCCTGCCAGAGATGGGTTTGGGCACTGGCAACAAATTTTACTGCTTGGCAATGGCTTCTCCCCTCACTGCCTGCAGTCTCCTCTATTCCAAACTCCCTGCTCATTTTCTATCAATCAGAGCTGTTGTAGCGTAACACCAGTGTAACCCGCATTACAATGCATGCTAGCAGCAAACCCTCCTGCACTGAGCATATCTTAGCTTGGTGGTGCTGCTTGTGAGAGCTATCCAGGAGCAGCCACGTTGCCACTGGAAAATGAGTTAAAGCATTTGCCGAGCTGCTTTCATGGAGAACAGGCGCTCTCCTCCTACCTGCTGCTGAAGGAGGCTCGTCCTCTGGCACGGCTCGAGCTCGCTTGGCCCGGCGGTTCCTCTTTGCCACACGCTCTGCATACATCTGTGACTTCAGGATTTCAAACTGTGATCTCTCCTCTGGCTGGGAAAGACAGAAATCTAAGTTTGCAGTTCATATGCCCCTGTACAGGGGAACACACCAGCCACCCAGACCCCCTCACTCACTGTCATTTGGCCTTTTTTCTGAGTATCCTGCATAAATTTCTTCCTCTTCTTCTTTCCTCTCAAGGCCAAGTCAAATTCCTGAAGGGCTTTAGCCACTGGGGGGGGGGGGGGGGCAGAAGAGAGAGAGAGAGAGAGAGACAGGGCATGAAGGAATACAGAGGGTTCGAGAGGACAATTTCAGACCAATTCAGAAATGCATCATTTGAATAGGCCCATTGCTCCTCAACCCAACACCACCTTCTTCCAGGGACTCACATTTCTCTTTTTTCCTCTCCTCTCGGCTCTGGAACCAGCTCCGCTCAGGCCCCTCTTCCACCTTCTGTTCTCCTGCCTCCAGTCGCTTCTTTGCCATGCTGATCTGTGGGATGGGCCCAAGCAGACAGGGAGCTCACTGACTCAGTGGCCACTACCCAGCCTGGGGCCACTACCCAGCCTGGGCCCATCTCAGCCCTGCACTAGGTCACTGTCAGCATTTGTGCATAGAAGCCCCTGGAACACAGAGGTCAGAGTGCAAAGAGCCTCAGGAAGCCCTGCTCACCTTCACTAGTTGACTGGGGACACATTCCCACCACCAATGCCCTACCCTGTCCATCCTCCAGAGTAGCTAGCCCACGGGCAAGGGAGTGAGTTCCCCACATTTCAGTGCCCTGCCCAGTGCCGGTTGTAGGAGCAAGCTCTCGTTCCCTTCACCTGAGCCTCTGATTGCTGCATTTCTCGCTCTTCACGCTCTAGGCACAGCACCGCATACACATCTTTCTCCAGCTTCTCAATCTTCTCTCGGAATTTCAGGATGACATCTGCAAAGGCACCGAGCGAGGGCCAGAGAGACAGACAGGGTCCCTGTGAAAATTCTCTGGGGTTCAGCACCTCCTACCTCCATCCCCCACAGGACTCGTCTACAACCCTCTACTTACCCTGGGGGAGGATTCTGGCCTTCACTGGCATCTTGGCTGTCTTCACAATCTCCTTCAGCATCTTGCGCTCCTCCTCGCCCACCAGGGAGATTGAGCGGCCAACCCGACCAGCCCGCGCTGTGCGCCCCACCCGGTGCACATAGTGCTTGATGGTGTTTGGCATGGTGAAGTTGATCACCTTGAAGAGAGAGGCAGGGTTAGTAGGGAAGCAAGGCCAAAACCCAGCTCGAAGGTTCAGAGCCTCACACACTCACCGTTTTCACACCCTCAATGTCGAGTCCTCGGGCTGCAACATCTGTAGCTACCAGGACATCAATCTGCTCATCTTTAAAGCGCCTGAGCACAGAGAATACAAGCCTGTTATGCAAGCAGTGGGCTCCCTCTCCAATTCCCAGCAAAGCCATTCTCCTCCTGGCTTGGGGCTATCCACTATGCCAGTACCTGAGGGCCTCTAGACGCTGTGTCTGAGAGAGGTTCCCATGCAGCTCCCCCACCTGCAGACCCATCAACCCCAGCAGGATGTGCATGCGATGAGCCTGCTTCTTGGTCTGGGTGAAAAGCATCACATGGTCCGTGAAGGTCCGTGTCAGCAGAGCTAAAAGAAAGTCCCATCAGCGAGTAACCGAGGCAGCTCCAGGTGTTCCTACAAAGCTGCCCTGCAATAAAACACTGCTTCCAGCTTTCCCATGCCAGTTGCTAGGGTTCACTTCCCAACTGCTCCTCTCACTCCCACTACCCACCAGATACGATCGCCTCTCTGTCCCCTTCTCTGTTGGGACGGATCCGGATGAATTCCTGCCGCAGGAAAGGGGCTACATCTGTGTTGCTATTCACAAAAATCCGGACGGGATTCTTCAGGGAAACAGCAGCCAAATCTTTCACCTATCCAAATGATGAAACAAAAGCTTCACTCCACCCACTGAAAAAGGGAAGAGTGCCCAAACCCCCAATCCACCCTCCCGTCTGAACCGATCATGCCTCCTAACAAGCTGATTAGGCCCGTCCTTACCTCATCTGTCATAGTGGCAGAAAACAGCATGGTCTGACGGTGGTGGGAGCACAGCCGAATTATCTCCTTCATCTGTTCCTCAAAGTACTCGTCCAGCATCCTAGAAAGGAGAGAAACTGTAGCAGACACTGCTCTACCCATCAATCCTGCCTAGCTGCTGTTCTAAGAGAACAAGCACACTCTCCTCTCACAGCTATGAGCAAGCTAGAATCCAATGCCTCATTCTCCTCTGCCTACTCACCCACTCAGCTTACCTGTCTGCCTCATCCAAGATCAACACCTCAATGCTGCTCAGGTGGAAGGAGGGGCAGTTGTGGAGATGATCTATCAGGCGCCCAGGGGTGGCAATGAGAACGTCTGGCCCAGAGCGCAGAGCTGCCTCCTGAGTCTTCACATCCAAGCCCCCTGTGATAGCAGAAAAAAATCAGCAAGGACCATGAGATCATGGAGCAGGATGAGAGCCCCCTCCCCCCAGCCTGCATCCTCTGAAAGGGATCTTCACTTCACTGCCCCCCCAGTGAGTAGCTCAGATACCAGACCCGAAAGTGACCCCCTTGATAGCACAGCTGCTCTGTTCCCAGAGGCCATGGGAGAAGCATAGGACATTATTCCAGGTTAAAGCATTTCTGTGTATACACATTGGGAACAGATGCACAGCTGCTCTATAGCCTGACTGGCTCGAATCATGGGACTCCAGGTTCTCAATACTCCCATCCCTTCCAGTAAGGGGTTACCTTGAATAGTTTGGGAAGTGATGGTGTGGACCATGCGACCTGAACTCTAAGCCCCATGGCTCATACTCACCCACAGCAAGGCAGGCTGTGACACTGCTGAACTGGGCCAGCTGTTTGGTGACAGAATGCACCTGAATGCCTAACTCACGTGTTGGCACCAGAACCAACACCCGAGTCACTGGAGCCTGGCGAGGTTTGTAGATCAAGCGCTCCAGAACAGGTAGGGTGAATGCAGCTGTTTTACCTTAAGAACAAAGGGCATCTAGAATTATCTCATCCCCAAAATATGATGCTTCCCTGGAACATTTCAGCCCTCAACCAAGCTCTTACCTGTTCCAGTGGCAGCACAAGCACAAATATCCTTCCCCAGCAGACCCACAGGGATACAGGCCTTCTGGATTGGGGTTGGCTGCTTGAAGCCCAGCGCTGTGATTGCCTACCAAGGAAACAGAACAGTTAAGCATCAGATAGAAGAAAGGGAAAATCTCCATCAAGATGTGATCTGTGCAGTGAAAATCTCTTATTTTGCACTAGAAAAATACTGACTCTCCCAGGGCTAGTGCTTATGCCCAGGGCTCGCCAAACTGCAGTGAGCCCTGCTCACCAGCCGCGCTGTCCGCACGCAGATCGCCCGAACCCGGCTCTTCCGGGTTGCAATCTACTCGCCACAGGCGAGTAGATTGTATTATCTGTCGAGCCCTGCTTATGCCTATTCGCTACACATTCTGCTGCTACGTGAGACGGCAACTGGAGTAACTGGGAGCTTCCCCTAAAGCTGGCAGGAGAGGCTGTGATCTCCTGCCTCTTTCCTTGCAGTCTTTTCTGCAGTGACTGGAATAGTTCGATACCTTTAATAGTGGGCGAGAGAGGTTCATGTCCTGGAATGACAAATCATCATCATACTGAGAAGCATCTTCAAAAAATCTCTCTGTTTCCTGAAGGAAATAAAACCAAAAGGAAGAGCTGAAACAGTTTCCAGCACACACTGCACTTCTGGGCTCCAGCCTACACACTATCATTTGTGAAGTGGGCTGGGTTCTTTGAGATGGAATGCGCTTGATGGAAAAATGCTCAGTATTATTCTGCCCTCTTCTCCTGTGAACACTCACCATCTCTCCTCCTTTCTTTTGTCTCTTTCTCTCTTTCACCTTGAGGGTATCTGAAGGGAAAGAGAGATATACTAAGAATTTGGTATCAGTTAAGAGGAGCTTCAGCAAAGCCCCAATCAAGGCACATTTCCTGCACCCCAACATGCCTGCCAGGGTCTTACCCTGTATCTTCTCCCCTCCCCACATCAGTCCTTGATGGAAAGGTTTGTGAAACTGATTCCTAAGCAAACTGTGGAATCAGTTGCCAAGCCAGTCCCTTTACTCATGGAAAGAACATAAGAACAGCCATGCGGGGTCAGACCAACGGTCCACCCAGCCCAGTGTCCTGTCTGTGACAGTGGCCAATACCAGATGCCCCAGAGGGAGGGAACACAACAGGTAATCCTCATGTGATCCCTCCCGTTACCCACATCCAGACAGAGGCTACGGACACCATTCCTACCCATCCTGGCTAATAGCCATTGATGGACCTAACATCTATCAATTTATCTAGCTCTTTTTTGAACCCTGTTAAAGTCCTAACCTTCACCACATCCTTTGGCAAGGAGTTCCAGAAGTTGAATGTGCGCTGAGTGAAGAAAAACTTCCTTTGGTTTGTTTTAAACCTGTATTAATTTCATTTGGTGACCCCTAGTTCTTATATTGTGGGAATAAGTAAATCACTTTTCCTTATTCACTTTTTCCATGCCAGTCATGATTTATAGACCTCTAGCCTATCCCCCCTTAGTCTCCTCTTCTCTAAGCTTAAAAGTCCCAGTCTTTTTAATCTGACTTCATATGGGACCCATTCCAAACCCCTCATCATTTTTGTTGCCCTTTTCTGAACCTTTTCCAATGCCAATAGATCTTTTTTAGAGAAGAGGCGACCACATCTGTACGTGGTATTCAAGATGTGAGTGTACTGTGGTTTTACATAGTGGCAATAAGATATTTTCTGTCTTATTCTCGATCCCTTTTTTAATGACTCCTAACATTCTATTTGCTTTTTTGACTGCTGCTGAACACTGAGTGGATGTTTTCAGAGAACTATCGACAATGACTCCAAGATCTCATTCTTGAGTAATTGTAACCAAATTAGTCTCCATCAAAGGACACATCTCTGATGGAAAAACTGGCAACTGAAATTTCAATTAGACAAGAGCAAAGTCTGGAGGAACAACAGGTAGAGACCAGTAGGAAAGAGACGTAATGGCGATTCCTGCCCAATCCCCTTTCAACCTTCCCACCACACAATTTCTGGTGTCTGCTCTCTCATGAGATTCTCTTCTCCGCTCTCAGTGATCCCCTACTAAGGTCTTACTCCCAGCCCCTCCTCCACATCTTGCAATTACCTGCTTTGGTGAGGATACTCTCATCTGTTGAGGAATATTGGGACTCCACATCCTCCTCCTCCTCCTCTCCACTGCTTTCCTCACTTTCCTTCTCTTTGGCTTCATCCACTTCCGTCTCTGTGTCTTCTTCTTTCACTTTAGCATGTTTAGCTTCCCTTTCCTAACAGAAGACATGAGATCGATGGCCTGGGAAGCACTTCAGGAAGACCCCAGTCACCCTCTAAATCAGTGATAGGCAGCCTGCAGCCCACGGGTCATATTTGACCAACTGGGGGCTCTACCTGCGGCACTCAGATCTCCTGGCTGCCCCCTCCCCCATACTTCTCGTGCACCAGGGCACCGCACTTCCTGCTTCCTCCTCCTCACTCCCATACCTTTCAGAGCCTGCGAATCAGCTAACTCATGCTCCAGCCCCATTTCTCCCCTTTCCTCCCAGAGCTGTAACACCACATTGATTTGGGGGCTCTGGTGTGTGAGAAGCGCGTGGAGGAAGGGGGCAGACAGGGGGCCACATGGATGCTGTGGTCCACTGAGGTGAAGGAGGACCACTCATGCGGCCTACCCTCCATTTGTAGTTGCCCAACCCTGCTCTAAATAGGTTTTTCCAAAGGTTTCCTTGTGGAAAGGGGATGACAAACAGGGCAGAGTTCCCTTCTCCCCGCACAATGGAGGAGGTTCTTTTAAGGGCTGCAGGTGGCAGGAACTAAAAACTTTTGTCTACCAATCAGTGAACATCCCACTAACCTGAGTTCTTCTTTTTTTCCTCACTTTTTCAATCTTCTCGTCCAGTGTTGTTGCTGCTCTCTAGGCAGGACAAGACAGGCAGTTAAGGGGAATGTGAGTGCTACACAGTAGCGGCTCTGATACACAGCAATGGTAGCAAACAACCAAGGTAACAGGAAAACACGACCATCATCACCATTTACACGTGGGTCGGAAATTCTGAGAAAGTCCTTCACCTTCCATCCTAAGCTCTGGGGCAATACAAACAACTGGGTGTGGGAGCTGGGTGTTTGGGGCATATACTGATGCTTTCCATTCGGCTGAGTTCACTTGACCGCAGCCCGAGTGTGGTAAGTGACCAGGCTGGATTGGCAGGTGCACAGCACTCAGCCCCTGGCCAGGCTTGACGGGCAGCTGCACTGGAGGAGCCCACAGACTGGCCCAGTGAGGAGCTATCTGCTGCCTGCACGTGCCAGCCCTGGCCGGTGAGGTGAGGGGGCAACATGGGACAGAAGCGCTGGGGAGAAATGCCCCAGGCCTGGCGGGGATTCCCATGTGCTGCTGGGGAATGGCCCGGGCCTTGCTCTGGGCCTGACACCCCCCACTTCATCCGGATACCTCCCCGCCCCCCCCCGCTCATCCCATCCCCCCTCCATCCCAATACTTCCCCGCCCCCCCCGCTCATCCCGTCCCCCCCATCCCAATACCTCCCCGCCCCCCGCTCATCCCGTCCCCCCATCCCAATACCTCCCCGCCCCCCCGCTCATCCCGTCCCCCCATCCCAATACCTCCCCGCCCCCCCGCTCATCCCGTCCCCCCATCCCAATACCTCCCCGCCCCCCGCTCATCCCGTCCCCCCATCCCAATACCTCCCCGCTCATCCCGTCCCCCCCATCCCAATACCCCCCCGCTCATCCCGTCCCCCCCATCCCAATACCCCCCCGCTCATCCCGTCCCCCCATCCCAATACCCCCCCGCTCATCCCGTCCCCCCATCCCAATACCCCCCCGCTCATCCCGTCCCCCCATCCCAATACCCCCCGCTCATCCCGTCCCCCCATCCCAATACCCCCCCGCTCATCCCGTCCCCCCATCCCAATACCCCCCCCCGCTCATCCCGTCCCCCCATCCCAATACCCCCCCCGCTCATCCCGTCCCCCCATCCCAATACCCCCCCCCGCTCATCCCGTCCCCCCATCCCAATACCCCCCCGCTCATCCCGTCCCCCCATCCCAATACCCCCCCGCTCATCCCGTCCCCCCATCCCAATACCCCCCCCCGCTCATCCCGTCCCCCCATCCCAATACCCCCCCCCGCTCATCCCGTCCCCCCATCCCAATACCCCCCCGCTCATCCCGTCCCCCCATCCCAATACCCCCCCGCTCATCCCGTCCCCCCATCCCAATACCCCCCCGCTCATCCCGTCCCCCCATCCCAATACCCCCCCGCTCATCCCGTCCCCCCATCCCAATACCCCCCCCGCTCATCCCGCCCCCCCATCCCAATACCCCCCCGCTCATCCCGTCCCCCCATCCCAATACCCCCCCCGCTCATCCCGTCCCCCCATCCCAATACCCCCCCCCGCTCATCCCGTCCCCCCCATCCCAATACCCCCCCCCGCTCATCCCGTCCCCCCATCCCAATACCCCCCCGCTCATCCCGTCCCCCCATCCCAATACCCCCCCGCTCATCCCGTCCCCCCATCCCAATACCCCCCCCCGCTCATCCCGTCCCCCCATCCCAATACCCCCCCGCTCATCCCGTCCCCCCATCCCAATACCCCCCCGCTCATCCCGTCCCCCCATCCCAATACCCCCCCGCTCATCCCGCCCCCCCATCCCAATACCCCCCCGCTCATCCCGCCCCCCCATCCCAATACCCCCGCTCATCCCGCCCCCCCATCCCAATACCCCCCCCCGTACCTTGCCCCGCAGCTGGCGCAGCGCCTCGGCCCAGGCCCCGCTCTCCGCGCCCCGCTCGGCGAACACGAAGCCGGCGCTGAAGTCCCCCCCGCGGCGCTGCTGGCCCCGAGCCGGCGGCCCCTGCGGACGAGAAGCGCGTGAGGCGGGGCCGGGGGGCGGGGCCTGGGGGGAGGGGGACCGGCCCCCCCGCACCTCTTCGTCCGCCGAGTCCCCGGACTCGGGCTCCTCGGGCGCCGCGTCCCCCTCGCCCAGGGTGGGCACGAGCCCCAGCGCCGACAGCATGGCGCGCGCCGCCTCCTCCGCCGCGCGCCACAGGGCGCATGCGCACAGCACCGGCCGCCCACCACGGGCCTCGCCCCCGCCGGGCACGCGGCGCATGCGCACCGGACCAGCCGCCCCGGAACGGAAACCGAAAGCGCCGGGCGGAGCCGCTTCCCGGGCCCGGCAGCGCCGGCGGGTGAGACGCGGCCCCGGGCAGCGCTCGGGGGGGGCCGGGGGGGGCTGGAGGAAAGGGGTTCAGGTGGGGGGGCAGGAGGGGCTGGAGGAAAGGGGTTCAGGTGGGGGGGGCAGGGGGGCCTGGAGGAAAGGGGTTCAGGTGGGGGGGCAGGAGGGGCTGGAGGAAAGGGGTTCAGGTGGGGAGGGCAGGGGGGGCTGGAGGAAAGGGGTTCAGGTGGGGGGGCAGGGGGGCCTGGAGGAAAGGGGTTCAGGTGGGGGGGGCGGGGGGCTGGAGGAAAGGGGTTCAGGTGGGGGGGGCAGGGGGGCCTGGAGGAAAGGGGTTCAGGTGGGGGGGCAGGAGGGGCTGGAGGAAAGGGGTTCAGGTGGGGGGGGCAGGGGGGCCTGGAGGAAAGGGGTTCAGGTGGGGGGGCAGGAGGGGCTGGAGGAAAGGGGTTCAGGCGGGAGGGGCAGGGGGCCCTGGAGGAAAGGGGTTCAGGTGGGGGGGGGGCAGGAGGGGCTGGAGGAAAGGGGTTCAGGTGGGGGGGCAGGAGGGGTTGGAGGAAAGGGGTTCAGGTGGGGGGGGGCAGGGGGGCCTGGAGGAAAGGGGTTCAGGTGGGGGGGGGGGGGGGGCTGGAGGAAAGGGGTTCAGGTGGGGGGGGCAGGGGGGCCTGGAGGAAAGGGGTTCAGGTGGGGGGGCAGGAGGGGCTGGAGGAAAGGGGTTCAGGTGGGGAGGGCAGGGGGGGCTGGAGGAAAGGGGTTCAGGTGGGGGGGCAGGGGGGCCTGGAGGAAAGGGGTTCAGGTGGGGGGGGCGGGGGGGCTGGAGGAAAGGGGTTCAGGCGGGAGGGGCAGGGGGCCCTGGAGGAAAGGGGTTCAGGTGGGGGGGGCAGGGGGGCCTGGAGGAAAGGGGTTCAGGTGGGGGGGGCGGGGGGGCTGGAGGAAAGGGGTTCAGGCGGGAGGGGCAGGGGGCCCTGGAGGAAAGGGGTTCAGGTGGGGGGGCAGGAGGGGCTGGAGGAAAGGGGTTCAGGTGGGGGGGCAGGAGGGGCTGGAGGAAAGGGGTTCAGGTGGGGGGGGCAGGGGGGCCTGGAGGAAAGGGGTTCAGGTGGGGGGGGCGGGGGGGCTGGAGGAAAGGGGTTCAGGCGGGAGGGGCAGGGGGCCCTGGAGGAAAGGGGTTCAGGTGGGGGGGGCAGGAGGGGCTGGAGGAAAGGGGTTCAGGTGGGGGGGCAGGAGGGGCTGGAGGAAAGGGGTTCAGGTGGGGGGGCAGGAGGGGCTGGAGGAAAGGGGTTCAGGTGGGGAGGGGCAGGGGGGCCTGGAGGAAAGGGGTTCAGGTGGGGGGGGGCAGGGGGGCCTGGAGGAAAGGGGTTCAGGTGGGGGGAGCGGGGGGCTGGAGGAAAGGGGTTCAGGCGGGAGGGGCAGGGGGCCCTGGAGGAAAGGGGTTCAGGTGGGGGGGGGGCAGGAGGGGCTGGAGGAAAGGGGTTCAGGTGGGGGGGCAGGAGGGGCTGGAGGAAAGGGGTTCAGGTGGGGGGGGGGCAGGGGGGCCTGGAGGAAAGGGGTTCAGGTGGGGGGGGCAGGGGGGCCTGGAGGAAAGGGGTTCAGGTGGGGGGGGCGGGGGGGCTGGAGGAAAGGGGTTCAGGCGGGAGGGGCAGGGGGCCCTGGAGGAAAGGGGTTCAGGTGGGGGGGGGCAGGAGGGGCTGGAGGAAAGGGGTTCAGGTGGGGGGAGCAGGGGGGACTGGAGGAAAGGGGTTCAGGTGGGGGGGCAGGGGGGGCTGGAGGAAAGGGGTTCAGGCGGGGATGGCTGGGGGGGTAGGGGGGACTGGAGGAAAGGGGTTCAGGCGGGAGGGCAGGGGGGGCTGGAGGAAAGGGGTTCAGGCGGGGATGGCTGGGGGGGCAGGGTGGACTGGAGGAAAGGGGTTCAGGCGGGGGGGCAGGCGGGGGCTGGAGGAAAGGGGTTCAGGCGGGGACGGCTGGGGGGCAGGGAGGACTGGAGGAAAGGGGTTCAGGCGGGGATGGCTGGGGGGCAGGGGGACTGGAGGAAAGGGGTTCAGGCGGGGACGGCTGGGAGGGCAGGGGGGACTGGAGGAAAGGGGTTCAGGCGGGGACGGCTGGGGGGCAGGGGGGACTGGAGGAAAGGGGTTCAGGCGGGGGTGGCTGGGGGGACAGGCGGGGACTGGAGGAAAGGGGTTCAGGCGGGGGTGGCTGGGGGGTAGGGGGGACTAGAGGAAAGGGGTTCAGGCGGGGGCGGCTGGGGGGACAGGCGAGGACTGGAGGAAAGGGGTTCAGGCGGGGGGGCAGGCGGGGACTGGAGGAAAGGGGTTCAGGCGGGTGTGGCTGGGGGGACAGGCGGGGACTGGAGGAAAGGGGTTCAGGCGGGGGTGGGGGGGGCAGGCGGGGGCTGGAGGAAAGGGGTTCAGGCAGGGGTGGCAGGAGGGCAGGCGGGGACTGGAGGAAAGGGGTTCAGGCGGGGGTGGCGGGGGGACAGGCGGGGACTGGAGGAAAGGGGTTCAGGCGGGGGTGGCGGGGGGACAGGCGGGGAGTGGAGGAAAGGGGTTCAGGCAGGGGTGGCAGGAGGGCAGGCGGGGACTGGAGGAAAGGGGTTCAGGCGGGAGTGGCGGGGGGACAGGCGGGGACTGGAGGAAAGGGGTTCAGGCGGGGGTGGCGGGGGGACAGGCTGGGACTGGAGGAAAGGGGTTCAGGCGGCGGTGGCTGGGGGGACAGGCGGGGACTGGAGGAAAGGGGTTCAGGCGGGGGTGGGGGGGCAGGCAGGGGCTGGAGGAAAGGGGTTCAGGCAGGGGTGGCGGGGGGACAGGCGGCGACTGGAGGAAAGGGGTTCAGGCGGGGGTGGCGGGAGGGCAGGCGGGGACTGGAGGAAAGGGGTTCAGGCGGGGGTGGCTGGGGGGTAGGGGGGACTAGAGGAAAGGGGTTCAGGCGGGGGCGGCTGGGGGGACAGGCGAGGACTGGAGGAAAGGGGTTCAGGCGGGGGGGCAGGCGGGGACTGGAGGAAAGGGGTTCAGGCGGGTGTGGCTGGGGGGACAGGCGGGGACTGGAGGAAAGGGGTTCAGGCGGGGGTGGGGGGGCAGGCGGGGGCTGGAGGAAAGGGGTTCAGGCAGGGGTGGCAGGAGGGCAGGCGGGGACTGGAGGAAAGGGGTTCAGGCGGGGGTGGCGGGGGGACAGGCGGGGACTGGAGGAAAGGGGTTCAGGCGGGGGTGGCGGGGGGACAGGCGGGGAGTGGAGGAAAGGGGTTCAGGCAGGGGTGGCAGGAGGGCAGGCGGGGACTGGAGGAAAGGGGTTCAGGCGGGAGTGGCGGGGGGACAGGCGGGGACTGGAGGAAAGGGGTTCAGGCGGGGGTGGCGGGGGGACAGGCTGGGACTGGAGGAAAGGGGTTCAGGCGGCGGTGGCTGGGGGGACAGGCGGGGACTGGAGGAAAGGGGTTCAGGCGGGGGTGGGGGGGCAGGCAGGGGCTGGAGGAAAGGGGTTCAGGCAGGGGTGGCGGGGGGACAGGCGGCGACTGGAGGAAAGGGGTTCAGGCGGGGATGGCTGGGGGGGCAGGTAGGGACTGGAGGAAAGGGGTTCAGGCGGGGACTGGAGAAAAGGGGTTCAGGCGGGGACTAGAGGAAAGGGGTGCAGGCGGGAGTGGCTGGGGGGCAGGTAGGGACTGGAGGAAAGGGGTTCAGGCGGGGGGGCAGGCAGGGACTGGAGGAAAGGGGTTCAGGCGGGGATGGCTGCGGGGGCAGGGGGGACTGGAGGAAAGGGGTTCAGGCGGGGATGGCTGGGGGGCAGGCGGGGACTGGAGGAAAGGGGTTCAGGCGGGGGTGGCTGGGGGGACAGGCGGGGACTGGAGGAAAGGGGTTCTGGCGGGGGTGGGGGGCAGGCGGGGGCTGGAGGAAAGGGGTTCAGGCAGGGGTGGCGGGAGGGCAGGCGGGGACTGGAGGAAAGGGGTTCAGGCGGGGGCGGGAGGGCAGGCGGGGACTGGAGGAAAGGGGTTCAGGCGGGGGTGGCTGGGGGGACGGGGGGACTGGAGGAAAGGGGTTCAGGCGGGGATGGCTGGGGGGACAGGCGGGGACTGGAGGAAAGGGGTTCAGGCGGGGGTGGCTGGGGGGACAGGCGGGAACTGGAGGAAAGGGGTTCAGGCGGGGGCGGCTGGGGGGACAGGCGAGGACTGGAGGAAAGGGGTTCAGGCGGGGGGGCAGGCGGGGACTGGAGGAAAGGGGTTCAGGCGGGTGTGGCTGGGGGGACAGGCGGGGACTGGAGGAAAGGGGTTCAGTCGGGAGTGGCTGGGGGGCAGGCGGGGACTGGAGGAAAGGGGTTCAGGTGGAGGGGCAGGTGGAGGGGGTAGGTGGGGACTGGAGGAAAAGGGAGCAAGTGGGGGTGGCCGGAGCGGGGGCAAGTGGGGAGGTGGCTGGGGGGGCAGGCAGAGACTGGAGAAAAGGGGGGCAGGCAGGCAGGCTGGAGATCAGGCCAGAGGGTGTAGGGGGGTCAAACTGGCCCTGAGTTGTCACTTTAGGAATTTGGGAAATGACTTTGCTGCAGACTTTTGAGCATTAATTGGTGCTGTGGGTGTGCGTGGGGCGCGGGGTGCTCTGGAAATGCCCCTGAGTAACAGAAGCTCTTGGGCCTCCTGGTTGGGCTGAAGAAGTGGGCTGTACCCGGGAAAGCTCCCCATACAATCTGCTGTTTTCCTTAGTCTATGAAGTGCTACCAGACCTTTTGTTGTTTGTTGGGGCTGGGTTAGAGGGGAAACAGAAACTGAAAGTGAATAGAGAGACGTGACAAACTAGGGAGTTGGTTTTCGGTGAAATAGAAACCAACCAGCCAGAAGCACAGGAGAAGGGCCTGGCGTTTCTTCTTCCAGACCAAGCCTTGAAAACAGAGTGTGTGATTCCTGGGATACTTGGATAACCTGGGAATGGGACTGGGGGGGCAGTTAAGACAAAGAGAGGCAGTTTCTTGAAGCCATGTCTCTGGGATTTTAACGTGCTGGACTGTCTGGATTGGAATTCTTGTCTCTCCATCTCTTAGTGCAGGGACCTCTGGCATAGAGAGGTTGCTTTGAGAGAGCAGAATGAGGCAGGGAGGACTTGGCTCCGAGGTGTCCTCATGGGAGGACAGGGAGCATGAAGACATCACACTGGGGTGTCCCAGTGCATGGTGAAAGAAAACTGGAGTTGGCACAGTGGCAGGTTAATCTTTAGGGGAGGAGATGCAGATGGTGAAGTGTCTCTAGTGTACAAAGTATGAGCCATGATGATATAGCAGATGCCCTAACCGTGACTAGTGCAGACCTTCCTTGAATTGGTAATGAGTGTAATTAGCACTCAGTATGGTAACTTACCTTGTGGAGTTGACATTGGCCCCCACAGAAGTGCCCAAATTGCTTCTGGTTTTGTGGGAGCTGGGCTGGGTTGTGCTGGTCCTCTTTTAAAGAACCTTGTTGTGTGGGCGTATCTCTCCTGAACTGCATGGCTTTGTCTCCCTACTTGCAGCAGCACAAAGGAGGAGGAAAAAGAGGACTTGAGTGACTCTCAGGAATGGATGGCAGGAGACCTGGGCAGGAACCCTACCCAAGGCAGCACAATGTTAATTGGAGAGGTGAGTTGCATGCTTCATACTCCACAGCAGGACATGAATGGGGCTGGAGGGAAACACTTAAACTAATAATAAATGGAAACCCACTTCTCTTCACCCACTCTCAGTGCTGGACACATTACCATTCTGTTTTAGAACATAAGAACGGCCGTACTGGGTCACACCAAAGGTCCATCTAGCCCAGTATCCTGTCTACCGACAGTGGCCAGCACCAGGTACCCCAGAGAGGGTGGACCGAAGACAATGATCAAGCGATTTGTCTCCTGCCATCCCTCTCCAGCCTCTGACAGACAGAGGCCAAGGACACCATTTTATCCCCTGGCTAACCTCCATGAAATTATCTAGCTTCTCTTTAAATTCTATTATAGTCCTAGCCTTCACAGCCTCCTCTGGCAAGGAGTTCCACAGGTTGACTATGTGCTGTGTGAAGAAGAACTTCCTTTTATTAGTTTTAAACCTGCTCCCCATTAATTTAATTTGGTGTCCTCTAGTTCTTCTATTTAGGGAACTAATAAATAACTTTTCTTTATCGGCCCTCTCCACACCACTCATGATTTTATATACCTCTATCATATCCCCCCTCAGTCTCCTCTTTTCTAAACTGAAAAGTCCCAGTCGCTTTAACCTCTCCTCAGATGGGACCCGTTCCAAACCCCTAATCATTTTAGTTGCCCTTTTCTGAACCCTTTCCAAGGCCAAAATATCTTTTTTGAGGTGAGGAGACCACATCTGTACACAGTATTCAAGATGTGGGCATACCATAGTTTTATACAGGGGCAGTAAGATATTCTGGATCTTATTTTCTATCCCTCTCTTAATATTGCGTAGCATCCTATTTGCCTTTTTGACCGCCGCTGCACATTGTGTGGAAGTTTTCAGAGAACTGTCCATGATAACTCCAAGATCTTTCCTGATTTGTTGTAGCCAAATTAGCCCCCATCATACTGTACGTATAATTGGGGTTATTTTTCCCGATGTGAATTACTTTACACTTATCCACGTTAAATTTCATTTGCCATTTTGTTGCCCAATCACTCAGTTTAGTGAGATCTTCTTGGAGTCCCTCACAGTCTGCTTCTGTCTTGACTATCCTAAACAGTTTTGTATCATCTGCAAACTTTACTACCTCACTGCTTACCCCTTTCTCCAGATCATTTATGAATAAGTTGAAAAGGATTGGTCCCAGGACTGACCCTTGGGGGACACCACTAGTTACCCCTCTCCATTCTGAAAATTTACCATTTATTCCTACCCTTTGTTTCCTGTCTTTTAACCAGTTCTCAGTCCACGAAAGGACCTTCCCTCTTATCCCATGGCCATGTAATTTACACAAGAGCCTTTGGTGAGGGACCTTGTCAAAGGCTTTCTGAAAATCAAGTATACTGTATCTACTGGATCCCCCTTGTCCGCATGTTTGTTAACCCCTTCAAAGAACTCTAATAGATTAGCAAGACAGGATATCCCTTTACAGAAACCATGTTGACTTTTGTCCAACAAATTATGTTCTTCTACATGCTTCACAATTTTATTCTTTTCTATTGTTTCGACTAATTTGCCCGGTACTGAAGTTAGACTTACCGGTCTGTAATTGCCAGGATCGCCTCTAGAGCCCTTTTTAAATATTGGTGTCACGTTGGCTACCTTCCGGTCCTTAGGTACGGAAGCCGATTTAAAGGATAGGTTACAAACCACAGGTAATAGCTCAGCAATTTCCCATTTGAGTTCTTTTAGAACTCTTGGATGAATGCCATCCGCCCCGGAGATTTGTTAACATTAAGTTTTTCTATTTATTCCAAAACCTCCTCTAATGACACTTCAATCTGGGACAGTTCCTCAGATTCATCACCCACAAAGGACGGTGCAGATTTGGGAATCTCCCTAACGTCCTCAGCAGTGAAGACTGAAGCAAAGAAATCATTTAGTTTATCCGCAATGGCTTTATCGTCCTTGATTGTTCCTTTTATATCTCAAGCATCTAGGGGACCCACAGGTTTTTTAGCAGGCTTCCTGCTTCTAATGGACTTAAAAAAACATTTTATTTCTTTTTGAGTTTTTGGCTTGCTGTTCCTCAAAATCTTTTTTTGCTTTTCTCATTACATTTTTACACTTGATTTGACAGTGTTTATGTTCCTTTCTATTTATCTCACTAGGATTGGACTTCCACTTCTTAAAAGATGACTTTTTGTCCCTCACTGCTTCTTTTACATGGCGGTTAAGCCACGGTGACTCTCTTTTTAGATCTCTGCTATGTTTTTTAATTTGGGGTAAACGTTTAAGTTGGGCCTCTATTATGGTGTCTTTAAAAAGTTTCCAAGCAGCTTGCAGGCTCTAGTCACTGTGCCTTTTAATTTCTGTTTAACTAACCTCCTCATTTTTGTGTAGTTCCTCTTTTTTAAATGCCAGGGTGCTGGACTGCTGAGGTGTTCTTCCCACCACAGGAATGTTAAATGTTGTTATGTTATGGTCACTATTCCCAAGCGGTCCTGTAACGGTTATTTCCTGGATCTGATCCTGCGCTCCACTCAGGACTAAATCGAGAATTGCCTCTCCCCTTGTGGGTTCTTTCACCAGCTGCTCCAAGAAGCAGTCATTTAAGCCATTGAGAAATTTTATCTCTGCTTCTCTTCCTGAGTTGACATGTATCCAGTCAATATGGGGATAATTAAAATCCCCCATTATTGTAGAGTTCTTTATTTTGGTAGCCTCTCTAATCTCCTTCAGCATTTCAATGTCAGTATCACTGTCCTGGTCAGGTGCTCGGTAATATATCCCTACTGCTAATTTCTTATTCTTGGAGCATGTAATTACAGTAAGACTCCATTGGTCCGGCATCTGATGGTCCGGCATCATCAGGAGCCCGGAAGTGCTCCGGGCAGCCGGACCATTGGAGCTGCTCTGCCCCCGTCTTCCCCGATTCAGCCGCTGCTGAAACTGACCAGAGTCAGCTGCTGGTCAGTTTCAGCAGCGGTTGACTTGAGGACGCCTGGGGCATAGCAGCTGGGGTGCTGCCAGGTTGGTCTGGTAGCACTGCCCCTTGGCGCTGTGGGAGCAACCCGGCAGCACCCCAGCTGCTCTGCCCCAGGCGTCCCCAAGAGCAACTGAGGTGCTGCTGGGTTGATCTCGCAGCGCCAAGGGGTGGCGCTACCGGACCAACGTGGCAGCACCCCAGCTGCTATGCTGCAGGCATCCAGATTCAGCTGCTGCTGAAACTGACCAGCGGCTGAATGGGGGATGCCTGGGGCAGAGCCGGACTATCGGAAGGGGGGGCTATGAAGGGACTGGGGTAGCATCCCCCCCACACCACCCTAGATCCCTCATAGCCCCCCCTTCTGATAGTTCGGCATATCTGATAACCCAGCACCTCCTGGGTCCTAAAGGTGCCAGATTATCAGAAGTTTACTGTACTATCCATAGCGATTCTATGGAACATGTTGATTCATTTAATATTTTTATTTCATTTGATTCTACATTATCTTTTACATACAGTGCCACTCCGCCACCCACCCGGCCTGCTCTATCCTTTCGATATATTTTATATCCCGGTATGATTGTGTCCCACAGATTTTCCTCATTCCACCAGGTTTCAGTGATGCCTATTATGTCTATCTCCTCCTTTAATACAAGGTACTCTAGTTCACCCATCTTATTAGTCAGACTCCTAGCATTTGTGTACAAGCACTTTAAAAATTTGCCACTGCTTATTTGTCTGCCCTTCCCTGATGCATTGGATTCCTTTGTATGCGGTTGTTTGTCTGCTCTGGCCCATGGTTTGTCCTCTCCCCTCCTCTCTTTCTGACTACAGCTTAGAGAATCTCTATCAATGGATTCTCCTCTAAGAGAAGTCTCCTTCCGATTTACGTGCATCTCTGCACCAATCGGCTTTCCCCCATCTCTTAGTTTTTTAATCTCTTTAAGATCTTATAATACATTTCTCACAAGGACCCGAGCCAAATTCATGGTTCATTTTGGTCAGTTTCTCAGTCATATGATTTTAAAAATCACAACTTTCAAGATTTCAGCTTTTTAAATCTGAAATGTCACATGGTTGTAATTGTAAGGATCCTGAGCCAAAAGGAGTTGGAGGGAAGGGGTTACAGTGCTGCTGTTGGTGGCGGCGCTGCCTTCTGAGCTGGGCAGCTGGAAAGTGGTGGGTGCTGGTGCCCAGTGCAGACATAAGCATAGAATGGTATGGTATTTCCACCTTTGCTTACAGCTGGGCACCTGGCCAACAGCTGCCAATCTCTGGCTGCCCAGCTCTGAAGGCAGTGCAGAAAGGGTGGCAATATTGTGACCCACCTCCGACAACCTTTCTATCCCCCCTGCAACTCCCTGGGTCAGGACCCCCAGTTTGAGAAACGCTGGACTCCCATGTGAAATCCGATTTTCTGGCTGATAGATTCATAGTTTAATTGCAGTGCTAAACTCTAGGCTGGGCACTTTCCTCTGGGCCTGCTGAGAAGCTAGTGACCTCAGTATAATTTCTACTAAAAGTACAGTGGGGTGGGGACAAGACTAACAGAAGATGGGGTGCTGTGGCAAAGAGGGCTCCTGCCTCAGGGATGGCCACTGCTGCTGCTCTGGTGGCCCTGAGGGCTGCAGTAGCTGCTCCACTGACCAGGGTTGACTCAATCCCCCCATCGCTCTGTGGCTTCAACCTTGGTGCTGCTGCTCCGGCAACTCTGGTGCTGACAGCTACTCCAGCCCTGCTACTGCAGACATCACTGAGGTCCTGGAAAACTATGGAATCCATCACTGACCCCAGCAGAAAACATACTGAGGGTCCTGGTGTGTTCTACAACATGATGCAAAATGTATGGAACATGCTGATGCTGGCAAGTGTGGTGCCATGGGGAGTGGTATTATCCTAGGGAACATTGTGTCAGGGCGCAGGTTCTCTAAGGAGGCGTTCTCTCTAAATATCTTGTTTTCTTCTTGTTTTCTTGTAGAGCATCGAGATGCTGGCTTGCCGCAAAGAGGCAGAAACCAAGCAAATAATGCACCAGGCTCCCCTCGAAGAGGAGGAGCCCAACCTGGAGGAAACCCCAGGGCTAATGATCACTTTTTTCCCCCTGGGGGGAGAGAAGGAAGATACCGTGGTGCAGGACGGTATCCCAATCGAGGAAGGAGAAACCAGGGTGGACAAGCCAATGATGGACCCAGAGGGCAGTGGAATGAGCAGGAAAATGAGGCCAGAAGAAGAAGAAATGAGAACCAAGATGGTGGCAGGGGCAGAAGAGTCCACCCTTGTGAGAATCTTCATTTCCATCAGAATCCTGTCCCAGGAGGTGCTCAGTGCCAGGAGCCCAATGGACAGTCTCAACAGGTTAGGAGAATTGGCTACAAATTCCTGGAAAGTCTCCTTCAGAAAGACCCCTCTGAAGTGGTCATCACGCTCACGTCCAGTTCAGGGCTCAAGGAGCTTCTGTGTCAAACATCCATGAAACCCAGCTTCCTCCAGCTCATCTGCCAGGTTCTTAGGAAGGCTTGCAGTTCTCGAATGGACCGCCAGAGTGTCCAGCAGCTCCTGGGTGTGGTAAAGGAGTCAAATTTCCTCAAGATCTGCCTGCCCCAATATGTGGCAGACATGATGACTGAAGCCATTCCAGCTGTACGACATCAGTTCCCTGAGCATATAAACAACATCATCTCACTCCTTCAGGACCTGGTGAGCATTTTCCCAGCCAGCTCTGTGCAGAAAATCTCCATGCTGATGTCTATCCTGCCAGCATCTATCAATGCCTTGAGAGCTTCTGGAGTGGACATTACAGAACAAATTGAGAAGAACCTGGAAAAAGTCCAGACCCTTATTCAGCATCTGCAGGAGAAGAGGCGTGAGGGCACCCTAAGGGCTGACAACTACACCCTAGTGCAACCTCAGGTTGATGGCCAGGAAGAAACCTACCGCACAATGGCCATCTACCCCACATACAATGAGGTGCATCGCGATGAAAAGCCCTTTCTTCGTCCCAATATTGTCTCTGGGAGATATGATAGCACCAGCGTTTACTTGGACACTCATTTCCGGCTCCTCAGAGAGGATTTTGTCAGGCCTTTAAGAGAAGGCATCCTGGAGCTTCTGCAGAGCTTTGAAGATAAAGGTTTGAGGAAAAGGAAGTTTGATGACATCAGAATCTACTTTGACACCCGGATCATCAGCCCTCTCTGCTCCTCATTAGGCATTGTCTACAAAGTCCAGTTTGACACAAAACCCCTGAAGTTTGTGCGATGGCAGAATTCCAAGCGCCTGCTTTATGGGTCTTTGGTCTGCATGTCTAAAGACAACTTTGAAACGTTCCTTTTTGCCACTGTGTCCAATCGTGACAGTGCAGACCTCTCCCAGGGCATCGTGCAGCTGTGCTTTAATGAGCACAGTCAGGCACTGCTGGCCGAGGTCCAGCCCTCTGACTCTTTTCTCATGGTGGAGACAACTGCGTACTTTGAAGCCTACCGACACGTGCTGGAAGGGCTGCAGGAGATCCAGGAAGAAGACATCCCGTTTCAGAAATACATTGTGGATTGTGATGTGTTGGTGAAGGAGCCAGCATACCTGGCAATGGGCAGCACCTATAACCTTGCTCCTCTAATAGAGGAGCCTTCTCCAGCTGAAAAGGAAGGGGTCCTGGTGAGCTCCGACAGCTTGAGAAGACGGAGGGTGAATGTTCTAGACCCCAACCAGTGGCCTTCAATGGAAGCCTTGAAGTTAGACGAGTCCCAGATGCAAGCCCTGCAGCTGGCACTCACCAAGGAGCTGGCCATTATCCAGGGGCCTCCTGGGACTGGTGAGACACATTGCTGCTTAGACCTGCACTGCTGGGCACCAGTTAATACGTTCTCTTAAACATCCCTTTACCCAGCCCAGTCGAGTAAGCGCTAACAGTAGACACATGTCTGTCGGCCAGCTTTCTGCACAGGCTGGGCTCAGCTGCTACTCCTGGCCTTTGTAGGCAGAGAATGAGCAAGTAAACACAGGTTTGTGCAATGAATAGGGAGCCTTTTCATGGAAGGACAGGTGCTTGGCTTGTTCGGAGGGGAGAGGCTGGCCCTTCATCTCTGACTCCTGGACTTGGCTGGGTTTGGGCAGGCACAGAGGTGAGAGTCCTTTTGCTCCGCATAACCAATGTGGAGTCCCTGTCAGCTGCAGTGGTGACCAAGCATTGGTCTCAATGAGTTTTGCATGCTTGGAGCTCAATTACTGGTGCCTGCATAACTCCACTGCAGTTTAGGTTATGTGGGATAGTGACCTCATTCCCTTTTTCTAATTTGCTAAATCATCAAATATCAAGATTTGGCCCAAAGCTAAATGTGACCAGGCATGCATGTGTGTGTGCGTGTGCATGTGCGCACAATGGTGCTCTGTTAAATCTGTGCCTGAGTCTTTGGGGGAAAAGGCTTTTAGCTCCCATTGTACCATGTGTGTGGCTGAGCTGATACCAAGGTGTCTGTGTGGAGCTGCATGGTCCTGCTCTGCATCTCATACGCGTCCTTAGACTCGCAGCACACATTTAAGCAGTCAGTTCCTAGTCCTGTCATGATTTGCATTGTTGCAGTGATGACTGCAGACCCTTCCATTACAGTTGGGGTAGAGAAATGGCTTTTGAAAATAGAGTATTCCAGTATGGCAGGTGCGAAGGAGAGCAGAATCTTGTCTGAGTGATTGAGAGATCTCTTGTTCTAGTGTCTGAACCTTGTAGACGTTTTATTTCTCTGACACCTAGAGACCCAATCTCAGATCAGGGTTGTATTGTGCATATACACACAAAGGCAGTCTGTGGCCCTACTGAAGGCAGGGGAGCTGGAAATAGAGCCCAGCTTACCTGCTTCCCAGTCCAGTACTCTATGTAGTGGCCCACATTGCCGTTTTACTGGTGGGTAACAGACTGAGAGAGATGAATTGACCTGTGCATGGCAACACAGGCAGTCTGTGCAAGAGCTCTGAATGGAGCATTCAGATTAGACCTTGTACCCTGGTCTGGTGAAGCCTGATTCCAAGACAGCACATGGTTTTCTGATTGATGATTCGGGGCTTGTCTTGCAGGGAAGACCTATGTGGGTTTGAAGATTGTTCAGGCTTTCCTGACCAACCAACAGGTGTGGCAAAGTGCTGTCCAGAAGTTTCCCATCCTTGTAGTCTGTTACACCAACCATGCACTGGATCAGTTCCTGGAAGGTGAGAGGGTCTGTGTGGTATGGGGTGGAGGTTACAATTCAGCCTGTTCTACTTTGGGCTGGAACTGGCTTTCTTTGAGTCTGGTGTTTGTATTCACTCTACTCCCTGCTGCTGTGCAGGAAGACGGTTCTGCTCCAGATTGGTCTGGCCTTTGGAATTCCCCGCTACAGGCGGGGCGCTCTGAAGTGGATGGAGGCATGCGGCCCTGCGCTCCCCACCCCAGAGAGATCAGTGTGGCTCTTTCATGCTAGTACTTCTTTCATGCTCAGGAATCTACGCCTCTCAGAAGAGTGGGATTGTGCGAGTCGGAGGGAGAAGCAGTAGTGAGGTCCTGAAGCAGTTTACTTTGCGAGAGCTGCGTAAGAAGTGTGAGTTCCGCCGCGGCCTACCCACGCACCTCCGCAGGGCCTACATGAATGTACGTATATGGCTTTGTTGGAAAATTTCTGGGGCAAAGGCTGCAGATACGGTAGTTAATCAGTGTGGGGAAGTACAGTTGTTACCCGTCCAGGCCCACTCCTCTCCATATCCCCCTTTAATCTCCGTCTCATGCTGAAGCCCATCTGTTGAGTCTCCCATTCTCATTTGCTCTTCAGCCCTGACTTTTCCGTATGCTGTTGCTTGATGCTTTTTTCTCAGAGCTTGGATTTCTAGAGCATAACTCCTGAAAGCCTTGCTCTGTTTTCCTTTTGCACAGATAACCACCGAGATGAAACAGTCAGAGCAGGAGCTGCGTGAAGGAGCCCGGCACTTAGAGTGCACAACCTATGGAGTGCTGCACGAACGCCACTTGGCAAGACACATCGCCAGCCATCACTGGAACAGCCTGATGAATGGCCTGGTAAGAGCAATCCTGGCATTCCAGGCCACTACCCCAAGTGCCTGGCTCTACCTCTTCTGTGCGTAATCCTTAGATACAGGGATTCAGTGCTAGCTGCTAGGAAAGTCCCAGCCATTTCCAGCAGGCCTCCCTGCTTGCAGTGAAGTACTAGTTTCACTAGTAAGGCTACAAGTTGGTCACAGATTTATTTTTTTTTAAGTTGACCTCTGTGACTTCAGCCCCAATTGGCAGGGCTGAGGCTTCTGTGGTTAATTGCCTGCGAATTTACTAAAAATGTGAACCTCACTTATCAGTGTCCTGAGTGTTTCATGGCTGCAGAATTGTCTGTTGAAAAATGGTACTCTTTATACTTACCCTTAGGATGCAGACAAGTCTCCCCAATTTCCCTTGAATATAATTGACGCAGGCAGCCTAAAACAATAGCTCTGACGTCTGAACTATGCCTTTCATCTCAGTAGGCTTCAAACTGTGAAACTGCCAGAATTCACTTTCTCTGCTGACTCTGTAAGTGTAAGAGTTGAATGTGTCTGCTGACCTCCAGTGGATGCAGTGGGATTCCTGGTTGACACCAAGCACCAGTGGGGAAGAGGACTCAGCATGTTCTCAGGGGTTAGGGAGCTCCCCCACTTCTCAAAACCTCAGTGCCCTTCCTGTTGTCTTAGGCACCAAAATCCTCAGCTGTCCCCCAGCTGCTGCCAAATCCTTCCTCTGCCCTCCTGATACTACGATGTGGTTTCTCCTTGTCAGCGTAGAGGTCTGAAGCAAACAGGCTGGAATGGGGCATAGTAAAATAAACCAAATTTGAAGTGACCCTTTCAGCTTTATTGGTCTGAAAATGCTTTGCCTGTGCCTGTGACTAGAGCATTGCATTAGCTAATCTGGGAGTGGGCAGGCTTGTGCAGAGTCCCAGTGGCAGAACTCTGGGCAGGATCAGGATTTAAAAGGGAAACGTCTTTTTCTTGGGTTTTCCTCTGTGAAATTGGCAGCGCTCTGTTTGGAGTGTCAGCTTTTCCCCGTGGAGTGTTTCCTCTGTGGATCTCACCTAGCCACAAGGAAGAGAGGAGTTACTGAAGCAGTATGTGGCTGCTAACCCATCAAGATTGGAACCGGTCCTAGGGTAGAGAGGGGTGTGTGTGTGAGGGGTGGGGGGGAGCACTGGTGTAGGACCAGAGACTGCTTTAAACTCATACTTTGAAATGACCTAGATTTCAGGCTATTTCCGTCATTCTCAATATAAAACACCAATAATGAAAGGAAATTGTCCTATATGAAATTGGTAAAAATCTTGATTTCTGAAGGTATCTAAAGCTGCCACAGATTTTCCCCTTCTGCTGCACTGAGGCAGCAGGCTGGTCTTGCTGACCGATGAGGGTCTGGCCTTACCTAAGCTCCCTCCGTGTGTGCATATTGAAGAGTGTGGGATGGTTTGGCTTCACACTGCTGCACAGGCCTTGCTGATTGATTTTCTCATTGCACTAGGATGATGAGTGGTTTTGCTACAAGGGCTCAAGGAACTCGATGATTCTGGAGTGGTTGGGCCTTGGCGTTACTGTCTTCACCCAGAGTGGTGCAGAGAACCCAGTGGCTGAAAATGCAGGTAAGAGGCTCACGCCCCGTCAGGTGTGAACACAAGTGTATATCCATGCATGAGCCCTGTGGTCAGGGAGTGACGGGATGAGCCAGGAGGCACTTGGTGATGGGGAGGGACTGTCTAACACGCTCTGAGAAGTGCCCAATATTGGTGGGGAAGGGATGGGAGAGAATAGTTTGAAAAGTACCATGGATAATTAAAATCCCCTCATGCCCCTCCCTACCGCTGTATTCCCAGCCTTTTGCAGTGTCTGTCTTCCCTGTCGCTGCATTGCCCTCCTACATGAATTCATGTGTGGCTGGGTGGCTCTCTTGTAGGTGGCCAGCAGGAGGGAGAGGAGGAGCAGGAAGGTGAGGAGGAGGAGGAACAGCTGGTGGAGATCCCCGAGGAGGCGGACCTGATTCAGGCAGACCGGGTGATTGAGGAGGAGGAGGCAGCCAGGCCTCAGCAGAGGAAGGAAGATGAGACGGGTGCTGTGATGGAACTGGCGAATATGCTGCTGGCCATTAAGCTGGAAAAGCAGGGCCAAGGGGCAGCCCAGCCACAGCAGGAAGCCATGGAGTGGGAGGTAAACACACATGGCCTGGGATTGGGCAGCTTGTTTCTTTGCTCTCTTGCTCTATCAGGACAGGGAGGGAGTGATGCTATTAATCTGAGAGGGGCAGAGGTGAGTATGACTGTTTGACGGGACGTCTTCCTGCAGATGCAACCAGCTCAGAGGAGGAAAATGAAGCAGAAGATGAAAGCTGAGCTCCGTAAACTGAATGCGATGACAGATGAGGAGGCAGGGGCTATTCAGAACCTGTGGCAGCTGGACCTCAGCTCCCGCTGGAGGCTCTACAGGTAACAGTGTTCTGGACTGTGGTGTGAGGCAGTGCCTGGAGACTGCCTGCAGCTCGCATGCTTTCCTAGCTGTGGAAAGTATCCTATTCCCATGGCAATAGTTGAGCTCCGCACCAGCTCTGATGGATTTCTCCTCTTGCGCTCTGTGGCAGAGTGTAGGCTGTTGTCCCCATTTGACAGATGGGGGAACTAAGGCACTAAATGGTTTGCCCAAGGTCACATGTGCAGTCTGAATCACAGACTAGTGTCCTAAGCACTGGACTTTCACTCCTCATTTGTGGATCGTGCCCCTTTCCAGGCGCTGGCTACAGATGTACCAGGGAGAGATTCGACGCAAGATCCTGCAGCATGAGCAGCAGTACCAGGGCGCAGCAGAGAGATTGGCAGAACTGAGGCAGCAGGAAGATCTCTGCATTCTCAAGGAGGCCCTGGTTGTAGGGATGACTACTACAGGTGAGTGGCATTTGGGGAATAACCATCACAGCATCCCAAGTCAGTTGAGGGACACGGCTCTCAGTGGGCTCCCATCTCCAGGAGTGATCGGGGGGGGAGGGTGCGAAAAGCCACAAACTGGGGAAGCTAATGGGAGTTTGAGGTTGAAGCAGTGAATTCTCTGCTTGAGGGTAGAGGGTCTTGGTGAGTGGTGGTGACTTGCTCACTGTATAGGCTGAGGAGCTGGTCCATGGGCCTCTGACTTAGCAGCTCCGACAAATCTGTCTGGTGATGTCTTGGTAAGGGCCCTGTACCTTTGAATTTTTCGCCCTTTGATCAGCCCCTCATGTGAAGTCTCTGCTAGTAGAAGGTGGAGCTAAGCAGGATAAAAAGTCAGTTGTTTGGCAAATTTGTGAGCCTCAAACGGGCAGCTGAGTTTCAGAGGGAGTTTGATGGGAGTGCAAGAGGCTTTTCTTCTATGTACAGTCCAACTCTCAATTATGTGATGGCCTGCAGTGGAGCAGCTGTGACCTGCCCTGGATAGGCCATGTTTTTTTCCTGCCTGAAGTCAGAAGGGACTTACTGTGTAGGACATGGAAGCTGGTGGCTGTGCTGGAAGACTAGATTCTTGGATTGGAAGGGCAAGTGCAGCCATTATGCAGCATCAGGGAGGGTTTCATCACTGCTCCAGATTCAAGGAAGAAAGGAACTGGCCACCAGGGAGTCAGTGGAGGCTTGGCAATTCATAACCATTGGATGCAAGAGGATGAGACAGCATGCTGCATGCAGAAAGGTGAGCTGTGTCCATCAGGAAGATGATGACCAGGCCAAATTCCACACAGCAAGAGGTTTTCAGATTACACCAGGTATTCTGTGGAAACTGTTGAAAATCTCTGAAGATCCAGCAGGTGAAGTACAATAGAAAAATGTATGGATACCACCTGTGGATGGCTGCTCAACAGGCAAGAAAAATAGCATGCCCACGAAGGTGTTCAGTCGTCCAAGGAAGAACTAGACAAGCCTTGTTGGGAACTGTATCCTAAGGAAAATGGATAGCACATTTTTGCAAGGGTGGATGACAACAGGATGGTATGCTGCTTCCTAGGAACAACGACATGAGACATCACTTCAGAGTAGATAGGCTTCGGAAGATAGCAGGGATGGATCTGCTAATGACACTGCATTGTAGAAGATCGTAGATTATGAATGGCTTCAGGGAACTTGGGTTCTGAAGGAGAAGAATGTCAAATGATCTCGGAGATGCTTCCTCTTTCATAAGTGAGGAAAGAGAGAAGATGCTGGGCGTGAACTGCTAGGCAGGTTAGTGGTGGAAGGTAGTTAGTCTTTGGTTTGTGGAATATTGGTCCACCTTCTTGGGGGGAGGAGGGGGCACTGTTCAGTTTGGATTTAGATTGGCTCTGCTTCTACTCAAATGGAAGCTATCTTAAGCACAGGCTGGCTAGAGTAGTAAGTCATGTGTTAAACTGTACAAAAAGAAGGTGGAAAGAGGGCCCAGATGAGCACTCATTCAGCACAATCACGATTAGTACAAAATTAATCAAGAAACCAAAGGACATGAATAGAGGAAATTATAAATGGTCCCTACAGCAATGCTAGGTACCTGACTAACAATAAATAAGGAATTAGAATTGCACATTTCTTAGCAAAATTTTAACCTGGTTGGTATTTGGTGGGATGACTTGAATGACTGAAATGTTAAAATCAATGGCAATAACTTGAGGGACTGAGTGGGAGTAGTCAGTCGAAAATGACACAATCTGAGTCACTGACATCTTGGAAAAATGATCTTGAATGCTTATTGTTCAGTGTCCTAATCGATCTAGCATAAGAGAGGGTGTTATCTGGTGTCTGCTAAAGACCACAAAGTCACAGTAGGGAACAGGATGTTTAGCTGTGTGAGGACTTAAGGGCAGGAAAAATATTCTTCTAATTTATGGGGGACTTCAGTCGGGTAAGTGACAGATGATGGAGATTGCATGCTGTCAGTACTAAACTATCCTTGGAATTACTAAATACTTTATAGATAATTTCTGATCGTTTAAAGTGCTGCACCCAACATGAGGGAATTCTGTATCTTGACAGATAAAGGCGAATTGAATCACAGAACTAAAAATTAGCAGTAGTGTAGGTACAGATGTCATTGATCCACTGGTCCGGTGCTCTCGAACAGTCTTTGAGAGAACCCCGTCACTGTGCTAACCCCCATCAGGTGTCATGCTCAATGGGCTGGCCTCTTGGGTCGTCATCTCCTGGGATTGAACCTCAAAACCTTCAGCACACCTGTTTCATGCTGTGAGATCCCCTCTGTGAGTTCATCTGAATTGGACACCTGCAGAAGACTTGCACACCCACAGGGAGCGATGTACCCCCAACTTAATTTGGAGTGACTCTAAGCAACAGAAGAATTTACTAGATGTCTGGTACACAGGGTAGAAAGTCCTTAGATTAGCACAGAGAATAGAAGAATTACAGCAGAATCCATCTGGGTCTGTCCAGAACCCCACACTCTTAGCCTCAGTTCAGAAGAGACTCCTGCTTCTAGCAGCCCACCCTTAACAATCCCCCTGACCCACCTTAGTTTAGTTTTTTTCCCCAGGTAAAAACTTCCTCGCCTGGCTATCTTAGCTCTTTGTTCTCCAGCTGGTAAACATTTCTGGCTTTCTGCAGAGGTCTCATTTTCTTCTATGAATTTCCAGGGCAAGGGAGCCAAGCACCAGTCATGTCTGGAGCTCTACAAAGAGTAAACAACAGTAGTTCTTTGAGTGCTGTCCCTGTGGGTGCTCTAGTGCGTCGTCATGCCAGGGACTGGAGATTTTTCTAGCAGTGCCCGGCTGCACTGCACATGCGCCATGGTGCCTTCTCGTGCCGTTGGTGTCCATTAGGTGTGCGCAGTGCTGTTCCCTCAGTTCCTTCTCTACTGTCCTCAGTGGCAGATGGAGCTTTGTTGATTCACCCTTTCCTCATCTAAAAAACCAACAAAATGTGTTAATTCTCCTTAGTTTTCTCCTTCAACTCCTACTTAACGCACCCCCCCCCCCCCCCCCAAAAAAAAAGGTTCTTCGGTGTTCGTCACGTTGTTTTTCCCCATGCCTGGCTCTCCAGGCTTCAAACCTTGTGATTCTTGCTGGGAGGCTATGCCAGTCTCAGACGAGCATGCCTCCTGCATAAGGTGTTTTGGGGAGGCCCACTTGATGCAGAAGTGTGCACGCTGCTCGAGTCTCATGGGCAGAGCATGGTGCGACTGAGCCAGTAGACTGAAGATCTACTTATATGAAAAATTGCCTCAGTCACCGTGTGACGACGACCCACCCTCCCCTCCGCAGAGGCAAGGAATCAGTCAAGTCAAGAAGTATGGACAGAGGTTGTCCCTCTACCTCATCTGACAAATCGAAAGCGAAAACCTGGGTTTCCCTGGCGAAATTGCTACCGCTGGCACCGAGCTCAGCTAGCGTGAGTGTAGGCGATAAGCCTGGCACCTCTGGCACGGCACTGCCTGAATACATGGTGCCGCAGAAGAGCTCGTTCAGAGTCCAGGCAGAAAACATTGGCTCCTATGGCACTGGTGTAAAAAGGGCCGGAGGCGGTGATTGAACTGCAGTTGTCCAGTTGATGATGTGCCCATAGCAGGGGACTCTCCAGCTCCTGACCAACCCTTCAAATTTGTTGGTTAGATGATGAAGGCTGGAATGTTGTGGGTTGCCGTCGGCGCTGAGGTTTGCACCATTGCAGTCTGTGTTCTGTCTAAAATTGTATTGAGGTTGTTGTCGGCACTGCTCCCTAGGTCTCAGATCAGTTGCATCGGCACCTCTTATTAGGTGCTGTGCACATGCCAAGAGTTCTCAGAGTTGTACTAGAATCCTCCATGGAGTGTAAGACTTCATCTGTTTTTGCGGCAAAAAGGTTAGTTTTATTGAACAGGAGGTCTTCAATTTTGTGATGTAGCTCCCTGGGTACACCAGCTGCCTGGAGCCACAAAGCCCTACGCATGACAATGGCGGTTACAGTGGTGCGCGCTGTGGTGGCGGCCACATCCATAGCGGATTGTAATGCAGTGCATGAGCTACTGTGCCCTCCTGCATAATACTCAGGAATATTGGCCTTTTGTGCTCTGGCAGGAACTGGAGGAGCTCTTGCAGCGTGGAGTCGTTTGTATAATCGTAGTCTGTGAGGATGGCAATATAGTTAGCCACCTTCAATAGGACGGTCGCCAATGAGTATACCTTTCTGCAAGCTCTTGTGCTCTTTGTCTTGGGGAGTAGATCTCATGTTTGGTGTTTTGGCTTTGTGTCTGGCTGAGTCAGCCACTTGGGAGTTAGGTGGTGGGTGTGAAAAAATGAAGTTCATGCCATTAGGTGTGATGAAGTATATACTGTCAGCCCTCTTGCTGGTGGGCGTAATCGACGCTGGAGTCTGCCGGATATTATCGGCAGGGTCCATGACGTTCTCATCCATGGGAAGTGCGATCCTTGAAAACGTCAGAGGAGGCAGTGCATGCAAAAGTCTGTACTGTTTACTTGTACCTCTTGCATGTCATGTTCCTGTGCTAGTGCTACCCCCTTGAAGAGTTCTTGGAATTGTTTGGAATCATCCAATGGTGGTAGGAATGATGGCTTCATCGGGTGGTGAAGGGGAGTTGTGTAATGAGGATCTGTCTTTCCCTTCTGAGAGGGAGTCCTCCCCCTCTGATTGTGAACTGTCTTCTCACTCAACATCACGGCAACGTTCTCCGGGCATGGCTCCTTCATAGTTCCAGAATGCTAAAAATACCTGCTCAGAGTAAAATAGATATTAATCAACAGTAGAAAAGAATCCATGAGGAAAACTTACCTGTACGAGTGGGCGAGGTTCTCTGAGTGGATCTAACAGAACCATCCCATGCCACCCAACACCACGCCCATCCCCACCATGTTAGACTACCTATTGGAACTAAAAGAAATGGGCTTCTCTTTCAGTACTATTAAGGTTCATGCAGCAGCAATAGCAACTTTCCATAGAACCAATGATGGCACTTCATTCTTTTCACACCTGCGTGCTAAACACTTCCTTACAGGTCTCGAATTCTTTTCCATCGTTATGGCCTCCATTTCCCATCTGGGACCTGAACCATGTCCTCAGAGCTTAACTAAACCGCCCTTTGAGCCTATAGCAACTTGCTCTTGGCTATACCTCTCCATGAAAGTAGCCTTTCAGGTAGCCATCACTTCCAGCAGGAGAGTCGGGGAGCTAGCAGCACTCATGGCAGAACTGCCGTATGCGGTATTTATCAAGGACAGGGTAACCCTTCAACTGAACCCCAAATTCTTACTGAAGGTCCTGTGTCCTTTCCACATTAACGAACCCATGTACTTACCTGTATTCTTTCCCAAACTGCACGCCAATCCATCTCAAGTGGCATTATACACCCTGGACATTCAAAGAGCACACTCTTTCTACCTAGGTCAGGTAAGACCATAAAGAAAATCAACCAGACTTTTCTTATTCACTGAACAGTCCAGAGGTCAAGCTGTCTCCTCACAAAGAATATCCACATGGATCTAATCTTGCATCCATGCTTGCTACATCATTCGCAACGAGCAGCCACCAGATACCATCACTACTCAGTCTACCAGAGCGGTTGCCTCTACAACAGCCTTCCTCAAAAATATGCCTTTAGAAGACATTTGCAAGGCAGCCACTTGGTCATCCAACCACACTTTCGCAAAACACGATGCTCTCTCCTCTGCGATAGCTTCATGCATGGCGGGTGGACAAGCAGCGCTATCCTCAACTGCACTAGCAAGGGCTCTTAACCCTCTCCCTGACACGACTACTGCTTTGTAGTCACCCGGAGTGAAGCATCCACGGGAACATCACTTGAAGAAAAGAGAGTTAATCTCCCTGTGCAGTAACGAGGGTTATTTGAAATGTGTGTCCCCATGTGTGACCTACTATTCTCCCTCCTTCTCCTACTTTGGAGCCTCTTCTGGGGCTGTAGCCAGCATAGAGAAGGAACAGAGGGAGCTGCACGCGCCTAATGGACACCAACAGTACAAGGAGGCGCCATGGTGCACACGCAGCAGTGTGCTGCTAGAAAAATCTCCGGTCACCGGTGCGAAAACACACCAGCACCTAGAATGGAATGCCCATCTCAAATACTCACCCTGTGCAGTAACGGGGGTTAACTCTTCCCCCCATTTCCTCCCCCCCCCCCCCCCCCCCCGCCTAGTAACCATGCAGCACATAGGGGAAACTAAGACACCCAGTACTGTGTTCATCCAGTATATTATGAAAAATTCCTTCTGTTACACCAAGTGATCATAACTTGATCATATTTATTGTGTGGAAACAGAATAAAGTCTAAACTTTAAAATAGCCCATTTTCACAGAGATGAATGAGCCTAATCAGTTGGGAAGAAATTAAACTGAAAAGTGAATGATAATTGGTAATTGTTTAAGAACATTTTACTGGATGCAGAAAAGGCCCCATAAGACAGACTGCCATAGTGATGAAAAGTTCCATCAGGCATAGAGGGGAAATGAAGGCAGCTATACATTTGTACATAAATAAATTCAAATAGAAGAAAGGAAAATATCTATTAATAAATCAGAAGTTAGGAACTCTAGAAAGCCGATAAAGCTAAGACATGGAATCAGAGAATATCGATAGAAAATCATAGACCTATCGAGAAATTGATGGCTACCAGAGTTAGGCACAACAGGGAAGAGATTTTTATTCTTTCAGTGGCTCAAGATCCTGCAGGGATTAACAGGGTTGCTCCTTGAGCCCTAGGAACTGGGTAAAGGTGTGTGTCCCTACAGTGTGGACCGTTCCTAGGACTCAAGGTGCAACCCTGTTAATTTACACACCCACCCGTACCCAATTCTTAGAGCTCTGGCTACAATTTCCTGTCGGTTTTGCAGGATTTTTAGCCACTGAAAGAGTCTTACACAGTAATATCCTTATCCTCTATTTATTGACAATTCCCAAACAAGCAGAATACATGTTAAGCACACAGTGATATGCTCACCAATCCTGGTACAGGCAGATTTCCCCTCTTGGCCAGGCAATATCAGTCTCTCTGGAGCTTAACTGCTGCACGTCATGGTCATGCAGGAGAATCCTGGCAGCTTTTATCTTCGGTGGGAGGGATAGCTCAGTGGTTTGGGCATTGGCCTGCTAAACCCAGGGTTGTGAGTTCAATCCTTGAGGAGGCCGTTTAGGGATCTGGGGCAAATCTGTCAGGAATGGTGCTTGGTCCTGCTGTGAGGGCAGGGGACTGGATTTGATGATCTCTTAAAGGTCCCTTCTGGTTCCATGAGAGGTATATTTAGGCTGTGTCTAGGAGGCGAGTTCTTCTTCCAGGTCTTCCACCTTCTTCTTGGAATTCCTTGCCTCCCTTTGGTCTTCTTCCAGCTTTTTGCTTCTTTCCTTCTGCTTCTGTTACTTTCAGTCTTCTTCTTGGTCTCCTCCTTGGACCCCAGTTTATATAATGAAACCTGAGTCCTACTTAGCTATACCATAACCAGTTATTTTAGCATGATTTTACTAACCAATTATAACAAAACTACCTAACCAATCATTCCCCATCACCTTACTTGTAACCTATCCTTTAAATCGGCTTCCGTACCTAATGACTGGAAGGTAGCCAACGTGACAGCAATATTTAAAAAGGGCTCTAGAGGCGATCCTGGCAATTACAGACCGGTAAGTCTAACTTCAGTACCGGGCAAATTAGTCGAAACAATAGTAAAGAATAAAATTGTGAAGCATGTAGAAGAACATAATTTGTTGGACAAAAGTCAACATGGTTTCTGTAAAGGGAAATCCTGTCTTACTAATCTATTAGAGTTCTTTGAAGGGGTTAACAGACATGTGGACAAGGGGGATCCAGTAGATATAGTATACTTGGATTTTCAGAAAGCCTATGACAAGGTCCCTCACCAAAGGCTCTTGTGTAAATTACATAGCCATGAGATAAGAGGGAAGGTCCTTTCTTGGATTGAGAACTGGTTAAAAGACAGGAAACAAAGGGTAGGAATAAATGGTAAATTTTCAGATTGGAGAGGGGTAACTAGTGGTGTCCCCAAAGGGTCAGCCCTAGGACCAATCCTTTTCAACTTATTCATAAATGATCTGGAGAAAGGGGTAAGCAGTGAGGTGGTAAAGTTTGCAGATGATACAAAACTGTTTAGGATAGTCAAGACAGAAGCAGACTGTGAGGGACTCCAAGAAGATCTCACTAAACTGAGTGATTGGGCAACAAAATGGCAAATGAAATTTAATGTGGATAAGTGTAAAGTAATGCACATCGGAAAAAATAACCCCAACTATATGTACAGTATGATGGGGGCTAATTTGGCTATGACAAATCAGGAGAAAGATCTTGGAGTTATTGTGGACAGTTCTCTGAGAACTTTCACGCAGTGTGCAGCGGTGGTCAAAAAGGCAAATAGGATGCTAGGAATTATTAGGAAAGGGATTAAAAAATAAGACCCAGAATATCTTACTGCCTCTGTATAAAACTATGGTATGCCCACATCTTGAATACTGTGTACAGATGTGGTGGTCTCACCTCAAAAATGATATTTTGGCTTTGGAAAGGGTTCAGAAAAGGGCAACTAAAATGATTAGGGGTTTGGAACGGGTCCCATCTGAGGAGAGGTTAAAGCGACTGGGACTTTTCAGTTTAGAAAAGAGGAGACTGAGGGGGGATATGATAGAGGTCTTTAAAATCATGAGTGGTGTGGAGAGGGCCGATAAAGAAAAGTTATTCATTAGTTCCCTAAAAAGAAGAACTAGAGGACACCAAATGAAATTAATGGGGAGCAGGTTTAAAACTAATAAAAGAAAGTTCTTCTTCACACAGCGTGTAGTCAACCTGTGGAACTCCTTGCCAGAGGAGGCTGTGAAGGCTAGGACTGTAATAGAATTTAAAGAGAAGCTAGATAATTTCATGGAGGTTAGGTCCATAAAAGGCTATTAGCCAGGGGATAAAATGGTTTCCTTGGCCTCTGTTTGTCCGAGGCTGGAGAGGGATGGCAGGAGACAAATTGCTTGATCATTGTCTTCGGTCCACCCTCTCTGGGGCATCTGGTGTTGGCCACTGTCGGCAGACAGGATACTGGGCTAGATGGACCTTTGGTCTGACCCAGTACAGCCGTTCCTATGTACTTGAGTTACACATAGCAAAATTAATTATACAGCAGACAGAAACAGTTACAAACCAGATAGATCACACAGTCAAACAATAGGGAAGTGTGATGACAGTGATCATAGAATGAGGATTCCACAGCCTCAAGTATGGATAAGCAGTTTCTTGCCAGACAGAATGGTGTGACTTAAGTTTTCTTTACCCGTCTTGAGATCTGTCTCTTTATCTGGTGACCGGGGCGGTGGCGGCGGCTATCAGGACAAAGTCCCCTTCTCACAGCCTGGGGTGACGCTATTTTAGTGCAATTGAGAGGGAATGTGAGTGTGTGACTCCAGGCCTTACAGCTAATGGCTGCTGCTCCTCAGTCTGGCTGCAGAAGGCTTTGGCTGCCAGTATGGCTTCAGGCCTTCCAGCATGGTTCTAGAAAAACCATATTGTTACAACAGGGCCTTCTCCCTCTCCGCTGCTCCCAGGGCTGGGGAGGCTTGGGCAGGCTGCTCCTGGGGGCAGGGAGGTTCGTGCTGTGCAGCCTCTTCCCTCCCTGCTGCTCTGGGGGTGCTGGGGCATGTACGTGCGCTCTTTTCCCCTCCCCATGGTGGGGGCAGGGCTGCGGGTGGGGCTGGGGGTCTGCCTCCCCCTAGAATCTTCTCATGTCTTCTCTGTGACACATGGCGTGGTGGATTCCTCTTCTTTTATAGTAGTACTGTGTATAGGTCCATCTGTGGTCGTCAGCCTAGTGTCTCCTGAGGCATTTCCATCCAAGAGTTGCAGCAAGGGAGCACTTCAAAAAATCTTTAGTGCATCTACTAAGCTCATACATACAGATAAAGGTTCCAGCCTCTTTTTGCTTATCCATACTTATCCTCACTATTTTAGGGGTGCTCCACTTCTCATTGGCTCTTAGCTTTTCTTTTTTCATTAATGTCTGTCAATCAGTTACCATAGGGATTTGAGGTTATTGCAGAATGCCTCCAAATGTTACTATCAGCCATTAACTAGCACTTGCAGCATATTTTGCTATCTATTGCTACATAGTTTCTGGAACATCAGCACTTAACACATCTCTCAAAGTAATTTTATGCTTTACTGGTACAGGATGGCAATCTGTTTCAGATCTAAGGCCTTGAGTGACTAAGCTGATCATCTTCCAGGCCTGAGGCCAATGGGCATGTATCACAACATTAATGAATACTTACATTTCACTTCTATATCCTTAATATCATCTTCCAGGCCTAAGGCCTATGGGCCCTGTGTCACTTACATTACACTTCTATATCCTTAAGAGCTTTTATTCTTGGCTACAAGTTGAATAAGTATTGTATGTTCAATAGGATTGCCAGGTGTCAGTCTGGCATTTGCGGCTTCTATCTGGTAAAAAACAAACAAACAAACAAACAAACAAAACAAAAAAACCCATGTAAAATGTCCGGTATTTTCTGTTTTTCTCGGATGGAAGGCCACTTGGGACATTCTTCCCCTGCCACGTCTGGTGGGGAGCGTGGGGATTTAGAGGCACCGTGCCCTTTTTGTGTGTGTGTGTGTGTGTGTGTGTGTGTGTGCGTGTGCGCGCGCGCGCGGGGTTGTTTTTGTTTTTTTCCCCTTAATTTTGGTCCCCGTGTATGTGTGATGGGTTTTTTTTTGGGGGGGGGGAGGGGGCATAACCAATTTTTTTCCCCACCATGTTTGGTATTTTTCGTGAAACTGTTTGGCAACCCTAGTGTTCAAGGGAAAAACACATGTAGCCATATGATGATGAAATACTTCCTATCCCAGCAGTACATCAGAAGGCTGTTAAGCAGTAGCTACTAAAGTTAGACATTTAAATCAGCACATCTGGATAGCTTACATCCAAACATTTTTAGAGATGGCTGAATGGACCAGTAAGGTTAATTTTCACTAAATCTTGGAATGCTGAGGAAGTGGCAATAGGTTACAAAGAAGTTATTGTTTAACCAATATTATAAAGAGGTAAATACAAAGACCTGAAAAGATCAAGTTAGGATCTGTCTTTCACATATGTGTTCTGAGGAGGCTAAATGTAAATGAGGAATAACCATTGAGTAGATGAATTTGTAATGCTCCAGTGCTTGTCCAGTATACTTACACTTCCATAAGGCGTCTGACATGGTTCTGTGTATTTTGATTAGAAAACCAGGCTGATAGAAAATTAGTGTAAAATGCAATAAATAGATTAAAAATTGTCTGAATGGTCTCCATAAGAATGGCCATACTAGGTTAGACCAAAGGTCCATCTAGCCCGGTATCCTATCTTCTGACAGTTGCCAATGACAGGTGTCCCAGAGGGAATGAATAGAAGAGGGAATCATCATGTGAGTCTCTCCTGTCACCCATTTCCAGCCTCTGGCAAAGAGAGGGTAGGGACACTATTCCTATCCCTTCTGGCTAGTAAGTATTGATGGACCTAACTTTCATGGATTTATCTAGCTCTTTTTAAAACCCGGTTAACATCCTGGTCTTCACAACATCCTCTGGCAAGGAGTTCCACAGGTTGACTGTGTGCTGCGTGAAGAAAAACTTCCTTTTGTTTGTTTTAAAACTGCTATCTATTCACTCAAAAAGGAATGGTAAATGAGGAATCATTGAGTATATGTGTTTTTAATGGGGTCAAGGGATCATTTCTTGGTCCTACTTTATTTAACATTTTTATCACTGGTCTGGGGCAAATATATCCTCACTGATCAAGTTGGCAGATGCTCCAGAAATTGTGGCAATGGTAAATAATGTAGACTACAGATCACTCAGTGTGATCTGGATCCTTGGTTAAGTTGGGTGCAAGGAAGCCATATTTTAAGTGTCAGGACTTATGTATCTGAACAAGTAACTCAGGCTCTGTGTGCAGGACTGGAGGGGACTATCTGGAAAAGACTGGAAAGTCATGATAGACAACCAGCTAAACATGAGCTTTCCAGTGCAATTGTGGCCCAAAGGGCTGATGCACTGCATGGATGTATAAACAAGAAAATATCAAGGGGGAATTAGTAGTGTGTTAGTTCTGCATTTGGCACTGGTGCCTCTGCTATTGGAATACTGTGATCAGTTCCAGTGATCACAATTCAAGAAGGATTCATCAATTCCCAGGCCAAAAATGATCACTGTGACCATGTAGTCTGACTTCCTGTATAGCACACCCAGTCTTGACTGAAAAAAGTCAGTGATGGAAAACCCTCCGTGCTGGTTGCTAAATTGTCCCAGGGATTAATGACCTCTTTTCCCCCAAGTTGCCTTCTACCTATGTCCTTGTTTGTGAGAACCAAATCCAGAAAGGCTTCTCTCCTAGTTGCTTTCTCCAGCTTCAATAAAAAGTTGTAGCCAGTGCACTCCATGAATGTTAGATGATCTATGCTCTGCTCTATTATTTTCCCAAAAGCAGGTGGGGAAGTTGAAGTCCCCCCAGCAAGTGGTTTGTTTTAGATGATTTTGTTGTTTTAAAAACCATTAAAAAACCCCCTCTAACATGTCTTCCTAATTAGATTATCTGTAGTAGACACCTATACTGACATCACCCTTGTTTGTTACTTTTTATCCTTTCCCTGAGGTTTTCAGCAGGATTCCTTCCCACTTCCCTCTCCCCCTCTGTGCAACAGTATACATCTTTGATACACAGGACCACAATGCCTCCCTTGTTTGTCTGCCTGAACAAGCTGCTCTCTCCTATACTAATCTTCCAGTTATGTGACTTTTTCCTCCATGAGCAGTTTGGGTAGTTCATGCCGAAGGAGATGGTTAGGAACGTGGTAGAAGCAAAGATCCTAGACCGCACTTAATGCCCATTTGTGGTGCTTCCGCAGGGGTAGTGAGGCCCCTCGCTACCACCTGCCCTTCACATGAGGGAACCTTGTCTGAGCCTCCTGGGGCAGCCTGACTGCATCAGCCACAGCCAACATAAGCACTCTCCTCTTAGCCTACACAGGTTCCACTATGCCTGTGCAGGTTAGTCCAACCCTTGTGTCTCCCTTGAGGGCCCTGCTCCTGAACTAGGGGATACTCAGAGGACCCAGATTCTTTGCTCCCAAAGGAACAGAACACTTCAACTTGCTGCTTACACACTGGATCACACCTCTGTTTAATGGACAGCACTTTGCTTTATAGCAAAAAACAACACAAAGTTGATTGAACAAAGCTAAGAGGTGTAATGCTAGCAAGCAGAAATATTGCAAACAAATGGTTACAAAGAAATAAAACCATAATGCATTCCAGAGCTTTATTTAACAACATGCCTTCTGTTTAACCTGGTGTCCTCAGTGTGTTTCAAGCAGGATGGCTGAAGCAATCCTTTCTCAAATCCAAGCCTGCTGTCTACTTGTCTTCCTACATAAGCGATGCCTGCTCCTTGCTCTGCACTCCTCTGTCCTCACCCCTATCCTGTTCACCTCTTCCTGTTAATTTCCTCTCTTGAAGTCCCTGAGTTCTCTTTCTTAGCATTTGACTTATGCAAACAGATCACTGTTGTAATTCCCCATATACAGAAGTTTATCAGAACTCTGGTCACAAAGAACATCTCTCTCTCCCCCCCCCCCCCCCCCGCCCCGCCCCACATTCAAAACACAAATGTAGAAAAATCCATTAATACCAAGATGCCATTCAGTGTTTATCCACTGCATTAATAAAGCATATCATATCCCAGTTCCTTATGCCTAAATTAACTGCTCAGTTTTTCCATATAGAAAATGAAGCTGAGTGGAATCATTATCCATACTGTTACACAATGCTGATCTGGACAACGCGGACGTTAGGAGAATCAGTTATTCACTGACCGACAAGAGGTTCTTTCATCTTCCACAGTTTTTTTTTTTTTTTTAAACCTGACCATTACATGTTTTTTTTCCTACCCATTGATCCTGTTACAGTCCAGCTCTTCTGTTGGGGGAGCAAAGGTGTCTGAAAGACAACAGTGTCAATCCCAGAAAGTGACTTAATTGAAAGAAATGATTTGAAGCTTTCAAGCGATTGCAATTAATCGCACAATTTTAAAAAGTTAATTGCATGATTAAAAAATAATAGAAGACTATTTAAATATTTTTAATGTCTTCTGCATTTTCAGATATTTACATTTCAATACCACACAATATGAAGTGTATAGTGCCCACTTTTATATTTATTTTTTATTACAAATATTTGCATAATAAACAAATAGTATTTTTCTGTTCACCAAATATAAATCCTGCAGTGCAATCTTTTGAAAGTTGAACTTACAAATGTAGAATTATGTTAAAAAAAAAACTACATTCTAAAATAAAACAATATACAACTTTAGAGCAGGGATGTGGAACCTTTTTCGGGGTGGGGACCGCTGAGCCACAGAAATCTGTTGGGGGCAGGACACAAGTGAGAAGCAAAAACCAGAAAAACAAGCCCTCACTGCCATGAGCCCTGACAGAGGAGGAGAAGGACACTCCCCACATTCCCCTTGCACACCAGAGCCTACTGGGGCTCAGGCTAGTAGGTTTTGTGGGCTCCAGCTCCAAGGGAGGATGGCAGGCGGCTGGAGCACCAGTGCGGGCTCCCTAATGCTGGGGGGAATCCCAAGCTTGGGGGGGCTGCATCCAGTCCCAGGCCTTAGGTGCCCCACCCCTATTTAGAGTCTAGAAGAGGGGTGGGCAGTAAGTAGCCTGCAGGCTGGATGTGGTTGGCTGGGCCTAGCCCCTGGTGGCACACCAGGTGCTTTATTTACTTGAGTGAGCGTGGGTACAGCTTCTTCCAGCTCCCATTGGCTGTGGTTTGCTGTGCCCAGCCAGTGGGAGCTGCGGGATACAGTGCAGGCCGCGCCACTGCGTTCCATAGCTCCCATTGGCTGTGAATGGTGAACCACGGCCAATGGGAGCTGAGAGCAGCTGTACCTGTGGACGCTCAGGGTAACTCTGGACAGCGCCGAGTGGGAGCAGGACTTCAGACTTGGTCAGAACCAGGTCCAACAGCTGAAGACTAGCCAGTAAGACAACGGCAACACTTTGTAGAACCTTGGACAGGAAGGACTTGACTACAAGGCCCAAGAGAAAGGGCTGGACAGAGCAGCTTCCTGGGGAAGTGGCCCAGGGAAGGTGACATCAGCCAGCCTCTTTGAGACTTAGCAGGTGCCTGCTATTTACAGGGTCCCTGGGCTGGGACCCAGAGAAGTGGGCAGGCCTGGGTCCCCCCTAACCCGCAGGAACCACAACAGGGTGCAAGATGAAGTGTGGTCCCAGGCCACATACTGGACACTTACTCTCCTGCAGACAGCTGGGCAGAGAGACTACAAGACTCCTCTCGGCCACCAAGGGATGCATAAGAAGGGTGGAGTCTGTTACAGCCAGTTACAAAAGTGTTATGAGAATAATGTTCTCACCTTCAGATTACATTAAATAAGATGCAGGCAGTGCCTGTAAGTGTAAACATACATTTCTTTTAGAGATTGGCTGAACAAGAAGTAGGACTGAGTGGACTTGTTTTTGAATGCAGTTATGTAAGAAAAAAAATCTATATTTGTAAGCTGCACTTTCACGATGAAAAGATTGCATTACATTATTTGTAGGAGGTGAACTGAAATATTTAACATTTCTGCAGTACAAATATTTGTAATAAAAATAAGTGTTCAGTGCTCACTTGATATTGTGTTGTAATGGGCAGGGCTCGACAAATCAGGCAATCTACTCGCCCATGGCGAGTAGATTTTAGCCCGGTGCGGCCGCGCAACACGGTCTGCGCATGCGCAGCGTGCACTTCCCCGCGGCTGGCGAGCTGGGCTCGCCGCCACTTGGCCAGCCCTGGTAATGGGAATTAATATACTTGAAAATTGTAGCAAAATAGCCATCAAATCTTCAAGAATAAGGCCTGGTTCTGATTAACCAGAGTACATACCACTTCATTTTACTAATGCTTCATCATCAAAGTAATGGAGAGAAAAAAAGTAATTGAAACTGAAGGTCCTCAAGATAAATTTCTCACACTTACATAACTCGCTGGGTTTGTCCTTTGTTTTCTTCACCTCGACAGGCTTTGACATTCACACAGCAACACGTGACCATTAGCCCATGACAACAGTTGAGTCCTCTAACCATCTAAAGCTGAGTGGGCCAAAGGAGACTGAGCAGGAAATGGTATTTCCTATTTTCCTTTGCCACCTAGGTGTGGGAGGGTGCTGGGCAGTTGGGGCTAGGTGGCAAAGGAAAATAGGAAATACCATTTCCTGCTGAGTTTCCTCCAGCCCCCAGCTACGCAGCAATACCCACTGCGTTGTTTTCTTTGCCACTGGTGATGGGCATCAGTGGCAAAGAAAACAATAAGTTCCTGGAGAGGAACTGCAGATAGCTGCTGCTGCTCCCTCCAGCCACACTCATCAACTGGCACCCCCTCTACGCTCACTGGCTCATCCAAGAAGCCTGGTCCCAAGCACAGCCAGCAGAGCAGAGGGTGCAGCAGCTAAATTGTCCTGTGCTGGCATGGTGAGATTTGTCCAGGGCCACCCAAATTGGCTGGTGCCCATTCATTAGCCCGCCAGTGCCAGTATGCCATGATCGGCCAGTGAGATGAGTGTCTCCTACTGCCTGTCTTACAGGATGTCACTGCTTTAAAAACCATCATTTCTCTCACGTGCTATCTGCAAGTATATTTATCGAAGATTAGGACGACCAGTGCAATGCAGGCTGGCAGTAGAGACCTCCCATGACACTCCTTGGTGGACTAGTATGTAGATGCCAGGCCCAGCTGAGTCTTGTAACCCTTATGCATCTCTCAGCCAATTAGCATTGTGAGGTCTTTGGGTTATACCACCTACTTCTTGCACCCTTAGGAGCCCTCCTGGGCAGGAAGCAAGATGCCAATTACAAAGTCCATTTGGGGATGACTCTTGGAGTTTGCAATCCTTGGCGGAGAGCCCCTTGTGTCTTCCTGGGAACCGAGAGCTGGCGAGGCTCTCTCCCTCCCTTGAAGTGTCTGTTGTAGAGTCCCTGGGCACTGGTCTGCTGCCTATATGGGGTGTTGTGTTCTGTTGAGAGTGCCTCTGTTTTTCTCCCAGGTGCTGCTAAATACCGTCAGATCCTGCAGAAAGTGGAGCCTCGAATCGTCATAGTGGAAGAAGCAGCAGAGGTGCTGGAGGCTCACACCATCACCACACTGAGCAAAGCCTGTCAGCACCTTATCCTCATTGGAGACCACCAGCAGGTACCATGTCCGCGTGTAGCCTCCCTGGTACAGGGACGAATATCAGGCATGGCAAAATGCCAACCAAGAGCGTCCCTGAGATTGATCATCCCTCCCAGTCCTTCCGCCTCCTAGCTATATCTACATAGCAGTCACTGGCCAGCTTCCCCTAGCCCAGTGTGGTTCCAGGGACAAAACTGTACATCCCTGGCAGTCGCTTAACCTGACTGACTTCTATGTCTGATTTATTGAAGCTGATTCTGGCCCTAATACTTGGTTCCTTCAAAAACCCCATCTTTGCCCTTCCCGCCATGGGGCTGAAATTACACAGAGACATGGGGAGAGGAAAGCGTTGCAGATGGATGGGAGGGAGAAGAACTCATAACAGCTGGATTTTTACCACTTTATTTTTCAGCTACGGCCTAGTGCCAATGTGTATGACCTGGCCAAGAACTTCAACCTGGAGATGTCTCTCTTTGAGCGGCTGGTGAAAGTCGGCTTCCCCTTCGTCCGCCTGAATTATCAGGTTAGGAGCACTCTGGAATCTCTTCTTGCTGAATTCATTTTCCTTGATGTAGGACTGTACCGTAAAATCACGAGTGTAATGCGCACTTTCCCCCCGAGTTTTTAAGGGTTAAAATCGGGGTGCGAATTACACATGAGAGGTAATCTGTAAAATTTTTACCTCCCCATCCCTGCCAGACTCCCAGACAAGGCATGGTGCGGCGCGCGGGCAGCAGGGCAGGGGCCTCTCCGGCAGGAGCGGGCTCAGCTGCCCTGCCCGCTGGATCCTAACCTTGTCTGGGAGCCTGGCTGAGCTCGCGCCTGCCGCGGGGCCCCCTGCTCAGCTGCCGGCGTGCCGTGCTGAGCTCGCGCCTGCCGCGGGGCCCCCTGCTCAGCTGCCGGCGTGCCGTGCTGAGCTCGCGCCTGCCGCGGGGGCCCTCTGCTCAGCTGCCGGCGTGCCGTGCTGAGCTCGCGCCTGCCGCAGGGCCCTCTGCTCAGCTGCCGGCGTGCCGTGCTGAGCTCGCGCCTGCCGCAGGGCCCCTTGCTCAGCTGCCGGCGTGCCGTGCTGAGCTCGCGCCTGCCGCAGGGCCCTCTGCTCAGCTGCCGGCGTGCCGTGCTGAGCTCGCGCCTGCCGCAGGGCCCCCTGCTCAGCTGCCGGCGTGCCGTGCTGAGCTCGCGCCTGCCGCAGGGCCCCCTGCTCAGCTGCCGGCGTGCCGTGCTGAGCTCGCGCCTACCGCAGGGCCCCCTGCTCAGCTGCCGGCGTGCCGTGCTGAGCTCGCGCCTGCCGCAGGGCCCCTTGCTCAGCTGCCGGCGTGCCGTGCTGAGCTCGCGCCTGCCGCGGGGCCCTCTGCTCAGCTGCCGGCGTGCCGTGCTGAGCTCGCGCCTGCCGCGGGGGCCCTCTGCTCAGCTGCCGGCGTGCCGTGCTGAGCTCGCGCCTGCCGCAGGGCCCTCTGCTCAGCTGCCGGCGTGCCGTGCTGAGCTCGCGCCTGCCGCAGGGCCCTCTGCTCAGCTGCCGGCGTGCCGTGCTGAGCTCGCGCCTGCCGCGGGGGCCCTCTGCTCAGCTGCCGGCGTGCCGTGCTGAGCTTGCGCCTGCCGCAGGGCCCCTTGCTCAGCTGCCGGCGTGCCGTGCTGAGCTCGCGCCTGCCGCGGGGCCCTCTGCTCAGCTGCCGGCGTGCCGTGCTGAGCTCGCGCCTGCCGCGGGGCCCTCTGCTCAGCTGCCGGCGTGCCGTGCTGAGCTCGCGCCTGCCGCAGGGCCCTCTGCTCAGCTGCCGGCGTGCCGTGCTGAGCTCGCGCCTGCCGCAGGGCCCTCTGCTCAGCTGCCGGCGTGCCGTGCTGAGCTCGCGCCTGCCGCAGGGCCCCTTGCTCAGCTGCTGGCGTGCCGTGCTGAGCTCGCGCCTGCCGCGGGGCCCCTCTGCTCAGCTGCCGGCGTGCCGTGCTGAGCTCGCGCCTGCCGCGGGGCCCTCTGCTCAGCTGCCGGCGTGCCGTGCTGAGCTCGCGCCTGCCGCGGGGGCCCTCTGCTCAGCTGCCGGCGTGCCGTGCTGAGCTCGCGCCTGCCGCAGGGCCCCTTGCTCAGCTGCTGGCGTGCCGTGCTGAGCTCGCGCCTGCCGCGGGGCCCTCTGCTCAGCTGCCGGCGTGCCGTGCTGAGCTCGCGCCTGCCGCAGGGCCCCTTGCTCAGCTGCTGGCGTGCCGTGCTGAGCTCGCGCCTGCCGCGGGGCCCTCTGCTCAGCTGCCGGCGTGCCGTGCTGAGCTCGCGCCTGCCGCAGGGCCCCTTGCTCAGCTGCCGGCGTGCCGTGCTGAGCTCGCGCCTGCCGCGGGGCCCTCTGCTCAGCTGCCGGCGTGCCGTGCTGAGCTCGCGCCTGCCGCGGGGGCCCTCTGCTCAGCTGCCGGCGTGCCGTGCTGAGCTCGCGCCTGCCGCAGGGCCCCTTGCTCAGCTGCTGGCGTGCCGTGCTGAGCTCGCGCCTGCCGCAGGGCCCCCTGCTCAGCTGCTGGCGTGCCGTGCTGAGCTCGCGCCTGCCGCAGGGCCCCTTGCTCAGCTGCTGGCGTGCCGTGCTGAGCTCGCGCCTGCCGTGGGGCCCTCTGCTCAGCTGACGGCGTGCCGTGCTGAGCTCGCGCCTGCCGCAGGGCCCCCTGCTCAGCTGCCGGCGTGCCGTGCTGAGCTCGCGCCTGCCGCAGGGCCCCCTGCTCAGCTGCCGGCATGCCGTGCTGAGCTCGCGCCTGCCGCGGGCGCCCCCTGGCCAGCTGAGCTTGCGCCTGCTGCGGGGGCCTGCGTGGCTGGCCGGCAGTTGGGCAGAGGGCCCCCTGCGGCACGTGCGAGGTCAGCCCGGCTCCCGGACAAGGTGAGGAACCGGCGGGGCAGCTGGGGGGGGCGGGGCAAAGGGCCCTGCGGCAGGCACGAGCTTAGCGCGGCGCACGAGCAGCTGTGCGGGGAGCAGGTTTCAAACTCTGCCGCCAGCTACCCAGTGCTGCGTGCACTTTTCCCTGACGAGCCTGCAGGTGGGAATGGCCCCTTCCTTCCTAAATATAGGGTAAAATTGTGACTATAATGGGCAGGGCTTGACAAATAATGTAATCTACTCGCCTGTGGTGAGTAGATTACAACCTGGAAGAGCCGGCGCAGAGCGATCTGCAGATGCGCAGAGCCATGTGAAACCACGCAGCTGGCAAGCGGGGCTCGCTGCTGCTTGGTGAGCCCTGATAATGGGGGTGCGCATTTCAAGATAAGAGCTCAGCTTTTTCCAGAATTCTGACATTTAAAAGGTAGGTGCGCATTATATATAGGTGCACATTAGACTCGCGATTTTACGGTACCTTTTTGGTGTTTGGGGGAAGCTTAGCCTCATATCCCTGCTCCCATTGCAGTCTGAGAGAAAAACATGTTTTGCTTAATCCCTGAGAAGAGCACTGGGAACTGTGAGATCCATGCAGATTAACTTCTGGGTCTGTTCAACAAAGAGGCACTGCATCTTCTGCTCCAGCTTTCCTGCTCTTGGACTTCCCGTGCTGCGTAACTGAAGTTGGTGCAAAAAGCAAACTTACCAAACATATAGAAACATTTCATAACTTCATATACAATGAAGAAACGTTCCTTGTAACAGTGTTCAACAGACTGTGACTGTGACTATTCAAATGATGTAAGACATTTTAATCCAAACCCTAAACGTATAATGGAAGTGAACAGGTAGGTCGGAGGGTTATGTCATCACAGTGAAGTCATGCTGATGGTGGTTTTGTGATCTGGACAACCTGCACACTGGGAACTGCACGAAACCAACACACTTATTTACAGTCCCGTATCTTCATGAAGATACATTTGGTTATTTCCATCTGATTGAACAGAAATTGGTGACAGAGTGCAAGGTATTTGGTCATTGTCCCCTTGAAGAAGCACAAATGGAGGTTCAGTTCATTCAGTCGCGAGAAATTTGCCCATTTATTTTGGCTACTGCTAACCTTAACCCTCCTGTAATTTGTGTGTGTTTGTTCCAGCACCGCATGCGCCCTGAGATCGCCCAGCTCCTCACTCCCCACATATACCAGGAGCTGGAGAATCATCCCTCTGTCCTCACATATGAAAACATCAAGGTGAGTTTGCAGAAGACACCAGTTCCCTTCTCAATCCCCTTACTGGGGTAAATGACCCTTCATTTATATCATACAAACTAGTCACTTCTGTGGGTTTGTATTCACATATTTCTATCTTCTTGATCATGTTCAGCTGATAGAACTTGGAAATTTAAATAAAGTCAGGTCAGGTAGGAGAAGTTATAAAAAAAGATGCATGTAAGTAATACCATAGGGTGTGTCTAGACTACATGGCTCCGTCGACAGAGCCATGTAGTTTGGACGTACCCATAGGGCCTACAACCTTTGTCAAGGACCTGAGCCTGACTGTCCTACAGACTCTACAAATACAGAACAAAAATAATGTTCCTGTCCAAAGAGCTAAGGACTTGCATAAAGAGAGGCTATTAGGTACTCAAGGGCTCTTTCAGCCAGCAGAGCAATGCAGAACAAAAACCAATGGCTGGAAGCTGAAGGTAAACAAATTCCAATCGGAAATAGGGCACAAATTGTTAACAATGACACACTCTGCCCCATGCCCCAGCACCCTGCCCCCAGCACCATATCCCCTGCCTCCATCAGCACAGTTGGGGCCACATTAGTGAGGCTTGGGGGATTTTGGAGGGGTTGGTGGATTTTTTTTTCTTGCATTTCACTTGTGTGGTCCCAACTGATTTTTCTGTGGGTCAGTGACCCCTGACCCAAAACAGGTTCCCCACCCCTCAGAAATAAAGACAATGCTGAAACTTTTTGTGTTTGACATAATATTGTATTTAAAAACGAAGCCCAGACAATAAGCCCCCATTGGGCCGCAGCATCATAACACTCCTGTACCTCCCACCCCAAATCAGAGCCTGTCATACACTGGAACCCCCTGTCTGAGCCTCTCACATCCCCAAAGTCCTGCACCTCCACAAGAATCAGAGAACACTAGGACTGGAAGGGACCTCAAGGCCATCGAGTCCAGTCCCCTGCCCCCATGGCAGGACCAAATACTGTCTAGACCATCCCTGATAGACATTTATCTAACCTGCTCTTAAATATCTCCAGAGATGGGGATTCCACAACCTCCCTGGGCAATTTATTCCAGTGTTTGACCACCCTGACAGTTAGGAACTTTTTCCTAATGTCCAACCTAAACCTCCCTTGCTGCAGTTTAAGCCCATTGCTGCTTGTTCTAGCCTCAGAGGCTAAGATGAACAAGTTTTCTCCCTCCTCCTTATGACATCCTTTTAGATACCTGAAAACAGCTATCACATCCCCCCCCCCCGTCTTCTCTTTTCTAAACTAAACAAGCCCAGTTCTTTCAGCCTTCCTTCCAAAGTCATGTAGTCTAGACCTTTAATCATTCTTGTGGCTCTTCTCTGGACCCTCTCCAATTTCTCCACATCTTTCTTGAAATGCGGTGCCCAGAACTGGACACAATACTCCAACTGAGGCCTAACCAGCGCAGCGTAGAGCGGAAGAATGACTTTTCGTGTCTTGCTCACAACACGCCTGTTAATGCATCACGGAATCATGTTTGCTTTTTTTGCAACAGCATCACACTGCTGACTCATATTCAGCTTCTAGATCCCCTAGATCCCTTTCTGCCGTACTCCTTCCTAGACAGTCACTTCCCATTCTGTATGTGTGAAGCTGATTGTTCCTTCCTAAGTGGAGCACTTTGCATTTGTCTTTATTAAACTTCATCCTGTTTACCTCAGACCATTTCTCCAATTTGTCCAGATCATTTTGAATTCTGACCCTATCCTCCAGAGCAGTTGCAACCCCTCCCAGCTTGGTATCATCTGCAAACTTAATAAGCGTACTTTCTATGCCAATATCTAAATTGTTGATGAAGATACTGAACAGAGCCGGTCCCAAAACAGACCCCTGCAGAACCCCACTAGTTATACCTTTCCAGCAGGATTGTGAACCATTAATAACTACTCTCTGAGTATGGTTATCCAGCCAGTTGTTGTACTTAAAAGAAGTACTCGGGATCTTTTTCAGGGGGGATAAGGCAACATGCCACATTTATTGATCACACATAAAATAATCAACAGTTATCATATGCATATGATATGTGTGTGTGTGTGTGTATGTATATATATATGTATGTATATATATGTAAGTCACTCATGCACTCACACACACACACACACACACACAAGCACACTCCGTCTTGCTGTTGTTACCAATGAGTTGCTCCCGTTAACTTCACTGGCCAGGTGAGTTAGATGGGGGAGGGGTGGAGCCAGGCTTCTGCTGATCCGGATCGATGCTCCGATGGTGACAAGACAAAACCCGGGGTCCTCTGCAAGACACCTCACTTTTATAGCATCCCTCTCATATGCAGATATATCCCAGATTCAAACTCTGGGTCTGTGTCAGTTGGTCCCTTTGTGCTGCAGAGAGGTTGTTTTCCAAAGAAGGTGCCTGCTTCTAACCCCAAGGCCGTCAATATGTCTGCTCTTCTTTCTTCAGCCCACTTGACACCTTGGGTCTGGCTTCTACCCCCTCTTCAACTGGTGTAGCTCTCTGGAGGGGCTTGGCTCCCAAGTCTTACTCATTCACACCTCATTCATTCAACAGGGCAATTGATTACAGAGTGGGGGGGAGAGAATGGGGTGAGGGGGAATCTTATTCTACTCCTAGCAAAAGACATTTTTACCACTTTATATATTCAGTTTTCTACAAGTTTTCTATATAGGGTTCTAATACAAAGTTACAAGGTTACATGGAGAGGCACAATGTCAAGTCATATGAAGTAATATATTTAATACATAGATTTATCTACACAGTTATGCACCCATCTTATAGTAGCCCCATCTACGTAGTATTTGCCTAGTTTGTTGATAAGAATATCATGCGAGGTGGTATCAAACGCCTTACTAAAGTCTAGTTATACCACATCCACCGCTTCTCCCTTATCCACAAGACTCGTTATCCTATCAAAGAAAGCTATCAGATTGGTTTGACATGATTTATTCTTTACAAATCCATGCTGGCTCTTCCCTATCACTTTGCCACCTTCCAAGTGTTTACAGAGGATTTCCTTTATTACTTGCTCCATTATCTTCCCTGGGACAGACGTTAAACTAACTGGTCTGGAGTTTCCTGGGTTGTTCTTATTTCCCTTTTTATAAATGGGCACTATATTTGCCCTTTTCCAGTCTTCTGGAATCTCTCCTGTCTCCCATGATTTTCCAAAGATGATAGCTAGAGGCTCAGATACCTCCTGTATCAGCTCCTTGAGTATTCTAGGATGCATTTCATCAGGCCCTGGTGACTTGCAGGCATCTAACTTTTTAAGGTGATTTTTAACTTATTTTTTTATTTTATCTTCTAAACCTCCCCCCTTCCCACTAGCATTCACTATGTTTAGGCATTCCTTCAGACTTCTCAGTGAAGACCAAAACAAAGAAGTCATTAAGCATCTCTGCCATTTCCAAGTTTCCTGTTACTGTTTCTCCCTCCTCACTGACTAGTGGACCTACCCTGTCCTTGGTCTTCCTCTTGTTTCTAATGTATTTATAAAAAGTCTTCTTGTTTCCCTTTATTCCCATAGCTAGTTTGAGCTCATTTTATGCCTTCGCCTTTCTAATCTTGCCCCTGCATTCCTGTGTTGTTTGCCTATATTCATCCTTTGTAATTTGTCCTCCTTTCCATTTTTTATAGGACTCCTTTTTTATTTTTAGATCATGCAAGATCTCGTAGTTAAGCCAAGGTTGTCTTTTGCCGTATTTTCTATCATTCCTACACAGCGGAATAGCTTGCTTTTGGGCCCTTAACAATGTCCCTTTGAAAAACTGCCAACTCCCCTCAGTCTTGATTCCCATGGGACCTTACCTATCAGCTCTCTGAGCTTACCAAAATCCGCTTTCCTGAAATCCATTGACTCTATTTTGCTGTTCTCCCTTCTATCCTTCCTTAGAATTGTGAACTCTATGATTTCATGATCACTTTCACCCAAGCTGCCTTCCACTTTCAAATTCTCAACCAGTTCCTCCCTATTTGTTAGGATCAAATATAGAACAGCTTCCCCCTGGTAGCTTTTTCAACCTTCTGAAATAAAAAGTTGTCTCCAATGCAGTCCAAGAACTTATTTGATAGTCTGTGCCTTGCTGTGTTATTTTCCCACCATATATCTGGATAGTTGAAGTCCCCCATCACCACCAAATCTTGGGCTTTGGATGATTTTGTTAGTTGTTTAAAAAAAGCCTCATCCACTTCTTCCACCTGGGTAGGTGGCCTGTAGTAGACTCCTAGCATAACATCACCCTTGTTTTTAACCTCTTTTAGCCTAACCCAGAGAGAAGGCGTCCTCAGTCTTCTGCCACAACACTCCTACACCATCCACACACCACAAATCTCTGTGCCCATCAAACTCCCAACCTCCCTGCCCTGAGCCCCTCAAACACCCGAATCCAAACTCCTGCACCCTCATATCCACAAGCCTGTGGCTTGCTCAGCACCCCAATCTTCCACCTGACCCTAACACTCCCCAGCCTGGAGCTCCCTCCCTCCCTGAGCCAGCATCCCTTTCTCCACATCTTCCTGCATCCAAATTCCCTTCCAGAGCGTACACCTCTCACCCCTTCCCACGCCGAAATCCCTCATTCCTACCCCAGAGCCCGCACCTCCTGTATCAACCTCTCTTTTTGCAACCCCTGGAGGGCTTCCGAAATAAGTTTTTTTTTTTTTTGACATTTGGCTAAATGTTGGAAAAACCTCTTCTGACAGAAGGATTAAAAAAAAAAGTGGCAGTGTAGCTGTACCCTGAGAATGTATAAGGGCTGGGGATAGCAGGTAATAGAAAGGAGGAGAACAGAGGGGGCGGGGCTTCGAGGAAGGGGGTGGGGTCTTGGGAAAAGGATGGGGTAGATCTTGGCTTGTCCTGACATTTAAAAAGTGATCTTGGGTGTAAAAAGGTTGGAGACCACTGCCCTATATTCACTGGGTACCCATCACCTCAGCATGGGATGCAGAGACACAGTTTTTTTGACACCTTAAATGACTGCTTCTTGAAGCAGTTGGCTCTGGAACCTACAGGAGGAGAGGCAATTCTTGATTTAGTCGTAAGTGGAGCAAAGGATCTGGTCCAAGAGATGAATATAGCTGGACCGCTTGGAAATAGTGACTATAATATAATAAAATGTAATATGCCTGTGGTGATAAAAACACCACAGCAGCCCAACACTATGGTATTTAATTTAAAAAATGAGAAATTTAGTTAAACAGAAATTAAATGGTACAGTGCCAAAAGTAAAATCCCTGCAAGCTGCATGGAAACTTTTCAAAGACACTATGATAGAGATTCACATTAAATGTATCCCCCAAATTAAAAAACACAGTAAGAAAACCAAAAAAGTGCCACCGTGGCTTAACGACTAAGTAAAAGAAGTAGCGAGAGATAAAAAGGTGTTGTTTAAAAAGTGAAAGTTAAGTCCTAGTGAGGAAAATAGAAAGGAGCATAAACTCTGTCAGATTAAAGTGTAAAATACAATAAAAAAAAGCCAAAAAGGAGTTTGAAGAACAGCTAGCCAAAAACTCAGAGTAAAGCAAAACTTTTTAAAAGTACATCAGAAGCAGGAATCCTGCCAAACAACTAGTGGAGCCATTAAGAACATAAGAACAGCCATACTAGATCAGACCAAAGGTCCACCTAGGCCAATATCCTGTCTTCTGACAGTGGCCAATGCCAGATGCCCTAGAGGGAGTGAACAGAAACAGGTAATCATCAAGGAATCATCCATTTCCAGCCTCTGACAAACAGAGGCTGGAGACTCCATTCCTACCCATTTTGGCTAAGAAGTATTGATGGACCTAAGCTCCATGAATTTATCTAGTTCTTTTTTTAATCCTTTTAAAGTCCTCCTTGTCACGACGTCCTCTGGCACAGAGTTTCACAGGTTGACTGTGCACTGCATGAAGAAAAACATCCTTTTGTTTGTTTTAAACCTGCTACCTATTAAATTGGATGATCGAGATGCTAAAGGAGTACTCTAGGAAGATAAGGTCATTCTGGAGAAACTTAATGAATTCTTTGTATCAGTCTTCATGGCTGAGGATGTTAGGGAGATGTAATGAGATTCCCAAAACTGAGCCACTTTTTTTAGGAATCAAATCTGAGGTATTGTCCCAGACTGAGGTGTCATTAGAGGAGGTTTTGGAACAAATTGATAAACTGAAGAGTAACAAGTCACCAGGACCAGATGGCATTCACCTAAGAGTTCTGAAAGAACTCAAATATGAATTTATGGAAACATTAACTGGTTTGTAATCTGTCCTTTAAATCATCTTCTGTACCAAAAGCAAAACTAACACGGCTACATTTCTATCACTCTTCTGTACCAAATGACTAGAAGATAGACAACGTGACACCAATATTTAAAAAGGGCTCTAGAGGTGATCCTGGCAATTACAGACTGGTAAATATTACATCAGTACAGGACAAATGAATTGAAACTAAAGAAGAGAATAGACATGTCAGACATATAAAGGGAAAATCATGCCTCACTAATACACTAGAGTTCTTTGAAGGGGTCAACACGCACGTGGACAATGGGGATCCAGTGGATATAGTGTCCTTAGATTTCTAGAAAGCCTTTGATGAGTTCACTCACCGAGGGTTCTTAAGTAAAGTAAGTTGTCATGGGATAAGAGGGAAAGTCCTCTCATGGACTGATAACTGGCTAAAAGACAGGAAACAAAGGGTAGGAATAAATGGTAAATTTTCAGAATGGAGAGGGGTAACTAGTGGTGTCCCGCAGGGGTCCGTACCGGGACCAGTCCTGTTCATTTTATTTATAAATCATCTGGAGAAAGGAATAAACAGCGAAGTGGCAAAATTTGCAGATGATGCTAAACTGCTCAAGATAGTTAAGACCAAAGCAGACTGTGAAGAGCTTCACAAGGCTCTAATAAAACTAGGTGACTGGGCAAGAAAATGGCAAATGAATTTTAATATTGATAAATTTAAATTACTGCACGCAGGGAAACATCCCAACTGTACGTACAAAATGATGGGGACTAAATTAGCTATTGTCACTCGAGAGAGATCTTGGAATCATTGTGAATAATTCTCTGGAAACATCCACTCAATGTGCAGCAATAGTCAAGAAAGCAAACAGAATGTTAAGAATCATTAAAACAGGGATAGAGAATATTTTATTGCCTCTTCATAAATCCATGTGGGTTTGCCCACATCTTGAATACTGAGTACAGATGTGATCACCTCATCTCAAAAAGATTTCTTAGCACTGGAAAAAGCATTGGAGGCGGGAGCCAGGGATCAGCAGGGACCCTGACATTACTAGCCCTTACTAGAGAGGAGAGGAGAAACTCTGTGTTGGAGAGACCAAGCACCATGGAAGCTGTCAGAGAGGGAGGAAGGTAAGATCAAACAAAACAGTGTGATGAGACAAGGGAATTCAGACCTCTCAAAGTTAATATACGCTTACTTGGACACAACAAACTCTGAGTCATACACAGAACCCCGCATTATGTGGCCCACAAGTACTGCATGTACGTGTTAGAGAAAAATGAAAAAGGGTCTTATGCATGTGGGATACTGCAAGTGTTTTTCATCCTGGCTAGTAGGTATCTAGTAAATAAACGCTGTGCATGGCTCTGTCATCACCCATTTCTTCCACCTGCCCTTAAACTGACTAGTGTGAATGAATGAGCTGTGATTGCTCATTTGTAGCCTGGGAACTCCTTTGGGTAACCTAAAGAATAAAAGGTAGGCATGGGTCTCTAATTAAAATATAAGAAATCAAATCCTCTGCATGCTTCTGGATTTCTGGAATAGTCAGTGATTTATCAGTGGAACACGGGCCAACAAGCTCCCAAACTCTCCCTTACTAGGTATGTTATGAAGGGTCTGACTGACGGATATTTGCCTTAAGTGTACAATCACCAGGGTTCCTCACCATGAATCCAAGTAATTTACAGAGAACTGCTAAGTGGATCATGAAAGGCATGAAAGGGGCTTGCAGAGTTGGCAAATTAGAATGTTTTTTCTTTGGTAACGTTTCCCCCACTTATCTTTTCAGGGGGTCTTATCGAACCTTTTCTTTGTGGAGCATGACTTCCTGGAACAGGAGATTCAGGAAGGGAAAAGCCACCAGAATCCACATGAGGCCCAGTTTGTGGTGGAGTTGTGCAAATACTTCTTGTGCCAGGATTACTTGCCCTCTCAAATCACCATCCTCACCACCTACACTGGGCAGCTCTTCTGTCTGCGCAAACTCATGCCTGCCAAGATCTTTGCAGGTGTAAAGGTTCATGTGGTGGATAAGTATCAAGGTGAGGAGAATGACATTATCTTGCTGTCACTTGTGCGCAGTAACAAGGAAGAGAGAGCTGGGTTCCTGCAGATTTCAAACCGGATCTGCGTAGCATTATCCAGAGCTAAGAAAGGGCTCTACTGTGTTGGGAATATGAGAATGCTTGCCAAGGTGCCTCTGTGGAGCAAGATCATTCACATCTTGCGGGAGAAGGGTCATATTGGTCGCTCACTCATGCTGTGCTGTCAGAACCATCCTGACACTAGGACACTGGTGTGCAAGGGAGCAGACTTCTGCAGAGTTCCTGAAGGGGGCTGTAGTCGCCCCTGTGAATTCAGGCTGAGTTGTGGACATGTCTGCACTCGAGCATGTCACCCCTATGACTTAGAGCACAAAGAGTTTCAGTGCATGAAGCCCTGTCAAAAGGTGCTCTGCGGAGATGGCCATCGTTGCCCCCAGTTGTGCTTTGAGAACTGTGGACAATGCATAGTGGAAGTGCAGAAAACGATCCCAAAGTGTGGCCACCAGCAGATGGTCCCTTGTTCCACTCCTGTGAACAAGTTTTGCTGTCAAGAGCCTTGTCAGAAATATCTGAAATGTGGGCACAAATGCAGCATGTCCTGTGGGCAGGAATGCAGTGTGCAGTGTCTCGAAATGGTTAAGGTCACACTGAAATGTGGCCACGACCAGGAGGTGAAGTGCTGGATCACAGAGGAGATGAAACATGGGATGCCTGTGAAATGCAAAACCAAATGCTCTGTCTCACTGGCTTGTGGCCATGCATGCCCGGGTTCCTGCTATACCTGCTTTGAAGGGCGATTTCATGAGCACTGTCAGAGCCCTTGTAAGCGCATCCTGATCTGCTCCCACCAATGTCAGCAGCCTTGCACCAGAGAATGCCCTCCGTGCCAGCAAACCTGTCAGAACCACTGTATCCACAGTCGTTGCAAAAAGAAATGTGGAAAGATGTGCATCCCATGTATGGAGCCATGTGAGTGGCGCTGTCAGCACTATCAGTGTACCAAGCTTTGCTCTGAACCGTGCAACAGGCCCCGTTGCGATGAACCATGCACCAAGCTACTGCACTGTGGTCATCCATGCATTGGGTTGTGTGGGGAACCTTGCCCAAAAAAGTGCCGTGTTTGTCACCATGATGAAATCACCCAGATCTTTTTTGGCTATGAAGATGAGACAGATGCTCGCTTTGTGGAGCTGGAGGACTGTGGCCACATCTTTGAGGCCCAAGGCCTTGACCATTACATGGATGATGAAGATGAAACTGTCATCAAGCTGAAGGTCTGCCCCAGCTGTCAGACAGCCATTAGGAAGAACCTGAGGTATGGCACCATAGTAAAAAGGCGGCTGGAGGAAATAGAGAGAGTGAAGGAGAGAATCCAAGGCCCTGTAAGTGAAATTGAAACTAGCAGGCACAGACTACAGGATGTGCTGGAAGGGAAGGCTGTTCTGCGAAGGAATCTGCCCACTAAATACCTTCTGTTGGAAGAGAAGTTGATACACCCTGATCTCTCCACAAAGAGTATTGGACTCCTTGAGAACCTGATTGGCTTCTATGGGCGCTTGGGGGAGCTGACAAGCTCCCTGAACAAGGTTGATGTGAATGAGAAGGAAAGACTGAGGATGCGACTGGCTGAAATTCAGGAGTGGTTGGACAAGCCCCGACTAAGCTTCACGGGCCAGGAGCTCGTTGACCTTCAGAGTGAGATTCAGAGGCTTACATATCTTGTGAGTCTCCTGGCCAGATGCAAAACAGCAACTGCAAAGATGAATACTTCTATCTCGAGAGAAATTGGTGCTCTGCGGCAGATCCTAGAGGGAACAAAGAAGTTCACCCAAGAGGATGAAAAGGTGGTGAAGAGGAAAATGGAAGAACTAAAGACAGCTCTTCCAGAGTCTGGGTTGGGAATCTCGGAGGAGGAGCGAGTGCAGATTGTTAGTGCCTTGGGTTATCCACGAGGTCACTGGTTCAAGTGCCCCAATGGCCACATTTACGTGATTGGTGATTGTGGTGGGGCAATGGAGAAGAGCAAGTGCCCAGAGTGTAAGGAAGTTATTGGAGGTGCAAACCACACTCTGGAACACAGCAACCGTTTAGCTCCTGAAATGGATGGGGCAACTCATGCGGCCTGGTCAGAAACTGCAAATAACATGCTCAACTTTGAGGAACTCCGCAGGATGATATAGAAGAGCTACATTTGGCTCAGTAGTACACCTTTTAACCCCATGAATGCTCTTTCTTCCCCACTGCCAAGCTGCATAGCACGTGGAGTAGCCAGCGGGTGCTCACTGGCTCTGTTTGACAAATTGGATTTCTTGTGATTAACACTTGCTGTGTTTGTTGCTAGAACTAGTCCTATTTCCTACTCGCACTTTATATGTCGAATCAAGCAACTGAATGAAATAGATGTAACAAATTCATCTGCTTTAGCCTGAAGCATGCGCGGGGCCTAATGTAGTTCCAGGGCTGGCTGGCACCAGTCGGTGGCATCAGCCCCTGCAGTAGCTCTGGCTATTGCTCATTGCACTGAGTGTTTAACCCTCAATCTTTTATAGCTCAATAAATTTTATTCATAGTCATTTAAATGCAATATTTCCTGGGAGCAGCCTCGGCCCCCCCCGGAGAGACCGGGACACCCCGCTAGAGGTCCGCTCCTCCCCACCGGCCCACTATTGGCGCGGCCGGAAGTCGCTCTGGTGCCCCAAGGAAGGGCTCGGGCACGACCGGAAGTAGCTGTGGGGTTTCAGTGACGGGGGAGCGCGTGACCGGAAGAAGTTCTGGTGCCCCACTAAGCGAGGTCCGGTTCGGCTGCAAGTAGCTCAGGTGACCCGTTGCATCGGATCCGGGCGCTGCTGGAAGCAGCTGTGGAGTCTCACTGAGGGCTGGGAATTGGCCGGAAGTAGCTGGGGGGGGGGGGGCTCAGGGATGGGCTAGGGTCAGTAACCCTGGTGCCTCAAGTGCCGGAAGTTATTCTAGTGACTCACTCGGTGGGGGCAGGGCGCAGCCGGAAGTAGCTGGGGGGGGGGTCTCAGGGATGGGTTAGGGTCAGTAACCCTGGTGCCTCAAGTGCCGGAAGTTATTCTAGTGACTCACTCGGTGGGGGCAGGGCGCAGCCGGAAGTAGCTGGGGGGGGGTCTCAGGGATGGGTTAGGGTCAGTAACCCTGGTGCCTCAAGTGCCGGAAGTTATTCTAGTGACTCACTCGGTGGGGGCAGGGCGCAGCCGGAAGTAGCTGGGGGGGGTCTCAGGGATGGGCTAGGGTCAGTAACCCTGGTGCCTCAAGTGCCGGAAGTTATTCTAGTGACTCACTCGGTGGGGGCAGGGCGCAGCCGGAAGTAGCTGGGGGGGGTCTCAGGGACCTAGACCAGCATCCTGTCTGCCACAGTGGCCAAGGCCGGGTGCCCCAAAATAGCTCCGGCGTCTGACTAGGAGAGGCCCGGGCGGGGCCGGAAGTAGCTTGGGGGCAGGAGGGGTCTGAAGACGGGGCAGGGCGCGACCAGAAGTGACCCTGGTGCCTCACTGAATGGGGTCCGGCCTCGGCCGGAAGTAGCTCGGGGTGGGGTCTCACTGAGTAGACTTCCGGCGAGGCCGGAAGTAGTCCTGGTGCTCAGACGCTGGAGTCCGGACTCGAGCCCCTTTGAGCGGCGCCCGGCTCATTGCTCGGCCGTGTTTTGCTGACGGTCCCCACGCCCCGTGCGCGTGCGCAGAAAGCGCAGAGACCTTGGGGCTGAGCGGATGGAGCCGGGGGGTGCGGAGCTCGCGCGGGCGCTGGAGCCGCTGAGGCAGCTCGGCGAGGTGCTGCGCGCGGCCCTGGCCCGGCTCCGAGGTGCGGCCGCGGGGCGGTGCGGGGGGGCGGGGGACGTTGATCCGGGGGAGGCGGCGGTGCCGGGGGGGCGGGCGGGGGGGGATCCGGGGGAGGCGGCGGTGCCGGGGGGGCGGGCGGGGGGGATCCGGGAGAGGCGGCGGTGCCCCGGGGGGCGGGCGGGGGGGATCCGGGGGAGGCGGCGGTGCCCCGGGGGGCGGGCGGGGGTGGATCCGGGGGAGGCGGCGGTGCCGGGGGGGCGGGCGGGAGGGGGATCCGGGGGAGGCGGCGGTGCCGGGGGGGCGGGCGGGAGGGGGATCCGGGGGAGGCGGCGGTGCCCCGGGGGGCGGGCGGGCGGAGGGGATCCGGGGGAGGCGGCGGTGCCCCGGGGGGCGGGCGGGCGGGGGGGGATCCGGGGGAGGCGGAGGTGCCGGGGGGGCGGGCGGGAGGGGGATCCGGGGGAGGCGGCGGTGCCCCGGGGGGCGGGCGGGCGGGGGGGGATCCGGGGGAGGCGGAGGTGCCGGGGGGGCGGGCGGGAGGGGGATCCGGGGGAGGCGGCGGTGCCGGGGGGGGCGGGCGGGAGGGGGATCCGGGGGAGGCGGCGGTGCCCCGGGGGGCGGGCGGGCGGAGGGGATCCGGGGGAGGCGGCGGTGCCCCGGGGGGCGGGCGGGCGGGGGGGGGATCCGGGGGAGGCGGCGGTGGCCCGGGGGGCGGGCGGGGAGGCGGCCCTTTCTGAGCGCCGCGCTGGTGTCTTTGCAGATGGGGAGTCGCGGGAGAGCAGTGAGGCCTTCGAGCAGCAGCGCTTCTGGGACACGCTGGGTAAGGGCCTGGTGTGGCGGGCGGGCCCAGGACTCCCAGCCCACACGCCCCGGGCTGCAGTGGAGGAGCCCAGCTGAAGAGCGGTGCGCTAAAGGGATCAATGTGGAAAAGAAACCGCCCAGGAGCTTCTGCTGGTCCGCCAGGGACCGCACCGGGGACCTCATGTTGTGCTGGCACTTGGTCCGCAAGCGCAAACGATTTCCCTCAGAACAGCTTCCAAAGGTTTTACGAGCCCTGCCCTCAGTATCGGATTGCACAATTAAAAAACATCATGGGGGTCTTAAGATGTTCACTCTTGGAGAAATTTACAAGTTGAATTTATGGCAGTGCTTTTGGGGTTTGCTAAATTCAGTCCCGTAATTGGGGAAGCCACTTCATTGCTTTTTCAGTTAATGGATATGAACCTGTCAGAGGATGATCATAGAGCTGGAAGAGACCTCAGGAGGTCATCAAGTCCAGCCCCGTGCCCAAAGCAGGACCAATCCCAACTAAATCAACCCAAAGCAGGAGGTGCTGGACTAAGTAGCTAAATTAAAAAGCAACATATTACAAAGCATCATACATCCAAGAGCTGAGAACAAATTTACCTGGATGTAGCTGAACTATTACTAAAACCAATAAAAATTGTATCCCTTTTTAAGAGGTGCTATGGTGATCCTGTGAGTTGCAGATCAGTGAGCCTTATTTCAGAATTTGGTTAAGAGGCTGAAACTATAATTAAAAAACATGGAACAATTTCCATACAGAAAAATAATGAGAATCAGTTACATCTTTGAAAACCTTTTGCCAAAATTCATGAAGCGAGAGGGAAAGTGCTGTCATGGATTGAACACTAGCTAAGAGACCAAGGAGAGGAGCAATAAATGACCAGTTTACCATATGGCATGTCTTGAGCAAAGAGTGCCCTGTGGGTCTTTATACTGAGAGTGGTAGGTGCTTTCTTTTTGTTAATGATCTGAAAATAGAAATGACCAGTGAAGTGGCAAATTTTATAGATGAGGCAAAATCAGAGAAGTCTTTGAGGGACTTCATAGGGATCTAACTAAGGTAAGTGAATGGGTAACGCTGAGTGATCTGTAGTATGGTAACAAGACAAAGTTAGTGATAGGCAAGGTTATGCATCTTGTAAGAACAATAAATCAGGTTTCAAATGAACTGCGGTTAGCCAGGAAAAAGACGTGCACCTTGTTTTGGACAGCGAAGCATAGCTTTGTACGCCATGTCTCACTGGGCAGAGCGTTCTGATGCATGGGACGGCATAGCAAATAGGACACTGAACATAGTGGTGCCCCCTCAGCAGCAGCAGCACCGTGTCTGTGCTAGGCACCCTGTCGCTAAAGAGTATAGGAGCAACAGAGGGAGTTCAGAGACGGGAGGCAAGACTGGCCCATAGAGAGTGCGCTATTTGAAGAGAATTCAAGTACTAGGACTGTTTAGTTTTGGAGATAAATGATGGGGGGAGGGGCAAACATGATAAACGTATTCCAAGCAACAGATGGGTGTGAGAAGGTGAATTAGGGATGTTTGATCATAAAAGGCATTATATTTAAAACTGAAGAGACTTTTTTAAATTGTTGGTATTTATGAATATTAATATTACAGGGCATCATCAGACGTTAACCAAATATTACTTTATTAAGTCTGAAGGCCAAATGGTATCTACACAATTGTTTTAAATATATTAGAAAAGCCTAAATAATAAGTAGTTTGTGACATCCAATACAGCAACACATATCCATACATTTAGGATGGATTAACTCAGAGACAGGCTAGATTAGAGGATAGTCCTCTTAACCTGGTTTTCCTCAGCATTATTGGATCAGATCTGGTAAAGAACCTTCGGATTCATAGCTCTCTCTCTATCGGGGTGGGGACCCTTTTTTGGGTCAAGGGCCACTTACCCACAAAAAACAAGTGTGTGGTCGGAGGGTGGGGAGGGGCGGGGGGGCTGCTGGGAAGCAGGCTTGAAGTGTGGGGGCTGGTAGGAGAGTGGGTGCAGGAGAAGAGTCAGGGTGGGAGGGCTAGATGGGAGGTAGGGTGCAGGAACGAAGTACGCATGGGAGGTCTGGGCAGAAGGAGAGTGCAGGGGCTACTTCCTCCCCCCACCAGGCACAACCCATGGGTTGGATCCGGGCTTGACTTGCTTGACTCCTGTCCACGAGGCTTGGGGCTCTCCCCTGCAGTGGGAAGTTGATGCTGGTGCTCCAGCCCTGCTGAGAGGGAGAAGACAGCTTCAGGTGGCTCCCCAATGTTGGGAGAAGCCCCAAGCCTTGGGGGGCAGATCCGGCCTCTGAGCCTTAGGTTCCCCACCTCTGCTTCATAGCCTTCAGCTAATTTGCTGAAGCAGTTTAACATTGATGCATTCCTTCCTCCATGATTTTCCTTTCTTGTTTCCTCCTTCCCTCCTTGCTTACCAACAGAACAGTGGGGAGGTTTATGCTTGTTTCTTCTAAGGCATTTTTGTCATCATATTGCAGTTTTTATTCTATTAACTGTTTTTGAACTCTCTCTCTCTCTCTCTCTCTCTCTATATATATATATAAATATAAAACATTCTAGTCTTGTAGCTTATTATTTTCAGTCTGTAGGGTTTTTTCTGAGTAGCTTGTTTTCTTACTAGCAAATATATAATTTTCTTTACTTTAATTCTTTAATTTCATAACTTTGTTTACAAATATTACAGAGTTTCTTGCCCTTCCCTGTCAAGCAGCTGGTCACATTGGAGCCAGGGGGTTGGGCTCACTGGGCCTGTATCTGTTCAGATCAGCAGCTTGTGCTCCTCTGAATTGCTTCCCTTTCCTTAAACTGAGTTTGTGAACTGGGAACAGATGGAGGCTTTATCTAGCAGGTGGGACAGATGGAGGAAAAGGAGCTGCATGACTGTCTGTCCTGGTATCTCTCGATTTGCCTGAAACCTTGCCTAATGGCCTGACTACATTAAATTGTTTCTTAGGCCAGACGTTCAAAGCAACATCCCAGGAAGCTACGAAGTTGAGTCTGGCATTCTCAAGGCCTCCGTTGCCTTCTTCAGAGGTGGGTTACATGCCCTGCATCAAGGAAGATCTCAAGGTTTCTCCCATGTAGCGGTCCCTTTGTGTGGCTCGTTCCCCTGAACTGGAGCAAAGTTTGGGTTAGAAGTAAAACAAATGGTTCTTCTCACTGATGTTTGTGGGATGTAATCCCACCCTTTCACTCTTCTTCAGGATGGCATGTGACCTCCCAGCCTGGGTGCATAGGGAGTTGTCAGAGCTGTTCATTGGCCGTTGAAGGTTTCAACCCAGGTTTTTATGGGAAAAGAGCCACGTAGTTCAGGGCAGTAGTATGAGTTCCTCCCTGCCAACCTGATACCACCAAAATGAGAGAGTCTTGGGGTGGGGAGAAGGCTCTCTGATGCCCAGAGTATGGGCAAAACAACGAGAATTTTTAAGGTGCCACAAGACTCAACAGATTTACTTGGGCATAAAACTGTGGGTAAAAACCATTTTGTCGGATGCAGCACTAGAGTATGGTGTGGCATCAGGCAGCTGAGCTCCAGACTGGGGCTTACTCTGTTATTACATTTCAAACAATTCTAAGTGTGTTGGACTATGGTCCTTCACCTTCTCCCATTGTTGACAGCAGCCTTTTTGACTCTCCTGCATCCACTAGCAGAATCTCCACCTGAGAGCAACAGAGTATAAGACAGTGATCTGCCTTTAGCTGGAGCTGGGGGATGTTAATAGGTTTGCAGTTGCACCTCTCTCATTCCTGATCCTTTTTGTTCACTGTTTTCAGGACTGTCAGAAACTGAGTGAAGGAATCCAGAATGCTGTCTTAGCAGCTGCCACTGCATATTACTGGCTTCCCAAGGACCAAGGTGAGGCAGTGAGAGCAAGTTTGTGCCAATTCTTCTTCCCTTCAGAAAGGAAATTTGACATTCCTTAGGGCCAAGTTTCAATAGGTAGAGCCAGAGGCAAGGACACTCCCATTCTCAGCTCTCTTACAGACTTGCAGTGTGGTTTTGAGTAAGTCAGTCTTGTGTCTGTCTCTCTCTCTCTCTCTCTCCATCTATAAACGGGGCTAAGGTAGGGAGCAGTGAATCTTAATTCACGTTTATCAAGTGTGTTGAGATCCTCGTGTGAAGGTGCTACAGGAGAGTGAGGATAGGTGAACAAAAGATTCATTTCGGAGGCACATCTGCTCAGGGTAGGCACGCTTTGTACAGAAGGCACAGATGTGTGGGGTTAGGGAGTTGAGAGGGGAAGAGCAGATGCCTGTTGGACTTTGTCTGTGTTTGAAATGGGGGAGGGGGACTGTGTTTCACTGTGATAGTATCAGGCTACATCATTCCTTGCTCAATCACATCTAGGTATTACTCTGCGGAAGATGGTGCGAGATGCCACTGCCAGGGTAGTGGAAGGAATGATTCAACTTACGGACGTGATTCTCAGTACTCAGCTGTCGAGGTAATACTGATCCATCAGGGCTCCCATGAAATGCCACAAGGTTAAATAAGCTGGGGAAAAAACCGAAAGCCCCATACACATGCTCTCATCCCCAACCAGTAACCGACTGGGCACCGAGAGCTGAATGTAGTTCTGCATGGGCAGGAAGGGGAGGCCTGGGAGAGGTCGGAGTGTTGTGAAGATGGTGGGAAGAATGTTTGTGTTGCTGTGTAACTTGTGCAATCTACATATCCCCCTGTCAGTGTTTACAGTTCCCAGCACCCTGAGGGACTCTCTCTTCTTTTTCAGTTTGTCTCAGGAGCAGCTAATATCCACTGGCAGCGTATGGGAGGCATGTGAACAGATTTCCCACCTGCCTCGAGGTGAGTGACATAGATACAAGGGCAGCAGAGTCCTGCACTCTCAACCGGAGTTGGGGATGTGGGCTTGACAGCACTTACCCCTCCTGACAGGGAGTGCCGCAGCTACTCTCTTGGAACGTGGCTCCTGCAGCAGAAATGGTACCCTTCCATGCTGAGGAGCCAGGTGGGGTTACCAGTGTGGTGACCTGGCAGTTCTCTGAAGGGGACTGATGCAGCCCGGGGGAGCCTAGAGGAGTGTGGTGGGTAAGATCTGTGAGGGCTGTACAGTCTCCTTTTGTGCTTCTCTCTCTGACCTCTGTGTGCAGATAACCAGGCAGCAGTCTTGTCAGCCATGACCATCTATCTGGGTGTGGTCAGGGATGCACTGGAAGAGATGGAGCAGGTGAGGAGGTCCCTTTATTTTGGCTGGGGATGGAACCCATTGCTAGGGAATTTCCTTCAGTGACATAATGAAACCGAGACGTGGATTCCTACTATGGGAGTGTTGCTATTTTTACAACTGATAGTCATTGCAATTGATTGTTGATCATTATATAGCGCATGACAAAGGGTTAGAATGCTCTTAGAGCAAAGTGGATATACGTGTCACCTAAGTGTCTAGAACGGTATGGCTGGCTTGTTAAAGACCCATATCAGTGGAGGATCTGGAAGAAAATCGGAACCCCAAAGGCTGCGGACTTGACACCCATTGATGGGCAACCTTTCCAGCAGCCTGAGTGTGGTTCTGCAGACAGAGGTGACGAGATTAGGATAAGAGTTGGCTTGGGAGGGATACAGGAGCTCTCACTTGCGAGTCTCAGAGAGAGAGAAAGGAAAACAAGGTGGTTCCTAGAGAGGTCTACATCCAGTATGGACAAGGTCTTCACTTCTGCTTGTCTGTGTAATCTAAGGATTTCCTGGTGCTGTGCTTCAGTTGAGTAAAAACTCCTTTGAAAAGGCTGCTAGGAGTTCCTGCAAATACTGGTCTAATGCACAGATTTCTGAATATTCGGAATGGTAATATACAAAAACCTGTAGGAGAACACCTCAATCTCCCTGAACACACACTAGCAGATTTAAAGGTAGCCATCCTGCAGCAAAAAAACTTCAGGACCAGACTTCAGAGAGAAACTTCTGAGCTGCAGTTCATGTGCAAATTTGACACCATCAGCTCAGGATTAAACAAAGACTGTGAATGGCTAGCCAATTACAAAAGCAGTTTCTCCTCTGTTGGTGTTCACACCTCCAGATCAGCTGCTAGAAGTGGGCCTCATCCTCCCTGATTAAATTTACCTCCTTATCTCTAGCCTGATTCTATTTATACCTGCCTCTGGAAATTTCCTCTACATGCATCTGATGAAGTGGGTCTTTAGAGTGCTGGAGCCCAAAGTTCCAAGGTATTGAGGCTGGGAGCATAAAGTATTGAGGCTCTGTGGCCTATCCTTGTGGACAGGAAGGACTCCCTGAGGGTCTGGCACGAGGAAGGAGTACCCACCAGGGACTGTTTAAAAGATGGGGGCATAGCACAGAGCCAGTAAATCTGTGACATTATCCAGATTGTCATAGATTCATAGAGTACTAGGACTGAAAGGGACCTCAAAGTCATCAAATTCAGTCCCCTGCCCTCATGGAAGGACCAAGCACTGTCTAGATCAGCCCTGATAAATGTCTGTCTAATGTGCTCTTAAATATCTCCTGTGATGGAGATTCCACAACCTCCCTAGGCAACTTATCCCAGTGTTTAACCACCCTGACCGGTAGGAAGTTCTTCCTAATGTCCAACCTCAACCCCCCTTGCTACAATTTAAGCCCATTGCTTCTTGTCCTATCCTCAGAGACCAAGGAAAATAATTTTTCTTTCTCCTTCCTGAGACACCCTTTTAGATACTTGAAAACCACTATCATGTCCCCTCTCAGTCTTCTCTCTTCTAAACTAAACAAGCCCAGTTATTTGTCTTCCCTCATAGCCCCAGGCCCGTTAGAATCACTGAGTCCCCCCCGGAAACTGCTCCTCCCCACCCCCCCAAACGGCCTGGCAGGGCACTAGCTCCTGGGATTGGTGGCAACACATGCATGCCACTAAAAGTCAGGCAGTGCAGCTGCTGTTTATCAGTTCTTGCTGACAAAATAATGCCACTCCCAAATGAGTGACATTCACAGTGTCATCAGGAGAGCAGATACTAATCACATTGGTACTTGCCACCGTAAAAGTTTTGTCTTGGGAGGTGAGGGGTAACACCTCTGAAGGACTTAGGCTTTGTCATTCAGTGGCCAATGTAGACGTGCCAGGCCTGCTGACAGACAACTCAGCTGCAGCAGCCTGAAAATTGCAGATAATAATCCCATGTACCTGAGCCATCATTGGGCCAGTTCATGCTTGATATTTAGACAAATGTCTTCAGTGTAATAGTTGAAGACACTATTACAGTATCCTAGCCAGGTAAATCACCAGCTAAGGAGAACTATTTATTATCAGTGTGCATCTCGAGTTAATTCATTGGGTCTTCCACAGGAACATGCAGAGTCTCAATTATAACATAAGAACGGCCGTACTGGGTCAGACCAAAGGTCCTTCTAGCCCAGTGTCCTGTCTACCGACAGTGGCCAGCACCAGGTACCCCAGAGAGGGTGGACCAAACACCATGATCAAGCGATTAGTCTCCTGCCATCCCTCTCCAGCCTCTGACAGACAGAGGCCAAAGACACCATTTTATCCCCTGGCTAATAGCCTTTTATGGACCTAACCTCATTGAATTTATCCAGCTTCTCTTTAAACTCTATTATAGTCCTAGCCTTCACAGCCTCCTCTGGCAAGGAGTTCCACAGGCTGACTACACGCTGTGTGAAGAAGAACTTTCTTTTATTCGTTTTAAACCTGCTACCCATTAATTTCATTTGGTGTCCTCTAGTTCTTCTATTTAGGGAACTAATAAATAACTTTTCTTTATCGGCCCTCTCCACACCACTCATGATTTTATAGACCTCTATCATATCCCCCCTCAGTCTCCTCTTTTCTAAACTGAAAAGTCCCAGTCGCTTTAACCTCTCAGATGGGACCCGTTCCAAACCCCTAATCATTTTAGTTGCCCTTTTCTGAACCTTTTCCAAGGCCAAAATATCTTTTTTGAGGTGAGGAGACCACATCTGTACACAGTATTCAAGATGTGGGCATACCATAGTTTTATACTATCATAATACAGGATTTCTTTTACTTACTATAGCTATAGAGGAAAGTGGAATGTGTCTTCTGCACTGTATTGGGAAGAGTAACCAGAAATGGGTACTATTAATGACACATGTAATTTATGGCAAAATCACAGGAAGCTTATGCTAAGCTGGTAAATAATGTTTGTTCCAGTCAGTACTGGGAAATGAAGAGTGCATCTGACAACAGTTTTAGTTGCATTTAGTAGTAAAACTGTTACTGTCAGTAGTTTCACAGAGAGCTCCAAGCAACTAATAATTTCAGATGAAGAATGTTTCAAGGAAGAATACAAAGGAAGAGTTGCACAGCATTGCTGTGACCTGTTCTTTATTGTTACTATTAGCACAACCAGCAGCTTCTCGTTTCTGGTTCAAAATGAGACAACTTTAACCCTCACCCAACACTCCTTTTAAAGCTATGAGTAACACAGAGATGTGTTTATTTTACATGAACCTTTGCTTTGTGCAATATTGAAGAATGTTTAGATTTTCCATATTCCAGTGCTGCTGATTACTACCGCAAATATCTTTCTTTCTATTTTTAAAGATTAATTTGAGTACAAGTATGGAAGAATGAAGTCTAATATCAAGTACATTAAGCATACCACCAACAGCTGTAAAAACACTACATTTTAGTCTTCAAGGGCTGTTCAAAACACTGATTCCATTTCTAATGCATAAGAATATAAATTTACAAACAGAGTAAGCTCCAAAACTAGAGCTGTAGTAAAACAGCTTCCCAAAAGGTTATTTTGTGTTCATCTGTTCTTTTTTTTAAAAGAAGTGTAAACATTTATTCACATACCTGTTTTCTCACTATTGCTGATTTACAGTTGCGTGAGAGCAGAATCAGTCCCACTCAAGACTGAAGAAATGTTGATTTTGCTCTCACATTATCTTAGTCGTCTTTTCTACCCTCCTACCTCCACCCCAGTGTTTGAGCCACACAGCCCTGGCCCAGCTGCCCACCAGCCATGCAGCCGCTGCCTCAACCCATGGCAGCAGCTGCCCGCTAGTCCGTGGCCCCAAGCCCTGACTGTGGCTGCAATGCGGCCCCAGCTGTGGGAGCAGCCATGCCACCTACCTTCTATATCTAGCAGCAATGTGAGTGCTGTTGCACAGCTATGTGAAGGAGGTGGGCAGGCTTAGAATTTTTTGTGAGTGGCCGTGCAGATGTGCATCTTCAAGGGAACACTGTTGGCAACCCATCTCAGCTTGTTATTATTTGTTCTTTACAAATCCATGATGTTTGTAGAGGAATTCCTTAATTATTTGCTCCATTCTCTTCCCTAGCACAGAAGTTAAGCTGACTGATCTGTAGTTGCCAGAGTTGTTCTTATTTCCTTTATTAGAGGTGGGCGCTGTATCATGTGTTATACCTTTCCCAGTCTTCTTGAATCTCTCCTGAGTTCCGTGACTTTTCAAAGATGAGGGCTAATGGCTCAGATACCTCCTCTATCATTTCCTTGAATATTCTAGGATGCATTTCATCAGGCCCTTGTGATGAGAAGACATGTAACTTCTCTAACTAATTTTTAACTTCGTCTTTTCCTATTATAATTTCTACCTCGTTTCTACTAGCATTCACTATATTAGGCATCCAGTCATCACCAACCTTGGTGAAAACCAAAACAAGGAAGTCGTTAAGCACCTCTGTCATTTCCATATTTATTGTTAAGCACCTCTGTCATTTCCATATTTATTCCCTCTTGATTGAGCAATGGGCCTACCCTGACCTTGGTCTTCCTCTTCTACTATTTTCTTATTACCCTTTATGTCCCTAGCTTGATTGAACTCATTTTGTGTCTTCGTCTTTCTAATTTTGCCCCCTACATACTTTCATTATTTGCTTACATTCATTCTTTATACTTTGACCTAATTTTCACTTTTTATCTAAAAATAAAAAGGAGTTGTAAAATCTTCAGATTAAGCCAAGGCGGTCTCTTGCCATACTTTCTGCCTTTCCTGTGTTTGCTTGCTCTTGGGCCCTTAATGATGTCCCTTTAAAAAAATTGCCAACTGTCTTGAATTGTTTTTCCTTTCAGACTTGTTTCCCATGGGACCTTACCCACCAGCTCTCTGAGGTTACTAAAATCTGCTGAAATCTACTGTCTACATTTTGCTGTTCTCCCTTCTACCATTCTCTGATTTCATGGTCACTTTCACCTAAGCTCCCTTCCACTTTCAAATTCTCAATCTGTTCTTCCCTATTTGTTAAAATCACATGTAGAACAGCTTCCCCCAGGAGCTTTCTGAACCTTCTGAAATCAAAAATTTCTCCAATGCAGTCCAAGAACTTGTTGGATAATCTGTGCCCTGCTGTTAGTTTCCCAAGAGATGTCTGGATAGTTGAAGTCCCCCATCACCGCCAAATTGTGCACAGTTTAACAAAAGCCTCATCTACCTCTTTGCCTGGGTAGGTGGTCTGTAGTGGACTCCTATCATGACATCACCCTTGGGTTTTTTTTACCCCTTTTAAGCTAAACCAGAGACTGTCAACTAGAGTGTGTCCTACATTCATCTCCATCTCAGTCCCAGTGTATACACTGTTGATATATAAGGCAACACCGCCTCCCTTTCTCCTTTCCTATCCTTCTATGCCAATGTTCCAATCATGTTATCCCACCAAGTCTCTTTGATCCCAACTACGTCCTAATGGTATTTATTTACTAGCACTTAAGGTCTTTCTGTGTATACCCCGTACTTCCTGCATTTCTATACAGACAACTAAGTTATTGATTTGATTTTGTCCCTCCTTTACCTCTGTTATAGCCCATGCTCCCTCCCGTTTCTGACCCATCTCCCAGTCTCCATGTGGGCTTGTTGAGTGCATGGACCTTGTTGAGTGTTGAAACCTCAATCTAGTTCCACTATCTAGTATGTGACTTGTGCGATGCCTGGGCCTTGTGTTGTCTTAGCACAGCTTAGTTTGCTGGTGTGGGGTTGGAGAAGGGGTGCCTGCGAGGCACTTGCTCATCAGTGCTTTGGATGTTCCTGAGGAATTGATTTTTTTAAGCCAGTTTCCTAAGCAGAAAAGATCTCGTGTCAACTCCATCTGCCCTGAAGACATTCTAGGGCAACATGGCAAAGTATGTAAGCTGGCTTCAGGTACTGTTTGCCTCATGGGCGCTGTGGGAATAGGTGGTGGGCTCTTGATTTCCAAACCTGTGTTTAAGGCTCAGGGGGAAGATCAGGACCCCTTTGGTGACATCCTGGAGGATGAGGAACTGGGCTCTCGGGGCAACAGGGATACTTATTGGTCTGAGGCTGACCGGAAGCTACTTGGCCCCTGCATGGGGCTCATGAAGGCCTCCAAAGCCTGCCTGAAGAAGCTCTTGGGTGCAGTGAAGGTTCATGGCAAAGCAGACACCTCGGAACAGGTGGCTCAGCTAGATGATCTTGCAGACATTACCAATGAGATCAGCCCCAGGTGAGTCTGTCCCTTGCCCCCTCCATGCTGTCTGTGCTCCTGTGGAACTGCATTTGCAGGGGTTTTCCCCCCGCACTCATGATAGGGGTAGGGCCCTTGTGCGAGTGGTGCTGTGGGAGAGCCTGTAGGAGAGGGGCATTGACAGGCCCAGGGTAGCTGTGATGGGGGATTTGCAGTCACCGAGGAGTGGGACAGATGTGCGACTATACCTGTTAGATACAGCTGCTGCTGGTTTCCTGCTGCGTTCGTATATCCTGACTCAGTCGCACAGTTAACATGATCGCCTTTGCCTGTCCACTGGCTGGGCTGACTGCTAGGCTGCCTTGCTCATACAGAAACCTCTGTGTTCTTCCTTAGCATTGATGAGCTGGCGCTGAGCATGTATCCGCCCGTGACCCAGCTGGCTGTGCGACTCAACGTAAGTATGTGCCACTCTCCAGCTCTCAAGCAGGGGGCGTCAGCCTGGCTCCTGCTGGCAGCAGAGGAAATAGAAGTGGGAGCTAGCATCTCTCGGGACAGGTAGTTATTGGGCACAGAGACTGCGTGTGTTCTGTTGGGTCTGAGCAAGCTTGTCTCTGCTGTTCCTTCTTCCCCAGGGTCGTAAGCCCACCAGGAAGGAGAGGGTGTGTGACCTGTGCTGGCACCGCTATCTTGTCACAGCTGTGTGACCCAGAGGTGTTTGGGGGCTGCTGGAGCCCAGGGCACAGAGACCTGACGCTGGCAGCACAGAGCTTTCAGGGTCACCTCCCATGCTTGGTACAAGGTGTCTCCTCCCATCGTCCACTCCCCAGTTACGATAGGGTGCCTCCGAAGATAGTGGATTCCTGCCTGTGTCCTCAGTTTCCCACAACACCACTGGGGCTGCACTTGCCACATCAGCTCCAATGTTTTCCCTTTTGCTTCCCTCTAGGCTGCCAAACTGGCCTCTGTGCTGAAGAAGGTCCTAGAAATCACAAAGTGAGTATGGCCTGTGGGACTTTAAGAGCTCGTTCGAGGGGGGGCATTTTCCCTACCCAGAGCTGCCCTCTGTCTGGACACTATGGAGGAGCGCTGCCAGAGGTGACTCAGCCTGGGCTCCCCAGAGGCTTGTGGAGAGCAAACGTGTACCTTTGGGGTTCCCCTCTTGGCAGCAAAGGGCCTGACAGTTGTGGGGAGGGGTGATATGGGAGCTCCATTGAGTGGAGGGCCAGAAGGGGCCATTGTGATCATCTAGTCGAGTTGATCGCCAGCTGATCAAGAACGATAACTGGTCGATCCTGAGGAGTGTCTGTCGATCACTCTGCACTCAGAGGGCTTCCTACTTGCTCTGGCCCCACCTGTCGGCCCTGTTCTTGGGAGCGGCCAGTGTGGCCCCTCTTCCCCCTGTGTGCGTGTATGTGGAGTGGGGGAACAGGAGTCTTGGTGTGCTGCTCCTGCCTGCAAGCATCACCTCCCACAACTGCCATTGGCTGGCAGCAGGGAACTGTGGCCAATGGGAGCTGACAGGGAGGTTCCCGAGAGGGGCCGCACACAGCCATGTGCACCCAGGGCAACAGGTGCGTCGGCCCCTTCTGGGAGTGGTGTGGGGCTGGGGCAGGCAGGGAGCCTGCTTCAGCCTCGATGCACCACTGACCTGGACCTATCCATGGAAGTGCCACCACGTGAGAGACCACTCCCCTGTCCCCTCTTGGAGCCAGCACCCCATATCCCCTCCTCAGCCCCAGCCCTGGCCCCACCTTCCAGAGCCAGCACCCCCCTAGCCTTGAGCTCCATCCCAGAACCACCACCTCGCACCCCCTCCTGTGTCCCAGCCCTCACTCCCTCCTAGAGACAGCACCTCCTGTCCCAACCCTGACTGCCTCTTGGAGCCAGCGCACAAACCCCTGCTGTGCACCCTCAGCTCCCTCCTGTGTCCCAGGTACCTGCCCCAGCCCTGACCCCCTCCTAGAGACAGCACCCCCCATATCCCCTCTTACTCCTCAGGCCCCGGTCCTGACCCCCTTCCCAGAGCCGGCACTCATCATCCCTTTGACACCTCAACCCCCTGTCCCAGCGCCCAGATTCCTTCCTGCACCCTGCACACACTCCCTCCCTCTTCCCAAACCCTGGGAAAATGAGTGTATGTTGGGGATGGCACCTGGGGATTGGGGGAATGGAGTGAGCAGGGTGGGGTTTTGGGCTAGGGACGGGGGCTGGGGGTAGAAACATGAGGATCTTATGCAAAAGGGGTCTTTTTGGAACAAAAAGGACCCGTCAACCCTGCTTGTTTTTGCGCAAAAAGCATTGGCAGACAATATGCAAATGCCAGTGCGACATGCTAATGAGCGCTTTGTTAGCGTCCGCTCTGCCGGAGACCTAGCCTGAGTGAGGCGTGGACGTGGGTGAGGGCAGAGAAGATTGTCTCCCCTACACTCTCCCCACACCGCACATGCAGACCAGCACAGAACAAAGAATGTTCCCTGGCAGACTGGTGAGGCAAAGGATGGGTGTGCATGTCGCTGTTGTCCCACCAGTCCTTGGTGAGGGTGGGCAGGGAGTGTACACAGCTCCCTCCCAGACAAGGGCACTGGGAGGCTGCCGAGACCTTGCCTTTGTAACCCTGTGGTAGTCTAGCAATTCATGACCTGAACCTGTGGAGATTGGCACACTGTTGTCTGGAGGTGCCTAGTTTTACAGCACTGCAAAGTTGTTCTAATGTCTCCCCCCTTTCTACAGGGCAAGCCACGTGTGCCCCCTATCGGAGGAAGGCTGGGTTCAGTTTCTCACTGATGCAGTAGATCACAACATGGACAAAATTAAGGACTTCACACAGAGTGAACTTTAATGCTTCTGTGCCCCCATGTGGTGCGGCAGGGTCTCGGTGCGTATGGTCATTTCCTGACCACAGGGAAAGTGATGGTGTTGGCATTCGAGGGAGGAGCTTTTCCAGCCTGGAAGAACTTTGCCAATTCCAAGTTTGACTTGCATGTCGTCTTTGGCAGTTGCAGCACTGTGTTTCCTGGGACAATGAGAAGTTGCATCTTGATATTGCGAACATGCCTTGCCACCTCTGGCTTGGCTCTAGGGTGCCTTACTGGGCAGAAAGAGCAATAAAATGACACTGGGTTCGTGTCATGGCTTTGTTCTGCGGAAGGGGGAGGGTTTTGCTACCTTCATGGACCCATGGAGAGTACAGTTTCTCCTGCCAGCCTGAGAATGTAGGGTGTGGTGCCCTCGCTTCCCTTGGAATCATGGGAAAGGAATAGGGGAACTTGCTCCCTTCCAGTGTGGGTACAGGGAAAGGGTTCCCTGGCCCTGTGGGCATAGCGCTGCGCTTGGGAGAAGCATCATCTGCCTCTTAAAATCCCAGGCTGATGGTCTCTCTTCTTGATAGCTGAGGCTCCCTGATACCAGAGGGGTGGGCATGGCATAAAGGTACAGTGAGAAATCAGTGCTTAGCTGGGATGGTTTTGCCTTCCTCAGAAGCAGCTGGTTCAGCTTACTGGACTTGGGGAATGTTGGGCTAGATCTGTGTTGGGCTGAGAACAAGAGACAACATTTAACAGGGCTTAAATGGGAATGTTGTTGACTCCTGTGTAGCTCCACCTTCCAGCATAAACTCCCCTCCCTGCAGAGAACCCACCTCAGGCCAGGGCAGAGACTGGGGTCGGAGGCAGGACAGGAGCGTCTGCGTTACACTAGGATCTAGCAGCCACAGTGTTGAAGCTCCTGTAGCCCTTCAGAGTCTGGCTGCAGTTGGATGCATGGTGAGTTTTCTGGACCCAGCCTTGGTAGCGTGCAAGGCGAGGTAAATGCAGCAAGAGCCTACAGAGCCTATATACAGAGCCTACTGCTAGGCAAGAGGAGGAGATAATCTAGGCAAGCAGCTGTTTGATTTGTTCTTCGTTCTTAGGGACTGGAGGCCATTAGACAGGCACCAGTATGGAGTAAGAGGAGGAATTGTGATCCCGTAGCACTGGGGAAGGGCCTGGGATCTCTAAGCGGGGGGGAGGCAAAGTCAAAGGGAATGAAAAGTCAGCTGAGGTACCTGTAACCTGTTCTCTGCCCTGTGCATCCACCATTCATGGGTGGGGATTATTTGCCATGCCAGCAATAGACATTTAGTAAACTGCGCCTCCTCCTCTGGGAGGCTCCTGAGCTCTTCAGGACAGCCTGGGGTGTGTGAAGACTCTTCCAAGAGCAGATCCACCCAATAAAGACACGGACACTTAAGAAGAGCTCAGTCATCTTTTGGTGCCTGGCCCTGTATCCTCCTTGGGATGAAACTGCTTACAGGAACTTTCAGGGGCCTCTGAAGAGCTGCTAAGATCTGGCGGCCAGGCTCAGAGGACTGCCACTGGCTGAGCAAAACCTGTTGTGTCTCGTACAGGACGGTCTGTAGCAATACTCTGTGAAAGGCGGCACTGTCTGGGACAGCTGCCACATGGGGGAAAGCCCCCTTCATGCCTGGGCATGGGAGCTTTCTGCAGACTCAGAAGTAGGCTTTTCTCTTACCCAGCAGAGAAGCGGGGATTTGCTGTATTGCTGAGGATTGGTGACACTCCACACGGCTGCCTCGGAGTGATCGCTCGAAATGTCCCTGTCAGCGTCACAAGCCTTGGCTGAACAAACAGCTGGAACCTGCTCCCTTTCCCATGCTGAATAACAGCTCCTCTCAGTTCCTCAGTGAGAACAGCTGAATGTAGTAGTTGTTTCCTCAGTGTTGGATTTATGTGCATCTCTCTCATCTTCACATTCATGGTGACACTCGTAGGACTGGAAGAGACCTCGAGAAGTCATCTAGTTCAGTCCTCTATGCTTATTGCAGAACTAAGAATGATCTGGACCAGGGTGGGCACGCTAAGGCCTGTGGGCCTCATTCGGCTCATCAGGGCTTTTAATTAGGCCTTCAGGATTACCAGTCTGGCAGCGCAGTGGGGCTAAGCAGGCTCCCTGTCTGCCATGGCCCTGGCTGCTCCCTGAAGCCACTGGGCAGGGGAGGGGGGCAGAGGGAAGGCCCTGGGCAGAGAATGGGGAACTGCAGCCAGTGGATGCTGTGGGGCAGTGCATGCAGGTGAGGGCAGTGCCACTTCCCGGAGCAGCACATGGGCAAGGGAAGGGGGTGGTACCTGCCTTAGATCTGTTGTAATGTTGGCCAGGAGCCTGCACAATGAACCCCTTCCTCATCCCAACGCACCTGCTCTGAGCCCCTCCTGCGCTGCAACCCTCTGCCCCATCCCTACATTCATGGCCTGACAGGAAGTTGTCTGTCATGCTCTTTAAAACCTCTGGTAGGGATTCCATATGCTCCCTAGGCAATTGAACTGCCTTGACAGTTACCAAGCTGTTTCTAACGTCCAACTTAGCTGCAATTTAACCCCATTACTTCTTATCTTAACTCTAACCCTAATTTTGCTTTCTTCTCCTTTTATGTACTTGAAAGCTGCTATGTCCTCTCTGTCTTCTCTTTTCCAGGCTAACCAAACCCAATTCTTTCAATAGGTCATGTTTTCTAGAGACGCTCGAGAGGTGAGTAATAAAAATGTTGCTCTTCTCTGGACCTTCTCTGATTTTTTTCCTCATCTTTCCTGAAATGTGCCCAGAACTGGATACAATACTACCTCTGAGGCTTAGTTAGTGCAGAGTAAAGTGGAAAAATTATTTCTCATGTCTGTCTATGCTTGGAGTTTAGGTGGAACTAAATCGTGTTAGGATGAATTTCTGAACAATGAGTTCACACCACCAAGCCCATTCTGTAGACTTTAAGGGCTGTGAAAATCTATTTTGGTACTCCTGCTTTTCACAAAGTGTAGTGCTAAATTCGACCTTGCATGGGCGACTTCATGGCAGTGCAGATGCAGTGCTGTGAAAGTTGCCTCCAGGAGGTGTCCCCCAGTGCCCTGTGATGACTGGTCTGGCCACAACTTTTAACTCTCCTGCTCTCCAGGTGAACAGAAAAAGCCCTGGGAAAATCTGAATCTCATTTCCTGTGTGGCCAGCATGGCGAGCAGACCTCGAACCATGCAACACACCTCGGCAGCCCATCTGAACAGGAATGCCTAGGGTTGCAGATGAGCATCAGCATGGAGTGTGCAAGTACCTGCGAGTCCCAGTAAAAAACTACAGTATCAGAGAGAGAAACATTCTGAAAGAGTTCAGCACTGCAATGTGAAAAGAACTGGAATTCACTTATCTTTATTCAGCCAAGCTGATAGTATTAAATTTATATTACCTGGCTAGTGCGCTGGAAAAGCAATTTCTCCTGCCTTTGGAATTTGCATTTACAAATCAAAAGCTATGAATGGGGGACATGCGGCTGGACGCAATTAGCGTTATTAACAATGGTCCTGCAATTGACAGGTAACTGCTTTTGCTGTTAAATGTACTTTGGATTTTGTAATTTCCACGCCATCATCTGATGAAGTAGGTTTTGCCCGCAAAAGCTCATGACCTATATGCATTAGGCTACTTCTACACTTGCAAGTTTTGGTGATGAAAGTGCTTTTGACAGGCAAAAATTGCCAAGATGGAAAACTCGCCAACCTGGTTTTTCTGGTACCCGCTGTTGACAACTCCATGACCACATCTGAAGCTTCCTCTTCGACAGAAAAAGTAAAGCCTTGTGGGTATGCTTCCCACAGTGCTGTGCCCACCTTTACTTGATAAGTTCTGTGGGCAAGCACAAGATAGTGCTAGGCATGTTGGGACAGTGAAAAATGTCTTGTCAGCCATCTTCTTTGTTCTCCGGCGTCCCTAGGTCTCCCGCTTACTTTCTCACCAACTCGAACATCTGTGTTGAGAGCCTGGATCCCAGACTTCTGGCCCTTATCGTGAGCGGTGTGCAGAAGACATGCATTGCAGCATACCTACTTATGGCTCTACTAGCGGATGACAATGACTCGTTAGATTCTGGTTCTGATTAAGATTGATTCAGACGATGATGAATTGTTATATCTTTGGGCTATAGCAGGCCAGAGATGCACAGTGAATTATTGCTTTGGGGCTAGGGAGACCAGCACTGAGCGGTGGGATCGCAGTGTCTTACAGGTGTAGGCTCAAGAGCAGTGGCTACAGAACTTTCAGATGCGTAAAGCAGCCTTCCAGGAACTTTGTAATGCGCTGGCCCCTGATCTGCATCCAAAGGGCACCCATATGAGAAGTGCTCTCTCAGTAGAGAAGCGTGTGGCCATTGCTTTGGGGAAGCTGGCCACGCAGATTGCTACTGTTCAGCTGGCAATCAGTTTGGAGTGGACAGCGCTTCTGCAAGTGTGTGGAGCAATACGTTGCCTTTTGATGGGCAGGACTGTGACTGAGACATGTGGATGACATAGTGACAGGCTGGGTTTGCTGAAAAGGGCTTTCCTAACTGTGGTGGGGCAGTAGTTGGGGGACACATCCCCATTATAGTGTCCCCCCCCCACCTTGCTCAGCAGAGTTACTTCTCCATGGTGTTTAGGTGCTTGTGGGTGTTTCACAGACGTGGGGGGGGGGGGGCCTGGAAAGGTGCATGATGCACGCATGTTCAGAAACAGTGTCCTGCAGAGTTGGATGCTGGCACTTTCCTTCCAGACCAGAAAATTACAGTAGGGGATGTGGAAATGCCCATAGTCACCCTAGGTGATGCAGCGTACCTCTTACACCTCATGAAGGCTTACATGGGGCACCTGAACACCAGTGAGGAGCTGGCAGATTGAAAGGGGCATGGAGGTGTCCCTATGGAGGATGGTTTCCCCAAGGTGGTGGCTGTGTGCTGTTGCTTGCATAATTTCTGAGAGAGTAAGGGTGACATTTTTGCCCATGGATGGAGCACTTAGGTGCAGCGCTTCGGCGCACACTTGGACAGCATGAGTGTCTGGCTGCTCAAAGGAGTGTGTAGAGTGGCCATCAATGTCACGGAGGCTCTGAGGAACTACTTTGACAATGAGGAAGCCTGACGTTTCTGTATGTTGGGTTGCTTTCCTGCCTCTAAGCAAGGCATTCCCATGGAACCAAAAGATTAAGGCCAGAGTGATTTGTGTGGGTTAACAGAACATAAAAACTCAGAAACATGTGCGACATTTGTCTTTGTAAACCTTACAGCTGTGCTAACATCTAGCTGTCACCGCTGCTTTCACGGGGAGCGGAGTGTAAGGGAAAGGAACCATTACTGAGCTATGAAGAGTGCGTGGGTGTAGAAGATGCTTTGCACTGGGTTGGGCAGCCTACCTCAATGAACTTAGGATCCAAGGGTTTTGGTCCCCGATAGAGGTCTCCTTGCATATCAACATCAGAGAATTACGAGCAGCGCAACTAGCAGGCAAGACAATCCACACTCATCTTCAGGGCAGGTGAATTTCGGTAGGAACAGACTAGACCACAGCAATGTTCTACATAAACTGGGTGGTGCTCACTCTTCTCCCCTGTGTCAGGAAGTGATTCAAGTGTGGAAGTTCTGCATTCACCCGAAATACAACTGGATGCCTCATAGATCTGCCCGGTGCTCGGAATGAGTTAGCAGATAGGCTCAGCTGCTCCTGCTGCCATGTGTGGTCTCCACCCTGACATGGTTACTTCGTTATCCAGAGGTGAGCTTTGTGAGCAGGGTAGTTCTCTAGGTGGAGGAGGAGCGATCACGGGACCCTTGGGGTACATGCCTGTTTGTAAAGAAGTGATAGAAATGTAGCCGTGTTAGTCTGGTGTAGCTGAAACAAAGTACAGGACTGTGTAGCACTTTAAAGACTGACAAAATGGTTTATTAGGTGATGAGCTTTCGTGGGCCAGACCCACTTTCTCAGTTCAAATAGTGGAAGAAAATAGTCACAATCATATATACCAAAGGATACAATTAAAAAAATGAACACACATGAAAAGGACAAATCAAATTTCAGAACAGAAGGGGGGAAGGTAAATGTTTGTGAGCTAATGATATTAGAGGTGATAATTAGGGAAGCTATCTTTGTAATGGGTAAGGTAATTAGATTCTTTATTCAGACCGAAGTGTAAAGTGTCGAATTTAAGCATGAATAACAGTTCAGAGGATTCTCTTTCAAGTGCAGTCTTAAAAGGCTTTTGAAGCAGGATGCAGGTAATCAAGTCGTTAGGACAATGTCCTTTCTGGTTGAAATGGCAAGAAACTGTTTTCTCTTTGTGATCTTGTCTGATATCTGTTTTGTGGGCATTGATCCTTTGGCGAAGTGTCTGAGACGTTTGTCCAATGTACACAGCAGACGGACACTTTCGGAATATGATAGCATAGATTATATTTCTGGATGCGCAGGAATATGTATTCTTGATCTTATAACTCACTTGGTTAGGTCCCATAATGGTGTCAGCAGAGTGAATATGTGGACAAAGCTGGCAACGGGGTTTGTTGCAAGGGAAGGTACCAGGGTTGGTATTAGTGTGGTATGTCCTGTGGTTCTTGGTAAGAATCATTTTGAGGTTAGGTGGCTGTCTATGGGTCTGTCTCCCAGAGCCTCTTGGAGTTTAGTGTCCTGTTCCAGTATAGGCTGTAGTTCATTGATAATGTGTTGGACAGGTTTAAGTTGGGGGCTGTAGGTGATGACAAGTGGTGTTCTATTGTTGGTTTTCTTGGGTCTGTCTTGAAGTAGATGGTTTCTAGGTATTCGTCTGGCTCTTTCAATTTGCTTTTTTATTTCTCCGGGTGGGTAGTTGAGGTTTATAAATGCTTGGTAGAGATCCTGAAGTTTCTGGTCTCTGTCAGTGGGATTAGAGCAGATGCAGTTGTATCGAAGGGCTTGGCTATAGATGATGGATCGTATGGTGTGTGCTGGATGGGAGCTGGAAGCATGTAGGTAACTGTATGAGTCAGTGGGTTTGCTGTAGAGGGTGGTGTCTAATTTTCCATTGCTGATTTGTACTGTGGTGTCCAGGAAATGGATCTTTTGTGTAGAATGGTCCAGGCTGAGATTGATGGTGGGGTGTAGGTTGTTGAAATCTCTGTGGAATGTCTCCAGTGTCTCTTGGCCATGCGTCCAGATCGTAAAGATGTCATCTATGTAGCGTAAATAGAGAAGGGGTAAAAGGGGAAGGGAGTTGAGGAAGTGTTGTTCTAGGTCAGCCATAAAGATATTAGCATACTGTGGGGCCATGCGTGTACCCATGGCTGTGCTGCTGATCTGGAGGTATAAGTTGTTCTCAAACTGGAAATAATTGTGGGTGAGAACAAAGTTACATAGGTCTGCTATCAGGTTGGCAGTGGTGTCCTCTGGGATAGTGTTTCTAATTGCTTGTAATCCGTCTTCATGTGGGATGTTGGTGTATAGAGCTTCTACATCCATGGTGGCAAGGATGGTGTTATTGGGGAGGTTATCGATGTTTTGTAGTTTCCTTAGGAAGTCAGTAGTGTCTCGGAGATAGCTGGGGGTGTTGGTTGCGTAGGGTTTGAGAAGAGTCTACTTAGCTGGATAAACCAGTAGTGAGCGTGCCAATACCAGAGATGATGGGACGTCCGGGGTGTCCAGTTTATGGATCTTGGGAAGCAGATAGAACAATCCTGGTCGGGGGTCAGAAGGTGTTTCTGTGTGGATTTGTTCCCGAGTAGCTGTAGGGAGGCTTTTAAGGAGACAGTGTAGTTTCTTTTGGTATTCCGAGGTGGGATCAGAGGAGAGAAGTTTGTAAAATGTGGCGACAACTCTCCAACACCACATTTTACAAACCTCTTCTTCCCCCCCCCCATCCCCCTTCTGTTCTGAACTTTGATTTGTCCTTTTCATATGTGTTCATTTTTTTAATTGTATCCTTTGGTATATATGGTTGTGACAATTTTCTTCCACTATTCGACCTGAGGAAGTGGGTCTGGCCCACGAAAGCTCATCATCTAATAAACCATCTTGTTAGTCTTTAAAGTGCTACATAGTCCTGTATTTTGCCTGTCTGTAGTGTTTGTGTTTGGGGGTTACTTGCTGGTTGCCTGAAAGATACTGTCTGCTGAGCTTGTGTGTGTTTGTTTGGAGATCCATGTGCTGAGGTGTTTGGAGGCCCATGTGCTGAGGCCGGTAGTTAGCTGTGAGCTTCTTAACAAGGATTTGAAATCTAGAACCCTCTGTTCACTGGTCAAGCCTTAACCTGGGAGTGGAGCTATCAGGAAGGCCAGAGCTATATAAAGCCTGCTAGTAAGTGACCAGGGAGCTTTGCTAACCGGCAGTTACCAGGGGGTTTTGTGAGGGAATTGGAAGGGGGTGAGCTACACTTGGCATTCTTTAAAACTTTTAAACTAAACTAAAGCCCAAACTATCAGATTTAAATAACCCTATCGATCTATCTGTAGGAGAGAGTGCAGGCAGAAGCCCAGCAGCTGAGGGGGGGCTATCCTGTTTATTGCACCTAATGTAGCATGTATGATTGCCTGCCCCATGGACAGGTCGTGTATGTGTGCATTCAATGCAAGGAGCTCCTGGCCCTCAGAGATCGCGTACGGGCTTTGGAGGCCTGAGTGGCTGAAATGGAGGAGCTAAGGGAGGCAGAGAGGTACGTAGATGAGGCTTTTCGAGACTGGAACTGTCACACCTCCAGTCAGACAGCACAGACCCCCTGTGCTGTTAAGCAGGGTGAAAGGCTCAGGGAAGGAAAACATTCACCTGCAGCAGAGTTGGCAACCTCCTTCCAGATGATGTGGTATCCTCCCGCACTGAGGTTACCTCTCTGGAGGAGGAAACTCCAGTTATTAGGAAAAGGCAGCTGTTAATATGTTAATATTTGATCTGGTGAAAGGGGTAAACAGTGAGGTGGCAAAATTTGCAGATGATACTAAACTGCTCATAATAGACCAAAGCAGACTGTTGAGATCTTCAAAAAGATCTCACAAAACTAAGTGATTGGTAGGCAACAAAATGGTGAATGAAATTCAGTGTTGATAAATGTAAAGTAATGCACATTGGCAAAATCCCAACTATACATATAAATTGATGACTAATTTAGCTATAATTACTCAAGACATCTTGCAAGAGGTCATGCATCTGACGAAGTGGGTCTTTGCCCACGAAAGCTTATGCTCCAACACTTCAGTTAGTCTATAAGGTGCCACAGGACTCCTCGCCGCTTCTACTCGAGAGATCTTGGAGTCATTGTGGATAGTTCTCTGAAAACATCCAGTCAATGTGCACCAGGAGTCAAAAAAGCAAACAGAATATTTGGAATTAATTTAAAAAGAGAGAGAAAATAAAACAAATATCTTATTGCCTCTATATAAAGCCATGGTATGCCCACATCTTGCATATGGCATGCAGATGTGGTCGCCTGACCTCAAAAAAGATACCTTGGCATTGGAAAAGGTTCAGAGAAGGGCAACAAAAATGATTAGCAGTTTGGAATGGGTCCCATAGGTAGAGAGATTAGAAAGACTGAGACTTTTCAGCACAGAAAAGAGGAGACTAAGGGTAGATAGGATAGAGGTCTATAAAATTGTGACAGGTGTGGAGAAAGTGAATAAGGAAATGTTATTTACTTGTACCCATATCATAAGAACTAGGGGTCACCCAATGAAGTTAATAGGTATCCGGTTTAAAACAAACAAAAGGAATCTTTTCTTCACACAGCGCATTGTCAACCTGTAGAGCTCCTTGCCCCAGAGAATTTTGTGAAGACTTGGAATTTAACAGGGTTCAAAAAAACTAGATAAATTCATGGAGGTTAGGTCTATCAATGGCCGTTAGCCAGGATGGGCAGGGCTGGTGTCCCTGGCCTCTGTTTGTCAGAGGTTGGAAATGGATGACAGAAGAAGGATCACTTGAGGATTCCCTGTTCTGTTCGCTCCCTCTGGGGCATCTGGTATTGGCCACTGTCGGCAGACAGGATACAGGGCCGGATGGGCCTTTGGTCTGACCCAATATGGTCGTTCTTATGTTCTAAGTATCAGAGGGGTAGCCGTGTTAGTCTGAATCTGCAAAAGCGACGAGGAGTCCTGTGGCACCTTAGAGACTAACTGAAGTGTAGGAGCATAAGCTTTCGTGGGCAAAGACCCACTTCGTCAGATGCATGTAGTGGAAATTTCCAGAGGCAGGAATAAATATGCAGGCCACGATCAGGCTGGAGATGACGAGGTGGATCCAATCAAGGAGGATGAGGCCCACTTCTAGCAGCTGATCTGGAGGTGTGAATTCCAAGAGAGCAGAAGCTGCTTTTGTAGTTAGCGAGCCATTCACAGTCTTTGTTTAATCCAGAGTTGATTGTGTCAAACTTAAAGATGAACTGTAGCTCAGCAGTTTCTCTTTGAAACTAGCCACCATGGATGCATAGCCTCTTTGAAACTAGCCACCATGGATGTAGAGGCTCTCTACACAAACATCCCACGTGCAGATGGAGTACAAGCTGTCAGGAACAGTATTCCTGATGATGCCACAGCACAACTGGTGGCTGAACTCTGTGAATTTATCCTCACACACAACTATTTCAGATTTGGTGACAACATATACCTCCAGACCAGTGGCACTGCTATGGGCACCCGCATGGCCCCACAATACGCCAACATTTTTATGGCTGACCTGGAACAACGCTTCCTCAGCTCTCGTCCACTTACACCCCTTCTCTACCTACGCTACATCGATGACATCTTCATCATCTGGACCCATGGGAAGGAGACTCTGGAAGAATTTCACCATGATTTCAACAGCTTCCACCCCACCATCAACCTCAGCATGGACCAATCTACACGGGAGGTCCATTTCCTGGACACCACGATACAAATAAGTGACGGTCATATCAATACCACCCTATACTGAAAACCTATCAACCGCTATACTTACCTGCATGCCTCCAGTTTCCATCCCGGACACACCACACGATCCATTGTTTACAGCCAAGCACTGAGGTACAACTGCATATGCTCCAACCCCTCAGACAGAGACCTACACCTACAATATCTTCAACAAGCATTCTGTAAACTGCGATACCCACACGAGGAAGTGAGGAGACAGATTGACAGAGCCAGGCGTGTACCCAGAAGCCTCCTGCTACGGGACAAGCCCAAGAAAGAAACCAACAGAACACCACTGGCCATCACCTACAGTCCCCAGCTAAAACCTCTCCAACGCATCATTAGTGATCTTCAACCCATCCAGGACAATGATCCCTCGCTTTCACAGGCCTTGGGAGGTAGGCCCGTCCTTGCCCACAGACAACCCGCCAACCTGAAGCATATTCTCACCAGCAACTACACACCGCACCATAATAACTCGAACTCAGGAACCAATCCTTGCAACAAACCTCGGTGCCAACTCTGCCCACATATATACACCAGCAACACCATCACAGGACCTAACCAGATCAGCCATACTGTCACTGGTACATTCTCCTGCACATCCACCAATGTAATATATGCCATCATGTGCCAACAATGCCCCACTGCTATATACATCGGCCAAACAGGACAGTCCCTACGTAAAAGAATCAATGGACACAAATCTGATATTAGGAATGGCAACATACAAAAACCTGTAGGAGAAACACTTCAATCTTCCTGGACACACAGTTGCAGATCTAAAAGTAGCCATCCTGCAGCAAAAAAACCTCCAGATCAGCTGCTAGAAGTGGGCCTCATCCTCCCTCATTGGATCCACCTCGTCATCTCCAGCCTGATCGTGGCCTGCATATTTATTCCTGCCTCTGGAAATTTCCACTACATGCATCTGACGAAGGGGGTCTTTGCCCACGAAAGCTTATGCTCCTACACTTCAGTTAGTCTATAAGGTGCCACAGGACTCCTCGTCGCTTATGTTCTAAATCTTTTTTTCCTTCCTCAATCTTGGCCTGGGCTCTCTAACAGACCCTTTCCTCATTCTTTGAAATGCTGGCCTGCTGTATGCGTTTCCTCCATTTCCACTCAGCCACACAGTCCTGCTTAAGATCCATCAGGAGAAGTTACCGAACCTGTCAGTGGACATGCATCTGCCTATGATCCCAGACTTGCTCATCCAGGACCATGGGCAATTTCAGCATCCCAACCTACTGTCTCTCCACTTCATGGCCTGGATGCTCCATGTTTGAATTGTTTGGAACTTGCTTGCTCTGCAGAGGTTTTAGGCACCACCAAGTGGGCGACATGTCTCACCAAGAAAGAGATTTTCCATCTGGTCTCTGCCAGAAGATATACAGCCTCTGCAAGCATCTGTTCCAGTGACTCCCTTCTTCACTTGAAACAACAGGGCCTAGTGGTAGCGTCAATGAAAGGTCCACTTGGCAGCAATCTCAGCCTTTCACCTGGGCTCTCGACATTCGCAGCTCAGAGAGTAAGTCATTTCCTGAGGGGCTTGTACAGGCTACATCCTCATTTAAGACAACCTGTCCTGCAATGGGACCTTAATCTCATTTTATCTATAGGTTAATGGGACTACTCTTTAAGCCTGTAGTGCCCGTTCTCTACTTCACATGTTCTGGAAGGTAACGTTTTTAGAGGCTATTACACCCACCTCTATTCTAAAGTAAATGCAGAGCCACAGTGGGGGTAGGTCCTGGACCTGGCGTGAGCCGGGATGGAGCAAGTCTGCTGCGGTTCTGCATTTTAAATGTAGTAAGAGCTGGGCTGGCTCTTAATACATTTATACTGCAGCACTTCAGCAGGGACAGCTCTTGGACCTGGATGAGACAGGACTGAGTCTTCCTTTTATCGACTAATTGTGAAGTCGATTCAGTTTTTGAGTACACGATTAGTCAATAATGGAAGTCAATAATTAGTCAATACATGTGATTGGATTATTGGTTTAGAAGGGTAGAGTTTGCTCAGGGAGAAAAGGAAGTAGTTGTTGCCTGTGTGTTAGAATGTATACATTTGGACTGAGGTTGAGATGGACGTAGGAGTCAGACTTGTGACAGTCTCTGGGTAAAGCTAAAAGGGGTTTAAAAAAAGGGTAATGTCATGTTAGGGGATGTATTAGACTGCTCATCCCAGAAGGAGAGATGGATGAAGCCCTTAGTTGTTTATAAAAGCATCACCCAAAGCACAGGATTTCTTGGTGATGGGGGGTTTCAGCTATCCAGACATCAGCTGGGAAAATAACGTTTCAAGGCACAAATCATCCAACAAGTTCTTGGAATATATTGCAAACAGTTTTTTATTTTAGAAGGTGGAGAAACCTAGTGGAGGGAGGCTATTGTAGATTTGATTTTAACAAATAGGGAAAAACTGGTTGAGAATTGGAAAGTGGAAGGCAGCTGGGGTGACAGTGACCGTGATACGATAGCAGTCATGATCCTAAGGAATGGTAGGAGGGAGAAAATCAAAATAAAGACAATGGATTTCAAGAAGGCAGATTTTAGCAAGTTCAGGGACTTAGTAGGTAGCTCCCATGGGAGGGAAGTCTAAGAGGAAAGACAGTAGAAGACAGTTAGCAGTTTTTCAAAGAGACATTAATGATTTCTTTGTTTTGGGTTTCACCAAGAATATTGGTGGTGATTGGACATTTAGCACACTGAATGCTAGAGAAAGAGGTAGGTTCAGAACTTTAAAAATAAGTATTTTTTTTAAACTTGTTCTTTTCTAGACAAGTTAGATGTCTTCAAGTCACCAGGGCCTGATGAAATGCATCCTAGAGCACTCAGGAAGTGGATTGAGAAGATACCTGATCCACTAGCTATTATTTTTGAAAAGATGTGGAAGATGGGAGAGATTTCAGAAGACTGGAAAAGGCCAATATATTGCCCATCTATAAAAAGGGAAATAAGAACAACCCAGGGAATTACAGACCAGTCAGCTTAACTTCTGTACCAGAAAAGATGACGGAACAAATCATTAAGGCGTCTCTTTGCAGACATCTGGAAGATACTAAGGTGATAAGTAATGGTCAGTGTGGATGTGGTATACCTAGACTCTAGTAAAGCATTTGATAATGTCTTACATGAACATCTTATAAATAAAATAGGGAAATGCAACCTAGGCAGGGCTATGCTAAGGTGGGTGCATAACTGGTTGGAGAACCATTCCCGGAGAGTAGCTGTCTATGGCTCACGGTCATGCTGGAAGGGATAGGATTCCACAGGGGTCTGTTTTGGGACTGGTTCTGTTCATTATCTTCATCAGTGATTGAGATAATGGCATAGAGCAGGGCTCAGCAATCTATGGCATGTGTGCCGGAGGTGGCATGTGAGCTGATTTTGAGCGGCATGTGGCAGGAGCTCAGCCCCTCCCATGCCCGCGCTGCTGCTGGAGCCTTACTCTGCACCCAGTTGTGGTGGGAGGAGGCACCGCTGGGGCTGAGATGCAGAGGCGCCTCCAGGGCTGGCCCGGGATCTGTGTGGCCACAACAGTGGGTGCCTCCAGGACCACCGCCCAGCACAGCTGGGAAGGCTGGACCGGGAGCTGCAGTGTGGCAAGGGCTTGCGAGGGAACTGCTGTGGTGGTGGCTGCTGCTGCGGCAGGGGATCAGGCTGCTGTTCCTTCAGCCATCATCCATGGTGGAGTGGCGCTGGAGACAGAGGTTTGTGTGCTGCTTAAAGTATCAAATTACGGGCCCGAGATCGGAGAACCCAGCAAGGGAAAGCAAGACCGAGGGTCACACGAAATGGTGAGATTAGCATCTTTCTTTATTTTAGTGAAGCTGCTAAAATGTAAGTCGGACTGTTCTTGACTAAAAAGTATCAATGGCATGCAGACCCATACATAGGAGTGAATAAGTCAGATCTCGGCACGCCGCTTCTAAAAGGCTGACGACACCTGACAGCGAGTGCGTTTACAAGGTTTGCAGTTGATACCAAGCTGAGAGGGGTTGCAAGTCCTTTGAGGATAGGATTCTAATTCAGAACTATCTGGACAAACTGGAGAAATGGTCTGAGGGAAATAGGATGAAATTCAATAAGCACAAATGCAGAGTGCTGCACGTAGGAAGCAACAATCGGTTTCACACACAGAGAATGGGAAGTGACTGCCTAGAAAGGAGTCCTGCAGAAAAGTCATAGTGGAGCACAAGTTACAGATGATGAATAGTGTGACACAATTGCCAAAAAAGCAAACCTCATTCTGGGATGCATGAACAGGAGTGTTGGAAACAAGACTGGAGAAGCCATTCTTCCACTCTGCTCTGCGCACGTTTATTTTATTGATTTAAAAATATTTTTACCCTACTTCTGGCGGGCAGTGGTCAGCCTTCGAGACTCACTGTGTCCCACCACACGGCCTTTTTCTATTTACTAGAGGCAGGGTTCACAGGCTAGTCCATAGTATGGGGGTGAAACCCCTCTATAGTCCTGGTCTCCCTATCCAGGGACAGACTCTGTAGTGGTGTGGGGAGGGTTGTGGGGATCCGGATTCCGGCCCAGGGTCCCTAAGACAGCGGCAACAGATGGGGTTTGTTTTACTCCCTGTTTGGCAACTACTTCCCTGGCCGTTCCCCCCAAGTGATCCCTCTCAGTACTTTTCCTCTGGTGTCTGCTCCTCCAGCACTCTCTTCCTGCCTTGCAGCTCTCACCCAAACTCCTCTCACTCTCAGCACTTTGGCTCCTTCCTTACTTCCTCCTTGTGTGCCACCTAACTAACAGAAGAGGAGCCCTTCTTGATTGGCCCCTGGTAGTCTAATTAGCCTAACTCCCTTTGCTCTGGAAGGCTCCTAATTAGCTCCTGGTGTTCTAATTGGCCTGATTGTCTAGACTGCTTCTCAAAAGTTCCTGCTGGTTCTAGGCCAACTGCTGCCAGTTTCCCAGGGAACAGAGACCTGCTTAGTCTAAGGCTCTCATACATTCCTTCTAGCACTCTTGTATCCCTCTGACCAAACCCTGTCAATATCTGTCTATCTATACGGGCTGTCTGTCTGTCTGACTGTCACCCCAAGAGGGGGCATAAAACTTACTAAGACACACCAAGAGGTGGGGCGCGCACACACAAACTCAAGCACCATTAGAAGCACGGGTAAAAAGGGTGGCTTTAGTCTGATCCCAAAACAATGCCAGAGTAGGTGCCAGGTGAATGGCCCGGGGTGGAGGGAGTTCCCATAGCCTGGGAGTAAAACCTGAGAAGGCCCTGCTCCACATAGATATCAGCCTTACTGCCATATGTGGAGGAACACGGAGCAGAGCCTCCCAGGGCAGGCTTGTATGAGAGGAGACGGTCCTTCAAGTACCTTGGTCCCAAACCTTTGAGAGCTTTATAAGTCCATAAGCAGGACCTTGAATTGTGCTTGGAAACCTACCGGAAGCCAGCTCAGTTGCCAGAATACTGGCACAATGCGCTCTGTATAGCGAGTCTTAGTAAAAACTTGAGCAGCCGCATTCTGGACCAGCTGAAGTTTCCAAAAACTCTTCAAAGGCAGTCCCCTGTAGAGCGTATTGCAGTAGTTTGGATGGGATGTGACGAGCATATGTCACTGTGGCTAGGTCTTTCTTATTTGGGAAGGGCGCATGCTTTACAAAAGCAGTTCTGGTCACTGAGGAAATCCGGTTCTCAAATGCTAGAGAAGTGTCCAGGATGATTCCCAAGCTGTGCACTTGTTCCTTCAGGGGGAGTGTAACCCTGTCCAGAACAGGTAACACACCACATTCCCCGTCAGATGGCTTCCTGATCCACAGGACCTTGGTCTTATCTGGATTCAGCTTTAGCTGATTCGACCTCATCCGGTCCATCAGCGCCTCCAGACACCGGTTCATATCAGTCGCTGCCACATGCAGATCCCATGTGACAGAGAAATAGTTGGGTGTCATCTGCATGTTGATGGCACCATCCTCCAAATCTCCTTATGACCTCTCCCGGCAGTTTTGTGTAATGTTAAATAGCACAGGGGACAAGATGGGACCTTGTGGGTCCCTGTAGCACAATTATCATGGGGTTGAGCAGCAGCCCCCTAGTTCCACCTTCTGAAAGTATCCCGACAGGTAAGACCAGAACCACTGCAAAATGATGCCTCTGATACCCAACTCCACCAGGCCCTCCAGAAGGATACATGGTCAATGGTATCAAAAGCTGCTGAGAGGTCCATGAGAATAAACAGAGACGCACTCCCTGGCTGTGTCTAGACTGGCAAGTTTTTCTGCAAAAGCAGCTGCTTTTGCGGGAAAACTTGCCAGCTGTCTACACTGGCCGCTTGAATTTCTGTAAGAACACTGACTTCCTACTGTCTGAAATCAGTGCTTCTTGTGGAAATATTATGCTGCTCCCGTTTGGGCAAAAGTCCTTTTGCGCAAGAGGCCAGTGTAGACAGCTCAGATTTGTTTTGCGCAAAACCCTGATCGCGAAAATGGCGATCGGGGCTTTTGCGCAAAAGCGCGTCTAGATTGGCACGGACGCTTTTCCGCAAAAAGGGCTTTTGTGTGAAAGCGTCCTGCCAATCTAGACGCGCTTTTCCGCTAATGCTTTTAACGGAAAACTGTTCTGTTAAAAGCATTTGTGGAAAATCCTGCCAGTCTAGACGTAGCCCCTCTGTGTATATCAGCGTAGGTCATCTACAGCCAGTCCCCGACTTATGAACGAGTTACGTGCCAGAAACTTGGTCCTAACTTGATGTGTTCGTAAGTCGAACCCCATTCATTTAAATGTGGCTGTGCTGTTTGTAAGCACGGATCGTGCGTTCGTAAGTCGGGGACCAGCTGTAATGCATTTAATGGGAGGTTGGTTGTAACAGTGTCTGCCGTGCAGCGTGGCGGGCCGTACAACAGCAGAACACCCAACCTATCCTGGCCACCCAAAACCAAGTACAAACACTCAACTCTAGCACTTCAGCTCCAGAGAAAAGCCAGAAAAATTATTAAAGGTCTAGAAACCATGATCTATGCGGGAAGATTAAAAGAATTGGGTTTTTTAATCAGAAAAGAGAAATCTGAGAGGGGACATGATCAGTGATCCCTCTGAGAGTTTCCGTCAGTGAGGGGAGGGAGTTTTGTTTTATGTACCGATGTTGTTCGGATATGTATCGCTGTATATTGCACAATATGTATTCGGAAGCTTCAGGGGGGGAGCCGAGTTAGTCTGTACAGGATAAACTTAAAAACCGACCAATGGTCTGGCAGCACTTCATAGCCTAACCAAACATGTAGACGGGATCGGGATCTCCAGTCATCGGAAGAAGGGGGCTGTGCCCACAGAAGCTCAGGATCCCATCTGTGTGTCTGGTTAGTCTATAAAGTGCTGCCAGACCATTGGTTGTTTTTAAGTTTATAATATATATATTGTGATGTAAGAAAAAATGCTAAAACAAGGGTTAATTAACAAGGTGCATAACCCTGCACCCATCCATCCTGAAAAACACCCAGCTTGGCACCTAGTCTCACTCCCACCCAGCCTTGCTCCCACGGTTTCTGCATCCATAGGCTCCCCAAGCCCTACTCCCCCATCCTGTGCAACCTTTACCACTAACCCTGCGTTGTGCCTCCTTTGCCCCTAACTTCTGCACAATGCCTCCTTCATCCCAACCCCTGCACTTTCCTCCCAGCTGTGCCTCCAACCCCAATCCTGTGCTTTCATCATGTCCTGCCACACTGCCCCCCCTTTGCCCAGAAACACACATGACCAGCTGCCCCACCTGCTGTGTCTGGAGCCAGGACCAGCCGCGGTGCTCCCCTTGTCAGCACATGGTGAAACAGAGCCAATGGGAGCAGCAACGCTCTGTGGTCTTGGCCAGTGTGGCCAGTTCACAGGTTTCTCAGTGCGGTTTTGTGGACCACTTTGAGAAACAGTGCTATAGTGGAACAGGTGTTGCCTAAAATCACATGGCTGAATACATTTTGTTGTTTGTTTTTAAAAGCTGCAATGCAGCAAAAAGTATAATAAATTCCAGTCCGCAAGAAATCAATGGTGGGGGGACACTGTAGAATGTGCCTAGTTCTTTCAAATTTGGGTGAAGTAGTGTTCATCAGACCCTTTTGTAAATGCACATCTGGAATCAGGTCAGCCAATGCAGGATTGTTTCCTGAGGCTTTACTCTGCCTTAATTTGAGTCTCTTCTCTTAAGAGAAGTCTTCACAATTCACAGGGAAACCCATTTTAGATTTCCTGTTGTTGTTTGTAAATGGACAGTCAGTTCTCAGTGATGCAGAAGGGAATTAATAATGTATATAGTTATGTTGAAATCAAAGTGTTGATATTGCATATCTGCATCATTTCTACCTACCTGAAGCCTTTGTCACTGCCTTAGGTCCTGACTTAATCTGCAACTTCTCCAGCAACGCCCTGCAGAGCCGAAAGCTTCCAGTTCTTCTTGGAGGAAAGTAGGGAGCTTTAATTATCTATTACACCATTTGGCCAATTATCTCATGTCTACCTCATGTCAGTGGGAACAGAAGCTAATGGTTTTTCTCCTCCCTCACATCTCTCTTCATAAGTGCTTTTGCCTGCTTTCCCATCACTACTTGCCATTTGAGCAAGACTTCTCCAGCTCTGCTACTACCTCCGAATGGATATCTTGGAGTTTTGATTTTTAGATCTAGACCCAGATGTACCGAGGAATTTGGGTGCCTGAAGAGGCAGATAGATGCCTAACCTGCTTTGTACTTCAGAAAACTCCAGGGGTGTGTCTACACTGGCACCCTTTTCCGTAAAAGGGATGCTAATGAGACACTTCGCAATAGCAAATTCCGCGGGGGATTTAAATATCCCCCGCGGAATTTGCATGAACATGGCTGCCGCTTTTTTCCGGCTCGGGGTTTTGCCGGAGAAAAGCGCCAGTCTAGACGGGATCTTGCGGAAAATAAGCCCTTTTCCGGAAGATCCCTTATTCCTACTTGAAAGTATTTCCTTTTTGGCATTGTTCTACCTGGCCACTAGGTGTCAGCATGAGGCCTACTGAGGACCTCTATGTTTGTGGAGCATGTTTGATGCATTCATCACAGTAGGCGGCTTTTTAAGGTAGACCAGTGGACCTCAACTTACTTGCCATTGTGGCCTGCATATGCAGCCTGCACAGTATTACTGGGGCTGCAGGTTGAGAACCAGCGTGGCCTCCCTCCAGCCTCCCCTAACAAACCCTTAGGCTCAATGCCCGCCATCCGGAGACCTCTCCACAGAGTGGGGCCAGGTGGCAGAGCCCTTGACTCCAGACTCCACTGTGACCCTGGAGCCTGAGCCTGTCCTGTGCGGCCAGGCAGCAGTCAGCAGCCCAGACCCTTCTGTGTGCTGAGTTGGGACCCAGACCCATGGCCTTTAGCACACCTCAGAGCTGGGATGCATGCAGCCTGTGGGCCACAGGTTGAGAAACACTGGGGCAGATGGCTCTGAGGCATCAGCAAAGGTGGCAATAGGCTGGAGTAGCTCACTGATATGAAAGGGGCTGGCTGGGGCGGGGCTCAGGATAGCCCTGTCTATGGGTTTTAGGCAGGGATGGTGGCTCTAGTCTCTGTTTACCAGATGCTGGGAATGGGCCACGGAGGGATCACTTGATTCCTTGTTCTGTTCATTCCCTCTGGGGCCCCTGGCCTTGGCCACTGTCGGCCGACAGGACACTGGACTGGAAGGACCTTTGGTTTGATGCATTATGACCGTTTTCAGTTCTGATCCAGGCCCCTTGCCCCATCTCATCTTCCCCCAGAAGTGAGGCCCGGAGAAAAGCCCCAGGCATGCAGGGCTGGCAGCTGGGACCTCAAGCACTGGGCCAGGAGTGCGGGGGGGCTGCAACACCCACCCCTACACCGCCAGTTCCCTTTCCGTGCCTATGATTATTGCCTCCCAGTTCTCTCTCTCTCGCACGCGCGTGCACACACACAGAGTGAAGGAAGGGTGGAAGGGGTGGGGCTGGGGCCAGTGGAAGCAGCCAAGAACCCCGGGGGTTCTTATGACTCACCCTGTGGCAGTTGCCCCCTTTGCCCTGCCCCATTGGTGGGCTGCCCAGTGACTGTTCCAACTGGGGCAAGAGCAGGGGTGTGTCATTAAATAATATAATTAGGATACATTTGTTCTTTCCCCTCGTGTCTAGTACCAAGGCCCCAGTGCCGATTCTGTAAGGAGAGAGGGTTCCAGTCACTCCCTGTGGCCATCATTGGTACCTAGGCTCTGGATTCCTGGTGCCTGAAAGCCCAAATGGGGAGGGGTGAGGTGGTGTTTACAGGTGGCACAGATTGTCCTGATGCATTAGTTGGTACAGCCCAGTTGCTGCACGGCCCTGGCTCCTGATGGAGCACGATTCAGTGGATCTCCAGGGCAGCCCTAACTGGTGGTTTTCATAAGGCTCTAAAGTTTAAAGCTGCTCTCGTCTGTCAGAGACATCCTGGGAGAAGGCAGCAGTGTCCTCTTTGGGGCTGACTTTTCCCTTCTGGTACAGAAATCCCCACCATCATGGGATACAACTTGCATCTCCTGTGCCAGTGGGGAAGGGAAGTGGAGCTCAGGGACTTATGCTGATTTATTCATGAAATAACAGAAGTGGTCAGGACTTAGGCTGAGTTTTAGCCTCTGTAGTAGAGAGAAATCTTTATAATTGGTAACACTTGTCTCATTTTCCAGCAGTGTCCCATACTCAGCCAGTGTAGTTCACACTGCTACATTCTACTGTGTAGTTTTCCTTTTGTGGTAACAGTGACAATTTATGCAGGCTTCTCTTCTGTTTATCTTTCCAACATTTAGACTGGGCTGACTGCCTTGCTATCTTGTGCAAAGGGAGGGGGTAACTACCCAATCCAAGTATCCAGTCTTTGCTATTGTGTTTATCAAATTGAGTTTATAAACGGACACTGTTTTATTTGCTACAAACATGACCCTCTCCAGAGCCCGGTCTAATAGAAGTGGATGCCTGCCAAATTCCGTGATTGGTTTCTTTGGGTGGCGGATGGTTGATGTGCTTAGATTTACATTTAAAGGCTTAAAATCTGAGAACGAGTTGGTAGGAGTCGAGATAAAGTTGAGATCCTGGCCAATCATGGGGATGCAGCCAGCTTGAATTTACCAGCATCATGCTGGCTTTACGGCGTTCCCCCCCTTCTAGCTCTTGTAATGCGGGATCCCATGATAGGTTGATACATGAACCCTGCCTGACTACTCCTGGCTTGTTGTCAGTTCCTCCAACAGTACCTCACTGACTACACCTTTGATGTCTCTTGTGAATCTCTTTATTCCTCTCTTCTCTGAGGGCATGTCTGCACAGCAGGGCTACAGTTGAATTAAGCTGCACAACTTCAGCTACTTCAATTGCGTGGCTTAAGTCAAAATAGCTTAATTCCACTTTTGGTGCTGTCTACGCAGTGGGAAGTCAAAGCAGGAATACGCTTCCCTCAACTTCTCTTACTCCTCATGAAAAGAGGCTTGCCATGAGTCAGAGTAAGAAGTCCTCCAGCTCAACATTATTTTGAAATAAAGGCTTTTAGTGTGGATGCACTTTTTGTTATTTCGGAATAACAGCAGTTATTCTTAAATAACACTGCTGTGTAGACATAGCCTGACATTCCTCTTGGCTCCCTTTGGTCACTATAGTTCTCTTCTCTGTCTCTAAAGTTCCTCCCTAGGCAATCTCTCCCTAACGTCTGTGGTTTAGCTAACACTTCTACACGGATGATTCAAAAATATCCTTCTTCATACTCATCCTCTCCCTTCTGATCTTATGAATTCTGCCAGTCCTTCAGGGTGCATCTACACTGCAGCGTAACTTGAAATAAGATACGCAATTTGAGCTACACAAATTGCGTATCTTATTTTGATGCTATTTCGAAATAGCTTATTTCATCAAATTTAAAATAAAGCGCTATTCCAGAATGTCCCTTGCTGCTCATAGAATGAGATTTACAGGGACCTCAGAATAGTGAGCCCGAAATAACAGGCTAGCTGTGAAGATGCAGGATAGCTATTTTGGGATACTCCGGTGTCCTGACATAGTGTTGCAGTGCAGACAGACCCTCCGATGGCTCTTTTGGTAGCTCACACACAGTTTTATCAAATCATACTCAGCATGGCCATAGATGATCTTCTGGTTTTTCTTCCAAAAGCCTCCTGCCCTTTTTTTGTCAATAACTCTACACCCTGTCTCATCGGGGTTTGTAGTCTGAGCCACCTCTAATGCCCTTTTCCTTTGCACCAATGCCCACAGCCAAGTTCTTGCTAAATACAATGCCAGCAGCTTCTGTCTAAGGGAACATGTCTCTCTTGTTCCTACTGCTAAAACCCCGATAGGGAATTTGGGACCTATCTCTGACAGCTGTAACCTCCTCTCCTAGGAGCTCTGCTTCTCTCCTTGTTCCTCTCCAGGTTTTTTTGTTAGAATGCTGCAGTGAAAGTAATCTTCCTTGCCCACCACTCTGTCATTTCCTTTTTTCTCAATCTTTACACAGGTTTCCTCCCAGTTCTTCTGTTCAGTGCTGTATAGCATGCTGATGCTTCCCTGCTTCTCAACTCCTTTCCCTTTTATGTCTCACCTTATGGTATGCCCAGTCACTCACTTTTTATCCTCCTCCTCTTTGTGTTCCTGTACCTATTTATATTGATCCCTTTGCTTTCAAATCATTGCTTTAAGGTAGCCTGGACATTATATTGTTCCTCTGATGCATAAAGAAGACCTTCCACGTATTTAGTTACCTTAATTATGATCTCTGATTGTTTTTTTTACATTAGAAATTAAGATCTTGTCTACCCAGATTATCCGGACCTAGAAGATTCTGGCATCATTAGGGACTATGACTTCACAAGGAACTGATGCCTGAATAATACAAGGGGATGAGACTTGATTTCTTCATTGAAATTGTTTAAAATATTTTGTTACTTCTCTTATAGTCTTGCGGGATATGCCCACATGCATAAGACATTTACTCCCCAGTCTCTTCAGTTTAGAGCTGGAGTCTTCCAGCAAAGACACGGAAATAAGATTTAATATGTAAAGCAAGCAGGAAATGTAGATATTTTTAAAAATTTCATCATCTATCAGTAAAAAAGCAATAAACCCTCCCCTCACAAACTTTTCTCAGCAGCATTATCAGATGCCCCTTTCAATGATATCTTTTATCATTTCCGTTGTCTCTATTTTTGGACTTACATGAATAGGAGCTGCAGTTGCCTAAGATCATAAACTCCTCAGCATAGAAACCTCCTCTGTGGATGTACCTACCTGTTGCAAAGGGTCGTGCCCACCTTTTGGCATTATTCAGGTTGAAACTTTCTAGTCCGGCACCCTCAGGACCTGACTGTGCCGAACTAGAGGATTTGCCGAACCATGGGAGGTCTGTATTGTCCAGCAGCGTTACTAACACTTCCACTGCTTTTTGGGGTTTTAGAAGATGTGTGGAGTAAATTAGAGTTAAATAACAGAACACCGAGAGCCAGGACTGGTGGCTTTTTACAAACGTTATGGGGCCATGGGAAATTTGGCCACACCCATGATAAGTGGCTATCTGGCTAATTGAAATCATACCAGGCCATGGATCTTGCTGGACTAGATGGTGCCATTCTAGAGAGGTTCAGCCTGTATCAGTAACACAGACTTTTCTTGACTTGTGGTTCCAGTGTGCAGCTGTGTCACATCCAGTTACAGGAATGTCACATCTATCAGCAGCGTAATGTAGCACTGCACCTTTCATACAAACAGTTCTGAGAAGCCTAAACTGTTCCCATTCAGCCTCTGGACTGCAAGGCTACGTCTAGATTGGCATGATTTTCTGAAAATGCTTTTAACGGAAAAGTTTTCTGTTAAAAGCATTTTCGGAAAAGCGTGTCTAGATTCGCAGGACGCTTTTCTGGAAAAGCACTTTTTGCGGAAAAGCATCCGTGGCCAATCTAGACGCGCTTTTCCGCAAAAAAAGCCCCAATAGCCATTTTCGCGATCGGGGCTTTTTTGTGGAAAACAAATCTCTGCTGTCTACACTGGCCCTTTTGCGCAAAAGTCTTTTGGGAAAAGACTTTTGCCCGAACGGGAGCAGCACAGTATTTCCGGAAAATCACTGATGATCTTACATGAGATCATCAGTGCTTTTCCGGAAATTCAAGCGGCCAGTGTAGACAGCTGGCAAGTTTTTCCTGGAAAAGCGGCTGATTTTCCGGAAAAACTTGCCAGTCTAGACACAGCCCAAGTCTTTGGGGAGAGTTCTGTATCTGTTACTCAGTAAGCACAGAGCGCTGGTATTATATAAAAGTTAGCAATAAAGACATATTAGGTAACTCACATCTGATTATAAGCTATTTCCACACAGTTACAGACAGCATTAGATACTGCAGCTGGCTGGCGTGGGAGGTGGACATCCTCACTACAGGAATAGTTCTGGGTATGTCTACACTACAAAGTTAGTTCGAACTAACGTCCGTTAGTTCGAACTAACTTTCATAGGCGCTACACTAGTGCTCCGTTAGTTTGAATTTAATTCGAACTAACGGAGCGCTTAGTTCGAACTAGGTAATCCTCATTCCACGAGGATTAAGCCTAGTTCGAACTAGCTAGTTCGAATTAAGGGCTGTGTAGCCCCTTAATTCGAACTAGTGGGAGGCTAGCCCTCCCCAGGTTTCCCTGGTGGCCACTCTGGCCAACACCAGCGAAACTCTACTGCCCCCCTCCCGGCCCCGGACCTCTTAAAGGGGCACGGGCTGGCTACGGTGCCTGTGCCAGGTGCAAGCCTGCCAGCAGACCCTGCACCTGGCACGGATCGAGCCACCCACCCGATGCCCCCCAGCCCTCCCCCTCTTCCCGGGACCAGGCTGGTGGCTCCTGGGAGCTTGCCCGGGACCACAAGAGGCGGGCATCCGCCTTGGCTAGTGCGGACATCGTGGACCTTGTCCATGATCTCCGCACTAGGCACAGGAAAGTGGCCGGCTTGGGCAGGATAGCTGCCAGCCTGGCCACCAGGAGCAGGTGTGCAAGAGAATCAAGGGAGTCCACTGAGACCCCCAATCCTGAGCCCTGAGCTTACAATGGCCGTCCTGGGTCAGACCAAAGGTCCATCTAGCCCAGTAGCCTGTCTGCCGACAGCGGCCAACCCTAGGGACCCTGGAGGGGATGGACCGAAGACAGTGACCAAGCCATTTGTCTCGTGCCATCCCTCTCCAGCCTTCCACAAACCTTGGGCAGGGACACCACTCCTACCCCCTGGCTAATAGCACTCCATGGACCCAACCTCCATGACTTGATCTCACTTCCCTTTAAACTCTGTTCCAGTTCTAGCCTTCACAGCTTCCTGCAGCAAGGAGTTCCACAGGTTGACTCTTTGCTTTGTGAAGAAGAACTTTGTAACAGGTTTGAAGCCTGCTACCCATTCCTTTCCTTTGGTGTCCTCTAGTCCTCCTTTATGGGAACTAATGAAGAACTTTTCTGTATGCATCGTCTCCACCCAACTCCTGCTTTTAGAGACCTCTATCCTGTCCCCCCTCCGTCTCCTCTTTTCTAAGCTGAACAGTCCCAGTCTCTTTAACCTCTCTTCATATGGGACCTGTTCCTAACCCCTGATCATTTTAGTTGCCCTCCCCTCTCCCAGCCTCTCTCTTCCCCTCTCCCACCTCCTTTTCCCAGTCTCCCCCCGTTTTGTTCAATAAAGACAGATTCCATTTTGGAAGACACGTTATCTTTATTTTGTACATCAAGAAGAGGGTCTAGGGAAGGGTAAGTGGAAGGAGGTGAGGGAGGAATGGGGCACGAGCCCCCGATGGGGAGGACTGGGCTGGCTCTGCGGGCTTCTGGGGGTGGAAGCTCTCCTGCAGCCCCCCAATTGCCCCCTCTCCCCAGATGGCAGCCTGCAGCAAGTGCAGCTGGTCTGATGGCCGAGTGCTGTGATGTGCCCAGTGTGGGCACTCCAAGCCAGGACTGCTTTGCAAGCGGGGCACCCCTGAGAACTGTCTGTCCGGGGTGGGGGTCGGGTCCCTTTAAGCACAGCCCTCGGCTAGCCTGAGACAGCAGCTCCACACTCTAAGTCCTCCTCTGATGCCCTGCCGGCACTGCTTCCAGCCATCCTTAACCCCGCTTCAGGGTCCACTTAATGTGGATGCGCTAGTTCGAATTAGCAAAACGCTAATTTGAGCTAGTTTTTAGTTCTAGATGCGTTAGTTCAAATTAGCTTAGTTCGAATTAACTAAGTCGAACTAAGTTAGTTCGAATTAGCGCTGTAGTGTAGATGTACCCTCTGAGCTTTATTCTTTCTGTAGCATCTTTTATACTGAGCAGCTGCAGAGTTTCTGAAACACTATTCACAGATATTCTAGACCAGGGCTGGACAAAATACGGTGCCGGAACTGGAGCCGGAGCCGGAGCCAGCCCACCAAGCTACCCGATCCGGCCTGCAGACCATCCTGCCAGGACCCTCAGGCACAAGCAGCTGCTGCAGTTTAAAACACAGTCCCTGGGGCTCTCTGGTCTGCATGGAGGGGGAGGCTTCGTGTGATTTCCCCCCCCCCCCCCACCCCCGCCCAATCCTTAGCTCCTATTGGGCAGAAACAACCGGCCAATCAGAGTTGAGAGATTGGCCTGAGAGAGTGGGGCAGCATAAGCCTCTTCCCCCATATGGAGTCGAGAGCCATGTGGAGGGAGCAGCCTGCATTTTCAAGCGGGCTGAGGCTGCAGCAGGCACAAATTCCAGCCTGCCTTGGGGGGCCTCCTGCTGGCCAGGAGACATTGAGGTAAACTCCTCCCAGCCAGCGCCTGCCTCTGGCACCCCAACCCCTCCTGCACCCCAACTTCCTCCCCCATGTCTCCATCCAAACCTTCTGCACCCCCTGACCCAAGCGACAACTCCCTCCCAGACCCTGTACCCCTCCTACATGCCTCACCCAGGCTAAAATCCTCTCCTGCACCTGCACCCCCTCCCTGACCCAGGTCACAACCCCCTCCTCCACCCAAACACCCTCTCAGACCCTACACCATCTCCTGCATCCTGTGCTCTTACCCGGAGTGCCCTTCTGCACCCAACCTAGACTCTGTACCCACTCCACAGAAAAGTGCAGCCCTTGACCACTTTTCAAATCTTGGAGTGGCCCCCCACCAAAAATTATTGCTCCTCCCTGTTCTAGACCATTGCTCCATAACAGAAACTGGTAGTTTTGCTTTCTTTGCTGTCTAGATGTTTGGAGCGTTCCTGTGGGCTGGGTAGCTGGGTGCCTGTACACTTACTACGCTTCCAATCTCTCTCCCATGCAGAGCAGCGTTCTATAGGTCAGGGATGGCCAAACTTACTGCCCTTCCGAGGTGCATACGACGGTCTTCAGAAGTTTGAGAGTCCGAGTTCGTGCGCTGAGGCTCAGGATGCTCCTGGCGCTCCCCATCCTCCTCCCCACTGGCCAGAAGTCCAAGGCCATGCATGAGGGGACACGCAGGGTCACATTCTCCCTCCCCCTATTTTTGCCAGGGTGTGCTGCAGGGGTCACATGGTGGGGAGCATGTAGGGTCACGTGCCCCCCAGACACATGGGAGGGAGAGGCAAGGAGCCAGCAGTGGCAGGAAGAGCTATTTCAGCCTGTTCTTTGGGGAGAAATGGGGGCCTAGAAGAGGGCCTGGCACTGGCAGCAGTGGCGGGAAGCGGAGCGACCCAGCCTTCTCTGCTCCCCTGGCTCCCAGCTGCGTCAGTCCGCTTCTCAGTGTCAGTGAGTGCGGGGGCAGTTCCACCCTTCCCCCAAGCCTTCCTGTTGAATGATGCAGCTGGAAGATTAATGGTGGCGGGGGGCTGGTAGCAGGGATCAGGGCACTGTGGCATGGCTGGGAGCTAACAGAGCAGAGTGACTGGGGCCAGGTTGCTGCACTCCCCTCGCTGCTGCTTGTGAGTCTGGGGGCTGCTGGCTTCAGGCCCCCCGCTAGCCCTCTGTCTCCTGTTGCTCAGGGGAAGAGGTGGAGTGAAGAGGAGCAAGGCCGGTGGCTTGGCAAATGGGCCGAATGGGAGCAGGGCAGGTAGAGGTAGGGCCCTCTCCCAGGAGAGGGGTGGAATGGGGGGAGAGGGAGTAATGTTGGTTGGGCCCCCCCTTTGTGTCCCTCATCAGCAGTTGCTACTGGTTCACTAGCCCTGCTCCCTCTGCACCCAGCTTTGGAACTGGCAGTCTGGGAGCTGTGGCATGAGGGGCGGTAGCAGCAAATAGCTGGGAGGAGCAGGGAGAGTTCCTGCTTTTGCCCAGGGAGCTAACGCAGCAGCCTCTCCCAGCCGTGTGCCATTGGCTCTGCGTGTGGAGCTAACGTCTGGCTAGAGCCGCCAACTTTCTAATCACACAGAGCTGAACACCCTTGTCCCACCCCTTCTCTGAGGCCCTGGCCCCTCTCGCTCCCTCCCCCTCTTCCTCTGTCCCTCGCTGTTCCCCATCCCACTCACTCGCTCTTTTTCACCAGGCTGGGTCAGGGGCTTGGAGTGCAGGGTGGGGGCGAGGGCTCCAGCTGAGAGTGCAGGCTTCAGAGTGGGCCAAAATGAGGAGTTCAGGATGTGGAGGGGGCTCTGGGCTGGAGTGCAGGCTCTGGGGTGGGGCTGAGGGGTTTGGAGGGCAGGAGGGGCTCGGCGCTGGGGAGTGGAGCAGAGGGGTTCAGAGTATGGTTCAGAGTATGGGATCTGGGTTCTGGGATGGGGACAGAAATGAGGGCGGATGTGGGAGGGAGCTATGGGATGGGACAGGAGGTTGGGGACGCAAGTGCTGTGTGGGGTGCAGGCTCTGGGAGGGAGTTTGAGAGCAGGGGGGACTCGGTTGGGGCAGGGTGAGGAAGAGGGTGCAGATTCTGGGAAAGTGATTGCAGGAGGCAGCTCCAGGCTGTGACAGGGGATTAGGGTGCAGTTTCTGGGTGGTGCTTACTTGGGCGGGTGCTCCCCACCTACGCATAGGGGCAGCCAGGCAACTCTGCACAGTGCATGCTGCCTCTGCCCCCAGGCACTGCCCCCACAGCTCCCATTTGCTGCTGTTCCTAACCAATGGGAGCAGTGGAGCCCGGGTGGGGGGCTGTGCAAGGAACCCCCATGGCTGTCCCCTGTGCTTAGGAGTCAGAGGGACATGTTGCTGCTTCTGCGAGGGAGGGAGCTGGTCAGCCCCCTCAGCCAGACTTTCAACAGCTCAGTCAGCAGTACTGACTGGGTCCCTTTTCAGCCGGACGTTCCAGGCAAGAACTGTACACCTGGCAAGCCTACACCTGGAGCTGTAGGGAAGGGCTGTTACCTCAAGGGAAAAGGCAACAAGGGTGACAGAGCTGGGACTGAGGGAGAGGTGACCCCGGTCTCAGAGCGACGTCAGGCCCGTCTCTGCTCTGGCACTGGCGGAATAACCACCCTGCTACCTGTACCCCTCCTCGGTGCAGTGCGGATAAGGAGGGGGAGAGACCAAAGCATTAGGTGCAACCCAGTAAGAGCATTGAAGGGATTCAGTGACAGAGCTGGGGAAAGGGCGATAGACACAACAACGCGCGAACCCAGCAAAGCCATACGCATGTTTGTGAAACCCGGGCCAGCACGAGCACAGTGGGGCAGGAAGCCCAGGCCCAGACGGGCCCACGAGGCAGAAGGAAGACACAGAGGAAAGAGGCAGAAGGGAAAAGCCCCTTCCCAGTGGCACGTGCAGGATGGGAGGAGGCGGCGGGATGCCTGGGACCGACAGCCTTTGGGCTAATGGGAGCCCCGGGGGGAAGGCCTGGGAGACCCAGCGAGTGACGTCGGCCCTCTGGGGCGATGCTCTGCACTAGGGTACAGGCTGGATGGTGAGGAGACCTCTCGTCTCCTTTGCTAGGGGAGAGGTGATGTTCTCCAGGGCAATAGCAGGAGCCGCCTGGCATCCAGGCAGTGCACACGGCCTCGAAGGGTGGCTAATGGCAGCAGGCAGATGCACTTTTCACCGAGAGGGACAGCAGCCGCCGCCGCTGCGTAGAGCCTTAGGGAGAGTACTTGGCGGGGAAACTGAGGAGAGGGGCCCCTCAGGGTGTTCTCTGGTGGGAAGAACCAGATGGATCCGTTCTAGCCGGCGCAGTCCAGAGCCAAAGCCCTTTGTGACCGAGGTGATAACGATATGGAGTTTATGGCCACAGTTCCTGGACTCATTTTGGTTTCACAAAGGCGTGATCATACTATCTAAAACTCAACAGTTAACATTATGAAGTGATTAACAACAGACTATACTGAATCCCAACGTATCCCCTCCGTGGTAGCTGTGGGCAAGTAGCCACACAAGCTATCATACATTTCTGAGATTAAAACATTCACCCATACTTAAATTAAGAATAAGATCATAGAGTGTATTGAGAGGGTGTAAACAAGGAAAGTACATTATAACAATCAACAAGTGATCAAGTAAATAGCTGTACTCAAGTGTTGAGAGTGAATGTATTTTAAGTGGCGTAGAAGGAGATTTCTTTTGTTTTTATATTTCCAAAAGCAGATGGCTAGGATAGTTATATATTGTGACAGGGTCAGATCAAAGGGATACAAAAGTACTAGAAGGAAAGTATGTAAGGCCTAGATTAGCTCTTCTTTCCCTGGGTAAACTGTCAAGGGGCTGGCCTAGAACCAGCAGCAACTTTCCAGAAGCAGTCTGGAAATCAGGCCAGCTAGAACACCTGGAGCTAGTTAGGATCCTTCCAGAACCAAAGGAGTCAGGCTAATCAGACACCTGGTGCCAATCAAGAGCCAGTTGAGGCTGGTTTAAAAGGGCTCCTTGGGGGTTGGTTGTAGGTAGGAAGGTTCTGTGAATAAGAGGAGTCTTGCTGAGTGCCCCATGACAAGCTGTGTTTGTGTTGGAGAAGCAGGGAAAGCTGCTCAGGTACCAGTGGGGAGGGGTTGTTTGAGGAAGTAGCTGCCAGATAGGGAGCAGAACAAGCCCTGTCTGTTGCTGCTGCCTGAGGCCCCCTGGGTTGGAACCTGGGGTAGTGGGTGGGCCTGGGTTCCTCTCTGCACATCTTCAGAGTCTGTCCCTAGATAGGGAGAGCAGGGTGGTGGAGGGGTTTCACCCTTGTGCTGTGGACTAGCCTGTGATGAGTAAGGCTCAGTAGGCTGTGAACCCTGCCTCTGGTGAAGAGGAAGTGTAGTGGGACACAGCAAGCCTCTGAAGCTGAACGCTGTTGTCCAGAAGCACAGAGCCCGTGGGCACACTGGAGTTCTGCCACAATATGTAGATCACATTGATTGAATAAACAAACCATACTGATGGGGTGAAATATAATATGCCATGGTCCTTGTAAATTACCAAGGCTTGAGTGAAACATGCTTTCCCACCAGCTTCTTGGGGTAGCCTCACTCTTGATCTTGCTTACCACTTATTTAACAGTATTAGCAGACTGGTGTACCATAATCAATGTCTTTGACCCAGTAACAAATACATTGTTCATATAAAGTGCAAGTTGCTTATATTAGCACCAATATGAATGGGTTCTGTATGTTTATATAACCTATATCTTGCTCATATTGTCTCCTTTTCCATATTATGAAGGGTGAAATTGACCTCATGTCTGTATATTAAATACTCTGCACATACAGCCTAATGTTTTTAAAATTATTAGAGCTCTTATAGAACCAATTAGCAACAAGCATTCTACACAGGCTATGAATGCAGAGGCAGTGTTTGTCAATGAGCGCTGCTGCTGAACGGTTGCTTAGGGATAGGTGGTGAAATTTGTATGTGCAGACTCCCACCTGGGAATCCAAACAGATATGGTCTGCTTCCTGAATGCTGGTGGTACATGTGTACCCAAGGCCCTTCTGCTGCATATGGGCTTGATTCACCTACTTACAATTGGCATCCCTAGAGACTGGTTGACATAGAATCCAAGTGGAATGAGAGGATAAATGGTCTCTCCCTGAGCTGCCTTTAAAGTGAGACTCATGCCCTGTACTGTTTCCTTATGGGCAAGTCTGTGAAGTTAATACATCATAATTGGTGGGAGCTTATTTGCTCAGACAATTTGTTTGAGTTCTGGTGGCAAAATCCCACTAAGTCCATCTGTGATGATGGACCTTGCTACTGTTAGCAGCCACTCCTGAGCTTCCATACAGGCAAATGTGTCAGATGTTTGATTGCAGAGTATTTAGTGCACTTAATATCTGCAGATGATCCTTCTCCTGGATTTTAAGCCACCATAGAAAAATGTCTACACTATTTAATTGTGGTGGTGTTAACTCTAACAAGGCTGAAGACAGGGGGTTCAGAGTGGAAAGATCATGATCCACTTCCCCAGTATGTTTTTCCATGAGCTCTTGGGCAGCAGTACTGTATTGAGAACACTGAGACCTGCACCCACTCTGAGCAATTGAATAGTGGTATGTCGCATTAGTGTGTGGTGTCGATCTGTACTGCACCCTTCAGCCACTCTTCCCATCCAGTTAAAAGGGGCATAGCATAGTGGACACAAGACCTATGCACAGGGATTACTGAAATATGTAAGAACATAAAAAGGCTGTAGTGGGTCAGACCAAACGTCCATCTAGCCCAGTTGCCTGTCTGCCGACAGTGCCAGGTGCCCCCGAGGGGCTGGATCAAAGACAATGATCGAGCGATTTGTCTCCTGCCATCCCTCTCCAGCCTCTGACAGACAGAGACCAGGGACACCATTACTACAGTCATAATTGTGTGTGTGTGTGTGTTTGTAAACTGGGGCTCAATCTGAATGGACTTGATATATTTGTCTTGATTGCAAATGGTCCCACCTGACAGATGAGGAGGTGGAGCGGCTGTAAAATTAAAAAATGTTATAATTTCAAAAGGTCCCTTTCTTTGAGTGCTTGCTCATGTCCATTCTGCTTAGGTGTGTGTGCACTGCGTGCACGGATTGGTAGAGCTTTCCCTTAGCAGTACCCTTCAGGCCAGCAGGGGAGGCCCCTGGAGGGGCACTGCTATACTGGTGCATGTATACCCCCACTGCCCTCCACCCCCTCAGCTCCTTCTTACGGCTCCTGAGGGTCATTGGAGCTCCCTTCTCACTTGCCTGCAAGCCTGATCTCAGCGGTATTCTAAAGCTATTCCACAGAGATTTCAACAACCTACACCCCACCATTAACCTCAGCCTGGACCATTCCACACGAGAGATCCATTTCCTGGACACCACAGTACAAATCAGCAATGGAAAGTTAGACACCACTCTCTACAGAAAACCCACTGACTCATACAGTTACCTACATGCTTCCAGCTCCCATCCAGCACACACCACACGATCCATCGTCTATAGCCAAGCCCTTCGATACAACCGCATCTGCTCTAATCCCACTGACAGAGACCAGAAACTTCAGGATCTCTACCAAGCATTTATAAACCTCAACTACCCACCCGGAGAAATAAAAAAGCAATAAAAAAGACCCAAGAAAACCAACAATAGAACACCACTTGTCATCACCTACAGCCCCCAACTTAAACCTGTCCAACACATTATCAATAAACCACAGCCTATACTGGAACAGGACACTAAACTCCAAGAAGCTCTGGGAGACAGACCCATAGTCTCCTATAGACAACCACCTAACCTCAAGATGATTCTTAACAACCACCACAGGACATACCACACTAATACCAACCCTGGTACCGTCCCTTGCAACAAACCCCGTTGCCAGCTTTGTCCACATATTCACTCTGCTGATACCATTATTGGGCCTAACCAAGTGAGTTATAAGATCAAGAACACATATTCCTGCTCATCCAGAAATATAATTTATGCTATCATGTGCCGAAAGTGTCCGTCTGCTATGTACATTGGACAAACGTCTCAGACACTTCGCCAAAGGATCAATGCCCACAAAACAGATATCAGACAGGATCACACAGAAAAAACAGTTTCTTGCCATTTCAACCAGAAAGGACACTGTCTCAATGACTTAATTACCTGCATCCTGCTCCAGAAACCTTTTAAATCTGCACTTGAAAGGGAATCCTCTGAACGGTCATTCATGCTAAAATTCGACACTCTACGTGTCGGTCTCAACAAAGACACTAACTATCTTACCCATTACAAAGATAGCTTCCCCAATTATCACCTCCAATATCATTAGCTCACAGACATTTACTTTCCTTCCCCCCCCCCCCACATCCTCCTTCTGTTCTGAAATGTGATTTGTCCTTTTTATGTGTTCACTTTTTTTTAATTGTATCCTTTGGTATATATGGTTGTGACTATTTTCTTCCACTATTTGATCTGAGGAAGTGGGTCTGGCCCACGAAAGCTCATCATCTAATAAACCATCTTGTTAGTCTTTAAAGCGCTACATAGTCCTGTACTTTGTTTCAGCTACACCAGACTAACACGGCTACATTTCTATCACTATTCTAAAGCCTTTAGATTTGTTAGCGCCTAGTTGAACCCTTTGTTCTTTCCAAGTTGCTTTCCCTGTTAAGTATCTGTTAGATACATTGTTTGGGTTGGGGCTCCCCTGTTGCATCCCCTTCCCTCCCAGCCCACGTGGCCACAGGACTTTAAGCCCTGTGCTGACTGTTCCATGGTGCACTGTTTTCGTAAGGGGTTGGACAGGGTTTATCCTCAGGTTCAGGTCCCAAGAGGGCAAGGGCTTATAAATCTGGTTCTCTTGAAACTTATGAGTCCCCCATTGAGCTGTTGGCCATGTGCTCCCTCCTACCCCTTTCCTGGAAAGTCCTTCCTGGTGGCCAGGGCTGCCGAAGGCCAGCTGCGGCAGCTGGCGCCCCACGCGGAGCGCGCGATCAGCGCCCCCACCTGCAGGGCCGTCAATGGACTGATGTCATCATTGGGCGCCCTGGGCAGCGGCACTCTAGGCGGTGGCCTAGTCCGCCTATAGCCATGGGCTGCCCCTGCTGGTGGCCATTACTTCGACAAGGTGAGTGTCGGAACTGAGGGCCCTATCGGTGGCGCCCCCCGTCCCAATACCAACTTGTTTTCAAGGATAAGGTCAGACCGCCCCCCCCCCCCACCCGCCTTTTTGCTCAAGGCGGTGTCTTCCACGTTCACCAGGACATTTTTCTCCCTGTTTTTTACCCAAAGCACCATACCTCTGGGACAGAGCAGGCCTTATATTCACTTGATGAGAGACGTGCTTTAGCTTTTTTTTTTTTTTTTTTTAAAGAGAGAGCCAGGCCCTTCTGTAAATCTCCTCAGTTGTTTGTGTCTATAGCGGACAGAATGAAGGGTCACTCTGTATCAGCCCGGCGTATCTCCTCCTGGATCACGGCTTGTATTAAAGCGTGCTATGAGCTGGTGCAGATCTCGGCATCGCCCGTTACGGCTCATTCCACAAGAGCCCAAGCATCTTCTATGGCTTTTGCAGCCCAGGTGCCCATTGTGGGGATTTTCAGGGCAGCTCCCTGGTCATCAGTGCGCACCCTTGCTAACCACTATGCCATTACTGTACACCAGGGCGGATGCTGCAATGTGTTGCAGTCTCTCTAGGTAGGCTCTGACCCCGCCTCCTGGGGTTGGCTTTGGAGTCATCTACATGGAATGGACATGAGCAAGCACTCGAAGACAAAACGGTTACTTACTTTCATAGTTGTTCTTCAAGATGTGTTGCTCACGTCCATTCCGTATCCCACCCGCTGCCCCTGCATTGGAGCATTCCGGCAAGAAGGAACTGAGGGTGTGGAGGGCCAGCAAGGATATATATACACCAGTATAGCGGTGACACTCACTGCTGGCCTGACAGGTACTGCTAAGGGAAAACTCTCTGACAATTTGTCCATGCGGCATGCACACACCTAAGTGGAATGAACATGAGCAACACATCTCAAAGAACAACAGTTATGAAAGTAAGTAACCGTTTTTTACTATCCATTTACTTGAATATAAAGTGCTAACACTGATCGATGTTAGAAAACCTATATGGTTGCCTTAAGCCCTTTAACCTGTAAAACTCTGAACATAATTAAGTTGTGAAGCGGAGCAGGAATTTGTGCAAACATGGCAAGATAAAATTATGAATGAAGGATCATGATTGGGAAGCTACACAGAGGCTATACATACAATTTCGTTGAGGTGGTATGCTGATTATTATGGTGTAAAGCTACACACATATTAAGAGGTCCTGGCACTACACTAGAAGATGTATTAACTTTTAGGTTTATGCATTTTTATGTGTTCCAGTTACCTAGATCTAAAGTGCATGACAAAAACAAGTCTGCAGCCATTATCCAGCTGCATCTAGCAGAGGAACCCCTTTTCTGAATTTAATAGCCCAGTTCTCTGAAACCGATGTGCCTGTACTGCATATTTGGAGGGAGGAGCTTAGATTGATTATTATGTAGAGTGAACGTGACCCATTTGCTTGCTCTTCACTAATAACTAAGAATCAGTAGCCCATGCTAATATATGCATAAAAGAAGGCCAACTGTGCCTTCCTATTAGGAGAGAGCTCTGATGCAAGTGAGAGAAATTATTTTCCCGTATCTGACAAATCCCTTCCGCTCCTTCCTCCTGATATTAATGCATATTGCACTTTGGTCTTATTTAATTCTGATCTTGTGGGCTCTAGCAATTCATGGTCCTCAGGTCCTGACTTTGTTGGTGCCTCTGGTGGTGTGAATAGAACAAATTCCTCTGATGGTAGTTCTGGTGATCCAAACTCCCACCGTAGCGATTTTTCATCCTCATGGTCCTCCTCATAGTCAGCATTCATAACATCATCAAATGTATATACGTCTTTCTTTGGTTGAGTCAGATGTTCAGGGTATTCCCCAGGAAATTCTGGATAAATGGGGAATTCGCATTTGAAGATGTTAGCATCATTTAGTTTGCACATTCAATGCTCATTTTCACTTAGAATGAGACTCATAGTAACTGTCCGTACACTTATGCATATCCACACTCTGCATAGTGAGTTGAATCCGTTTGGCAACATCCTTCCTTCCCGGAACCTGATATTATTAGTCAAAGGCATTTATGGTGGTTTGTTGTCATTCTTTTTAGATTGTGATGGCCGATTGATGAATGAGTTTCCCTTCCATGATTTTAATTGGGAACAGTGGAATCCTTTTTCCTGATGTCAGCTCTAGTATGTAAGTAGTCAAGCTAGCTTTGTTTTCTACTGGTACTGGGCCAACCCATCGAGGGCTTGGAAGGTGATTCTTTTCAGAGTAATAGCTAAACAGAAGTTTGTCCTCCATATTCTGCTCTGTGCTTCAGATTCTGGTTCAGCTTTGCATCTACCTTCTGAATAACACTCTTCAAGTTCATGGAAATGGTTCTTTGTACCTTAGTGATGGTGTTAAGGATGTTTATTATGTAATGATCTGTAATTGTCCTAGGTTTATATTCATCTGGAAGCACCCCTGCTGGCAACCACTATAGCTCCGATATGAGCATTGGTCTTCCAAAAAGTGCTTCAAATGGTGTGAATCTGTGGGTTCTGATGGTGGATCTTATTGCCATCAATATTAGGGGAAGATGTTGATCCTAATTTTATCAGACAAGGCAGTCTTCAGGGTGCAATTAGATCTCTCCATAAGCCCAGAGGCTTGTGGATGTCCTGCTAATATGAAATTTTTGACATATGCCTAGGGCTAGACTCAGTTGTTGCATAAGTTCACCAGTGAAATGGGTTCTCTGGTCAGAATCTCTCACATGAGGTAGGCTGAATCTACTCAAGGCATTTTCTAATAACACCGTTGTGGTGGTTAATGCTGTGCAGTTCTGGGTTGGATATCCTTCTATTGACTTTGTAAATGGGTCTATGAGGACTAAACAGTAGATATTGCCACATCCTGTCCTTGATAAAGAGTCAATAAAGTCTACCTGGATTCAGACTCAAGGTCCTTCCACGGGCTGGTGAAGCACCTCCTTTCTAATACATGTGTTTGGATTATTATATGTGCACGGCTAAGGCAGTTCTGAATAAAGTGTTCTGTATCTTGTGCAACTGTTGGCCACCAGCTGACAGTGGCTAATTGGTGTAAAGTCTTCCAAAGACCAGAGTACTCTAGTTGGTGTGCAAGGTGCATAAGTTATTTTTGCAGCACCTTTGGGACTACCAGCAATGGGACTTGGTCCTCTATACCTGCATCAGAAGCAGTTCCACTTTTCTTAGCCATTACAAGTCCAGATGTGTGTTTCAAGATGGTGTAACTATTATGTTTGCCAACTTCCAGCTGTCTTTTGATCTTGGGGTTCTGTCTTTGCAACTGTACTGTATCTTGATGGTTGGTAATATCTGTAGGCTTACACGAGCTGATGGTTGAGCTTACTTTATCCTGGTTCCATCACAGCACTTCTGATCCCGTCACAGCTGCTTGTTTGGCTAATTTATCCACCCGGCTGTTTAGCACAGAGATTTCAGTCTGATTGTGCCTCATTGTGCTCATACCTTGAACAAGTAAATTTTCCCCTCCTTGCTTTAGCTAGCTGCCATGCATATAAAAAATAATCTGCATAGGCGACAGCAGTGGATCCCAAACTTTTTGGCATCACGCCCCCTTTTTGATTTGAGAAACCCTCACGTCCCCCTTCCCCCCCCACCAAAAAAATTAGCAGCAAAATTTGTTGAGCCAAAAAAAAAAAACCCCTGCCTGGGGCCAAAAAAGCAAAACTTGGGGAGGGGGGAGATTGACGGGGGGGGGGGGGAGGACGGGCTGGATCGTCTCATGCCCCCCCAGAACCCATGGGCTACAGGGTGGTTGTCAGAGGTCTTCATGTCTCTTTGCTTCAAAACTATCGTCCAGTTTAATGATGCTGGCACAGTCCAGTCAGAATCCCTCCAGATGGTGATGTCTAAGGTGACCGTCCATCCCGTTTTTAGGGCCAGTCTCTTATCTAAGCCCCCTCCCAGACATCCTGCCTGTTTTAGCAAAAGTGCAAATTGGCCCATGTTTTTGGCTTCTGCGCTCCCCCTGCTGGCCAGTGAGCGTCAGCGGCAGCAGCCTCCTGGTTGTGGCTGGCAGGTGAATGTGGCAGGCGGTGGCCAGCAGGTGGGGCTCTCAGGCAGGGTTCAGAGGCAGAAGGAGCACCATCCTGTGTGTGATGGAGTGGTAAGTGTGGGGGTGAGTGAGGGGTGTCACCCCTCCCAGCATGCACCCTAAAATAGAAGAGACCCGCCAGTCATTTCAGGCTATGGGGCTGAGGCCCCGATTTCTGTCTCATGCTGCAGGGCTGAAATCTCAATCCCAGATCCTTTCTCACACTGAATTCCCAGCACCCCCCATGCTGAAGCCCCGATCTGTGGTATCCCTGAGTCCCCAGAACCCCCCAGGCTGAAGCCCCGATCTGTGGTATCCCTGAGTCCCCAGCACCCCCCATGCTGAAGCCCCGATCTGTGGTATCCCTGAGTCCCCAGAACCTCCCAGGCTGAAGCTGTGATCCTTGAAGCCCTCCTGAATCACCAGCACATACACACCCTGATCCCTGCCCCCCTTACGCTCCAAGCCATGAGTACTGGGGCTCAAGCTGGGAGGGGCAGGGCTGAGTCCTGCATGCCCAGTGCTCCCTGTGGGGGAGTTGCAGGGCTGTCCCTGGGGAGCTCCAGAGCTCTCTATCCCGCAGGCCCCTGACAGGTCAGAGACAGGAACCCAAGTCACGGGGCAGCTGCTCTCTGGTTGGTGCCATGCCACAGGCAGGGTGGTGCTCCCTACTCTGCTGCTGATGTAGGGATAGAAGCTTCTCCTCAGCTTCCATGCCCCTTTCCTCCAAAGCCAGTAAGAGCTGCAGGGGTGGGGGATCCGGCTCCATGGCTGGCAGAGTTCTCAGGGAACAGGGGGAACCACAAAGCCCTCCTGGCATACAGCCTCTAGAGAGCCCTTCTCTGCGCCCTGAGATATCCTCCTGTCTGAACACAGCTTCTAGCTCCACCCCGCCACACCCCCCCCAACTACCTCCTCCCTGCCCCCCTGAACTAACCCTTGGTTGCACATGGTCCCTAGCTGCTCCCTCTCATTGGTAAACTCAAACATTAAAGAGTTTTCTTCTCTACCACGGGAAACTTCTGATATGCAGTGCTGATTTCTGTGTCAGTTGATTGAGAAGCATTCTTTTAGTGAAACTTGTTGGATTTTGTGCAGACGATGCCAATACAAATTTTGGTGGTGCTAAATGGGAGGGAAAAACAACATATAGTGAAAACTGCAAGTCAAATTAGGGGAAGATACATTTGGTTTTGATTGAAGTCCTCACATTGTTCATGCCTGCCTGCCAACAGCAGCTGACTGTCTTCCAATTGTTTGGAGTTCTTTGCCTTGAAAGTTCATAAATACTTTCACATTTACACTATTTGTGTTGAATTGAAAGACTTCTGCTGATTTGTTGATGGTGAATATTTTAAATTGTATGAGCAAGCCATCACATGATTCCTTTCTCTTGGACCTGCGCTAGACGGAATTTTGTTGATTTGTGGTGGGCACAAGATATTTTTTCTCAAGACAAATGCCCAGTACTGTTCAAGAACATTTTGTGATCCTTACACAAAACTGGGGCTTGCTTTAGCTAGTAAGCAGACAGCCACCTTTCAAAAGCCAGTAGAGGCAACAGTGACAGAGGTTGTGCTGCATATTTATACTCTTCAAAATAATTTAGCATGAGACTCAGAGAAAGATTTGTCACATGATAAACAATGACCCTGCTAGTTGAAGGTGGGCAAATTAAGGTACAACAAATAATAAAATCATAGACTATTAGAACTGGAGATCATCAAGGCCAGTACCCTGCCCTCACAGCAGGACCAAGCACCATCTAGATCATCCCTTATAAATGTCTGTCTAACCTGCTCTTCAATATCTCCAGGGATGGAGATTCCACAACCTCCCTAGGCAACTTATTCCAGTGTTTGACCACCCTGACACAGGTTTTCCTAACGTCCAACCTAAACTTCCACTTTGGATGATTTCGTTAGTTGTTTAACAAAATCTTCATCCAGCTCGTCTTCCTGAGTAGCTGGTGTGTAGTAGACCCCTAGCATGACATCAGCCATGGTTTTTATGCTTTTAAACTTAACCCAGAGACTCTCAAGTCCGTCTCCTACATCCATCTCTACCTCAGTCCCAGTTGTTAGCAAAGGCACACTAACAAAAATAGAAGTTAGAGGGCCTGATCTGAAATGGTGGTAAATGCCCTTGTCCCAGAAGAGGGTTCGCCCTGGAATCTAATCACCGGTGGATTTTGGATGTAAATAACCACAGACTTGATTTCAAAATTAACCAAGTATATTGTAAACACAACAGGTAAAACAGCAATGAAGCAACACTGCATAAATCCAAGCCCTCTCCCACTGACATAATAGGAGACAGTACAGATAGGATCATAAACTAACAGTAGAATACTGTACTCGGCTCACGGGTTCTCAGGACCTTCTACCCTGTGGCTGCAGATAGCTGTAGGGCAGGAATCTGAGGAGTCCTTAGGCGTGTAGGCGTTAACTCGCGAAGCACTGCAAAGGGCCTACACCACGGAATGCAGGCTTTGCCTTGTGTGGTCAGTGTTGTCTGATGGTATGAGACGCAGGTAGCTGTGGACTCGCTACGCTGGGTAATTGCCACAACAGTGGGTCCAAGCACCCTGATGGCGGCAGTGGGATGAGGTCTGTCCATACTTGAGGTAAACCCAGTCTTCGCCACGGCTTCCAAGTATAACAAGCGACTCTCCTCCATGGTGATGACAAACGGCCGACCTGATCCTCTCAGGAACAGGTGTATTTAAGGATTCAAAGACGGGAAAACAGCTAGAGCCCCGTGTGCAGAAACATAGTGACGTGTGTGACGGCGCGTTGGGGGTTCCCCGTCTCCTGCACCCCGAAATGGCACAAACAGACTGCACCAGCCAGTGGAATTGAGGGTGGTTTATTGCTCCTCCAGCACAGCGCAGCACAGATGTAATCTGGTCACAGGAACTGGGCTAGGATGCCTCAGGCCCCCTTGAGATGGGGGAGACTGGGCCCCTAAACTCCAGCCCCTTCTCCTAGGCTCTCCTCCATGCCCTCCGACAGCCAGCAACCAACTCACTCACTTCCAGCCCTGCCCCCCAGCCACGGCAGCATTCCACCTTCCTTTGTTCCTCTCCATGGGGGGTGTCTGGCCACTGGTTTGCATAGTGACTCATCCTGTTTTGCTGGGTCGTGGTACCCACGGCAGCCAGTGGGGGTTCCCCCAGAGCCAGCAGCATAGAAACCAGCCAGGTACCCCCACTACGTCACAGTGTGCACAGTCTACGTGCCTTGTGCATAGTTCCATGCAGGGTGCACATAATTGGTAGCATGTGCACAGCCACAGTGCTGTGTGCAAAGGTGTTTTGACACTCACAGCGGGTTCCATTTTGAATTTCCTGACTTCATTTTGACTTTACCATTTTACCAACAATATCCTTAACAGTGTATACATTTTTAAGATATAAGGGAACACCTCCTTTTCCCCCTGCATATCCTTCCTGAGCAAGCTGTACCCTCCTATACCAATATTCCAGTTGTGTGTATTATCCCACCAGGTCTCTATGATGCCAACTATGTCATAGTTGTGTTTGTTTTTCAACTGGATCCTTTGAAAAATTGCTTCACATGACAAACACAGTCCGCAAGAAGCATCATACTGTAGAGGACAGCAAGATGAGGATTAGGCAGGCACTTCTAAAGAGCAGTAACCACTTAATTGTAAATATATATTTTAAATTGTTTACCTATTATTCAGAGTTGTTGACTCGAGTCCCACGACTTGAACTTTAGTCGGACTTAAGTCGCCTAGATGACTTGACTTGAGACTCGACTCGAGTTCATTGTTTGTGACTTGAGACTCGACTTGAGACTTGCTAATTTTGTTAAATCAACTTGGTGAAAAAATTGTCCGAAAATGCCACTGTTGTAACAAATGGCCCATGGCGGCGATCACGACCCCACCTTCCAGCTGGACTACTAGTAGTTAGTAAGTACGGCAAGTACGATTTATGTTAATAAATGAAAACAGATAGTGATTATTGTTGTTTATCGATATTGATGGCTTGTACAAAAGTGACTTTGCAGTTTTTAAAATAAGACTTGAGACTCAACTTGGGACTTGACTTTGGACTTGACTCAAGTGACTTTAGGGACTCGAGACGAGATTTGAACTGTAGTGACTTGACTCAACTTGGAAAAAATAACCCCAACTATACGTACAGTATGATGGGGGCTAATTTGGCTATGACAAATCAGGAAAGAAATCTTGGAGTTATCGTGGACAGTTCTCTGAAAACTTTCACGCAGTGTGCAGCGGTGGTCAAAGGCAAATAGGATGTTAGGAATTATTAAGAAAGAGATAGAAAATAAGGCACAGAATATCTTACTGCCCCTGTATAAAACTATGGTATGCCCACATCTTGAATACTGTGTACAGATGTGGTCTCCTCACCTCAAAAAAGATATTTTGGCCTTGGAAAGGGTTCAGAAAAGGGCAACTAAAATGATTAGGGGTTTGGAACGGGTCCCATATGAAGAGAGGTTAAAGACAACACTGCTATTAGTTACTTGAGGAGTTCATCAGTATTACCCAGGTCCTTGTGGGGGCCAGGGTTGGGGGTGTGGCATATGGGAGTCAGGGCAGGGGGGTGGGAAGAGCTGGGGTGCAGGAGTCAAGGCAGGCAGTGGGGGTGGGGGGAGAGCTGGGGCATGGTGTGGGAGGCCTGGGGGCTGGAGGGCAGAGGGTGTGCAGGAATCAGGGTGGGGGTGCTCAGGGCAGGGCACTGGGAGGGGTATGTGTGTGTGTGGGGGGGGGGGGCTGGTTACTGGGGGCTGCCTGTGGCAGTAATGGTGGAGCTGCTCCTCTGAGAGGGAGAGGCGGGGGGAGCAGAAATTCATCCTAGGAGACATTACTTCACACTTATCAACATGAAAATTCATTTACCATTTTGTTGCCCAATCACCTAGTTTTGAGCGATCCTTTTGAAGCTCTTCACAGTCTGCTGCGAATATGGTCACCCTAGTGATGTCAGATGTAAGATCCTTGTGTTCAGGAGCAGCTATTACAGCAACTACCTCTGCTGCTTGTACTGAATGGTGGGAGACATTGCTCTGATATACTTTGCCTGAGGAAACCTGAAGAGCAGCAAATCCAGTGGCAGTCTTGCCGTTTTTATGGAGGCTGCTACCATCAACCACCCATACATCTCTGTTTGTTTTCCTTTGCATCCTCATAAAGTGTCTCAAACTTGCAGGGTGAGATTATCACAGTTGCGTTGATTACTGGTGTCAAAGTCAGACAGGACTCACAGATTTGTCAGACCGCTCTGTTTATTCAGCAAAGCTCTGCTAAAATGCATCCAGAAAATGTGAGCACCATACAAGGTTCAAGCCCCTTGATTTATACAGTCAAAAAAAAGTCAAGTTAACAGGATTAAAAGGAGGGGCAAAACGTCACATGATTAGTGTGAGACTTAGTCAAGTATCTTCATTTCCACATCAAGCACACAGCAATCTCCTGTCCATATCTACTTGGTTCTCAATTGCTTTCTCCCGAACACCTAATGTTCCTTTTCCTATTAACTCTGGCTAGCACTCTGATCTGCATACCTACAAACAACATTAACATACTTTTCTTCTTCCTGTTCAGAGACAAACAGTATTCCTTCAACTTATTCAATTATTACAGCACAATTCATCTTTCTCTTACATTATAATTCTTTCTCCTTTCACACTGGTAAGGGGAATTCATGATCCATGTTATGTGTACTGGGGTGCAAAGTGCAAAAGGTGCTTCAGCAGGGTTGGCTACTTTCTCAACTTGAGTGTCCTGGTTGAAAAGTGAAAGCGTCCAATTAGCTAGCCAAGGGTTGCTAACTTGACCAGCATTTGCTTAGCTTGACAATACATATTTAAGCAGAGATGTGCTGTTTTTAAGATAATAGGGGTACCCAATCAGGTATTACCAATGGGAAATGGCCCAGACCAAGGCCAAGAGCTCTCCTTCACAAGCAGAGAACTGTTTTTCCACCTCTGAGAGTACCTTTGGACCATATGAACTGGCTTCAAGGAAGACCTAGCGTTGAAGCAGTATTGCACTGATAGAGGTGGATGTGGTAGCCAGTTGGACGTGGAAAGGCTGGTTCACCTGTGGATTAGTGAGCATTGGCACCTCTTGCAGAGCCTGCTTTAATTGAAAAACTGCATCCTTCCTGCTGGACTCCAAATCCATGGAGGATTCTTCCTTTGTAACTTGTATAAAGGTCTGGCTTTTTCACTGTACCCTTCAATGAAGTTTCTGCAGAAGCTGACTAGGCCAAGAAGGATCTTAGGGTGCTGACATCTGTGGGTGAGGGGAGCTTAGAAATTAGCTCTACCCTAGCTACATCCAGCTTTTTGCTATCTGGTCCCAGTTGGACGCCGAAGTAAGTGACATCCTGAGTTACGAGCTGAGCCTTAGTAGGAGTCTCCAGAAATCCAGCTCACTTTAACGTGTTTAAGACCTTGTCCAAAGCTGCTAAGTTATCTTTCCTGGTTCTCGTGCCAATTAAGATATAATTTACATAGCTGAAGATGTTACTAGCATACCTAGACTGTTTCCACAATGTAGCTACTGGTCAATGACATACTGGGTGTGTTATGAAATCGTTGTGGTACATGGGTGAACGTTATCTGCTGATCTTCAGATGTAAAAGCAAATTGGTAATATGAGGAGGGGTGGAGAGGAATAGAAAAGAAAGCATTTGAGATATCTAAAACAGAAAACCCGCATGATCCCACAGGGATTGAAATTACCTCCAGAAATTTCGCCACAACTGGGGCCATTGTCTGTGTTACTGAGTGTGACAGAGTGGTGGGGTTTGACAGGGAAAGCCCCGCACTGAAATGGCGCTTGGCTCCAGCGCCGCAGGAGGCAAGTGGCTGTGCCGGGTGTGCTCGGCAGCTGCGGCACACGTATGCGCGGGGATTCTCCGGGCTGCCACATCGGGCAACAGTGCGTGCGCCGGCGTCCCAGGGAGAGGGTGCCGGCTTTGAAAAGCAGGGCACCCGAGGAGGAGGCAGTGAGCTGGTCGAGGAGAGGAGCAGCACAGGCGTGGAAGGAGAAAGAGACCAATGGCGGGACGAGAGTGACGGCAGAGGGTGGTGAAGCCAACAAGAGGGAAGGTCGCAGCCCAGGACAGGGCAGAGTCAAAGCCCACAGGCCAGTGAGTTGTAGTATGGCCCCACCGGCCGAACAGGTTACTGTTGAGCCTGTTCCTAGGGTCTTGGGCTGAGACCTGGAGTGAGGACAGGTCCAGGTCTCCCTTCCCTTTTGGCGCTCGAGGGGCCTTGGGCTAGCGAAAAAGACCTTGTAAAGACGGCTGTCTCGCATGGGGAGGCTGGGGGTGCACAGGTTAGACGGAGACACCCGGTGAGCAAGTCCCCCCCGTTGGGGAAGGATGACTACAAACTAGAACACGTTAAGCACCCTGTCATCTACCGTAAGTCTCCAGGAAGTAGTTTCAGCTTTTCTGACTGGCCATATAGGCAAATTAGAGGCTCTTACAGGGAGTCAGCACACCCTGTTGTAAGAGGGCATATACATTAGGTCTGATTCCCTCCTTGGCCTCATATGGATATTTATATTGTTTCTGTGGGTATGGATCAGGTGACTTGGCTGCAGCTCAGTTTGGTGGAAGCAGACACAGGCAGATGTGTGTTAGTGATAGCAGTGACGTCCTTTTCCCGTTTAGGTAAGGCCAGCATTTGAGGGGTGTTAATGGCGCTGATTCTGTGAGCCGCTAGGATGATGACCCTGTAGCAGCATTGCAACTTAGACACAGCATTTGGTTTGTTTTAACAGGTTAATTCCTATGATCCCAGTGCTGTCAGATTTTGTAGGCCCAAGAAAGCCTGGATGGTTAAATGTCCAATAGAACACTGTTTTCGACAAAAGGGATTACGCTGTCTCTGCCATTCTATGACTGGAGGATTTTAACCTCCTTAATAGGTAGAGATTTAGCAGCTGGACTAGCCTTTGTGCAAATGAGGCCGCCAGATGCCCCAGTATCTACCAAAGCCTTTTGACTGAATTGTCCGAACCTCCCTTGATATCTAATCTTGACAACAGGTCTGCCCCATTGACCATTATGGGTTGGGGCAACAAACCCTTGGGGCTGAGAGATGCCGCCATCTCAGTAGGTATTGCAGAATGAGGAAGGTTGTTCTGTACTGCAATGTAGTGCTTTGCAGGCCGACACCTGCACTGTTGTCTCATGCATGGAGAATGTCCTTTAATGAAAGTCTTCTGGTCTCATCCCACGACTCATATTTAGACAGTCTTATTAAAAGCATTCATCTCATGATTTTAATCTCCTCAGCACTGCCATTAAGTATATAATTATCTTGATTAGAATTGGGTGGTGCTTTCTCACTGGACTCTATTGGATTAGATTTGACACTGGCAAAAAGGAAAATCTCTGCTTTCAATACCAATGTCTCTGGGTTTGCAAGCTTTTGTAGTTCAAAAACCTCACGAGCTCTGGCTTCTAGAATGGACAGTCTGGTATTTTGTACCCACTGGCGCCATGCTCGGGTGTTGGAGGCTTGCTCTCATGTTTGGTTACTAGAAGACGATTATTGTTATAGTTTGTCACTGTAGTGACTACTGGGGCCAATGGGCCTCCATATGTTGTTCATAGAATCCCAGGGCTGGAAGAGAACTCAAGAGGTCACCGAGTCCAGCCCCCAGCCCAAAGCAGGACCAAACATAACTCAATCATCCCAGCCAGGGCTTTGTCAAGACAAGACTTAAAATACCTCTAGGGATGGAGATTCCACCCCCTCCCTAGGTCACCCATTCCAGCACTTCACCCCCCTCCTAGTGAAATAGTTTTTCCTAATATCCAACCTAGACCTCCCTCCACGGCATATGCTCCTCGTTCTGCCACCTGTCACTTCAGAGAACTGTTACCCACACAAATTTCTCTATCCCTTGCACACTGTAGGGACACACACCTTTACCCAGTTCCTAGGGCTCAAGGTGCAACCCTGTTCATTTACACACCCACCCTTGCCCAATTCCTAGGAATCAGGGCATAACTTCCTGCAGGTTTGTAGGATTTTTAGCCACTGAAAGAGCCTCACGCAGTAATATTCGTATTCTCTATTTATTGACAATTCCCAAGTAAGCTGAATACACATGCTAAGCACACAGGGTCATGCTCACCAGACTTCCCCTGTCGGCCAGGCAAGATCAATCTCTCTGGATCTTAGCTGGTGCACATCACAGTCATGCAGATGAGTCCTGGCAGCTCTGGGCTTAGGCTGGGTCTTGGAAGTGAATAGTTCTTCCAAGTGTTCCCTCTTCTTCTTGGTCTTCCTTTCTTTCCTTCTGCTTCTATTGCTTTTGCTCTTGCTGGTCTCCTTCCTGGACCCCAGTTCATATAGTGAAACCTGAATCTTGCTTAGCTAGACCTTAACCAATTATCTTAGTATCATTTTACTAACCAATCATAACATACTGTAACAGAATTACTTAACCAATCATACCCACCACCTTAATTGATTTGCACCTAGCAAAATTAATTATACAGCAGACAGAAACCGTTACAAACCAGACAGACAAACCATAGGAAAGTGATGACGATAATCATAGCGTGCGCGTTCCACAACCTCAGCTATTCATAAGCAGGCTCTTGCCAGACAGAATGGTGTTAACTGAGTTTTCTTTGCCCATCTTGAGATCTGATTCTTTACCAGGTGACAGTGGGGGCCATTGGGACAGGATCTCCTTCTCACAGCCTGGTACTGATGGAATGGGAGTGTGTGACTCCAGGCTTTCCAGCTAGTGACTGCTGCTCTACAGTCTGGCTGCAGAAAAAGGCTTTGGTTCAGGCCTGCCAATATTACAGAAAAACCATATTGTTACAGAACAGCCTCTCTCCATCCTCTTTGGAACCTCCCTTCAGGTAGTTAAAGGCTACTACCAAATCCCCCCTCACTCTTCTCTTAAGCAGACCCAAATCCCTCGGCCTCTCCTCATAGGTCATGTGCTCCAGCCCCAAATCATTTTGCTTGCCCTCCACTCTCCAACGTGTCAACACCCTTTCTGTAGTGGAGGGCCCAGAATTGCACGCAATACTCCAGGTGTGGCCTCACCAGAGCCGAATAAAGGGGAATAATCCCTTCTCTAGATATGCTGGAAATGCTTCCTGTAATGCACCCTAATGTGCCATCAGCCTTCTTGGCTACAAGGGCACACTGTTGACACATCTCATCCACTGTAATCCCCAGGTCCTTTTCTGCTGAATTGCTGCTTAGCCAGTTGGTCTTTAGCCTGTACCAATGCTTGGGATTCTTCCATCCCAAGGGCAAGACTCTGCACTGGTCCTTGTTGAACCTCATCAGATTTCTTTCGTCCCAATCCTCCAATTTGTCTAGGTCATTCTGGACTCTCTCCTACCCTCCAATGTTTCTACCTTCCCCCAGTGTAGTGTCATCTGCAGACTTGCTGAGTGTGCAATCCATTCCCTCATCTAGGCCATTACAAAAGATGTTGAATAAAACTGATCCTAGCACCAGTCCTTGGGGCACTCTGCTTGAAACTGACTGCCAGCCAGACATCGAGCTGTTAATCAATACCGGTTGGGCCTGACAATCTAGCCAGCTTATAGTTCATTTATCCAATTTATACTTCCCTAACTTGCTGGTAAGAATTATGTAGGAGATGGTATCAAAAGCTTTGTGAAAGTCAAGTTATATCACATCCACCAACTGCCCTGTGTCCACAGAGCCAGTTACCTCATCACAGAAGGCAATCAGGTCGGTCAGGCGTGACTTGCCCCTAGTGAATCCATGTTGACAATGCCTGATCACTTTTGTCTCTTCTTAGTTCTTCAAAATGGATTCCTTGAGGATCCCCCTCCGTGATTTTTCTGGGGACTGAGGTGAGGTTGACTGGTCTGTAGTTGGCCCTGGATTGTCCTCCTTCCCTTTTTTATAGGCGGGCACTACATTTGCCTTTTTTCCAATCTTCTGGGCCTCTCCTGATCTCCACGAGTTTTCAAAGATAATGGCTAAAGGCTCTGCAATTACATCTGCCAATGCCCTCAGCACCCTCGGATGCATTAAATCTGGCCCCATGGATTTGTGTATGTCTAGCTTTTCTAAATTGTTCTTAACCTGTTCTTTCTCCATCGAGGGCTGCCACCTCCTTCCCATACTGTGTTGCCTAGTGCAGTAGTCTGGGACTTGACCTTGTCTATGAAGAGAGGCCAAAAAAAAAAAAGCATTGAACTACTTCATCTTTTCCCACATCATCTGTCACTAGGTTACTTCTGTCATCCAATAAGGGTCCTACACCTTCCTGGACCACCCTCTTATTGGTAACATGCCTGTAGAAACCTTTCTTTCCCTTCACATGCCTTGCTAGCTGAAATTCCTGTTGCACTTTGGCCTTCCTGATTACTTCCCTGCATGCTTGAGCAATATATTTATACTCCTCCTGGCAACGCACAGGGCCAGGGCCCAACAGGATTGTGGATTTGCTTCAAGACAGAGTTGATTAGGGATAGTTGTTATTAATCTCACTACGTCACTACTATCACAGGCTTAATACTGCCAGATGGTTACACAGCTACTGCAAAGTAACATGCCAATAAGCACAGGCAGAGCAATGCATAAAAGCAAGCAACATTTGGAAATGCTTATGCTCCTTCAGTCTGCAGGGGGTCCTGTTCCTGTCACTTTGCACCAGGCCGCAGTAGACATGGCTCCAGCCGGGGGAATCCAGGCACCCTCCAAGGTCTAGGTCCCTGGTGGGACTCATTGGACACAGGACTCCCTACACTAGTTATATTATAGTTGTTTACCGGGTGTGCGCATACTGGCCCAATGGCACGCTCAATGTTTCCATGGGGCTGAAAACTGAGGTCATGTTATTTCTCAGCTAACAAGCATAGGGAGCTGCGGCTGATGCTGGCCGTCTGATAAAGAACACCTGGTATTTTTGCCAGCAGGGCTCATGGCTGGCCTAGAGGAATAAAAATTTAACCCCTGCAGGCCTACATATGGTTTTTATGTGACTCCTCCCTAGTCATCTGTCCAAGTTTCCACTTCTTGTAAGCTTCCTCTTTTGTATGTAAGCTCACCAAGGGTTTCCCTGTTAAGCCAAGCTGGTTGCCTACCACATTTACTTTTCTTTCTGCGCATCGGGATGACCTGTTCCTGTGACTTCAATAAGGCTCCTTTAAAATCCTGCCAGTTCTCCTGGACTCCTTTGCCCTCATGTTAGCTTCCCAGGGGATCCTGCCCATCAGTTCTCTAAGAGAGTCAAAGTCTGCTCTTTTGAAGTCCAGGGTGTGTGTTTTGTTGCTCTCCTTTCTTCCTTTGGTCAGGATCCTGAACTCGACCATCTCATGGTCACTGCTTCCCATGTTGCCATCCACATCTACTTCCCCTACTAATTTCTCCCTGTTTTTGAGCAGCAGGTCAAGTTGCACATGGCCCCTTGTTGGTTCCCTCAGCACTTGTACCAAGAAATTATCCCCAACATTCTCCAAACACTTCCTGGATTGTCTGTGTACCGCTGTGTTGGTCTCTCAACAGATGTCAGGATGATTCAAGTTCCCCATGAGAACCAGGGCCTGTGATCTGGAAGTTTCTCTTGGTTGTCTGAAAAAAGCCTCGTCTACTTCATCCTCCTGATCTGGAGGTCTATAGCAGAAACCGACCACTGCATCACCTCTGTTACTCCCACCTCTGAGCTTAACCCAAAGACTCTCAACAGGCTTTTCTCCCCCTAAATACTGGAGCTCCGAGTAATCCTACTGCGCTTACATACAAAGCATCTCCTCCTTCTGTTCTCCTTCACCCATCCTTCCTGAACAGTTTATACCCTCCCATGACAGTGCTCCAGTCATGTGAGTCACCCCACGAAGACTCCGTTCTTCCAATCAAATCATAGTTCTTTGACTGGACTAGGGCTTCTAATCCTTCCTGCTTGTTTCCCAGGCTTCTCGCCTTTGTATACGGACTCCTTAGATAACTTTTCCAGTATGAATTAGCCCTTCCCTGTTGCTCCCTCCTCCTTGAGTTTTCTCTTGGTATCCCATTTCCACCTCACCTCAGGGCTTAGATCACCATGCCCCAGAGAGCCTAGTTTAAAGCCTTCCGTATTAGCTTTGCAAGCCTGCCTGCGAAGATGCTCTTCCCTTTCTTCGTTAGGCGAATCCCATCTCTTCCTAGCAATCCTCGTGCCCAGAACCACATCCAAACCAAAGTCCTCTCTCCAATACCATCTGTGCAACCACAAAGTTGGCACCCCTCCTTTGCAGCAGTCGGGAGCAGAAGGCTCCAGGTGATGCTCTTTAGAACAGCCTGGTAGTTGCTCTTGCCCATCAGTCTGTATGGGACCCACCCATTCCCATACCCATGCAGCCCAAGGGCTGGCGTGAATAGCATGCACCCATTCCCTCAGAGGATTGCAGCTGCTGTTGTAACGTCTTAGTTGGCTGCTGGCAAGCTGGGTGATGTATATGCCCTTCCCGATGTTTTTAGGCTTCCCTGAGAAGTTGCCTTAGTGCTGCTTGAGATTCCGCCAGTTGTGTCTCTTTTATGCTTGCAGCAGTTTCAGGAGCTGCCACCCTGATATTCAGGTCTCTTAGCTGCTGCTCCAGCTGGGATACCTGCAGGGTGAGGCTGGTAACCATTGCAGTTGCTGCCTGGGGATCTGCAGCCTGCCTCTGGAAAGCTTTCTCCAGTTACTGGTGTTCACCAAGGGCTTTTGCTGTTTGTTTTTTTACAGAGCCACTTGGGAATGCAATTCCCGGGTGACTGAGGCCAAGCCATACATTAAAACACTCCTTTGTGCTTTCTTATTAGGGGTTGGTTCTGTGGTTGAATACTGTGCCCAGGGAGCGGAGAGCTTGCTTAAAGAGTCATCTCCTGCTAATGACTCTGACATCCAAGGATTTTTACCCTTCCCAAAAAGATCCACACTAAACTCCAAGAGGATGTTTATTGTTCATTGATTTCCATCCTTTGCTGCTGGAAACCTTGAAAGCCATCTGCTGTAGTAAGGGTGCTTACAACCCAAAGTAAAAGTGAAATGACCAGAAACCTAGAAGGGCCCAGGGGAGGCAGTATATTGGCCACTGTCTTACACAGCTAATGCAGTTCCCTTCTAGACTGAAACTGCCAACCTCAAGTGTGCCTCTCTGGGTTGTCTCAGGAACTGGACACAGCAATAGACTGGAAAATAATAAGACTGTGGAACTGTCCATCTCAACTGCAGTGTATTGGCTGCTGCCTGAGTGCAGCTGTGAGCATTCCCTGTTAAACCAAGTTGGTTTGTCAAGAAAGAAGGGTGATCAGACCCTCCCTCGCACTGCGGCGGAGAATGGTTTGGCAAGGACCTCTCAGGGAAGAAATCAGAAGGGAACACTATCTACCGGAAGGCATGGGATGTACTAGTCCTAGGGATGGGGGTTCCACAACCCCTCCCCCCAAAAGAAGACGGGTAGTGGTGGTCGGGGACTCCCTCCTAAGAGGGACTGAGTCATCCATCCGCTGTCCAGACCTGCAATCTCGAGAAGTGTACTGCTTACCGGGAACTCGCATTCAGAATGTGACAAGAGTGCCTTCCGAAAGTGATTAAACCTTCGGATTGCTGCCCCTTCCTGTTCCTTCATGCAGGAACTAACGATAGGCCAAGAAAGACCTTGAGTGGGTCACAGCAGATTATGTAGCGCTGGGAAGAAGGATCAAGGAATTTGAAGCTCAAGGGGTGTTTTCGTCCATCCTTCTGGTTGAAGGACAAGGTCCTGGTACAGATCGTCGAATCGAGGAAGTCAGTGCGAGGTTGCGCAGGTGGTTTCAGAGAGAGGACTTTGGTTTCTTCGACCATGGGACTCTGTTCTGGGCACAAGGATTGCTAGGAAGAGATGGGAGCCACCTAACCAAGAGAGGAAGGAGCATCTTCGCAGGCAGACTTGCAAACCTAGTGGGGAGGGCTTTAAACTAGGTTCGTTGGGGAATGGTGACCAAAGCCCTGAGGTAAGTGAGGAAGTCGGACACCGGGAAGAATCACAAGGAGGAACGAGCAACAAAGGAGGACCCCTCTGACAAGGAGTTCCACAGGTTGACTACAGGCTGTGTGAAGAAGAACTTTCTTTTATTAGTTTTAAACCTGCTTCCCGTTAATTTCATTTGGTGTCCACTAGTTCTTCTATTATGGGAACTAATAAATAAATGTTCTTTATTCACCCTCTCCACACCACTCATGATTTTATATGCCTCTATCCTATCCCCCCTTAGTCTCCTCTTTTCTAAACTGAAAAGTCCCAGTCACTTTAACCTCTCCTCATATGGGACCTGTTCCAAACCCCTAATCATTTTAGTTGCCTTTTTCTGAACCCTTTCCAAGGCCAAAATATCTTTTTTGAGGTGAGGAGACCACATATGAACACAGTATTCAGGACGTGGGCGTACCATAGTTTTAAATAGGGCAGTAAGATATTCTGTCTTATTTTCTACCCCTTTCTTAATAATTCCTAACATCCTATTTGCCTTTTTGACCGCCGCTGCACACTGCGTGGAAGTTTTCAGAGAACTATCCACGATAACTCCAAGATCTCTTTCCTGATTTGTTGTAGCCAAATTAGCCCCCATCATACTGTACGTATAGTTGGGGTTATCTTTTCCAACGTGCATTACTTTACACTTATCCACGTTAAATTTCATTTGCCATTTTGTTGCCCAAAAACTCAGTTTGATGAGATCTGGAATATTGTGTCCAGTTCTGGGCCCCCCACTATGGAAAGGATGTGGACGCATTGGAGAGGGTCCAGCGGAGGGCTACCAAAATGATTAGGGGGCTGGAGAGCATGACCTCTGAGGAGAGGCTGCGGGAGTTGGGTCTGTTTAGTCTGCAGAAGCGATGAGTGAGGGGGGTTTTGAGAGCAGCCTTCAACTTCCTGCAGGGGGGTTCTAAAGAGGATGGAGAGAGGCTGTTCGCAGTAGTGACAGGTGGCAGAACAAGGAGCAATGGTCTCCAGTTACAGTGGGGGAGGTCCAGGTTGGATATTAGGAAAAACTATTTCACTAGGAGGATGGTGAAGCACTGAAATGGGTTCCCTAGGGAGGTGGTGGAATATCCATCCCCAGAGGTGTTTAAGTCTTGGCTTGACAAAACCCTGGCTGGGTTGATTTAGTTGGCTTTGATCCTTCCTTGGGCAGGGGGCTGGATTTGATGACCTCCTGAGGTCTCTACCAGCTCTCTGATTCTATACTTGTGTTAGTCAGATGGGGGCGCTCCAGCACCACTACCTGAATCTCGAGAGAGGAGGCAGGGCATCCCTTGCTCCTCCACAACTGATATCAGGATTTTTTCAATTAGAGTTCTGTGCTCCAATCTCATTGGGTGACTAACTCTCAAAAGCACCAAATGGTGAAGGGGCCTTTCAGGCAGTGAACCACCCCTCTCCCAGACTCAACTGAGACCTGAAAGTGTTCAGACTAGGTGTTACTTTTGCCTTTCTTTTGGGGGAGTTGCATCCGGAACCTGACATCCACTGTAGATCAACAGGAGTCTTTTATCATGAACCGGCTTCTCTTCTGGACATGGCAATTCCTTTAGGGGAAGGCGGAGCACGAACATGACTCATCAGATTTGTTGTGTTGGAAGATGGTTTGTGATGCACATGGTTCAGTACTGTGGGTGATACTTACCAAGTGACTCATCCTGTTTCTGAGGAGCTTGCAGCCCAAGGGCACAAGTGGGGGTTGTGCTGTCGAGTTCCCAAGTGCCAGATGTTCCTCACCAGAACACTTCATGAAACAGATTGATATGGGAGGGTTTCCTCTGTGTGGGACATCCGTGTGAGTTTACAGGCAGGCAGCTGAGTCTCCCGAAGCACATTTCTCTTTGAGCATGCGTTTCTCTGAGCTTGGCAGCAGGAACGACCACAGTATAGAAACTCCGGAGACTGTGCATCTCTCTGCTCGACTGATAAAGGGAGTGAAGTTGATGAACTTTCTTTGTATAAAAGTGTCACGCAGAGAGAGACGGATTTATCGGGATGTGTGCGTGTGCGCGTGTTTGGTTGATCCCATTGGGGCTGTGCATCAGGGCGCTGTGTCGAGGCCCTGTGACTGAACCTTCCAGATCAGAGCTGCTCTCAGTGGCTGTGTTGCTCCTCTGTGGGCTGTTACCCAACTCTGTGCCTTGCTGAGGGGGACCAGAGCCTCTGGCCCAGCAGGAGAGGGTGGTGGGGTGCCCCAGAGAGCAGACAGGCAGGCTAAGTGATATGATCAACCCATCAAATGATGGTCTCAAGGGGTATGTCTACACTACAAAGTTAATTCGAACTAGCAGACGTTAGTTCGAATTCACTTTAATAGGCGTTACACATGCAAACTGCTAGTTTGAACTTAATTCGAACTAGCAGAACGCTTAATTCGAACTAGGTAAACCTCATTCTACGAGGACTAAGCCTAGTTCGATTAAGTAGTTCGAAGTAAGGGCTGTGTAGCCACTTAATTTGAACTAGTGGGAGGCTGGCCCTCCCCAGCTTTCCCTGGTGGCCACTCTGGGCACCACCAGGGAAACTTGTCTGCCCCCCTCCCAGCCCCGGAGCCCTTAAAGGGTCACTGTCTGGCTGCGGTGCCCGTGCCAGATGCAAGCCTGCCAGCACCCAGCCAGCAGACCCTGCCCTCGAGCCGGCTCGAGCCGGCCACCCGCTGCCACCCAGCCCTCCGCCTCTTCCTGGGACCAGGCTGGCGGCTCCCAGGAGCCTGCCCGGGGCCACAAGAGGCAGGCGCCCACCAGGTCTAGTGAGGAGATCGTGGACCTCATCCACGACCTCCGTACTAGGCACAGGAAAGTGGCCGTCTAGGGCAGGAGAGCTGCCAGCCTGGCCACCCAGGAGCAGGTTTGCATGAAAATCAAGGTGGTCCAGTGAGACCCCCGACCCTGAGCCCTGAGCTTAGAACATAAGAATGGCCATACTGGGTCAGACCAAAGGTCCATCTAGCCCAGCAGACTGTCTGCCGACAGGGGCCAACACTAGGTACCCTGGAGGGGATGGACCGAAGACAATGACCAAGCGATTTGTCTCATGCCATCCATCTCCAGAGCCAGGGACACCATTTCTACCCCCTGGCTAGAACCTCTCCATGGACCCAGCCTCCATGAATGTATCTAAATTCTCTTTAAACTCTGTTCTAGTTCTAGCCTTCACAGCCTCCTGCAGCAAGGAGTTCCACAGGCTGACTATTTGCTTTGTGAAGAACTTTCTGTTATTAGTTTGAAGCCTGCTACCCATTCATTTCATTTGGTGTCCTCTAGTCCTTCTATTATGGGAACTAATGAAGAACTTTTCTTTATGCACCTCTCCACACCACTCATGCTTTTAGAGACCTCTATCATATCCCCCCTCAGTCTCCTCTTTTCTAAGCTGAAAAGTTCCAGTCTCTTTAGCCTATCTTCATATGGGACCTGTTCCAAACCCCTGATCATTTTAGTTGCCCTCCCCTCTCCCACCCTCTCTCTTCCCCTCTCCCACCTCCTTTTCCCAGTCTCCCCCAGTTTTGTTAAATAAAGAGAGATTCTATTTTTGACCACATGTGTCCTTTATTTTGTACATCAGGAAGGGGGGCTAGGGATGGGTAAGTGGGAGGATGTGAGGGAGGAATGGGGTACGAGCCCCCAATGAGGAGGACTGGGGTGGCTGTGCGGGCTCCTCGGGGTGGAAACTCTTCTGCAGCCTCCCGATAGACCCCCGCTGGATGGCAGCCTGCAGCAAGTGCAGCTGGGCTGATGGCAGAGTGCTGTGATGTGCCGAGTGTGGGCACTCAGGGCACTCCAAGCCAGGACTGCTTTGCAAGCAGGGAACTCCTGAGAACTGTCTGTCCGGGGTGGGGGTCGGGTCCCTTTAAGCACAGCCCTCGGCTAGCCTGAGACAACAGCTCCACGCTCTAAGTCCTAATCTGATGCCCTGCCGGCACTGCTTTCGGCCAGCCTTAACCTCGGTTCAGGGTCCACTCAATGTGGACATGCTAGTTCGAATTAGCAAAATGCTAATTGGAACTAGTTTTTAGGTCTAGATGCACTAGTTCGAATTAGCTTAGTTCACATTGGTGCTGTAGTGTAGACATACCCAAGGGGACCTCTGTGACCCAACCCATCATACTCAGATCTTAGCGATGTTGCAGAGAGAGACTCTGCAAGACTTAAACATAGCCTGGATGGTGAAGACCTAGAGAGGACCAAACTGAAGGCAGCACCCAAGTTAAGGGCTTCAGTGATAGCTCTAGTCATTTGCACAGTTCTAGCCATGTTGGTTTCACGATATAAAGAACACTAAGTAGGTGAGGTAATATCTTTTATTGGACTGACTTCTGTTTGTGGAGGGTTCAAGCTTTTTGTGTTCATTTTTTTTAATTGTATCCTTTGGTATATATGGTTGTGACAATTTTCTTCCACTATTTGATCTGAGGAAGTGGGTCTGGCCCACGAAAGCTCATCACCTAATAAACCATCTTGTTAGTCTTTAAAGTGCTACATAGTCCTGTTTTTTGTTTCAGCTACACCAGACTAACACGGCTACATTTCTGTCTCAAATGTAAATAAAGCCTTTATTAAGTGTGTTAGCCTATGTATTGTGCTATTAAAGTCATATACAACTTAATGCCCTCCCTCCCCCTGTTCTCCAGGAAGGGGAAAAGGGCAGCCCCTTGCCCCTGGTCTTTCCAGTACCCCATACTCCCTTAAATCTCTTGCTGGTTCTGTATGCCATCCTACTTGCATTATTGCTGTCTGGACTTAAACTCTTTGTCTGGGTGTGATTGTGGTTCTTATTTCGGGCTAATAGTAAACAGCCTTGTAAGCATCCTACTTAAAACATGTTTCCTTACTCAATCTGAAGCTTAATGACACTTAGCTAAGACTGGCGCACGACCAAGAAAAGATAAAGTGCTTCCCCATGCCTTTAATAATGTTTGACACTGAGGATGATTAGCCATTGGAACAGTTCACCAAGGGCCAGATTGGATTCTCCATCTCTGATTATTTTTAAACCAAGATGGATGTTTTCTGAAAACTGCTCTAGGTAGAGAGGAACAATTCTGAGGCTGTTCTGTGGGACTGTGATAAAGGATGGGAGACAAGATTATCACCGTTGTCCCTCCTGGCTTTGGAATCTTCTGAATATTCACAGAACAAGGTTTCCTAGTGGGATGTAGTGGTCAAACGTGATCCATAAGAAGGAACAAGCAACTTCATGTTTGGCCAGGTTCAGTTTGGGTTTTGGATGCTAGGGTTAGGTGTTGGGGAAGGAAATGGACAATACCATGTGTCTGTTCCACAACTTGGTTTTAAGTTAAAGAAGAGTTAGCAGACTTATAACCCACATTCGTATTTTTTTATTTCTGTAGCATCAGTTGTGTAAGTGACAGTCCTTGTAAACATAGGAGACGTGTCTCTACTCAACCTAAAAGGCCTTTGGCCCTGGAAACATTGCTGAAATGGGGGTATTCTGATTTTATACAAATTGCACGACTGCCTGCCCTTAACATGTAATTCTCTGCATTGTCGGCCATGTGTTCTGATGTTAGCTTGTGCAATACTGGACAGCAGGGGTTTCCCTTTAAAAAAATTGATAGGTGTGTTTAGTTTCTGTCTCCACCGGACTCATTAATTGTTTAATTGTTTTGGAGTTAATGATATTTACACACTTGGTTTCAGGGTGTTTGGCCTTTTGCCCTGGAGGAAGCTTTTGAAAGCAGAACAGTTTTTCCTGAGAGAATCAGTAAGCCCTGCCCTATGCTATTGCCACAGTCTTTTTCTCTTCTGCCCTTTTCATCTTCCCCTGTCTCAAGAATTATCTAGAAACAAAAGTTGACAACTCATACTGGAATAAGGCTGTTCTGAGCTTTAGAACAATGTGATCCAAGGGAAAGAAGTAAGGGAGCTTCCTATCGCGCTGGTCTCGGTATCTTGTATGTTTGTACTGGATTTTTCTTGTCTTCAATATTAATATTAAGGTTGCTTATAAACGAGAAAAAAACCTGGCTGTGCCCTTTTGCTGCTTTGATGTTGTGCTTCGCACACAGGAGCATAGATCTTGTCTGTGCTAACCCTGTTTTTCCTGAAAGACTCTGACAGACTGAAGAAACAGTGGGATTATATCATATCAGATAACAAGCAGCTGAAACATGATTAATCTACTTAGACTTGTTACAACTGTTTGGTTTGGGTTTTGGCCAATGCCTCAGGGAGAACGCAGCTTTAAATCCAGTTTAAATGGATAGTTAGTTGAACAGGTTGGTGGGGGTAGCACTTCCCACCCGAACTTCATTCACATCCTGAAGTAGGAGGTGTGGTCAGACAGCAGCTAAGTCCACCTCTTCACCACTTGCCATGTTGACACTTGGGGGGCTTGTGATGGCGCTTTGGGGGTTCCCCGTCTCCTGCACCCCGAAATGGCACAAACAGACTGCACCAGCCAGTGGAATTGAGGGTGGTTTATTGCTCCTCCAGCACAGCGCAGCACAGATGGAATCTGGTTACAGGAACTGGGGCTAAGAGGCCTCAGTGCCCCCCTTGAGATAGGGGAGTCCCAGCCCCCTCCCCAGCTCCTTATTCCCTGCCTTCCAGACAGGAACTAACTAACCCTCTTCCAGCCCTGCCCCCCAGCCAGGGCAGCATCCACCTTCCTTTGTTCCTCTCCATGGGGGGTGTCTGGCCACTGGTTCAACAAGTTTGGCATTACCTCTGCCTAGTGAGGCTTTCCCTGCTGGGTCTTGCTCCAGACAGCAGGGGTCACCACAGCCCAGCAAGTACCCCCACTACGTCACAGGGCTACTATCCCCTGGTGCAATTTAGAGTTTTGAGAGTGCGAACACCTTCATCAAAGTGTGCAGCAGTGACTGGTGAGAAGGAGGGAGGGGTGAGGACTGACAGCAGGGACTAACATCTCTCCCCCCCACTCCCCTGAAGAAAGACATTCCTGCTGGCTGCTGCTACTGTTGCTGTTGCATTACCTCACCTCCTGGGTAAGAGGCCTGTTGTCCCCTTTAAGACTAAGAAGTTCAGTGGCAGGTGTTGCCTGCAGCCATTGCCAAGGGTGGGCTTAAACTTAGGAGGTCACCTCTGGCGAGTCACACCAACGGGGCAAGCCAAAGCCCTTCTGGGCAGACCGGGGGTGAGGGTGTATGTCACATGCATAGAATCAGAGTACTGGGACCTCGAGAGGTCATTAAGTCCAGTCCCCTGCCCTCCTGGCATGGCCAAGCACCGTCTGATCATCTCTGATAGACGTCTGTCTAACTTGCTCAAAGATGTGGTGGTGGCGATTTGTTGTGTGTGTCTGTGGCATAGTTTGATTTTGTTTTTTGTGTTTTTGTGTTTGTGCTGGTGAGAGCAGCACATTTGTTCTAGGCGTGGTGGCCTATTCAGTGTCTGAGAGTAGGGAGAGCAGAGGAGAGTTCTTCATGAGAGAAGGTTCGAATCCTAGGGCTGGAAGAGACCTCAGGACGTCATTGAGTCCAGGCCCCAGCCCAAAGCAGAACCAAACATAATTAAATCATCCCAGCCAGGGCTTTGTCAAGCCAGGAGTGAAACCTCTAGGGATGGAGATTCCACCCCCTCCCTAGGGAACCCAGCCCAGCGCTTCCCCACCCTCCTAGTACAATAGTTTTTCCTAATATCCAACCTGGACCTCCCCCACTGCCACTTGAGACCATTGCTCCTTGTTCTGCAATCTCTCACCACTGAGAACAGCCTCTCTCCATCCTCTTTGGAACCTCCATTCAGGTAGTTAAAGGCTGCTCTCAAATCCCTCCTCACTCTTCGCTTCTGTAGATTAAATAAGCCAGAATCCCTCAGCCTCTCCTGGTAAGTCGTGTGCTCTACCACCCTATCCTTTTTTGTTGCCCTCCGCTGGACTTTCTCCAATGTGTCCATGTCCTTTCTGTAATTGGGGGCCCAGAATCGGATGCTGTACTTCAGATGTGGCCTCACTGGTGCCAAATAAGGGCATATAGAATACTAACTTTTCTAGATCTGCTGGAAATGCTCCTCCTAATGTACCCTAATATGTCATTAGCCTGACTCTTATCCAGCTTCTCATCCACTGTAATCCCCAGGTCCTTCTCTGCCAAACTGCTACTTAGCCAGTCAGCCCCCGGCTGTGACAATGCTTGGGTTTCTTCTGACCGAAGTGCAGGACTCTGTACTTGTCCTTGTTGAACCTCATCAGATTTCTTTCGTCCCAATCCTCCAATTTGTCTAGGTCACTCTGGATCCTATCCTACCCTCCAGCTTATTTAACTTCCCCCTAGCTGAGTATCATCCACAAACTTGCTGAGGGGTGTAATCCATCCCCTCATGCAGGGCATTAGTAAAGATGTTGAACAAAACCGGTCCTAAAACCGATCCTTAGGACACCACACTTGAAACTGACCACCAACCAGACATTGAGCTGTTGATCACTACCCGTTGAGCCCAACAATCTAGCCAGCTTTCTATCCACCTTACAGTCCATTTATCCAATCCAGACTTCCTTAACTTGCTGGTAGGAATTATGTGGGAGACCGTATCAAAGCTTTGCTAAAGTAAAGGTATATCACATCCACTGACTTCCCCAGGTCCACAGAGCCAGTTACCTCATCATAGAACGCAATCAGGTTGGTCAGGCACGACTTGCCCTTCGTGAATCCATGTTGACTATGCCTGATCACTTTTCTTTCTTCCAAATTCTTCAAAATGCATTCCTTGAGGATCCCCTCCATGATTTTTCTGGAACCTGAGGTGAGGGTGACCGGTCTGTGGTTCCCTGGATTGTCCCCATTCCCTTTTTTAAAGGCAGGTACAACATTTGCCTCTTTTTAATCTTCTGGGACCTCTCCTGATCTCCATGAGTATTCAAAGATAATGCCAAAGGCTCTGCAGTGACATCTGCCATCTCCCTCAGCACCCTGGGATGCATTAAATCTGCCCCATGGATTTGTGTGTGTCTTACTTTTCTAAATAGTTCTTAACCTGTTTTCTCCACCAAGAGCTGCCCACCTGTTTCCCCTATTGTGTTGCCCAGTGCAGCAGTCTGGGACCTGACCTTGTCTGTGAAGACAGAGGTAAAAAAATCATTAAGTACTTCATCTTTTCCCACATCATCTGTCACTGGGTTTCCTCCCTCACCCAGAAAGGGTCCCCCACTCTCTGATGACCCTCTTATTGCTAAGATGCCTGTAGAAAAAGATGGTTGCTTACCTCATAACTGTTGTTCTTCTTCAAGATGTGTTGCTTATGTCCATTCCACTTAGGTGTGCATGTGCCACATGCACAATTTCTGGAAGCTTTTTGCCCTTAGCAATACCCATTGGGCCAGCTGGGGAGCCCCGTGGAGTGGCACTGATATGGCCGTGCATATATTCCCCTGCTGGCCCCCCACCCCTCAGTCCCTTCTTGCTGGACATTCCCATGAAGGGGAAGTGGGCGGGATTAGAACTGACATAACACATCTTGAAGAACAACAGTTAGGAGGTAAGTAACCATCTTTTCTTTTTCGAGTGCTTGCTTATGTCCATTACACGTAAGTGACTCCCTAGCCATACCCCGGGGGCAGGGTTGGAATCCTAAATGGAAACGGACTGCAGCTCCTCTAACAGCTGCGTTCTGTCTAGCCCCGTGGTCCCCAACCTTTCGGGGCTGCCGGGCATCCAGGGGCGGGGTCGCTCACGCGCCGGGCATCCGGAGTCGGGCCCGCTCATGCGCCGCTCGCCTAGGGCCTGGCACCGCCCACATGCCTGGGCCTGGCACTGTGCATGGGCTGTGTGCCCGGGGCAGGAACTGCCCACGTGCTTTGCGCCCAGGGCCGGTACCATGCATGTGCCGTGCGCCCAGGGCAGGGGCCGCCCACATGCCACGCGCCCGGCACCGTGCATGTGCTATGCACCGGGGGCGGGACTGGCCCAGATGATTTGGTGGGCACACACAAATGCCCCGGCGGGCACCGCGTTGGGGACTACTGGTCTAGCCTGTTGCGTACTTGTGTCATGCTTGGTGAAAGTATGGGCCGAAGACCATGTGGCCGCCCTACAAATGTCAGTGGTTGGCACCTGTGCCAGGAACGCCGTTGAGGAGGCCATGGTTCTGGTGGAGTGGGCCTTGAGAGGCGGGGCCGATTTCCCCGTTAGGTTGTAGCACACCTGGATACATGCTGTGATCCAAGAAGACAGGCATTGGGCTGACACTGGACCGCCCTTCATCCTGCCTGCTATAGAGACGAAGAGCTGAGCGGATCTATGAAATTATCTCGTCCTCTCTAAATAAAAGGCAAGAGCCATTCTAATACTGTGTGGAGTGCTTGCGCGCGCTCCTCTGCGTGCGGCTTCAGATAGAAAACGGGCAGAAAAATCTCCTGAAACTTATGAAGCGGGACACTCCCTTAGGCAGAAAGGTGGGATGTGGACATAGTCACCTTGTCCTGAGAGTACACTGTATATGGCGGCTCCGAAGAGAGTGCTCGCAGCTCAGATACCTTCCTAGCTGAGGTGATAGCCACTAAAAAGGCCACCTTCCAGGACAGGTGGGAGAGAGAACATGTAGCTAGTGGTTCAGACGGGGCCCGCAGAAGGCCCTGGAGCACTAAGTTTAAGTCCCACTGTGGCATGGGCCGCCTAACCTGGGGGTAGAGCCTATGCAGCCCCTTCAGAAAACGCTTGAGGATGGTGTGGGTGAAGACAGAACCTCCCCCCTCCCTTGGTGAAAGGCTGTGATGGCCACTAGGTGCACCCTCATGGATGAGTGGATAACCCCTGAGGCTGAGGAGGTTGCCTAATATCAGTGGGATAGGGGCTCTCACGGGGTCCCCCCTTTCCTTTACGCTGAAAACCTTCTCCATTTGGCCTGATAGGTCGTCCTTGTAAAGGGCTTCCTACTTTCCATCAGCACCCGCCTCACCGGGTCTGAACAGAGGAGCTCTGCTCCACGCAGCCATGGATCCTCCAGGCCGTGAGGTGCAGGGACTGCAGGTTCAGGTGACACAGAAGGCCCTGGTTGAGCTCCTGCATCAACAGGTCTGGAACAAGTGGGAGGGCAATGGGGTCCTGCAGCGATAGGGACACAGTGTGTTGCACCAATGCTGGTGGGGCCTCACGGGGGCTGAGAGAATCAACTCTGCTTTGTACCTCTTGGCCCTCAGGAGCCCCTCGTGAACTGGGGGGAGGGAGGGAAAGCATATAGGAGGCCTGCTGGCCACTGCATCACTAGGGCATCTCCCACCTACCCTGGGTCCTGTCCTTGGTACGAGCAAAACGTGGGACATTTCCTGCTGGACTGAGATGCAAAAAGGTCTAGACAGGGAGTTCTCCACCTGTGGAAAAGGTGGTGAACCACCTCTTCCTTGAGAGACCATTCGTGCACCAAAAAGGCCCTGCTGAGGTGATCCGCCAAGCTGTTGCAGACCCCCGGGAAGTAGGTTGCCTGCAGGTGTTGTACCCCCTGCGCAATGCAAAGATCGCAGAGGACTAACGCCTCCTGGCAGAGGGGAGAGGAACGAGCACCAGCCTGTCGGTTGATATAATACATCGCTGTCGTGTTGTCTGTCAGAACGGAAACATGGTTGCCTCTCAAATGAGGGAGGAACTCCTGACAAGCCAGATGAACCACCCTCAACCCTCTGACATTGTGTAATCCCCCCTGCCTCGGACCACATACCTTGCGTCCGAAGGTCTGCCAGGTGAGCCCCCCAGCCGGTATCAGAGGCATCTGTCACCAGCTGCACTGAAGGAAAGGACTGGGCAAACGGGACCCCACCACACACTTCCCTCTCCCTCAGCCACCAGTCCAACGTTGAGAGGACCTCCAGAGGGATGGTGACCACAGCATCTATGTGGTCCCGGGTTGGCCTGTAGACCTTTGCCAACCAGGCTTGGAGAGGTTGGAGACACAGTCTGGCATACTGCACTACGTAAGTACACGCTGCCATGTGACCCAGCAGTCTCAGGTATTGCCTCACCATAGTCATAAGGGTGGCCTGAAGGTGCAGAATAATTTCCTTCATGGTCCTGAACCTGGAGCTCGGGAGGGACTCCTGCCCCATCACGTCGTCTAATCTTGTGCCCACAAATTCTGTTACCTGAGTGGGTATAAGGGTCGACTTTGTTTCGTTCAACAAGAGGCCCAGCTGCGAGAAGGTTTGCATGGCTAACATGATATGGCACTGCACTTGGTCCCTGGAACCACCCCTGATGAGCCAGTCATCCAGATAGGGATAAACATTTAGTCCTCTCCTCAAAAAGGTCACTACCACTGCCATGCATTTGGTGAACACCCTGGGCGCAGTGGACAGGCCAAATGGCAGCACCACATTTCCATTGTCCCTCCCCTGTGCGAAGCGCAGGAACTGTCTGTGGTGAGGGACAATGGAAATGTGACAGTACATGTCCTTCTGATCGAAGGCGGCATACCAGTCTCCTAAATCGAGTGACGGGATGATGGAGGCTAACGTCACCATTCTGAACCTTGATTTTCTTAGGAAGGCGTTGAGCCCCCTGAGGTCCAGGATGGAGTGAAGGCCCCTTTAGACTTCGGGATGAGGAAGTAATGGGAATAAAACTACTTTCCCCTGAACTCGACTGGAACCTCTTCTACTGCCCCCAAAGATAGGAGCAAAGAGACCTTCTGATGAAGAAGGCACTTGTGAGAGGGGTCCCTGAAGAAGGTGGGAAGGAGAAGAAAGGGATAGACTATCCATCATATCATATACGGAGATATACCTATCGCACAGAACCAGAAGGGACCTTGAGAGGTCATTGAGTCCAGTCCCCTGCTCTCACAGTAGGACCAAGCACCATCCTTGACAGATTTGCTCCAGATCCCTAAATGGCCCCCTCAAGGATTGAACTCAACCCTGGGTTTAACAGGCCAATGCTCAAACCACTGAGCTATTCCTCCCCTGTGTTGAGGACCCACTGGTCTGCAGTGATTGTGGTCCAAGAGCGATGGGAAGGGGACAATCTGTCCGAGAAGGCAGTCTAGCGCTGGGGTTGGTACTCTGTCCTTGGGCGTACTTCAAAATCCTTACCTCTGGCCCAGGCACTTACTAGGGGGTCCTTGGCTCTGGTTGGAGGCTGAGTGAGAGCGCCTCCTGGGCCTTCTGGTATTATTTCCCCCTATTCCTTCGCCTGTTGTCGGACCTGGATCCTTGATGGAATGCCCTCTACTGTCTCAGGTTCAACAAGCGATGCTGTGGGGTTGGACTATGCATACCTAGGGACTTCAGAATCTTTAAGGCTGTGCAGCTTGCTATCGGTCTGCTCCGAGAAAAGCCCCAACCCTTCGAAGGGCAAATCCTGAAGTGTTGTCTGGACTTCAGGGGGAATGCCAGAGACCTGAAGCTACGAGCTCCTGTGCATAACTATGCCCATGTCCCTAGAATGCACTGCCAAATCCGCTGCGTCTAGAGTGGCCTGAAGGGCAGTCCTGGTGACTACCTTTCCTCCTCCTGTCAGAGCCATGCATTCCTTTTGGGACTCGGCGGGAGCTGGGCTCTAAACTTGACGGCCACCCAGGAGTTGTATGCACACCTGCTGAGCATTGCCTGCTAGTTAGCAATTCTCAGCTGGAGCCTGGCGTCGCATAAGCCTTTCTCCCCAAGAGGTTGAGTTTTTGAGGTTCTGTACTCTTAGGGGTGGGACCCAGTTGTCCCTGCCTCTCCCTTTGGCAGGCGGCCTGCACCACTGCTGAGCCAGGTGGTGGATGGGTGAACAGATGTTCATGCTCTGTCTGTGGCATGAAATACCACCTCTCAACCCTTTTCTGAGTCAGTGGTATGGAGTCTGGAGGCTCTTGGTAATTTTGTGACAGTCTTATTGAGAGGGCTGGCGATCCTTGCTGGGGCATCAGCCGTAATTATGAACACCATTGGATCCGCATCCTCCTTGACCTCTTCGGCCTGCACCCCCAGTTTTGGGCCAGCTGTCTGAGGAGGCCCTGGTGCGCTCGCATGTCCATGGCTGGCATAGCTGCGGACAGGTCCACCAGGGCTTCATCTGGCGATGAGGGCGAGAAGTCCTTCTGCAGTGGTGGCCCTTCTGCCCCTGGTGTGGTGGCGGCAGTGCTGGCGGGGGCATAGCTGTGGACTCGGGTGCTGGTGGATGTGGTGCTGGTGGCATCTGGTGGACAGCCATCCTAACCTTCCCCGGATCCTGCACTGTCAGGGTGGGTGCCATCAATGCGGTCGGTGCCGGACCTGAGTCCCCTCCCGGTGCCTGGGGAGGTGGTACCAAAGGCGGTGCCGGATCGTGGCCCACGTGGACCTCTGTACCTCTCAGTGCTGGTCCTGGTGACGATGAGAGCTCGATCAGCTCCTGGGCTGTCAGAAACGTATCCAGCGTTGATGGTTGTGGGACCTCTTCCATGGACAGGTCCTGGGTGACCGGGCTACTTGCCTGTGAGGAGCTCGGCATATGCCAACAGTGCTCCTGAGGCAACGCCTCGGGCCATCCCTCTCATGGACGTACCCCTTGGTCCCTTCTCGAGGGTGATGTCCCTCTTCATGCCTTCTTGCACGCACTCGGAATCGGGGGCTGAGAACGGTGCCTCGGTACCGTCTGGTGCTCCGACACCATGGAACGCTTCGATGAGTGTCCAACCTCTTGACCCCAGTGCACTCCTCACTGATTGTGCTGGCTTTGGTGCCTGGGGCTGGCGTGCCGACTCCATCAGGAGAAGCTTAAGTCTCGAGTCCCGCTCTCTCTTGGTCCTCGGCTTGAAGGACTTGCAAATTTTGCAGGAGTTGGTCAGATGGCCTTCCCCCAGGTGCTTACAGCACTCCTTATGCGGGTTGCTGCAGGGCATAGGCTTCAAACAGCGCCGGCAAGCTTTGAAGCCCTGAGGCCCTGGCATCCCGCCCCCCACGAGGGGGAACAAGGGGCGAATTATCTCTTAACTACTCTAACATCAGAAACTCAACAACAAAGAACAACTACCGTAAATTAGCGTATATAACCCCCGGGTTATACACCTTTTTACAAACCCCACCCTCCCACAGGATATACATATCCATGGGGTATACACAGATATTTTTACTCAAGTCTGTGCTGCGCTCTCCATTCCCCCGCCCAGAGGAGGGTGGGTTGTGCCTGGCGGCGGCTGCGTGAGGCCTGGGGGAGAGTGCGGCTCCCCTCCCACAGGCCGGCCAGTGTGCCTGCGCTGTGCTCTCCATTCCCCTGCTGGCAGCTGGTATGTGCAAGCACCGTGAATTAGCGTATAGAACCTGCGGGTTATACTCGTCCGTGGGTTATCTAAGACTTTTTCGACACAATCAGGAAAAGCCGCGGGTTATACGCAAGTGGGGGTTATACGCAAGTGCGGGTTATATATGCCAATTCACGGTATTTACACAAGAAAAGAGTACTAAGGGCAGGCTTGCTATAGCAAGATAAGTGTTCCAGCAGCCCTCACTGGCGGTAAGAAGGAACTGAGGGGGTTGGGGCTAGCAGGGGAATATATGCACAGGCATATCAGTGCCACTCCAGGGGGTCCCCAGCTGGCTGGACAGGTACTGCGAAGGGTAAAAAGCTTCCGGAAACAGTGCACGCAGTGCTTGCACACCTAAGTGGAATGGTGTGGCAGCGCGTCGTGATCCCCCACTTCCTGCACCCCTATAGTGGCACGGACAGACTCCACCAGCCAGTAGAACAGAGGGAGTTTATTGCTTCTCCAGGATACAGCACAGCACAGATGTTATCTGGTTACAGGAACTGGGGCTAGGAGGCCTCAGTGTCCCCTCTTGAGATGGGGGGGTGGCTGGGCCCTACAATCCCAGCCCCCTCCCTAGCTCCTTCTCCCCTGCTTCCCAGACAGAAAACTAAAGACCGTCCCTTCCAGCCCTGCCCCCCCAGCCAGGGGCGGCATTCCACCTTCCTTTGTTCCTCTCCCTGGGGGGTAACTGGTAGAACAGGTCACCTCCCTGTCCCATCAGCTACTCGGCTGGGCCGTGGTACAGACAGCAGCCAGTGGGGGTCACCCACAGCCCAAGCCTAGCAACCAGCAAGGTACCCACACTATGTCACAAATGGACATAAGCAAACACTCGAAGAAGAATCTTTCTTGTTACCCTTCATATTCCTTGCTAGCTGCAATCCCAGTTGTGCTTTGGCCTTCTTGATTACACCTCTGCTAGTCGGAGCAATATATTTATACTCCCCATCATCTGTCCAAGTTTCCATTTCTTGTAAGCATCCTTTTTGTGTTTCCCTCTACGTGCCCACAATGAAGGTCATGGAAGGGGTGTGTGTGTTGTGGGTTCTTCCCCAACCCCCGTTACTGTATGTTGTAGCATAGGTGGGGTGGCTAATGGGACGTGTCCAGATGGCATTGTGGGAGTTGTGATGGGTAGGGAAAGATACAGTGGTGGGGTCACGCTGGACCAGCTGGGGTAAACAAGGTTTATACAGTTATGTGCTATTCCTATCTGTTTGGATACCATCTCTCTGGCCAGGGCCCGAGTCCAACAAAGTACTATATTTGAGTGTTTGTACCTAGTTTTGGGTGGCCAACCTTGGGACTATCCCAAGAAATAACTGCTCCCATGCATGTGACCGGATGCAGACAAGATTTTTGGAGGAGTGTGTCTGACCCCAAGGTTACTCGAATTCTGTCCCTTGTGGCTTATTAAATCTAGCTGGGAAGGGGTGACTGGTTGGGTTTAGGAGGTTGTTAGTGCTTCTTTTAGATCTGGTATGGTTCTTGTCACCTTGAAAGAGGCGGTGGTAAAATTGTTCCTTAAGAAGCCTTCCTTAGACCCATGCAACTTGAATAATTGTTGCTAATATTCCCTGGGCAAGGTACTCAGCCGGGCAGTGGTGTTGCAACTCCAGGCGTTCTTGGTAGAAACCATTGATCTGAATCCATTTCAGGCTTGCTTCAGGCCTTGTTTTGGAATGGAACCCATCTTGGTCACCCTGGTAGACTACCTACACCAAGAGGTAGACAGGGCGAGTGCCTCCCTATTGATTCTCTTGGTATCAGTGGTTTTTGATACCATTGACCATGTATCCATTGACCATGTATCCATGACCATTGACCATGATAGGATACACAAAGAACAAGTTAAAAATCACTTAGGAAAGTTAGATGTCAGCAAGTCACCAGGTCCTGATGAAATGCATCCCAGGATACTCAAGGAGCTGATAGAGGAGGTATCTGAACCTTTAGCTATGATTTTTGAAAAATCATGGCAGACAGGGGAGATTCCAGAAGACTGGAAAAGGGCAAATATTGTGCCCATCTATAAAAAGGGGAATAAGAACAACCCAGGAAACTACAGACGGGTCAGTTTAACATCTGTCCCAGGGAAGATAATGGAGCAGGTAATTAAGGAAATCATATGCAAACACTTGGAAGGTAATAAAGTGATAGGGAATAGCCAGCATGGGTTTGTGAAGAACAAGTCATGCCAAACTAATCTGATAGCTTTCTTCGATAGGATAACGAGTCTTGTGGCTAAGGGAGAAGCGGTGGATGTCATATACCTAGACTTTAGTAAGGCATTTGATACGGTCTCGCATGATATTCTTATTGATAAACTAGGCAAATATAACTTAGATAGGGCCACGATAAGGTGGGTGCATAATTGGCTGGATAACCGTAGTCAGAGAGTTGTTGTTAACGGTTCTAAATCCTGCTGGAAAGGGATAACAAGTGGAGTTCCTCAAGGGTCTGTTTTGGGACCCGTACTGTTCAATATCTTCATCAATGATGTAGGTATTGGGATAGAGAGTACGCTTATTAAGTTTGCAGATGATACCAAACTGGGTGGGGTTGCGACTTCTTTGGAGGATAGGGACATAATTCAAAATGACCTTAGCAAGTTAGAGAAATGGTCAGAGGTAAACAGGATGAGGTTTAATAGAGAGAAATGCAAAGTGCTCCACTTAGGAAGGAACAATCAGTTCCATACATACAAGATGGGAAGCGAGTGTCTAGGAAGGAGCATGGCGGAAAGGGATCTAGGGGTCATAGTGGACCACAAGTTGAATATGAGTCAACAGTGTGATGCTGTTGCAAAAAAAGCAAATATGATTCTAGGTTGTATCAACAGGTGTGTTGTGAGCAAAACTCGTGAAGTCATTCTGCCGCTCTACTCTGCACTAGTTAGGCCTCAGCTGGAGTACTGTGTCCAGTTCTGGGCGCCACATTTCAAGAAAGATGTGGAGAAATTGGAGAGGGTACAGAGAAGAGCGACAAGAATGATTAAAGGTTTAGAGAACATGACCTATGAAGCCAGGCTTCATGAACTGGGCTTGTTTAGTTTGGAAAAAAGAAGATTAAGGGGGGACATGATAGCGGTTTTCAAATATCTAAAAGGGTGTCACAAGGAGGAAGGAGAAAATTTGTTCCTCTTGGTTTCTGAGGACAGGACAAGGAGTAATGGGCTTAAAGTGCAGCAGTGGAGGTTTAGATTGGACATTAGGAAAAAATTCCTAACTGTCAGGGTGGTCAAATATTGGAATAAATTGCCGAGGGAGGTGGTGGAATCTCCCTCTCTGGAGATATTTACGAACAGGTTGGATAGACATCTGTCAGGGATGGTGTAGACGGAGCTTGGTCCTGCCTTGAGGGCGGGGGGCTGGACTCGATGACCTCTCGAGGTCCCTTCCAGTCCTATGATTCTATGATTCTATCCCTCTGGAGGGCCTGGTGGAGTTGGGTATCAGAGGCATCATTTTGCAGTGGTTCTGGTCTTACCTGTCGGGATACTTTCAGAAGGTGGAACTGGGGGGCTGCTGCTCAACCCCATGATAATTGTGCTACAGGGACCCACAAGGTCCCATCTTGTCCCCTGTGCTATTTAACATTACACAAAACTGCTGGGAGAGGTCATAAGGCGATTTGGAAGACAGTGCCATCAACATGCAGATGACACCCAACTCTATTTCTCTGTGACATTGGATCTGCATGTGCTAGCGACTGATATGAGCCCGTGTCTGGAGGCGCTGATGGACCGGATGATGTTGAATAAGCTGAATCTGAATCCAGGTAAGATGGAGGTCCTGTGGATCAGGAAGCCATCTGATGGGGCATGTGGTGCGTTACCTGGTCTGGACGGGGTCGCATTCCCCTTCAAGGAACAGGGAGTCGGCCTGGACCTTTTCCTAGCATTTGAGGACCAGGTTTCTTCAGTAGCTGGGAGTGCTTTTGGGCAGCTTCAGCTGATCCACCAGCTGCAGCCCTTCCTGAATAAGCATGACTTGGCCACGGTGATTCATGCCCTTGTCACATCCCGATTGGATTACTGCAATGTGCTCTATGTGGAGCTGCCTTAGAGTCTTCAGAAACGTCAACTGGTCCAGAATGAGGCTGCTCAAGTTTTTACTAAGACTCGCTTTACGGAGCACATCATGGCAGTACTCCGGCAGCAGCACTGGCTTCCGGTTTGTTTCCAGGCACAATTCAAGGTCCTGGTTATGACCTATAAAGCCCTACATGGGTTGGTACCAGGGTACTGAAAGACCATCTCCTCCTGTATGAAGCTGCCTGGGGATTAAGGTCAGCTGGAGAGGCCCTGCTCTGTGTTTCTGTTTATGGCGATAAGGCTGACGTGTACGCGGAGCAGGGCCTCTGAGCTTTTGCTCCCAGGCTATGGAACTCCCTCTCCCAGGACATTCACCTGGTGCCATTTCTGGCATTGTTTCGGGGTGTGTGTGTGTGTGTGTGCGCACGCATGCGCACACCTCAAATATTTGACATGGAGAGGCAGGGTAAAAATACTTTTAAATACATAAGTAACTATGCAAGGTATGAACAAAAGGCATTTGATGTTTTAGGGGCCTTTATGTACCGTGTGCTGCTTTTATCACACTGATCCCTTTATGTAAATGGGGGGTGGGAAAATAACACTGGGTTTGCTTGTAAATACAAGACTTTAGTTTCTACGCTGCAAGCCACTTGGAGTTGGTTGCAGAATGCTGCCATAAAGCGAAATGATGTCAAATGTGAACCCTCAGCTTTACTCTGTGATGAGCACAACACGGACATGCACAAGATTCCTCAGTTTATGGCGGTGACATCTTTGTTGTCTGTACTCAAATGCTTTCTTGGTTGACTTGGAACATCAGAGCGGCCACACTGGGTCAGACAAACGGTCCACCCAGCCCAGTGTTCTGTCTGCCGAAGTGGCCAATGCCAGATGCCCCAGAGGGAGGGATCACACCAGGTAATCCTCATGGGATCCCTCCCGTCACCCACCTCCAGACAAACAGGGCAGGGACACCATTCCTCCCCATCCTTGCTCATGGCCAGTGATGGACCTAACCTCCAGGTATCTATCTAGTTCTTTTTTTAACCCTTTTAAGCCGGCTCACCCCTGCCCACTGTCTTCTGCCTCTCTCTCCTCTCCTCCAGCCCTCTGTCTCTGTAGGAATCAGTGGGGGCTGGGGACAGGCAGGTCCATGGAGATGGTACATGTGGAAAATCAGCTTAAAAACTGGCTCCACGTGTATCGGCTCCCATCTGCCCCCCTCCCCCTCCCCCTCCATGCTACTGCCTCTGTGAGAGGCAGGAGTCAGAGCGATGGGGGGAGGACGCATCTGGCAGCTGGCTTCAAATCTGGCTTCTCATGGGCACTGGCTGTTTCTTCTCCCCTCCTCCCCCACTTGCTGCCTCTGATATAGAGACAGCAAGGCAGGGAGTGCATGTAGTTGACAGGATTAACTGATAAACCTAGGCTTATCAGTTAATTGTATATTCATCTAACCCTTGACGTGCCTACTGTGTGTGTGTGTGTACTAATACAATGTAATATTAGTAGTGCCCATATATTTAAAAGTAGAAATGTGCGTACGTGTGTATATAATTTGTTAATCTCTAAGGTGCTACAGAACTATTCATTTTTATACTGTATGTTTTTGCATTTGTTGTAGGACAAGCGTCCAGAGTAGAGGGCCAAAAAACCCCCACCCCAAACCCAAACAAACTACAAATAGAAATATTTGAGATTAGACAAGGAAATGTGGAAGCAAGAGAAGTCATCCTGTTGTAATGCAGAGAGATGAGCTATTTTCCTCTTTATTTATTGGGAGAATTTTCCTGCCTTGCACTTCACAAGGACATTCAGAATGAAAATGCACTTAGTCATCATTCTGATTGTGCAGAGGAAAATGTGTTTTCATGCTAGCGCAGAAATGGGGACTTGGCCCCATAATCAGAGACATTACAGCTGTTTCAATGAATCACTGATCCAGGGCCACGTTAATGGTTTCAAACCCTTTAACAAAGGAAAACTTGTCGCAAGAGAAGTCCACCTGCAGCTGGATCTCACCACTTCTGTGGGGTGTGAAGTCAAAGTAAATCTGTGATCGCTCCCTGGGTGCCATGTCTGCCACACTAAAACCAAGGAAACATCAGTGAGTTCAGGCTCAGATAGGAAGCTCTCCTCTTCTGTATCCCAGAGAGGCCCAAGGAAGAAGCTAAAGTTGAAAGGAAAAGCAAAGCCACCTACAGAATGTCATTCCAAAGAGAGGGTTAAGAGCACTGAAAGGCAAATCTTGTTTTTGGAGAGTTAGCAGGGGCGCGAAGCTCCTGTGTGGTTAGCACACAATAAGAAACATGTTACCACCTGGCTTGATAAATGGTGTGCTGTTGTACATCTCCATTGGGATGCAACGCATAGTTGCCAACTGTCCAGAGTTGAGATTATTGATTTGCGTTCTCAGAATGGGCAAAAGCTCTTATTTTAAAGACCCCTCATTTGCCAGGCATCTGCATTACTGACATCGTTTCTGGCAACATCATCATCATTGGCTAGAGACAGATGAGAGAGGGGTGGGTTTTTTCTTTCCCATGAACTGGACTGGCAGTTGAGAGGCAGTGGTTTCCAGGGACCTTATGAGCTATTTCATTTCCCCAAACCCTATGGATTGAAGGGATTTGTATAGTTCCCATAGGCAGCATAAGCCAGACAGCTCCTGGTAAAACATGCTCTTAGACCCAGGATTCTGGATTCCTCACGGAAGAGCTCAAAAAACCAACGCCCAGCAAAACCATTATTAATGGGGCACTCCGCTCACATGTTTTGAAAAGGCATCTCCCCCCCTCCTGCTTCCCATTCCCCAACATTTATTTATTTTAAGGGAATCCAGTGCAACTCTGCTTGCTTATGCTGGGAAGAAGAAAGCTGTGGCAAGCTTTTCTCTGGCTACGCTGTCTTGGACTCGTCAATGCAGTATTAGTCGTGCCCACATATTTAAAAGTAGAAATGTAAAGCTCTGCTCCCGGTGCCTCACTGAAGCCTCATCCACCGGTCCCACCACGCTCTTCTTTAGCTTTTTAAAACATAAAGTCAAGAATTATAAATATCACCTAAAAATGAGAAATCTCCAGAAGTTTTACTGCTGATTTGTGTGTTGCACTAAAGATTCCCAACTGACTGGCTGAAAACCACAAAGTCCCATGCTAAAGACCTGATGGCACACCAAGAACAGATCCAGCGGATCTGGGTATTGTTCTGAAGGTGTCTCTCCTAAGATCTGCAGTGTAATGCTTAGGTTCAAATGCCTAATGCAGATGGGATGAATGTTAAGTGTTCTAATTCTTGTGTGCAAGAAACCACGTTCAGAACTCACTGTCAGTCTTATCAAAAGCGGTGGACAGACAGTGCCCCTTTTACTTACTCTATCTTGACCTCTTGATTCATCAGTTTTACGAACACCACACAGTCCTTCACAGGCTCAGGCAGAGGATTGGCATACGAGATCTCTGCAGTAACAGGCTTGTTCACCACAACCTGTGCAGGAATCTGAAGAGGCAGGGGGAGGAGGGTGGATGGGAAGAGAAATATTTCCGGTGATTCACAGTTCTTATGCCTTCTCCTTCCCCCTTGCAGGACATTCACTTGTGAAGGTATTAAATGGCTTAGGAGGTGTCAGCAAAAACAAACAGGAGCCCCGTGGCACCTTAAAGACGAACAGATTTGGGCATAAGCTTTCCTGGGGAAGAACAAAACACTTTGTCAGATGCATCTGATGAAGTGGGTCTTTGCCCATGAAAGCTTATACCCAATACATCTTTAAGTTGCCACAGGACTTCTTGTTTTTGCAGATACAGAATAACACCGTTAGCCCTCTGATACTTAGGCAGTGTCAGATGCTCTCTTGAGAATGGGTTGGTGGGGGTGAAGCTGAGCTGGTATAACTATGCAGTTTAGCTTAGGCAGAGAAAGGTATTATTCTTATTAAGGTTTATTCTTATTAAATTGGTATGTTCTTTAGTTTACTACCTGACTTTCTGTAGTACACTGAGCACTTAGCATGCTCTTGATAGTGATTAAAGATGCAAAACAGTATAAATCATCCTAATGTTAGTGTGAATTCAGGCCACGAGTGTGTATTTCAGGACAGGGCGATATCACTTGAGAATATCTAGAACACTTTACAATAATTAAAGTACAAACGGAAAAAATTATAACTAATCCAGCACAAATGACCTGATGGCACGTGACTTTGAAAGTGACTTGTTTGGATCCATTTGTACTACAGAAGAGAAAATGCAAGTGCTAATAAACATGGAGAGACCAGGCAAAGTTTCAAAAGTAGCCTCTGATTTTTGCATTTGCAGCTTGACATCTTAAGGTTTTTCAAGCTGGGCAACAATAACTCAGTAGCCGCTTTTGGGAAACTAGGTCTGAATCTTCACACTTGAACCCAGAATTTCCATTTCTGGGCAGCAGGGAAACAGCTCTTTACCTTGATGAAGATGTTCGGCGTCTCTAAAGTGATGGTCTTCTCCACCAATATCTTTACTTCTTGCGAGTGCATGACTTCACACAAGGCAGTTGCTAAGATCTTTCTGTCATCAGTAAGGGACTTTTCATATTGGGCATAAGAGATCTTTAATGGAATCCGTTTCTCTAAAATGCAAACATATTAGGAAAGTATCAGACTCCAGGAATTTCGCAGCTGTCCCAGGTGACTCTGCCTCTAGTCATCTCAGTTGTATGTGTTCATGGGATGGCATAGAGAAGGGATGTTTGGCTTCCTGCAAGTCTCTTGCCTGCAGACAGTTCTGCTATCTGCTATGAATTCTACTTTGCTTCAGTCTAATCTTACTGCCTTCAATAGAGGATATAGTGGTGAAACTGAAAGCAGAATTTGGCCCTGTACATTTTATTGTATATCTGTCCTTAGTTCGCTGACAACTGGCTGGGCAAGACATTGGGTCTATTCCTCCATATCCTTTTCTAGATTTTACCCATGAATAAAAGATTGGTCCAATTATTACGAGGTCCCTTGTAGAGTAGCCCAATCCTCTTCCTCATTGTCTCACTCCTTACAGTTTTTCTGCTATGTATGGAAAAAGAAATCGCTTTCCCCTCTGCAGCTCTCCAGGATGGAGAAGTTCTGTATATCTTGAACTTGTTTTATAAACCCCAACCTTGTTAGGAAGACATGGAGCTTTGCTGAAACTTTTCCTCTACCATAATTTGTTTTTACGGCAAGTACGCCCTCTATTAAATTCTCTTGTTGACAGAGAGAGGGGGAGAACACGGCCCAGTCTTGCAGCCCTTTTCTTACCCATTAGTCCACCACAAAGAGTAATTCCTTTATGGATGTCAGACTTTGTTTTACTATATAGTCATCCTAGTAATGGGTGGATCAGCAAATATTGTTCTTGGGCAATTCTGAAAGACTGGCGTAGATATACATTTTGTGAATCTTCCTCCTGTCTATTTGAGTGTGACTAGTTATTTGTCAGTTTAAGAACATGGGTTTGTTCATTGTCCAATGATATGAGAAGTTACCTTCTTTAGAACCAAGATCAACAGAGACGGCTTCTTGCAAGATCTCTGCCACTGCTCTCCTTGTGTACAGGATAGTTGATGCACTTATGTTCACCTTTACAGGCTTATTTTCAGTGGACGGGTTAGTGAGAATTAAGTTCAGATGGATATCTTTGCCAAACACAGGGGTTTCAACCAGCTTGAATACCCCTGAAATCTCAGGTTTCCTAATGGTTTCATTAGGTACTTCAGAGAGTCTTTCTGTGAGCGTTGCTCCACGTGCCTTGGCAATGGCCTTTTTATACACGTCTCTTTCCTCAGGCGAGCCTGGTTGAAAGGAAAGCAAGTACATTTCAGGCCGTGACTCCATTACACAGATCCAAGGCTAAGGTTATAAGGAGGGTACTGTAGACTCTCTGTGCACTACTGAGCCACACAAGGTACTAGTAGATCCCTCTTATAGAGTAGTTCCTTGGAGCTGGGATTTGCACATCTAAGTATTTGTGATACAGTGAAATTATAACAGTCACTAAAATAAAACACGTTGTCGTCCTGCTAATTGCTAGTCCATAGGGCTCCTGTTGTCTCCTGTTTTTCACTACTGCATGCAATAAAACTTTGTTCTGTAACTCTGCAGGCTGTGCTGAAAATAAATGCCTGCACTATTCACGGTGCATTTAAAAACATCTGGGGCAAAATTCCCAGAAAGTGGGCTCTGATTTTAGGTTTCCAACTCAGAATGTTTTAATCTGAGCAGTTGCAGATCCCACTATCTTCAGTTCATGCTTTAGGCACTGAGCGTTTCTTGAAATCAGGTCCCAGATGTTTTACAGTTCGTATTCCGAGCCCAAAGTGCCCAGGAGCAATGGCCACTTCAGAAAATGTGTCTGAAAGTCACTGATGTTCTAGCATGAGCATCATTTCAAACCAAAAGCCAGGAAGCTCTACAAAGCATGTCTTGCCAGTCTGAATAGTCAACCTATGTACAGTAAACTTCCAATAATCTGGCACCTTTAGGACCCAGGGGGTGCCGGATTATCAGCTATGCCGGACTATTGGAAGGGGGGGGGCTATGAGGGGTCTGGGGTGGGGTGGGGTGGGGTGGGAGGGATTGGGGTGGTGGTGCTGCGGGACCAACCCAGCAGCACCCCAGCTGCTCTGCTCCAGGCGTCCCCAAGTCAGCCGCTGCTGAAACTGACCAGCGGCTGACTCGGGGAAGTCCGGGGCAGAACAGCTCCTATTGTTCTGGGTTCCAGGTGGTGCTGCATTATCAGGAGTGCCGGACCACTGGATGCTGGACAACTGGAGTTTTACTGTACATGGCTTGTCAGGTACAAATTGAACTACATGTCATGACAGATAAGCTAATACAGGGCGTCCTCGCTATAAGTCGCCTCAGTATACATTCATTTCACAACAAAGTTGCTGATGCTTGTAGGAACTGATGAGTTATAAGTCCTCCCATTGCCCACTCTTAAGTCGCGCAACCTCCCCCCCAATCAGTTTGCTGAAATGGAAGTCAGCTGCAGGGAAGAAAATCCCCGCTTTAAGTTGTTTCTTTATAAGTCCAAGTTTTTTGGAAGGTATCTTGGGCTTTAGTTAGGATGGCCTGGAATCATAGTATTCCAGGAACGACATGCAGACAAATTACAACATTTATCATACAAGCTATGTGGGGGATGAAGTCACACGCTCAGATTTTAAACCTGTTTCCATTTAGTTTAATACAGTTTTAACCGTTAAAAATCTGAGTAGTTCCTTGGATGAAAATATTTGACTGTTTTCTGAGGGGTTGTTACTGCTAGTAGTCTAGGAGGCTCACAGCAGTATGGAGCACAGAAAGGCTGGGACTCTTGTCTAGAGAAGATTTGACTCCATCTCTTCCCTGGGGACAATTTGTGCTGGTGCCCTGCCTGTGCTGTTATTGTTTGTCTATTATAGTAGTGCCCAGAGGCCTCAGTCAGGATCTGGCCCCCCGACTGTGCTGTACAAACGCTTGAAACAAGCTGGTGCAACAAACATTTGGAGGGAGCATCAGGGTAAGAGTGGTGGGAACATTGGCTACGCAGACTGGCTAGGCTACAATTAGAAGACAGTGTTTTGTGGGGGACTGGGGATGTTAAAATACGAATAAATACAACCTGACACCACTACTACTTCTCTGCCCATCTATCAGGCCAGGACCACAAAGGGGAGATGGGGCAGCCAAGAGTGATTGCACACTGAAGTGGCTGGGAGTCAGGGTGGTAAATGAGCCAGTGGCTAGAGGTTGGCAGGCGAGGAGAAGGAGTGAATCCTTCCTCTGCTAAGTAGAGCACAGTGGGGTCTTTTTGCTTTGGGGGGATGGTGATATCTTTCTGCTGAGGAAAGGGAGAAAGGGGCTGGTGGGGAGGATCTGGTGAATGTATGAGGTAGGAGGACGATGCAGGAACTGAGATGAGTATTTAGCCACCTGAATCTCCTCATGTCACAGGTGTTAACGTGTTAAGCTTTGCTCATTGGAGAAGAGACCATGGAACTGGCCTATTTGTAAAGCAGAATTAATGACCGAGCAGAGTGATGTTCCAGGGGAATGCTCAGAATTTCAGAACCTATCTAGTGCGCATGGCTGCATGCAAGGATCCGCTTCCTGTCATAGATAACAGCATGAGTAAGACCTTGAGAAAGCCAGTGCCTTGGTGGCACTGAAGTCTGCAGTGTTCTGTGTAGCTGGTGGTGCAGATGGGACTCAGTTTCAAAGATTTTAGTGGTTCTTCTACAGTCATTTGACTCTTTCAGGTGATTTTAACTGCAGGTTTGCTTTGGGTAGCAAAATGTACCTATCAACTCTATGAATCTGTATATTGTAGAATATTGGTCAGTGCACTTCCTGCTAAAGTTTCTATCCAGCGCACAACACCAACAATGGGGTACCCATTGTTTTTTAAGAGACTGAAAACAGTATAGCCAGAAATATTGTTCCAAATGAAGCAGAGAAGTGATGAAACCAAAATATGGAATCAGTCCTAACCCTCCGATGCTGAGAACCCCAAGAGGAAACTAAAAGGGTTAGTTTTCTTTTACCTTCTGGATATTTATAATTGTTAGTCACGTCCACACGAGAATTACTGCCCACAGCTTTAGTGCTGATGGCTTTGCCAATTCTCTCAGTGTCACAATACGCTTTTTTCCTAGTTCCATCTTTGTAGATAATCCATTGGTTGCAGTCGGCGTTCACCTCCGTAAACACAAATAGAGTGTCATAATCCAAGTCTACATCACCTTCTTTGATGGCTCTGACTGAAGCAGGACCACACTGAAATATCCCTACGGCATGAAGAAAAAGCAGCAAGCGTTTTAGGCACTTGAAGTCTCAGCAAAGGGACATGATCTCATAAAAAGAACTTTATCTGTTACCTTTGCTTTGCTCTTGCGGAGTTGAATCTAGAACCTGCCATCCACTGTATGATGTTCCCAAATCTCTTCGAATGAACCAAACTTCGTTCCAGACATGATAATCCCTGTAGGTGAGAATGATCAGAGGCGTGGTTCAAAAGAAGGGCAGACATCCAGCCCATCAATCTAGAACTATATAGGAGGCACCTGCAGAACTAGCCACTTCCCCAGATGGCACCTTCTGTCTGTCAGAAGAGTGAGAGACGCTGAGCTCAGAAACGGGGCTGCAGTCTGTGGGAGGCAGGTCATAAAAACGACCGTAAAAGGAGTGAGAGCAAAAAAGGAAGACTAGAGGCAATATACCATAGGCAGGGGCGTGGCTGCTCAGTGGCAATATTAAGCACATAGACTATAAGAAAGCTCTCCCTGGGTTATGAGGCTTTTTGTCGTGTCTTCTGGCAGTGCAGTGGCAGGTGCTTCAGAGGAGGAAATGAAGTGATCCATCCCCTGCCATCCACTCACTCTGAGCTTCTGGCAGTCAGAGGCTCAGGGATGCTCACAGCATGGGAATGCTAATAGCCAGTGTTGGACCTATTCTCATTGAACTTATCTAATTATTTTTGAAGAGTTCTAGTTTTAGCCCTCACAACCTCCGCTGGCAATGAATTCCATGGGTTGACTATGCATGATGTAAAAAGTACTTTTGTTTGTTTTTTATATCTGCTACCTATTAATTTCACCCATGGTTCTTGTGTTGTTTGAAGGAGTAAATGTCACTTCCTATTCACTTTCTCCTGACCATTCATGATTTGATAGGCTTCTGTCCTATCCCCTCTGGTTAAATGTGTTTTCCAAACTGAACAGTCTTTCAGTCTTTTTAATCAGGTGGAAGCTGTTTCATACCCCGATCATTTTTGCTGCCCTTCTATGTATCTTTTCCAATTTTAATTTTGTCCTGGGGCCTTAAGATGGTGGCTTTCACAAGGGAAGGAAAAAAGGAAGACTCCAGTCCCCTTCAATCCTGTCTTATCAGGGTAAGGAACCAATGAGCCCTGGTGAAGAAAAAGGACTGACTACTGATTGAGGCCAGGGAGGCCAAAAGACTATGGAATTATGCCCTCCATCAATAAATGGACTCCTGGTACAAGAATTAAGCCAAGAAACTACACAGTGCTGCCAAGTCTCGCAACTTTGTGAGTCTTGTGATAGCTGGGCTTTTCTTAAAGCCCCAAGTGACAGAGTGAAGTGATTGAGAGAATCTTGGGAATCTCCACTTTCATTTAAAAAAAAAGAGAGAGAAAACCTGGCTAACATGAAGGGAGTCATCTAAAGGCTCAGAAACCACAAGACAGTTTCAAAAGAATACAAAAATGTACTTTTAAAGTCAACAACACAACATGATTATAAAGCTTTTTGGGCCTTGACCCATATTTTTGAACACTTAGCTAATGGCAGTGCTGGGTACAAGCTGGTATTTTAGCTACATGCCTGAACTACTGGATCTGTGGAGGGCTGGAAGACAGTTGTTTCTGGACTGGTTTTTGTGTTTTTTCCCATATGGGGAAAGTCTAATTTTAAGGCTGGTCAATAAACTTTGATCACCCATTGTCACGTTACTGAATTTGAGGGAAGCAGCCAGATCACTGCTGCACCCATGGGTGGGGGTGTTGGCCCCAAAAATGGTATAAAAGGGGCCATGTGGGGTGTTGAATAGAAGCTCACTGTCTGCTAATCCTATGTACGCTAGTTATGTGACTGTATAATGTCTGTGTGTGGAGTTAGGAATCTGTAATCTGTGTAGATACTGAATATTTCTCTGCATGTGGTTTAGCATTGGGCAGAGCCTGGCCTATGGACATGCTAATTAGCGAGGCCCTGTGGGACAATGGCACTCAATGGGCCAAGGACACACAGAATGAGGGCTGACACCTGAGGGCTGCCAGCAGGGAACACAGGGATAGGCCGCTGGCCAGGTGACCTGCTGCAGCCAAGAAGAGACCAGGAAGGAGGGATAAAGATGCCATGTGGTCGAGTCCATCTTGGTACTCAGCTCAGCCCTTCATCCCAGAGGCAGCAGTGCAGGGATCAAAGAGCCAGGAAGAACTGTGGACCCATCCTGATCCTAGGATGCGCAACAAGGACTTTTAAGCCAGCAGCTGTAACATCTCTGCTAGAGCCTGCATCGAGAACTGGGAGATTCGGTGCATGTAATGTACTATCCTTTAACAACCTTACTCTCATGCTTTTCTTTATTGTAATAATAAACCTTTAGTTGTTAGATGCTAAAGGATTGGCCCAGCATGATTTGTGGGTAAGGTCCAGAGGGTAAATTGACCAGGGATCTGTGGCTGGTTTCTTGGAACCGGACAGGACTTGTTCGGGGTAGGTGGGATTGGGTTCTAAGACCCCCAACTGGTATATGAGGCCCGGGGCCATCTGGGGCACGGATATTGCTGGGGTGTCGGAGGGGTTTTGCTCGGGAGGCTTCAGGCAGGCAGCTGAAGCGCTCTGTGGGACTGGTTTGTGGCCTGTTAGGAGAGGTCACCAGTCTGGGGGCTGTAAGGAGCCCCGGATTTGAGCAATTCGCCCTGAGCGGACGCCCTCAGCTGTGCCTAGACACGGCCCGGTCCGTCTCACCCATCTACAGGAAAAGACCCAAGCAAGGCTTCCCTTAGCAATGCTGGTGCCCAGTGCAGCCCAGCATCTGCACACACCTCCTGTGGAGGAGACACTTTGCAGGGAGGGCCTGGCCCCTCTCGCTGGAGGAGGGCTGCAGGGGTAGAATGGGAAGGTTGGAGTATCACCTGCAGCCTCAGGGGAGCAGGCAGGAGGCATTGGCAGTGGTGAGTGGCGTGAGCCTGCTGGCTGGAGGAGTCAGGAAGAGCAGTGGGTGAAGGAGAAGGGGTCACTCTTTTCAGGCTGGGAGTGTGGCTACTCGCAGCTCTTCTTGAGTCCTCCAGCCTGGTGAGTGGCAGCTGGGCACAGCCCATGGGGAGGGGAAGAGAGCGGCGGGTGGGGGTGGGGGTGGGAGACTAGCTACAGGAGCCAGCCTTAATAAGATGAGAGGCTGCTGCTGCAGTGCTGGGTTTACTAGTGCAAAGACCGAACTGGTGTTGCTTTTATGGTAACTGATGCTCTATCCCTGGATGTTGCTGAGATGCAGAATAGCAGAGGGGGAGCCGTGTTAGTCTGAATCTGCAAAAGCGGCGCGGAGTCCTGTGGCACCTTAGAGACTAACCGAAGTGCTGGAGCATCTGACGAAGTGGGTCTTTGCCCACGAAAGCTTATGCGCCAACACTTCGGATAGTCTCTATAAGGTGCCACAGGACTCCTGAGAGGCAGAAGCTTTTCTATTTACCATGAGGAGTCTCTGCTGATGTTAAGGCTCCGTCCAGCACTGTCATAGTATTTATCAATACTCAGGTTTCCATCCGCATCATGGGCAGAATTGAAGTTTGTAATCAAACGTGTTGGAATTCCCAAACATCTCAGGACTGAAACACAAAAATATACAGCAATGCTCCAGCAGTCCTATTGCAAATGTTTAAACATTTCTCAGCCACTCCAGACTGACCAGTTTGACTAGCTGCCACTTGAACACTGTTTCCTAGCCTAGAATGAGCCATTTGGTGTTTTGTAGGGTATTTCTGCACTGGAGCTAGAAGGTGTGAATGGCAGCTCGCAGCATACCCGTGCTCTGATCAAATGTGCCAAAAGACGTGTAGATGAGATGGTGTCAGGAGCTACGTGCCTGAAGTACGTACCTTGAGTCCTTGAGTCTCAGATGGGACTGTACTGAAGGTGGCTAGCCCCTTCCTGATGCTTGCACGGCCAGGGCTCACCTATTTTTAACACACTCACTTGACCAGAGCTGGCACGTTAACTCCAGCTTACAATGTACACAGATCCTTGTGCAGTGGTGGAGGCCACAGATTCCATGTCAATAGAATTAGTTGATGTAAGCTGTACCTGTGCACATCACGCCTGCGAAAACCCAGCACTGGCCATACTGGACAGGCTTGTAATTCTCTTGACACCACTTGCGGAGGATCACCACACTCCCATTCCATCTGGATGGGTTTTCATGCTCAGCAAAATGGTCATTCCAGCTTCCCTCCAACACTCCATTATCATTGTCATTCCCGTTGATCTAAAATACGAGAGAGACAGAATTAACAAAAGGAGGAGTCACAGCCACATTGTTCAGACCCAGAGGGTCCTGTTGGACTTTGCTAAGTTCCACTTTGCAGCTAATGCTTTTTGGTGGTTGATGTATTTGAAAGCAAGAGAAAATAACCCATTCTTTACCATGGAACTGATCACCCGACCCACGTATTTAGGGTCTCCTCGGCGGGACACATCAGTGCCTGGGTTCTGATTATAGTACAGGCTCATATCCAGCAGGGTAAGACAGATATTTATAATGTCAGCTTGAAACTGTAACGAGAAGAGACAAAGTCTTGTAAAAGAAATAATTCTTCAAACCACTCAACATTTTAAATGTTGAGCAACTTCCTCTTTCTGAAAAATGCCAACACAAAGATGTATTGGGACTATACATCCACAAAACCATGTGAGTTGCTGGCTGAGTAAGAGGATACAAACTGCAGTAGTTTGGTATAATCAAAATAAGCCACATATGTCTTTGTAACTAATAGAGTGACGCTAGGGATGAGCTGGTACAGAGAACTGCGTTGATTCAAAGGAAATTTAAACAAGGCTGGCACTGTTTAGATTTGTATTATGGCAAATCCTAACAGCTCTAGATCTGGATCACTACCTAAACATGTAACATAGAGAATGTCCTTGCCTCAAAGACCTTACAAACTAAGGAGATAAGTTGATAAGTGAAAGTAACAAAATGTTAGGAAGACCAATCGCTTCTTGCAAGCACCTTTGTGGTTTTCTGTAGGGAGGGCTACGTTATTGTTCTAAGAAGGCTACTCATAGTTCTAAACTTTGCAATGAATGCCAGGGTAATCCCCCAGCACACTGGCTTCCTCTGCATCAGCTGATGTCCACTCCATCCCTTTTTCATCCTGCTGGCGTGAGTGAAGGAGGGAGGGATGCAGTCAGCAAAGAATGGATGTCTTAAGGAGATTTGGGTAAATGAACTACTCTGTTTGCTGCTGAGGTTTTTACCTCTTTTTCAGGCATCGTTTCTGCCTGGTCATGATGCTGAGCAGACTCATTAATGCTGGGTTGGGGCTCCTTTGGCCTCCTTAATAGCTACCCTGAACAGAATTGTTGTACGAAAAATCATGGTCAAAACAACTATCCTTGGAGACAAAAAACTCCAAACCTCTAAATAAACATGCTAACTCCCCTCATGCATGCCCCAAAGAGTCAAATGTGCATAAGAGTACATGAGATCAAAGGTGGGGTAAGACCTGGGTTCTCAAATGAATTGCCTATAGCTTTTAAACCTGCAGAACTACTCTGTGTTATGTAACCTATCCCTTGAATCTGCTTCTGTACTGCATGATTGGATTATAGCTGATGGGGGGCACTGACCCCATGACCTCCCCTCCACCCCAGGGAAGGGTCGAGACGACTGCCTCTGCCCCAGCAGCCACCTCTCTCCACCCCTGCTTCGCCCTTCCCCTCTCCTCTCCTCTCCTCTCCTCTCCTCTTCTCTTCCCCATCCTTGTTCCACCCCTGCCTCTTCCCCGAGTGATGTGACCCAGGAGACTAGCTGTGGGGGAGTGATCTTGCATCCCGCAGTCTCTGGCAGCGACAGGGGAAGTGGAGCAGTGGGGTCCCTTTCTCTGCTCCTACAGCTGCATCATTCCACTTCCTGCTGGTGAGTGTGGGTACAGTCCCTCCCTTCCCCCGCGCAGTGCACCCAAGTGAACTAGGGCTATGTTGCTGCGGTTGCCCTGCCCTGCCAGTGAGTGTGTGGGGGGGACCACACCTCCCTTCCCGAGGCTCTGGTCCTGCCGGCTGCTGGTTGGTCCCTTGCCTGGCTTGCCTGTGGTGTTGGGAAGGACATGTGCCCTTCATGTTCCCCACACATTGTCTAGGGTAGCTAATGCCATTCCAGTTTGTAAAAAAGGCTCCAAAGGAGATCCTGCAGCTGATACAAAAATACTCAAAATAGTTAAATCCAAAGGAGACTGTAAAGGGATCTCTCAAAATTAGGTGACTGGGCAACAAAATGGCAGATGAAATTCAATGTTGATAGTTGCAAAGCAAGGTATATTGGGAACCATAATACAAACTGACGGGATCTAAATTAGCTATTATGACCCAACAAAGAGATTTTGGAGCTCTCTGAAAATGTCGGGGTGGTCAAAGAAGCCAGCACCTGTAGGAAGGGGATAAGCAATAAAACAGCAAATACAGTAAAGCTACTGTATGAATCAATGTTATGCTTGCACAGTTAAGACTGCATGCAGTTCTTGTTGCCCCATCTCCAAAAAGATAAATTAGAACCGGAAAAGAGAAGGACACAAACGTAAGGGCAGGGAACAGCTTCCATATGAGGAGAGATTGAGAAGACCGGGACTCTTCAGTTTAGAAGAGAGATGATGGGGAGAAATAGGATGGTCTATAAAATCCTGACTATGTGGAGACCAAATACAAAGAAGTCCTGTTTACCCCCCTTAACATAACACAAGCACTAGCTGTTGCCCGATGAAATTAATAGGCAGCGGGTTTAAAGCGAAGGAAAGGAAGTATTTCTTCACACAATACACAGTCAGCATTTGGAACTCATTCCCACGTGGGGTGTGAAGGCTAAAAGTGTAACAGAGTTCAGAACAGAATTAGGGCCATTTGGCACGATGGTCAGGGATGCAACTTCATGCTTAGTTTGGCATTCCTAAGCTTCTGACTGCCAGGTGCTGGGACTGGACACACACGATCGGATTTCTTAAAGATTGTCCTATTCTGTTCGTTCCCTTCGATGCATCAGACATTGGCTGCTGTCAGATGAGAGGACACTGGGCTAAATGGGCTATTGTTCTGACCCAATGTGGCTGTTCTTAGGCTCTTACCTGCCCATAGTACCATCCTCTAGCTTCAATATGGTTTGCATTTCCAATAAAGATCAGTCCATTTTCATCCAGAACGTATTCCTGTCGTGCATCTTCATTCGCTACGTAGACATCATCACCTGAAAGCTCAAAGTTAGATGTGCTGTTGCACCTATAATCGAGGACGCTGTAAGAGGATTCCTTTTATCTTATTGAGTCATCAGATGAACACGTTCAATTAATTTATGAATGAATGATTATACAGCAGAGATTTATCATCACTCCCTACAAAAAGGGTTAATATTTTACCCAGTACAGTGAGAGAGGTTGCAGCTCATTTATGTTCCAACTTTCTCTCGATCCTGGAGTTTCAATCTTGCTTGTTTACAATGTTTTCTTGCCCCTTATATTTTACAGTTGATTACATATTTGCATTATCCAGTCATATGTTAATGTCACATTTGTGATTATTTCCTGTAAACCTGCAAGATACGTGTTCCTTCCATACTGTTCCAGTCTTGGCAGCATGAAGCTCTTTTGAGAGTAATTTTCCATTCTTTCTCTTAGCCAAACTATGCAAAGCTTCATTTCTTTCTTTCTTTCTTTCTTTCTTTCTTTCTTTCTTTCTTTCTTTCTTTCTTTCTTTCTTTCTTTCTTTCTTTCTTTCTTTCTTTCTTTCTTTCTTTCTTTCTTTCTTTCTTTCTTTCTTTCTTTCTTTCTTTCTTTCTTTCTTTCTTTCTTTCTTTCTTTCTTTCTTTCTTTCTTTCTTTCTTTCTGTTTTGCTTATAGTTTATAACTTGCTATTCAAATATCATAACATATTTTGCTTAACAGGCACATTTCTTATTTTTTTTATATCACCTAGCAAGTATGTGGTTAAAAACTACCTTAGGCAGCTGTATAAATAGAGTAGAAATCTTAGATACAGTTCCAGTGCTTTCAGGAGGGCACATTCTAAATTAATTCAATAAGCTCAAAGCCACCTAAACCTTTTTTTATTCCCTTGATGTAACCCAGTATTTTGTGAGTTCTAGGCCTTTCTGGCAACAACATACGATAAATTTCAGCCGAAGTCAGGGTTGTTTTTTGGCTTTTCTGAGTTAGTGGATCTACTAATGCAAGGAATACATCTGATTGTTACATCTAGTCATCTGAATATGGGTTTACCGGCAAGCTTATGCCCTAATAAATCTATTAGTCTTCATGGTATCACAGGACTCCTTGTTTTTGGTGTAGACCAGGCCTGAATGTTCCCTCTGTTAATTTCACTTCACTGCTTCTTGGTTATACCCTTGCCTACCACTCTGAGGTCACTCTCCTTTGTTGTTTTTGACTATAAGAAAGCTCTCCCTGGGTTATGAGGCTTTTTGTCGTGTCTTCTGGCAGTGCAGTGGCAGGTGCTTCAGAGGAGGAAATGAAGTGATCCATCCCCTGCCATCCACTCACTCTGAGCTTCTGGCAGTCAGAGGCTCAGGGATGCTCACAGCATGGGAATGCTAATAGCCAGTGTTGGACCTATTCTCATTGAACTTATCTAATTATTTTTGAAGAGTTCTAGTTTTAGCCCTCACAACCTCCGCTGGCAATGAATTCCATGGGTTGACTATGCATGATGTAAAAAGTACTTTTGTTTGTTTTTTATATCTGCTACCTATTAATTTCACCCATGGTTCTTGTGTTGTTTGAAGGAGTAAATGTCACTTCCTATTCACTTTCTCCTGACCATTCATGATTTGATAGGCTTCTGTCCTATCCCCTCTGGTTAAATGTGTTTTCCAAACTGAACAGTCTTTCAGTCTTTTTAATCAGGTGGAAGCTGTTTCATACCCCGATCATTTTTGCTGCCCTTCTATGTATCTTTTCCAATTTTAATTTTGTCCTGGGGCCTTAAGATGGTGGCTTTCACAAGGGAAGGAAAAAAGGAAGACTCCAGTCCCCTTCAATCCTGTCTTATCAGGGTAAGGAACCAATGAGCCCTGGTGAAGAAAAAGGACTGACTACTGATTGAGGCCAGGGAGGCCAAAAGACTATGGAATTATGCCCTCCATCAATAAATGGACTCCTGGTACAAGAATTAAGCCAAGAAACTACACAGTGCTGCCAAGTCTCGCAACTTTGTGAGTCTTGTGATAGCTGGGCTTTTCTTAAAGCCCCAAGTGACAGAGTGAAGTGATTGAGAGAATCTTGGGAATCTCCACTTTCATTTAAAAAAAAAGAGAGAGAAAACCTGGCTAACATGAAGGGAGTCATCTAAAGGCTCAGAAACCACAAGACAGTTTCAAAAGAATACAAAAATGTACTTTTAAAGTCAACAACACAACATGATTATAAAGCTTTTTGGGCCTTGACCCATATTTTTGAACACTTAGCTAATGGCAGTGCTGGGTACAAGCTGGTATTTTAGCTACATGCCTGAACTACTGGATCTGTGGAGGGCTGGAAGACAGTTGTTTCTGGACTGGTTTTTGTGTTTTTTCCCATATGGGGAAAGTCTAATTTTAAGGCTGGTCAATAAACTTTGATCACCCATTGTCACGTTACTGAATTTGAGGGAAGCAGCCAGATCACTGCTGCACCCATGGGTGGGGGTGTTGGCCCCAAAAATGGTATAAAAGGGGCCATGTGGGGTGTTGAATAGAAGCTCACTGTCTGCTAATCCTATGTACGCTAGTTATGTGACTGTATAATGTCTGTGTGTGGAGTTAGGAATCTGTAATCTGTGTAGATAGTGAATATTTCTCTGCATGTGGTTTAGCATTGGGCAGAGCCTGGCCTATGGACATGCTAATTAGCGAGGCCCTGTGGGACAATGGCACTCAATGGGCCAAGGACACACAGAATGAGGGCTGACACCTGAGGGCTGCCAGCAGGGAACACAGGGATAGGCCGCTGGCCAGGTGACCTGCTGCAGCCAAGAAGAGACCAGGAAGGAGGGATAAAGATGCCATGTGGTCGAGTCCATCTTGGTACTCAGCTCAGCCCTTCATCCCAGAGGCAGCAGTGCAGGGATCAAAGAGCCAGGAAGAACTGTGGACCCATCCTGATCCTAGGATGCGCAACAAGGACTTTTAAGCCAGCAGCTGTAACATCTCTGCTAGAGCCTGCATCGAGAACTGGGAGATTCGGTGCATGTAATGTACTATCCTTTAACAACCTTACTCTCATGCTTTTCTTTATTGTAATAATAAACCTTTAGTTGTTAGATGCTAAAGGATTGGCCCAGCATGATTTGTGGGTAAGGTCCAGAGGGTAAATTGACCAGGGATCTGTGGCTGGTTTCTTGGAACCGGACAGGACTTGTTCGGGGTAGGTGGGATTGGGTTCTAAGACCCCCAACTGGTATATGAGGCCCGGGGCCATCTGGGGCACGGATATTGCTGGGGTGTCGGAGGGGTTTTGCTCGGGAGGCTTCAGGCAGGCAGCTGAAGCGCTCTGTGGGACTGGTTTGTGGCCTGTTAGGAGAGGTCACCAGTCTGGGGGCTGTAAGGAGCCCCGGATTTGAGCAATTCGCCCTGAGCGGACGCCCTCAGCTGTGCCTAGACACGGCCCGGTCCGTCTCACCCATCTACAGGAAAAGACCCAAGCAAGGCTTCCCTTAGCAATGCTGGTGCCCAGTGCAGCCCAGCATCTGCACACACCTCCTGTGGAGGAGACACTTTGCAGGGAGGGCCTGGCCCCTCTCGCTGGAGGAGGGCTGCAGGGGTAGAATGGGAAGGTTGGAGTATCACCTGCAGCCTCAGGGGAGCAGGCAGGAGGCATTGGCAGTGGTGAGTGGCGTGAGCCTGCTGGCTGGAGGAGTCAGGAAGAGCAGTGGGTGAAGGAGAAGGGGTCACTCTTTTCAGGCTGGGAGTGTGGCTACTCGCAGCTCTTCTTGAGTCCTCCAGCCTGGTGAGTGGCAGCTGGGCACAGCCCATGGGGAGGGGAAGAGAGCGGCGGGTGGGGGTGGGGGTGGGAGACTAGCTACAGGAGCCAGCCTTAATAAGATGAGAGGCTGCTGCTGCAGTGCTGGGTTTACTAGTGCAAAGACCGAACTGGTGTTGCTTTTATGGTAACTGATGCTCTATCCCTGGATGTTGCTGAGATGCAGAATAGCAGAGGGGGAGCCGTGTTAGTCTGAATCTGCAAAAGCGGCGCGGAGTCCTGTGGCACCTTAGAGACTAACCGAAGTGCTGGAGCATCTGACGAAGTGGGTCTTTGCCCACGAAAGCTTATGCGCCAACACTTCGGATAGTCTCTATAAGGTGCCACAGGACTCCTGAGAGGCAGAAGCTTTTCTATTTACCATGAGGAGTCTCTGCTGATGTTAAGGCTCCGTCCAGCACTGTCATAGTATTTATCAATACTCAGGTTTCCATCCGCATCATGGGCAGAATTGAAGTTTGTAATCAAACGTGTTGGAATTCCCAAACATCTCAGGACTGAAACACAAAAATATACAGCAATGCTCCAGCAGTCCTATTGCAAATGTTTAAACATTTCTCAGCCACTCCAGACTGACCAGTTTGACTAGCTGCCACTTGAACACTGTTTCCTAGCCTAGAATGAGCCATTTGGTGTTTTGTAGGGTATTTCTGCACTGGAGCTAGAAGGTGTGAATGGCAGCTCGCAGCATACCCGTGCTCTGATCAAATGTGCCAAAAGACGTGTAGATGAGTTTGTAAAAAAGGCTCCAAAGGAGATCCTGCAGCTGATACAAAAATACTCAAAATAGTTAAATCCAAAGGAGACTGTAAAGGGATCTCTCAAAATTAGGTGACTGGGCAACAAAATGGCAGATGAAATTCAATGTTGATAGTTGCAAAGCAAGGTATATTGGGAACCATAATACAAACTGACGGGATCTAAATTAGCTATTATGACCCAACAAAGAGATTTTGGAGCTCTCTGAAAATGTCGGGGTGGTCAAAGAAGCCAGCACCTGTAGGAAGGGGATAAGCAATAAAACAGCAAATACAGTAAAGCTACTGTATGAATCAATGTTATGCTTGCACAGTTAAGACTGCATGCAGTTCTTGTTGCCCCATCTCCAAAAAGATAAATTAGAACCGGAAAAGAGAAGGACACAAACGTAAGGGCAGGGAACAGCTTCCATATGAGGAGAGATTGAGAAGACCGGGACTCTTCAGTTTAGAAGAGAGATGATGGGGAGAAATAGGATGGTCTATAAAATCCTGACTATGTGGAGACCAAATACAAAGAAGTCCTGTTTACCCCCCTTAACATAACACAAGCACTAGCTGTTGCCCGATGAAATTAATAGGCAGCGGGTTTAAAGCGAAGGAAAGGAAGTATTTCTTCACACAATACACAGTCAGCATTTGGAACTCATTCCCACGTGGGGTGTGAAGGCTAAAAGTGTAACAGAGTTCAGAACAGAATTAGGGCCATTTGGCACGATGGTCAGGGATGCAACTTCATGCTTAGTTTGGCATTCCTAAGCTTCTGACTGCCAGGTGCTGGGACTGGACACACACGATCGGATTTCTTAAAGATTGTCCTATTCTGTTCGTTCCCTTCGATGCATCAGACATTGGCTGCTGTCAGATGAGAGGACACTGGGCTAAATGGGCTATTGTTCTGACCCAATGTGGCTGTTCTTAGGCTCTTACCTGCCCATAGTACCATCCTCTAGCTTCAATATGGTTTGCATTTCCAATAAAGATCAGTCCATTTTCATCCAGAACGTATTCCTGTCGTGCATCTTCATTCGCTACGTAGACATCATCACCTGAAAGCTCAAAGTTAGATGTGCTGTTGCACCTATAATCGAGGACGCTGTAAGAGGATTCCTTTTATCTTATTGAGTCATCAGATGAACACGTTCAATTAATTTATGAATGAATGATTATACAGCAGAGATTTATCATCACTCCCTACAAAAAGGGTTAATATTTTACCCAGTACAGTGAGAGAGGTTGCAGCTCATTTATGTTCCAACTTTCTCTCGATCCTGGAGTTTCAATCTTGCTTGTTTACAATGTTTTCTTGCCCCTTATATTTTACAGTTGATTACATATTTGCATTATCCAGTCATATGTTAATGTCACATTTGTGATTATTTCCTGTAAACCTGCAAGATACGTGTTCCTTCCATACTGTTCCAGTCTTGGCAGCATGAAGCTCTTTTGAGAGTAATTTTCCATTCTTTCTCTTAGCCAAACTATGCAAAGCTTCATTTCTTTCTTTCTTTCTTTCTTTCTTTCTTTCTTTCTTTCTTTCTTTCTTTCTTTCTTTCTTTCTTTCTTTCTTTCTTTCTTTCTTTCTTTCTTTCTTTCTTTCTTTCTTTCTTTCTTTCTTTCTTTCTTTCTTTCTTTCTTTCTTTCTTTCTTTCTGTTTTGCTTATAGTTTATAACTTGCTATTCAAATATCATAACATATTTTGCTTAACAGGCACATTTCTTATTTTTTTTATATCACCTAGCAAGTATGTGGTTAAAAACTACCTTAGGCAGCTGTATAAATAGAGTAGAAATCTTAGATACAGTTCCAGTGCTTTCAGGAGGGCACATTCTAAATTAATTCAATAAGCTCAAAGCCACCTAAACCTTTTTTTATTCCCTTGATGTAACCCAGTATTTTGTGAGTTCTAGGCCTTTCTGGCAACAACATACGATAAATTTCAGCCGAAGTCAGGGTTGTTTTTTGGCTTTTCTGAGTTAGTGGATCTACTAATGCAAGGAATACATCTGATTGTTACATCTAGTCATCTGAATATGGGTTTACCGGCAAGCTTATGCCCTAATAAATCTATTAGTCTTCATGGTATCACAGGACTCCTTGTTTTTGGTGTAGACCAGGCCTGAATGTTCCCTCTGTTAATTTCACTTCACTGCTTCTTGGTTATACCCTTGCCTACCACTCTGAGGTCACTCTCCTTTGTTGTTTTTGCTTTTCATGGGTTTGTAGCCTCTTATGAGTTCCCCTCAGCTAAGTGGTACACATGTGTAGCCAGCTCTTGAGATTGGGTACTTTTTCTTAAAGCTTCTGGATACCTGTAATCATATGAAAATCTAAGCTTTCTGTTTTTTTTAAATAACTTCTTAGGCCTCATGGTTGCAAAGAAAAAGCTTTAAAATATGGCTCCCTAAGGGTACTAATTTTAGAATGCAAATATATATATATATTTAAATTGCTATTCTAAAGATCTCATGAGTAAAGAAATTTCATGGGTTTTGAGAGGAAGGAATTGACTTATGACTTTTGAATAGTTGAGGTTTGCCATATTGTATTTCTTAATCTTTCTTCACCCCTCCAAACCCTTGATTAGTTTTGTTAACTTTTCTGAACTCTTCATTTTTCAATTTATTGTATTGTGCTGGCCACAGTTAAATGCAACAGCATTCCAGCTTTAATTACACAAGAGCTACAAGCAAAGTGATTGTGACCTTTCTGTCCGGTGATGTGATGTCTTTACATGTGGGGAGAGGACCGAGAAGGGGTGTGAGTCTAGGCACATGTGTAGGGTTGGATTTTTATTTGTTTATTTTTCAGCAAAAGTGCAACAATTAATGGCTTATTTGTCCTCTATTAATATTTTCTGAACCAAAATTAGGGACACATTAGCCACACCCCGTGTCCCCAGTTAGTCACACCCCCTGCCACAAGAAGTCCCACCCCTGGAGGTAGTACTCCCAGGGTCAGGATGGACACATGACCTTAACCAAAAGAAGGCCGAGGGGGGACATGATTGCACTTTTTAAATATATTAGAGGGATGAATACCAGGGAGGGAGAAGAATTATTTAAGCTTAATACCAATGTGGACACAAGATCAAATGGATATAAGCTGGCTAGTAGGAAGTTTAGACTAGAGATTAGACAAAGGTTTCTAACCATTAGAGGAGTGAGGTTCTGGAACGGCCTTCCAAGGGAAGTAGTGGGGGCAAAAGATCTATCTGGTTTCAAGATTAAACTAGATGGGTTTATGAAGGGGATGGTTTGATGAGATAACATGATCTTGGTAACTAATTGACCATTCATTATCAGTGGGAAATAGGCCAATGGAGGGATGATAGGAGTTACTATAGAGAACTTTCTGGGTGTCTGGCTGGTGAGTCTTGCCCACATGCTCAGGGTTTAGCTGATCGTCATATTTGGGGTCGGGAAGGAATTTTCCTCCAGGGTAGATTGGCAGAGGCCCTGGAGGTTTTTCGCCTTCCTCTGTAGCATGGGGCACGGGTCACAGCTGGAGGATTCTCTGCATCTTGGGGTCTTCAAAGTATTTGAAGGCTTCAATATCTGAGATCTAGGTGAGAGGATTATTCTAGGAGGGGTGGGTGAGATTCTATGGCCTGCACTGTGCGGGGGGGGTCAGACTAGATGATCATAATGGTCCCTTCTGACCTTAAAGTCTATGAGTCTAAGTAAAGGGTGTTGTGTGACCCTTCTAAGAACGCCTCCCACCGTCCTACCAATAGGGAGGAGTTTGGCCCCCACAGAACACCCCTCATGAATTTTGTCTTGTGTGCCAGTATTGCATCCATGTGCACTTGTTCTGCTGTGTGCCACTGTGGCACTCACATTAATAAATATCTTCCAAACCTCTCCCCTTTCCCTCTGCTGCCAGAGTGGTCCCCTGGCAACTCCCCTCCCCTCACTGCATCTGCTCCCCTGGTGCGTGCTGCCCCCCACCCTCACCCTCCTCTGCTGTCCTGACTCCTGCTCTTCTCACTCCCCTCAGCCCTCATGGCACCTGCCCCACTCCCCTGCACCAGCCCTTCTCTAGCCATACTCTGATCATGTGTAGCTACCCCTCCCCATCCCCTCTCCTAACACCTACCTCTATTCACCTGCCCTGCTTCTCTCCTCTGTCCTTGGGTGCCTGTCCCTCCCCTCCACATGTCTGCCCCTCTGCTTCACCCTCAGAATCCCCTGGCACCTGCACCTTCCCTTAGCCCTGCACCCTCCTGGTGCCTCCCTCTTCCCTCACTGTCCCTGCCTTCCTTACCCTCCTGGTGCCTCCCCCTTCCCTCACTGCCCCTGCCTTCCTTACCCTCCTGGTGCCTCCCCCTTCCCTCACTGTCCCCTGCCTTCCTTACCCTCCTGGTGCCTCCCCCTTCCCTCACTGCCCCTGCCTTCCTTACCCTCCTGGTGCCTCCCCCTTCCCTCACTGTCCCTGCCTTCCTTACCCTCCTGGTGCCTCCCCCTTCCCTCACTGTCCCTGCCTTCCTTACCCTCCTGGTGCCTCCCCTTTCCCTCACTGTCCCTGTCTTCCTTACCCTCCTGGTGCCTCCCCCTTCCCTCACTGTCCCTGTCTTCCTTACCCTCCTGGTGCCTCCCCTTTCCCTCACTGCCCCTGCCTTCCTTACCCTCCTGGTGCCTCCCCCTTCCCTCACTGTCCCCTGCCTTCCTTACCCTCCTGGTGCCTCCCCCTTCCCTCACTGCCCCTGCCTTCCTTACCCTCCTGGTGCCTCCCCCTTCCCTCACTGTCCCTGCCTTCCTTACCCTCCTGGTGCCTCCCCCTTCCCTCACTGTCCCTGCCTTCCTTACCCTCCTGGTGCCTCCCCCTTCCCTCACTGTCCCTGCCTTCCTTACCCTCCTGGTGCCTCCCCCTTCCCTCACTGCCCCTGCCTTCCTTACCCTCCTGGTGCCTCCCCCTTCCCTCACTGTCCCTGCCTTCCTTACCCTCCTGGTGCCTCCCCTTTCCCTCACTGCCCCTGCCTTCCTTACCCTCCTGGTGCCTCCCCCTTCCCTCACTGCCCCTGCCTTCCTTACCCTCCTGGTGCCTCCCCCTTCCCTCACTGCCCCTGCCTTCCTTACCCTCCTGGTGCCTCCCCTTTCCCTCACTGTCCCTGCCTTCCTTACCCTCCTGGTGCCTCCCCCTTCCCTCACTGTCCCTGCCTTCCTTACCCTCCTGGTGCCTCCCCCTTCCCTCACTGCCCCTGCCTTCCTTACCCTCCTGGTGCCTCCCCTTTCCCTCACTGCCCCTGCCTTCCTTACCCTCCTGGTGCCTCCCCTTTCCCTCACTGCCCCTGCCTTCCTTACCCTCCTGGTGCCTCCCCCTTCCCTCACTGCCCCTGCCTTCCTTACCCTCCTGGTGCCTCCCCCTTCCCTCACTGCCCCTGCCTTCCTTACCCTCCTGGTGCCTCCCCCTTCCCTCACTGTCCCTGCCTTCCTTACCCTCCTGGTGCCTCCCCTTTCCCTCACTGCCCCTGCCTTCCTTACCCTCCTGGTGCCTCCCCCTTCCCTCACTGTCCCTGCCTTCCTTACCCTCCTGGTGCCTCCCCTTTCCCTCACAGCCCCTGCCTTCCTTACCCTCCTGGTGCCTCCCCCTTCCCTCACTGTCCCTGCCTTCCTTACCCTCCTGGTGCCTCCCCTTTCCCTCACTGCCCCTGCCTTCCTTACCCTCCTGGTGCCTCCCCCCTTCCCTCACTGTCCCTGCCTTCCTTACCCTCCTGGTGCCTCCCCTTTCCCTCACTGTCCCTGCCTTCCTTACCCTCCTGGTGCCTCCCCCTTCCCTCACTGTCCCTGCCTTCCTTACCCTCCTGGTGCCTCCCCCTTCCCTCACTGTCCCTGCCTTCCTTACCCTCCTGGTGCCTCCCCTTTCCCTCACTGCCCCTGCCTTCCTTACCCTCCTGGTGCCTCCCCCCTTCCCTCACTGTCCCTGTCTTCCTTACCCTCCTGGTGCCTCCCCCTTCCCTCACTGTCCCTGCCTTCCTTACCCTCCTGGTGCCTCCCCCTTCCCTCACTGCCCCTGCCTTCCTTACCCTCCTGGTGCCTCCCCCTTCCCTCACTGTCCCTGCCTTCCTTACCCTCCTGGTGCCTCCCCCTTCCCTCACTGCCCCTGCCTTCCTTACCCTCCTGGTGCCTCCCCCTTCCCTCACTGTCCCTGCCTTCCTTACCCTCCTGGTGCCTCCCCCTTCCCTCACTGCCCCTGCCTTCCTTACCCTCCTGGTGCCTCCCCCTTCCCTCACTGTCCCTGCCTTCCTTACCCTCCTGGTGCCTCCCCCTTCCCTCACTGCCCCTGCCTTCCTTACCCTCCTGGTGCCTCCCCCTTCCCTCACTGTCCCTGCCTTCCTTACCCTCCTGGTGCCTCCCCCTTCTCTCACTGCCCCTGCCTTCCTTACCCTCCTGGTGCCTCCCCTTTCCCTCACTGTCCCTGCCTTCCTTACCCTCCTGGTGCCTCCCCCTTCCCTCACTGCCCCTGCCTTCCTTACCCTCCTGGTGCCTCCCCCTTCCCTCACTGTCCCTGCCTTCCTTACCCTCCTGGTGCCTCCCCTTTCCCTCACTGTCCCTGCCTTCCTTACCCTCCTGGTGCCTCCCCTTTCCCTCACTGTCCCTGTCTTCCTTACCCTCCTGGTGCCTCCCCCTTCCCCCACTGTCCCTGCCTTCCTTACCCTCCTGGTGCCTCCCCCTTCCCCCACTGTCCCTGCCTTCCTTACCCTCCTGGTGCCTCCCCCTTCCCTCACTGTCCCTGCCTTCCTTACCCTCCTGGTGCCTCCCCCTTCCCTCACTGTCCCTGCCTTCCTTACCCTCCTGGTGCCTCCCCTTTCCCTCACTGTCCCTGCCTTCCTTACCCTCCTGGTGCCTCCCCCTTCCCTCACTGCCCCTGCCTTCCTTACCCTCTTGGTGCCTCCCCCCTTCCCTCACTGTCCCCTGCCTTCCTTACCCTCCTGGTGCCTCCCCCTTCCCTCACTGCCCCTGTCTTCCTTACCCTCCTGGTGCCTCCCCCTTCCCTCACTGTCCCTGCCTTCCTTACCCTCCTGGTGCCTCCCCCTTCCCTCACTGACCCTGCCTTCCTTACCCTCCTGGTGCCTCCCCCTTCCCTCACTGACCCTGCCTTCCTTACCCTCCTGGTGTCTCCCCCTTCCCTCACTGTCCCTGCCTTCCTTACCCTCCTGGTGCCTCCCCCCTTCCCTCACTGTCCCTGCCTTCCTTACCCTCCTGGTGCCTCCCCCTTCCCTCACTGTCCCTGCCTTCCTTACCCTCCTGGTGCCTCCCCCCTTCCCTCACTGTCCCTGCCTTCCTTACCCTCCTGGTGCCTCCCCTTTCCCTCACTGTCCCTGTCTTCCTTACCCTCCTGGTGCCTCCCCCCTTCCCTCACTGTCCCTGCCTTCCTTACCCTCCTGGTGCCTCCCCCTTCCCTCACTGCCCCTGCCTTCCTTACCCTCCTGGTGCCTCCCCCTTCTCTCACTGCCCCTGCCTTCCTTACCCTCCTGGTGCCTCCCCCTTCTCTCACTGCCCCTGCCTTCCTTACCCTCCTGGTGCCTCCCCCTTCCCTCACTGCCCCTGCCTTCCTTACCCTCCTGGTGCCTCCCCCTTCCCTCACTGTCCCTGCCTTCCTTACCCTCCTGGTGCCTCCCCCTTCCCTCACTGTCCCTGCCTTCCTTACCCTCCTGGTGCCTCCCCTTTCCCTCACTGTCCCTGTCTTCCTTACCCTCCTGGTGCCTCCCCCTTCCCTCACTGCCCCTGCCTTCCTTACCCTCCTGGTGCCTCCCCCTTCCCTCACTGTCCCTGTCTTCCTTACCCTCCTGGTGCCTCCCCCTTCCCTCACTGCCCCTGCCTTCCTTACCCTCCTGGTGCCTCCCCCCTTCCCTCACTGCCCCCTGCCCCCTTTCCCTCTTTCTCCCTCATGCCCACCCTCTGTCCCAGTTCTCCTCATGTCCCTCTGTGCCGTCATGCATGACTTGCTCTATCCCCTGCCATCCTCATGCCCACCCCTCCTTTCAACCCCTCTTCCCCCAGCACCCATTGTCCCTCCCTTCTTCCAGCATCACGCTAACCTCTCCCTTCTCTCACCCCAACTGACACCTTCCCTCCCTTCCCCCACCTGCTCTTTTCCTTATTGTGTCCTCTTGGCCTCCTGGCATTTGTCTCTCCACCACCCTGCCCCTTTCTTCTCCTGCCCTGACCCCTCCCCTCAGTACAAGCCCCTTCCTCTCTTCACCTTGCCCCTTCCCTCCCCTTGTGCCTTCCAGTTTGCAGAGCTGGAGCCTGTGGTCTGGCCTCAGAAGCTCCTGCAGCCCCAGCCCTAGCTGCTCCCAGGTGGGACTGCTTGCTGGGCCTGGAGCCAGAGCTACCCATGGTGCTATTTTTAGTGCCACAGTCCCGTCCCCGTGGGTGGCCTTGGCTCCAGCTGGAATCAAGAGACAGCCAAATGAAATGTGTTCCAGTGAGGCTACCTCAGCTGGAACGCACTTCGCACAGCTGCCGCTGGGAGCCGGGGCTGCCGCTGGGAGCCTGCACTGTGACACTAAAAATTGCTCCACAAATGGCCCCCGCTCCAGTCGCAGCACCTGCCAAGCTGAGCATGCCTCGCCCCACAGTGCCCCAGTCGGGCTCTGCATGGCTCCTGCTGGCACTCCAAGGCAGCCCGGAGGAGAAAGAGGCAGGGCTGCTGGACCAGGACTCCGTGCGGCAGTCCTGTGGAGGGACGGGATAGATAGAGGAAGGGGCTGTGTGCCACCAGAAGCTGGCTCAGCTGCCTTATGCGCCCTGCTGGGGGGAGGGAGAGGAGGCTGCTGCACCATGCTGGTGTCCCTATCAGGTAGTAAAATGTCTGGTGGGGCTTTCCGGGACATTTCACTACTTCATGTGGCACTGGTACAGAGCATTCAAATTCAGGACAGTCCCGGAGAAAACAGGATGTATGGTCAGTGTACTTACTGTCCCCTCACCCCATCTGCTCCCCTGGTGCCTACTGCCCCCCACCCTCACCCTCCTCTGCTGTCCTGTCTCCTGTTGTACTCACTCCCCTCAGCCCTCGTGGGACCTGCCCCACTCCCCTGCACCAGCCCTTCTCTAGCCATACTCTGATCATGTGTAGCTACCCATCCCCTCTCCTAACACCTCCCTCTACCCACCTGCCCTGTCTCTCCCCTCTTGTTGCCCATCTCTCCCCTTCATGTGTCTGCCCTTCTGCTTCATCCCCACAATCCCCTGGCACCTGCACCTTCCCTTAGCCCTGCACCCTCCTGGTGCCTCCCTCTTCCCTCACTGTCCCTGCCTTCCTTGTCCTCTTTCTCCCTGGTGCCCACCCCCTCACCACCCTCTGCCCCAGTTCTCCTCTCACCCCTCTGAGACTTGCTCTATCCCCTGCCATCCTCATGTCCACCCCTCCTTTCAACTCCTCTTCTGGCATCCACTCTTCCTCTCTCCTCTTCTTCCCTCTCGCTCCCATTGTGCCCCCCTTCTCCCACCTCCACTGGTACCTTCCCTGCCCTCTTCCCTCCTGCTCTTTTCCTCTTGTCTCCTGTTTGTCCCTTGGCATTTGTCTCTCCATCACCCTGCCCCTTTTTTCTCCTTCCCTGTGCCCCCTCCCCTCAGCACAAGCCCCTTCCTCTCCTCACCTCCCTTCCCCTTAGTTCTCCCTCTGCCCCTTCTCTCACCTTCTGCCTTCCAGTTAGCAGGGGCTGGAGCCCATGGTCCAACTCCAGAAGTCCCTGCAGCCCCGGCCCCAGCTGCTCCCAGAGTGGGACCATGTGCTGGGACTGGAGCGGAGGCCATGGTGCTATTTTTAGTGCCACAGTCCGGGTCCTCGTGGGCGGCTCCAGCTGGAGTCAAGAGGCAGCCTCACGAGGCCCATCCCGGTGAGGCTGTCCTGACTAGAATGCACCTCATGCAGCTGCCACTTGGCTCCAACTGGAGTCAGGCTGCCAGTGAGGACCCAGACTGTGGCACTAAAAATAGTTCAACAGGGCCTCCGCTCCAGTCCTGGCACCTGCTGAGCCCAAGCACGTCCCGCCCCTCAGCGCCTGAGCTGGGCTCCACATGGCTCTGGCCGGGGCTTCAGGGTGTCCTGAAGGAGAAGGAGGTGGGGCTGCTGGACCAGGACTCCATGCAGCAGAGGCAGCCAGGTGGTGGGAGGGAGGAGGAGGAGAGAGGAAGGGGCTGAGAGCCACCAGAAGCTGGCATGGCTGCCCTACACGCCCTGCTGGGGGGCAGAGGGAGGAGGCTGCTGCGCCATGCTAGTGTCCCCATCAAGTAGTGAAGTGTCCGGTGGGGCTTTCCAGGACATTTCACTACTTGGTGGGGCACTGGGACAGAACATTTAAATTTGGGACAGTCTTGGAAAAATCAGGGTATATGGTCAGTGTAATTCTAGTACAGCGTCCTCTATTGGTATCCAAAATACTGAAGCTGCCTAATTGTAGTATGAGGGCCTGCAGGCTGTGATGCTTGGGGCTCCCTCTCTTCAGGGGGGTGAGCCAGTGCTGGTGCTCCAGCCACTGAGTGGTGGAGTGCAAGGCTTGCTGCCTCCTTCCCCACATTGTGGCACCAGTTTTGCTCTGCTGTGTGGGAAGGAGGAGCGCCTCTAAGCCTCATGGGCTGGATCCACGTTAGCCACAGGTTGCATCCGGCCCGTGGGTGCTGCCTGGCAAGCAAAGGATGAACAGCAGCACAGGGAAGCTCTAACTCTATGCAGTATCTATAGTCACTTTTAGTTGTAGGAATTGCAGCCAGTGGGAGCATGGGGTGGGGGTCAGTTGCCTGCAAATGCATGGCTATATGGAGCCACTTGCACCCTCTCCTCCCCGATCTGTGCTAGGTATTGTCCCATCTGCTACCCCTTCCTCCTGCCCAGAACATTCGCCCTTTGCCCCATCACTCATCCCCACCCCTCCAACAAAATCTACTCCCCACCCTCCGGCGACCTAGATGGACCTCGCGCCAGCCTCAGGGTATATCACATCCACTGACTTCCCCATGTCCCCAGAGCCAGTTACTACATCATAGAAGCTAATCAGATTGGTCAGGCACGACTTGCCCTTGGTGAATCCCTGCTGACTATTCCTGATCACTTTCCTCTCTGCCAAGTGCTTCAAAATGGATTCCTTGAGGATCCCCTCAGATCTTACATATTTTCCCATCATTACTGCTTCCCACCCCCACTGAAAATATTCCAAATATAAACCAACGCTCCCCATCCTTTTGCAGTCTAGTATGGTTAAATGTCTATAACATTTCATGTCTAATATTTTGCTGCCCTAAATGACTGTTGGAGAGCTGCCTTCCAAATATTGATTTTTGTAATGTGTGAAATATAAAGACCCTCTCTCCACTCATTAGACACTTCCTTAGCATGACTTAAATCCTTCTCTTCACTATGACTAAGCAGCAATTCCTTCTCCCTTGCGCCTCAGCAAACCACGGAAATTGTTTGGCGACACAGCGTGTGCATCCTAAGTATTATTCTTTAATTATTATTATGGCACCTTGCAAAGTATTCTGGGCTAATTAATAGTTTTTTTATCCTGACTCATTCACTGGGATGGCCTCGAACGCAGATGCCTAATTACTGATGTGGTGGCCACTGCTCTGTAATTAGAGGAGGAAGCTGTTGCTAATTCTGCAGTCATTTGTCTTGATCCTCTCCCTTGGCTTGGGTCGGTAAGAATAATTCCCTTAAAATAAGGAGCCTAACTCAAGCCTTGAAATGTACAGCTCTCTCATCGCTTATTTGCCAAGACCTGAGGTCAGTGCGTGGTGTTTCCTCAGCAAGGCGAGTCTACAGAGGTGAAAAAGCAGAGCTGTGTTCTCCCCAGATCCCTGTGATGGATGTGGGGAAGCACAGGACCCCCATGTCACTCACTCTCCAGGGCGTGGGGGTCCTGGCTGGCCAGCCTTCACCTTGCAGCTCCCTCTGTGAAGGATTTAGGAAGTGCTGGAATCCAGGTATTAACGGAAATCAGAGAGCCTCTAACTCAGCCTAGGCAGCTACAAGCATTTTTTCCATAGATTTTCGCAGCTCTCTTGGCTGTGGAAATCCAGTGTTCTGGGTCCCCTAGAAACATCCTCCTGGGCCTCCTGCCACAGCTATTGACTATTTCACTGGCACGGCTACAACTTGACAGTCAGAGGTTGGATACTTTTTATAGTCAAACCAAATCTTTAAAATAAAAATGAGCTGAGTTTGCTTCCTATAGTAAACTTAAAAGAGCCGGGTTGAGGGGGAAGCTCATTGAGCATGCCGTGAAAGCAAGACAATAGAATTAATACCTTTAGGAGCAAATATCTCAGTTCCTACCTGGACACCAAGGGTTAAAGAGCAGTATAAAGTGCCCCAGGAACCTGGAGGAGACCTTGTTGCCCGAGATGATCTTCAGAGTCAGTTTGTAGCGTCCAATTACTGCATTGGCTGGGCTGCATATTGCAATGTTCATGTAGTCAGGCTCGCTGGGTTCCTGAACCGCACTCCAGCCACTGGCCTTCACCTCGGAGAGGTTAAAGACAGCCTTAGTGTGATGGGCCTCTGAAGGGGATGGCCCTGCCAGAGAGAAGAGGGGACAGCAGCGCTTACCAAGGATGGATACTTACCACTGGGTCACACACAGAGAGGGGGTGCGGGCACAGATCTCTCATGCACAGCAAGAGACACAGGATTACACAAACGTGATACGAGTATCTGTGAGCAGGATGAGGGGGGGCTGACATGGGGAAAGCTGAATCCTCCGTCAGGGGGTTAGCAGAGGAGTTACCTGTTTCTGTGACAAATGCTATTTTCTCCCCCCTCTGCCTTGGCCTGTTGAACCACAAGGCCATCACGAAGGTCTGTCCTCTCCTCATGACCGGCTCTTTGTGGGCATATCTGTCAGTGCAGTGAGAGCTAGTGTTGATGTTCCGTTGCCAGCTGATGTGTGTTGGCGTTAGGTCTGTAAATAAGAGAGAAGAGGTGGGAAAGGGCCAGTATATTTAATTCCCAGAGGCAGAAGTCAGTCACTGGCAGGAGGGACCTCCCTGAGGCTGGAAAAGTCACAGAAGCAGGGATTTTGCTACCAGAGGAAGATTGGGTTGAAGGGAAGATTGCCTGGTGCCGTACCTAAGCCTAGTGGTCAACAATGGCTTGCAGAGCTGCTTGTGCTGCGTTTTCTTATGTTAATCTCACACCCCATGTCATATAATGAAGTCATTAAAAGAAAAATACTGCTACATCATTATCATCCTTAAATGTAAACCACTTTACAGGTGGCATTTCAGAATAGAGAGCTGAATGAACACTAGTCCCTGAAGTTCTAGGAACGGGGAATACTGCCTTTTGGCGACAAAACAGTAGGGGCATTCAAGTTGCAATGTGGCTTTTGCTGGGGAAAACTCCCAGTTTCAGCAACAAAAATTTTCCATCCCTATAAGAGACTTTTGTCTTTTCTTCTCCCTTTATTGTCATCAAAGAGCCAGTGTAGACTTTGCTGTTTGTTTTGTTGACAGGGCTGGCTTCTGCCAGTATCCCATAATGACTGACCTGATTGCTTTGATCAGTGTCTTGATTCCTGCTGCCCTGAAGGCCTGGGACCCTCCCCTTTCAAAGCTCCGGGAACTGTCTGACAGCTGAGTGAGCTGCTCCATGTGGGAAACAAACAAAGAGCAAATCATTGGAGTGCTCTTGTTCTGCCCTGCAAGGAGCACAGCAGCAGGCAGACTGCTGCAGGGGGATGGATACAGGCACCAAGCTGCTCTGACGTTCCTCAGCACGGAGAGCTCACAAAGCTACTCCTGATGCCGCTCCTGGCAGCTGAAGAGGGAGAACTCAGAGGGGATCCCAGGATGGGCAGGGAGCGGCTTTGCCTTCCCACAATGCTGCCCTGTGGGATACTTAGCCACAGTGCACTGCTCACTCAGTCGATGATGATGCCTGCAGTGTTCACGTGATCTACGGACAGGGAACACGTGTGAACACCCTCTGGTGATTTTTGTTTTCTCGACTTTTCGGTGTTGGCATAAATGTCAACAAAACTTGGTAGTGTAGCTGTGGCTGAAGGAAGGTTTCAAAACTTCTCAAGATAATTAAATCCAAAGCAGATTGTAAAGCGCTTCAAAAGGATCTCGTAAAACCAGGTGACTGGGCAGCAAAAATGCAAATGAATTTTCACCTTGATAAATGCAAAGTAAGGTGCATTGGAAATCATCATCACACCTATACATACAAAATGATGGGGAAATTAGCTGTTCCGACTTGAGAGAAATCTTGGAGTCACTGTGGGTAGTTCTCTGCAAACATCCACTCAATGTACAACAGCAGTCAAAAAAACAAACAGAATGTTAGCAATCATTAAGAAAGAGAGAGAGAATAAGACAGAGAATATCTTATTGCCACTATATAAATCCATTGTATGCCCACATCTTAAATACTGCATGCAGGTGTGGTTCTGTCATCTCAAAAAACGATATCTTGGTATTGGAAAAAGTTCAGGAAAGGGCAACAAAAATGATTAGGGATTGGAATGGCTGCCATATAAGGAGGAATTAATAAAACTGGGACTTTTAGCTTTGAAAAGAGGAGACTAAGGGGGATATGTTAGAGGTCTATAAAATCATGAGTGGTAGAGAGAAAGTAAATAAGGAAAAGTTAATTACTTGTTCCGATAATACAAGAACTAGGGTCATCAAATAAAATTCATAGGTAGCAGGTTAAAAACAAACAAAAGGAAATATTTCTTCACACAATGCACACTCAACATGTGGAACTCCTCGCCAGAGGATGTTGTGAAGACCAGGATTTTAATAGGATTAAAAAAAGAACTAGATAAATTCTACTCAATGGCTATTAGCCAGGCTGGATAGGAATGGTGTCCCTAGCCTATGTTTGTCAGAAGCTGGGAATGGGTGACAGGGGAGGGCTCATTTGATAGTTACCTGCTCTGTTCATTCCATTTGGGGTGCCTGTGATTGGCCACTGTCAGAAGACACGATCCTGGGTTCGATGGATGTTTGGTATGACCCAGGATGTTATAAGAGGTACACAGGTTTAACAAGGAGTAGTGGGATTAGATAAAGAAGCTAAATATAGAATATAATTTAGGCTGAATAGCTGGAAAAACTTAACAGTTAGGCGCCAGAAGAGTCTACTGAGGGAAAAAGTTTTAAAAACTAGGTTGAGCACATTTCTTTTTTCTCTCTAATTAGAAGATGAAGACCTCTTCTTAGGGTCCAATTCACTGTTGTCCTACACCTTGATTGGTCATTTACACTAGTTCAAAGTAGGTGTAAAATGCCAGTGTTCCAATTTGTAGTATATTAATGACTATGAAATAGTATGAATGATTCCATGGGTTGGAGGGCAGCAGTTGAAACCTTAGTTTCTACAGTCTGCATGATGGACACACACAAGTCTACCCTAGGACAGCTGGCACTGAACAGAGCTCTTGGCACCAATGTTCCTTCTAATTTTTTTCATCCATGTGTAAAATAAATGTTATGTACACCAAGGCATGTGCAGAGGTGCACCACTAGTAACAACACATGCTGGCAGCGGTGGAGGCTGTCAGAATTCTGCTAAATCAGCTGGGCGGCATTTGAATCACTCTTGGCTGGCTGCCCGAGCGCTCAGCTTCCAAGGAGCATTGCCGGGCGTCACTGTAAACTCCTGTGAAGAAGAATTGGGTCTTGCATAAGACCTTGTGCAGGCCTTTTGCACAATTTCATCCTTTAAGAACATTTCCTAACACTGTAGATTTGAACCATCTATTTTGCAAATATGGCTGACAGTAATAACAAACCATTTAAAAATGCAGCCCAGTTGTAAAGTACAGTGCAAAACGCCCTCTGAAAGAAGCCATCTAGGCAGACACTTCCAGGAAACGTCTCTTAAGAAAACAGTCTAAAGGAAGTCATTAAGAGCCCGAAGAGCACTCAGATTTCGCAATGAACTCACCTGCCATTCTCTCTGTGTGTGAGCTGTATATATCTTCTACTTTAGTTCCTCAAGGAAATCTCATCCACACTAATAACAATTATCAGAGTGTGCGTCTGTCATCTAAAATCCAGCGACTGGTGAGGTGCTTGGCAGTTGTAACTGATGCTGGTAAACTTATAAAAAACAAATAGACGCTTTCTATAATTTATGTCAGTGTAATGCCAATTTTCCTGCTTAGCGTGGGGTGTAACTGTGGGAAGAGAATGCTGGGCATGCCCTGATTAAATTACATTGCGGGATGAGGAAATCGTGATGAGGGAAGGGGGGAATATGAGCCCTGTGGAAGGAAGGAGCGTTCTGTCTTTGGTTTGGCAGCAAAGTATATGATACATATATTGTTTGCAAAAAGCTGGTTTTGTACAATGCTGAATGTCCACCTGGAACAAGTTTATAACTGCTCTGTCTGCTGTATCTGCTTTGGGAATAACTACAAGTTGTCACTCCAATTTTCTATCATATAGATTTGGCTAGCACCCATCACTACAATATGCAATCACTTCTAAATGCAGGAAATAAAGTATTATTTGTGGGGAAATAGCTCCTGTCAGCTCCAGCAGCCTTTTCTTAGCTCTTCTTAAAGACCTAACAAGAAAGCTGTCTGCTTTTTCAGTTTCAAAGATTAAAAGCGAGGAGGAAACAGGACAAATCACAGGAATTATTTTTCACACTAAGTTGATAACTAAATTACTTCTTAGATGATTTCCCAGAATTGTTTTTAGAAATCTCCTTGTTTAAATAGAATCATGTTTGAAAATCTCCTGTAGTGGAAACTGCTAACTATGTTTTTCTCAGTTGGAGCCCTAACCTGATGATGTAGATTAGAATTCATAAAAATGGATCAAATTTGACTGTGGAGGAAATCAGGAGGCTTCAAAAGTTGAGGGCAGCTTGTTTATTTCAGTTCTTTAATCCTTAGATTAATAAACATTCATATTCCTAGAAGCTTCAATATCTGTTTGAACCTTTCTATTTTATCCTCCAAAAATGATCGTTTCAGCATTCAATGTAGCCCTCTGGACTTGGTTCAAGAAGAGGGACATTGCCTACTTTCCACATACATAACCCTCCCAATAGTCCCAATGCTTCCTTATCTCTGCTGAGATTTGGATTTCAGAGAGTCCTCCTTTTGTTGTAACTGGTTGGAGTTTAGGCTGTTCGGACTCTCAAAACTCCCACTGGGAACTCCCTTGAGCTCCTTTGATTGCTGCTCATGGAGTTCAATCAATTTTCTCCTCCCCTTCTGAGATTCACCCTTCTTTATATCCATAAGGGCCGCAGGGTCACTTAACTTGGACCCAAGACACAGTCTAAAAATAGACATCGACCAGTTCTAATGCTCAGGTACTCCGTACTCAAAAGTGCAACATCTTAACCAGTTTTCCTATTATCTCTGGAATATGACTCTCATGTTTTAAGCCTTGTGTGTATTACTTACAGCATTCATTAAATCACATAACATTTTTCTGCATCAGCTCCATCTACCTCATTGGCAATTGTAGGCCCCCAACTGTGGTGTTCACCAAGACACTATAAATCTCTTAAACAAAAACGACCCCAATCATAAAAAGACAATGACCATCCTACTCCTTCATTCACTCACCACTCTTAAGCATTGGCAGTGGTTTCTGGAATCTCTCTGGAAAACGTCGGTCTTCCAACTAACAGTGTTCATTAAGTTACAGACATTATGTCTCCCTCAGCTCCACCCTCTCATTATGAACAATGGTTCCGGGTATGTTGTACCTGGTTTCCGTCAGTTGTGACACTCCGAAGATGCTGTTTTGTGCACCTTCTCTTCTCCTTGTTTCATAACTCAGAGAATCACCACAACGCTTTACTGCTGCCGTTGTAAATTCCTTGCAATCCATTTCCTCTCCCTTTGTGTGTCTCTCTCTCTCCACATTCTAGTAATGAGAATCATAAAGTTTCAATCTTTGTTTATTTCGGTACTCTTGGCATTTCGGTAAGGACATTCAAGTATGTTAACATTTGTAAAACAGCAGACTAAAAAGAAAACAACCCCACCTCTGCCTTACTTCGTATTTTGGAAGTACATTTGGTACAAGCCTGAGCAATTTGTAAGTTATATTGACAGATGTGCTAGTGTTGACCTTGTGTTTTTTCACCTCTCTGAACCAGTGGGGCCAACAGCCTGGCCAGGCCTCTGGGCAAGGCAGGGCCCTGCTTCAGGTTCAGAAGAGGTGGAGCCCCAGGTGGATGAGGTGGTGCTGGGGTAGCCAGCCCTCAGTGCCATCTGGACCGCAGCACACTCCCCGCCTTAGAGCCACCCAGAGCATGCAGCGTGGTGCTTCGGTAGCGATTGAAAGGGCCCGGGCCTTTGGCCACCACCCGGGAGCTCTGGGCCCTTTTGTATAGCCAGGCACCAGGGCAGATGTCTCCTTTTGGCGGTCCCGCCCCCGCCTCTCTCCTATTGGTGGCCCCCTGCCCCTGCCCCTCTCCTGTTTGTGGGCCTGCCCATGACAATGTAAGTCAGTGGTTTTCAAACTATGGATCGCAACCGAGCACTGGGTGGTGGAATGTCGGGCGCTGGGGCTCGTTGCTCTAGGGGGATCAGGTGACCAATGGGAGGGGCTAAGATAGCTACTTGCCTGTCCAGCACCACAGACTGCGCAGCAGCCCCAGCGCCTCGGTGTGTGTGTGCGTGGGGTGTGTGTGTGGCATCAACACTTTTCTTCAACTGGGTCATGAGAAAAAAGCTTGAAAACCGCTGGCTTACACTGTCCTGAAAGAACCTGGGAAGAGGGAGGCAGTATTCAGAGAAACCCGTAAGTGCCAGCTGGGGAGGAGGGGGTGGTACTGGAGCCCCTGACTGTGCTTATTTAGGAAGGAGCGCTGGAGAATCCCGAAGTGGTGAGACTCCCGTGTACAGAGCTGACTCTACGGATCAGTTTGGCTGTGTCTATACTAGCACCGTTGTTATAACTTACACCAGTGATTCCAAACTTCTTGTCTCAAGACCCAGCTGATGCCGTGACCCAGCGTGATTTGAATGTGGGCTCTGAGGCTGGGCTGAGGGTGAGAGCTTTGAGGCATAAGAGGGGGCTCTGGCGTTAGGGGAGAGTCAGGATGGGGACAGGAGGGGCTTGCTTTGAACAGCTCCCAGTCAGCAGTGCAGTGGGGGGGGGGACAAGGCAGCTTTCTGCCTCTCCCGGCCCCACAGACCATGCTGCAGCCAGCAGCAGGTTCCCAGCCAATGGGAGTGCAGAACTAGTGCTCAGGGAGGGGCAGTGCATGGAGCCCTGTGCACTCTCCCCTTCCAGCGCCATCACCAGTTTTGGGTCGTGATTCATAGTATGAAAACTACTGGTCTCATCAACCTAGATATTTGCCACTCTCCATGGTCGTGTTACAGAGCTCTTGGGTCAGGATTCCTCACCAGGGCAGAAAATCTATTGTAGTCACAGCTTCCCGTGATACTTTGTACAGCTTTCATGTCTTGGAGCCTAGGTTCTGAAACCAGTTCAGAATAATCAGTGAATCCTCGCAATGATCCAGGGAGTGAGGGAATGCATCTAATATTTACAGACTAGAGAAACGGACTCACAGGGGGCTCAGTGACTTGCCTGGAGTTACACAGTGAATCTGTGGCAAAACTGGGAATAAGGCAGAGGCCACCTGACTTCCAGCCTCATCCTTTTGATAATAAAATATCCAATTCCTAATAAGGATGGAAGCCTCTATTAAGGCCTTCTGCATTGACAGTTCTTCACAGTTGCCATTGTGTCTGTCTTCTCCCCTGTAGTTATGACACACGTGAACTTATCCTGAGAGGTCCTGGTCATGATGTCTTTCAATTTGTCTGTTTGGCCTTGATTTTTTTAATTAATCTCTTAATTTGTTGACAGTGCTAAGTGTCCACTCTTTGGCTTCTCAGATTGCCTTGGAACTCCCATTACAGGTCGTAAAGGGCATGATTCTTCACCTGCATATGCAAGTAAACTTATTCATTTTTGGGTTGCACTGATGTGAGAGATGAGTCAGGCGTGGAGCCTTGACAGCTGCTTGAGATGCACCCACTTATTACTGCCATGGGTCACTAAGGCTTGGTACCCAGAGCTAAACAGGCCCCCAGTAGGCCCAGGTCAGCTGACTTGAGCGCTGGCTCGAGGACTGAACAATCATGGTGTAGAGACTTGGGCCAAGCTCTAGGCCCCTGCTTGGGCTCCAGCCTGAGCCCAGAGGTCTGCACAGCAATTTTTCAGTCCCAGAGCCCAAAGTGAGATGAGGCAGGCCAGCTGTGGGTTTTAAACCCTGTAGAGCCATAGCCTCGCTCTGCTGTTACCTAATCCAGGGGTCTCAAACTCTTCCTGAGAGACCCCTCAACAAGCCATAAAACCTGCAGGGCCCAGAAGGCCTAGGCTTCCCTTGGCAAAGGCTTCCCTTCTCCCCCTACCCCCAGTAGCAGGGCTGGTAGGGCTCAAGCCAGCACCACACAGTGGGGTCAGACAGGTGCCACATCCACCCTGCCTCACAGGCCGCCTGGGCTGTGGGGGACATGCCCCAAACTATAAATCTAATGGGGAACTCAGTTCAAAGATGTTGCGAACTGCCCAGGCTGCACAGAAGCAGTAGCTGGGGAGTGTTATGAGCAAGGCAGAGGCTTCCCTGTGTGGCTCCCAGCTTCAGCCCCCTGCTGCTGCCAGTGTTGGAGGAAGGGGAGGTTTGCCAGCTACAGCCCCATGCTGCTCCCACCTGGGGAATGGGGAGTGGCATTGGCTTCGGCCCTGAACCACACCTGGCTTCAGAGGAGAGGTGGAGGACGTGCTGCTTCCAGCCCCAAGTTACTCCCAGCTTCAGCACTGGGGCCGAGGGCACCAGATTTCAGCTGGGAGGCTCTGAAAGGGCTTGTGGCTCCTGGAGTACAGACCCCCCAGCTGAGAACAGCTGACCTAGTCTGCCCAGAAAACGACCTAGAAACAAATGATTGGAATATCGGTATAGAAGGGTACAGCTTCCGCAAGGACAAGGCAGGCCTATTGCTCAGTGAAGAGGAAGAAATAATAACATTAAATTTGGAAATGGCAGAGGGGCTTAATGACTTCTTTGTTTTGCTCTTCACCAAGAAGTCTGATGATGAAGGAATGCCTAACACAGTGAATGCTAGTGGGAAGGGGGTAGGTTTAGAAGATAAAATAAAAAAAGGAAAAGTTAAAAATCACTTAGAAAAGTTAAATGTCTTCAAGTCACCAGGGCCTGATGAAATGCATCCTAGAATACTCAAGGAGCTGATAGAGGAGGTATCTGAGCCTTTAGCTATCGTCTTTAAAAAATCATGGAAGACAGAGATTCCACAAGAGTGGAAAAGGGAAAATCTAGTGCCTTAGGGAAATAAGAACAACCCAGGAAACTACAGACCAGTCAGTTTAACTTCTGTACCCAGAAAGATAATGGAGCAAGTAATTAAGGAATTCATCTTCAAGTATCTGGGAGAAAATAAGGTGATAGGTAACACTGCTTTTCCAATAGAGAACAAATCATGTCAAATCAATCTGATAGTTCTCTTTTATAGGATAACAATTCTTGTATACAAGGGAGAAGCTGTGGACATGGTATATCTAGAGTAGACTTTAGTAAGGCATGACCTTCTTGTCAATAAACTAGGGAAATACAACCTTGATGGGGCTACTATAAGGTGGGTACATAACTGGCTGGATTACCATTCTCAGAGAGTAGTTATTAACAGTTCACAATCCTGCTGGAAGGGCACAAAAAGTGGGGTTTTGCAGGGGTCTGTTTTGGGACTGATTCTGTTCAATATCTTCATCCACGATAGATGTTGGCATAGAGAGTACGCTTATTACATTTGCAGATGATACGAAGCTGGCAAGGATTGCAACTTCTTTGGAGGATAGGGTCATAATTCAAAATGATTTGGACAAACTGAAGAAATGGTCTGAGGTAAATAAGATGGAGTTTAATAAGGACAAATGCAAAGTGCTCCACTTAGGAAAGAACAACCAGTTTCACATACAGAGAATGGGAAATGACTGTCTAGGAAGGAGTACGGCGGAAAGGGATCTAGGGGTCGTAATGGACCACAAGCTAAACATGAATAAACAGTGTGACATTGTTGCAAAAGAAGCGAACGTGATTCTGGGCTGCATTAACAGGAGCGTTGTGAGCAAGACACGAGAAGTCATTCTTTCTACTTTGCACTGATCAGGCTTCAGTTGGAGTACTGTGTCCAGTTCTGGGTACCACATTTCAAGGAAGATGTGGAGAAATTGGAGAAGGTCCAGAGAAGAGTATAAAAATGATTAAAGGTCTAGAGAACATGACCTATGAGAAAAGACTGAAAGAACTGGTGGTGTTTAGTTTGGAAAAGAGAAGACTGAGAGAGAACATGATAGCGGGCTTCAAATATCTTAAAGGATGTCACAAGGAGGAGGAAGAAAAATTGTTCTCCTTGACCTCTGAGGATAGGACATAGCCAGCAATGGCCTTAAATAGCAGCAAGGGAGGTTGAGGTTGGACATTAGGAAAAACTTCCTAGCTGTCAGGGAGGTTAAACACTGGAATAAGTTGCCTGGGGAGGTTGTGGAATCTCCACCTCTGAAGATATTTAAGAGCAGGTTAGACAGACACCTGTCAGGGATGGTCTAGATGGTGCTTGGTCTTGCTGTGAGGGCAGGGGACTGGCTCGATGACCTCTCAAGGTCCCTTCCAGTTCTAGTGTTCTGTGATTTTATAGAGCCAGCCAACCATTTCTTTTCTTCAATCACCAGGGTAGAGAGACTATCTCAAGCTGTTTCAGCTTTTACCTTTGGTTCCACACCCTACTTTGTTAGCTAACATTTAAAGTTACTGCTAATTCAAAGAACATCTGCCATTGTACATGCTGTTTGGAAACAAATATCAAAGGCATGGAAATCAAGAGCTAAGATTTATGATGACGGTTTGACCTCAAGCTTAACACACCCTTCATTAAAAACACACCTCAGATTGGAATTTTCTGTTTGAGCACCCGAACCAGCTTAATCCCAGCCTCTGTTCTTGCCTCCCTTGATCCTTTTGTATCTTGCTGACAGAGCTACCCAGTAAGGAGCGTGACCATATTTTCTGAAGTAAGACTGGGAAGATCCTGGGGCTCACATAAGCTGTCCCCTCACATACACACTGCCTGGCCCTGGAGTTAACCCCCCCCCCCAACCTCCACGCTGCCTGGGGCTGGGACTGACCCCTGAGTGCTGTGCCCCATGCCTCCTGTGGCTGTAGCTGACAGCCCCCAGCTCTGTGCCACCTGGGGCTAATTCCCCCAGTCCCATGTCTGCATTGGTTGGGGCTGAGTGCCTGTGTCATCAGTGGCCAGGGCTGACCGTGCCACCTGGAGCTAGGGCTGATAAATTACAATGAAAATTCCATAATGATAAAAATTGCAAAATTAGTCTCACATTTAGAATATGCTCTGATTTAGAAGCTGCAGTTTGCCAACCAAACAGGAGAGGGAGCCCACCTCACAGCTACTTTTGCTCTGCTATTTTGCTGACAAAACCACCTCACCGAGACTCAGAAAGGGAACGTCTACACTGCTGAGTTTTGTCATGGAAAATGTTGACATGCAAAAGTGCCAGAAGTGTCGCAAAAGTGTGTTTCCAGTTCCTCCCTATGTCAGCAGATTGTGTCCACATCTAAACTTCCATGCTGACAGCAGGAGCAATGCATGGTGGGTATGGATCCATATGTCACTAGGGCTGTGTCTAGACTGGCCAGTTTTTCCGGAAAATCAGCCGCTTTTCCGGAAAAACTTGCCAGCTGTCTACACTGGCCGCTTGAATTTCCGCAAAAGCCCTGACTTCCTACTGTAAGAAATCAGCGCTTCTTGTGGAAATACTCTGCTGCTCCCGCTCAGGCAAAAGTCCCTTTTGCGCAAAACTTTTGTGCAAAAGGGCCAGTGTAGACAGCTGAGATTTGTTTTCTGCAAAAAAGCCCCGATCGCAAAAATGGCGATTGGGGCTTTTTTGCGGAAAAGCGCGTCTAGATTGGCCACAGATGCTTTTCCGCAAAAAGTTCATTCCAGAGCCATGTCCCCCTGCCTCAGTGGCTCCAAAGCCTAAGCGGCCACGGGAGTCTGCAAAGACGCTAGCTCCCCAGCCGGCATCAGCACAACCGCTTCTTCCTCCTCTGGCGCCGAGCGCTGAGCCGGCGCCGGGAGCAGCCTCGGACCCGACCACGGCACCGGCCCTGACACCGGCCCCAGCACCGCCTTCGAGTCACCACGTGGTGCCGGACTGCACAGCGCCGACCCATTCCGTGGCCGGCGCGGTGCCGATCGCTCCTGCCCCGCCGCACCAGGAGCCGATCAATTCAGCGGCTAGCGCTTCAGCGCATGCCGCAACTCAATCACCTCGGAGCCCTGCTGATCTCCGTTCCCCACGCCGCCGCAGCTGCTCCCACTCCCGCTCCTGCTTCTTCTCCCCGGCACCGTCCTCTTCTTTGCAGGCACTGAGATCCCCACACTGGTCTTCTCATCGGTGCCGCTCTCCGCGCAGCTCGTCGAGACTGCCCTCCCCGTTTCTGGCTGCTGCATCTCCCCATGGCAGGCACCAGTATAGACATCTCTCTGCCTCTCCTGCCTCGTCCAGGGCATCACACCTCCGCTCCCGCTCGCCATGCTCCCCGTACCATTATCGGTACGGAAGCCGCTCCAGCTTCCACGATGACCGTTCACCGCGCCATGGCACCTACCATCGTGACAACTGCGACTTTCGACCGGTTTCATCTCCTCCAGAGGATGCAGTGAACCCTGATGACAGCTCTCCTCCAGACGACCTCCGTCAATTCCAAGAATTATTTAAGCGGGTAGCAATTACACAGGAGATTCCGCTACAAGAGCTCAAAGATAAGCAGCATAAGCTTTTCAGGAATCTCCAACTGCAACATAGTTCACGCCTGGCCATCCCTCTCGATGAAGGCATCCTGGAACTGGCTGATGAGGTGTGGCATGCTCCAGCGTCGGCCCTTCCCACCAACAAAAGAGCTGACAAGAAATATTTCGTGCCACCAAAGGGCATGGAATTCCTCTTTGCCCATCCACAGGCTAACTCCTTAGTAGTCGACGCAGCTCAACGGAGATCTAGAGCCCCTCACCTCAAACACCAGGGCTCTGATAAAGACTTAAAAAGGCTCGACGTCCTGGGCAGGAAGGTATACACCTCAGCGACGTTACTCCTCAGAATCGCCAATTACTCGGCGCATCTCTCCAATCATACCTTCGATACATTCTCACGCCTCACTCCCCTCATGGATCATCTCCCCGATTCAAAAAGATCGATCCTGAGATCAGTCATCCAAGAGGGCTACACATCAGCGAGAACGTCCCTCCAGATGGCCATGGACGTGGCTGATACTGCTGCTCGTTCTGCCGCTACGGCTATTGTTATGTGTAGAGATTCTTTCCTTCAAGCGGCAGGAGTTCCAAAGGAACTACAGACAAAAGTCGAGGACTTACCCTTCGACAAAGAGAAGCTCTTTGCAGAGACCACGGACGCAATTCTGCACTCCTCTAAGGACTCTAGGACAACCCTGCGAACTTTGGGGATGTATACGCCCCCCTTTAAGAGACGTCGCTACTCACCCTATCAGCGCAGATATGATTACCCCTACATTAGACACCAGTGGCAACAGCAGCACCAGCAACAGAGGCCTTTTGACAACCAGCAGTCTCACCAGAGGCCTTTGTGACGCAGAAACCCTACCGGCAGACCGAACAAGCCTTCCAACAGCAAGCAACAGATTTGGTGTGTTGGTCGAGGGCGAGCACACAGCCACAGGCAGCACCGTGAATCGTTCAACCCAACTATTTCACTACCGTCTAAGACCCTTTCTACATCAATGGGCAAAAATCACCACGGACAAATGGGTCCTCGAGATTGTTCAGTTTGGCTATCCTATCCCTCTCATAGCCATCCCACCAACCACCCCTCCCACCCAGTCCCTCTTCAGGGACCCCGCTCACGAAACCCTCCTCAGACTAGAGGTTGACTGCCTTTTCTTTCTGGGTGCCATAGAGCCAGTTCCGAAGGACTTCAGGAACAGGGGCTTTTACTCTCACTATTTCCTCACCCAGAAAAGGTCAGGAGCCTGGCGCCCTATCCTAGACCTCCGTCGTCTGAACAAATATCTCAGGAAACAATGATTCAAAATGACAACGCTAGCTGCCATAATCCCTATTTTAAATCCACAGGACTGGTTTGCTATGCATTTGTACCCCGTAACAATGAAATGGCTCAAAACAATGGAACACTTCCATTACCCCCTAGGCCATTCAAAGACTGTCCCCCAAGACACCATCTTATATACAGGTACAAACACATCACTGCTGACGTGTGAGGTTGTCACCCTCTGATGTTGCCAGGCTACCGCCAATCACTTTGTGTCTCGTGATCTGATTTAGACCATCTCCATCCATCATGTATCAACCTCGACCTTTCCTTGATCCAAAGTTAGTATCATGGGGAGCAAACATCCATCAAGCTGCTTATCTTTGCCCCTTTTCCTGACCATGAATTGGTATCCTTGGGAAGTGGTTATCATTGTCTTTTTCAATGAGCAGTGTGTTTACAACTCATGATCAGTCCCAATGATCAGTTAGTCTCAGCCCTGGACCAATTATCAATTAGTCTCAGCCCTGTTCATGCCAGGGTCTGCTTTTGCTCACAGTTTAGCTTTGCTTTATGTCCACCATGTTTTGTTCATTGTCAGCTAGGCCTCAGATCTCAGACCTGTGCTGCATTGGCTTATGTTTTAGGCTTTCATCTTACTACTTTCCCCCACTTTTTGTTTTTTTCTGGGGAGGATGTTGACCCGTCGTCCTGGAAAAGCACAGTGCATGAACTGAAGGTGACCCAGTGGGCTAAACACCTTACTTTACTGGCCTTCATCTTACTACACGCTGCATCTCATCCCCTGCTTCCTGGTCCCCAGAAAGCGGTTGCTCAGACTGGCTATATCAATTAGCAGTGGAGAACAGTTCCTGGCTGCCAGATGGTCTCAGTGAATCTGGGGGAGCCCTTGGTCCTTGTCTAACTCAATCTCTTCGTCTTCAATGTCATCATCTGGGTTACTTCCTCCGTGTACTGTCTCCGTGCCCTCCGTGATATCTGTGGGACTCTTGAGGGTGGAGGTGGAGTCTCAAAGGATTGTGTCCCATTTCCTATAGAAACAGCAGGTCTTGAGTGAAGCACTGGAGTGTTGGTTCGCGTCATGAACCTTGTGATTGACTTGTCTGAGTTCTTTAATCTTTGCTCTGCCCTGCAGCATGTCCCTCTCATGCCCCTTTTCACACAAAGATCCAGAAATGTGCCTGGGCGTGTGTTCTAGATCCTACAGGCCACTTGCAACTGGACTGGACAGACTCCTCTCCCTAGACACGAATCAGATCCAACAGCTCTGCAATAGTCCGAGCGTGGGAGTGTTTGGTATAATGGTCAGTCAGAGACACCATTGACACCATTGCATGCTGGGCCAGCACACAATGGATGAGGTGAATTAGGGATATTAACATGTAATGGCATCGTTGTGTAACCGCATCAAATTTTAGTAGTTACATGACTATTCGGTAGTCCTGGGGGTGGGACCAGCAGCCAGTGTGCTTCCAGGAGCATCTCTACTCCCGGAGACCAGCAGAGCCCAAAATGGCAGACATGCCCTTGGCCACAAAGGGGCTCTCACAGAGAGAAAAGATAATGGAGCAAGTAATTAAGGAATTCATCTGCAAACATCTGGAAGGAAATAAGATGAGAGGTAACAGCTAGCATGGATCTGTAAATCAAATCATGTCAAACCAATCTGATAGTTTTCTTTGATAGAATAACAAGTCTTATGAATAAGGGAGACACAGTGGACATGGTATACCTAGAGTTTAGTAAGGCATTTGACACAGTCTTGAATGACCTTCTTATCAATAAACTAGGGAAATATACCCTAGATGGGGCTACTGTAAGGTGGGTACATAATTGGCTGGATAATCATTCTCAAAGAGTAGTTATTAACCATTCACAATCCTGCTGGAAAGGCATAATAAGTGGGATTGCGTAGGGGTCTGTTTTGGTGCCAGTTCTGTTGAATATCTTCATCAATGATTTAGATCAGTGGTAGCCAGCCTGTGGTCCGTGGACCCCTGGTGTTCCTCAACGATATTGCAGGGGGTCCATGGAAACTTTACAAAATAAGGATTGGGCCCACCACTCACTTTTCTTTTCCTTTTCTTTTTTTTCCTGCCCCAAGGAGGGAGGTCCATAAAATTGTAATAGATTGAAAATAAGTTTGTATGCTTGAAAAGGTTGGGAAACCACTGATTTAGATGATGGCATAGAGAGTACAATTATTAAGTTTGCAGATGATACTAAGCAGGGAGAGATTGGATTGCAAGTGCTTTGGAGGACAGGGTCAAAATTCAAAATGATCTGGAAAAACTGGAGAAATGATCTAAGGTAAACAGGATGAAGTTTAATAAAGACAGTCTTCAATAACTTTTTAAGTTTGCAGATGATACAAAGCTGGAAGGGGTTTCGTGGATAGTGTCATAATCCAAAATGATTTGGACAAACTAGAGAAATGGCCTGAAGTAAAGAGGATGAAGTTTAATAAGGACAAATGCAAAGTGCTCCACTTAGGAAGGAACAATCAATTTCACGCACACAGAATGGGAAGTGATTATCTAGGAAGGAGTACTGCTGAAAGGGATTTAGGGGTCATAGTGGATGACAAGTTAAACACGAGCAAACAAAACAAACATGATTCTGGGCGGCATTAACAGGAGTGTTGTGAGCAAGACACGAGAAGTCCTTCTTCCGCTTGACTCTGTGCTGATTAGGCCTCAGTTGGAGTATTGTGTCCAGTTCTGGGTGCCACATTTTAAGAAAGATGTGGAGAAATTGGAGAAGGGCCAGAGAAGAGCAACAAGAATGATGAAAGGTCTAGAGAACATGAGCTATGAGGGAAGACTGAAAGAACTGGGCTTGTTTAGTTTGGAAAGGTTAAGACTGAGAGGGGACATGAGAGCAGTTTTCAAATATCTTAAAGGATGTCACAAGGAGGAGGGAGAAAAATTGTTCTCCTTGGCCTCTGAGGATAGGACATAGCCAGCAATGGGCTTAAATAGCAGCAAGGGAGGTTTAGGTTGGACATTAGGAAAAACTTCCTGCCTGTCAGGGTGGTGAAACACTGGAATAAATTGCCTAGGGAGGTTGTGGAATCTCCATCACTGGAGACACCTTTCTTGAAGTGTGCCCAGAACTGGACACAATACTCCAGCTGGGGCCTAACCAGCACAGAGCAGAGCAGAGCGGAAGAAGGACTTCTCGTGACTTGCTCACAACACTCCTGTTAATGCAGCCCAGAATCATGTTTTCTGTCAGCTGCTTTGAGGGAGAATTGCCAGGCCTCTGGGCAAGGTGTGGGAGAGAGGGCTGGCTCTGTGCTTGCGAAAAGGACAGGGCCTAACATGGAAGGGATGGGGCTGAGGTCTACACTCACTCTGCCACCCTTTCACCTACTACTTTACTAGTGACTGCAGCAGCCAGGAGCCCTGGGCTCTGGGGCTCCCCGCTCCCATGGGCAGGCCTGCCTGTGCCCAGCGGAGCTGGGATCTGATATGTGTGGGGGTGTCCCCCTCCATCTGCCTCAGGTTAGGTCCATCAGCCTGCTGTCTCACCACCCATAGACACACCACTCTCCTCTCCCTCCCCCACATACATCAGGTGTAAAGCAGCTGACAGGCCACTAGGAAGCCAATGGAATGAAGCAACCGAGGAACCTGTATCATGCTACAATGTACTTGCCCCATGAGGCGTTGCAAAACCTTTCCAAATCACCCTGTCCACCACCCGTGTAGGGTGAGGAGCCTTTACTCCACCCTGGTGCCATGGTCCTCCAGGGATATCGGTTGGCAGCTCCTTCGTGGAGTGGTGAGCATAGGCATGTGCCTGGTATGGTTCACCCCCATCGTCAATAGTGCTCCTTCTGTGGCACGAGGGAGACCCTGGCACGGTGGTCACCAGCCAGTCGATCGGGATCTATTGGTGGATCTTGGAGCCTCTGACAAGGGATCCTGCCTGGTTTGGCCAAGAGGCTGTCAAGTGCCAGCACTTCATCTGCCCCTCTCTGCACTGCCATGCTGTTCCTGCCCTCTGCCTTGGAGCTGCCTCCCACCTCCTGGGAGCCTCCTGCTTGCTGTGCAAGGCAGGGGAAGAGGAGGAGGGAGTGCTGATATCTGGGTGCCCTTCTCTTCTCCCCCGTACCCTATCTCCACAGAACAGAGGGGGATAGGGATGAAGAGAGTTTGCTGGCTGCTTTTGGGAGTGGTGCAGCGCCAGGGTAGGGGTGAGCCTGCCTTAGCCCCACAGTGCCATCTTCCAGAAGCCACCTGTGGGAAGTGATGTCCAACTGAAGCCTGCATTCCAAACTCCTGCCCTGGTCCTGAACCCCTCCTGCACCCCAATCTCCTGCCCTAAACCTGAGTCCCCCTGCACCCAAACTCCTTTCCTGGGCCTGCACCCTGAACCCAATCCTGTACCTCAACCCCTGCCCCAGGCTCAGCTCAGAGCCCCTTCCACACTCCAAATCCTTGGAGTCTCCAAGAGCAGAGTCTGCATCCCCAGCCTGAGAAAGGTAAATGAAGGTGGGGGAGGGAGGGAGGATGGAGTGAGCGGGAGCAGAACCTCGGAGAAGGAGGCGGGCAGGGGTGTTTGGGTTTGTGGTAGATTCCGGGTTGCTCTTAAATTCAGAAGCGATCTTGTGCTTCCGAAGGTTGGAGACCCCTGTCCTAGCACATGTCTGTCTGGTGTGCGCCAGGCGGCAGCCCCTATTTCAGCCCTTCCATAATCTCCGGGAGTGGTTCTGGCTGCACTTTTCCCCTCGTCTTTTTTTATTGGCACACCCTGTCCGTGGTCCCACAAAGTCGCGGGATCCCCTCATCGCCCTCCTCCTGGCATTGGCCAAATGGCCGTCTACAGCACCCAGGGGAAAATGTGAAATGAGGGGGTGCTCTGTGACTGTGGGGTCTGCTTCCTTCCTTCCTCTGGGCAGCGTCTGCTGGCTGCCTAGGCAGCTTTGGGGAGCAGTGGGCACTGTCCATGGTCCTCTGCTCGATGTCCCCCCTGGATCCCTCATTCTGAACCTGCGACCACCACTCCCGTCCCTCGTTTTCCATAGTGGTCTCAAGCATTCCTTTGGATTCCAGGCCTTCCTGCAAGGCTGGGGGAGGGGCCTTTACAAGTGGGTGGGCTTGTGCCTGCTAATCTCCCAGGTTTTCCCGTAACGCCTGACGGCTGAGGCCCAGGCTCAGCTAAAGGGAGGGAACTCAAGTCCCTGTTCTTGTCAGCATCCTTGCAATAGTGTATTGGCATGTGGCTACTAAGCGGGGCAGGAGAGCCATGCGATGCTGATGAGGAGCTGGCTTTTTTCAGCAAAGGGAAGCTGCACTTTTTGAGTGGAAAACAACAAGGCAGCGGATGTAAAATGACTGCAGCTGAATCTGGGGTGGGGTGGGTGGGAACATGAGTATGGAGGAGGAAAAGAAAAGAAATCTGAGATTCAACAAGGTTGGGGACAGAAGAATCCCAGGCACTGCTGCAGACTGGGGACCGACTGGCTAAGCAGCAGTTCATCAGAAAAGGGCCTGGGGATTGCAGTGGATGAGAAGCTGGATGTGAGTCAACAGGGGCCCTTGTAGCCTAGAAGGCTAATGGCACATTGGGCCTCAATAGGAGGAGTATTGCCAGCAGATCTAGGGAAGCAATTATTCCGCTTTATCAGCACTGGTGAAGCCACATCTGGAGTATCCCCACTACAGAATGGATATGGACAAATTGGAGAGAGTCCAGTGGAGGGCAGTGAAATGTACTAGGGGGTTGAGGCACATAATTTAGTCTGAGGAAGAGAAGAGCGAGGGGGGATATGAGAGCAGCTTTCAACTACCTGATGATGGTTCTAAAGGGGATGAAGCCAGGCTGGTCTCAGTGGTGGCACATGGCAGAACAAGGAGCAATGGTCTCGAGCTGCAGTGGGGGAGGTCTAGGTTGGATATTAGCAGGGTGGCGAAGCACTGGGATGGGTTCCCTGGGGGGGGGGGGGGATCTCCATCCCTGGAGATTTTTCAAGCCCAGTTTGACAAAGTCCTGGCTGGGATGATTTAGTTGGGCTTGGCTCTGTTCTGAGCAGGCTTGGACTCGATAACCTCTTACAACCCTAATCTTAGCTGATTCTATGAAGAAAGGGGGAATTCTGGACGATATTATAAAAGTAAAAGAAATCCAAGCTGTTGTCTCTCATCCTGTTGATCATGCTGAGTATTGCTGTACTTCCGTGCTCACAAGCTCGTCTGGATCCTCCTCCTATGCTCATGTTGCTAACCTATTCCTGGCTCTATGTCACTGCATCTTCACTGCTTCTTTTAGCCATCTGGCTCGATTGACACGAGCACAGGTCTGTCTACCCCAGTTACAGACACATCTGTCATAGCAGCATAGACCTACTGTTTGCTCATAGGTCATACCCCTCTGCCACACGTCATCTGTCTTTATCTTTTTAAATTGTTCATACTTGAGCAGAAGGACTGCAGCCTCCTCGGTCTTTGGAAAGTGCCTCCCAGCACAGTGACGGTCCCACCAACAATCTAAACAATGAAAAGGATCTGAGGGAAGGGACAGTAATGCTAGAGGAGAAGCTGGGGATCCAAAAAGAGGAATAGGTAAAACAGTGGGGGACTTTAGCTCCTTATTGGTGAACGGCAGAGTTGTTGACTCGAGTCCCACGACTTGAACTCGACTCTGACTTAAGTCGCCTAGGTGACTCAACTGGAGACTCGACTCGAGTTCATTGTTTGTGACTTGAGACTTGACTTGAGACTTGCTCGTTTTGTTAAATCGACTTGGTGAAAAAATTGTCCGAAAATGCCGATATTGACAGCTTGTACAAAAATGACTTGACATTTGTAAAATGAAGACTTGAGACTTGACTTGGACTTGAGACTTGACTTGGACTTGACAATGATGACTTGAAGACAACACTGGTGAACGGCTTGTAGAAAAACTAGTATAGAATTTAATAGAGAAGTATAAACCTGTGATAGAATTTTGCAGACTGGTTTAAAAGCCAGAAAAAAGGATCTTCTTATATATACAGGGCTTGACAAATAACACAATCTACTCGCCTGTGGTGAGTAGATTGCAACCCGGAAGAGCTGGGTTCGGGCGATCTGCGCATGTGCAGATCGCCGGACAGCGCGGCTGGCGAACGGGGCTCGCCGTGGTTCGGCAAGCCCTGTATATATATGTGTGTGTGTGTGTGTGTATATATATATATATATATATATATATATATATATATATATATGTGTTAGAGTAATTTCTGTAGAACACTGTTTCCATCCTATTATATTTTGTAGAACTTTTTCACAAGGGTGGCTTAAAAATTTGTAATACAGTAAAACTCCATTAGTCCGGCATCCAATGCTCCGGCACTCCTGATGGTCTGGCACCATCAGGAACCCGGAAGTGCTCGAGGCAGCTGGACAATTGAAGCTGCTCTGTGCCTGGCTTCCCCGAACAAGGAGTAATGGGCTTAAAGTGCAGCAGGGGAGGTTTAGATTGGACATTAGGAAAAAATTCCTAACTGTCAGGGTGGTCAAATATTGAAATAAATTGCCAAGGGAGGTGGTGGAATCTCCCTCTCTGGAGATATTTAAGAACAGGTTAGATAGACATCTGTCAGGGATGGTGTAGACAGAGCTTGGTCCTGCCTTGAGGGCGGGGGCCTGGACTCGATGACCTCTTGAGGTCCCTTCCAGTCCTATTATTCTATGATTCTATGAATCAGCCGCTGCTGAAACTGACCAGCATCTGAATCGGGGAAGCCGGGGGCAGAGCAGCTGGGGTGCTGCCCGGTTGGTCCCGTAGCGCCGCCCCTTGGGGCTGTGGGACCAACCCAGCAGCACCCCAGCTGCTCTGCCCCAGGTGCCCCTATTCAGCCACTGCTGAAACTGACCAGCGGCTGATTCCGGGAAGCCCGGGGCAAAGCAGCTCTGCCCCGGGCTTCCCGGAGTCAGACGCTGATCAGTTTCAGCAGCGGCTGACTCGGGGGCGCCTGGGGCAGAGCAGCTGGGGTGCTGCCGGGTTGGTCCCGTAGCGCCTCCCCTCGGCACTGTGGGACCAACCCGGCAGCACTCTGGCTGCTCTGTCCCAGGCGTCCCCAAGAGCAGCTGGGGTGCTGCTGGGTTGGTCTCACAGTGCCGAGGAGCGGCGCTACCGGACCAACCCGGCAGCACCCCAGTTGCTCTGCCACAGGCATCCCCAATTCAGCTGCTGCTGAAACTGACCAGCACTGGCTGAATCGGGGACGCCTGGGGCAGAGCCGGACTATCAGAAGGGGGGGCTATGACGGGTCTGGGGTGGCATCCCCCCACCCCACCCCAGACTCCTCATAGCCTCCCCTTCTGATAGTCTGGCATATCTGATAATCCGGCACCCCCTGGGTCCTAAAGGTGCCGGATTATCGGCAGTTTACTGTATCTTGTCCTTTCTGCACAATATAAGTCGGGGGTGGGCAATAAAATGGTGGCAGTTCACAAGGGTTAGATCCTGGTAGGCTGCTGCCGATATATTTATCTGTGCCTCCACGGGTATGGGTGATCAGAGCTCTCGTTGACTGGGAATGGCGATTCGCAGCCAACAGGACCTGTGATCCCCTGTCCCTGCGGAGGTACAGAGAAATATGGTGATAGGGGGGTCCACCAGAAGCTAACTCTGGGGGAATGGTTTGTCCTGCAGGTCGGTATTTGCCCACCCCTGAGATAAGCCATGATACCAGCCTGCCATATAAAGAGACTGAAAACACCCTTTGATGTTAAACAAATATAGGCTTTTACTGTAGCTCCCTCCATGAGGGTCTGACTTTGATAGGGGATTCTCAATACCTGGAGCCACAGGGAATAGTGTCTAAATGAAAAAAGGCATAAGAAAACCAGACACACAATTGGGAGAGATGTTCAGACAGTATATTTAAAATATGAACATTTACACTACTATGTAGAATCCCTGCCTCATTGTTTGTTGGAATGTATAACTATGCAACAGGATCATTCTTGTCAGACAGGCTGTGGCTTTTGTTTCTGTCACAGAAATGGATGGGTCACTGATTGTTCACAGAAGATAGGAGCTTTCTTGCATGGCTTCTTTGCAGATTACACAACCAAACTGACCACTGCACATCTACAATCAGTTGGCCACATTTATGGTCTCAAAGGCTTTGACATTCGTAAACGTGTCACTGGAGAAATTAACGAGCAGCTGCTTGGTTCCAGTCTTGGTGGGAAAGATCTCAAACGGCACTTTGGAGCTCTGCTTGGGCTTTAGTGGGGGCATTCTAAAAACCAAAACAGAAGGGGAAATATCAGTTGAGAACATCCTTGCACTTTATATTTTAGTTTCCCCACCAGCCATCCTCCCTATCCATTTCTACCAGCAGAAGCTATTTACTGGACTTTCCAAGGGGCCTAAGAGAGTTAGATGTCCAATGCTGACTTGGGAGTTGGGTACCTAGCTCCCTTGGGTCACTTTGGAGACCCCCTGCTATCAATGTACTCTGCAGCGATGACACGGAGGGATCAAGCATATTTAATATAGTCCCAGGTCAAATTTCATTCAGGCAGCAATAAGGTATAAAGGCATGTTAATGACTTAGCAAATAACCTGAGACATTGACAGAGGGTTCTAGAATCACCCTGAATAAGAATAAATTGCAGCGCTGAGAAAATCCCAAACTTCTGAATACCAGGATATTCTAAATGAAGGTCAAAGGTTTTTTTTAAACAGTAATTTTTGGAATGTTTGGAAATGCACTATTATTAAACTACCTTTCCATGTCATATATTCCTGGTTTTCTTGCAGATCGGCTTACAGGAGATGGATATAGAGTGGCAATTAAAGAGGGACTGTGAATATGCAATAGATCAATGTTTTTGAATGTGCTCTGCGAAAGCACTTTGAGAAACACATTAAGTGGTCACTCCAGTTTGTTTATTTACTAGTGCCACAGAGCTTCGTGGCTCCCCTTTGCAGCCAAGGGAGCAACGGGAAGCGGCGCGGGCCAGGCTATTTCTTCCTGCTGCTCTGCTTGGCTGCAAAGAACGAAACTGTATTAAAAATCAACTGTTTGGTTTCTTGAGTCTCATTTTCCAGAGACTTCCCTGGTTATAGCCAGAAGGAAAAGCCCTGCCAACATTAGCTTCCAAAACACCAACCCCTAACTCCTGTTATCTGTGACTTTTCTGACAAGATGTTGATGCTCCTTTTACTTACTCTATCTTGAGCTTTCCTTTCAGCAGGTCGCTGCCTTCTGCCTGCAGGGTGCAGTCTTTCACCTCTTGGTCGAGAGGATTGGTAAATATCACTTCCACATTCACTGGTTCATTCACCTTGGCATCACCGGACACCTGCAGAGGCCAAACACTTGCATGATCACTCTCTAAAGCCGAAAATGTTGAATCATAACAACAAAGGTTTGGCACTCTTATGACATCCCCCTAAGACAGGATGAACACCGAGCATCTCTCCCAATGGGAAAGGCAGTGGCTGTAGGAAGCAAAAGATCTAGTCTGAATCTCCTTTCCCTTTCCCCTTTCCCCAGCACTGGATTTAGAATCAGATTAGCTGTCCAGCACAGCTGACGCCCTCTTCCTCTTCAGGTGGCAAAGGGGCAGATCTTTACCTGTATGAGAAGCTCGGGGTTCTCCAGAACAATGTTCCTTTCCACCACCACTTCAATCCCATTTTCTTCTTGACACAGAGCAATCACTCGCAGCATGTTGTCGCTAGTTAAATGTTGCTGGTACTCAGCATACGCTATCTTAATGGGAAACCGTTTCTCTGAAGAATGAAGAATAAAATTCAGTTAACATAAAAATTGACAGTGTAAGTAAGAGACACATTTGCAAGTGTGACAACTGTTATTGACCTAAAAAGAGCATTTTCCTATTCCCCAGTGTCTGGTCCTAGATAGGGCATGAGCTTTCCCTGATGTTTTCCCCACTTCCTGGGTATGTCTAGACTACATCCCTCTGTCGCCAGAGGGATGAAAATTAGACATACCGAAATTGCTAATGAAGCGGGGATTTAAATATCCCGCGCTTCATTAGAATAAAAATGGCTGACGCTTTTTGCTGACACAGCATTTTCTGGCAGAAAGCGGCAGTCTAGATGGGGATCGGTCTACAAGGAAAGCCTTTTCCGACCGATCCCTCATGCCTTGTGCAATGAGGTTTACAGGATCGGCCAGAAAAGGCTTTCCTTGTCAGCCAATCCCCGTCTAGACTGCCGCTTTTTGCCGGGAAAGGGCTGCGTCAGCAAAAAGCGCCAGCCATTTTTATTCTAATGAAGCGTGGGATATTAAAATCCCTGCTTCTTTAGCAATTTCGGTATGTCTAATTTACATCCCTCTGATGACAGAGGGATGTAGTCTAGACATATCCCCTGTTGCCATTGTGCATCTACCTATCAGGAAGTGGGGGTGGTCTCTTCAATTCCCCTTCTGTCTCATTCCCTGTCCCCTTTTTCCTCCCCATTTTTCTTCCTGGTAGGTGATAAGGCAGATAACCTGCCACGTTGCATTTGGTTAGTGTCTATTTAATTGTCATGGCAAAGTGCAATCGGGCCTTATCCAGGATTAATTCCCTCAGATGCACATGACTTGGACCTGCTTTACATGGGTGTGAGTATATGCTTTTTCCCAAGCCTTCCTCTGTGTGCTCTTTATGCAAAGGTATTTTACAGCATTTCTCTTCCCTACTAATCATTCGGGTTTCCTTTTGTTAAAGAAATTGTTTAAACAAAGCATTTCCACTATTATTGAATAGGCAACAAATTCATACCCTCCCAATAAACCAGTTTTCTTCATTCTGCTGTGCTGGTACCCTGCATTATAAAAGTCCTTGGAATGTTTCAGAAGTCCCTTTGGCTTCCATTAACTCATCTTGCTTTTTTGCTCTCCTTCTCTTTTCTATGCTTGCTTCTGTTAACTGAGTATTCTGGTTTATTGTCACCATCTCTTCATTTCTGGTTTGCTTTTCCCTCTCTATCTGAGTCATGCTTGGGAACCACAGTGGAAATATATTATTTCTTACATTTTTCTGTTTTAGACAAACTTTACCCTGCTTTGTATCAGTTTAAGACCCTCTCCCATTACAACTTTCATAGAAGATTTCTTCAGCCCCTCAGTGTTCCCACCTTAAAATCCAATTCTGTCATTCTGTTCCAACAAACTCGTTTCTTTGACACTATTATATGAAAAATTACCTTCTTTAGAAGCAAGAGTAGCTGAAACGGAGTCCTTCCACACCTCATGAATTGGCTTCCTGGTGTACACAGTGGTCCAAGCAGTCATATTTACCTTTATATTCTTAGCCTCAGAGGTCAAATTACTGAGAAGCAAGGTTAGTTTGACATCTTTGCCAACCTTGAAGGCTCCATCCACCTCGAACTTCCCAGAGATTTCAGGATTTGGAACAATCTCTGCATGCTTCATGGATCTGCCAGCAAAACCATGTTCTACAGGCAGCTTTCCGAGAGCCTTTCGATACACCTCTCTTTCCTTCTCAGAGCCTATAAGAGAGAGAGACAGATGGTGATGAGGATGATAATAGCGTTAAAATATCTCAATATTAAATGGTGTATGCAATGTAGCTTTGCTTTTGTTGGGCCCAGCATAGGTAGAGAGACCTCGTGTCTCCACTTTTAACTTAAGCAGCAGGATGAAGGGTCCTGGCAAATCTGCCTCCAAGAGAGACAGCGCAACTGTTTACAGCAGCTACTGTTAACCTGTTGGACGGGTGATAGGCACGCATCCATTTCAGAGTTGCTCTCCTTAAACTTGAGAGCACTAAACCTGTTCATTGCAGAGAGGATCTATGATGTAGTTCCCAAACCTCCCTCATCCCACTTTTGCTGGGGCTGTACAGGGGGTAAATAAAATTCCTACTTGCTTCACTTTTTTATGCAACATGAGGCAGCTCTCTAAGCTGATGAGATTGACAAGTCTGCAGTTTAATTGAACAGACTCTACTGTATTACGAGGGTTTGATTGATCAGCTCTTGTGCCCTTTGCACATTTTTAATAGCAGTCTTTGTATCTTATTGCCATGTGCACATGCAAACTTAGCTGACAGGTGTTCCCACTGACAAAACTGAAGTGCGAATTTAGAGGCCGGGGAGGCCCCTTTGAAAAGGTTGCCTTTCCTGTGGAGTTTGCTATCTGTCTGTCTTAGGCCGTAGGGGTACTATATAGAAACCTAATCACTGTGCTGTAGAGTAGCCAATGCAATTCAAGCAGCCTGTGTTATCTTGGACAGATCAGACAAGGCATGTTTTGCACAACGCAATTTAGAGCCACGTTACCCAGGGCTCAAGAGCGAGAGCTGACATATCAGGAATGGCATGGCACAATGCTACACGTTCCCTCTTCCTCCTTTTCTTAGCACTGTAGGACCCACTATTGTAACTTGTGTCCTCGTGCCTGTAGAACTCGCACAGGAACTGGCTCCCATTACAATATTTCTAGCAGTTTAAGAAAGAACTTTTGTGCTACCATCAAGAAACAGAGGATTTTTCATTACCTTCTTCATATTTGTAATCATTAGTGACATCTACACGGTCGTAACTGCCTACTGCCTTGGTGCTGATGGAATGGCCAATTGACTTGGTGTAGGAATAGATGCGTTTTTTTCCTGTAGTACTGGTGTTGTACGACCAGGTGATCCGGTCTGCATTCACCTCAGCAAATACAAATGGAGCGTCATAGTCCAGGTCTACATCTCCTTCTTTGATGGCCGTAAGTGAGGCAGGACCACACTGGAATATCCCTGGAGTATCAAGGCAAAGGAAATCAGTCAGGGCTAGACTAGTGAAAACACTCGAATCCAACGTAAGCAGAGCACATTAAACCTAAATTGTGTGCCAAGGGCCCCTGACTGATACAGCCCTGCCCCCCCGCCGCTCCAGCCCTCTCCCTTAAAGTCATCCAGTGTAGTCAGCAGCATAGTCTTTGTATTTATTTGTTTTCATGATCAGTCCAGTTTGTCTAATTTGCAATAGCTGCAGATGTCTGTGTAGAAGCTGCACAGGGAGGGCTACTCTGTGCTTGGCACAAAGGAATAAGCTGAGGTTTTAATGCTGGAAAAGGATGCTTGTGCTCATTCCCTCCCCTGTTTGGTCAGGGAGAGAAATGATGCTCGGCCACAGCTGAATTCCTCACCCTCCCCACCATGCCCTGAGAGTCACTGTTGTCCCCCTGCTTAAACATTTTCCCGAACTAAAGTCCTTGTACCTGCGCTTCTCTCCTGGGGGGTCGCATCCAGAATTTGCCATCCGTTGTAGGAGGATCCGAGGTCCTTTCGGGTAAACCAGCTTTCATTCCAGACATGGAAATTCCTAGTGACAAGAATAACGCAAACTGCTAGTGTGTGACTGTCGTGCAGAGAGTTTGAGGGTCACAGATTCGTGTTGCCTTGAGGCTCCTGGAGCCGGGGGCCAGTTTAGCCCAGGACACAACTCACTGCAGCTTTAGGGCAGTTCTAAGGTTTGTTCGGCTATAGGCAGCCCCAAAAGTAATTTGTGGCTGCCCTGGATTACATGAGGGCAGCAGTGTTCTGGCCTCATCCTGTGAACTTGGAGCGCCAGTAGGTTGATCCAGAAACTCGCCTTCCCCTAGAGCCGTGTTTTTCAAAGTGGGCCACGGGCCGCTGCTTCCCATGGCTGCCGTTGGCTGGAAATGTTTCTCATTTGTTGGCTGCAAATGGCGAACCAAAGCCAGTGGGGGGACGTGAGGCTCCGTGGTTGGGGAGCTGGTAAATAAACAAACCGCAGCAGCCTATTAGCAGCTTTCTCAGAGTGAGCCCGTGGCCCTAGGGAAATCTTCAGGTGGCTGATGAAGATCGTTTCCTGGCTGCTCTTAGCTGTTAGCTGGAGCTTGGTGCACCCTGGCTGAGCACCATGGGCAGCTGGCCGGGCAGCCACTTCTCTTCGCTCCAGCCCGGCTGCCCTGCGGTCAGTCCGGGAAGCTTGCTCCAGCACCGCTGGAGCTAGATGCAGCCTCCCTGGGCTGAGCGCAGGGCAGCCAGGCTGGAGTGAAGAGAAGTGGCTGCCCGGCCAGCTGGCCATGGCTCTCAGCCAGGGTGCACTAAGCTCCACGTGGGCAGGCGCAGAGGAGAAGCCACCAATCAGCTGGAGCGCGGGGCAGCGTCTTTCTGCTGAAAGCCACAGTCAGCTGGCTGGGGTGTTTCAGCCCTCCAGACCTCCCAGCTCCCACCATTCCTTGCAGCTACACACCTGTGTTGTTGCTCGGTGAGTAGCTGCTCCTCAAATGAGGAAATCTAATGTAAATGTACTGCGCACGCACGCAGTTCAGAGAGGGCTCCAGAGCTACTTTTAGAGCCCCTGAGATCTACCAGTAGCTCGCGATCTACTGGTTGGTGACCACGGGACTAGATGATCATAATGGTCCCTTCTGACCTTAAAGTCTATGAGTCTATTATACCTCCTCATAAAACATTCTCAGAAAGGCACCATTTTCCCTGAGGGCTCTGTACTGGTCTCTGATGGCTAAAATAATGACAGAATGGGAAATGAAAGAGCATGAATATGAATTATTTGATGCTGTTATAAGCCATGTGAACTAAACCATTGCACAGGTACTGGATCAGGCATATCTCAGGAAGTAACTGCCCTCACTAAGGGCTCTCAGCACGTCCAGCCTTCCACTAATTGACAGGAAATGCACTGCCTGTCAGTCGTGTCATCTAGACTGTAGCACATGTTGCAATTCTGTCTGTGTTCTGTCCCCAGAATCACAGCCAAAAGTTCTGGCTGGGAGTTTCATTGGGAAATGTAAAATCAACAACATTTTTATGTCTGAGATCAAAGAAAACAATTCCAGGTATTTTGCAGGAAGCCTTGGGCCTCAGTTTGAAAGGCTCTGAGGAATCTTCACTTTCAATGTCTTCCCCAGTGTTTGCTGGAGCCCAAGATCTGAGATTTATCTGGTCCTTGAACCCAAGATAAAGAGCGAGGACAAAGCAAAATGTGAGAGAGACTCTTAGTGCTCTCCTTTCCTGATCACAATCTCATGCTAAATTTGTGCCTTAATTTATGCAACTGCCTTTTAATTATGGGTATTATTCTTAGAATTTTCACCCCAGTGATGTGATCTGCAGAAAGCTGTATCTTTGAAAAGGAAGCCTGTGCCCTGGTCATGCTGAAAGGTCTCATGTTTGGGTGCACACTTTTAACAGTCTCGACCCAAACTATCCCAGTGAAACTGCGCGGTATTTCCAAGTTGATCCCTTAGATTCTGGTATTGACTTGGGTCCTGTAGCTGTCATACTGTTACAACTCTTCCCAACAGCTTCAAGTGACGGTCATAGCTATTTGTTAAATGAGATTCTGTTCTAAGTGATGCGCATGGATGTAGCTTAAAGAGAGGTTGAAACTCTTAACCTGGGACTCTGCTCTGGCAACATCCCTGATGCAGCAGGGCCACAGATGTTGCTGGGGCAGAAAGTCCTGGTGGATGGCGAGAGGCAGGAGCCCTGTGTGGGGTGGGAGCCCAGCCATGCTGGCTGCAGAGGTGCTGGCAGCTGGGAGCCCTGCTGCAGGAGACCTGCTGAGTTGGGTGGCTGAAGCACCAGTGGACTCCAGCAGGGCAGCAGTCTGTTGTGCTGGGGCAGGAGCCCCAGAAATGGGGCAGCGGTTTGCCCTGGTGGGGCCAGGAGCCTCCGCTGTAGGGCAGTAGTGTGCCCTGGTGGGGCCAGGAGCCCTGGCAGCAAGACCATGGGCTTCCATAGTAGCACTGGTGGGGCTGGGAGTCCAGCATCACAGTGGGAAATTGGTGGGGCAGTGGGGCCGGAGGCAGGCGGGAAGCTGGTGGGAAGGCTGGCAGCTGGCCAGGAGGAAGCCGTGCTGAGGGGTCAGAAATGACCTCTCTGGTCCAGACAAATCCCTCGTTTGGAATGAGTCAGGTCCCAAGGATGCCGGACCAGAGAGGTCCAACCTGTAGTGTTGATCATTAAGAATCGTTCTGCTCATCGGACAGAGAAACCATTATCTGGGTGTGAAGACTGGGGTGACTTGCTGGTAGTTGCCATAATTTGTATTGTTTAGGTATTTCGTTAATAATGTATATCTTGTTTTGACAGTGGGCCAACTGTGGGAATTGTGGTTTGAGTCTGTCTCTCTCTCCCGTCAATGCACCGGATCAAATCATATTCTTGACTTGCATCTATGAGCTGCAGTGTGAGGTCAAGGCTTTATACTACAGATATTTAGAAAAGTAGATGGTTACCAGACGCTGTCACCTCCCATTCTCACAGGATTTCCAGATTCATCATAATATTCATCCACACTCAGGTTTTTATCGGCATCATGGGCAGAGTTGAAATTTGAAATCATGCGAGTAGGAATCCCCAGACATCTGAGCACTAAAAAACCCAAAAGAAATAATGAAAAGCCTGTATTTCTGAGAGAGAAAGTTTCTAGGCAACTATCCTCAGCCAATATTTCTGGATAGTGATCCTGGCCAAAGCAGGTTCCAACATTACCAGAGCTTTGAAACATGCCTCAGTAGATATAGGATTTAGTGTTTAGCATTTCCCATAATGGAACCTTTGCAACAAACAAACCTTTGCAACCTTTCACTGTGTTAATGAAATGTACCTGTGGTCAGCACTGATGCAAAAACCCAGCATTGTCCGTATTTGACAGGTTTAAATCCCGCAGCCTTCCACTTTTTCAGGATTTCAACGCTTCCGTTCCAGCTGCTGGGACTTGTTCCGCCACGGTAATCTCCACTCCAGTTTCCCTCCAGCACCCCATTATCATCATTACTGTTTACCTGGAAAAATTACACCTTAGATTAACTCATAGCATAGTTTTGTGGAGAAAAAGGGAAGGAGGGAGAAACAGCTTTGTGTAGCGCATAGTGATAATTAACACCGATAACTGTTACAGAAATACTTTTTCATCAGTAGATCTCAAAGTGTATCATGATTTTTACTCTATGGATCCCCACAATGCCCTTAGACAGTGCTATTGTCTCCAGTCTACTGATGGTAACCGAGGCACAGGGAGGCTGAGTGACAGACAAGGTCACACAGGGAGACTGTGGAATAGGATGGAACTGAACTTGGACTCCCAAGTTTTACGCTAGTGCCCTAATCTTTGGACAAGGGGCAAAGCTGTTGCCTCAGGGAACTGGCCTGTAATAAAGATGGCATCTTACTTTTAGGGAACTGAAAGATAGATTTCATCAAGCAAGACAAACATCTAGCCCTCTTTGCTCCTTCTACCCAACAATAACAGCAGTAGCTCAAAGCCTTTTCCAACCTGAAGTGCATCATATCAGGGCCCATGTGCCAGCTGGTGTCAGCCTGCTGTAGATGTATTCCCCTGCCCCAGCTTGTCATGTGCTGAGTTTCAGCACAAACAAGGCTCTAGGTGAGGAGATGCACGTTACACCTCAGAGCAGCTTCATGGTTTACTGAAACTATTAGAAAATATTCCTGGCCAGATGCAACGATCTTAATATTCTTTTGTCTCCTGCTTTGATTGCTACTCAAAAACACCTTTAAGCCAGTGTAGTGCTAGTGAAAGAATAAAATCCTCTCCTGCAGGAGCACAGCAAAGGGAGAGATTGGGTACGACATCTAGGGAGCTGGGGAGGACGCTGGCCCACAGAAGGATCCCTTTCCTGTAGAGCTCCGTACCAGAAGTCATCAAAAGAAGGCAAACATGAGAACCCCTGGTTTGACCCCCGGTTTGACCACTGTAGATACTAGGCCCACCCTTGCTCTGTTTACTGGGGGAAATGAAGCTGAGAATGAGCTCTAATGTGGATCTAGGTATGATCTCTGTAAATGCTACTGAAACCACGTATGCGCTCTGTATATTGAGGCTATGAACGCTTTATTTTGTCTGACAACTGGATACTACAGTAATAGGTGCCTCAGAAATACCCTTGATTAGGAAGAGCTTGCAAGTGCAAATCAGGTAGGTTTTTTGTCACTGTGGCTTCTGAGCTGCAATTCCCTGTGAAGGTAAATACACAGTTTGTATCTCCCATCTGCCTTTAAAAAAAACAGTCAGTGGCTTTGGCTTTTGCAGTGTTTCTAATGCAGAGTAATTTAACCCTTTTCTTACCATGGCACTGAGCACACGGCCCACGTACTTTGGATCATTTCTGCGAGACACATCGGTGGCAGGGTCTCTACGGTAGTTTAGGCTTTTATCCAGCGAGGCGAGGCAAATATCCAGAATGCCTTTTTGAAACTGTTTGAAAAACAGGTTGATGTTATATGTGATCCAAATTGTTCTTCCTTATAAATCATCAGGGTAACATAGTGTAACACAGTATTTGGAATAATATTTTAAACGTTTCTTAATGAGCCTTTCTACTGCAATGTAAATTTGGGCTTGATGCAGGAGTTACTCGAATGACGATCTCATGCCTGTGTCATTCAGCAGGTCAAGCGAGGAGGTCACAACTGATCTTTCAGGTCACAGGATTGACGACTGCGTGATAAGGGTTGGGACAGTGCGGCCCAGCACCACGGCAGTTCCATCTGTGTACAGAGTTATCCAGCAGAGGCTTTTAGATGTTTACAACTGAACTCTGGGACTCCTGGTTTAGGAGAAATGCCCAGTTATTGATACTGATGCTTATGTGAGCTGGTATAAGGTGGGGGCATGAGACGAGGCCTGGTGCAGAGAAAAATGGCTAGTGGCTGCCAGTGCCCCAGGAAGTCTCTTAAAGACAGTGTAGCAAAAGTGTGAACTAGAGAGAGGAGGCAAGAAGAAAGGCAGGGGAGGGATAGCTCAGTGGTTTGAGCATTGGCCTGCTAAGTTCTATCCTTGCAGAGGCCATTTAGGGATTTGGGGCAAACATTTGTCAGGGATGGTACTTGGGCCTGCTGTGAAGGCAGGGGACTGGACTCAATGACCTTTCAAGGTCCCTTCCAGTTCTAGGAGATAGGCATCTCCATTAATGTATTGAAAGGAGATCCGTATATCATGTTCTTTGCTTTGCATTTACCTGGCCATAGTTCCAACCAGAACTGTTAATGCGGTTTGCGTTGCCTGTAAAAACCATCCCAAACTCTTCCATCACGTACTCTTGGCGTTCAGCATTGTTAGGCATAAACACATCATCTCCTGAAAACCCAAAGCAGAGGTGCTGTAAAACCACAAAAGGGCCGAGATTTAAGAGCCTCAGATGAGCTCCTGTAAACTCCCACCCGGCTCTGCTCTGTTCTCATCAACGGATTTTAGAAACACCACCCTTTTGCTGGTGGGGCTGGAGGTGACGGAAGGGAGAGGGAGGACATGTGGCTAAGTCTCTGTTCTGCAGGGGAAAGTTAGTGTGCGCTGGCTTCAGGGCCTTGTCTCTTTTCTTGGGGATAGCAGAGTCCCTGGGAGTGCCCACTTTCTGCTCTTCTGTGGTGGGGCTGAGCTGTGGGGGGCACAGGGCTCAGGCTATGCCTGTCTCCTCGGTAGGACTCTGTAATCACACACAAGCTACAGAATGAATGTGATGAGTTTGGGAATCCCACAGGACCCTGACTGCACTGAGAGGAGAGGGAGCGCTGCCTCCTGTGCCCTCTACTGTAGGTGTCTAAGCCATTCAGTGGTTTTTGTGTCACTGGAAGGCATGGGGGCACTCCGGATCCCCACACTTGCTGGGGGGTTCAGCTGCTGTACGTCAGATGGGCAAGCTGCACGTATTAAAGCTGCAGTGAGTTACTCAGGGAGCAACCCGAGTGTCTGTACCTTGAGACCAGGGGTTATAGAGTAGAACAAAAGTTCCGACGATCCCCTGGGAGGCATTTCCCCCTGAGGTAGGCTGCACGCTCAGTTTGTAGCGTCCGATGGCAGCATTGGCTGGACAGTAAATAGAGATGGTGACGGAGCTGGACTCGGTGGATTGTTGGACTGCGCTCCAGGTACCATTGCTTGCTGTGCTGGAGATGCTGAATACAGCCTGGGTCTTAGCTTTCAGTGATGGTTTTGGCCCTTGCAAAGAGGATAAAGAACACTGAGATGTCTCCTGCTCTCCTAAGTCACATACAATTTCCAGTTGACACAGTAGAGACACACCCCCACGAGTGAGTTTGTACCAGATGTCGGCATGCTACAGACCAAGGCTACTCAACACGCAGCCCACGGTCCATTTGTTTACGGCCCGTGGTGCAGTTTGGGTTTACGCGGGGCTCAACACACGGCCCGCGGGTGGGACTCTGAGCATGGCGTCTGCTGGGAACATGCTGCACAGAGGTAAGCTGTCTCCCAGGAGGGGTGAGCGTTGAAAGACGCCAGCGGCCGGGCTGGCTGGGCAGACGGGTACAGAGTGTCGGTGTCTCTAGCCCCCAGGGAGGAAGTGCTGAGAGCGCTGGGGCTTTGTGGGAAGTGCTGGTTGCCTAGCCTTGTGGGCAGAGCGTGAGAGGTGCTGACTGGCTCACACTGGCCACGTTTGGGTCTGGTGCTGAGGCTTAAGGCTTAATATTTGTATTCGTGCCTGTCAGTGTGAAAGAAGCTATTTGCATATATTTGCATATATATTTGCATGTATTTGCAACCACGCTTAGGTTGCGGCCCTTGGCATGTGCTGTGAGTATCATTGTGGCCTGCAGGGCTTCCAAAGTTGAGTAGCCCTGCTCTAGCCAAGCGGATGCACAGCAGTGGTCACAGGGCCTCTGAGGGGTGAATGCCTGTTGGCATTATTGCCTCCTTCTGGCATCTGCAGGGGAGGCCATTGCCCGTCCGTGAGAGCAGCAGCCTGTTTGTGGGGGGGACTGAAGTGGGGGCATTACCTGTCTCTGCAGTGAACTTGAAGCTCTCTCCAGACTTCAGTGCTCTGTTGCAGGTCGCTGTGATGGAGAAGGGCTGTTCTCTCCTCACAATGAGGTCTGTGCTGTCGTATTCGTTGGTATGGTGTGCGCGCCGATTTGCTTCTTTCTGCCAGTCGATCTTGATTAATTGTAGACCTGTGAGATGAGAAAAAAGAGCTGAGGAGAAGCCTAAGCCCTTGTAGGGGCTGGCAGAAAAAATCCCAGGCATCTTCTCTGGAGTTGTACATGCTTTAAGTACCAGTTGCTTGGGGCAATGGGAGGTGATTTGATGGAGTTGCAGTCTAAACCAACCGACTGCTTCTTCCAGTCAAATTACAACTTCTGACTGTGACAGAAGGCTGAACATTTGAGGTCATGAATAGGATCATACAGGGGAATCCTCTTGGCCTCAGAAAAGGAAACCGAGGACTTAACAAATCTATAGACCCGAGACATGCTGCTGTATTTTAAAATGTGACGTGACTCACTTTTGCGGCAAATGCAGCCCCTGGAGCCCCAAAGAGCAGGAAGTCTGCTCAGGGCTTTGGCATGTCAAGACAAGGCACCTATGTAGCCCTTAGGTCAGGTCTCACACAGCCATCCAGGACCCTTAGGAACTAGATCTGATTTCATTGCACTTGTCCCCTTCTCCAGGGAAGCCAATGGGATTGCCAGGCCCTTGGGCAAGGTTGGGGAGCCTGACTCTGTGCTCGCTAATGGGGTGGGCCCATGGGTGGAAGGGCAGAGCTGGGCTGTCAGCCCCCAGTGTTGCCCTGACAGGATGGTGCCCTTGTCTTCGCTGTCCCTCAAAGCTGGCTGCAGCATGCCGTGCAGGGCTCTGGAGCACAATGTACAGCGCTCCCACGGAAATTCAAATGGTCCCAGGGCTACGGCACTGTGTCAACAGCTGGTGCCTCAGGCCCTTTAGTATCGCCTGGCCCCAGAGCAATTTCCCCCTTTGCTCCCTACCTCTCCATTATGGGTCCTGACCTCCTCTCCCCCATGCACATCACTTCCACCAGTTCCACAGCTGCATGTGTAGGTAATACACAGAAGATAAAATGTGCTCTTATGTTCTAAGATGAGACCTCCCACTAATACTTCCCCTTATGAGCAATAAGTGTGTCTTGCAATCACCCATCTACATGGCAGTGAACGTTTTCTCTAGGCTTTGGATCCAACATCTCTTCTTTGCGTTTCTTGACCCCCCGCTCTGTAGTTCTAGTGTCCACACAAGTTATTTCTAGGTGCGACTCATAGCTTTATTGGTTGTTATGCAACAGGGGCTGAAGGCCGAACAATGTCAGATTATGAATGAAAGGAAACGATGAAAGAAGCAGTTGAATCCTCAACAGTGATGTAGCAGGGGCTCCATGAACCCCTTACTAAGCAGGGGAGATTTCGGCAAATCCAGTAAGTGCCTGAACCACTATTGCTTACTGCTTGAACTTTAGCAACCAAGCTAACAGGCGGGGCGGATATAGGGCAGGGCGAACTGGGCGGCCGCTCCGGGCCCCGCGCTTCAGAAAGCCCCGCGCATGCGCATGGCGTCACTGCGCATGCACCCTGGCAAAGGGGGGGCCCTGCAGAATTATGCTGCCCGGGGCCCCACAAAACGGTCATCTGCCCCTGCTAACAGGCCCAGATTAGACCTAGACTGCAACTTCCGCATGACCACAGTCAGGGAGGGAAGGGAGAGTTTGGGTGCCACAGAGAGGGCAGCTTGACCCCGCGTCCTTCCTGAGGCCCAAATCTCTAGTGAAATCACTGACCTATGCATTAAGAAAACCAGGAAGTTTGTCTAAATGCTCTAAGACACATATCTATCAGGGCCCCCGAGCATGAAGTCTCTGAAAAAGAAAAAATGCATCTGGTGAAAGTGATGATCAGAAGAAAACCTCTTGCCTAACCTTTAAAAAGTGCTTGCCTAGCAAGTTTTTGAGTGGCATGTTATTGTAATACTAATGGATAAATAGGGAAAGAAAGTCTGAGTTTGGGGGAACAATTTTGGGAACACTTGGAGGGACGCCTCTAGGACTCCTTGAAGACTCTTCACTTCTGGACACATCTTCGTCCCCACTGGCAGACGGAAGACTGGCCATCGGAAGCCTGCTCGGTGTCACTCGAGAGCCACACTCCACTTTGGAGGGTGGGGGTGTTTTCCTAACCTGTTGCGGACGTGTGTAAGTGCTTGAGACTAAGTAAAGTTTAGCTTTAAGTGAAAGCATTCTTGTGTTGTCCTGTTTGTACCATCCATCTATCGGACAGATGACCATACCTCCCCTGAATTATTTCCTGACACCACCGCGCAGAGAGTAAAAGTTACCGAAAGGTTTGGGTTGAAAGAACCCGGGTAACATAACTCATTCACCTACTGGGTGTAGGTCACAGTCCCATTAGTGCCACTTAAACGAGAGAGAGAGAGAAAGAGAGGCTCCATCTATACTACAGCCTTCTTCCGCAAAAGCTTATGCAAATGAAGTGTGGAGTAGAATATTGCCATGCTTCATTTGCATAATTAATTAGCAGCTGTTTTTGCACATGAGGCTTTTGCACAAGAGCCGTTCTTCCTGAAAAGAAGTGGCAGAACGGCTCTTGCGCAAGAGGGGGTTTTACGCAAAAAGGAGCTGTGTAGACATTTTACAAGGAGTAAGGGAAATCAGAGGACGAGTGCTCTTTCTCAGACTTCCTGCTGTGTAGACAGCGCCAAAAGCCGAAATAAGCTATTTCAACTTAAGCTACACACCTGAAGTAGATGAAGTTGCATAGCTTATTTCAGCTTTAGCCCTGCTGTGTAGATGTGCTGGTAGTGCACACCGGCTCCACAGTTACTGCACTTTAAATAAACCACACCCATGAGAAGTGTAGAGCTTACTGTGTTCTGGATACAGAACTAGGGGGCCTGTGTGGACAATTGAATTGCTTGTTTTACTCTGCTTGCCCTCCAGAAATGACCCATAATCCCCCAAGTCATCTGCTGTTCGTGGAACTCTTCTGCCTGCCTGATTCTGTGGTCCTGGACACAAAGCAAACCTTTCATGAAATGCTCAGCTGTTGAACACAGAGGAAGGTGTGTGTGTGTAAGAGAAAGAGAGGTTGTGCAAAGAGCTGGAGAGGAAGGTGAGGGGGGTGGTAGTGTGTGTGAGATGTCAAGGTTTTCCCCACCCCCTATCTCAGGAGGGGTTGTTTCCTATGGCTGTCTAAACTTACAAGACAGCATGCTGACATCCCCCAAAACACACTTCTCCCTCTCCCACCTTCCCATGACTTCGGCTGAAAAGCAGCTGTCAGTGTAGCAGGATGACTATGGAGCAATGGGATTGGGAAACTTGCATCATGTGATGCTGACTGCTCCACAGCACCCACAATGCACTACTCTGTGTGACATTGCAAGAGTTGCTAATGTGGACACGCACAGTGTGGACACACAACAGTAGTTTCCCTGCAGCGCTCTACGGGCAGTGCTGTAACTACCAGCACTTCACATATGCCAGTGTAGACATAGCCTAAAATTCTGCAGTCTAACTGATCAGAAAGTTGGAGTGTGTTCCCTGAGTCTGGAGGAGTTGTTCCCATCCTCCTCTATGGACGCTGCTAAATTAGCCCAGTCAGAAATGACTTCATTTGGCTGGGTTCATTTGGACCTGCTGGAGACAAAAATATTCCCTTTAAAATAGCTCTGATTGCACTTAATGGCAGGTTCTACATTTAAACAGAACCACAGGGAAGATCCTCCCTCCCCCCCATTTCCCCTGGTCTATACCCTGTCTCAGATCCCACGAAGAGGACACTGGACTGGGTTGTGAAGTGCTTTGGGTATCTCACACAAAGTCTGACCTCATCCACCAAGTGTCAGCATGTTTGTCGGGGGCTGCCTCTTCCTGAAGGTAGGGTAACGAGAGTGAGTTCTTTTTAAATGGGTGATGAAACCAAGTGGACAGATACTCTATTCTCTCCCCTTCCTACATGGAGCATAAGCCTGTGGCACATGGAGCAGATTGGAGGCATTGATTCGTACGGAGAAGGTCGGGCAATCAGCTAGTTGTCTAAGGTGTTTATACGTGAATGCAAGAAGCCTGGGAAACAAGCAGGAAGAATTAGACGTCCTGGCACAGTCAAAGAGCTATGATTTGATTGGAATAATGGAGACTTGGTGGGATGACTCTCATGACTGGATGTTTTTCGCCTTCCTCTGTAGCATGAGGTACAGATCACAGCTGGAGGATTCTCTGCATCTTGGGGTCTTCAAACTATTTGAAGGCTTCAATATCTGAGATATAGGTGAGAGGATTATTCTAGGATGGGGTGGGTGAGATTCTGTGGCCTGCACTGTGCAGGGGGTCAGACTAGATGATCATAATGGTCCCTTCTGACCTTAAAGTCTATGAGACTGGAGCGCTGTCATGGAAGGGTATAAGCTGTTCAGGAAGGACTGGCAGGGGAGAAAAGGAGGAGTTGCACTGTATGTAAGTGCAGTAGGATTGCTCAGAGCCCCAGTATAGAGAGGAAGGAAAGCCTGTTGAGAGTCTTGGGGTTAAGCTTAGAGGTGGGAGCAACAGAGGTGATGTTGTGGTTGGTGTCTGCTACAGACCAGATCAGGTGGATGAAGTAGACGAGGTTTTCTTCAGACAACTGAGAGAAGCTTCGATCACAGGCCCTGGTTCCCATGGGGAGCTTGAATCACCCTGACATCTGTTGGGAGACCAACGCAGCAGGACACAGACAATCCACGCAGTTTTTGGAGAATGTTGGGGATAACTTCCTGGTACAAGTACTGAGGGAACCAAACGGGCCATGCGCAGCTTGTCTTGCTGCTCACAAACAGGGAGGAGCTAGTAGGAGAAGTAGAAGTGGGTGACAACCTGGGCAGCAGTGATCACGAGATGTCCGAGTTCTGGATCCTGACCAAAGGAAGGAAGGAGAGCAGCAAAACACACACCTTGGACTTCAGAAAAGCAGCCTCTGACTCCGTCAGAGAACTGATGGGCAGGATCCCCTGGGATGTAACACGAAGGGGAAAGGAGTCCAGAAGAGCTGGCAGGATTTTAAAGAAGCCTTATTGAAGGCACAGGAATAAGCCATCCTGATGCACAGTTAGAAAGGCAAATATGGTAGGTTCACGTTCACTGCACCTTGGCTTAGCAGTGAAATCCTTGGTGAGCTTACACACAAAAAGGAATCTTAAAGAAGTGGAGACTTGGACAGATGACTAGGGAGGAGTATAAATATATTGCCCAAGAATGCAGGGGAGTTACCAGGAAGGCGAAAGCGCAATTGGAACTGCAGCTGGCAAGGGATGTGAAGGGTAACAAGAAAGGTTTCTGCAGGCATGTTAGCAATAAGAGGGTGATTAGGGAGGGGGTGGGGCCCTTACTGGCTGAAGGAGGTAACCTAGTGACAAATGATGTGGGAAAATCTGAAGTACTCAATGCTTTTTTTCCCCTTTATGAAGGAGGACTGAAAGAATTGGGCTTGTTTCATATCATATTTGCTTGTTTTGCAGCACTGTCACACTGTTGGATCATATTTAGCTTGTGGTCCACTATAACCCCAGATCTGTTTCTGCAATACTCCTTCCTAGACTGTCGCTTCCCATTCTGAATGTGTGAAACGGATTGTTCCTTCCTACGTGGAGCAGTTTGCATTTGTCCTTATTAAACTGCATCCTGTCTACCTCAGACCATTTCTCCAATTTGTCCAGATCATTTTGAATTTTGACCCTATCCTCCAGAGCAGTTGCAACCCCTCCCAGCTTGGCATCATCTGCAGACTTAATAATCCTACTCTCTTTGCCAACATCTGTATCGTTGATGGAGATATTGAACAGAGCCGGTCCCAAAACAGACCCCTGCGGAACCCCACTTGTTATACCTTTCCAGCAGGATTGTGAACCATTAATAACTACTCTCTGAGAACGGTTATCCAGCCATTTAAGCACCCACCTTGTAGTAGCCCCATCTAAGTTGTATTTGCCTAGTTTAGTGGTAAGAATATCATGCGAGACTGTATCAAATGCCTTGCTAAAGTCTAGTTATACCACGTCCACCACTTCACCCTTATCCACCAGACTCGATATCCTATCAAAGAAAGCTATCAGATTGGTTTGACATGATTTGTTCTTTACAAATCCATGCTGGCTGTTCCCTATCACCTTATTATCTTCCAGATGTTTGCAGATGATTCCTTAATTACTTGCTCTATTATCTTTCCTGACACAGAAGTTAAACTGACTGGTCTGTAGTTCCTTGGGTTCTTATTTCCCTTTTTATAGATGGGCACTAGATTTGCCCTTTTCCAGTCTTCTGGAATCTCTCCTGACTTCCATGATTTTCCAAAGATGATAGTTAATAGCTCAGATACCTCCTGTATCTGCTCCTTGAGTATTCTAGGATGCATTTCATCAGGCCCTGGTGACTTGCAGACATCTAACTTTTCTGAGTGATTTTTAACTTTTCCTTTTTTAATTTTATCTTTTAAACCTACCCCTTTCCCACTAGCATTCACTATGTTAGGCATAGTGACCTGGAGAAATTGGAGGCTTGGGCCAAACGAAATCTCATGAGGTTCAACAAGGACCAGTGCAGAGTTAGGACAGAAGAATCCCAAGCACTGTTACAGGCTGGGGACTGAATGGCTAAGTAGCTGTTTGGCAGAAAAGGACCTGGGGTTACAGTGGATGAGAAGCTGGATATGAATCAACAGGGCGCCCTTGTAGCCAAGAAAGCTAATGGAATATTAGGGTGCACGAGGAGAAGCATTGCCAGCAGATCTAGAGAAGTGATTATTACCCTTTATTCAGCACTGATGAGGCCAGATCTGGAGAATTGTGTCCAGTTCTGGACTCCCCACTATAGAAAGGATGTGGACGCATTGGAGAGAGTCCAGTTGAGGGCAAATAATTAGGGGCTGGAGCACATGACTTACAAGGAGAGGCTGAGGGATTTGGGCTTCTTTAGTCTGCAGACGAGAAGAGTGAGGAGGGATTTGATAGCAGCCTTTAACTACCTGAAGGGAGGTTCCAAAGAGGACGGAGGGAATCTGTTGTCAGTAGTGACAGATGGCAGAACAAGGGGAGGTCTAGTTTGGATATTAGGAAAAAACTATTTTACTAGGAGGGTGGTGAAGCCCTGGGATGGGTTCCCTGGGGAGGGAGTCGAATCTCCATCCCTAGAGATGTTACGTTCCAGCTTGACAGAGCCCTGGCTGGGTTGATTGATTTGGGGTTGGTCCTGCGTTGGGCAGGGGCCGGACTTGATGTTTCCTGAGAGCTCTTCCAGAGCTAGGATTCTGTGAGTCGTTGGGGGAAATGTTTGTGGAGCCACTTTTTAAAATAGGTCTGTGGTGCTGATGTGGTGCTGAGTCCTCCCCTTTTAAAACCCCAACAGACACCAGTCATTGGGAGCAGGGTCAAACCGGGACCTGTATGTGAATGCATGAACCGTCACTGCATGAAGCCACATATCGAGCAGGTTCATTAATCTCTCTCTAAGTGGTTTTGGTGTCACTAGATGAAACTGAACACCGCACCCAGGAGATATGTGGATTACGTTGCCACATCACTGCACAGCTGTTACACTGAGGCAATTGTGGCTAGTGGTTATTTCCTTCTTGCTGCAATCTGCGGTTAGTGTTTTACTGTAGAGTTTTAACACACACACCCTTTGTTAACAAAGAGTTCTCTGAAGTAGCCAGTAGCACTTTTCATGGCTGTTACACAATATTTAATTAAGCAGATCAAGGGCCCCACAGAATTGCCGGCAAGCGGGGGGGATGGGTGTGTGTGTGTGGGTGGCGGGGCTGGCCTTGTCCTCCCAAAAGGGATGGGGTCTCAGGTGGAAGGGACAGGGCGGGGCAGCCAGCCCTAGTGTCACCCAGACTGCATCATGGTAACCTCAGCTTCACTGCAGCAGGGAAGCAGGGTGCCCTGACCCTGGCCCAGGGCTCTCCCTGCCACTGCGTGAAGTGGAGCAGAGCAGGCTCTTGGGCCACTCGTTTCCCACAGCTGTGGTGATGTAAGGGGGGGCCGACCCCTGCTCATGGGGCTGGAGGAGGGGCTTAGGGCAAGGGGGAGGAAAGAGCAGGGTGGGGTGGGAAGTAGAGGAGGGGTCTTGGCCTGCGACAGGGTTGCTCCAGGCCTTGCACCCCTGTAGGCAGCCCTGGCAGAATAAATCCACGAGGAAGATGCCAAGATAGTAAGTGGTTCCAGTCACCCCAAGGCAATTTTAAAAACCATCGTGTGTAGATAACGTGTGTGGCTTCTAGAGTCCATGGGCCTGATTCTCCTCTGCCTCCATCCATGCAGCCCATTGACTTCCATGGATTTATTCTTCATTTACATCAGAGTGAGAGGAAAATCAAGCTCTTTGTTTCTGCTCGTTGGCTGCTGCTCTCTGGGTCTCTTTCCAGTTCCACCATATGATGGCCCTGATTCATTGTATGCCTGCAAAGCCCAAGCTCCAATGCCAGCACAGAAAGCGAGGGGCATGGCAGAGAGAAATAGTGATTCATTCCCTCTCCAGGCTAAATTTCCCTGATGGGGCTCATAAGAAGGTTTAAAGGCGCTAGTGCAAGTCCAAGGGGTGCCCTGCATACACCTTGCACCTTCAGGCCCAACATGTCTGCTCAATACACAAACACCCCTATAAACACAGGCTTGTAAAATCATTGCAGATGAGAAGTGAAAAAGGCCTCAGGAGGACATCCAGACCCAACCCCCTGCTCAGTGCAAGACCAACCACAACTAAAACTTTAAGCCCAGCCTTAAAAACCTTTAGGGACTGAGACTCCACCACCGCCCTAAGCAGCCCATTCCAGTGCTTCCCCACCCTGCTAGGGAAATAGTTTCTGAACTGCAAACCGTGGCCACTGGGCACAGTGGACATGGCTGTGGACACGCGGCGTAACACATGGTCCTGCATTCTGCCAGCAAAGTACCCCGACGTGCCAAAGATTGCTAACCCCAAAATAGAATATGCAACACTTAAAGCCCTTTGCTACAAATTCCCACTAAGCCAACCATTCTGATAAGGGAACATAACCTTACTCAGTTGCCCGTAGGGTATTTGTTGAGAGACTTGTATTTTACTCACCAGCCATGGTTTCTTGCTATTCTGCCACTCGCGTCCGGTACTCTGGCCAATCTTGTATGATGAGGCTTGAAGCTGTGCTTGAAACACCATTTATAGAGAAAATTTTGGGCGGGTCTCTCTTGTGCAAACCAATTACAATTTAAATGAGGTAGGTGAGGACCTCAGACCATGCATGCAAATATTCAGATGACAATACACTATCTCATAGGCTGTAAAGTCTCTAGTTATGCAAGCCAGGAGGAAAAACCAGGGCAGTGGAAGTTACAAGTTACTTGTCCAGAAGGAACTGATTTAGTTTCGGAAAGAGTCCCAGGTTTCAGGTAAAGCGATGTGTCACTTCTAGAGCTGAGAAGTAATTTGAGTCACTGCGAATTCACACCTTTTCCTCTCTGTGTCCCATAGGAACCTGTCTAATGCGTAGAGCTTTCTCTCTGCTCTACGCTCAAAGCACAGCTGCCAGCTCCTCAGAACCAGGGACATTACGTCTCTCATGGCTGAATCACGGGAGCCAGTTGAGTTATGTTTTCCTTGGCTTTTGAAGTAGATTGGTTGCTAGTGGTTGCCAATGGCCTTTCCTGCAGTGTCCCTGGAGAGGAAGGTTTTCACGTGGTAGTAAATACCTGCACAAAAGACAATCAGTCTTCAGACATTTTGAAAAGGGTGATCTTCTTTTTGTAGGCATAAATGGGCACAAACCACAAACTCTGCAGTCTTCATGTTTGTGTGTTTAAGAAAACACTGAGGCTGCGTCTAGACTGGCAAGTTGTTCTGCAAAAGCTACCGCTTTTGCGCAAAAACTTGCCAGCTGTCTACACTGGCCGCTTGAATTTGCGCAAGAACACTGACGATCTAATGTAAGATTGTCAGTGTTCTTGCGCAAATACACTGGCGCTCCCGCTCGGGAAAAAGCCCTCTTGCGCAAATGTTTTTGCGCAAGAGCTCCAGTGTAGACAGGAAAGAACCGTTTTGCGCAAAAAAGCCCCGATGGCAAAAATGGCGATCGGGGCTTTCTTGCGCAAAATCGCATCTAGACTGGTCACAGATGCTTTTGCACAAAAGCACTTTTTGCGCAAAGGCAACCGTGCCAATCTCGACGCTCTTTTGCGGAAATACTTTTAACGGAAAAACTTTTCCGTTAAAAGCATTTCCGCAAAATCATGCCAGTCTAGATGCATGATTTATTGTTGTGAATAATTCATGGATAAGAACGCAAGAACATAAGAATGGCCATACTGGGTCAGACCAAAGGTCCATCTAGCCCAGTAGCCTGTCTGCTGACAGTGGCCAGCACCAGGAGGGGGTGGACCGAAGACAGTGATCAAGCGATTTGTCTTGTGCAATCCACCTCCAGCCTCTGACAAACAGAGGCCAGGGACTCCATTTCTGTCCCCTGGCTAATAGCCTTTTATGGACCTAACCTCCATGAAATGATCTAGTTTCTCTTTAAATTCTGTTATAGCCCTAGCCTTCACAGCCTCCTCTGGCAAGGAGTTCCACAGGTTGACTACACGCTGTGTGAAGAAGAACTTTCTTTTATTAGTTTTAAACCTGCTCCCCATTAATTTCATTTGGTGTCCTCTAGTTCTTCTTTTTAGGGAACTAATGAATAACTTTTCTTTATCGGCCCTCTCCACACCACTCATGATTTTATATACCTCTATCATATCCCCCCTCAGTCTCCTCTTTTCTAAACTGAAAAGTCCCAGTCGCTTTAGCCTCTCTTCATATGGGACCCGTTCCAAACCCCTCATCATTTTAGTTGCCATTTTCTGAACCCTTTCCAAGACCAAAATATCTTTTTTGAGGTGAGAAGACCACATCTGTACACAGTATTCAAGATGTGGGCATACCATAGTTTTATACAGGGGCAGTAAGATATTCCGTGTCTTATTTTCTATCCATTTCTTAGCATCCTATTTGCCTTTTTGCCTAATTCCTATTTGCCTAATTCCTAGTATCCTATTGGCCTTTTTGACCGCCGCTGCACTCTGTGTGGAAGTTTTCAGAGAACTGTCCACAATAACTCCAAGATCTCTTTCCTGATTTGTTGTAGCCAAATTAGCCCCATCATACTGTACGTATAGTTGGGGTTATTTTTTCCAATGTGCATTACTTTACATTTATCCACATATGGATGCTGGAATATTCCCCCTGGGCGGTTGTATGGGTCCATTGGACTATTTTAGTCTTATTTTATAAGTGGAAAGGGCATCAAATCACTTACTTTGAGAGACTGCTGCAAATAAAGTTCTCCATGAATATTTCAAGTAGAAATAAAGCAAGGCAGCTGACATCTTTGGCTTCACACTGGCCTATCCTTGCCATGAGGGCAGGGGACTGGACTCAATGACCTCTTGAGTTCCCTTCCAGTCCTAGTATTCTATTATTCTATCCCTGGTTTTTTACAATTTGATGTTGAACTTTGTTTTTAATTTTCAATGTTTTAAACCAGCTAGGCCTGAAAGAAGAGTTCAGAATGTGTACATTCTGAGTAAACTGATTCAGTGGTGTTCCTCATAGATTGTGTCCATGCCAAGTGTTGATTCAACAGTGTGACTGATAAATTTACCTTATGATGTTATGCCAGGTCAAATATTTTTAATTAATTAGTGCGATCTCACACATGCACACACCTGAAGGATTTCCTGCCCAGCTATATGCTGAGCTCTGTCTCTTTGGAAACAGAATCTTGTTTTATAAGAAGCAATTCTGCATATGAGGACAGGAACGGCAATACTGAATCAGCCCAGTAACATCAAATCAAGAATCTCGTCTCTGACAGAGCCAGCTACTTCAGAGGAAGCTGCATGAACCCTTATAGACAGTGGCTTTTTGAAATCAGCAGTGCATAGGGGAAGGTGCTTCTTATCCTGTCATTTAGGTGCTTACCACCTGAAGAAGGAAGTTTATAACCCTTCTCCTTTGGGAAATGCCTGCTTCTTTTGTAATCCTGCAAATTAATCAGCTTAAGCTATTTTGTGACAGTTTTTCAAGCTACGTGTTGTGTTAAAAAATTAACCTTTTATTTTTGAAATTGTGTCCTTAATTGAACATCACTTGGTTCTTGTTTTATGAATAAATGTATCTACGTGCTCATATGTTTCCTGTACCAGTCCGTGTTTTTTTTACAGCTTGAATGTCACCTTTTAGGTGTTCCTTCTCTAAACTTAGTTTTAATCTTTTTTGTCTCTTTTCTGTCCTCAGTCACGTTTGTCACCTCCATTTCAGGGACTCTTTATTTCTGCTGTATCTGTTTTGAGGATGAGGAGCAGAACAAAAAATGAAGGCACCACTCCAGTGATATATAGGATGACATTATAGTGATTTCAATATTTTTTTCTGTCATTTGTTATGAATACTAACATTTTGATGGCTGTTTTGATCAAAGCTGCACATTTAGCAGAGTGCACCTGCTTTTCTTTCTCTTTTATCTACATTCTTACATGGTAGATTTGGGTTTGCCTTTTTTTCCCTCCTTGTGATCAGCAAGGTGTGTTCACATTGCTAGTTCTCTGAACAGCAAGATACATAAGTATTGAGGAGGAAGCTGGGAAAGCAGTAGGAGCAACATGATAATAAAGAAAACTTTGAGTTAATTGCTTGGTAATCTCACACACACACACACACACACACACACACACGAGTTAAATTTAGTTTAATCAACTGGTTGATGAATTTTTCTGTTGGCTCTTAATACATAAAAAGCAGAGGTGCATCTGGGATTAGGCATGAGCCGGGAATCAGCTTATTCCTGGCTCATGCCTGGTTCCCGCTACCCTTCTGCCTCCTCTGCCCTTCATTGGAGATGGTGCTGAGGGGAACTGGCTTTTAAGCCAGTTCCCCCCAGCACTGTCTCCTGTTCCCCCCACTTGCTGCTTCTGATAGCCTTCAATAAGCTTTTGTTTATCAGATAGTCGACTGATCAATTAGTCGCTTACATCTCTAACACACACACACACACACTCTCTCTCTCTCTCTCTCTCTCTCTCTCTCTCTCTCTCTCTCTCTCTCTCTCTCTCAACTATACAGTAGATATTAGGAAGGAAAAGAAACCCAAGTGACTGTATTAGAACATTACTAGATGGAGATGGTAAAATTGTTAATTGTATAAAAGGCAGAAGTAATCAATAAACATTTCAAGTTGAGAACTTGAAAGTGGAAGACAGTATAGGGGACAGTGATCATGAAATAATAGCGTTCATGATCTTAAGGAAAGGTAGAAGGGAGACCAGCACAATTGAGGTAATGGATTTCAGGAAGGCAGATTTTGATAAGCTCAGAGAACTTGTAGGTAAGGTCCCATGGGAAGCAAGACTGAAGGGAAAAACAACTGAGGAGAGTTGGAAGTATTTCAAAGGGACGTTGTTAAGGGCCCAAAAGCAAACAATTCCGCTGTGTAGGAAAGATAGAAAATATGGCAAAAGACCAGCTTGGCTTAACAAGGAGATCTTGCATGATCTCAAAATAAAAAAGGAGTCATATAAAAAATGGAAACTAGGACAGATAACAAAGGATGAATATAGGCAAGCAACACGGGAATGCAGGGGCAAGATTAGAAAGGCAAAGGCACAAAATGAGATCAAACTTGCAACAGGCATAAAGGGAAACAAGAAGAGCTTTTATAAATACATTAAAAGCAAGAGGAAGACCAAGGACAGGGTAGGCCCACTGCTTAGTGAGGAGGGAGAAGCAGTAACAGGAAACTTGGAAATGGCAGAGATGCTCAATGACTTCTTTGTTTCGGTCTTCACCGAGAAGTCTGGAGGTGTGCCTAACGTAGTGAATACAAGCAGAGAAGAGGGTAAGTTTAGAAGATAGGATACACAAAAACCAAGTTAAAAATCACTTAGGAAAGTTAGATGTCAGCAAGTCACCAGGTCCTGATGAAATGCATCCCAGGATACTCAAGGAGCTGATAGAGGAGGTATCTGAGCCTTTAGCTATGATCTTTGAAAAATCATGGCAGACAGGGGAGATTCCAGAAGACTGGAAAAGGGCAAATATTGTGCCCATCTATAAAAAGGGGAATAAGAACAACTCAAGAAACTACAGACGGGTCAGTTTAACATCTGTCCCAGGGAAGATAATGGAGCAGGTAATTAAGGAAATCCTATGCAAACACTTGGAAGGTAATAAAGTGATAGGGAATAGCCAGCATGGGTTTGTGAAGAACAAGTCATGCCAAACTAATCTGATAGCTTTCTTTGATAGGATAACGAACCTTGTGGCTAAGGGAGAAGCGGTGGATGTCATATACCTAGACTTTAGTAAGGCATTTGATACGGTCTCGCATGATATTCTTATTGATAAACTAGGCAAATATAACTTAGGGCCACGATAAGGTGGGTGCATAATTGGCTGGATAACCGTAGTCAGACAGTTGTTGTTAACGGTTCTAAATCCTGCTGGAAAGGGATAACAAGTGGAGTTCCTCAAGGGTCTGTTTTGGGACCCGTACTGTTCAATATCTTCATCAATGATGTAGATATTGGGATAGTGAGTACGCTTATTAAGTTTGCAGATGATACCAAACTGGGTGGGGTTGCAACTTCTTTGGAGGATAGGGACATAATTCAAAATGACCTTAGCAAGTTAGAGAAATGGTCAGAGGTAAACAGGATGAGGTTTAATAAAGAGAAATGCAAAGTGCTCCACTTAGGAAGGAACAATCAGTTCCATACATACAAGATGGGAAGCGACTGTCTAGGAAGGAGCATGGCGGAAAGGGATCTAGGGGTCATAGTGGACCACAAGTTGAATATGAGTCAACAGTGTGATGCTGTTGCAAAAAAAGCAAATATGATTCTAGGTTGTATCAACAGGTGTGTTGTAAGCAAAACTCGTGAAGTCATTCTGCCGCTCTACTCTGCACTAGTTAGGCCTCAACTGGAGTACTGTGTCCAGTTCTGGGCGCCACATTTCAAGAAAGATGTGGAGAAATTGGAAAGGGTACAGAGAAGAGCGACAAGAATGATTAAAGGTTTAGAGAACATGACCTATGAAGCCAGGCTTCATGAACTGGGCTTGTTTAGTTTGGAAAAAAGAAGATTAAGGGGGGACATGATAGCGGTTTTCAAATATCTAAAAGGGTGTCACAAGGAGGAAGGAGAAAATTTGTTCCTCTTGGTTTCTGAGGACAGGACAAGGAGTAATGGGCTTAAAGTGCAGCAGGGGAGGTTTAGATTGGACATTAGGAAAAAATTCCTAACTGTCAGGGTGGTCAAATATTAGAATAAATTGCCAAGGGAGGTGGTGGAATCTCCCTCTCTGGAGATATTTAAGAACAGGTTGGATAGACATCTGTCAGGGATGGTGTAGACGGAGCTTGGTCCTGCCTTGAGGGCGGGGGGCTGGACTCGATGACCTCTCAAGGTCCCTTCCAGTCCTATGATTCTATGATTTCTATTGCATAAGTGTGAAGAAGCAGGGAGTTGTGCTTGAATCCTATAAGGATGACAAACTATTTCCCCATCCATTACCAGTAGTAACCAGTGAAGATTTTAAAGAACACCTGTTAGGCAGAGGTACCTTTTCAGATTTTGGTGTCTGTGATTAACTGTGATTCCAGGGGCTACTTAGGTACTGGAAAATTTTAGTTTTGATCAGAAAAAGTATTAATGAACTGACAGGAGCACTGTATTGAATTGCTATATAAAAGAAAAAAATTAAGTAAATATTAGAAGCAGTACCAATATGTTCTGACACCTTGTGACAAGTCATTTATTTTAAAATGTTAATGTATATTTTTATTTTGTTACTGTATATGAGCCGAAAACTTTTCCCAAGGGAGCAGAAGTACTCCACAATCAAAAAGGAGGCACTGGCCATGAAATAGGCCGTAGATGTCCTCTGGTATACCTCCTGGGTAGCCACTTCCAGCTGGTAACGGACCATGCCCCTTTGAGATGGCTTCACAGCATGAAAGACGCCAATGCCCAGATAATGCGTTGGTACTTATCACTGCAGCCACATGATTTTGAAGTAGCTTTGCATTTATCAATGCTGAATTTCATCTGCCCTTGCATTGCTCAATTACAAAGAGATCTCAGAAAACTGGGTATCCCTTACCAGTAGCTTTGGTCTTAATTATTTTGAGTATTTTGTATCATTTGCACATTTTGCCACCTGACCGTTTACTCCTTTTTCCAGATCATTTCTGAATACGTTGAACGACACTGGTCCCACTACAGGTGCATGGGGTACACCGCTACTATTCAAACCCTTTATTCCTACCAGATCCATTGGATGGTTTGGGACAACTGCCCTGGACCCCACTCTTTGGGGAGTCCCTCAGGGCACAGAGTAATCTAGAGGATTACTTTTGGGCCTGGTGCCAGCAATAGGGATCAGACCCACTCCCACATGCACCAATGGTGGAGGGAGCTATGGGAATTGGAATGACTTAGCCCCAGCCTGCTCCACTCTGCCATCTCTCAGCTGGGTCCCTCCATTTGACTGCAGTGGTGGGAAGCTGAGCAACTCATCCCCAGCCCGCTGTGCTCCCTCTAGCAATGCAGCTAGGAGCTGGGCTCAGTGGAACAGTGTGGTCCGGGGCTGCATCACTCTGCTTTGTGTTGTCATGGTGAGTGTGGGAGACCCTGACCCCAGTAATCCTGGAGGTTCAGTTGCTTGAGGGAGGGGATGGCACAGGGTCAGGAGTGGAGCAAGGGCAGCAAGAGGCAGGGGAGGGCCTGGGTGGAGGGAGGGTTGTCCCTCCCCATAGGGAGAGCCTTGATTCCTACCCTTTGTTTCCTATCTTTTAACTGGAGTGTCTGGTAATGCTTTCAGGCTCATCAAATTTAATCCTTAATTTAATTTAATGAAAACCCTTTTGTTATCTTAATCAATCTGCCTCTGAGTATAAAAACACTCCTTGCCCAAAGGCTGAATCTTATCACACTTAAGCTGTGTTGCAGTGAAGAGCTCCATCTGGGATTAGCGCATTAGCTGGGAGAAGACCTCATGTGAAACCCATGGGAAAGGGCTCTAGCCCTAAATGGCGCCTCTGCTGCTAGGGGCAACCATCCTGAATAACCCGCAGACCACTGCTGCTCACTCTTAAAATCCTGGGATCTCAGGGGAACCCAAGACACTGCAGGAGAGCTAAAGCTGTTGCAATATTCGAAAAGTGCAGGAAGAATAACCAAGTTAACTATAGGTCAATGAGCTTGACATTTAGTAATGTAAAAAGTAAAATGTTGCTGGGATTACATTAATAGATATACATCAGGAACATAACAAATATCCATCTTGTGATTTTTTGGAAAATCAATCTTGGCAACCGTTTGGATATAATGGACTTCTCTAAAATGTTTAACTTCATACTGCATGACATTCTGATTTAAAAAAAGTAGCCTTATGCAGAGTCTCTGAAAGCACATGTTCCATGGATCAGGCTGAACTACAAGAGTTTTTCCGGGATACCAGAGGGACATGTTTATTTTTCTGCTTTTTCTTAGTGAAAGAGCAAAGGTTCTCTTTCGGCAGCCCAAGGGGGTTGCTGAAAGAGGGGTTTTTTCAACATTTGGCCCAGTCTAGATGGGCCAAATGTCAGAAAAGCCTCTTCCAATAGAAGGATAAAAAAGCACGGCAGTGTAGCCGTACCCAGAGTTGGCTAACAAAACTCAAAAGGTTATTGTCAAGGGGAAATTTCATTCAACTGAGGTGTTTATAGGAGGGGTCTGCATGGATTGGTACCAAGCCTGTTGATGAAAATGTTGAATAGCAGTGATCTGTAATTAAATAAAAGATGGTAGAAATATTGGTAAAGTGGTAAATAATGCTAAGGACAGGCAAAGTTCTGAACTGCTTGTTCAATTGAGTCCATTCAAGCAAAATGCATTTGACTACAGCCAATTGCAAAGTTGTTCATCTAGAAACAAGGAGTGCTGGCCAGATCCACAGACTGAGGACCACGATCCTGGAAAGCAGCAACCCTAAGAAAGTTCTAGAGGTCATAATAGATAAGCAGCTCAATATGAGCTTCCAGTATGATGCTGTAGCAAAAAGGGCCATTGCGCTCCCTGGATGTATAAATGGGGAGCAGTGAATAGGAATGGAGAGGTTATTTTACCTATGCACATAGCATGGATGAGACTGATACTAAAATACTGCATCTAGTGCTAATGTCAGTTTTAAAAAGGATGTTGAAATATTGGAGCCGGTGCAGAAAAGAAGCACAAAAATTACTTGAGAGGAGGAGGAAATACTTTACAATGAAAGATATAGAAGCCCAATCTATTTATATTATCAGAGAGTTGACTTATTCACCGTGTATAAAACCTTCACAGGGAGAAATTGCTTAGTAGTAGCAGTCTCTTTAGCCTAGCAGAGAAATGGTTAACTAGAAGCAATGTCTAGAAGCTGAAACCAGACACATTCTAATTGAAAAAAAGAAACACACTTTTAACTGTGCAGGTGATTAACCATTGGGGCAAACTCCCAGGAAAACCTATGAATTCTCCATCTCTGGACATCTTCAAATCACCACTAGATGTGCTTCTGGAAGATGCTTCAGCCAGATACAAGTGACCAGCCAAAACAGAGGAGTAACCGTGTGATACATAAGGGCCTGTAATTCTAGATAACAAATGTCCTTTCTGTCTGCAAACAGCATGATCATACACACTAGGGCTATGTCTACGTTAGGACTTTTCAAGATAGTAATTCCCTGGTTCCTGAGCACTGGTGGCACTGGACAAGTGGGTGCTATGCTGTAGGAGATGGGGAACAATTATATGATAACGGGCTCTTCAGTCTCTCAGGGTATGTCTACACAGCAAAGTTATTTTGAAATCACTGTACTAGTGTCTACGCAAGCCAACCGCTATTTCGAAATTAATTCAAAATAGCAGAGGGCTTATTTTGAAATTGCTATTTCGAGGGCTTATATTCGAGGAATAGCGCCTATTTCGAAATAAGCGCTGTGTAGACACTTATTTTGAAATAGGGGGCCTCCAGCCCTTCCTAGGGTGTCCTGGTGGCCACTCTGGGCATAACATAACAAAAGAACATAAGAACGGCCGTGCGGGGTCAGACCAAAGGTCCATCTAGCCCAGTGTCCTGTCTGCCGACAGCGGCCAACACCAGGTGCCCCAGAGAGGGTGGACCGAAGACAATGATCAAGCGATTTGTCTCCTGCCATCCCTCTCCAGCCTCTGACAGACAGAGGCCAAGGACACCATTTTATCCCCTGGCTAATAGCCTTTTATGGACCTAACCTCCATGAATTTATCTAGCTTCTCTTTAAATTCTATTATAGTCCTAGCCTTCACAGCCTCCTCTGGCAAGGAGTTCCACAGGTTGGCTACACGCTGCGTGAAGAAGAACTTCCTTTTATTAGTTTTAAACCTGCTCCCCATTAATTTCATTTGGTGTCCTCTAGTTCTTCTATTATGGGAACTAATAAATAACTTTTCTTTATCGGCCCTCTCCACACCACTCATGATTTTATAGACCTCTATCATATCCCCCTCGGTCTCCTCTTTTCTAAACTGAAAAGTCCCAGTCGCTTTAACCTCTCCTCAGATGGGACCCGTTCCAAACCCCTAATCAAACAGGAAAACTCCTCTTCTCCCTCCCTCTCCCGGGGCCCTTAAAGGGCCAGAGTCTGGCTACAGTCTGTGGCTAGCACCAGGCCTGCCAGCCCAGAGCCACTCTGCTGCTGCCCCTGAGCCAGGCTGTAGCATGAGCCAACAAGCCCCTGGCAGCCAGCCCTCCCCTGCTCCCCAGGACCAGTCTGCCAGCTCCCAGGAGCCTGCCAGGGGCCGGAGAAGGTGGGCACCTTCCTGGTCCAGTGCGGAGATCATGGACCTGATTGAGGTTTGGGGAGATGCTGCCAACGACCATGATCTCCACACTAGACAGAGGAACGCGGCTGTCTACAGGCCGATGGCTGCCAGCCTGGCCACCAAAGGCCGCATCTGAACCCAGGAGCAGGTTCGCATGAAAATCAAGGAGCTGCGGCAGGCCTATGCCAGGGCCACGGGGCAGCTCCCAACCAGGGGCAGACCCAGACACCTGCCCCTATTTGAATGCCCTGGGCCACATCCTGGGGAGCAGGATGGTCTGTGCCCCCCAGGTGGTCATCGACCCTGCAGCAGAGGGCCCTGACCAGGGCACGGAGTTGGAGGAGGAGGAAGGCCATGAGCTGCAGGAGCCTGGAGGGAGCATGCCATGCAACCAGGGCCCCTGAGCTGTCCCAGTGGATCTGTCGCCTGTGTCGTCCGAGGCCGGAGAGGCAACAACATGTGAGTGCCATCACTGTCCCCGTATGCGGGGGCAGAAGGGGAGGGAGACCAGGGACTGCTTGCATGGGCCTTGCTGGCCATGGCTCACGCAGCAACCTGTGCATGTGCTATGCCACCCCTAGGCACGTGGCCTCAGCTGGCTGCCACACAGGGGCCATGGCCTGTTACCCACGATCTATGTATGAAGGCACATGACGTGCTCCTGACCCCAGGGTGGGACACAGCAGGATGCCCTCCCTCCACAAGCCCCCTCTACACAGAGGCAGGGGACATCGCCCCCCCAACACATACACAGACCCACACCACATACAGCACAGGGGCATGGGTGCACTCCTGGGCCAGCTCCCAATCCCAGGGATAGCTGGACATCCCAAACATGGCCTCTGTGCTAGCACATCGGCTCTGATGGTACGGAGACCTGCCGTCCTCGCCTTGCAGAGGGGGGCTGGACTTCACCCACGGTGTCCCCAGGGATAACTGACCACCTCTCTTGCTTCTCCACAGCCGCAGCAGCTGCGAGTGCGGGGTGCACCACCCCGCTCAGGACATCCTCCCGCACCCGGGCACTCAGCAGGCTGACCCGGAACCAGGAGGAGTACCAGCAGCAGCCCCTGGGATACTGCAAGGTTTGCACTGCACCCTGGACTACTGGGTGCACAGAGACCTGTAGCTCCGGCAGGGGAGCTGGTGGGAGCTGCTTACCCAAGGCCGTGCCATTTGTGACCACCTGCAGACCCTGGTGCAGAGCTCGCTGCCTCCTGCCGCTCCAGCCCCTGCTGCCTCTCCAGCTACCACTCCCCCGCCCACTCCTGCTCCCCCTCCCACTTCTTCCTTTCCCTCCGCCCCGCAGGGATGCCGAGGCCCCCTCACCCGCAGTGCTGGGAGACAGGTGGGCCAGCAAGACCCCCAACCCTGAGCTTCTCCTCCCCTTCTTCCCCTTGCCTTCCCCTTCCAGCTCCCTTCTCCCCAGGTTTACCCCTCCCCTCACCCACCCTCTCTTCTCCCGCCTTCATTCCCCCCTCCCAGTTTTGTTCAGTAAAGGGAGTTTGTTTTCTTCAACACATGTGCCTTTATTGTACATCAGGAAGAGGGGTTAGGGAGGGGTAAGTGGAAAGATGTGAGGGTGTTATGAGGCACAAGCCCCCAGTGGGGCACACTAGGGAGACTTTAGTCCTCCAAGTGGAAGCTTTCCCACAGGGCCTCCTGGATATGGACAGCCCCCCCGATGGGCCTCCCGGCTGGCAGCCATGTGGGGCTGTGTGTACTGGCCAGCCAAGTGGTCGGCCTCTGCCATCCAAACTGGCAGGAAAGTCTCCCCCTGCCTCTCACACAAATCGTGCAGCACACAGCGTGCGTGCGGAATATTCTACTCGAAGATGTCAAGGCGGGTGAGGAGGCATCTAAAATGGGCCTTCAGCCAGCCAAAGGCACCGTCCACCACGGTGCGGGCCCTGCTGAGCCTGGCATTGAATGCCTGTCGGGGAAGGTTGAGGTGTCCCGTGTAGGGCTTCATGAGCCAGGGTTTTAGGGGATAGACTGCATCCTCCATGAGGCACACAGGTCTCCGACACTGATGTGATAATCGGGAAAGAAAGTCCCAGCATACAGCCTCTGGCAAATGGAAGAGCTGCGGTACACGTGTGTCGTGTGCTTTGCCGGACCAGCCCACATTGATGTCCAAAAAGTGGCCCCAGTGGTCAGACACGGCCTGCAGGATGATGGAAAAGTATCCCTTGTGGTTGATATAGAGGGTGGCCTGGTGTTCTAGGGCACAGATGGGGATGTGTGTCCTGTTGATAGCCCCCCCTGCAATTGGGGAAGCCCAGGGCGCCAAACCCCTCGATGACCACGTCGACATCGGCAAGGCGGATGACTCTGCGGAGCAGCACTCTGTTGATGGCCTTGACCGCCTGCAGAGGGGGACACGAAACCGAGAGTCACTCGGGTGCCAGGGTGGCTGAGAGTGCTCCTTCCTCGCCACTGCCCTGTGAAGCAGAAAGCCTGCTAGACACTGGGCGATCAAGATACTAAAGGAGAACTCAAGGACGACAAGGTCGTTGTGGAGAAACGAACTGAATTCTTTGCTTCACAGCTGAAGATATGAAGGGGATTCCCAAACCTAAGCCCCTCTTTTTATGTGACAAATATGAGGAACTGTTCCGGACTGAGATATCTTTATGTGATGGGACGCCCCCGCCCCGCACTGAAGCCCCCGGTGGGCAAGCCCTGTTTGGGCCCCAGGCGCAGGGCACTCCCCCAGGACATCAGAACAGGCTGGGCCCGCCCCTAGGGAGGGGCGGAAGTGGCGGGGCGTTTGAAAACGCCATCGCCATAGTGGGGGGGGGGGCAGAGACAAAATTGACGCAGCTCTGAGGAACCGGAGCCCCTGACCAGCACCTGCTCTGGAGGCATCCCAATGACCTGGGGGGAGGTGAGCCTTGAGGCCTCGGGACAAGGGGGAGATGAGGGCTCCCAAGGTCCCTGCCCCTTATGGCAGACCGGCCGGGGTGGAAGGGGGAGAGGAAGCAGCCCAGGGCACGACCAGGAGGGGTTGGTGGGCTGGTGCGTTTCGGCTATAAGCCCCATCAGCCAGTTCAGATCACAGAGGATCCGTGTCCTTGGGGACCTGGGCTGGGGTCTGTGAGTGAGGGCAGTCCCTGGCCCCCCTCTCCCTCTCCCTCTCCAACCTGCGCTTCTGCCTGCGCTTAGAACGCATCTAGCATAGTGCACCAGACACGAGTCGCACCTGGGTGGGGGTGTGGGAACCGTTAGTGCCAGAAGAGGGACCACTTCAAGGGGGTGAGGGCGGAGCCCCGGCCCCAGACACAGTCACACCTTAAAAGAAGTTTTGGAACTAATTGATAAACTTCACAGAAACAAGTCACTGGGTTAGCCAGAGGTCAAGGGTTCGCGCTCCGCCCTGGCACCCTTGGAACATAGGATGGATAAGGGGGGCCCTGAAGGTAGGGAGGTTGGCATTCACCCATGAGTTCTGAAAGAACCCAAATGTGAAATTGTCAAACTATTAACCATGGTTTGTAACCTATCCTTTGAATCATCTTCTGTACCAAATCACTAGAGGATAGCTAATGTGATGCCAATGTTTAAAAAGGGCTCTAGAGCTGATCCTGGCAATTACAGACCGGTAAGTCTACCTTCAGTACTGTGCAAATTGGTTGAAACTATAGTAAAGAACAGAATTATCAGACATATAGATGATCATGATTTGTTGGGGAAAAGTCAATATGGTTTCTGTAAAGGGAAATCATGCCTCTCCACACTACTAGAATTAGTTGAGGGGAACAACAAGCACATGGACAAGGGGGCTCCAGAGCTATAGTGTGCTTAGATTTCCAGAACGCTTTTGACAAGGTTCCCCATCAAAGGCTCTTAAGCAAAATAAGCTGTCATGGGATAAGAGTGAAGGTCTTTTGAGTGAAGGTACTTTTGTGGTTAAAAGACAGAAAACAAAGGGTAGGGGGAAATGGTCAGCTTTTAGAATGGAGTGAGTTAACTAGTGGTTTCCCACACAGGTTGGTACTGGGACCAATCCTATTCAACATATTCATAAATGATCTGGAGAAAGGGATGAACAGCGAGGTGGCAAAATTTGCTTAAGATAGTTAAGCCCAAAGCAGACTGTGAAGAGTTTCAGAAGGCTCTCTCAAAAGTAGGTGATTGTGCAACAAAAGACAGATGATTTTTAATGTTGATAAATGCTAATTAATGCATATTGAAAAACATAATTCCAATTGTACATACAAAATGATGAGGACTTGTGATGGGGCAGCACTGCTCCGCACTCAAGCCCAAGGAGTCCACCTGGCCCAGGTGGCTGAGGGGGCCCCACCCCCGCAGTCCCATGCTCAGGCTGCAGACTGGGGATAAATACCCAGACAAGCAGGCAGACAGGGAGGAGTGTGGCCAAAGAGGCAGGGGCTCAGAGAGGAGCTCCGAAACAGCCCAAACCACCATCTGAACCCAGACTACTATTGTTGCCGCTTCAGGAGTCTAACCAGCCCCCACAGGAGTATTGCTCACCGTCCAAGCTGCTCCGGGAGCAGCTGAGGAGTAACCTGCAGAGGGTCCGACCCGGCAAGGGGAGAGGTAGGAGACAGCCCAGGGTGGAGGAAGGACCTTCGGGAGGTTGGCGTGTTCCAGCAGGCATCCCTCCCGACCAGGCAGTGAAAACCTTCACTGCCATCAGGGCCCTGGGTTGGGACCCGGTGGAGTGGGAGGACCCGGGTCCCCCTACCTCCCCCACCACTCCGCACGCCACCCGCAGAGACTGCCGGGGTGTTGTACTTTGGGACTGGGCCAGAGGGCTGTATTTCCCCTAAGTGAGGGGCATTGTACTTTGGGACTGGGCCAGAGGGCCGTATTTCCCCTAAGTGAGGGGCATTGTACTTTGGGACTGGGCCAGAGGGCCGTATTTCCCCTAAGTGAGGGGCATTGTACTTTGGGGGCTTGGTCCAGAGAGGGCTGAAGTTTACCCTGAACCTGGGTGGCACGCCCCAACATGGGGCTTGCCACTCGACAGGACTAAACTAGCTGCTCCCACTTGAGAGAGAGATCTTGGAGTCACTGTGGATAGGTCTCTGAAAACATCCACTCAATGTGCAGCAGGAGTCAGAAAAGCCAGCAGAATGTTAGAAATCATTAAGAATAGAATAGAGCAGTGTTTCCAAAATGATGCTTCGCGGAACCCCAGGGTTCCACAAAAAAAATTGACTCCCCCGCCCCCTGCAGAGCCTGTAGGCAGCTCCCATTGGAGCTCTGCCAGCGGGGGCAGACTTCTGAGGGTGCATGGCTCTGGCCGCTCCACCACCCACTACAGCTGCCCCACCCCCATGCACAACACAGCCCTCTCCCCACCCTGCAGGATGGCCCATGTCCCACAGGGCCTCCGGAGCTGCACAGCCTCCGTGTGTGCAGGCAGCAGCTTTTACAGTGGCTACTGCTGCTGGGAGGGGGAGGAGGAGGGGTAGCCGGGTTTGAGGTGCCGAGTAGCCACTCCCAGACCTCAGCATTTTTAAACTGCCACCTGCATGGAACTCGGTTAGGCCTCTGCTGCGCCCCTCCCCCCTCCCCAAGGCACGCTCAGGCTCTATCACACACCCCTGGGCGTGATCGGGCTCTGCGCCCCCCTCTCCCAGGGCACGCTTGGGCTCGCTGGCCCCGCATACGCTGCCACTCTCTCTCCCCCGCACCCATCCCCAGTCTGCTGGGGAAGTGGCAGAGTTCAGTCTGGCGGGGAAGGTTGGGGTTTCTACACCCCCACCCATGCCCTGCCAGTGGGAAGTCTGACCTGGTGCTGCAGCTGTGCTGGGATCCCTGCTGCTTGGCGGGGGACTGAACTCCCTCTCCTTCCCTTCCTCCCCAGAGGAACAAGAGAGTGCTGCCTGGAGGCTTTCCCTGCTGCAGCAGGGTGCCAAGCCAGGTAAGCCTAAACCCTCATGCCCAGACCCCGCATCCAAATCCCCCTCACTCACTCCCCTCCCCCTGCCAAGACCCCACATTCCCAGTTTGCTCTGGCACCCTGCCCCAAGACCCCTCCTGTACCCTCCCCCCGGCCAGACACCCTGCCCCAAGTCCCCTCCTGTACCCTCCCCCCTGGCCAGACACCCTGCCCCAAGTTCCCGCCTCTACCCTCCCTCCTGGCCAGACACCCTGCCCCAAGTTCCCGCCTCTACCCTCCCTCCTGGCCAGACACCCTGCCCCAAGTTCCCGCCTCTACCCTCCCTCCTGGCATTATTACCCTTACTTTGTAGTTTCCTTTCCAGCTCCATATACCAGACTGTTATTAGGGCAGTGGTGCTCAAGCAGCTGTCTTCCTGGGGTATCATGGTGCTTTATTCGTAAGCCTGCTTGGAACATGCATGACCGCATTTTGGCCCCCAGGCCTCCTTTTTTTTTTTTTTTTTTTTTTTTGCGTTCAACAAAATTTCCCCTGGCTACCCTAGGCCTGGCTGGTGCACCACTGTATTAGGGGTTTCTCGAAATTCTTTCAAGTTTAAAAGGGTTCCGTGGGCAAATAACATTGGGAAACACTGGGATAGAGAATAAGATAGAGAATATCTTATTGACTCTCTATAAATCCATGGTATCGTTGAATACTGTGTGCATCTTGAATACTGTGTGTAGATGTGGTTGCCTCATCTGAAACAAACAAACAAAAATCTGGGCACTGGAAAAAGTTCAGAAAAGTGATTAGGGCAACAAAAGTGATTAGGGGTATGGAATGGCTGCCGTATGACGCAAGATTAATAAGACTGGGCCTTTTCAGCTTGGAAAAGAGATGACTAAGGGGAGATATGATAAAAGTCTAGAAAATCATGACTGGTATGGAAAAAGTGATTATTTACTCCTTCCCATAACACAAGAACTAGGGGGTCACCAAATGAAAATGATAAGTGGCAGGTTTAAAACAAACAAGAGGAAGTATTTCTACACACTCACACAACCTGTGGAACTCCTTGCCAGAATACTGTGAAGTCCAAGACTATAACAGGGTTCAAAAAAGAGCTAGATAAATTCATGGAGGATAGGTCCATCCATGGCTATTAGCCGGAATAGCCAAGAATAGATCCCTAAACCTCTGTTTGACAGAATAGATCACTTGATTGCCTGTTATGTTCATTCCCTCAAGCACCTGACATTGTTGGAAGGCAAGATACTGGACTAGATGGACCTTTGGTCTGTCTGTGATGGCAGTTTTTATGTTCCTATTTCTAAAAACATCTGGGCAGCTCACCTCTGGCGAAGAAGTAAGGAGAACCAAAATCTATCCAACTCCAACTTAGATCCTATGGAGCAGCATGAAGAATACATTTGTGTAAAAACAAGTCCTGGCTAATGTGCTGCTCTTTCCAAAATGTGCATGGGTATCGAAATGTATTTGTTTAGCCTTCACAAACTTCTTTTTCTCACCTGCAGATTGTAGTGATCTCAGTCCAAGAAGTCCTGGAATGCAATGCTTTCTGAGGCCATGCTCAACTGAGATGTAATGACATCGACCTGGCATGCAACAGAATGCAGTAAGAAGACCATGGGATGGATTTTATTAACCATTGAGCTGCTTGTGAATGATTTTGTGACTATATGCACCTGTGTATGTATGAGTCGCTGTTGAGTTGTGGGTGTAATTCTCTGTTGAATTCTTTGGGAATTTTGTTCAGTGACATTTTGACTTTTGAGTGCTTGAACAGCTCCACCGAGTGACTCATCAGGGGTTGTCTGTTGACTCTTGCTGTTGCTGCCGGGGGGAGGGAAGAACACCACAGGGATTGAGCCTGGGGCCCCCAGCAAAAGAGTGTGCAATAGATTTTATTAACTACTAGCAGACTTCCCAGAATTGCCCGGATCCTTCAGGACAGGGGGCTGGCAGTGTGGGGGGTGAAGGGCTCAGAGCAGGGCCTTGGGGTGGTGCAAGAGGCTGGGGAAGGGCAGCTAAGTTCCTTCTAGGGTGTGTGCCTGCGTTGGGCATACGCAACATTTGAATCCTGCCTCTCTCCTCAGCAGAGCTGCGTGGCAGAACTCCCCTTCCTTGCGAGTAGAAGGGAAGCTGCTGGTGGTGATGGGCACAGTGGGGAGCCAGGGAGCCAGAGTGTGTGATGGCTGCCCAGGAGCTGCTGCACCAAGCTGTGTGCCGGGGCTGGCGCCAGTTCCAGAGCAGCTGCACCAAGGCCCTGGCTCCAGCCCCGGCACACAGGGCAGCCGCCCGCCATGGATCCCGCCCCAGGAGCAGCAGGGCAGCCACCATGTGTCTCTGGCTCCAGCTCCAGCCCTGGGGAAGGGCTGAATCTGAGTCCGGGGCCAGGGACACGTGGTGGCTGCCCAGCTGCTCCCAGGGCAGGACCGTATGGCGGGTGGCTGCTCTGTGTGCTGGGGCTGGAGCCAGGGCCTTGGTGCAGCTGCTCCTGGAACCGGTGCCAGCCCCAGCTCTGGCAGCTGCCCGCCATGCAGTCCCACCCCAAGAGCATCTAGACAGTCACCACACGGCTCTGGTCCCAGATTCAGCCCTTCCCCAGGGACTGGGGCTGGGGCCGGGGCCAGGGCCAGGCTGCAGTGTGGCTGCTCGTGGGGCAGGAGCCCCCTGCATCCCTGTTCCCCCCCCTCACTCCTCTTCCCCCCTCACTACCCTCCAGCTCTCAGAGCTGCCCCCCGTCTCCTTAACCCCCTGCCAGCTCCCCACTGGGTCCCACATATGGCTGCCCCACCGCACTCCCTGCAAATCCTGGACACTGGCAGAATCTTGCCTCTGTCCCAGGCAGGGACTCACAGCCAGTCCCATGGGGAGCAGCCCGGGACAGCCCCTGCCTACACACAGGCTGCACTGGGACGGCAGGTCTCATCTTCTCCCCACAAGGTGGGGTGCTGCTTGGGGCCTCAGCAAAGCAGGGCTGGGCTGAGAGCTTTGCACTGAGAGAGTCTGTCGGGGAGCAGTACCACTGGTGGGCACACATCCGACCGAACAGGAGCACATGACTTCAATATTGGTGCACAAGACAAAACTCCCTCTGCTCAAGGATGGAAAATCGTAGAGGGAACAGTGGCAGGCAGGGGTGTGAGGGCTGTGGGGTGAGGAGGGGCTCAGGGCAGGGGATGGGGTGGCCACTGGCTTCTCCACAGGGGCAGCCCAGGGCAGTGGGGACTGCTCATCCCACCTGCTGGCCTGTCCCTGGGATGAGTGGGGGCTCTCTCCCGCCCCCTGGCCCAGCCTTGGCAGGAGGTGTCTCTCCCTCTCCCCACCCCGTTGGCCCAGCTCAGGGTAGGTGCGGGGCTCTCTCCCTCTCCCCTTGATCCATCCCACAGCCAGGAGGACTGGTGGGAGCTGTCTTCAGGGTGGGGGGAGCACTTACCTTTTCTGGTGGCAGGAAAGATGGCAGAGCCACCGCCATGCTGTCCCGCTCCCTTGGTAGTGAGGCTGCCCCCAGTGGCCACCCTCATATCCCATCCCCCCCTCTGTGCCCCTCCCTTTGCACATTATGGAAAACAGTCCCATTCCTGGCATTTCCCATTTTCTTGGCACAACCAAACCTTGACCTTGCTTTCATTCAGAAAAAGAGGAAGCTGCCTACCAAATGTGGTGGTCCCAGCTGTTACCCTTTTAGGAGGAGTTCTTGAATAAACAGACATTCAGACAGAGCTACTCTAGATATACATGTAGATGGAGCTGCTTGTTGTGAATGACTTGGTGACTATATGCACCCCTATATGTGTATGTAATTCTCTGTTGAATTCTCTCTCTCTCTGTGTAATTCTCTGTTGAATTCTGTGTGTGTGTGTGTGAGACACGTAGTGGGGGGTAACTTGGGGTACGTCTAAACTACAGGGGGGGTAACTTGGGGTACGTCTAAACTACAGGGGGGGTAACTTGGGGTACGTCTAAACTACATGGCTCCGTCGACGGAGCCATGTAGATTTGTTGTTTTGGCAAAGGCAAATGAAGCCGCGATTTAAATGATCGCAGCTTCATTTAAATTAAAATGGCTGCCGCGCTGAGCCGACAAACAGTTGATCAGCTGTTTGTCGGCTCAGCGCGCTAGTCTGGACGCTCCCCTGCCGACATCAAAGCCCTTTGTTGGCAGCCCTGGTAAACCTCATCCCATGAGGAATAACGGGGCTGCCGACAAAGGGCTTTGATGTCGGCGCGGGAGTGTCCAGACTAGTGCACTGAGCCGGCAAACAGCTGATCAGCTGTTTGTCAGCTCAGCGCGGCAGCCATGTAAATTTAAATGAAGCCACGATCATTTAAATCGCGGCTTCATTTGCCTTTGCCTATAACCCTAATCTACATGGCTCCATCGATGGAGCCATGTAGTCTAGACACAGCCTTGCTGGCTGCTGGCTGCTGGCTGTAGCATGGCCCAGCAGGGCAGGGGATGAGTCATTATGCAAAGAGGGTCTCTCAACCTGTCTGACCAGCTACCCCCCAGGGAGAGAAACAAAGGAAGGTGGATGCTGCCCCTGGCTGGGGGCAGGGCCGGAAGTGAGTGAGTTTCTGTCCGGGAAGCAGGGAAGAAGGAGCAGGGGAGGGGGCTGGGATTGTAGGGCCCAGCCACCCCCCATCTCAAGGGGGCACTGAGGCCTCTTAGCCCCAGTTCCTGTAACCAGATGACATCTGTACTGTGCTGTATCCCGGAGAAGCAATAAACTCCCTCTGTTCTACTGGCTGGTGGAGTTTGTTTGTGCCATTTCGGGGGTGCAGGAGACAGGAAAACCCCAATGTGTCGTCACACTGTGTGTGTGTGTGTGTGTGTGTGTGTGTGTGTGTGTGTGTAATTCTCTGTTGAATTTTCTCTGTCTGTCTGTGTGTAATTCTCTGTTGAATTCTCTGTGTGTGTGTGGAATTCTCTGTTGAATTCTGTTCAGTGATATTTCTGACTTGGTGGGAGTGCTTGAACAGCTACATCTAGTGGCTTGTCAGGGTTTGTCTGTTGACTATTGCTGTTGCTACCAGTGGGGGAGGGAAGAACAACAGAGGGGCTGTGTCTACACTGGACCCCTTTTCCGGAAAAGGGATGCAGATGAGACAAGTCAGAATTCCTCTTAAAATCAGGAATAAGGGACCTTTTGGAAAAGGCTCTATTTTCCGAAAGACCCCCGTCTAGACTGGCACTTTTTTCTGGCAAAGCCCCGAGCCGGAAAAAAGCAGCAGCCATGTTCATGCAAATGAAGCAGGGAAAATTTAAATCCCCGCTGCATTTGCAATTCCGACTTGTCTCATCTGCATCCCTTTTCCGGAAAAGTGGTCCAGTGGTACAGACACAGCCAGGATGGGAGCACTGCCGCCCTGTCTAGTTATTTATAGGGCGCGACCATGGGGCTGAGATGTCATGAAGGGGCCAATATTAGGGCTGTCTCTATGTGGTGTGGGTGGCGATTGCTCCAGGGGCAGCCCAGCGGCAGGTGTGAGCTGAAATCACCGGCAAGGGTGTGATATTTTTCTGTGAAGCGGCCTCTCTTACTTCAACCGGGAAGCCTGTAAGAACGAAGGGTGTGTCTACACAGCAAAGTGATTTCAAAATAACTTTCCTAGCATCTACACAGCCAAACCGCTATTTCCAAATTAATTCAAAATAGCTGAGTGCTTATTTCGAATTTGGTAAACCTCATTCCATGAGGAATAACACCAAATTTGAACTAGCTATTTTGAAATAAGTGCTATGTAGACACTTATATCGAAATAGGGGGCCTGCAGCCTTCCCAGGGCATTCCAGTCTCAACCAAGAACACTCCACTCCCTCCCCCATCCCCGGAGCCCTGAAAGGGGTTGACTGTAGTCAGTGCCTGTGCCAGCTCCAAGCCTGCCAGCCCAGAGCCAGCAGTCACTGCCCCTGACCCAGTGGCCCCAAAACATGAGCCAGCAAGCCACTGGCAGCCAGCCCTCCACCGCTCCCCAGGAGCAGTCTGCCAGCTCCCTGGAGCCTGCCAGGGGCTGGAGAAAGCAGGCGCCTTCCTGGTCCAGGGTGGAGATCATGAACCTTATTCAGGTTTGGAGGGGATGCCCCCAATGTCCATGATCTCTGCACTAGATGAAGGAACTCGGCTGTCTAGGGCAGGATAGCTGCCAGCCTGGCCACCAAAGGCCTCATGTGAACTCAGGAGCAGGTTTGCATGAAAATCAAGTTGGTCCAGTGAGACCCCCGCCCTGAGCCCTGAGCTTCTCCTCCCCCTTCTTCCCCTTGCTTCCCCCTTCCAGCTCCCTCCTCCCCCAGGTTTCCTTCTCCCCTTTCCCACCCTCTCTTCTCCCCTCTCCTGCTTCCTTTCCCCAGTCTCCCCAGAGTTTCATTCTCTCCCCCCCTCCCCAGTTTTGTTAAATAAAGAGAGTTTGTGTTCATGAAAATACGTGTATTTTATTTGACATCAGGAAGGGGCATTAGGCAGGGGTAAGTGGAAGGACGTGAGGGAGGAATGAGGCACAAGTTCCCACTGGGGCAGACCAGGGAGGCTCTTAGTGCTCCTCAGGGTGGTAGCTCTCCCGCAGGGCCTCCTGGATACTGACAGCCCCCTGGTGGACCTCCTAGATGACAGCCTGCAGAAAGTGCAGCCAGGCTCACAGCAACGCATCCACGAGAAGCACCAGAATGTCCAGGGGCAGCTCTGGCTCCATGTTGCTGAGTGCTGTGGTGTCCCGAGTGAGGGCAACCAGAGCACCCAGAGACAAAATGCTTTGCTGTCCCTCATCGAGGTAGGCAAACAAGCAGGGAAACCTGAGAAACTGGCTGTCTGGGAAAGAGGGGGGGCCTTTAAGCACAGTTCTCAGTTAGCCTCAGGCAGCAGCCTCACACAGTAAGTCCTGACCTGGTGCTCTGCCGGAACTGGTTCCTAACAGCGTTAAATGTGATTCAGAGTCCACTCAGTGTAGACTCGCTATTTTGTGTGTAGATGTGTTATTTCGAAATATCTTATTTCCAATTAACTATTTCAAAATAAGATATTTCGAAATAACACTGTAGTGTAGACATACCCAAGGATTCCTGGTTTTTTGGGCTCTTGTGATGAGAGTGACCAACAGTGAGGGGAAAAGCCTGTGATTTAAAAATGCCTGTGGAGTGTTTGAAGCACCTAAGGAATGTCTGGAGAAGAGTTTAGGGAATGGTTGTGAAAGTAGTGACACCGCCAGCAGCTTCGCAGCTGTAAGGGTGGCAATGAGATGTCAAATCTGCTGTGAAAACTGAGATTACTGTGTGTGTTTATTACTTTTCACAGCAGATTTACAAGCACAGACTTCATAAAAGACTTATTCTCCGAGTGCTTGTTTATTTCCATTCCACCTAGGTGTGCACATGCTGTGTGTACGAGTTCTGTACGCTTTTTACCTTAGCAATACCCATTGGGCCAGCGAGGGAGCCCCCTGGAGTGACGCCATTATACTGGCCCATATATACCCCTGCTGGCCCGCCTCCCTTCAGTTCCTTCTTGCTGCCCTTGAGAGTTGCTGGAATGCTTTGCTTTGCAGAGCATCTGTCATCTGGTTACAGGAACTGCAGCTAAGAGGCCTCAGTCCCCCCCTTTGAGATGGGGGGGTGGCTGGGCCCTACAATCCCAGCCCCCTCCCCAGCTCGTTCCCTAGCTTGTCTCCTCCATGTTCCCAGACAGAAACTAACTCTCCTCCAGCCCTGCTCCCAGCCAGGGGCAGCATCCCACCTTCCTTTGTTTCTCCCCATGGGGGGGTGGCTGGTCAGACAGGTCGAGACCCTCTTTGCATAGTGACTCATCGCCCGTCTTGCTCGGTGGTGCTACAACCAGCAGCCAGTGAGTTAGCAAGTTCCCCCCACTACGTCACACTGTGCCACCGAGCGGTAGCTGTCCGGTGTGGCCAGCTTCTACAGCGCGATGGCGACCCTCTTGTTAACGGGGATGGGTGCCCGCAGCCGCGTGGTGGCTCGCTGCAGCACGGGGGTGAGCCAGGTGCACAGCTGCAGGAAGGTCCACTTTCTCATCCGGAAATTCCGGAGCCATTGCTGATCGTCCCATTGTCCGAGGACCACCCGGTCCCACCAGTCGGTGCTGGTGTTCAAACTCCAGACTGGCCTCGCTACAGTGGGGTGCTGATGCCACAGGGTCGCCAGGGCCTCCCTGGTGAGGGAGTCGAACGCGATCTCTGCCTCCTGGTCCACGAACAGCAGGGCACCGGCCTGCAGCACGAGCTGCAGGCACTTGCACAGGTCCAACAGGGGCCCGAGGAGGCACATGGCCACCCACAGCTCCATGGCAGACAGAGCAGGGCAGAAGACAGAAAACGCAGGAAAAAGCAGTTGGGGGCTAAAGGGTGGTGTCCCCAAAAGTCAGAGGGCAACCACCAAACCTGCTAAGGGTGTCAGTCCCTGGCAGAGGTCCCAACGCATGGGAGCAGGATGCAAACGGCTGTCCGGCGAGACCCCTTTAAGCATGTGTCTGAACGGAGCTCCAGCCCCGCAACCTGAAAAGGGCTGTTGGCCTTTTGCCCTCTTCAAAATGGTTCCGGGCTTCTGCTTTTGTGAAAAAGTGCACCGCCAATGTAGACGTGCTTTTCCGCAAAAGTGCATCATTATAATGATAACTCTGGGACCAATCTAGACGCGCTTTTCCGGAAATACTTTTAACTGAAAACCTTTTCCGTTAAAAGCATTTCCGGAAAATCATGCCAGTGTAGACGTAGCCGGAGTGTAGTTATTAATGGTTCACAATCCTGCTGGAAAGGTATAACAAGTGGGGCTCCTCAGGGGTCTGTTTTGGGACCGGCTCTGTTCAATACCTTCATCAACAACTTAGATATTGGCATAGAACTACACTTATTAAGTTTGCAGATGATATCAATCAAGCTGGGAGGGGTTGTGACTAATCTGGAGGATAGGGTCATAATTCAAAATGATCTGGAGAAATTGGAGAAATGGTCTGAGGTAAACAGGATGGGCTACGTCTAGACTACATCTCTTTTTTGTAAAAGGGATGTAAATTAGACATATCGCAATTGCTAATGAAGCGGGGATTTAAATCTCCCCTGCTTCATTAGTATAAAAATGGCTGCTGCTTTTTTTCGGCGCGGAGCTTTGCTGGAAAAAAGTGCCAGTCTAGAAAGATCTCTCATCCCATATTTCATAGAGGGATAAGGGATCTTTCGCAAAAGGCTTTATTTTCCGCAAGATAAGCGTCTAGACTAGCGCTTTTTTCCAGTAAAGCTCCATGCCGAAAAAAAGCGGCAGCCATTTGTATGCTAATGAAGCAGGGGAGATTTAAATCCCTGCTTCATTAGCAATTGTGATATGTCTAATTTACATCCCTTTTACGAAAAAGGGATATAGTCTAGACGTAGCCAATGAAGTTTAATAAAGACAAATGCAAAGTGCTCCACTTAGAAAGGAACAATCAGTTTCACACACACAGAATGGGAAGCGACTGTCTAGAAAGCAGTACGGCAGAAAGGGATCTAGGGGTCATAGTGGCCCACCAGCTGAATATGAGTCAGCAGTGTGACGCTGTTGCAAAAAAAGCAAACATGATTCTGGGCTGCATTAACAGGTGTGTTGTGAGCAAGACTCGAGAAGTCATTCTTCTGCTCCACTCTGCGCTGGTTAGGCCTCAACTGGAGCATTGTGTCCAGTTCTGGGCACCGCATTTCAAGAAACATGGAGAAATTGGAGAGGGTCCAGAGAAAAGCAACAAGAATGATGAAAGGTCTAGAGAACATGACCTATGAAGTCATGTACCACTACATGCATGTGACGAAGTGGGTCTTTGCCCACGAAAGCTTATGCTCCTACACTTCAGTTAGTCTCTAAGGTGCCACAGGACTCCTCGTCGCTTTTGCATGACCTATGAAGGAAGGCTGAAGGAACTGGGTTTGTTTAGTTTGGAAAAGAGAAGACTGAGGGGGACATGATAGCCACTTTCAGGTATCTAAAAGGGTGTCATAAGGAGGAGGGAGAAAACTTGTTCATCTTGGCCTCTGAGGATAGAACAAGAAGCAATGGGCTTAAACTGCAGCAAGTGAGGTTGAGGTTGGACATTAGGAAAAAGTTCCTAAGTGTCAGGGTGGTGAAACACTGGAATAAATTGCCAGGGGGGTTGTGGAATCCCCATCTGTGGAGATATTTAAGAGTAGGTTAGATAAATGTCTATCAGGGATGGTCTAGACAGTACTGGACTGGTCCTGCCTTGAGGGCGGGGGGCTGGACTCGATGACCTCTCGAGGTCCCTTCCAGTCCTAGTATTCTATGATTATCTTATCTCTGTAGTTTTTCAGGGAGGACTGGTCAGGATTTACTGCCAAAGTGTTCTCACAGGTCTCTGGCTTCATTGATAATGATAATCAGAAGGCTGCCTGCGTGTGTGCTCAGTGATGTGTGCTGTGTCGACTTGTGTGCTTAGTCTCCACAGCAGACCCCAACAAAGCCCCCCAAAGACCACAAACCGGATAAGGATCGAAGGTGCCAGGCCAGGTTTATTGTAGAGCGAAGTATAGTAACAGTAGACTCTACTGAACCACTACGCATATGTACTTGCTACAATGGAATGACTCAATCAGTGAGAGATCCCACTGCCCCCTAGGTTATCCAAAGGCTGTCTCCCCAAGACACCACCTTATGTACAGGTACAGCAAGTCACACCTCACTGCTGCTGTATCCGGTTGCCACCCTCTGACGTTGTCAGTGTGCCACCCTCTGGCGCTACTTAGATACCACCTGTCACCCTGTACTTTGTGGTTTGATTAGATCATCTCTATCCATCATTCTGTCATTTTAACCCTTTCCTGAACCTGAGTCTATCTGTGAGGAGTGGGTACCAAAGTCTTTTTTAATGAGCTAGTGGTATCATGTGCTTTCCACTTATGACCAGTACCAATTATTGTTCTGCAGTCAGTACCTAGCACTAATTTGTGTCATGCCAAGTTCTGTGAGCTGGGGCCTGCCTCTTGCTCACAGCTTAGCTTTGCTTTATGTTAGCCAAGTTTTGTCCATTGTTAAGTAGGCCTCAGGCCTCAAACCAGGTCTGTGCTGCATGGGCTTATGTTTTAGCCCCCATCTTACTACAGCCATTTCATTTCAAGTTGTAAAACTAACAAGACACATTTGCCATACACAGGTAACTAATATCGCTTGGCTTTTGGTATGTGGCGTTTAAGTTTTGGGGTGCATTTTTCCTGTGACATATGCAATGTATATTGCAGCAGGGGTAAATGAAACAAACCTGTTACTTAACTTATTAGGGCTCCAAAAAGAGCCACAATTGTTTGTGTTTTCTTTTTCAGATTACTTAGTCTCGTGGGAGCAAGACTTGAAAGTAAAAAGTAATCATAACTCTGGAAGTTCACAGTTTCCCTTTCAAGGCTGAGTCCCTGGATTGCTAATAAAGTTGGATTTGAAAGTTTGTGTGAATGCAGACTGCCTGACTGTTACGTGCAGTTCTAACCCTCCCTTAAGTGACAGTACAAAGGGGCTGTGGATGGTTAATAAACCTGGCTCATATCAACCCTCCAAGGGAAGGATTAGCAGACAGAGTCAAATCTGAGAAGAAAAGGGGGCCTGCGCCCCAGAATGGATTATTCGGAGATTTCAGGAATGTGTTGGGCACATTGGCCTTGGGGATGAATTGTCTAGTGAAGGGCCAGGTGGGCATCTTCTTGTGGGGGATTTGGTGCTGGTGTTACTGTTTAATCCTGACTTAGATTTAATGTTCATCAGTAACCCTGTAACAATGTACAATGCATATGATTTTCTTTTGGAAAAGGAAAAGCCTTTAAACATGCTGGAATGGTAGTTGGAAGCACATCTTGTCTGCAGTACAAGAAGGAAACCGAGGTATACCACCTCATTAATTTAATGATTAAACAGTGGGATAATTCACTCTCAACCCTTAAAGGGAAGAAGCCATTGAAACCTGGCCTGCTTAGAAAACAAAGTATTGGGATAACTGCAGGCAAACAGTGAAATCAGCAAGAATATCTGTCTCATTGCTAGCGTTGTTTTTCGGAAAAAGGGAGTACTGCATTAGGCAGAAAAGGATTAATAATCATTTTAACTGTATCTACAGGAACCAATATTGCAGAAAGGGCATCAGACAGGAATTTCACTCCCCTATGGATTCCTCTGAATTCTACAGGCATGATACCACCTTTTTATTGGGCATGTCATGCTACTCCCTTTTGGAATAAAGGGAAATGGATTTTAATTAAACCTTTTCCTCTCCCTACCCCTCCAGCTCAGGCCAAATTGTTAGTTACACTCCTATCTCCTCGGTGGTCCTTAATGCATCACCCTGTTCCCCATTGTTTGGTATCTTACTAACACATTTGCTAAGTGGTTCCCGTTTGCCAAAGCAGGAGGAATAATGCTGCTGGGGGCCATGAAGAATTCATTGGATGGAAGTACCCGCAGGCAGCGAGATCTTGCCAGCTGTGCCTGGGAGGGATGGAACTCCCTGCAAGAAGCTGATTCCTCTAATTGAATCCAATGCCTGGAACATGCTCTGGGGTTATTGGTTATGGGGCACTGTTGCAGGGATCAGCCCTTAGCCATATTGATCATTTATTGGACTGGAATTTTAACTCTGGGAAACATCACCGAATCCCTTCTAGCTAACCTGGCAACTAGTGTAAAGACTGTTCTTTGGGAAAGTCATGGGGCGTGACTCACTGCCGGGGCATCTTCTCAGTAACACTGGGAACTAGCTCTTGTCAGCAGGTTGCCTCCTGCTGGCTGGTGTCTTCCCCATTACTCTGCTCTGTCCACAGTCGGACTTTGGACCTGCGTCACTCCCAGACTGTGGTGTCCTCTTCAGGGCACCGTCCTCCAGCAATGCTCACTACAGTCATTTCTCATTCCCCTTCCAGGGGTATCTCAGCAGTCATGTGGGTCACCCGCCACTGTGGCCAGCTGTGTCCTCCAAGCCCAGCCCCTTCATCTCAGGGGCAAGCCACAGTTTGTGTGGGCCTTAGTGGCAAGGGGGGAAGGAGGGGACCCAAGCCCACCCACTATTGTAGGTCCCAACCCAAGGACCCTCCGCTGGCAGCCTTGTCCTGCCCTTCACTGCCTTCTGTTCCTTGTGCCCCCTTTGCACCCTCCCAGCCTTTGTGGCAAGGCCGCGGCCTGGCAGGTATCAGGCTGGAGCCTCCCTCTTCTAGCCCCCTGGGCCTGTCCAGTACTGCTCTCACAGAGATCCTTCAATGGGAACCAGGTCCTGCACCTTTCCTGGTCAGGGCCTTACCGCTTCTGTTTGCTGGGCAGCTGCCTATATGCATGGCTGCCCCAGCAAGCACCCTAATGATTCTTTACAAGCTTCCCCTGATTGGCCAGGGCTCTGCACAGGCCCTTTCCGGCCAGCGTGAGGCAGTTGCCCTACCACAGGGAGGGAGCCAGTTCCAAGCAACTGAAGGCATACTTGGCCCTTGGGGCTACCTGGCACACAACCTGGGGAGAACGTATACTAACCCAATGTATCCTCACCATCTAGGGTGTCGCTCAGAGGGACTGGACCTCAGTCACTCTCCTACAGTCTGGGTTTGGGGGTAGATGCATTTGGAAACAATCCCAAGAACCAGTATGGCAAGTCCACGTTGGGAAAACAACACTTGTTTTTTAGTAGGGTCAGAAGTATGCTATCCGTACATGGGGTTAATATGGGCAGAACCTGGGAACACCTGGGAGGGATGGTCACAAGAACCACCACTCCTAAGCTGTGTCTACACTGGCGCGATCTCGCGCAAAAGCGACCGCTCTTGTGCAAAAACTTGCTGCCTATCTACACTGGCTGCATGTTCTTGCGCAAGTAAACTGACGTTCTAATGTATAAAATCAGGGCTTCTTGCATGAGAACTCTGATGCTCCCACTCAGGAAGAAGCCCTTTTGTGCAAGAGCTCTTCCAGAAGAGGCCAGTGTAGACAGGCAACATGAATTTCTTGCGCAAGAAAGCCCGATGGTTAAAATGGCCATCAGAGCTTTCTTGCGCAAGAGAGCGTCTACACTGGCACGGATGCTCTTGCGCAAAAGCACGTGCCAGTGCAGACGCTCTCTTCTGGAAGAGTTTTCGCAGAAGAACCCTTCCACAGAAGATTTTTTGCGACAGAACGCGCCAGTGTAGATGTAGCCCTTCAGTGCACAGAAATGGTACCTCCTCAGCATTGGGTGGAACAAGAACATAGAATTTGTGGGGAGAGATCAGCAACACTCAGTGATCAGGCTCTGAAGGGTGGGATTTGGTTTGGGTAATTTCTCCCTGCAATTTGGAAACTCTACCTATTGGATTTATATACCAGCTGTGCAACTTAACCTAACCAGACACCTGATGGTGCCAACTAATTGAACTAAAGCAGTACCTGAGCTTACCTGGATAAATTGTGGCACTTTGACACGCCTATTAATGCAGCTCCAGCTGAACAAGGACAAGCGTAAATCCTGGAAGCCCAGGGCCATACCAGGCACTCATGCATTCCAGGTAGTAACTGAACTGCCTGCAGATTGTGCTTGGACTTATAAAGCTGGACCTCTTGAGAAGGAAGGCTTATACCACTGTAGGCTTGCACTGAGGATTGTGATCCAACAGAAAATACTCAGCAGATACACCTGTAACTCCTGGGTGGCAGGACCAACTTCCCAGGGAGTCACAACAGGAGTTCAGGGTGCTTACAGAGGAAGGCAAAGTGATGTCTTGCACTGCCTCCAGGCCGCATTGGATGCTGCTGACTCGACAGCAAGGTCAATGACCACGGGCATAATGCTGCACCGAAACTCATGGCTCCAGGTATCAGGTATCCCAACTGAAGTTCAATCAACCCTGCAGGACCTGTCCTTTGAGGGGTTGGGGCTCTTTTCAGAGCAAATGGACAGGAAACTGCACAGCCTGAAGGACTCAAGAGCAAGCCTGAAGTCCTTGGGTATTCATGCCCTGGCCCTACAACATCATTCCCTTAACCCTAGGCTACAGAGGCCTTTCCAGCAGGGCCCCAGGCAGGAGGGTTATAGGAGATGAAACGGGGCAACAAAGACAGGGCCAGTCATAGACATTCTCAGTCAGCTTCTGATCAAGCACAGGGGCATCCATCAAGATCCAGGGCCTGAGATCAGGGTTTTGAAGTTGTGCTTGAGGGTAGACTACCAGATCCACCCCAGATCACCCCTTCACAAACAGATTGTTCCCCTCCACTGTGCTTGGCATTCTATCACTATAGACCACTGGGTCCTTGAGATAGGGGCCTAGGATACTCTATCCCATTCCTATCTTCTCCACTTTCCTACCCCCTTCAGGGACCCCTCTCACGAACATCTCCTGCTTCAGGAGGTCTACTCACTCTTCATGTTGGGGGTGCTAGAAATGGTTCCACACTAGTTTCAGGGGAAAGGGTTTTACTGCTGGTACTTCCTCCTCACAAAGTGCAAAGGGGCCTTCATCCCATCATAGACCTCAGAGGCCTCAATGCCTTTGTAAAAACATCAATGTTCAGGATAGTGACCTAGCCTCCATCATTCCCTCCCTCGATCTAGGGGATGTTTTACGGTAGGCATGAACCACTATCCGTCCACGGTGCTCCTGTTTGGCCTGTCCACTGCCCCCAGAGTATTTGCCAGATTCATGGCAGAGGTGGCCACCTTCCTAAGGAGGAGGGGAGTGCAAGTCTTCCCTTGCCTGGATGACTGTCTCATCGGGCACCGCTCCAGGAACCGGCTGTTGACTCACAAAGGCCTGGTCTGAGAAATCTTTTCCCACCGAGGGCACATGCAGAATAAAGAAAAGCCAGCCCTCGGCACCGCACCGGTAATAGTTTGTGGGAGCAGGGCTGGATGCCACGACAGGCTGGATGTCCCTGCCAAGCGCCAGGTTCATGGCCATGAGGGACATCATTCTGAGGCTTCAGGCCGCATCTCTGACCACAGCAAGAAACTGCATGGCATCCTGCACGTACGTAGTGCAGCACTCAGACTGTACCTGTGCCCATTACAGACCTGGCCAGCAAGGGCCTGCAGGCCGGCCTGTGCTCACATTGACATGGTGGTAACCGTCCCACCGGAGACTCTGTCTACTCTGGACTGGTGGCTCCAGGAAAGGGAGGTGCGTGGAGGAGTCCCCTTTGCCCAGCAGCCCTCGATGCAGTTGGTGACAAACGCCTCCAATATGGGATGGGGAGCCCACCTGGCCAACCTACGGACGCAAGGTATGTAGTTCCAAGGGACCTGAGGGCAGTTCATCTGGCGTGTCAGGTGTTCCTGTCTCAGCTGAGGGGCAATTGTGCCTTAGTCCTGACAGACGACACAACAGTGATGTTTTATATAAATTGACGGGGGTATCCTCAAGGAATCCATTTTGAAGCACATGGAGGAGGAGAAAGTGATCAGAAATAGTCAACATGGATTCACCAAGGGCAAGTCACCTCGACCAATCCGATTAGCTTCTATGATGCGGTAACTGGCTCTGTGGACATGGGGAAGTCAGTGGATGGGATATACCTTGACTTTAGCAAAGTTTTTGATAACGCTCTCTCACAATATTTTTGACAGCAAGTTAAGGAAATCTGCATTGGATAAATGGACTGTAAGGTGGATAGAAAGCTGTCTGGATTGTTGGGCCCAACTGATTGTGATGAACAGCTCAATGTCAGGTTGGCAGTTGGTTTCTAGTGGAGTGCCCCAAGGATCTATTCTGGGGCTGATTTTATTCAACATCTTTATTAATGCCTTGGATGAGGGGATGGATTGCATCCTCAGCAAGTTCGCAGATGACACTAAGCTAGGGGGACACGTAGATACACTGGAGGACACAGGATCCAGAGTGATCTGGACAGATTGGAGGATTGGGCCAAAAGAAATCTGATGAGGTTCAACAAAGACAAGTGTAGAGTCCTGCACTTTTGATGGAATAGTCCCAAACATTGTTATAGGCTGGGGTCTGACTGGCTAAGTAGCAGTTTGTCAGAAAAGGACCTGGGGGTTACAGTTGATGAGAAGCTGGATATGAGTCAACAGTGCGCCCTTGTAGCCAAGAAAGCTAATGGAATATTAGGGTGCTTTAGGACCAGGATTTCCAGCAGATCTAGGGAAGTGATTATTCCCCTTTATTTGGCACTGGTGAGGCTACATCTGGAGTATTGTGTCTAGTTCTGAGGCCCCCACTATAGAAAGGATGTGGATGCATTGGAGAGGGTCCAGCAGAGGGTGACCAAAATGATTAGGGGGCTGGAGCACATGACCTATGAGGAGAGGCTCAGGGATTTGGGTTTATTTAGTCTGCAGAAGCGAAGAGTGAGGAGGGATTTGATAGCAGCCTTCAACTTCCTGAAGGGAGGTTTCAAAGAGGATGGAGAGAGGCTGTTCTCAGTGGTGAGAGATGGTAGAACAAGGAGCAATGGTCTCAAGTTACAGTGGGGGAGGTCTAGGTTGGATATTAGGAAAAACTATATCACTGGGGGAGAGTGGGTGAAGCCCTGGGTTGGGTTCCCTAGGGAGGGGGTGGAATCTCCATCCCTAGAGGTTAAGTCCTGGCTTGACAAAGCCCTGGCTGGGATGATTTAGTTGGGCTTGGTCCTGCTTTGGGCAGGGGGCTGGACTTGAGACTCCTGAGGTCTCTTCCAGCCCTAGATTCTATGATGGTGCGCGATCCTCTCCCCTCTGTTAGGAAGCCCGAGCCCTCTGCATCACGCAAGGGATCCACCTTCAGGCCACTTACCTACTGGGGACTCTCAACACTCTGGCTGACAGACTCAGTAGGGCATTTTCTGCCCATGGGTGGTCCCTCAGGGAGGATGTGGCCTTTTCTGCAGATGGGGAACTCCGCACCTAGACCTGTTCCTATCAGATACCAACAAGAAGTGCAGCCGGTTCTGCTCCTACATGAATCCGTTCCCGGGATCAATGGGGGACGTTCATGTTCCCACCCTTGCCACTCATACACAAGGTCGTCCTGCGGGTGCGGAGGCGCAGGTCATCCGTGATTCTGGTGGCCCCAGTGTGGCCGAGGCAGCACTGGTATACCACTCTGGTGTCACTGTCAGTGGAAGACCCCATCTCTCCACCGCTCGCCACCGCTGCCAGATCTGCTGATGCAGGAGCTGAATCATGGTCACCTGGGCCCCCTGAACCTGCAATCCCTCCACCTCACAGTCTGGAAGACCCATGGCTGAGGGGTGGGGAACTTCTGTGTTTGGACCCAGTTAGGTGGGTACTAATGGAAAGTAGGAAGCCCTCCACTAGGGCATGTTATAGTACAAAATGGAAGCAGTTCTCGGCTTGGGCAGCCCAGAAGGGAGTGGACTCTCTTAGGGCCCCTATCCCTTTGATTCTGGATTACCTCTTCAAGTGTGGCCATCTACAAGGTTTGTCCATCCCATCAGTGAGGGTACACCTGGCCCCTGTTGAAGCTTTTCACCCTGAGGATGGGAGAGGGTCCGTATTCGCCAATACAGTGCTAAGCATTTCCTGAAGGGGCTGGACAGGCTGTATGTCAGAGTAGACCTAAATGTTGTGCTCAAGGAGCTCATGTGCCCCCCTGCTTGAGCCCATAGCTGCATGTTTGCTCTCCCATCTTTCGTGGAAGGTGCCTTTCTTGTGGTGACCACATCAGCCAGAAGGGTCTTTGAGCTGAGGGCCCTTACGTCACAGCCTCTATGCACCATGTTCTACAAGGACAAGGGGACGCTTTGCCCGCACCTGGCCATCCTGCCTAAGGCAGTATCTCCATTCCCTTACGTCACAGCCCCTGTGCACCATGTTCTACAAGGACAAGGGGACGCTTTGCCCGCACCTGGCCATCCCGCCTAAGGCAGTATCTCTGTTCCCTTACGTCACAGCCCCTGTGCACCGTGTTCTACAAGGACAAGGGGATGCTCTGCCTGCACCTGGCCATCCCGCGTAAGGCAGTATCTCCGTTCCCTTACGTGTCAGCCCCTGTGCATTGTGTTCTACAAGGACAAGGGGACGCTTTGCCCGCACCTGGCCATCCCGCCTAAGGCAGTATCTCCGTCCCTTACGTCACAGCCCCTGTGCACTGTGTTCTACAAGGACAAGGGGATGCTTTGCCTGCACCTGGCCATCCCGCCTAAGGCAGTATCTCTGTTCCCTTACGTCACAGCCCCTGTGCACCATGTTCTACAAGGACAAGGGGACGCTCTGCCTGCACCTGGCCATCCCGCCTAGGGCAGTATCTCCGTTCCCTTACGTCACAGCCCCTGTGCACTGCGTTCTACAAGGACAAGGGGACGCTTTTCCCGCACCTGGCCATCCCCCCTAAGGCAGTATCTCCGTTCCCTTACGTCACAGCCCCTGTGCACTGTGTTCTACAAGGACAAGGGAACGCTTTGCCCGCACCTGGCCATCCCCCCTAAGGCAGTATCTCCGTTCCCTTACGTCACAGCCCCTGTGCACTGTGTTCTACAAGGACAAGGGGACGCTTTGCCCGCACCTGGCCATCCCCCCTAAGGCAGTATCTCCGTCCCTTACGTCACAGCCCCTGTGCACCGTGTTCTACAAGGACAAGGGGACGCTTTGCCCGCACCTGGCCATCCCCCCTAAGGCAGTATCTCTGTTCCCTTACGTCACAGCCCCTCTGCACCGTGTTCTACAAGGACAAGGGGACGCTCTGCCCGCACCTGGCCATCCCCCCTAAGGCAGTATCTCCGTTCCATGTGTCTCAGGAGAGTTTCTTACTGGTCTTCTATCCAAGACCCCATGCGGATCAGAAGGAACAGGCTCTACACTTGTTGGATGTAAGGAGAGCTCTCACGTTTTATTTAGACAGGACATTGCTGTTTTGTAGGTCCATGCAGCTTTTCATCTCCGTAATGGATAGGATGAAGAGCCTCCCAGTGTCGGCCCAGTGCCTGCCCTCATGGATCTCATCTTGTATTAACGGTGCTAAGACTAAGTGGAGAAAGCAGTCACTCTTATTAGAGCCCATTCCATCAGGGCCCAGCCTTCCTAGCACAGGCACCAATTGTCAGAAATAGGAGCTGCTAAGGAGAGTCTGACTTACCCAAAGAGTGAGGAAAGGGTTAAGCAACTGGAGATGCATCTAGGAAAAGGGTTTGGGCAGTCAGCCAATAAAAATGCAGATAGGAATTTCAAACTGGGACAGAGGGGTTTTTCTTTCTCTCCTTTGTTTGAGATCAGAACAGTTTCTGCCAGTTACAAAGTTACACTACACTACACTACAAAGTTAATTTGAACTAACAGCCGTTAGTTCGAATTAACTTTAATAGGGGCTACACATGCAAACTGCTATTTCAAATTTAATTCGAAATAGCGGAGCGCTTAATTCAAACTAGGTAAACCTCATTCTAAGAACATAAGAACATAACATAAGAACGGCCGTACTGTGTCAGACCAAAGGTCCTTCTAGCCCAGTATCCTGTCTGCCGACAGTGGCCAGCACCAGGTGCCCCAGAGAGGGACTCAAGACAATGATCGAGCAATTTGTCTCCTGCCATCTCTCTCCAGCCTCTGGAAAAACAGAGGCCAAGGACACCATTTTATCCCCTGGCTAATAGCCTTTTATGGACCTAACCTCCATGAAATTATCTAGCTTCTCTTTAAACTCTATTATAGTCCTAGCCTTCACCACCTCCTCTGGCAAGGAGTTCCACAGGTTGACTACATGCTGTGTGAAGAAGAACTTTCTTTTATTCGTTTTAAACCTGCTACCCATTAATTTCATTTGGTGTCCTCTAGTTCTTCTATTTAGGGAACTAATAAATAATTTTTCTTTATCGGCCCTCTCCACACCACTCATGATTTTATATACCTCTATCATATCCCCCCTCAGTCTCCTCTTTTCTAAACTGAAAAGTCCCAGTCGCTTTAACCTCTCATATGGGACCCGTTCCAAACCCCTAATCATTTTAGTTGCCCTTTTCTGAACCCTTTCTAAGGCCAAAATATCTTTTTTGAGGTGAGGAGACCACATCTGTACACAGTATTCAAGATGTGGGTGTACCATAGTTTTATACAGGGGCAGTAAGATATTCTGTGTCTTATTTTCTATCCATTTCCTAATAATTCCTAGCATCCTATTTGCCTTTTTGACCGCCGCTGCACACTGCGTGGAAGTTTTCAGAGAACTGTCCATGATAACTCCAAGATCCCTTTCCTGATTTGTCGTAGCCAAATTAGCCCCCATCATACTGTACATATAGTTGGGGTTATTTTTCCCGATGTGCTTTACTTTACACTTATCCACATTAAATTTCATTTGCCATTTTGCTGCCCAATCACTGAGTTTAGTGAGATCTTCTTGGAGTCCCTCACAGTCTGCTTCTGTCTTGACTATCCTAAACAGTTTGGTATCATCCGCAAACTTTACTACCTCACTGATTACCCCTTTCTCCAGATCATTTATGAATAAGTTGAAAAGGATTGGTCCCAGGACTGACCCTTGGGGGACACCACTAGTTACCCCTCTCCAATCTGAAAATTTACCATTTATTCCTACCCTTTGTTTCCTGTCTTTTAACCAGTTCGCAATCCAAGAAAGGACCTTCCCTCTTATCCCATGGCCATGTAATTTACACAAGAGCCTTTGGTGAGGGACCTTGTCCAAGGCTTTCTGAAAATCCAAGTAAACTATATCTACTGGATCCCCCTTATCCGCATGCTTGTTAACCCCTTCAAAGAACTCTAATAGATTAGCAAGACAGGATATCCCTTTACAGAAACCATGTTGACTTTTGTCCAACAAATTATTTTCTTCTACATGCTTCACAATTTTATTCTTTACTATTGTTTTGACTAATTTGCCCGGTACTGAAGTTAGACTTACCGGTCAGTAATTGCCAGGATCACCTCTAGAGCCCTTTGGTGTCACGTTGGCTACCTTCCAGTCATTAGGTACGGAAGCCAATTTAAAGGACAGGTTACAAAGCACAGGTAATAGTTCAGCAATTTCCCATTTGAGTTCTTTTAGAACCCTTGGATGAATGCCATCCGCCCCGGAGATTTGTTAACATTACGTTTTTCTTTTTGTTCTAAAACCTCCTCTAATGACACTTCAATCCGGGACAGTTCCTCAGATTCATCAGCCACAAAGGACGGTGCAGATTCGGGAATCTCCCCAACGTCCTCAGCCATGAAGACTGAAGCAAAGAAATCATTTAGTTTCTCCGCAATGGCTTTATCGTCCTTGATTGCTTCTTTTATAGCTCGATCATCTAGGGGACCCACAGGTTTTTTAGCAGGCTTCCTGCTTCTAATGTACTTAAAAAACATTTTGTTATTTCTTTTTGAGTTTTTGGCTAGCTGTTCCTCAAAATCTTTTTTTGCTTTTCTTATTACATTTTTACACTTGATTTGACAGTGTTTATGTTCCTTTCTATTTATCTCACTAGGATTGGACTTCCAATTCTTAAAATATACCCTTTTGTCCCTCACTGCTTCTTTTACATGGCAGTTAAGCCACGGTGACACTGTTTTAGGTCTTTTGCTATGTTTTTTAATTTGGGGTATACATTTAAGTTGGGCCTCTATTATGGTGTCTTTAAAAAGTTTCCATGCAGCTTTCAGGGATTTGGCTCTAGTCACTGTGCCTTTTAATTTCTGTTTAACTAACCTCCTCATTTTTGTGTAATTCCCCTTTTTGAAATTAAATGCCAGGGTGCTGGACTGCTGAGGTGTTCTTCCCACCACAGGAATGTTAAATGTTATTATATTATGGTCACTATTCCCAAGCGGTCCTGTAACGGTTATTTCCTGGACCTGATCCTGCACTCCACTCAGGACTAAATCGAGAATTGCCTCTCCCCTTGTGGGTTCCTACACCAGCTGCTCCAAGAAGCAGTCATTTAAGCCATTGAGAAATTTTATCTCCGCTTCTCTTCCTGAGGTGACATGTATCCAGTCAATATGGGGGTAATTAAAATCCCCCATTATAATAGAGTTCTCTATTTTGGTAGCCTCTCTAATGCCTAGTTCGGTAATGCCTAGTTCGAATTAAGTAGTTCGAATTAAGGGCTGTGTAGCCACTTAATTCGAACTAGCTGGAGGCTAGCCCTTCCCAGGTTGCCCTGGTGGCCACTCTGGGTCAAACCAGGGAAACTCTTCTGCTCCCCTTCCAGCCCTGGAGCCCTTAAAGGGCCACGGTCTGGCTACAGTGCTTATGCCAGTTGCAAGCCTGCCAGCAGACCCTGCACCTGGCACGGCATGAGCCAGCCAGGCACTGCCACCCAGCCCTCTAGAATCATAGAATCATAGAATAATAGGACTGGAAGGGACCTCAAGAGGTCATCGAGTCCAGCCCCCCGCCCTCAAGGCAGGACCAAGCTCCATCTACACCATCCCTGACAGATGTCTATCTAACCTGTTCTTAAATATCTCCAGAGAGGGAGATTCCACCACCTCCCTTGGCAATTTATTCCAATATTTGACCACCCTGACAGTTAGGAATTTTTTCCTAATGTCCAATCTAAACCTCCCCTGCTGCACTTTAAGCCCATTACTCCTTGTCCTGTCCTCAGAAACCAAGAGGAACAAATTTTCGCCTTCCTCCTTGTGACACCCTTTTAGATATTTGAAAACCGCTATCATGTCCCCCCTTAATCTTCTTTTTTCCAAACTAAACAAGCCCAGTTCATGAAGCCTGGCTTCATAGGTCATGTTCTCTAAACCTTTAATCATTCTTGTCGCTCTTCTCTGTACCCTTTCCAATTTCTCCACATCTTTCTTGAAATGTGGCGCCCAGAACTGGACACAGTACTCCAGCTGAGGCCTAACTAGTGCAGAGTAGAGCGGCAGAATGACTTCACGAGTTTTGCTTACAACACACCTGTTGATACAACCCAGAATCATATTTGCTTTTTTTGCAACAGCATCACACTGTTGACTCATATTCAACTTGTGGTCCACTATGACCCCTAGATCCCTTTCCGCCATGCTCCTTCCTAGACAGTCGCTTCCCATCTTGTATGTATGGAACTGATTGTTCCTTCCTAAGTGGAGCACTTTGCATTTCTCTTTATTAAACCTCATCCTGTTTACCTCTGACCATTTCTCTAACTTGCTAAGGTCATTTTGAATTATGTCCCTATCCTCCAAAGAAGTCGCAACCCCACCCAGTTTGGTATCATCTGCAAACTTAATAAGCGTACTCTCTATCCCAATATCTACATCATTGATGAAGATATTGAACAGTATGGGTCCCAAAACAGACCCTTGAGGAACTCCACTTGTTATCCCTTTCCAGCAGGATTTAGAACCGTTAACAACAACTCTCTGACTACGGTTATCCAGCCAATTATGCACCCACCTTATCATGGCCCTATCTAAGTTATATTTGCCTAGTTTATCAATAAGAATATCATGCGAGACCGTATCAAATGCCTTACTAAAGTCTAGGTATATGACATCCACCACTTTTCCCTTATCCACAAGGCTCGTTATCTTATCAAAGAAAGCTATCAGATAGAAAGCTATCCTGAGGCATCCCACAAGGCTCGTTATCTTATCAAAGAAAGCTCTGCCTCTTCCCAGGACCAGGCTGGCAGCTCACAGGAGCCTGCCCAGAGCTGCAAGAGGCGGGCGCCTGCCTGGTCTAGTGCGGAGATCATGGACCTCATCGAGGTTTGGGTGGAGGTCTCCAGCGTCCATGATCTCCGCACTAGGTACAGGAACGTGGCCATCTACAGACACATGGCTGCCAGCCTGGCCACCAGAGGCTACGTGCGGACCCAGAAGCAAGTCCGCTGCAAAATGAAGGACCTGCGGCAGGAGTACTCTAGGGCCTCCCAGCCAAGGGCCAACCCGGAGGCCTGCCCTGAGTATGAGGCCCTGGACCGCATCCTGGGGGCTCACGCCGTCCATGCCCCCCAGATGGTGATTGACCCCGGGGCAGAGTGCCCTGTCCCTGACATGGAGGAGGAAGAGAACGCCAAGAGCCAGGAGCCTGCCCAGGACCCAGGACTCCTGAGGCATCCCACAGAGCACATCTGCTGTGTCATCTGAGGCCAGGGAGGGCTCCACATATGAGTGCCATCATGGTCCCATTATGTGTATGGGGGGGGGTGGAGCGGGAGCCCAGGGACCATGCGCCTGGGCCTTGCCAACCATGAAGCAGCAGCTGGGTGTCATGCAGGGGCCCTGGCCCGTTCCCCACACGCTGACCTTGCCTTGCAGAGGGGGCTGGGTTTCACCCATTGTGTCCGCAGGGAGAACTGACCACTGCTCTTGTTTCACCACAGCTGCAGCACCTGGGAGTGCAGGGTGCACCACCCTGCCTGCAACCTTGGGCCAAGGGGGGGAGGGGGGCAGTTCAGTAGCTTGTCCCAGGTGCAGAATACCTTAGTTATGGCTCTGAATGGGATGCTAGATGCCTCCTGTGACAAATATTAACAAACATAGAAGCAGGCCCACCAATGGGGGTGGAGTGGGAGGCAAAGAGGACAACTGCCCCAGGCCCACTAATTCAAAGTGGCGCAAGGCTCCGAGCCCTTTGAGTTGCCATGTGGCATGTTCCAGGCAGCTCTTAGGGATGTCTGGGTGTGTGTGTGCTGCGTGGTACACTCCAGGTAGCGCTGGGTGGGGGGGAGGAGTGTCACTGCAGTCTAGGCACTGCTGAGGGATGGTTGCCCTGCCCCTTACACCTGAGGCTCCACCCCTTTCCAAGCACAAAACTGCCCCCTCCCACTCTGCGGCTTGGCATGGCTGTGGGCTCCTCTGCGTGCAAGTATCACTTTTCACGGCAGACTGACCAGTGCAGACTTGACAAAAGACTTACCAGATAGCCAGGAGGCTGCAAAACCTGATGATAACAAAGACTTTCAGTCTCACACAGCTGAAGGCAATGCCACAATCAGCAACAGTGGCTGGGGGTACTCAACTCATCTAGAATAGTGTTTCTCAACCTGGGGTTGCAGCATCCCAAGGGATCCTGGGACAGGTATGGGGAGGTCTCAAGTGCAGGGCTAGCATGGGGGTGGCAAGTAGAGCAAATGTGTGAGGTTCCATACCCTAGGGGTGCCTCACAAAGCTAAGATAGATGCTTTGCCCTGCCCTGCCCTTGGGCTCTGGCTTCAGACAAGGCTCACAAGAGAAAACCAGGCTCCAGAAACCTACTGAAATGTAAGCACAATATTTGTATTTGTTTGTTTATTTTATAATTATATGGAGAATAGCAATGAAGTAATTTTTCAGCAGTAGGCTGCTGTGACACTGGAATGAGAGAGAAACCCTGGAGGGTGTGTCTATGTAAATACTGTTTGCTCAGGCTTTGCTTGCCTGTGTTAGATAGTCAGCAAGTGGAGTGCTATTTTGCTCATTGCAATCAACTTAATTTGTGACCCAACACAAGCTGTGTTTGTATTAAATACAGGGGGGGCTAAAATATAGTGAAGGTTTTTTGTAATTATGTGCGAATACAGAAAAGGAGGACTAAGCTACATTGTTCTACTGGAAAGGACTCAGCAAACAGAATCCTGCAAATGCAGAGGCTCAGCTTTCAAAGCTCTAGGAAGGGAAGGGATGAGGGAAGGTTATTCTGGTGGTGTGAGTAGGCAGCTGGCCAGTGGCCAGCAGAGTGAGTAAGATGCTGCTTCTTTATCTCCCCCCACTCAGGATGAGAGGTGAACTTTGCAGATGCACCTCTGAACTCTGGGTCTGGGTCTGCCCTGCCCAAGGGCAGCAACCAGGAGTGGGGTGCGGAGACATGTTGGGCATGTGAAGGGACACTGACATTGCTGGACTGAAGAACCTGAGAGGAAAAGGATATTGCCCAGCCTGCTTGGGGCAGGACTGTTACTCATGGTTTTAGTTTTGAACTCCGTGGTGTTTTCCCAAATTAACGCCAAGTGACTCCTCCTCCCCCCATTTTATTAAAGGTTTCTGTTCTACACTCAGACTCAGTGCTTGTGAGTGGGGAAGCATCCTCCAGAGATTAATCCTGGAGGAAGAGCCAGGGTTCAGGGATTAATGGGAAGCAGGCTCAAAAAAAGGACAGGTCATGAGCTGAATGCAGTGGGAAGCTGCTGGAGAAAGGCAGGGAAATGGGCTGTAGTCAGTCCCTGAGTGGGACTGGCAAACCTGGGGTGGGGTAGCCAGATAAGTAGGAAGAACCCCAGGGGAACAGCAGCAAGTTTCATAACAGGGATACCCCCATGCAGCTTCTGCCAGGGCCCCAGTGCTGCCCCCAACATGGATTCTGCCAGAGGCCTGGGGCTTCTCCCACATGCACCTTCTGCTGGGGCCCTGGGGCCCTGGGCTTCCCTCCATCCCCCTCCACCAGTGCTGTTTTTCTTGCCCCACCCCCCACCCCAGTTTCTACAAGGGCCTGAGGGCTCCTCTCTGCCCCCAGTCTAGCAGCAGGGAGCCCTCGCTAGCTGCTGGCTGAGAGGAGCACAAAGGGGGGCAGGGAAAAGCCCTGCCACAGCCAGAAGAGACTAGCAGCCTGGGGGAGGGGCTGGAGAGCTGCTCAGGACCAACCTCGGGCATACAAGCACACGTGGCTGTACAAAGACACCCACAGATGTGGTGCCCCAAATTTCTGGGTGCTCTACACAGCTGTGTGTTTCACTTATGCTTGGACAGCCCTGCAGCCAGCCAATGGGTTTGAAGGGACTTTGGGTTCCCCAGAAGGGGAAACCCTTGGAGACTTGGCTAGAGGCTGGGCCAAACCATGAAGAGGAGCCTGCAGCTCCTGGAGCAAGAGATGGGTGGCTGCTTACCAGAGGGGGGAGAGCAACAGCATGGAATGTGTGACGGGGGCATGGAGCTGAAGGGCTAATCCCCAGTGGTCAGGAGATGGTGCCAAGCCAGCACTGAGCAGTGCCACTCTAGTGCATTGGTGCAGGCAGTGAAGCTGGGTGGCTCTGAAAGCAGTGCCCCCAAAAGCAGCACCACAGAATGCGGTGGCAGTGGGGTGCTAGTAAGTCTGCTGTGAAATGTAATTGCCACATTTCTCTCGACTCCCCAGAGAACCTTGGCTGCGCCCTCCCGTTCTTCTCAAAAGCTTCTTCCTGTTGATTCCAATGGGGTGTGCGCACGGAAACTGGAAGACTTGTCCCTTAGCAGCACCCATCTGGTCAGCTTGGGCGCCCCTGGAGCTGTGCCCTCATGGTGTTCAGTATGGAGCCCTGCTGACCCGCCAATCCCCCGTTCCTTCTTACCGATGAGTCTTGCTCCAGCACGCGCCGTTAGCAGTGCCCTATACCCATTTGTACATTGTTCAGACTAGTAATTAGGAGCTGGTTAAATTAGATAGCTTTTGGTGTAATAAGGGTTACACCTCCCCTTCCCCCCCGCCTGCGCATGCTTTGGCTCCAGGCTTCAAAGCTTGTGAAGATTGTAGCAAGCTTATGCCAAAGAGTGACCTCACGCTATGTGCCTGAAGTGCCGCATGTGCAGGAGGTTTTGACCATGGACACGCAAGGACTGTGAGCAAAGGCTTAGGGTCCTGCTCGTGAAGGCAGCTTGACCCCCTCAATCTGGCTGGAGGTCATAGGTCTCATGCGGAGCACCTCTTCCTCGGTGCATTGTGGACCAGTGCTGGCTGTGCATGACCTGGCACCTCAAAGGGAGAAGCTCTGGTGCTGATCTTCATCTCCTGTGACCCAAGAAAAGAAGAGCCAGGTGAGAGGATGATCTTCCACTCCTCACATGAAGGAGACAGCCACAGGAAGGCCCTCGCCCCCTCAGCAAGCCCTGAGCAAGGTGGCTCCCAGGCGCTCCTTGACTCCTACCTCCCAAGGGGTCCAGTGGAGTCTGACCCACTACCGCTCCCCAAACCACCATGGCCAGGAGACTCAGCTTCCTTCCACCCCAGAGACCTTTGCGGCGGCACAAGACTTGTTCAGCATGTCTGCGCTGCTCACTGACGAGTCCATCTTGCGGCCAGCCTGCTGTGGTACCGTGACGTGTTCTATCTCTGGCGCTTGCCTCCCCAGCTGGTCAGTAAGGTGAACAAGACAGATGGACACCAGTCCTTGGAGTCTTGCCATCCCTGGGCACCCCCCAGTACCACTCCTCGGTGGTCATCTGCTTTGAGACCTCTGAGTCTGACATGGATTCCTACTGCTCCAGGTCTAGTAGCTGGAGGCTGAGATCACACCGCCATTGCCAGCCTTATTTAGGGCAGTGGCCTCCTCCCTGGAACCCGATCCAGTGGCCTTTCTGACCTTCTGGGCCTATCATCAAGCCCAGGGTGCAGCCCAGGTGCCCAGATCCAGGTGAGCATCGGTTGTGTTGATGCCGGATCCATTGAGAATGATGCCAGTGCTGCTGCTGCCTGCATCAGCACCAGCACCTTCCATCTAGGCATTGGCTCCCACTACCACACTGGTGGACATCTCAGCCTCCAGGAGCTCATTGGCTTCACTCCTCTGCAGCACCAGCCTTTTCCTCAGCAGGTTCTGCGCCACAGGCACCTGCAGTTACCAGGCCAACTGTGATCGTGCCAGCACCAATAGTCTCCCGACCTGAACAACGTGGCCTCCTTGGCGCAGAGGGCAGTGACCAAGGCCAGTCACCAGCATAGGTCCCCTAAGCTGTGCAGCCAGAGCTAGTAAGCCCCATGTAGGGACCGAGGGCTGCAGCAGGGAAGAGATGCCTCTCACCAAGCCTTGAAGCTGCCGCATCTCGCAGAGGGGAGCCCCTCACATTGGCCCCAGCTCAGAACCCCCCAGGTAAGCTTGAGAAACAACCCACTGTCCCACTGTGAGCCCCCCCAGCCCATAGCACACCCTCCTGCACCCCAAAGCCTTTACCCCCTCCTGTAGCCAGCACCTGCACCTCAGCCCCAAACCTTGAGCCCACATCTTGCACCCCAATGCTCTCCTCCTCAGCCCCACACAACCTGCACTCCCAGTCAGAGACCTTGCACCCAACCCTCTGCCCCAGGCCTGAGCTTCTCAACCTAGAGCCCACATGGCTAGCCACAGCCCTCACACTCCTGCACCCCAGCTCCCTGCCTCAGGCCTGAGTCCCTTCCCCACACTGAGAAGTCCTTGGCCCCATCCCTGCCACGTGAATTTTGTTATGTGCACCAGTATGAAGGTGACCTATTACACATCCCCTCGGTGCCACACATCAGCTGTGTAGTACATCTCACCTCCACATTGGTGCAAATAACAAAATTCATTCCATTCAAGGTGTGGTAATGCTGACCGCCAGTACTATCTTCATCTTACTCCTCAGATGAAGCCATGGCAAGCTCATCAGCAGCCTCAGCTTTGGAGGGTAGCGGGGCTCCACTAGGTGCTCTGCAGGGTACCCCCAAACCTTGGAATCCAGGCAAAGGAAGTGGCTGAGACACTGCTCCCATGGGGGACATCCTTGCTCCCTCTGGGCCTTTGTGTGTCACTCCGCTACTCGTAAAAACTGTAAGTGATACCCCAAAGAATCTGGCAAACCCCAGCCTCGTTCCCCCCCCCCCCCAAGGCGTGAGCAGCCTTATTTTCCACCTTGGAAGGAGTGAAGCGCCTATACAACCCTTCAACCCAATTCCCTGCTGATGGCTGCTGCTAATCAGAGAATGTCAAGGATTCTATGGCCCCTCGCCTAGAAACTGGGAGGGAGGAGCATGCAGGATCACCCCCCACCCCAGTTTCTGCTGGAGTTCACCAGGGCTGGCCTTACCATGAAGTGAACTGAGGTGGCCGCCTCAGGTGCCAGACGGTGGTTGGGGGGAGGCACCACTAGGACCCAGAGTGTAGAAAATTGTCTGCTGCTGGTGCATGTGTATTCTCTCTGCGCTGGATGCACAGAGCTGGGGGGTGCTGTGCTGGAGGAAGGAAGGCACAAGAGACAAAGCAGGCAGGCAGGAGAAAAGGTGGCATGGGGGTGTCATTTGAGCTCCCCGCCTCAGGTGCCAAAATGTTGTGGGCCAGCCCTGGAGTTCACACCACAATGTAACCAGCAGCAGCTTTTTGGTATGCATTGTGTGGGAGGGAGCAGATGGGAGGTGCTTCCAACTGCAGGGAAGTGTGGGAAGGGAGAAAGGAATGATTTGGCCTGTGTCTTCGCAAACTGCATCTCTTTCCCTGCTCCCATGTGGCTGGAATCAGCTTGTTTCTTCCTTCCTATAGTGTCAAAAGGCAGCTAACATCTCCAGGCTGCTGCTGGCCACTGACATAACCCAGCTGCCTCCTCTCCTCCTGCTACAGTGTGGGTAGGAAGGGGTTAAGCCCTAAGGATGTGTTATGCACCCAGGCCTGACTCTAAGGGCTAAGCCCCTGCCCAGGGGACTGCTGTGGAGCTTTCAGGTTTGGGGCATGAACAGACTGGAAATTGCTTCCCTCCAACTCTCCAGAGCTTAGCTGAGGGATGGCGAAGCTTCCCCATGCCAACAATGTGTGGGGCTGGCTGTGGCAGATACGGGGCTTAGTTCTTCCTGGCCAGTGCCCCAGGCCAGAGGGCACTGCGCTTTCCCGGAGTGCCAGTCCTGCCAGAGGTAGCAGGGGAAGTAAGGAGTCTGTCCGCCAGGCTGCTGGAGAGCTCCATGCTCCGACCAGGGGCTGGTTCTCTGCACAGCACTGTGAGTAGGATGCTCCTGCAGGGGTGGAGTGCGGGATAGAGAAGAGCGGTGGGGAGGGAGGGAAGGGCAATGGGAGGAGCAGAGAGGACAGCAAGAGGGGAAGCACATAAAGGGCCAGAGGTTGGGCAGAAGCAACATGTAACCATTGCTGTCTGGTGCTTGCCCACACTCACCAGCCACAGACCTTGCAGCCAGTGCCAGCTGGAAAGGGGTGGGAAGGGCAAGGCCCTGCTGGCTGAGAGCTGGCCTGCACTGGGGACTGTGCTGATAGACTAGAAGGGAGAGTGGCCAGTCCCAGGTGCTGCAACGTCACCCCATCTCCAGCCTTACACACCCACCCCCATTATCGGCCAGTGGACCCCACTTGTGGGCAGGTGGCTGGCAAGCATGGATCTGGTCAGCCGTTGGGACCTGCCAGTACTGATATGGGGAGACCCTGCTCGTCTGACTCACGCTGTCTGCATTACCAGTACTAGCCACTGGGAGTTAAAGCTGCTCCAGGACAGTTGTTGCACTTTGCTCAGTACCTTGACTGGCCACTGAGCGTCACTGCTGCTCCACGGAAGAGAGCACCTCATATATTTCCTTGACTGGCCACCAGGTGTCGCTGCTACTCTCTGCCTGGCACACTCCTCGTATCTACTATTGGTCAGAAATCGGCCAATGGGAACTTCCTGGGCCTTGCTTGCAGGCACATGCAGCAGGTGAGAACTCGTTGCCCATGCCGTCCAAGGGGTGCACAGCACAGAGACGCACACGCTGGCACCAGCTGTGAGCAGTATTTGGAGGTGCGGAAGCTGGGAGATTGGTTGAGAGGTCTAATGGGCCACCAGCCAGGGGCCATCTACTGTAAGCACTTTCTGGCCAGAGCCTGCACCTTGCAGCCCCTCCCACACCCTAGTCCTGGCCCCAGGTCACAATCCAATCCCTTTGAACCTCCTCCTACACTTCTCCCCCGGGTCACAATCCTCTCCTTCACCCAGATCCCACAACCCTCCTGCACCCCAATCCTCTACTCAGAGCTTCCTCCTGCACCTAACTACTGTCCCAGGCCAACCACGCCCTCCATTGTAACCCTTGACCACAGGGGCGGATAAGAGTTTTGCGGGGCCCAGGGCAGCACAATTTTTCAGGGCCCCCCTTTGGAGAAAAAATAGAAAAAAGGTGTCCCTCCTGTGCCCACTCTTCCAGTAGCCCCACTCTGATCATGTGAGCTACCCCTCCTCATCCCCTCTCCTAACACCTCTCTCTACACACCCGCCTCTCTCCTCTGGTGCTGGTCCCTCCCCTGCAGGTGTCTGCCCTTCTGTTTCACCCCCGAACCCCCTGGCACCTGCACCTTCTCTTAGCCCTGCACCCTCCTGGTCCCTCCCTCTTCTCTTACTGTCCCTGCCCCCTTTGCCCTCTTTTTCCCTGATGCCCACCCCCTCACCACCCTCTGCCCCCATTCACCTCATACCCCTGTGCCCTCACACATGACTTGCTCCATCCCCGCCTTCCTCATGCCCACCCTTCCTTTCAAGCCTTTTCCCAGCACCTCCCCCTCTCCCCTTTAGCCCCCAATGCCCTTACCCTCTCCTGTCCTGGCATCACCCTGTCCCCCTCCCACTGACACCTCCCCTCCTGCCCTTTTCTTCATTGTCTCCACTTGCTCCCTTGGCATTTGTCTCTCCTCCATGCTGTCCCTTGGTGCCTTCCCCTTTCTTCTCCTGACCTGCCCCCCTCCCCTCAGCACAAGCCCCTTCCTCTGCCATCCTCCTTCTGCCTTCCAGTTTTCAGGGCGGCCGCGACCCCGGCCCAGCCTCCAGACCACGTGCTGAACCGACTGGTGCAATGCTGGGCCGTGTGGTTTTAAAGTCCCGGGCCGTGACGTCACGCCACGCTCGGGAGTCTCTTCTCTCAGCTGTTGCATGGCATTTCAGCATGCCACGCATGCGCTCCCTCAGCCCCACATGGCCTGTACTGGCTGGAGCTGGGGAATTTAAAGTGTGCGGCTACGGCACCCCATCACAATCCCCCTCCTCCTCCAGCAGCCACCAGCCGGCCCTTGGGTGGACGGCCCACCGGGAAATTCCTGGTATCCCGCTGGGCCAGTCAGCCCCTGGTGCTGGCGCAGGGCCTATTGAAGCACTGGGGCTCAGGGCAGCCACCCTGCTCACCCTGCCCTACATCCGCTGCTGCTTGACCACTTACCAAATTCTTGGAGTGATCCCCCACCCTGCTGTAAGGACCAAGGATATGTTTTGATATGGGGGTTTTTTAATGAAAACAATTTGTGATTGTAGACTTTGCTGGGGCTGAGGGGGGCCCCTTGGCCCATGGGCTGGATCTGGGCCCTGGGGCAAGTGGGGCTCTGGGGCAAGTGGGGAGGGCAGCTCTATGCTCCAGTAGGTGGAAGGGGTGGGTCTCAGGGCAGTCAGTCCTTAGAGCTGCCACCCCAGCTCTCAGTGGCATTCTGGTGCTTCCACGCCAGTTCAACGGGGTCAGAGGCTGCTGCTGAGGCTGCTCTCATAGCGGTGGCAGCAGCTGGGAGCTCTTGGCCCTGTTGAACAGCCAGGCCCTGGGGCAATTGCCCCTTCCTCCTGTCGGTAGGCTTGCCCAGCATTTAATTTCATCCAGCCCATGGCAACATTGTGTCCCACAGTCAGGAAGCCCCAGTGTGTCTTGCCATCACTAAGCGCAAGGGCAGCCAGTGCAGCTCTGCGTGCTGGCTCTGCACCTCCTATTTGCTGGGCAGTGCAGCCCACGGGAGCTTAGGTGGTGGAATCGGTGGCTGGGTGTCTCTGTTCAGGGGCCAGACATGGTGGCCACATTCTGGAGTGGCTTGGGGCCAGGGCGTGCAGGAAACGTGGGTTAGCGCCCAAGTGTGCTGCTCAACAGGGGCTGCTTTGGGTAAGCGCCACCTGCCTCAGGTCAGCATCCCCTCCTGCACCCCCAGCTCTCCCAGATCCGGAACCTCTGCTCCAACCAACCTGCAGCAGGTCAGATCTCCCTCTTGCACCCAGCTCCTTCCCAGCATGCACAACCCCCAGTCCAGAGTCTTCACCCCGTCTCACATCCCAGCCACTGCCCCAGCCCAGAGCCCCTCCCATGCTCTGAATCCCTTGTTTCTGGCCCCACGCTGAGCCTTTGTCCCCGTCTGTGGGACTAGAGCTGTGAGCTCTGGCTCTCAGGGTCCCTTTCAGTTCTATAGGAGAGTATATCTCCATAGGTAAGCAGGGGCTGAACTGCTGCTTGCTATCAGCCAGCTAAAAGGAGAGAGCTGCCCTGGGGGTGCCCACTACAATTGTTTAGCTCTGCAAGATAATGAACTGTTAACTGTTGATATGTAAATACAGCTCATGCCAGGAGGGGGAAGGAATCCAAGGTGTGGCTGTGTACATCCAATTCTGCCAGGGCTGATGGAGAATCAGTGTTGGAATGGAATGTAGTGAATTGTAAATAATTTGGGGCTGTTGTGGGGGTCACAAATCATGCTATCCCTAAATGTGGGAACTGTAAAACATGCCACCAGTGTTTGCAGGAAAGACACCATGATTGTAAGAGGACTCCGAGGAACAAGCCTCCCTCCTTCCAGAGTTGAGTGAACTGAGCTGGGGGGAAGGGTTGAAGGGCTTGAGTTAGCCTGCTTCACACCTGTCAGGTGTGAGCTGTAAGATTGGCCCAACCTGCCCCTTTTCCCCGGCTACGTCTACATTGGCAAGATTTTGCGCAAATACTTTTAACACAAGAGTTTTTGCGTTAAAGTATTTGCGCAAGAGAGCGTCTACACTGGCATATGCTTTTGCGCAAGAGCATCCATGCCAGTGTAGATGCTCTCTTGTGCAAGAAAGCTCTGGTGGCCATTTTAACCATCGGGCTTTCTTGCACAAGAAATTCATGTTGCCTGTCTACACTGGCCTCTTGTGCAAGAACAATTGCGCAAGAGGGCTTATTCCTGAACGGGAGCATCATAGTTCTTGCGCAAGAAGCATTGATTTCACACATTAGAATGTCAGTGTGTGACGGCGCGTTGGGGGTCTTCCCGTCTCCTGCACCCCCGTAATGGCACGGACAGACTCCATCAGCCAGAAGAATAGAGGGAGTTTATTGCTTCTCCAGGATACAGCACAGATGTAATCTGGTTACAGGACAGGCATAGGATGCCTCAGCCCCCCCTTGAGATGGGGGAGACTGGGCCCCTAAATCCCAGCCCGTTGCCTAGGCTGCTTCCTCCATGATACTAGCCAGAAACCAATCTCACTCACTTCCAGCTCCGCCCCCAGCCAGGCCTCCACTCCCCTTCTTCCCATTGTTCCGCTCCCTGGGAGATAACTGGTCAGACAGGTTCGAAGCTCCCTTGCATAATGACTCATCCCCTGCCCTGCTGGGCCGTGCTGCAGACAGCAGCCAGTGGAGGTCACTCACAGCCTACTGCCAGCGTAGCAACCAGCAAGGTACCCCCCACTACGTCACACAGTGTTCTTGCGCAAGAACTCCCCGCCAGTGTAGACAGGCAGCATGTTTTTGCGCAAAAGCAGCCAATGCAGACACAGCCTAAGAGCTGAAATCACTGGTTTGGCTGGGAGCCAGACCCATTGCTGCCAGCGAAGCGGTGGCAGCCAGCAGAGTGGCCAGTGGGAGCGGCGGCAGGTGAGGAGCAGTGGCAGGCAACCAGCGGAGCATCTGGTTGAGTGGGACAAGATGGCTGGTGGAGCGTGGGGCCAGAACCCTACGGAGAGGTGGGGCCATCGGCCTCGGACCACATAAGGTGCCCCTATCTATCCCCCCATCCCCATTTCCACCCAGGTTCGGTGGTAAAACCCTGCAGGTGAACTTTTGGACTCTGGGCAGCACTGACCAGGGACAGAGTCTTTTGGGGTGTCAGACTTTGGGACTTCGGGTGATTCTTGGCTGGGGGGGTGGAGGGCTTAGCTCATGTCTGGGCTATGAACTCTGTTTGTGGTATTTTCCCAAGTTAATGCTGTATGACTTCTCTCTCTGTTCCATTAAATGTTTCTTTCCCACACTCAGACTCTGTGCTTGCGAGTGGGGAAGCATTGACTCTGAGGCACCCAGGGGTGTGTGAATTTCCCAGGTTACTGGGTGGAGGCTCGAACCGGTTCTATGTGAGATGGACCCGGCCCTGGTTGCTGCCAGGCCTACCCGGCAGAAGAGTTACACATATATTATTGAAACAAAATACAGGACTATGTAGCACTTTAAAGACTAACAAGATGGTTTATTAGATGATGAGCTTTCGTGGGCCAGACCCACTTCCTCCCACGAAAGCTCATCATCTAATAAACCATCTTGTTAGTCTTTAAAGTGCTACATAGTCCTGTATTTTGTTTCAGCTACCCCAGACTAACACGGCTACATTTCTATCACATATATTATTATAAGTGTAGGACTTTAGCTCCTTATTGGTGAATGGCCTGTAGAAAAACTAGTACCGAACTTAATAGAAATGTATAAGCCTGTGATAGAATTCTGCAGACTGGTTTAAAAGCCAGAAAAAAGGATCATATTATTCTCTATATATTTTAGAGTAATTTCTGTAGAACTCTGTTGGTTTCTATCCTATTAAATTTTGTAGAACTTTTTCAAAGGGTGGCTTAAACAGTTGTAATATCCTGTCCTTTCCACACAGTACAAGTCATGATACCTACCTATCACATAAAGAGACTGAAAACACCCTTTAATGTTAAAATGGTACAAACTTTTACTGTAGCTCCCTCCATGAGGGTCTGACTTTGATAGGGGATTCTCAATACCTGGAGCCACGGGGAATAGTGTCTAAATGAAAAAAGGCATAAGAAAACCAGACACACGATTGGGAGAGATGTTCAGACAGTATATTTAAAATATGAACATTTACACTACTATGTGAAGAATCTCTGCTTCATTGCATATTCAAATGTATAACTATGTAACATTTTCTGTTAGGATATGGTTTTTGTTTCTATTGCAGAAGTAAATTGGTTAATAATTGTTCATAGAAGATAGGAGCTTTCTTGCATGATTTCTCTCAAGATTACACAACCAAACTGACCACTGCACATCTTACAATCAGTTGGCCACATTTATGGTCTCAAAGGCTTTGACATCCGGAAACTTGTCACTGGAGAAATTAACGAGCAGCTGCTTGGTTCCAGTCTTGGTGGGAAAGATCTCAAACGGCACTTTGGAGCTCTGCTTGGGCTTTAGTGGGGGCACTCTAAAAACCCAAAACAGAAGGAAAAATATCAGTTGAAAACATCCTTGCACTTTATATTTTAGTTTCCCCGCCAGCCATCCTCCCTATCCATTTCTACCAGCAGAAGCTATTTACTGGACTTTCCAAGGGGCCTAAGAGAGTTAGATGTCCAATGCTGACTTGGGAGTTGGGTACTTAGCTCCCTTGGGCCATTTTGGAGAGCCCTGCTATCGGTATCCCCTTCAGCGATGACACGGAGGAATCAAGCATACTTTGTATAGTTCTGGGTCAAGCTTCATTCAGGCAGAGTTAAGTATATAAAAGCATGTCAATAACTTAACCAAAAATAACCTGACACAAATTATTCAGTTTTGTTAACATTTTTACTTACATTTACATACAGGTATTAGACGAAAGAGCATAGACAACAGAACTGTTGGCAGGCATTTGCAGATGCCAAATATATGTAGAATTTTGTGCGTGCAATTCTGTGAAGGCCAAATGGAAGTCTGGTTTCAAATTTAGTTTTCCTGATTCTACTGTGAAATACCACTATTAGGGTGTGTCTAGACTACATGCCTCTGTTGACGGAGACATGTAGATTAGACAGATCGGCAGAGGGAAATGAAGCCGCGATTTAAATAATCTCAGCTTCATTTAAATTTAAAGGGCTGCCCCGCTCTGCCGATCAGCTGTTTGTCGGCAGATCGGGGCAGTCTGGACGCGCCGCGGTCGACAAAGAAGCCTTTGTCGATCGGCGCAGGTATGCCTCGTGAAACCAGGTTTACCTGCGCCGATCAACAAAGGCTTCTTTGTCGACCACGGCGCGTCCAGACTGCCCCCATCTGCCGACAAACAGCTGATCGGCAGAGCGGGGCAGCCATTTAAACAAACAGCTGCTCGGCAGAGCGGGGCAGTCTAGACACACCCTTATAGTGCTGTCCCATTCCTCATCTATCAGTAGCACTCTCTAATGAGTAAGAGTTGCAATGTATTGATTCAACCCCTTTGTATTTCTACATCTTCCAAAACAATGACATTTCTTGAAATTCAAAACCAAGGTTGAAAAATCACATATGCCAGTGGTTCTTATTTATAAGAAATAGTCTTTTCTTTTAAAAAAAAAAAAAAAAAAAAACCTACCTCAATATTCACCACTCCTTCTATTCATAATTAATTTATTTCTATCTCTGTGTAACCAAATGGTATAGCTTTCAAAGTCTTAACCCTTCTAAAAATTGTGATATGCATCTAAAAATTTAGATCTGAATTAATGAAACCTCTTTGTATTAACAGTTTTCCTATATACTTGTTGCGTGGAATATTTTGTGTATATAAATGGGTGTACATATTCAGATGTATGGCCTTCTGAAGGTGCAACTTCTGTCTGAAAAATGCAGGCACAAATCTGCATACTTGCACCTCAACCTACTTGATATGGGTGAAAATCAGAGAGAGGGACAAGTACTCAGATTTGTATACACAGTTCATTCCAAGGTTAACAGGTAAGAACATAAGAACGGCCATCCTGGGTCAGATCAAAAGTCCATCTATCCCAGTGTCCAATCCGACAGTGGCCAATACCAGGTGCCCCAGAGGGAGGGATCACAACAGGTAATCCTCATGTGATTGTTCCCCTGTCATCCATTTCCGGACAAACAGGGACTAGGGACACCATCTTTATCCATCCTGGCTAATAATCATTGATGGATCCAACCTCCATGAATCTATCTAGCTATTTTTTTGAACCCTGTTAAAGTTCTAGCCTTCATTGCATTGTCTGGCAAGGAGTTCCACAGGTTGAAAGTGCATCGAGTGGGGAAAAAAAATTCTTTTTGTTTGTTTTAAACCTGCTGCCTATTAATTTCATTTGGTGACCCCTCGTTCTTTTATTGTGGGAATAAGTAAATAACTTTTCCTTAGTCACTTTTTCCACACCAGTCAAGATTTTATAGACCTCTATCATATTACCCCTTAGTCTCTTCTTTTCTAAGATGAAAAGTCCAAGTCCTTTTAATCTCTCTTCATATGGGACCTATTCCAAACCCCTCATCATTTTTATTGCTCTTTTCTGAATCTTCCAATGCCAATCTATCTTTTTGGAGATGAGGCGCAGTATTCAAGATGTGGGTGTACCAGGGTTTTATATAGAGGCAATAAGATATTCTCTGACTTATTCTCTATCCCTTTTTTAATGACTCCTAACATTCTATTTGCTTTTTTGACTGGCACTGCACACTGAGTGGATGTTTTCAGAGAACTATCCATAGTGACTCCAAAAACTCTCCCTTGAGTAGTTGTAGCTAATTTAGTCTCCATCATATTACTTATTTTTTCTAATGTGCATTACTTTATCAACATTAAATTTCATTTGCCATTTTGATGCCCAATCACTGGGTGCATCTAGACTGGCAAGATTTTGCACAAAAGTGACTGCTTTTGCGCAAAAACTTGCCAGCTGTCTACACTGGCTGCTTGAATTTGCACAAGAGCATTGACGTTCTAATGTAAGAATTCAGTGCTTCTTGCGCAAATACATTGACACTCCCACTCAGGGATAAGCCCTCTTGCTCAAGAATACTTGCACAAGAGGGCCAGTGTAGACAGGCACCTTAATTTTTTGTGCAAGAAAGCCCGTTTGCTAAAATGGCCATTGGAGCTTTCTTGCACAAAAGCGCGTCTATACGGTACTGGGCACGGATGCTTTTGTGCAAAAGCACTTTTTGCACAAAAGCATCCGTGCCAATCTAGACGCTCTTTTGCGGAAATACTTTTAACGGAAAAACTTTTCTGTTAAAAGTATTTGCGCAAAATCATGCCAGTCTGGACGCAGCCTCTTAGTTTGGTGAGATCTTTTTGAAGCTTTTCAGTCTGCTTTGGTCTTAACTATCTTGAGCAGTTTGGTATCATCTGCAAATTTTGCCACCTCATTGTTTATCCCTTCCTCTAGATCATTTATAAGTAAGTTAAATAGGATTGGTCCCAGAACAGACCTTTGGGGGACCCCACTAATTACCTCTCTCTATTCGGAAAACTTATCATTTATTCCTACCCTTTGTTTCCTGTCTTTTAACCAGTTATCGATCCACAAAAGGATCTTCCCTCTTATCCCATGACACTTTACTTAAGAGCTTTTGAGGGGTCAAACAACCCCTCATCAAAGGCTTTCTGGAAATCCAAGTACACTATATCCACTGGATTCCCCTTGTCCACATGTTGTTTGACCCCTCAAAGAACTCTAGCAGTTTAGTAAGGTACAACTTGTTTGAGTAGAAACTCATTCTATGTCATGCATTGTACAGTGGGATGTGATCTGGCCTACAAGCCTAGCCACAATGTTTAATAGATTGCTCCTGCAGACTGGCTATCAGGGTCTCATTGTCAGTGAACGTTCACCCCACTTTTATCATTTAGACTTGTATCTGATACGTGAGTGCAATTAGGTAACTGGTGAATAAATAGCACCAACATGTGCTCACAGTTATTGGAACCTCTTACCAACTGCAGGGCCCAAAGCAAAGTTGAGTTGAGGCCTTGTTAAAAATCAAGTGTTTGGTTTCTTAAGTCTCATTTTCTACAGACTTCCCTGGTTATAGCCAGAAGAAAAAGCCATGCCAACATCAGCTTCCAAAACACCAACCCCTAACTCCTGTTATCTGTGACTTTTCTGACAGGACGTTGATGCTCCTTTGACTTACTCTATCTTGAGCTTTTCTTTGAGCAGGTCGCTGCCTTCTGCCTGCAGGGTGCAGTCTTTCACCTCTTGGTCCAGAGGATTGGTAAATATCACTTCCACATTCACTGGTTCATTCACCTTGGCATCACCGACCACCTGCAGAGGCCAAACACTTGCATGATCACGCTCTAAAGCTGAAAATGTTGAATCATAACAACAAAGGTTTGGCACTCTTATGACATCCCCCTAAGGCAGGATGAACACCGAGCATCTCTCCCAATGGGAAAGGCAGGAATCTAGTCTGAATCTCCTTTTCCTTTCACCTTCCCCAGCACTGAATTTAGAATCAGATTAGCTGTCCAGCACAGCTGACGCCCTCTTCCTCTCTGAGTGGCAAAGGGGCAGATCTTTACCTGCATGACAAGCTGAGGGTTCTCCAGAACAATGTTCCTTTCCACCACCACTTCAATCCCACCTTCTACTTGACACAGAGCAGTCACTCGCAGCATGTTGTCGCTAGTTAAATGTTGCTGGTACTCGGCATACGCGATCTTAATGGGAAACCGTTTCTCTAAAAGGAAAATTACAATAGAAATTAAAAAATAAATAGGATGAGATGCACTTGCAAAAGTCTAACAACTGTCATTCACCTCAAGCGAGTATTTTCCTGTGACCTCGTATCTGGTTCTAGACAGGACATAAGTTTTCCCTGCTTTTCTCCCACTTCCTTCTGTGTTGCTAAATACAGGAGTCAGTTGCTTCTTTTCAGCATCCCTTCTTTCTCATTCCCTGTCCCTTTCTTCCTCCTCATTTTTCTTGGTAGGTGATAAGGCAGATAACTTGCCACTTAGACACCTACTAGTTAATGAAATGCTATTTAAATTTCATGGAAAAATCCTTACAGGACCAACTCTCTAAGATGCATATAACTTGTCCGTGGGGAGGTGGGGTAATCTGCATGTTCCCAAGCCTTCCTCTGTGTACTCTTTATGCTGAGGTATTTTACAGTATTTTCCTTCCCTACTAATAATTCAGGTTTCTTTTACTCAAAGATATAGGTTAAACAGGGCATTTCTGCCACATTTGAATCTGCAATAATTTCATTCTCTCCCAGTGAACCAGTTTTCTCCCTTCTACTGTGATGCTGCTGCCTGGCTTTATAAATGTCCAAGTAAATTTTCCAAAGCCCCTATGTCCTCCATTAATTTACTTTGCTTTTTTGCTTTTCTTCTCTTTTCCATGCTAGCTTCTGATAACTGTGTATTCTGGTTATTGCCACCATCTCTTCATTTCTCACCATCTCTTCATTTCTGGTATGTTTTTCCCCTCCTATGTGAGAAGTGTTTGGGAACCATAGTGGAAATGTTTTGTTTCTTACGTTTTTCGGTTTCGGATGCAATTTAAGACCCTCTCTCATTGCAACATTCATAGTAGATGTCTTCATCCCCTCAGTTTCCATTCAGTTACAACAGATTTGTTTCTTCGACACAATTATATGAAAAATTACCTTCTTCAGAAGCAAGAGTAGCTGATAAGGAGTCCTTCCACACCTCATGAATTGGCTTCCTGGTGTACACGATGCTCCAAGCAGTCATATTTGCCTTTATATCTTTAGCCTCTGAGGTCAAATTTCTGAGAACCAAGATTAGTCTGACATCTTTGCCAATCTCTAAGGCTCCATCTACCTTGAATGTCCCTGAGATATCAGGCTTTTGATCAAATTCTGGATGCCTCTCTGCTGTGGCAGCAAAACCATATACTCGGCCCAGTTTTGTGCGAGCCTTTTGATACACCTCTCTTTCCTTCTGAGAGCCTATATGAGAGAGAGAGAGAGAGAGAGAACCATGAAAATAATAATCAACAGCCTATTTAAAATGTGCCCATTTTTAAATGGTGTATGGAATGTGGTTTTGCCTTTGTTGGGCCCAGGGTAGGTAGAGACACAACCACCTTGTGTCTCCACCTTTAACTTACGCAGCAGGATGAAGGGCCCTGGCAGGTCTGCCTCCAGAACCCACCCACCTCCAGGGCATCCCTTATGCTGCTTTACTAATGCAGGAGCCCTCTCCAAGGAACTGGTGTTGTCCCCCCTCCCCTCCCGTGGCTGCCTGGGTGGGCAGAAGGGGGTGGGGACAGGACTCAAACCCATCACCCTGCGCTCCCAGGCAAATGCCAGTTTCCCCAGGGATGGTGTATGCTCTGGCATTAGGAAGGTAGGATAAAGGATGTCCTGAAGGTAAGGTGGTGGGATGGGATCTGGCGTGGCCTAGGCAATAGGGCATTCACCTGGGTAGCATAGTGTGGTGGGCTCCAAGGGAGAAAGAACAATTGTTTACAGCAGCTACTGTTAACCTGTTGGATGAGTGATAGGCACACATCCATTTCAGAGTTGTTCTCCTTATACTTGAGAGCACTAAACCTGTTAATTCCAAAGAGGTTCTAAACCATAATTCCCAAACCTCCCCTCATCCCACTTTTGCTGAGCCTATACAAGGGGTAAATAAAATTCCTACTTGCTTCACTCTTTTCTGCAACATGAGGCAGCTCTCTAAGCTGATGGAGTTGACAGGTCTGCAGTTTAATTGAACAGGATCTACTGTAGTACGAAGCTGCAGGGGGTAGCCAACTTAGTCTGTACAGGATAAACTTAAAAAACAACACATGGTCTGGTAGCACTTTATAGACTCACAAAACATGTAGATATAGACCATGTGTTGTATTTTAAGTTTATTATGTAATACGAAGTTGTGGTTTATCAGCTCTTGCCCTCTTTGCACATTTTTAATAGCAGTCTTTGTGTCATATTACCATGTGCACATGCAAACTTAGCTGACAGGTGTTCCCACTGACAAAACTGAAGTGCAAATGTAGAGGCTGGGTGAGACCCCTTTGAAAAGGTTGCCTTTCCTGTGGAGTTTGCTATCTGTCTGTCTTAGGCCGTAGGGGTACTATATAGAAACCCAATCACTGTGCTGTAGAGTAGCCAATGCAATTCAAGCAGCCTATGTTATCTTGGACAGATCAGACAAGGCATGTTTTGCACAACGCAATTTAGAGCCACGTTACCCAGGGCTCAAGAGCGAGAGCTGACATATCAGGAATGGCATGGCACAATGCTACACGTTCCCTCTTCCTCCTTTTCTTAGCACTGTAGGACCCACTATTGTAACTTGTGTCCTCGTGCCTGTAGAACTCGCACAGGAACTGGCTCCCATTACAATATTTCTAGCAGTTTAAGAAAGAACTTTTGTGCTACCATCAAGAAACAGAGGATTTTTCATTACCTTCTTCATATTTGTAATCATTAGTGACATCTACACGGGCATAACTGCCTACTGCCTTGGTGCTGGTGAACTTGCCAATTGACATGGTGTCAGAGGAGATAGGCTTTGTCTCTCTAGTTGTGGGGTTGTATCTCCAGGTGATCCGGTCTGCATTCACCTCAGCAAATATAAATGGAGCGTCATAGTCCAGGTCTACATCTCCTTCTTTGATGGCCGTAAGTGAGGCAGGACCACACTGGAATATTCCTGGAGTATCAAGGCAAAGGAAATCAATCAGGGCTAGACTAGTGAAAACACTCGAATCCAACGTAAGCAGAGCACATTAAACCTAAATTGTGTGTCAAGGGCCCCTGACTGATACAGCCCTGCCCCCCCCCGCTCCAGCCCTCTCCCTTAAAGTCATCCAGTGTAGTCAGCAGCATAGTCTTTGTATTTATTTGTTTTCATGATCAGTCCAGTTTGTCTAATTTGCAATAGCTGCAGATGTCTGTGTAGAAGCTGCACAGGGAGGGCTACTCTGTGCTTGGCACAAAGGAATAAGCTGAGGTTTTAATGCTGGAAAAGGATGCTTGTGCTCATTCCCTCCCCTGTTTGGTCAGGGAGAGAAATGATGCTCGGCCACAGCTGAATTCCTCACCCTCCCCACCATGCCCTGAGAGTCACTGTTGTCCCCCTGCTTAAACATTTTCCCGAACTAAAGTCCTTGTACCTGCGCTTCTCTCCTGGGGGGTCGCATCCAGAATTTGCCATCCGTTGTAGGAGGATCCGAGGTCCTTTCGGGTAAACCAGCTTTCATTCCAGACATGGAAATTCCTAGTGACAAGAATAACGCAAACTGCTAGTGTGTGACCGTCGTGCAGAGAGTTTGAGGGTCACAGATTCATGTTGCTTTGAGGTTCCTGGAGCCAGGGGCCAGTTTAGCCCAGGACACAACTCACTGCAGCTTTAGGGCAGTTCTAAGGTTTGTTCGGCTATAGGCAGCCCCAAAAGTAATTTGTGGCTGCCCTGGATTACATGAGGGCAGCAGTGTTCTGGCCTCATCCTGTGAACTTGGAGCGCCAGTAGGTTGATCCAGAAACTCGCCTTCCCTTAGGATGGAGCACCCGGGAGAGGTCATCGAGTCCTGTCCCCTACTCCCATGGCAGGACCAAATACTGTCTAGACCATCCCTGATAGACATTTATCTAACCTGCTCTTAAATATCTCCAGAGATGGGGATTCCACAACCTCCCTGGGCAATTTATTCCAGTGTTTAACTACCCTGACAGTTAGGAACTTTTTCCTAATGTCCAACCTAAACCTCCCTTGCTGCAGTTAAGCCCATTGCTGCTTGTTCTATCCTCAAAGGCCAAGATGAACAAGTTTTCTCCCTCCTCATGACACCCTTTTAAATACTTGAAAACTGCTATCATGTCCCCCCTCAATCTTCTCTTTTCTAAACTAAACAAACCCAGTTCTTTCAGCCTTCCTTCATAGGTCATGTTCTCTAGACATTTCATCATTCTTGTTGCTCTTCTCTGGACCCTCTCTAATTTCTCCACAACTTTCTTGAAATGTGGTGCCCAGAATTGGACACAATACTCCAACTGAGGCCTAACCAGCGCAGAGTAGAGTGGAAGAATGACTTCTCGTGTCTTGCTCACAACACTCCTGTTAATGTATCCCAGAATCATGTTTGCTTTTTTGCAACAGCATCACACTGTTGACTCATATTTAGCTTGTGGTCCATTAAACCCCTAGATCCCTTTCTGCCATACTCCATCCCAGACAGTCGCTTCTGTATGTGCGAAACTGATTGTTCCTTCCTCAGGGAAGGGAGAGGGCAAAGCAAAATGTGAAAGACTCTTAGTGCTCTCTCTTTCTACCACAATCTCGAGCTAAATGTGTGCCTTAATTTATGCAACTACCTTTTAATTATGGGTGTAATTCTTAGAATTTCACCCCTGTGATATGATCTGAGGAAAGTTGTACCTTTGAAAAGGAAGCCTGTGCTAGAATGTCTCATCTTTAGGTGCACACTTTTAACAGTCTCGACCCAAACTAACCCAGTGAAATTGCGCGGTATTTCCAAGTTGACACCTTAGATTCTGATATTGACTTTGGTTCTGTAGCTGTCATATTGTTAGAACTCTTTCTAACAGCTTCAAGCGACTGTCATAACTATTTGTTAAATGAGACGCTGTTCTAAATGATGCGCATGTAGCTGAAATAGAGGTGATCATTGAGAATTATTTTGCTTATTGGACAGAGAAACCATAATATTTGGGTGTGAAGACTGGGGTTACTAGCCAGTGGTTTCCATACTTTTTATTGTTTTGGTATGTAACAGTGTTTGTCCTGTTTTGAGTTGCTGCTTTAACAATGGGCCTAATGTGGAAACTTGGGTTGAAGAGTCTGTACCTCTTTTATCAATGCATGGGGTCAAATTATGTTCTTGATGTGCATCTATGGGCCTCAGTGAGGTCAAGGCTTTATACTATAGATATTTAGAAAAGTAGATGGTTACCAGACGCTGTCACCTCCCATTCTCAGAGGATTTCCAGATTCATCATAATATTCATCCACACTCAGGTTTTTATCTGTATCGTGGGCAGAGTTGAAATTTGAAATCATGCGAGTAGGAATCCCCAGACATCTGAGCACTAAAAAACCCAAAAGAAATAATGAAAAGCCTGTATTTCTGAGAGAGAAAGTTTCTAGGTAACTATCCTGAGCTGATATTACCAGTGCTTTCCCATAATGGAGCCTGTGCAACAAACTTATCTGTGTTAATGAAATGTACCTGTGGTCAGCACTGATGCAAAAACCCAGCATTGTCCGTATTTGACAGGTTTAAATCCCGCAGCCTTCCACTTTCTCAGGATTTCAACGCTTCCGTTCCAACTGCTGGGACTTGCTCCACCACTGTAATTTCCACTCCAGTTTCCCATCACTACCCCATTATCATCATTACTGTTGATCTGGAAAAATTATACCTTCGATTAACTCCTAGCATAATTTTGGGGTGAAAAAGGAAGGGAGGGAGAAATAGCTCTGTGTGGCATATAACAACTATATATATGAGAGAGTTTGTCTGTGTGTGCTGAGTCTGTCTGTTCAAGAACCCCTCCTAAACCTGGGGTGGGCAATAATTTTTGCAGGGGGGGAGGTGACTTAATAAATGTTGATATGTGGTAATGGGCGAGAATGACTGGGTTTGGAGCAAAAAGTGGCAGGGCTGGGGATTTGCCTCCCCTCCAGAGTTGTCTGGGGACAGAGGCTTTGAATTAAAAACACAGCAAAGGGCTCCTGGTTCAGTTGCTACGGTGCTGCCTGGCAGCTTCCCAGAGTTGCTGCAGCTATTTAAAGGGCTCATGGCTCCAGCCCCTGCCAAGGTGGCATTGCAGCTGGGAGCCATAAGCCATTTAAATAGAATTCTGCTGTCTGAACCAATGCCTGGAAAGTTGGTGGCGGGGGTAACAGAATGCAAACAGAAAGCATCGAGATGTAGTCTGTGGGCTGGATTTGGGCCCCGGCTGAATCTTGCCTAGCCCTGTCCTAAACGGTAATAGCTAGGACCACCACATTCAGTATGCAGCTTCTTCTTATCTCAACTTATGGGTTTGGTTGTGCCAGGAAAATGGCATCTGCCTGGAATGGGATTGCTTCTCATCAAACCATGATCTGTTGATGTAGGAAACTGGACTTGATGACCCTTCCCATTCTAGTCCTCTACGATTATATGAAAACCACACAGAAAAGAGACAATCACAGGCAGGTGAAAGGGGCTAGCAGGGGATGTGCCCCGTGTGTGGGACTACCCCTGCCCTGAGCTTCTCTCCCACCAGGCGCCCTTTAGAGCGTGTGGGGAGGGAGGGCTGAAGCTCCTCCCTCCCAGTTCATACAGGAACATCCCTTCATCAGGGAGGGGACAGTATATAATATGCTGAAATCCTCACTCTGGCTGAGGAGAGCAGGGAGCAGAAGAAGCTGGACCTGTCCCAGCTAGGGGACATGCATCCCTCTCCCAGCTGTGCCCCCTGGAGCTGCATGGCCATGGAGAGGTGTTTCTCACTTGGCCCCAAGCTTCTGCAGTCATCGCCCTTGAAAGCTTGTGCTGCAATAAATCTGTTAGTCCTAGCAGGTGCCACAGGACTCCTCGTTGTTTTTGCAGATTCAGACTAACATGGCTACTCATCTGATAAATATAAACATGTAGCCTCCTTTGCTTCTCCCACCTAAAATTAACAGCAGTAGGTCTAAGCATTTTATAGAACTGAGTGCCCATGTACAGGATGTTCCCGTACAAACTGGGGAGGAGAGGAGCTTCCGTACCCCTCCCTGCCCCTGCTCTCTCTAAAGAGTGCCTGTGGGGAGGGAAGTTCAGGGTAGAGCAGTCCTGCATGGGGGACTCTCTCTCCCGCCTCCTCCCCCTCCCCCCCGCCCTCCTCCCAGCTAGTCTGTCATCTGCCTGCTGATTCTGTCTCTTTTCTGGATGCTTTTCATAGATTCATCAGGGTCCATGTGCCAGCTGGTGTCAGCATGCTGTAGATGTATTCCCCTACCCCAGCTGGCCATGTGCTGAGTTGCAGCACAAACAAGGCCCTAAGTGGGGAGATGTACATTACATCTCAGAGCAGCTTCATGTTTTACTGATACTACCTGGAAAAATTCCTTAAAATTCTCTGAAAAGATCCACTCAGTGTGCTGCCACAGTCACAAAGGCAAACCAAATATTGGGAATGATTAAGAAAGCTATAGACAGAAAGTACCATATTGACTCTGTCAATCCGTGGTAAATCCACAGGCTGGGTGCCTACGCGGTCGCCCACTCTCAAAATGATATATTGGAATTGGACAAGACTCAGTAAAAAGGGCAAGAAAACTGATTAAGGATATGGAACCGCTTCTGTATGAGGAAAGATTAATAAGACTGCAATGTTTCAGCTTGGAAAAGAGACAGCTAAGGAGGGATATGACGGAGCTATAAAATCAGGATGGTATAGAGAAAGTAGATAAGGAAACACTGTTTACTCCTTCTCATAACACAAGAACTAGGGGTCACCAAATAAAATCAATAGGCAGCAGGTTTCAAGCAAACAAAAAGAAGTGTTTCTTCACACAGTGCATTGTCAGCCTGTGGAACTCCTCGCCAGAGGATGCTGTGAAGGCCAAAAATATAACAGGGTTCAAAAAAGAGCTAGATAGATTCATGAAGGACAGGTCCATCAATGGCTATTAGCCAAGACGGGTGCAGGGGTGGTGTTCCTGGCCTCTGTCCGTCAGAATCTGGATGTGGCTCCACCCACACTCTGCCCCCAGCTGCCCCCTTCAGCATAGCTTGGGCTGCCTGGGCTCCAGGCTGGGGCCGTCCACCTTTTGCTTGCGGGAGAGTGGCTGGGGACTATAGGGGGGGTGAGAGAGACTGGCTCCCTTGGATGCCTCAGGTGGCAGGAGGGAGTTGGGGGCTTGCCTCCTCCAGCCCTAGGTTCACCCACATGCCATGATGACAGGGGATGGCTCACTTGATGGTTACCTGTTCTTTCTTTCCCTCTTGTGCACCTGGAATTGGCCACTGTCTTAAGACAGGACACTGGGCTACATGGACCTTTGGTCTGGCCCAGTATGGACCATTGTTATGATCCAGACTGGATGCAACAACCTTAATATTCTTTTGTATACTCCTTTGAGTGCAAACTTAATAAACGTAACTCAGTGTAGTGCTAATGACAGAAGTGTTAGCGCTGGAGAATAAACCCTGTTGCATACTCAAAGCAAATGAAGAGACCAGGAACAACATCTAGGGAAGACTCTTGTCTGTGGAAGGAACCCTGGATATTTAAGTAATAGGTGCCTCAGTAATACCCTCGATTAGGAAGAGCTTGAAGGCACAACTCAGGTATGTTTTTTGTCACTGTGGTTTCTGAGCTGCAATTCCCTGTGAAGGTAAATACACAGTTTGTATCTCCCATCTGCCTTTAAAAAAAACAGCCAGTGGCTTTGGCTTTTGCAGTGTTTCTAATGCAGAGTAATTTAACCCTTTTCTTACCATGGCACTGAGCACACGGCCCACGTACTTGGGATCATTTCTGCGAGACACATCAGTGGCAGGGTCTTTACGGTAGTTTAGGCTTTTATCCAGCGAGGCGAGGCAAATATCCAGAATGCCTTCTTGAAACTGTTTGAAAAACAGGTTGATGTTATATGTGATCCAAATTGTTCTTCCTTATAAATCATCAGGGTAACATAGTGTAACACAGTATTTGGAATAATATTTTAAACGTTTCTTAATGAGCCTTTCTACTGCAATGTAAATTTGGGCTCGATGCAGGAGTTACTCGAATGACGATCTCATGCCTGTGTCATTCAGCAGGTCAAGCGAGGAGATCACAACTGATCTTTCAGGTCACAGGATTGACGACTGCGTGATAAGGGTTGGGACAGTGCGGCCCAGCACCACGGCAGTCCCATCTGTGTACAGAGTTATCCAGCAGAGGCTTTTAGATGTTTACAGCTGAACTCTGGGACTCCTGGTTTAGGAGAAATGCCCAGTTATTGATACTGATGCTTATGTGAGCTGGTATAAGGTGGGGGCATGAGACGAGGCCTGGTGCAGAGAAAAATGGCTAGTGGCTGCCAGTGCCCCAGGAAGTCTCTTAAAGACAGTGTAGCAAAAGTGTGAACTAGAGAGAGGAGGCAAGTACCAATCTAGCGTGGGAGAAGAAAGGAGAACCGTATATCAAGTTCTTTGCTTTGCATTTACCTGGCCATAGTTCCAACCAAGTTTGCTAATACGGTTTATGTTGCCCACAAAGACAATTCCAAACTCTTCCAACACATACTCCTGGCATTCAGTGCTGTTAGGCATAAACACATCATCTCCTGAAAACCCAAAGCAGAGGTGCTGTAAAACCACAAAAGGGCCGAGATTTAAGAGCCTCAGATGAGCTCCTGTAAACTCCCACCCGGCTCTGCTCTGTTCTCATCAACGGATTTTAGAAACACCACCCTTTTGCTGGTGGGGCTGGAGGTGACGGAAGGGAGAGGGAGGACATGTGGCTAAGTCTCTGTTCTGCAGGGGAAAGTTAGTGTGTGCCGGCTTCAGGGCCTTGTCTCTTTTCTCGGGGATAGCAGAGTCCCTGGGAGTGCCCACTTTCTGCTCTTCTGTGGTGGGGCTGAGCTGTGGGGGGCACAGGGCTCAGGCTATGCCTGTCTCCCCGGTAGGACTCTGTAATCACACACAAGCTACAGAATGAATGTGATGAGTTTGGGAATCCCACAGGACCCTGACTGCACTGAGAGGAGAGGGAGCGCTGCCTCCTGTGCCCTCTACTGTAGGTGTCTAAGCCATTCAGTGGTTTTTGTGTCACTGGAAGGCATGGGGGCACTCCGGATCCCCACACTTGCTGGGGGGTTCAGCTGCTGTACGTCAGATGGGCAAGCTGCACGTATTAAAGCTGCAGTGAGTTACTCAGGGAGCAACCCGAGTGTCTGTACCTTGAGACCAGGGGTTATAGAGTAGAACAAAAGTTCCGACAGGTGTACGGGAGGCTGAGGTAGGCTGCACGCTCAGTTTGTAGCGTCCGATGGCAGCATTGGCTGGACAGTAAATAGAGATGGTGACGGAGCTGGACTCGATGGATTGTTGGACTGCGCTCCAGGAACTATTGCTTGCTGTGCTGGAGATGCTGAATACAGCCTGGGTCTTAGCTTGCAGTGATGGTTTTGGTCCTTTCAAAGAGGATAAAGAACACGGATAAAGTTTGGCCCCCAGCTTGCCTGGATCCAGTCCCCAAGACTCCAGGCTCCCCATTCAGCATTGGGGAGCCTGTGCTGGCACTCCAGCCCCCTACAACTTCCCTGTAGGGCTGGAACACACACAAATTGACTAGCCTGGGCCCCGCTAGGCTCTGGTTTGCGAGAAGAACATGTGGAGTGTCTTTCTCCTTCTTCAGGAGCGTCTCAATTGTGTGCAGCCCACAATCGATTTTTTTTTTTTTTTTTTTTTGTGGGTCAGCAGCCCCCCCCCACCCAAAAACCATTCCCCAGCCTTGCTATAGACAAATGGAAGCCAAACCCCGTTCACTTGTGTGAGAGAGATACACTTAACACCATGCACACTCACCGAAGGGAGTGAACGAAGCAGGGCCATTACCTGTTTCTGCAGTGAATGTTAAGCTCTCTTCAGGCTTCAGTGTTCTGTTGTAGTTCAGCATGATGGAGAAGGGCTGTCCTCTCCTCACAATGAGTTCTTTGCTGGCGTATTCATCGGTATGGTGTGCGCTCCCATTTGCTTCTAGCTGCCAGTTGATATTTGTCAATTTTAAATCTGTGAGAGGAGAGAGAAGAGCTGAGGAGAAGCCCAAAGCTTTGTGGGGGCGGAGGAGCCTGTAGGGACTGAAATTAAAAATCTCAGGCATCTGCTCTGAAGTTGTACGTGTTTTAAGTAGCAGTGGGCAATGGGAGGTGATTTGATGGAGGAATTACTTCCTGTGTTTGTGTTTCCATCCCACAGAGGAACCGATTTTTCATTTTGGAGGCATTTTATCTAGCTCCTTGGAATGAGCCATCTCTCAAAGCAGAGACGTTTGCAGTAGCTAGTGCTGACTACATAGAGCGAGACTTGGTTAATGTGGAACTAGATGGAGCTTGGGAAAGCATCTGGAGAGAGTTGGTGGAGTTGAGTCATTGTGAGTTGCTTGAATACATAATGGACTTTAATCCTATTGGCTGCTTCTTTCAGTCAAAATATGATCTCTAGAGCTATGACACAAGGCTGAACATTTGAGGTGGAAAGCATGGCAATATCGAAGAATCCTTTTGGCCCCTGGGAAGGAAACAACATAGGACTCAAAATGCCTATAGAGCTAAGACATGCTGCTGCATTTTAAATTGTGATGACTCACCCCACTTTCCCACTTGCTTAGTTCTGTCTGCCTCCAGAAATAACTGGCAGCTGCCCCCAAAGAGAAGCATTTGCTAAGAAGGTGTGGAGAGGCACTGGGTCTCTCCTTTAGGATTCCTGTCAGCTGGAAAGTAGGGATGCCAGGTGTCCGGTATTGAACTGGACAGCTCAGTATATGGGCCTTCTGTCTGATAAAAAAAAATTCAGAATATACTGGACACTTCATATGTCTGGTATCTTCTGTTTTTCCTGGCTTGGGCTGGGGCGGGGAAAGGATGGAGCACCCTGGGCAGGGCTTAAGGTAAAAGAATGCAGTGTACCGAGACCTCCGAGAACCAACTTCAAAATGGCCACCTTAAAAGGACAATGCGTGTTCTGCTCTGAAAAGGGCAAACTGAGGTTGTTGTTTTTCCTTTTCCCCTTTTCAACTTTTTTGTGGGGGGAGGGGACAACAATTTTTCCCCTGGTGTACCAACACCTTTTTATTTTTTACACTGGTCCCGGGAATTAAAGGGACCGCAACTGTTTTTTGCGGTCAGATTCCTCCCCCCCCCCCTTTCTTTCAAACTAGGTTTTTTTCCCCAGTGTGTTTTTTTGGCAGGGGTTGGTTGGTGGGGGTGTTCTGTATTTTTTTTTTTTTTTTTTTTTTTTTTTTTTTGTTAAACCATCTGGCAACCCTACTGGAAAGACAGTGGGGGTGAGAGGACTACAAGCTCATTATTAAGAACAGTGTGTTGCAGAGAAGAACGGATCTTGGGTGGCTGGGGGAGAGGTGAAAGTTGAAGCTAGAGGTGTTTTCATGGGTTGGTTCTGATGAGATCAGTTCAGGATTGGGGTCACTGAAGAGAGAGCTGGGTGTGCTTATGGGCCTATTTCAGACAGCACAATGGCACTTTTAGCACATGGCAGCTAGTGTCCATCCAGCTCTTAGTGCCTGGCAGACTGGTATGCTGATTGACATCCTGGCTTGTCACATACAATGTTTCCATATAGATAATTATTTAAAAAAATGGTTTCCGCAGGAGACAACCCCAGGGACTCCCAGTAGCAGAAAGCTGGCGCAGGTCCATTTGTCCTCATCTCTCTGTCCCATGCATTTCACTTCCACGAGTTCCACAGGTGCAGTGTAGATAATGCACAGAAAATGCGACTTCCAGCTAATACTGCATATTCCACTTACAAGTGAGAAGTGTCTCTTGCCATCCCCAGTCTGGGGTTTGGATCCAAGATCTCTGTTTTGCATTTCCTTGAACCCCCACTTGATAGTTCTAGTGTGTGCACAAGATATTTCTAGGTAAGACTCAGACCTTTATTGGTTGTTATGCAACAGGGGCTGAAGGCTGAACAATGTCAGACTGTCAGTGAGAGGAGACTGTGAAAGAAGCAACTGGATCATAGAATCATAAAATACTAGAACTGGAAGGGACCTTGAGAGATCATGAAGTCCAGTCCCCTTCCCTCACAGCAGGACCAAACACCATCTAGATCATCCCTGACAGGTGTCTGTCTAATCTGCTCTTAAATATCTCCAGAGATGGAGATTTCACACCCTTCCTAGGCAATTTATTCCAGTGTTTAATCACTCTGACAAGAAGTTTTTCCTAATGTCCAACCTAAACTTCCCTTGCTGCAGTTTAAGCCCATTGCTTCTTGTCTTTTCCTCAGAGCCTAAGGAGAACAATTTTTCTCTTCCTCCCTATGACACCCTTTTAGATACCTGAAAACCACTATTGCGTACCCTCTCAGTCTTCTCTTTTCCAAACTAAACAAGCCCAATTCCTTCAGTCTTCCCTCATAGCGCATATTTTCTATACCTCTAATCATTTTCATTGATATTCTCTGGATCTTCTCCAGCTTTTCCACATCTTTATTGAAATGTGGTGCCCAGCACTGGACACAATGCTCCAATGGAGCCTAATCAGTGCAGACTAGAGCGGAAGAATGACTTCTCGTATCTTGCTCACAAATCATCCCCAAATCATGTTTGCTTTTTTGCAACAGCATCACACTGTTGACTCATATTTAGCTTGTGGTCCATTATGACCCCTAGATCCCTTTCTTCTGTACTCCTTCCTAAACAGTCGCTTCCTGTTCTGTATGTGTGAGACTGATTATTCCTTCCGAAGTGGAGCACTTTGCATTTGTCTTTATTAAATTTCATCCTATTTACCTCAGACCATTTCCCCAGTTTGTTCAGATAATTTTGAATTAGTATCCTACCCTCCAAAGCACTTGCAATCCCTACCAGGTTGGTATCATCTGCAAACTTAAGTGTACTCTCTATACCATCATCTAAATCGTTGATGAAGATATTGAACAGAACCTGTCCCAAAACAGACCCCTGCAGAACTCCACTTGTTATGCCCTTCCAGCATGAAAGATCCAGGATCCTTCATAGCATAAGAATGGCCATCCTGCTTGAGTCAGACCAAAGCTTCATCTAGCCCAGTATCCTGTCGTTCAACAGTGGCCAATGCCCACTGCCCTAGATGGAATGAACAGAACGATTTTGTACTTCATACCATTGAATTTCATCCTACTCCCCATTCTCTTTAGAACTTAACAAGGGCCACAGGCCAGATGCCCCGGAGAGAGTGAACAGAACAGAGAATCATCAAGCGATCCCTCCCCTGTCACCCATTTCCAGCTTCTGGCAAACAGAGGCCAGGGGACACCATTCCTACCCATCCGGCTAATAGTCATCGATGGACCTAACCTCCATAAATTTTGAACCTTGTGTCATGTTACTGAATTTGAGGGAAGCAGCCAGATCACTGCTGCACCCATGGGTGGAGGTGTTGGCCCCAAAAATGGTATAAAAGGGGGCCATGGGGTGTTGAATAGAAGCTCACTGTCTGCTAATCCTATGGATGCTGGTCATGTGACTGTAGAATGTCTGTGTGTGGAGTTAGGAATCTGTAATCTGTGTAGATACTGAATATTTCCCTGCATGTGGTTGAGCATTGGGCAGAGCCCGGCCTATGGACATGCTAATCAGCGAGGCCCTGTGGGACAATGGCTCTCAGTGGGCCAAGGACACACCTAAAGGATGAGGGCTGACGGCTAAGGGCTGCCAGCAGGGAACACAGGGATAGGCCACTGGCCAGGTGACCTGCTGCAGCCAAGAAGAGACCAGGAAGGAGGGATAAATAGGCCATGTGGTCGAGTCCATCTTGGTACTCAGCTCAGAACTTCATCCCAGAGGCAGCAGTGCAGGGATTGAAGAGCCAGGAAGAACTGTGGACCCATCCTGATCCTAGGATGCACAACAAGGACTTTTGAGCCAGCAGCTGTAACATCTCTCCTAGAGCCTGCATCGAGAACTGGGAGATTCGATGCATGTAATGTACTATCCTTTAACAACCTTACTCTCATGCTTTTCTTTATTGTAATAATAAACTTTTAGATGGTAGTTGCTAAAGGATTGGCTCAGCGTGATTTGTGGGTAAGGTCCAGAGGGTAAATTGACCAGGGATCCGTGGCTGGTTTCTTGGAACCGGACAGAACTTGTTCGGGGTAGGTAGGATTGGGTTCTAAGAACCCCCACTGGTGTATGAGGCCCGGGGCCACCTGGGGCACGGATATTGCTGGGGTGTCGGAGGGGTTTTGCTCATGAAGCTTCAGGCAGGCAGCTGAAGCGCTCTGTGGGACTGGTTTGTGTCCTGTTTGGAGAGGTCACCAGTCTGGGGACTGTAAGGAGCCCCGAAGTTGAGCAATTCATCCTGAGCAGACACCCTCCACTGTGCCCAGACACGGCCCGGTCTGTCACACCCTGTTAAAGTCCTGGTCTTCACAACATCCTCTGGCAAGGAGTTCCACAGGTTGACTGTGCGTTGTGTGAAGTACTTCCTTTAATTTGTTTTAAGCCTGATGCCTATTAATTTCAATTGGTGACCCCCTAGTTCTTGTGTTATGGAAACAAGTAAATAACTTTTCCTTATTATTTTCACCTCACCAGTCATGATTTTATAGACCTTTATCATATCACCCCTTAGTCTCTTCTTTTCTAAGATGAAAAGTCCAAGTCCTTTTAATTTCTCTTCTTATGGGACCCATTCCAAAATTCTCATAATTTTTGTTGCCCTTTTCTGAACCTTTTCCAATGCCAATCTATCTTTTTGGAGATGAGGTGCAGTATTCAAGATGTGGGTGTACCATGGTTTTATATAGAGGCAATAATATATTCTCTATCCCTTTTTTTTTTTTTTTTAATGATTCTTAACATTCTATTTGCTTTTTTGACTGGCACTGCACACTGAGTGGATGTTTTCAAATAACTAAGCACAATGACTCCAAGGTCTTTCTCTTAAGTAGTTGTAGCTAAATGAGGCCCCATCATATTGTATGTCTAGTTGGGATTATTTTGTCCAGTGTGCATTACTCTGTATTTATCAACATTAAATTTCATTTGGCATTTTGATGCCCGGTCACTTAATTTGGTGAGATTTTTTGGAAGCTCTTCACTGTCTGGTGCGATCTTTTTGAAGTTCTTCTTGATCTGCTTTGGTCTTAACTACCTTGAGCAGTTTTGTATCCTCTGCAGATTTTGCCACTTCACTGTTTATAGATAATCAAGAGGAAAGGGTAAATAAGTTGAATAGGATGGGTCCCAGGGCCAGGACAGATGCTTGGGGGACCTCTCTCCACTCGGAAAACTTATCATTTATTCCTACCCTTTGTTTCCTGTCTTTTAACCAGTTATCGATTCACAAAAGGACCTTCCCTCTTATCCCATGACAAGTTACTTTACTTAAGAGTCTTTGGTGAGGGACCTTGTAAAAGGCTTTCAGGAAATCTAAGTATACTATATCCACTGGATCCTCCTTGTCCACATGTTTGTTGACACCCTCAAAAAACTCGAGCAGATTAGTAAGGCATGATTTCCTTTTACAGAAACCATGTTGACTCCCCCCCCCAACAAATTATAATCATCCATGTGTCTGACAATTTTAACTGCACACAGTGCCCAAGATATGGGTGTACCATGGTTTTATATAGAGGTAATAAGATATTCCCTCTTATTCTTTATCCCTTTTAAAATTATTCCTAACATTGTATTTGCTTTTTGATGGTTACTTCACATCGAGGGGATATTTTCAGAGAACTATCCACAATGACTCAAGATGTGTCTCTTGAGTGATCTCAGCTAATTTAGTCCCCATCATTGTGTATGTACAGTTGGGATTATGTTTTCCAATATGCATTAATTTGCATTTTATCAACATTAAAATTCATTTGCTATGTTGTTGCCCAGTCACCTAGTTTTATGAGAGCCTTGTGAAGCTTTTCACAGTCTTTTTTGGACTTTGCTATATTAAGCAGTTTAATTTCATCTGCAGATTTTGCCACCTTGCTGTTTTATCCCTTTCCCCAGATAATTTATGAATATGTTGAATAGGATTGGTTCCAGTATGGACCACTGTGGGACACCGCTAGTTACCTCTCTCCAGTCTAAAAACTGACCATTTCTTCCTAACCTTTGTTTCCTATCTTTTAACCAGGTATTAATCCATGAAAGGTCCTTCCCTCTTAACCCATGACAGCTAACTTTACTTAAGAGCCTTTGGTGAGGGACCTTGTCAAAGGCTTTCTGGAAATCTAAGTACACTATATCCACTATATCCCTCTGGTCCACATGTTGGTTGATCATCTGAAAGAATTCTAGTAGATTGGTGAGGCAGGATTTCCCTTTACAGAAACCATGTTGCCTCTTCCCCCCCCCCCCCCCCAAAATTAGGTTCATTTATGTGTCTGACAATTCTGTCCTTTACTATAGTTTCAACTAATTTGCCCAGTACTGCCAGGGTCATCTCTGGAGCCCTTTTTAAATGTTACATTTTCAGTATGAATCCCTATTAAAATTCTGCAGTCAAATTGAGCAGGAAGTTGGAATATGTTTCCTGGGTCTAGAGGAATTACTTCCAGCTTCCTTTCTGGATGCTACTAAATTAGCCCAGCCAGAAATGACCTACCTGGGTTCATTTGGACCTGCTGGAGAGAAAAATATTCCCTTTATAAAAGCTCTGATTGCACCAAGTAGCAGGTTCTACATTTAAACAGAGCCATAGGAAGGATCCCTCCCCAACCCACCATTTCCCCTGGTCTACACCCTGCCTCAGATCCCACATAGGGAGCATTGCACTGGGCTGTGAAGTGCTCTAGCTGTCTCTCACGAAGCCTGACCTCATCCACCAAGTGCCAGCTTGTTTGTCAGTGGGGCTGCCCCTTCCTAAAGCGGGGTAATGAGAGTGAGTTCTGTTTAAGTGGGGAGGGAGGGAACCAAATGGACAGATACTGTATTCTCTCCCCTTCCTACTGAGAGCATTTGTTAGTTGCAAATGGAGCAGACTGGAGGCATTGGGGGAGGTTTGAGAAGCCAGTTGTTAAAATAGGGCTATGGTGTTGGCACATCGTTGCACAACTGTTACACTGCAGAAATTCTGGGCTCGTGGTTATTTCCTTCTTGCTGCAATGTGTGGTTAGTGTTTCTCTGTCTAGTTTTAACACACGCGCTCTCTGTTAACAAAGAGCTCTCTTAGGTTGCCAAGAGCGTTTTTCGTGGCTGTTTACTTACGCAATATTTAATGGAGCAGATTTTTTTATACCTGCCCATAACATGCATCTGACCCCTTCACAACTCTCCTTTTGCTCAGTTCATTTCTTAGAGATGAACATTTCGATGACTAGAAGGTCAGAGCCCACCTGTTATGTTTAGAAATTCATCAAGTGGGCACTGGCAGGCCACACAATACACCATCACCAGCAAGCTAGGCATCCGTGCAAAAGGCAGCACTGGCAGAATAAATCCACATAAATCCACAGCAGAGAGAGACAGTGATTCATTCCCTCTCCAGGCTAAATTTCCCTGTTGGGGCTCATAAGAACAAACCCCAGTCTAGGTTTAAAGGTGCTACTGCAAGTACAAGGGATGCACTACACCTACCTTGTACCTACAGGATGGTACCTAGCCCGACATGTCTGCTCTATAAACACAAACACCTCTATAAACACAGACTCTGTTAACACACAAACTCCACCCTGAAGACTAGTTTGCAATAAGTAACTAAAAACATGAGACTCAGTCCTCAGAAGGATATTATTAATGCTCACAAAATACACCTACTATAAATGCCTCTATTAATGCTAGCTATGATTCAATCTCTAGCTCACCTTCTATCTTCCTAATGTTGAACTTGACCCACACAAAATAGTCACATTCTGTACACTTGGTAATTTTTTGGATGTGGTGTCTGCACAGTCATAATGGTTCTCCACAACCAACACTGCTCTGCATCTGTTTTGTGATATTCTGCTACAGTATTTTAAGGATTGGAATATTTCATTTTCTCTATGTTGTAGAATTAAAAATCAGAAAAAGAAAAGTTGATATTATCTGTTACTAGTCTCACAACTTACTCTAACTCCCAGACTACAGGGTATGTAACCCTTACAGCTCTTTGCAACAAATTCCCACTGACCAGACCATCCTGATAAGGGAACATAACCTTATTCAGTTGCCCGTAGGGTATTTGTTGAGAGACTTGTATTTTACTCACCAGCCATGGTTTTTTGCTATTCTGCCACTCTTGTCTGGTACTCTGTTCAGTTATGGTGTTGTATGATGAGCCTGGAAGCTGGGCTTGAAACACCATTTATAGAGAGGATCTTGGGCAGGTCTCTCCTGTACAAACCAATTACAATTTAAATGAGGTGGGTGAGGCCCTCAGACCATGCGTGCAAATATTCAGATGACAATACACTATCTCATAGGCTGTAAAGTCTCTAGAGTTATGCAAGCCAGGAGGGAAAAACCAGGGCAGTGGAAGTTACAAGTTACTTGTCCGGAGGGAACAGACTTAATTTTGGAGAAAAGAGCCCACAAGTCCCAGGTTTCAAATAAAGCAATGTGTCACTTCTAGAGCTGAGGATTAATTTTTGAGTCACTACAAATTCATACCTTTTCCTCTCTGTCCCATAGGAAATTATATTATTTGTAGGTCTTTCTCCCTGCTATGGCTAGAGGTTCAAGTATTCTGACCTAAATCTACAGTTCATTGTATGAATATAAAAACACAGGGAGAAATTGTATGGGCACAAATCACATACTGGAATTTGTATTCACAAACACATACACATGCAGAAAGATTTACTGTTTTGGGGTAATTCATGAGTACTGGGATGTGCTCTATGGGCTCATGGGACTATAAATCAGTTGGTCCTGGATTTTACTTTATTTTTAAAAAGTGGACAGGGCAACAAATGACACATATTGAAAGACTGCTACAAATAAAGCTCTGTGTGGATACTGCAAGCAAAAATAAAGCAAGGCAGGTGACACTTTTGTCTTCACTCTGGCCTCTCCTTGTTCTGGTGGTATTGGAAGTTGAGCTCCTAACAGAACTTTGTTTTTCATGTTTTGTCTTTAAAACTAGCAAGGCCTGAAAGAGTTCATAATGTGTACATTCTGAATAAAAAGCAGGAGTATGTAGCACTTTAAAGACTAACAAAATGGTATATTAGATGATGAGCTTTCGTGGGCCAGACCCACTTCCTCAGCTCAAATAGTGGAAGAAAATAGTCACAACCATATATACCAAAGGATACAATCACAAAAATGAACACATATGAAAAGGACAAATCACATTTCAGAACAGAAGGGGGATGAGGGGGGGAGGTAAATATTTAGTCTTTAAAGTGCTACATAGTCCTGTTTTTTGCTCCAGCTACACCAGACTAACACGGCTACATTTCTATCACTATTGTACATTCTGAATACACTGACTCAACATTTTTCTTCATAGGAAGATTGTGTCCTTGCGAAGTGTTGATTCAACAATATGACTTATAAACGTGTATTAAGATGTAATACCAGGTGATATATTTTTAAATTCATAAGTAGGGATTTAAATCCCATTTACTTGGTTAACTGTTTGTGTTAACCGGTTAACCAATTAAAGAGGGCGAGGGCAGGGGGAACTGCTCTACTCCTGCTGGGTTGGAGCTGCTCTTCTGCCTGCCAAGACTGGGTTGGAGCAACACCTCTGCTGCAGGCACAGGATGCTCCAGCCCAGCCCTGTCCAGGGCAGGCCAGGATGCATCAGGCAGGGGCTGCTCTGGTTGTCTGGAGCAGCTCCTGCCTGCGGGGCACCTGGATTCTCTGTGGACAGAGGGTGCTCTGGATGATCAGGCATGCTGCAGACAAAGGCTGCTCCAGATGCCCTGGTCTGCGAGGATAGGCTGCTCTGGAGGACTGGAGTAGCCCTTGTTTGTGGCAGGCCCCCTTGAGGCTGGAGCAGCCCCCACCAGTTGATGGATAACTGGAACGGATAAGCATCATCAGTTAAGGGTGCTGCTTACCAGCTAACCTTTCACATCCCTGTTCATAAGTGTGGTCACATAAACACACACACCTGAAGAATTTCCTGCCCAGATCTATGTCAAGCTCTGTATCTTTGGAAACAGAGCCTTGTTTTGTAAGAAGCAATTTTGCATATGAGGACAAGAACAGCAATACTGAATCAGACCAGTAAGCCTTGAGTCAAGAATTCTCTGTCTGATAAAATCAGCTGCTTCAGAGGAAACTGCATGAACTCTTCTAGTGGCATTTTGAAATCAGCAATGCATAGGGGTGACAAAGAGAACTTTGATTTAGTCACTTAGCAATGACAACCACTTCAATTGTTGGTGGACATCCATTCCATTCCAACAAAGTATATTAATAATTCGTTTGTTTTAAAGTCAACATCCTAATAACCTGTGCACGAAGAGGTCCAAAAATCTATTTATGCTTGAACTATGGGCTTCATAGTGCATTGTGTTTAAAGGCAGGGCTGGCTGAACTTATCACTGTGTGTGGGTTTTTTACTCTTCCCATTTCTCCCCCCCCCTTTTTTTTTTTTTCTTAAGAAGCATTTTCAAAGCATCTTCTGGTCATTTAAAAAGACTTGTTTTAGCCTTCTTGAAGTCTACAAAGATCAAAGAAACAAAACATCAATTTGCCTTATTAATCACAAATATTTTCAGTCATAACACTCAACAGGCATTGAACTATGAAATAGTGAAAGTTACCTCTATAATCATAGAACACTAGAACTGAAAGGGAATTTGAGAGGTCATTTATTCCAGTCCCCTACATTCATGGCAAGACCAAGCACCATCTAGATCTGAAAGATGTTTGTGTAACCTGCTCTTAAAAATCTCTGATGATGGAGATTCTACAACCTCTATAGGCAATTTATTCCAGTACTTAACTATCCTAACGAAGTTTTTCCCGGTGTCCAAACCTAAAACTCCCATGCTGCAGTTTAAGCCCACTGCTTCTTCTCCTATCATCAGAGGTTAAGAACAACAGTTTTTCACCCTCCTCTTTGTAACACCCTTTTGGGTACTTGAAAACTATCAAGTCCTCTCTGTCTTTTCTTTTCCAAACAAACCCAGTTCTTTCCATCTTCCCTCGTAGGTGATGTTTTCGAGACCTATAATCATTTGTGTTGCTCTTCTCTGGACCTTCTCCAGTTTCTTCACATCTTTCTTGAAATGTGGTGCCCAGAACTAGACACGTTACTTTAACGGAGGCTTAATCAGGGCAGAGTTCCAGGGTAGAATGACTTCTCGTGTCTTGCTTATAACACTTGTGCTAATACATCCCAGAATTATGTTTGGATGTGGTGTGGGTTGTGGGGTTTTTTTGTTTGTTTGTTTGTTTGTTTTGCAACAGTATCACGTTGTTGATTCATATAAATGATACATGTATGAATACACTGTTTCAATTTCTTGGGCTGAAATCAAGTCAATTGTCTAGCCTAAGAATGGCATTTTTAGGTTGTGATTTCTGTTTTCTGTGTGAAAATGGTCCTAATGTAAGCAGCTCTTTTGGCTGGAATTGAAGCATGTTTGTCCCTCTCTCCAACCATCCTTTGGTACAGAACAATACGTCTCTTCTTTCAATATGTGACCATCCAAACTTGAACACTGAAATTGGGAGTTATTTAAGAAGCATTTATTAGATGGCCAAAAAATCCATGATTCAGAAAGAGAAGAACTTTGGCTAAAAACTCAGTCTGGTTCAGAAGCAACTTAAGAGCAGCAGCTAGAAATGTAAAGCAACATATAACAATAGGGAAAAGGGGGAAAGAAGGACCAATCAATATAATTGAGAAGCTATGAAATGTAGAAAATTGAGATGCTTAAATGCATCAGGGAAAACCCATGGCTGGCTGGTCTAAGGACATAGGACAATACAGACTTTATAAATATACTACTAGGAACAAAAAGCAGACAAGGTGGCTATGATTTGGGTAGACACATGGGGACCACCAGACACACAAGAAGCATTTAAAAGCATTATTCCTTAAGAGTTCTATTGCTGCCAAAAACTGCATTTGAAAGGTAGCTCTGTATTTAGTGGCAAGGAGTCCTGTGGCACCTTATAGACTAACAGAAATGTTGGAGCATAAGCTTTCGTGGGCAAAGACCCACTTCGTCACATGCATGTAGTAGAAATTTCCAGAGGCAGGTATATATGTGCAGGCCAGAATCAGGCTAGAGACAACGAGGTGAATCCAATCAGGGAGGATGGGGCCCACGTCTAGTCGCTGATCTGGAGGTGTGAATACCAAGAGAGGAAAAGCTGCTTTTGTATTTAGCTAGCCATTCACGGTCTTTGTTTAATCCTGAGTTGATGGTGTCAAACTTAAAGATGAACTGTAGCTCAGCGGTTTCTCTTTGAAGTCTGGTCTTGAAGTGTTTTTGCTGCAGGATGGCTACTTTTAGATCTACTATTGTGTGTCCAGGAAGATTGAAGTGTTCCGCTACAGGTTTTTGTATATTGCCATTCCTAATATCAGATTTGTGTCCATTTATTCTTTTATGTAGGGAATGTCCTGTTTGGCCAATGCATATAGCAAATCAGGGAGGATGAGGCCCACTTCTAGTAGCTGATCTGGAGCTATGTATTTAGTGGCAATGCAATTTTAAAGTCATGTCCGTGATCACAATTAGTCTGCAGTTCATCATAGATGAAGAAACGAAGGAAGTACGGTTCCTCCAGAATTACAGAAAGGCAAGTAAGTATGGGTATGTCTACACTACAATGTTAGTTCGAACTAACATTCATAGCCGCTACACTAGCGCTCGCTAGTTCGAATTTGAATCGAACTAGCGGAGCGCTTAGTTCGAACTAGGAAAACCTCATTTTACGAGGATTAAGCCTAGTTCGAACTTACTAGTTCGAATTAAGGGGTGTGTAGCCCCTTAATTCGAACTAGTGGGAGGCTAGCCCTCCCCAGGTTTCCCTGGTGGCCACTCTGGCCAACACCAGGGAAACTCTATGCCCCCCCCTTAAAGGGGCACAGGCTGGCTACGGTGCCCGTGCCAGGTGCAAGCCTGCCAGCACCCAGCCAGCAGACCCTGCACCTGGCACGATCTCCGCACTAGGCACAGGAAAGTGGCCGTCTAGGGCAGGAGAGCTGCCAGCCTGGCCACCCAGGAGCAGGTTGGCATGAAAATCAAGGGGGTCCACTGACACCCCCGACCCTGAGCCCTGAGCTTACAATGGCCGTCCTGGGTCAGACCAAAGGTCCATCTATCCCAGTAGCCTGTCTGCCGACAGCGGCCAACCCTAGGGACCCTGGAGGGGATGGACCGAAGACAATGACCAAGCCATTTGTCTCGTGCCATCCCTCTCCAGCCTTCCACAAACTTTGGGCAGGGACACCACTCCTACCCCCTGGTTAATACCACTCCATGGACCCAACCTCCATGACTTGATCTCACTTCCCTTTAAACTCTGTTCCAGTTCTAGCCTTCACAGCCTCCTGCAGCAAGGAGTTCCACAGGTTAACTATTTGCTTTGTGAGGAAAAACTTTCTGCCAGCGGGCACAGGAAGAATGGGAGTTCCAGAGGGAGCTGCTTGCCCAGGGTTGTGCCCTCTGCACCCATCTGCAGACCCTGGTGCAGAGCGTGCCGCTCCAGTGCCTGCTGCCCCCCAGCTACCATTCCTCCTCCCACTTCTTCCATTCCTGCCTCTCTCTCTGCAACCTCCTCCCCCTCCTCCTCAATCTCCACATCCCCCACCTCAACCTCCACACCTTCCTCCCCATCCCCCTGGGGATGCCGAGGCCCCCCGCACCCACCATGCTTGGAGACATGTGGCCCAACGAGACCCCCACCCCTGAGCGCTGAGCTTCCCCTCCCCCTTCCTCCCTTTGCTTCCCCCACCGAGCTCCCTCCTCCCAGTTTTCCCTCTCTCCTCCTGTCTCCCACTTCCTTTCCCCATTGTCCCCAGAGGTTCATCCCCCACAGTTTTGTTCAATAAACCCAGTTTCTGTTTTTGGGAAAAAAGTGTATATTATTGGACATCAGGAAGGGGGGCTAGAGAGAGGTAAGTGGAAGGATATGAGGGAGGAATGGGACACAAGCCCCTGGCGGGGAAGACTGAGGAGGCTCTGAGGGTGGACGCTCCCGCAGGGCCTCCTGGATCTTGACAACCCCCTGATGGACACCACCCCACCCCGGATGGCAGCCTACAGCAAGAGCAGCCAGGCTGATGGCAACGACCCCATGAGACACACTGGCATGCTCAGGAGCAGCTCTGGCTCCATGTGACCGAATGCTGTGGTGTCCTGAGTGTGGACACTCAGGGCACGCCAAGCCAGGACTGCTTTGCTGTCCCTCATCAAGGTAAACAAGCAAGCAGGGACCCTGAGAACTGTCTGTCCAGGGTGGGGGTAGGGTCCCTTTAAGCGTGGAGCTCAGTTAGCCTCAGGCAGCAGCCCCACACACTAAGTCCTAACCTGATGCCCTGCCGGCACTGGTTCTGGCCAGCCTTAACTTTGGTTCAGGATTCACTCAGTGTGGACGCATTATTTCGAAATAGCAAAACACTATTTTGAAATAGTTGTCGTGTATAGATGCATTATTTCAAATTAGCTTAACTTAATTTGAAATAGTTAATTTGTATTAACTCGAATTAATGCTGTAGCATAGACATACCCTAGGAGAGGGGAAGGGGAGGGAGGAGAGAAAAAATGAAGGGGGTGGGAGCTAGAGCGAATCAGTAAATATCTGAAGATTGGTTAGTGAAAACAAAGCAGGTAAGAATCAAAGTAAACTGATAGTATCCTTCTTGACATAGGAGTCTACACAAAGAGCTGTTGCTTCATCAGCTGTTAAGTTGGAAGTGCCCCAACCAACCTTCATCATGATTGAGTCCATTAGCATGTGAATTGAATTTGCAGATGAACTCTAATTCCAATGTTTCTCTGTGTATCTGGCTAGTACAACTGGTTTGTCTTGTGTCCTATAGATTAAAATAAGAATGCCCTCACTAAGGACAGGTCTACATCCCAGGGGAAGGTTGGCCTAAGGTACGCAATTCCAGCGACATGAATTGTGTAGCTGGCATCCACATATCTTAATCCAAGCTAGGGCGCTGTCCTCACTGTGGGAGGTCAACCGGAGAAATGCTCCCGTTGACTTCCCTTGCTCCTCACAACAGCATGGACAGGGCCAGACGGAGGCATGGGCAAGCCGGGCAGCTGCCCAGGGCGCCAACTGCTGTGGGGCACCTGATGGCAGCTGTCAGGCGTGCGGCGTCCCTTACAGCTGCCATCAGGAGCCGTGCACAACCGGCTCCCGCAGCACCAGCCCACCCGCATCCCCGCAGCGCTGGCCAGCAGCACCCTTTGCCCCATGGCCGCGGGGCTCTACATGGCCGTAGGGGCGGGCCCTGGGCTGCGTGCCAGCGGGCATAGCCGGGCCGCACATGCACTGTGCGCCCCGGGGGCAGTGCCACGCGCGCTGGAATACCTCGAGCTGGTCCTGAGCATGGAGTACTGGTGCTAATGGGAGTGCCTTAAGCATTCAATTTTGTGTGCAGCCGCCAGACTAGCTAAATTGAATGCCACAAGCATCAATCTTCCAGGCAATGTAGATGTGCCCTGATGGTGTTATTAAATCAATTCTATCCAAGTAGTCTGCCTTTTTTTCCTATTGAAGCAACTTTTCTTAAATAATACATGCAACAACACACACGAGACAGTGACTCTGTAAAGGTTGATGTTATCAGAAGCCTTTGATTTTATTACAAATTATATTTAATTCTTGAATGCTTGCTCCTGAAAACTTGAAAGTATTAGGTTACATAAAAATCCTCTGTTTCATGAAACAGGCATTAGCCACAAATTTTACTGTGCAAGGTTTAAGACAGTTCCTGTAAATTCATTGTTTAAAGAAGTTTGAGTAAACATTTTGTTTCAACAGTTACTTCTGGTGTGCAAACTGAAAAAATATTCTCAGTTAAGAAATTATTGGCCAATAGCTTAAACCATAAATGTTGCAAGGTTCACAGGTCTTCCTCAGTACTACTCATATTATAAAAACTTTACTAGGCCTAAGGAAAGAGCATTTCCACACAAAGACAACTTATTGCATGTTGGTCGTCTCACTCTCTCCCTTCCTTCCCTCTGTGACAGTGCATCAGGGAGCCCCCAACCCTGCACCCTCATCCACAGCCAGATGTGACTCTCCCTCAGCCAACTCCCAGCACCTGGACTCAGCCCCAGGCAGCTCTGCCTCCTGCATTGTCCTGCTCCCAGACCAAAGGTGTCTCTTGACGCTTGGTCCCCAGGAGGTGAGACGCTGACATACTTCCACAGTGAGTCATGCCTGGCCTCTCCCCCCTCATGCAGAGAGAGCTGGGGCGGGGGGAACTGAGGAATACACGCACACTACAGCAGTGTCTGTAACAGCGCCCCCACTACGTCTCACTCTCACCAGTCTCTCTCCCTGTCTCCCTCCGCCTTCCTCCAATGACTAACACACATGATTAATTTAAAGAAATAGACTGTTTAGTAAAATGAAGTAGCAGCTACCAAGTTGGAGAGGATATACCAAGACTGATCTTGTGAAAAAGAACTTGCATGTGGCACTTGCACAGAGATCAAGGGAACTTGTGTGACGTAGTAAAGTTTGCAGATGATACCAAACTGTTTAGGACAGTCAAGACAGAAGCAGACTGTGAGGGACTCCAAGAAGATCTCACCAAACTGAGTGATTGGGCAACAAAATGGCAAATGAAATTTAATGTGGATAAGTGTAAAGTAATGCACATCGGGGAAAAATAACCCCAACTATACGTACAGTATGATGGGGGCTAATTTGGCTACGATAAATCAGGAAAGAGATCTTGGAGTTATCATGGACAGTTCTCTGAAAACTTCCACACAGTGTGCAGCGGCGGTCAAAAAGGCAAATAGGATGCTAGGAATTATTAGGAAAGGGATAGAAAATAAGACCCAGAACATCTTACTGCCCCTGTATAAAACTATGGTATGCCCACATCTTGAATACTGTGTACAGATGTGGTCTCCTCACCTCAAAAAAGATATTTTGGCCTTGGAAAGGGTTCAGAAAAGGGCAACTAAAATGATTAGGGGTTTGGAACGGGTCCCATATGAGGAGAGGCTAAAGAGACTGGGACTTTTCAGTTTAGAAAAGAGGAGACTGAGGGGGGATATGATAGAGGTCTATAAAATCATGAGTGGTGTGGAGAGGGCTGATAAAGAAAAGTTATTTATTAGTTCCCATAATATAAGAACTAGAGGACACCAAATGAAATTAATGGGTAGCAGGTTTAAAACTAATAAAAGGAAGTTCTTCTTCACACAGCGTGTTGTCAACCTGTGGAACTCCTTGCCAGAGGAGGCAGTGAAGGCTAGGACTATAATAGAGTTTAAAGAGAAGCTGGATAAATTCATGGAGGTTAGGTCCATAAAAGGCTATTAGCCAGGGGATAAAATGGTGTCCTTGGCCTCTGTTTGTCAGAGGCTGGAGAGGGATGGCAGGAGACAAATCGCTTGATCATTGTCTTCGGTCCACCCCCTCTGGGGCACCTGGTGCTGGCCACTGTCGGTAGACAGGATACTGGGCTAGATGGACCTTTGGTCTGACCCAGTACGGCCGTTCTTATGTTCTTATGAAATGCTTTTCACAATGCCTATAAAATATCCCAAGAACCACACAGCACTCCTTTCTTTGGGCATGAATTCTAGTTTCCCACACCTTAGAAACAGACAAGCAAATGGTGACTAGATTACCAAACATCAATAACAGCTAAGTCATCTCAGTTACTTCTTGTCCACTTGCTTCAGTGAGCATTGCACTATATTTAAATGCTATTACAGTAAGCTATATTTTCACAATTGAGCCCAAAAGCAGCAATAATGGTTTAGAGAAGTGTGGCAAGTTTGTAATCTGCAATAACGTTTTTCCTAAAACAAAACAATAAAACCACCTCTACATCATTTTTCTCTGCTCTGCGATACTATACAGAGTGGTCTCCCTCAGAGTGGGCCATTTAAGACCCCTTTCAAAGAATGCAACTGCAATGGAAGAGGAAAGCAGATGACAAAATGACATACTGTTCAGTGTGGGAACAAAGCTGTGTATGTGTGCAGCTATTTTTATACCAGTTTCATTTTACTATAGTTTGCTGAGTCTTCTGTTATTCCAGAGTTTGGATAGAGGGGCAACTATAACCGTGATTTCAGGGGCTTAGTGTGGCAAGGGTCTCTCTTCCCCCGGCCACTGCTGAGGCTAACCTCTTGCTCCCAACCCCAGAGTTTGGGGTTTGCAGCAGGTCTCTGTGGTAGGGAGCCCGGCCGCGCCTCCTCGACCTCCCTCCGAGGATGTTTCTGTTCTAGTGTTGGTATGAATCACTCTCTAATCTTTGGTAGATTAAATTTGTGGGTAGACATAAAAGCCTTCTGTTTAGATTTTCTAGGTTTTTATTATTATTATATTAGAAAATGTTTGCTCACTAGTGGTTCAAGCTTGTATTCCTTGCTCAGGCTTAATTGTCACTGACTTTAATTGGAGTTTTGAATTCTTCCTTTAGGATGCAGAATTTGCCCCAGTTATCTTTGGCTCCCTGTCTCTCCTTCAGCTCCCTTCCATCCTCTCACTCTTCCCCCCCCCCACCCCAGCTTCCAACTGCTGAGGCTTTTATAGGCCTTCAGCCTGCTGGCAGATGAACAAAAAGAAGGACTATGGAGCACTTTAAAGACTAACAAGATGGTTTATTAGGTGATGAGTTTTTGTGGGCCAGATCCACTTCCTCAGATCAAATTCTGGAAGAGAATTGGCACAACCATATATACCAAAGGAATACAATGGGGAAAAAAAGTGAACACATTATAAAACTGACAAATCACATTTAGAACAGAAGAGGGGTGAAGGGGAGGGCTAATATCTATGAGATAATGATACTGGGGGTGATAGTTGGGGAAGCTATCTTTGTAATGGGTAAGGTAATTAGCATCTTTGTTAAGGCCCATTTGTAAAGTGTCAAATTTAAGCATGAATGACAGTTCTGAGGTTTCCCTTTGTAGTCTGATGTTAAAGTCTCTTTGAAGTAAGATACATGTAGTAAGGTCATTAAGACTATGCTCAGGTTGGTTGGAATGAAAAGAAACTGGTTTATCTTTATGAAGATGTCTGATTTATGGGCATTAATTCTTTGGTGATGTGTTTGAGAAGTTTGTCCAATATGCATAGCAGAAGGACAATGTTGGCACATGATGGCATAAATTATATTTCTGGATGAACAGGAATATATGGTCTTGATTTTGTAACTCACATGCTTAGGTCCAGTGATGGTGTCACTATGAGGACAAAGTTGGCAATGGAGTTTGTTGCAAGGGAAAGTTCCAGGGTTGGTATTGGTGTGGTATGTCCTGTGGTTGTTGGTAAGAATCATCCTGAGGTTGGGTGGTTGTCTATAGGAGACTATGGGTCTGTCCCCCAGAGCCTCTCGGAGTGTAGTATCGTGTTCCAGTATAGGTTGTAGGTTATTGATAATTCGTGGGATGGGTTTAAGTTGGGAGCTATAGATGATAATTGGTGTTCTATTGTTGGTTTTCTTGGGTCTGTCTTGAAGTAGATGGTTTCTAGGTATTCGTCTGGCTCTTTCAATTTCCTTTTTTATTTCTCCCGGTGGGTAATTGAGATTTACAAATGCTTGATAGAGATCCTGAAGTTTCTGGTCTCTGTCAGTGGGATTAGAGCAGATGCAGTTGTATCGAAGGGCTTGGCTATAGATGATGGATCATATGGTGTGTCCTGGATGGGAGCTGGAGGCATGTAGGTAACTGTAGGAGTCAGTGGGATTTCTGTAGAGGCCCCAAACTTCCTGAGCCAGCTCCCTCCCTGCAGCATCTGATTGTCCTGCAGCCGTCTGCTTCTAATGACAGGTTTTTACCCTTTTTGAGTTGCCTTTTCCTCCTCTGCAGCAGCTCTCTGGTCTGACCCTGCCACATTAGACACTTGAAAATTCTAGTTTTCTGGCAGATAATTCAGTAGTTAATTGACAGGAGCCCTGTATCTAATTCCTATATAAATGAAAGACTAATAACTATTAGACTCAATCAGCCCTAAAAACATGTTCTGACATCTTGTGGCAAGTCACTTAAGAGACACTGTTAGGTTTAACATTTTAATATATATTCCCACTTTGTTACTAACTCTGCAGAGAGAGAGACTGCTGGGTTGTATCTCAGCTCTGGGAGGGGAGGACACTCTAGTGAGTTATAGCAGGAACAGATACATGTAGGTTCTATGTCAGAACATCAGAACGGTCATGCTGGGCCAGACCAAAGGTCCATCTATACCAGTACCCTGTCTCCCAACAGCAGCCAAAATTAGCTACTTCACAGGAAATGAACACAACAGGCAATTACTGAGTCATTGATCCTGTCATCTAATCGCAGCTTCTGGCAAACAGAGACTCACAGAAGAAGAGGGCTGGAAGACGCCTTAGGAGGTCATCTAGTCTAACCCCCTGCTCAAAGCAGGACTAATCCCAACGCAATCATCCCAGCCAGTGCTTTTTCTAGCTGGGACTTAAAAACCTCCAGGGATGGAGATTCTACCACCTCCGTAGGGAACCCATCCCAGTACTTCCCCACCCTCCCAGGGAAACAGTTTTCCCTAATATCCAACCTAGACCTCTTCCACTGCAACTTGAGCCCATTGCGCCTTGTTCTGCCATCAGTCAACACTGAGAACAGCCTCTCTCAATCCTCTTTGGAGCTCTCTTCAGATAGTTGAAGGCTGCTATCAAATCCCCCCCTCTCTTCTCTTCTGCAGACTAAATAAACCCAAATCCCTCAGCCTCTCCTTGTAGGTCATATGCTCCAGCCCCCTAATCATTTTGGTTGCCCTCCGCTGGACCCTTTCCAAAGCATCCACATCCTTTCTGTAGTGGGGTGCCCAGAACTGGACACAATACTCCAGATGTGGCCTTACCAGTGCTGAATTAAGGGGAATAATAACTTTCCTAGATCTGCTGGCAACGCTACTCCTAATTCATCCCAATATGCTGTTAGCCTTCTTAGCTACGAGGGCGCCTTGTTGACTCATATCCAGCTTCTCATCCACTATAATCCCCAGGTCCTTTTCTGCTGAGCTACTGCTTAGCCAGTCTGCCATCAACCCATAACAGGGCTTGGGATTCTTCCATCCTCAGTGCAGGATTCTACATTTGTCCTTGTTGAGCCTCCTCAGATTTCTTTTGTCTAGGTCACTCAATCCTATCACTATCCCACAGTGTATCGATCTCTTCCTTAGTGATGAGTCCTGTGGTGCCTTGGGGTATGTCTACACTAGACCCCTAGTTCGAACTAGGGGGCTAGTGTAGACATACCCTTATAGACTAACAGATCCATTGGAGCATAAGCTTTCGTGGGCAAAGACCCACATTGTCAGATGCATCTGATGAAGTGGGTCTTTGCCCACGAAAGCTTATGCTCCAATGGATCTGTTAGTCTATAAGGCACCACAGGACTCCTCGTCACTTTTGCAGATCCAGACTAACATGGCTACCCCGATACTCTTCCTTAGTGTTTTATGCAAACTTGCTGAGGGTGCAATCCATCCCTTCATCCAGATCACTAATAAAGATGTTGAACAAAGTTGACCCCAGAACTGATCCCTGGGGCACTTCACTTGATACCGATCTCCAAAAGACATTGAACTGTTGGTCACTACCTCTTGAGCTCGACAATCTAACCAACTTTCTATCCACCTTACATGCCATTTCTCCAATCCATCCTTCTTTAACTTGCTGGCAAGAATACCGTGGGAGACCATATCACAAGCTTTGCTAAAGTCAAGGTACAGGCAGTCCCCGGGTTACGTACAAGATAGGGACTGTAGGTTTGTTCTTAAGTTGAATTTGTATGCAAGTCGGAACTGGTACATATTGTAGGGGAAACTCTAGCCAAACATTTCTCCAGAGCTCAATTTTATTCTCCCACACCTCACTTCCCTCAGTCCTTTATTCTCAAGCTGAGGTGTCTGCTGAGAAAAGCCGCTCCGAGTCTCCCTGGTCTGCTGGGGGAAAGCAGCTAGTGTGGGGTTGCCTCACCCCATTTGTAAGTAGGGATCCGATGTAAGTCGGATCCGTGTAACCCAGGGACTGCCTGTATATCATGTCCATTGCCTTCCCCATGTCCATAGAGTCAGTTACCTGATCAGGCATGACTTGCCCTTGGTGAATCCTTTTTGACTGTTTCTGATCACTTTCCTTTCTACCAGAAACAAAATACAGGACTCTGTAGCACTTTAAAGACTAACAAGATGGTTTATTAGATGATGAGCTTTCGTGGGCCAGACCCACTTCCTCAGATCAAATAGTGGAAGAAAATAGTCACAGCCATATATACCAAAGGATACAATTAAAAAAAATGAACACATATGAAAAGGACACATCACATTTCAGAACAGAAGGGGGATGTGGGGGGGGGGGGAGGGAAGGGAGGGGAATGCCTGTGAGTTAATGATATTAGAGGTGGGGAAGGGTAGATGTCTGTGAGTTAATAGTATTAGAGGTGATAATTGGGGAAGCTATCTTTGTAATGGGTAAGATAGCTGGAGTCTTTGTTCAGCCCCCGACGGAGAGTGTCGAATTTTAGCATGAATGCCAGTTCAGAGGATTCTCTTTCAAGTGCAGATTTGAATGTCTTCTGAAGTAGGATGCAGGTGAGTAGGTCATTGAGACAGTGTCCTTTCTGGTTGAAATGGCAAGCAACTGTTTTTTCTTTGTGATCCTGTCTAATGTCTGTTTTGTGGGCATTGATTCTTTGGCAAAGTGTCTGAGACGTTTGTCCAATGTACATAGCAGACGGACACTTTCGGAATATGATAGCATAGATTATATTTCTGGAGGCGCAGGAATATGTATTCTTGATCTTATAACTCACTTGGTTAGGCCCAATAATGGTGTCAGCAGAGTGAATATGTGGACAAAGCTGGCAACGGGGTTTGTTGCAAGGGAAAGTACCAGGGTTGGTATTAGTGTGGTATGTCCTGTGGTTGTTGGTAAGAATCATTTTGAGGTTAGGTGGTTGTCTATAGGAGACTATGGGTCTGTCTCCCAGAGCTTCTTGGAGTTTAGTGTCCTGTTCCAGTATAGGCTGTAATTTATTGATAATGTGTTGGACAGGTTTAAGTTGGGAGTTATAGGTGATGACAAGTGGTGTTCTATTGTTGGTTTTCTTGGTTCTGTCTTGTAGTAGATGGTTTCTAGGTATTCATTTGGGTCTTTCATAGAATCATAGAATAATAGGACTGGAAGGGACCTCAAGAGGTCATCGAGTCCAGCCCCCCGCCCTCAAGGCAGGACCAAGCTCCGTCTACACCATCCCTGACAGATGTCTATCTAACCTGTTCTTAAATATCTCCGGAGAGGGAGATTCCACCACCTCCCTTGGCAATTTATTCCAATATTTGACCACCCTGACAGTTAGGAATTTTTTCCCAATGTCCAATCTAAACCTCCCCTGCTGCACTTTAAGCCCATTACTCCTTGTCCTGTCCTCAGAAACCAAGAGGAACAAATTTTCTCCTTCCTCCTTGTGACACCCTTTTAGATATTTGAAAACCGCTATCATGTCCCCCCTTAATCTTCTTTTTTCCAAACTAAACAAGCCCAGTTCATGAAGCCTGGCTTCATAGGTCATGTTCTCTAAACCTTTAATCATTCTTGTCACTCTTCTCTGTACCCTTTCCAATTTCTCCACATCTTTCTTGAAATGTGGCACCCAGAACTGGACACAGTACTCTAGCTGAGGCCTAACTAGTGCAGAGTAGAGCAGCAGAATGACTTCACGAGTTTTGCTTACAACACACCTGTTGATACAACCCAGAATCATATTTGCTTTTTTTTGCAACAGCATCACACTGTTGACTCCTATTCAACTTGTGGTCCACTATGACCCCTAGATCCCTTTCCGCCATGCTCCTTCCTAGACAGTCGCTTCCCATCTTGTATGTATGGAACTGATTGTTCCTTCCTAAGTGGAGCACTTTGCATTTCTCTTTATTAAACCTCATCCTGTTTACCTCTGACCATTTCTCTAACTTGCTAAGGTCATTTTGAATTATGTCCCTATCCTCCAAAGAAGTCGCAACCCCACCCAGTTTGGTATCATCTGCAAACTTAATAAGCGTACTCTCTATCCCAATATCTACATCATTGATGAAGATATTGAACAGTATGGGTCCCAAAACAGACCCTTGAGGAACTCCACTTGTTATCCCTTTCCAGCAGGATTTAGAACCGTTAACAACAACTCTCTGACTATGGTTATCCAGCCAATTATGCACCCACCTTATCGTGGCCCTATCTAAGTTATATTTCAATTTGCTTTTTTATTTCTCCAGGTGGGTAGTTGAGGTTTATAAATGCTTGGTAGAGATCCTGAAGTTTCTGGTCTCTGTCAGTGGGATTAGAGCAGATGCGGTTGTATCGAAGGGCTTGGCTATAGATGATGGATCGTATGGTGTGTGCTGGATGGGAGCTGGAAGCATGTAGGTAACTATATGAGTCGGTGGGTTTTCTGTAGAGGGTGGTGTCTAATTTTCCATTGTTGATTTGTACTGTGGTGTCCAGGAAATGGATCTCTTGTGTAGAATGGTCCAGGCTGAGGTTGATGGTGGGGTGTAGGTTGTTGAAATCTCTGTGGAATGTCTCCAGTGTTTCTTGGCCATGCGTCCAGATCATAAAGATGTCATCGATGTAGCGTAAGTAGAGAAGGGGTAAAAGGGGACGGGAGTTGAGGAAACGTTGTTCTAAGTCAGCCATAAAGATATTAGCATACTGTGGGGCCATGCGTGTAACCATCGCTGTGCCGCTGATCTGGAGGTATAAGTTATTCTTATATATTCTTATAAGTTATATATATTCTTATATCTGGAGGTATAAGTTATTCTTATAAGTTATTCTTCAAGTTATTCTTCAAGGGTCTCCTTCCCATGGGTTCATAGGAAGATGAAGTCGCCAATGTAGCATAAATGGAGTAGAGGAGCTGGGGGACAAGAGCTAAGAGAAACTGTGTGTAACCCTTCTGCCGGGTAGGCCTGGCAGTAACCAGGGCTGGGTTCAATATCTTGGGGTCCATCTCACACAGAACCGGCTTGAGCCCCCACCCAGTAATCTGGGAAATTCACACACTCCTGGGTGCCTCTGAGAGGCAATACTTCCCCACTCACAAGCACAGAGTCTGAGTGTAGGAAAGAAACATTTAATGAAACAGAGAGAAGTCATACGGCATTAACTTGGGAGAAACAGCACAAACAGAGTTCATAACCCAAACATGAGCTAAGCCCCCCCCCCAGCCAAGAATCACCTGAAGTCCAAAGAGTCCGACACCCCAAAAGTCTCTGTCCCTGGTCCGTGCCACCCAGAGTCCCAGAATTCACCCGCAGGGTTTCACCTCCCAACCTGGGTAGAAATGGGGGTGGGGAGATAGATAGGAGGCACCTTACGACACTCCACCACAGTCCACCAGCTGTCTCATCCCATGCCACCGGACACTTCACTCCTCACCTGCTGCCGCTGCTGGTCACTGCTCCTCACCTGCCACTGCTCCACGCCATGCCACTGGTTGCTACGCCACACTGCTGGTCACTGCTCCACGCTGCTGGTCGTTGCTCCTCACCTGCCACCACTCCGCGCCACATTACACCACCAGCCAGTGATTCCCACCAGCCACTCTGCCGGTCACTGCCACTCCACTGGCTGCAATGGGTCTGGCTCTCAGCCAAACCAGTGGCTTCAGCTCTCTGTGATTTCAACTCTTTAGCCACCAGCTGGACTGGCAAAGGAATCCAGCTTCCACTGGACTAGCAAAAAAAAAGCCTCCTCAGGGAGTCTGCCTTAGGTCTGTCCTTAAAACAAAGGGGGAAAGGGGCAGGTTGGGCCAGTCTGTTAGCTGACACCTGGCAGGTGTGAAGCAGGCTGACTCAAGCCTTTTAACTCTTCCCTCCGGCTCAGTTCACTCAACTCTGGAAGCGGGGAGGCTTTTTCCTCCGAGACCTCTTACCATGATGGTGGTGTCTCTCCTGCAAGCACTGGTGGCATATTTTACAGTTCCCACTTTTAGGGGTAGCATGATTAGAGACCCCCACAACAGCCCCAAATTATTTACAATTCTCCACATTCCATTCCAACACTGACTCTCCATCAGCCCTGAATGGGGTTTATATAGCCACACCTCAGATTCTCTTCTGAGCTGTATTTACATATCAACAGTTAACACTTAATTACCTTGCAGACCTAAACAATTGTACAGGCAGTCCCCGACTTACGCAGATCTGACTTACGTCGGATCCGCAGTTACGAACGGGGCTTTTCTCGCCCCGGAGAACGCGGGCGGCGGGACTGCTCAGACGCGCCACAGTCCCGCTGCCCACGTCCTCCGGGGCGAGAAAAGCTGCTCCGCGTCTCCCTGGTCTGTTGGGGCTCCCCCCCCCCCCCCCCAGCAGACCAGGGAGACGTGGAGCAAAGCTGCGGAGGATGCGGGCAGGACCGCTGCGCTTCTCGGCGGTCCGCCGCCCGCGTCTCCCTGGTCTGCTGGGGGAACTTGTACCGCATCTTCCCCCACCCCCTACAGTTTGGGGCTGGGCTCCCGCGTGCACTAACCCTCCAGTGGAGATGGAGGAGGGTTGGGCTTGGAGCAGAGTTGGACTCAGAGCAGAGAGGCAGGGAGGAGACTCCAGCTGCCAGTGGCAGGCGGAGTAGGAGCAAGTGAGCTAAAGCGATAACAGGGGGAGCAGAATGGGATTAAATTGGAGCCTCCCTAGCATGGTGTCCAGGGGCAACTGACCCCTCTGGTCCCCTCGCTACGCCACTGCCCCCCTCCCACAGATCTATCATCTTATGCATGTGCAAGATCTGTGAGAGCCATCCCGTGAATCTGCAGTTAGTGTCTGCGGCGCCTGCTTCTGGGTGGTGTCTCAATGCTGCCACATTCACCTCCAAAGAGGGGGCTTCCCAAAGCAGGTCCTTGCTGCAGACCCCCAAGGCATCCACAGGTCCAGTCTCCTTTCAGTGGGCCCACTGCCCAGGGCTCATTGATCTTGGATCTGGCTTCCATCCCCTCTCCAACCTTTGCAACTGCCCTGAGGTGCTCACCTTCCGCCTTATCCATTCCCACCTCATGCACCCCACAGGGACAGTCTCTGCCTCACTTGTCCTAGGGACTATTCTACCAAGACGTAATACAAAGTTTCCATGTAAAAGGACTCAATACAAAGCTAAAAATTTCAATGAGAGAATGATTAATACAGAGACGTGTCTACATCTGCTGCAGGGAGACACCTCTGCCTGCCTCCAGCCCTCTCCCCCAGGCTATGTCTAGACTGCAAGCCTCTTTCGAAAGAGAGTGTCTAGACTGCACGTTGAACTTTTGAAAAAGCGGCTTGCTTTTTCGAAAGAAAGCATCCAGTGAGTCTGGATGCTCTCTTTTGAAGAAGCCCTATTTACATTGAAGAACGCCATCTTTCGAAAGAGGAACTTTCGAAAGAAGGCGTTCTTCCTCGTGAAATGAGGTTTACCGCCATCGAAAGAAAAGCCGCGTTCTTTCGATTTAATTTCAAAAGAACGCGGCTTGAGTCTGGACGCAGGGGAAGTTTTTTCGGAAAAAGGCTACTTTTCCCGAAAAAACCCCTGAGTCTGGACACAGCCCCAGAGTCTACAGCCCCATTGCAAAGCGGGGGAGGGGAAGAAAAGAGTCTGAGGCCCATCCAATGGGACTGAAGCAGTCATGAGCAAGCCATGCCCGGGAGCCATTCTTCTGTCCATTGCTGGTGCTGTGTTGCTTCAGGCATGCTGAAATGTAGTCATCTCTAGGGTGGGCTGGACAGCTGTTTAACACCTGCACAAGGTTTCAGGCAGGGAGCAGTGCGGGCTGCCTTCCTGCAGAGCCCCCATCAGAACTACTGTGCCCTCCTGGATTAGGAAAATACTAAACAGGAGGATTAGAAATTAACCCGCTCAGTCTCACGTCCCCTAGGCAGGGAATGAGCCGTCTATATTAGGCCCCAGCTGGAGTATCATGTCCAGTTCTGGGTGCCACGTTTCAGGAAACATGGAGAAACTGGAGAAAGTCCAGGAAGATCAACACAAATGATGAAAGTTTTAGAGAACATGAGATATGAGGCCAGGCTGAAGGAATTGGCCTTGTTTACCTTTGGAAAAGATAAGACTGAAAAGGGACATGAGAGCAGCTTTCAAGTATCTAAGAGTATCATAAGGAGGAGGAAGAAAAATTGGTCTCCTTGGCCTTTGAGGTTAGGATGAGACACAATGGGCTTAAATTGCAGCAATGAAGGTTTAGGTTGGACATTAGGAAAAACTTCCTGCCTGGCAGGGTGGTTAAACACTGGAATTGCCTGGGGAGATTGCGGAATCTCCATCACTGGAGATATTTAAGACCAGGTTAGACAGACACCTGACGGGGATGAGCGACGGCAACTCAACTTTGGAAGCCCCAGGGGCCACACTGATACTTACAGAACATGCTGAGGGCCTCAACTTAAGTGTGGTTACATATGCAAGCAAATAGCTTCTCTCATGCTGACAGGCATGAATACAAAGATGAAGGCAGGACTACACAACACACAGGCCCCATTTAAGTCAGTTCTGCTGATATTAATAAAATGGAACATTTCCCCGATTTCTACCCATGGGACAGCATTTTTCATGAGCAATGACAGTCCAGGAATTTAACTACTAAAATGCATCTCAACAGAAGATCATTACACTGACTACATTTTTGTTTTGACTCCCACTCCCCGGCTGTGTGTTGATCCCCACATAAACCCAAACTGCACTGCGGGGTGTCGTACCTCGGTGTTTTCGTACCTCGGTACCTTCAGTGGTCTGGACTGTCAGTGTCAGCGTCGTCTGGTCAGGGTTGTCCTGGGGCGCTCCTGACAGAACCTCTACTCCGTTGTTAAACTTTCGGCTGCGTGCGTAACAATGGGTACTCCCTTTATCTAGAGTGTTAGACCCCGTGCACTTGGGTCAACACAAGAGATCTCTGAGAGGCCCCGGAAACGACAGATGCAGGCAAGGTTTGAAATCTATCAAGCAGGTTTATTGTCAAATGCGAAGCTCTACCAGCTGGTAACAGAGATCAGTACAATGTTACACCACTGGGCACTATGGCCCGCGTTGACACGGTACCAACACCGGGCAGGCCTATTGCCATATATCAGATATTAACAGCAGTTAGTCAAAGTTAAGCTACTGTGCACTCTGTAAGTTTAGGCAATGACACCTGCCGTTCAGGCGCCTAGTGCGCCCCCCCAAGGTCGGCCGGAGAGCACCCTCTGCGGTGTCCTTTTATAAACAGGTACAAACAACTTACATCATTTCTTTACGCACCAGGTTACCACCCTCTGTTGCCTAGTTACCACCCCTCACCTTATGGAAGCGGGGCTCACTTACTATCCTTCATGCTGTCAATTCCGACCCAGTCCTGAACCTAGGTTGGTATGTGCATTAGTTTTTAGGGAGTTTTTGTACCAAGACATTTCTTATTAAGATGTTCCATTACTCCCCTTTGGCTCACAGTCTGTACCCAGTGCCTCCCTGTGTCCTTCCATGCTCGACCTAACTTACACAATCGCACAGTTATCAATAGGGCCTCTTTCTTGGTTCCTGTTACTGAACCAAAGTCTTGCTCACTAGATTGCAGGCCTGTTGCTGTTTCCATGTTGCAGGCCTTAGGCCTGCTGACTCCATGTTACTGACTCTCAACTTACTACACGGGGCACAAACAAACTGGCCGTGGGCAGCATCCCAAGTTATTAATAAATATTTTTAAACCTTTACTTTTTCTTTCTGCTGCCATGTCTCCTCCCCTTGCTCCATCATCTCCCCTGGTTCCTGCTGCCCCCCAACTCCTCACCCTCCCCTGCTGTCCTGACTCCTGCCCTTCTCACTGCCCTCAGCCCTCCTGCGACCTGCCCCCCTCCACCAGCCCTTCTCTCCCCCCTGTGCCCACTCCTCCAGTAGCCCCACTCTGATCAGGTGAGCTACCCCTCCTCATCCCCTCTTCTAACACCTGCCCTGCCTCTCTTCTCTGGTGCTGGTCTCTCCCCTTTTCCCCTGATGCCCACCCCCTCACCACTCTCTGCCCCATTTCCCTCATGCTCCTCTGTGCCCTCACACATGACTTGCTTCATCCTCACCTTTCTTATGCCCACCCCTTCTTTCAAGCCTTCTCCCAGCACCTTCCCCTCCCCCCTCCAGACCCTAATGCCTTTCCCCTCCCCTCTCCTCTCGTCTCCCAGCATCACCCTGTCCCCCCTCCCACTGACACCTCCCCTCCTGCCCTTTCCCGCATTGTCTGCACTTGGCCCCCTGGGATTTGTGTCTTCCCTCCCCCTCCCCCTTGGTACAAGCCCCTTCCTCTCCCTCTCCTTCCCCCCAGGTTTCCCCCCTGGCCTGCCCTGCCTTCTTCCTTCCACTTTGCAGGGTCAGAGTCTGCGCTCAGGCCCCAACAGTCCCTGGACTCCGAACCGGAAGCTAGGCCAGCAGCACGCGGCACTGAACACTTTTAAAGTCCCAGGCCGTGATGTCATGTCACGCCCGGGTGTCTCCCCGGTCACCTGGAAATGCTGCGCAGCGTGTGCAGGCAAGGGGGAGCCGCCTGAACGCTGCGCACGACAGGGACGGTCCAGGGCCGGGGGTGCCAGCCATATAACTCGCTGCCCATGCCAGATGAGCCTGCGCAGCCCCAGCCCGGCGCCCCCCCCAGCATGGCGCCCAGGGGCAACTGCCCCCCCTATTCACTACGCCTCTGATAGGACGGACTGTTTCCAAAGCGAGATACACATGTGCTCACTTTCCTAGCGTATTGCTCCTCATTACTGTCCCCTGTGTGTCTTGGGTGCTGTTTTTTTAAGTTTATAAGATCTGGCACGGGACTGTGTGCTACTTTGTGTTTGTATGGTACAATGGGCTCCATTCCTGGTTGAGTCCTAGATACTACCATGGGAGGAACTGGATTACCTATCTGTTCTGGTGCTCAAGAGGAACTGAGGAATATTTTAAATTGTTTGCATAGGAAGGAACGTTACTATTGAAGATTTAACTTGGAGCTGTCTCCACCTATGTTTTTAATCTTTTCTGAGTAGCTGGATGAAGAGAACTGGGCATGATGTTTTCTGGTCTCTTGTTCAGAGAGGTATTTCCTGTCTATCGAGTCCTTGTCAAAATGTTTTATCCGGAATATCGCTCTTCTCACATACATAACATAATAGTGTAGTGCACTTAAAGGCGCTCTATTTTCCCGGATTCTGCATTTTCTGTCTTGGAACAGGGAAGTAATAGGCAGAGGAACCATCAAAGTGTGAAAGAGAAGAATGTCTTAATTCTGCACTTTCATTCTGACCATTTGCTAGAATGTGATCTCTGTCTCTCATTAGAAGAATTTTACCTTCAGGACAAGCCATAAAGAATTATGGAGCTAAAAGAAGGATTTTAATTGGGCATTTCAGATAAAAACAAAAAGCAGATAATTAAGATTTTTGTGCGGCAAGGTAACAATAAAAGCTAGGAGTGTCTGTTCCAGAAAAAATGCAGGGGGGGGGGGAGGAAGGAAGGTAAGTGTCTGTGAATTGATGATATTAGAGGTAGGGAGAGTGGGATGTTCCTGAGTTAATGGTATTAGAGGTGATAATTGGGGAAACTATCTTGGTAATGGGTGAGATAGTTCAAATGTTTGTTAAGTCCTTGTTGGAAAGTGTCGAATTTTAACATGAATGACAGTTCAGAGGATTCCCTTTCAAGTGCAGATGTAAAAGGTCTTTGTAGCAGAATGCAGGTGGTTAAGTCATTGAGAGAGTGTCCTTTCTGGTTAAAATGGCAAGAAACTGTTTTCTCTTTGTGATCTTGTCTGATACCTGGTTTGTGGGCATTAATCCTTTGGCGAAGTGTCTGAGATGTTTGTCCAATGTACATAGCAGACGGACACTTTCGGCACAGGATAGCATAGATTATATTTCTGGATGTGCAGGAATATGTGTTCTTGATCTTATAACTCACTTGGTTAGGTCCAATAATGGTATCAGCAGAATGAATATGTGGACAAAGCTGGCAACGGGGTTTGTTGCAAGGGAAGGTACCAGGGTTGGTATTAGTGTGGTATGTCCTGTGGTGGTTGGTAAGAATCATCTTGAGGATAGGTGGTTGTCTATAGGAGACTATGGGTCTGTCTCCCAGAGCCTCTTTGAGTATGGTATCCTGTTCCAATATAGGCTGTAGTTTATTGATAATGTGTTGGACAGGTTTAAGTTGGGGGTTGTAGGTGATGACAAGTGGTGTTCTATTGTTGGTTTTCTTGGGTCTGTCTTGAAGTAGATGGTTTCTAGGTATTCGTCTGGCTCTTTCAATTTGCTTTTTTATTTCTCTGGGTGGCCTGATTGGAGCAGACAAATTCTGCTAGCCTGCCCCGCCCCGCCCCCCCCCCCCTCCTCACAAGCTCCGGTGTGCGAGGGGAGTGTGGGAAGCCTCTTCCTCCTTCTCAGTTGGGGCATGTGTTAATGCGGATGGTGGGGTTTGGGATTTTTTTTTCTTCACACTTGTGTGTAGGGTTGCCAGGTGTCTAGCACTGAGCCAGACAGCCCGGTATTTGCACTTTTTGTCCGGTAAATAAATTTAGAAAATACCGGACATACAAAATGTCCAGTATTTTCTGCTTTTCCTCTGCGCCCAGCAGAAATAAGCCGGGGCAGGGAGATTGGCTGACTAATTAAAGGGGTCACAACTGGATTTTGCTCAACAAAAATGTTCCTGGTGGGGTTTTTTTGTTTGGTTGGCTTTTTTCCCTCAACAAAAATTTTCCTGGGGTGTTTTTTGCTGAAACCATCTGGCAACCCTACTAGTGTGTGCCTTCCACCCCCCCAATAAGGTTCCCCACCCCGTCTGAAAGCGAGAGTTGGGAGAACAGGTTACCTTGCGTTCCTGTGTCCTTATAAGGAAGTTGAAGGCTACTATAAAATCCCCCCTCATGGTCTCCTCTTCAGACTAAAGAAACCTAAATCTCTCAGCCTCTTCATAGAGCAATTGCTCCAGCCCCCTAATCATTTTGGTTGTCTTCTGCTGGACCCTCTCCAATGTGTCCACATCCCTTCTGTAGTGGGGGGCCCAGAACTGGACACAGTACTCCAGATGTGGCCTCACCAAAGCCGAATAAAGGGGAATAATGACATCTCTGGATCTACTGGCAATGCTCCTCTTAATGCAACCTCATATGCCATTAGCCTTCTTGGCTACAAGGGCACACTGTTGACTCCTGCCCCCCCAGTGCCAGGCACCCCCCCGGCCCCTCACCCCCTCCTGCCCCCCAGTGCCGAGCACCCCCCGACCCCTCACCCCCTCCTGCCCCCCCAGTGCCGAGGGCACACTGTTGACTCATCTCCAGCTTCTCATCCACTGTAACCCCCAGGTCCCTGTCTGCAGAACTACTACTTAACTGGTTGGTCCCCAGCTTGTAACTATGCTTGGGATTCTTCCATCCCAAGTGCAGGACTCTACACTTGTCCTTGTTGAACCTGGCTTTTGCGGGAATACTATGCTGCTCCCGTTCGGGCAAAAGTCTTTTTTCGAAAGACTTCTGCGCAAAAGGGCCAGTGTAGACAGCAGAGATTTCTTTTCCGCAAAAAAGCCCCGATGGCGAAAATGGCGATTGGGGCTTTTTTGCAGAAAAGCGCGTCTAGATTGGCCACGGACGCTTTTCCGTAAAAAGTGCTTTTGCGGAAAAGCGTCCTGCCAATCTAGACGCGATTTTCCAAAAATGCTTTTAACAGAAAACTTTTCCGTTAAAAGCATTTTCGGAAAATCATGCCAGTGTAGATGTAGCCTGTATCTAGGGGTCATGTGAGCTAAGATCAGCTCGTATGGCTGGAGTCTGCAAACATACAGTTTTTCAAGACAATCCTGAGGAGACAACATTGATATGTGTATGTTAAAGGAGGAAAGTTTACATACCCAGTATCTTGTGAAGAACTTGTCACCTCAGCACAGGGTCCCGGGGCGGGCTTTACCATAAGGGACCCGGAGAGATCATCTAGGCCAGCTGGAGGGGGCAGGGGAGGGGAGGGGAGAGGAGAGGAGAGGAGAGGAGGTTGGCCACTGAAAATGTTGCAGTATTAATTTTCCTTTTATTTGACTTCATATCAAACAAATATTTACAGTTTAAATGACCTTGTTAATTCTCCCTTGTGTTAGTACTCTTTCTTCCAGAACGTTTTAAAAACACAGACGAGACATGTCTTCGCCTGGCTGGCAGGCGTCCGAAGAAGGGCACGTGACCTCGATCTTGGAGCACGAGACAAAACTCACTCCGCTCCTGGAGGGGAAATGTTAGAGGCAACACTGGGCTCCAGTGAGCAGCAGCCAGGTGACGCACGTGTCTGTCCTTTCCACACATCTAGGGTGGCCTAGCTCCTAAGCGTTCTCTGTCTCTTTTTCGGTCCCTGTAGACTTGGAGGAGATGAGAGGCTGGCCACCTGGTGGCAGAGACCGAAAGGAGCCACCCCCCCCCGAGACCCTGCCGGCAGATGGAAACCAGACAGCGATCTATGGAAGAAGAGCAAACAGCAATTGGCTCAAGGTAAGTATCGAGGGAGGGCCGCACAGACGTTTGCGAGCGTGGCACGGGTCCCTGAGAAAAGGCCCTCTGGCTCGTGGTGGAAGAACTTGAAAATACGAAGTACAAAAGTCACAGTGTTGTACTTAAAAGAAGTACTCGGGATCTTTTTCAGAGGGATAAGGCAACACGCCACATTTATTGATCACGCACACATACACATTATATATATATATAATTTATTTATTTATCACATGCATATGATAAATATTGATTATTCTATGTCACTCATGCATTCACACACACACACACACACACACGCGCGCGCACACACACATGCACAAGCACACTCCGTCTTGCTGTTGTTACCAACTTGTTGCTCCCCTTAACTTCACTGGCCAGGTGAGTTAGATGGGGGAGGGGTGGAGCCGGGCTTCTGCTGATCCGGATCGATGCTCCGATGGTGACAAGATGAGACCCGGAGTCCTCTGCAAGACAACTCACTTTTATAGCAGCTTCCCTCTTATGCAAATATATCCCAGATTCAAAATCTGGGTCTGTGTCCTTTGGTCCCTTTGTGGGTGCTGTCTGTTAAGAGAGGGTGTTTTCCAAAGAAGGTGCTTGCTTCTAATCCCCAAGGCCTTCAATATGTCTGCTCTTCTTTCTTGAGCCCTCTTGACACCTTGGGTCTGGCTTCCACCCCCTTTTCAACTGGTGTAGCTCTCTGGAGGTGCTTGGCTCCCAAGTGTTACTCATTCACACCTCGTTCATTCAACTGGGCAATTGATTACAGAGTGGGGGGGAGAGAGTGGGGGAAAGATCTTATTCTACTCCTAGCAAATGACATTTTTACCTCTTTAACTATATACTCTGTATTAGAACCCTATGTAGAAAACTAAGTTACAAGGTTATATGGAGTCAGGTTCTAATACAAAGTGACAAGGTCATATGGATTAATACAAAGTTACAAGGTTATATGGAGAGGCACAGTGTCAAGTCATATGAAGTACATAGGTTTATCTACAACAGAAACTGAACACCGATTTTTGTATTTTTAAAAATGTCATTAATCCCCCCCCCCGCCGCCCCCCGAATCTCCTGGCTGGCGATACTTAACGTGTCTAGGATCATACGGAAAACTAAGTGAGTAGGCTGCCAATTGACCTAGCGTCACGCATGCGGAGAGTTGGCAAAACTGGGATTGAAATAAAGACTTGGTCTCCAGCAGCACCGAGGAGCCCCAGCCATGGATTAGGGCCTCGTGGGAATAGTTGTCTCCTAATTGATCTAATCTTTGGCTTTTGAGTTTAATATTATTGGTGAGTCCTTCTAGGCGACTGTTACTCGGCGTGCATGCGTGCACACGTAAGTATGAGTGCAAGTGTGTGCGTCCGCAAGGGTCCATTTGCGTGTGTGTGCACGTGCCTGCGTGCGGGCAGATTGAGCAGCTGCGTGTGTGGGCATCTGAGCGAGGGCATGAGTGGGCGCCCAGGCGTGTTAATCTGTTAATTCGCGTTTGTGAGTGTGTACACGCATCCCTGCGTGTGAGCATTTGGCAGGGTGAGTGGCTGTGGCACGGGCGTGTGCGTCTGACGTGTGCCAGTCAGACGGTGCCCTGGCAGCAGTAGCTCCTGGAAAGCGACACCCCTCCCCTCCCATCTGGAGCATGCAACTGGGATGAGAGGGGCAGGGAAGAGTAGAACTGCTGCAGCGCGTTTCAGCACGAGGCTCTAACTGCCGCGCGGTAGCTGCTCCTTTTGTATCCGACGTGGGGCAACAAGGAGCGGCCTCGCATCATGCCGGCGCCACGTGCGTTCAGTCCCACGGACCGGAAGTGACGTTTGCTCGGTCCACAGCCTGACAGCAACCGACTGGGAACCGTGACCGGAAGGTGCCCAGGTACGAGCGCTCAGCTGGTGCCAGGTCAGCGGGTGGTAGGCAGGAGACACGGGGCCAGGCGGGACGGGTTCAGACACGGGGTGCCTGGCTGGGACAGCGACTGGGCTTGGAGGTTTCCTGCGGCGGTGCAGCCAGCGTAGGCCACCAGCTCCCGTGGTACGTGGGGCAGAGGAAGGACAGCAGAGCGGAGGCTGGAACCGCTCCGACAAGGCACCACTCTGCTTATGGTTGCCAGGTGTCCGGTTTTGAACTGGACGGTCCAGGCTTTCAGCTTTTTCCTCGGGAAACAAATAGAGAAAATATAAATGTCCGCGAAAGCGGCAAGGAGTTCTGTGCCACAGGGCTCCTCGCTGCTTTTGCAGATTCAGACTAACGTGGCTACTCCTCTGATAAATGTCTGGTATTTTCTAAATCAGATGGAATGCAGATTGTGATGTCATGTCAGGTGTGCCTGGTATTTTTGGTGAAACCATCTGGCAACCCTAGCTCTGCTCCTTGCTTGGCCGGGGTGGCGCCCTGCCTCTGTGGCAGGTCCTGACGTCACAGGGAGCGTGTTCCCCAGGAAATCCGGGCAGCGCAGCGACTTCCGGTTCGCGCCACCCGGCCCCAAGGGAGCGGCGGCGGGAGGCGGCAGGGAGGTCAGAGCGTGACGCTGCCCCGCCCGGATCTCAGCCCTTGGGCGCCCCAGTGTGCACCCCGCCCGGCCGGGCCGCTCCCCTGTAGCTCCGCCCCCAGCGCTGCGCCCGCTGCCTCGTGGCCCGGCTTGGTGCGAAGCTGCCACTGCCGGCTACGAACAGCAGCGCACTGCTAGTGACGTCATTGCCCTGGCGCGGTGCATGCAAATGATGGAACGCGGGGCACGTTCTATCGGCTCCCCGGCGAGTGACACGTGGGTTTGTGGGGCACACAGACGGGTCCCAGGCTCCGTCATTAATGGCAGGGGCGTGGCCTGGTCTGGGGGCGGGGCCACTGACCGGCAGGAACTCAGCTGGGACACAGAAGTGAGCGGCAAAAAACTCCTCGGGGTCTCCGGAAAATCCTCGCGCGGCCCCTCTGGGCTTGTGAACGGGACGCAGCAGAGGCAGCCGCCCCCCTCCCCACCCACCCGCCTCACACTCCCCGCTGCACTTTCGAAGGCAACAGCAGCATCAGCCTGTCCCGCTGGCAGTCCCCGCACAAGCCGGCTGGGAAATTTCGTGTTGGGGGGAGCAGATTGCACGGGGCGGAGAGGAGTTTGGTGGTGGTGGGGGATCAGACTGCACGGGGCGGGGAGGAGTTTGGGGGGTAGGGGATCAGACTGCACGGGGAGGAGGAGTTTCGTGGGGGTAGGAGATCACACTGCACGGGGCGGGGAGGAGTTTGGGGGGATCAGACTGCACGGGGCGGGGAGGAGTTTGGTGGTGAGGGGGAGCAGACTGCACGGGGCGGAGAGGAGTTTGGGAGGGGTTCAGACTGCACGGGGGGAGGAGTTTGGGGGGGGATCAGACTGCACGGGGCGGGGAGGAGTTTGGTGGTGGGGGGGAGCAGACTGCATGGGGCGGAGAGGAGTTTGCGGGGAACAGACTGCACGGGGCGGAGAGGAGTTTGGTGGTGAGGGGGAGCAGACTGCACGGGGCGGGGAGGAGTTTGGGGAGGGGATCAGACTGCACGGGGCGGGGAGGAGTTTGGGGGGGATCAGACTGCACGGGGCGGGGAGGAGTTTGGGGGGGGATCAGACTGCACGGGGCGGGGAGGAGTTTGGTGGGGGGGGATCAGACTGCACAGGGGGAGGAGCTTGGTGGGGGGGAGCAGACTGCATGGGGCGGGGAGGAGTTTGGTAGGGGGGAGCAGACTGCACGGGGCGGGGAGGAGTTGGGGGGGCATCAGACTGCACGGGGCGGGGAGGAGTTTGGGGGGGATCAGACTGCACGGGGCGGAGAGGAGTGTGGTGGGGGGAGCAGACTGCACGGGACGGAGAGGAGTGTGGTGGGGGGAGCAGACTCCACGGGGCCGAGAGGAGTTGGGGGGGGGAGCAGACTCCACGGGGCCGAGAGGAGTTTGGTGGGGGGAGCAGACTGCACGGGACGGAGAGGAGTTGGGGGGGAGCAGACTGCACGGGGCGGAGAGGAGTTGGGGGGGGAGCAGACTCCACGGGGCCGAGAGGAGTTTGGGAGGGGTTCAGACTGCACGGGGCGGAGAGGAGTTGGGGGGGGAGCAGACTGTATGGGACGGGGAGGAGTTTGGTGCGGGGGGAGCAGACTGCACGGGGCGGAGAGGAGTTTGGTGGGGGGGGGATCGGACTGCACGGGGCGGAGAGGAGTTTGGTGGGGGGGGGATCGGACTGCACGGGGCGGAGAGGAGTTTGGTGGGGGGGATCGGACTGCACGGGGCGGAGAGGAGTTTGGGGGGGATCGGACTACACGGGGCGGAGAGGAGTTTGGGGGGGGATCAGACTGCACGGGGCGGGGAGGAGTTTGGGGGGGATGAGACTGCACGGGGCGGGGAGGAGTTTGGTGGGGGGGGATCAGACTGCACGGGGGGAGGAGCTTGGTGGGGGGGAGCAGACTGCATGGGGCGGGGAGGAGTTTGGTAGGGGGGAGCAGACTGCACGGGACGGAGAGGAGTTGGGGGGAATCAGACTGCACGGGGCGGGGAGGAGTTTGGGGGGGATCAGACTGCACGGGGCGGGGAGGAGTTTGGGGGGGATCAGACTGCACGGGGCGGAGAGGAGTTTGGTAGGGGGAGCAGACTGCACGGGACGGAGAGGAGTTGGGGGGGAGCAGACTGCACGGGACGGAGAGGAGTTGGGGGGGAGCAGACTGCACGGGGCGGAGAGGAGTTGGGGGGGGAGCAGACTCCACGGGGCCGAGAGGAGTTTGGGAGGGGTTCAGACTGCACGGGGCGGAGAGGAGTTGGGGGGGAGCAGACTGTATGGGACGGGGAGGAGTTTGGTGCGGGGGAGCAGACTGCACGGGGCGGAGAGGAGTTTGGTGGGGGGGGGATCGGACTGCACGGGGCGGAGAGGAGTTTGGTGGGGGGGGGATCGGACTGCACGGGGCGGAGAGGAGTTTGGTGGGGGGGGGATCGGACTGCACGGGGCGGAGAGGAGTTTGGGGGGGATCGGACTACACGGGGCGGAGAGGAGTTTGGGGGGGGATCAGACTGCACGGGGCGGGGAGGAGTTTGGGGGGGATGAGACTGCACGGGGCGGGGAGGAGTTTGGTGGGGGGGGATCAGACTGCACGGGGGGAGGAGCTTGGTGGGGGGGAGCAGACTGCATGGGGCGGGGAGGAGTTTGGTAGGGGGGAGCAGACTGCACGGGACGGAGAGGAGTTGGGGGAATCAGACTGCACGGGGCGGGGAGGAGTTTGGGGGGGATCAGACTGCACGGGGCGGGGAGGAGTTTGGGGGGGATCAGACTGCATGGGGCGGAGAGGAGTTTGGTAGGGGGAGCAGACTGCACGGGACGGAGAGGAGTTGGGGGGGAGCAGAGTGCACGGGGCGGGGAGGAGTTTGGTGGTGAGGGGGAGCAGACTGAACGGGGCGGAGAGGAGTTGGGGGGGGAGCAGACTCCACGGGGCCGAGAGGAGTTTGGGAGGGGTTCAGACTGCACGGGGCGGAGAGGAGTTGGGGGGGGAGCAGACTGTACGGGACGGGGAGGAGTTTGGTGCGGGGGGAGCAGACTGCACGGGGCGGGGAGGAGTTTGGTGCGGGGGGAGCAGACTGCACGGGGCAGAGAGGAGTTTGGTGGGGGGGGATCGGACTACACGGGGCGGAGAGGAGTTTGGGGGGGGATCGGACTGCACGGGGCGGGGAGGAGTTTGGGAGGGGATCGGACTGCACGGGGCGGGGAGGAGTTTGGGGGGGATCGGACTGCACGGGGCGGGGAGGAGTTTGGGGGGATCGGACTGCACAGGTCGGGGAGGAGTTTGGTGGTGAGGGGGAGAAGAGTGCACGGGGGGAGAGGAGTTGAGGGGGAGCAGACTGCACGGGGGGAGGAATTTGGTGAGGGGGAGCAGACTGCACGGGACGGGGAGGCGTTTGGGGGGATCAGAGAGCACGGGGGGGGGGGGAGGAGTTTGGGGGGGAGGGGTTGCCGCGGAGTCTCCTCTCCCGAGTGGGGGCGGGGCATCAGCCGCGGACGCTCCCGGCTCTGAGGCAGGAGCCCCGCCCAGCAATGGGGAGGGGCGGGATGAGGGGGGATAGGGAAAGTAGCCGCAGTGGCTTGTGGGAAACTGAGTGCCCCTGTCCGCAGCTCCCATCGGCCATTGCAGGGCCAGGGCAGGCCCGGCGCTGTTCGGTTGGGCGGGTGCAGCGGAAGTGACATCACAACGGGGCATTGACCAGGGAGCGACGCGGTTGGTCCCGCGCTCCTGTCACTCCAAGTGTGAGCGACGCATCCTGGGACTTGTAGTTCTCATAGTGCGGCCTCCCGGAGCACGTCGCAGCGCGCCCCGCCCCTATCATAGCCCCGCCCCCCGGCATAGCCCCGCCCAGCGTGTTCCAGCTTCTCTCCGCCCCCACCTGCATCTCAGGACGTCCCGGCAGCGCTACCCAGGCCCTGCTCACGTCTGCCCGCGCCCTCTGCACGGCCCCCCCCGCCCGACCTGCACCCCCTCCCCCATCCCCCAGTCCATTCTGCACCCCCTGCCCGACCTGCGCCCCCTTCCCCACCCCCCAGTCCATTCTGCACCCCCCGCCCGACCTGCGCCCCCTTCCCCACCCCCCAGTCCATTCTGCACCCCCCGCCCGACCTGCACCCCCTTCCCCACCCCCAGTCCATTCTGCACCCCCCGCCCAATCTGCACCCCTGCCCCACCCCCCGTCCATTCTGCACCCCCCGCCCAATCTGCACCCCTGCCCCACCCCCCCCGTCCATTCTGCACCCCTTCCCCACCCCCCCGTCCATTCTGCACCCCCCGCCTGACCTGCACCCTCTTCCCCACCCCCATCCATTCTGCACCCCCTGCCCAACCTGCTCCCCTTTCCCCACCCCCCAATCCATTCTGCACCCCCCGCCCAACCTGCACCCCCTTTCCCCACCCCCCCGTCCATTCTGCACCCCCCGCCTGACCTGCACCCTCTTCCCCACCCCCCCCCCGTCCATTCTGCACCCCCTGCCCAACCTGCACTCCTTTCCCCACCCCCAATCCATTCTGCACCCCCCGCCCAACCTGCACCCCCTTCTCCCACCTCAGTGCATTCCACACTCCCAGTCCAACCTGCACCCCCTTCCCCACCCCCAGTCCATTCTGCACCCCTGCCCAATCTGCACCCCCTTCCCCACCCCCAGTCCATTCTGCACCCCTGCCCAATCTGCACCCCCTTCCCCACCCCCAGTCCATTCTGCACCCCCCGCCTGACCTGCACCCTCTTCCCCACCCCCCCGTCCATTCTGCACCCCCTGCCCAATCTGCACCCCTTTCCCCACCCCCCGTCCATTCTGAACCCCCTGCCCAATCTGCACCCCTTCCCCACCTCCCGTCCATTCTGCACCCCCCGCCTGACCTGCACCCCCTGCCCGACCCCCCCGTCCATTCTGCACCCCCCGCCTGACCTGCACCCTCTTCCCCACCCCCCCGTCCATTCTGCACCCCCTGCCCAACCTGCACCCCTTTCCCCACCCCCCAATCCATTCTGCACCCCCTGCCCAACCTGCACCCCTTTCCCCACCCCCCAATCCATTCTGCACCCCCTGCCCAACCTGCACCCCTTTCCCCACCCCCAATCCATTCTGCACCCCCTGCTCAACCTGCACCCCTTTCCCCACCCCCAATCCATTCTGCACCCCCTGCTCAACCTGCACCCCTTTCCCCACCCCCAGTCTATTCTGCACCCCCCGCCCAACCTGCACCCCCTTCTCCCACCTCAGTGCATTCCACACTCCCAGCCCAACCTGCACCCCCTTCCCCACCCCCAGTCCATTCTGCACCCCCTGCCCAGTCTGCACCCCCTTCCCCACCCCCAGTCCATTCTGCACCCCTGCCCAATCTGCACCCCCTTCCCCACCCCCAGTCCATTCTGCACCCCCGCCCAATCTGCACCCCTTTCCCCACCCCCCGTCCATTCTGCACCCCCCGCCCAATCTGCACCCCCTGCCCCACCCTCAGTCCATTCTGCACCCCCCGCCCGACCTGCACCCCCTTCTCCCACCTCAGTGCATTCCTCACTCCCAGCCCAATCTGCACCCCCTTCCCCGCCCCCAGTCCATTCTGCACCCCCGCCCAATCTGCACCCCCTTCCCCGCCCCCAGTCCATTCTGCACCCCTGCCCAATCTGCACCCCCTTCCCCACCCCCAGTCCATTCTGCACCCCCTGCCCAATCTGCACCCCTTTCCCCACCCCCAGTCCATTCTGCACCCCCTGTCTAATCTGCAGCCCTTTCCCCACCCCCAGTCCATTCTGCACCCCCCGCCCAATCTGCACCCCCTGCCCCACCCCAGTCCATTCTGCACCCCCTGCCCAATCTGCACCCCCTTCTCCAGCTCAGTGCATTCCTCACTCCCAGCCCAATCTGCACCCCTTTCCCCACCCCCCGTCCATTCTGCACCCCCCGCCCAATCTGCACCCCCTGCCCCACCCTCAGTCCATTCTGCACCCCCCGCCCGACCTGCACCCCCTTCTCCCACCTCAGTGCATTCCTCACTCCCAGCCCAATCTGCACCCCCTTCCCCGCCCCCAGTCCATTCTGCACCCCCGCCCAATCTGCACCCCCTTCCCCGCCCCCAGTCCATTCTGCACCCCTGCCCAATCTGCACCCCCTTCCCCACCCCCAGTCCATTCTGCACCCCCTGCCCAATCTGCACCCCTTTCCCCACCCCCAGTCCATTCTGCACCCCCTGTCTAATCTGCAGCCCTTTCCCCACCCCCAGTCCATTCTGCACCCCCCGCCCAATCTGCACCCCCTGCCCCACCCCAGTCCATTCTGCACCCCCTGCCCAATCTGCACCCCCTTCTCCAGCTCAGTGCATTCCTCACTCCCAGCCCAACCTGCACCGCCTTCCCCACCCCCCAGTCCATTCTACACCCCCTGCCCAATCTGCACCCCCTTCTCCCACCCCCAGTCCATTCTGCAACCCCTGCCCAATCTGCACCCCCTTCTCCCACCCCCACTCCATTCTGCACCCCTGCCCAATCTGCACCCCCTTCCCCACCCCCAGTCCATTCTGCACCCCTGCCCAATCTGCACCCCCTTCCCCACCCCCAGTCCATTCTGCACCCCCCGCCTGACCTGCACCCTCTTCCCCACCCCCGTCCATTCTGCACCCCCTGCCCAATCTGCACCCCTTCCCCACCTCCCGTCCATTCTGCACCCCCCGCCCAACCTGCACCCCCTGCCCGACCCCCCCGTCCATTCTGCACCCCCCGCCCGACCTGCACCCTCTTCCCCACCCCCCCGTCCATTCTGCACCCCCTGCCCAACCTGCACCCCTTTCCCCACCCCCCCGTCCATTCTGCACTCCCTGCCCAACCTGCACCCCTTTCCCCACCCCCCAATCCATTCTGCACCCCCTGCCCAACCTGCACCCCTTTCCCCACCCCCCAATCCATTCTGCACCCCCTGCCCAACCTGCACCCCTTTCCCCACCCCCCAATCCATTCTGCACCCCCTGCCCAACCTGCACCCCTTTCCCCACCCCCCAATCCATTCTGCACCCCCTGCTCAACCTGCACCCCTTTCCCCACCCCCAGTCCATTCTGCACCCCCCGCCCAACCTGCACCCCCTTCTCCCACCTCAGTGCATTCCACACTCCCAGCCCAACCTGCACCCCCTTCCCCACCCCCAGTCCATTCTGCACCCCCTGCCCAGTCTGCACCCCCTTCCCCGCCCCCAGTCCATTCTGCACCCCCGCCCAATCTGCACCCCTTTCCCCACCCCCCGTCCATTCTGCACCCCCCACCCAATCTGCACCCCCTGCCCCACCCTCAGTCCATTCTGCACCCCCCGCCCGACCTGCACCCCCTTCTCCCACCTCAGTGCATTCCTCACTCCCAGCCCAATCTGCACCCCCTTCCCCGCCCCCAGTCCATTCTGCACCCCCGCCCAATCTGCACCCCCTTCCCCGCCCCCAGTCCATTCTGCACCCCTGCCCAATCTGCACCCCCTTCCCCACCCCCAGTCCATTCTGCACCCCCTTCCCCACCCCCAGTCCATTCTGCACCCCCTGCCCAATCTGCACCCCTTTCCCCACCCCCAGTCCATTCTGCACCCCCTGTCTAATCTGCAGCCCTTTCCCCACCCCCAGTCCATTCTGCACCCCCCGCCCAATCTGCACCCCCTGCCCCACCCCAGTCCATTCTGCACCCCCTACCCAATCTGCACCCCCTTCTCCAGCTCAGTGCATTCCTCACTCCCAGCCCAACCTGCACCGCCTTCCCCACCCCCCAGTCCATTCTACACCCCCTGCCCAATCTGCACCCCCTTCTCCCACCCCCAGTCCATTCTGCAACCCCTGCCCAATCTGCACCCCCTTCTCCCACCCCCACTCCATTCTGCACCCCTGCCCAATCTGCACCCCTTTCCCCACCCCCAGTCCATTCTGCTCCCCCTGCCCAATCTGCACCCCCTTCTCCCACCCCCAGTCCATTCTGCACCCCCTGCCCAATCTGCACCCCCTGCCCAATCTGCACCCCTTTCCCCACCCCCAGTCCATTCCGCGCCCCCTGCCCAATCTGCACCCCTTTCCCCACCCCCAGTCCATTCTGCACCCCTGCCCAATCTGCACCCCCTTCTCCCACCCCCAGTCCATTCTGCACCCCCTGCCCAATCTGCACCCCTTTCCCCACCCCCAGTCCATTCTGCACCCCCTGCCCAATCTGCACCCCCTGCCCCACTCCCAGTCCATTCTGCACCCCCTGCCCAATCTGCACCCCCTGCCCCACTCCCAGTCCATTCTGCACCCCTGCCCAATCTGCACCCCCTGCCCAATCTGCACCCCTTTCCCCACCCCCAGTCCATTCTACACCCCCTGCCCAATCTGCATCCCTTTCCCAACCCCCAGTCCATTCTGCACCCCCCGCCCGACCTGCACCCCCTTCTCCACCTCAGTGCATTCCTCACTCCCAGCCCAATCTGCACCCCTTTCCCCACCCCCATCCATTCTGCTCCCCTGCCCAATCTGCACCCCTTTCCCCACCACCCAGTCCATACAACACCCCCTGCCTAACCTGCACTCCCTTCCCCTCCACCCTGTCCATTCTACACCCCCTGCCCAATCTGCAACCCTCTTACCGCACCCCCCAGTCCATTCTGCACCCCCTGCCCAATCTGCACTCCCTTCCCCCACCTCCCAGTCCATACAACACCCCGTGCCCAATCTGCACTCCCTTCCCCCACCCCCAGGCCATTCTACACCCTCTGCCCAACCTGCAACCTTCTTCTCCCACCCCCAGTCCGTACAACACCCCCTGCCTAACCTGCACTCCCTTCCCCACCCCCAGGCCATTCAACACCCCCTCCTCAACCTGCACCCCCTTCCCTGACCACTAAGTGTATTCAACCCCTCCCCTCCCACCCAAACTGCCTCTCGTGTTTCTCTCTTGTTGCTCTCTCGTATTGGCCAGTAGGTTATGTCTGTCTCTTTCTGTCTGTGTCTTTGTCCTTGCTCTGCTTTTGCGGTGTCTTTGTACAGGACACGTACAGGCATTCCAGGTGAGCATCTCCACGGGTTAAGGGCCCAGGAGCTAAGGGGAATTGTGCAGGTACGCCAGTCGCGCACGGGAGACCAGTGGTGCGTCATGGCGGACGGACTCAGTATTGTTGTAATGGACCCGATACAGAGGGGTGGGGGGTGGGGGGCTAAGCAGTGGTCTCCAACCTTTTTACACCCAAGATCACTTTTAAATGACAGACCAAGCCAAGATTTACTGCCCTGCCCCTTCCTTGAAGCCCCGCTCTCTCTATTCTCCTCCTCTCCATCACTTGCTGTCCCCAATCCTTATACTGCTACTTTTCTTTAAAAAAAACAATTCTTCTGTAGAATGAGGTTTTTCCAACATTTGGCCTGTCTAGACTGGACCAAATGTCAGGAAAAAAAACCCTTCTTCTGGAAGCCACCTTATTCCTTGGGGAAAGAGGAATATAGGGGTGACCGAAAGAGCCAGATTGTTCTTCCACTAAAAAAGCGGAAGAACAAACGCGACCCTGGATGCAGAAGAGTTTTTCTGAGATATCTCCAGAATCCTGAAAAACTCCTGCAGTCTAGCCGGACCCCAGCTGGGTTGAGACAGGATGTGTAGTCTCTGCGGTGGGAATGAGGGATTTGGGTGTGGGAAGGGGTGAGAGGTGCAAGCTGTGGGAGGAAATCTGGATGGAGGAGGAGGTGGAGAAGGGGACACTGGCTCGGGGAGGGGGCTCCAGGCTGGGCGGTGTTGGGATACTAAGCAAGTCACAGGCTTGTGGATGTGAGGGTGCAGGAATTTGGGTTGGGGTATGTGAAGGGCTCAGGGCAGGGGGTTCCAGTGTTTGATAGGCTCAGATCTAGGGTCTGGGGAAGGGGGAGTGCAGGAGTGGTTGTGGCCAGATGGGGGCTAGGCCCCAATTGGGGGTTTGTTGGCCAAGCTCCATTTTTAAATAAAATACTATGTTAAGCACAAAAAGTTTCTGCATTGTCTTTATTTATGAGAATGGCAGGGAACCTGCCTTGAGTCAGGGGTCACTGACGCATAGAAAAGTCCTTTGGGAGCAGGGGACACAATACTGGGGAGGGGTGCTAGTGGGTTCTGGGACAGGGAACAGGGTGCCAGTGGGGGCAGGGGAGAGGGGGCAGGGTGCCAGGACAGGTTTCTGCATCAGGGGACAGGGTGCTGGGGGGGGGGACAGGTTTCTGTAGTGGGGAAGGCAGGGGGACAGGTTTCTGCAGTAGGAGACAGGGTGCCAGAGGGAACCGGTTCCTGCAGGGGGGGCAGGGTGCCGTGGGACAAGTTTCTGCAGAGTGGGGAAGGGTTATACAGCGGGGTGGGGGGGGGGGCAAGGGAGAGGGAACGGGGCCAGGAGGGTGGGGGACAGGTTTGGGGCAGAGGAGAGGAAACAAGGTTGGGGGCAGGGAGTTCCCTACACCAGCCACGGAGGGAAGCCTCCCACCCGCGCTCCCTCCGGACTGACCGCAGGGCAGCCAGGCTGGAGTGAAGAGAAGCGGCTGCCCGGAGAGCTGGTCATGGCGCTCAGCCAGGGTGCACCAAGCTTCACGTGGGCAGGCGCAGAGGAGAAGCTGCCGATCAGCTGGAGCGCGGGGCAGCGTCTTTCTGCTGAAAGCCACAGTCAGCTGTCTGGGGTGTTTCAGCCCTCCAGACCTTCCAGCTCCCACCATTCCTTGCAGCTAGTCACCTGTGTTGTTGCTCGGTGAGTAGCTGCTCCTCAAATGAGGAAATCTAATGTAAATGTACTGCGCACGCACGCAGTTCAGAGAGGGCTGAAGAGCTACTCTTAGAGCCTCAACATCTACCGGTAGATCGTGATCTATTGGTTGGTGACCATGGGGCTAAAGGCAAGAATTCCCGCAGCCAGAGACCTTAGTGAGTGAGAGCTCACGCTGGTCTTTTTCGGCCGCCCTTGCAGAGGAATCAGTGCGGGGCCGTGGGCGGAGAATAAATCGCCCGAGATGGACTTGAGCTGCCTGGACGTGATTCTCGGAACACGTGAAGGGTCCTCAGCGTTCGGCCTTCCCATGCCTCTGTGTGAGTAAGAGGTGCGTGCTTTGAAATCTTCAAGCGTCCTGGCAGTATGTTTCTTCTGAGGCAGAGAGCTTCCTGCTGGGGCACGGAGCCTGGTGGCTTGGGGACTAGTGAAGGGGCAGTAGGTGGTTCAACAGTGCGTGGATAGATATTCAAGGCCTCCTTTCTCTCCGCGTTCCTGGAGTGGCAGTGGGAGGGGGTGGCCGATGGTGGGAGGAGAAGCGATGCCGCGTCCTTGCGGACTGAAACGCTAAGTTGTTTGTTTGTTTGTTCGTTCCCCCTCTGCTGTGTTCGGTAGCGAGCGATAAGAAGTCAACCCTCCCGGTGTCCTCCCGTCTGGGGATGGAACGGAAATGAGAACAGCGAGCTTGGTCGAAGCGAGGCGAGAACCGTCCGGCTGCGAACGGAGCAGCCATCGCTGACCGGGAGATAAGTGTCGGGTCTGGAAATCTCTCGGCTTACGGCCCACTCGGGTCTAGGAAGGGAAGTCACGTTTGCTTAGACTGCGAGTCCGAGCGGAGTTTCCCGAGGTGCTTCCTTGGTAGTGGGAGAAACAGGGCTCCCGTTGGACAGGGGTGCTGGTTTCTCTGGAACACAGTGTCCTTCTCAGCAGACGCTTGGCTGGAGGAGGAAGATGCTAGGTGGTAAGGTTTCTGACTGCCTCTTATGTGTTTCTCTCTTGTTGCTCTCTAGTATTGGCCAATACGTTCTGTCTGTGTCTTTGTCCTTGCTCTGCTTCTGCCGTGTCCTTGTACAGCACACTTGCAGGCATTCCAGGTGAGCATCTCCAAGGGTTAAGGGCTCAGGAGCCAACGGGAATTCTGCAGGTTCGCAAGTCGCGCAAGGGAGAGCGGTGGTGCGTCATGGCTGACTTACTCAGTGTTCTTGTACAGGACCCGATACATAGGCGAGAGGGGGGGAAAGGGCTAAAGGATAGAATTCCCACAGCCACAGGCCTTAGTGAGTGAGAGCTAACGCTGGGCTTTTTTGGCCACCCTTGCAGAGGAATCAGTGCGTGGCCGTGGGCGGAGAATAAATCGCCCGAGATGTACTTGAGCTGCCTGGACGTGATTCTCGGAACACGTGAAGGGTCCTCAGCGTTCGGCCTTCCCATGGCTCCGTGTGAGTAAGAGGTGCATGCTTTGAAATCTTCAAGCGTCGTGGCAGTATGTTTCTTCTGAGGCAGAGAGCTTCCTGCTGGGTCACGGAGCCTGGTGGCTTGGGGACTGGTGAAGGGGCATAGGCAGTTCAACAGAGCGTGGATAGAGATTCAAGGCCTCCTTCCACTCCCCGTTCCTGTAGTGGCAACGGGAGATGGTGGCCGATGGTGGGAGGCTGCGGTGCGATGGTGGGAGGAGAAGCGATGCCGCGTCGTTGCGGACTGAAACGCTAAGTTGTTTGTTTGTTTTTTCCCCTCTGCTGTGTTCGGTAGCGAGCGATAAGAAGTCAACCCTCCCGGTGTCCTCCCGTCTGGGGATGGAACGGAAACGAGAACAGCGAGCTCTGGAGCTTGGTCGAAGCGAGGCGAGAACCGTGCGGCTGGGAGCGGAGCAGCCATCGCTGACCGGGACATAAGTGTCGGGTCTGGAAATCTCTCGGCTTCCGGCCCACTCGGGTCTAGGAAGGGAAGTCACGTTTGCTTAGACAGCGAGTCCGAGCGGAGGTTCCTAAGGTGCTTACTTGGTAGTGGGAGAAACAGGGCTCCCGTTTGTCAGGGGTGCTGGTTTCTCTGGAACACGGTGTCCTTTTCAGCAGACGCTTGGCTCGAGGAGGAAGACGCAAGGTGGTAAGGTTTCTGACTGCCTCTTATGTGTTTCTCTCTTGTTGCTCTCTCGTATTGGCCAATACGTCCTGTCTGTCTGTTTCTGTCTGTCTTTGTCCTTGCTCTGCTTCTGCCGTGTCCTTGTACAGCACACTTGCAGGCATTCCAGCTGAGCATCTCCAAGGGTTAAGGGCTCAGGAGCCAACGGGAATTCAGCAGGTTCGCAAGTCGCGCAAGGGAGAGCGGTGGTGCGTCATGGCTGACTGACTCAGTGTTCTTGTAGAGGACCCGATACATAGGCGAGAGGGGGGGAAAGGGCTAAAGGATAGAATTCCCACAGCCACAGACCTTAGTGAGTGAGAGCTAACGCTGGGCTTTTTCGGCCACCCTTGCAGAGGAATCAGTTAGGGGCCGTGGGCTGAGAAGATATCGTCCGAGATGGACTTGAGCTGCCTGGACGTGATTCTCGGAACACGTGAAGGGTCCTCAGCGTTTGGCCTTCCCATGGCTCTGTGTGAGTAAGAGGTGCATGGTTTGAAATCGTCAAGCGTCCTGGCAGTATTTTTCTTCTGAGGCAGAGAGCTTCCTGCTGGGGCACGGAGCCTGGTGGCTTGGGGACTGGTGAAGGGGCAGTAGGCGGTTCAACAGTGCGTGGATAGATATTCAAGGCCTCCGTTCTTTCCGCGTTCCTGGAGTGGCAGCGGGAGGGGGTGGCCGATGGTGGGAGGCTGCGGTGCGATGGTGGGAGTAGAAGCGATGCCGCGTCCTTGCGGACTGAAAAGCTAAGTTGTTTGTTTGTTTTTTCCCCTCTGCTGTGTTCGGTAGCGAGCGATAAGAAGTCAACCCTCCCGGTGTCCTGCCGTCTGGGGATGGAACGGAAAAGAGAACAGCGAGCTCGGGAGCTTGGTCGAAGCGAGGCGAGAACCGTCCGGCTGGGAGCGGAGCAGCCATCGCTGACCGGGAGATAAGTGTCGGGTCTGGAAATCTCTCGGCTTACGGCCCACTCGGGTCTAGGAAGGGAAGTCACGTTTGCTTAGACAGCGAGTCCGAGCGGAGGTTCCCGAGGTGCTTCCTTTGTAGTGGGAGAAACAGGGCTCCCGTTTGTCAGGGGTGCTGGTTTCTCTGGAACACGGTGTCCTTTTCAGCAGACGCTTGGCTCGAGGAGGAAGACGCAAGGTGGTAAGGTTTCTGGCTGCCTCTCATGTGTTTCTCTCTTGTTGCTCTCTCGTATTGGCCAATACGTCCTGTCTGTCTGTTTCTGTCTGTGTCTTTGTCCTTGCTCTGCTTTTGCGGTGTCTTTGTACAGGACACGTACAGGCATTCCAGGTGAGCATCTCTACGGGTTAAGGGCCCAGGAGCTAAGGGGAATTGTGCAGGTACGCCAGTCGCGCCAGGGAGAGCACGGGAGACCAGTGGTGCGTCATGGCAGAGTGACTCAGTATTGTTGTAATGGACCCGATACAGACGGGTGGGGGGGGGGGCCTAAGCAGTGGTCTCCAACCTTTTCACACCCAAGATCACTTTGAAATGACAGACCAAGCCAAGATTTACTGCCCTGCCCCTTCCTTGAAGCCCCGCTCTCTCTATTCTCCTCCTCTCCATCACTTGCTGTCCCCAATCCTTATACTGCTACTTTGCTTTAAAAAAAACAATTCTTCTGTAGAATGAGGTTTTTCCAACATTTGGCCTGTCTAGACTGGACCAAATGTCAGAAAAAAAAACCCTTCTTCTGGAAGCCACCTTATTCCTTGGGGAAAGAGGAATATAGGGGTGACCGAAAGAGCCAGATTGTTCTTCCATTAAAAAAGCGGAAGAACAAACACAACCCTGGATGCAGAAGAGTTTTTCTGAGATATCTCCAGAATCCTGAAAAACTCCTGCAGTCTAGCCGGACCCCCGCTGGGTTGAGACAGGATGTGTAGTCTCTGCGGTGGGAATGAGGGATTTGGGTGTGGGAAGGGGTGAGAGGTGCAAGCTCTGGGAGGAAATCTGGATGGAGGAGGAGGTGGAGAAGGGGACACTGGCTCGGGGAGGGGGCTCCAGGCTGGGCGGTGTTGGGATACTAAGCAAGTCACAAGCTTGTGGATGTGAGGGTGCAGGAATTTGGGTTGGGGTATGTGAAGGGCTCAGGGCAGGGGGTTCCAGTGTTTGATAGGCTCAGATCTAGGGCCTGGGGAAGGGGGAGTGCAGGAGTGGTTGTGGCCAGATGGGGGCTAGGCCCCAATTGGGGGTTTGTTGGCCAAGCTCCATTTTTAAATAAAATACTACGTTAAGCACAAAAAGTTTCTGCATTGTCTTTATTTATGAGAATGGCAGGGAACCTGCCTTGAGTCAGGGGTCACTGACGCATAGAAAAGTCCTTTGGGAGCAGGGGACACAATACTGGGGAGGGGTGCTAGTGGGTTCTGGGACAGGGAACAGGGTGCCAGTGGGGGCAGGGGAGAGGGGGCAGGGTGCCAGGACAGGTTTCTGCATCAGGGGACAGGGTGCTGGGGGGGGACAGGTTTCTGCAGTAGGAGACAGGGTGCCAGAGGGAACCGGTTCCTGCAGGGGGGGCAGGGTGCCGTGGGACAAGTTTCTGCAGAGTGGGGAAGGGTTATACAGCGGGGTGGGGGGGGGCAAGGGAGAGGGAATGGGGCCAGGAGGGCGGGGGACAGGTTTGGGGCAGAGGAGAGGAAACAAGGTTGGGGGCAGGGAGTTCCCTACACCAGCCACGGAGGGAAGCCTCCGACCCGCGCTCCCTCCGGACTGACCGCAGGGCAGCCAGGCTGGAGTGAAGAGAAGCGGCTGCCCGGAGAGCTGGTCGTGGCGCTCAGGCAGGGTGCACCAAGCTCCACGTGGGCAGGCGCAGAGGAGAAGCCGCCGATCAGCTGGAGCGCGGGGCAGCGTCTTTCTGCTGAAAGCCACAGTCAGCTGGCTGGGGTGTTTCAGCCCTCCAGACCTCCCAGCTCCCACCATTCCTTGCAGCTACACCCCTGTGTTGTTGCTCGGTGAGTAGCTGCTCCTCAAATGAGGAAATCTAATGTAAATGTACTGCGCACGCACGCAGTTCAGAGAGGGCTGAAGAGCTACTCTTAGAGCCTCAACATCTACCGGTAGATCGTGATCTATTGGTTGGTGACCATGGGGCTAAAGGCAAGAATTCCCGCAGCCAGAGACCTTAGTGAGTGAGAGCTCACGCTGGTCTTTTTCGGCCGCCCTTGCAGAGGAATCAGTGCGGGGCCGTGGGCGGAGAATAAATCGCCCGAGATGGACTTGAGCTGCCTGGACGTGATTCTCGGAACACGTGAAGGGTCCTCAGCGTTCGGCCTTCCCATGGCTCTGTGTGAGTAAGAGATGCGTGCTTTGAAATCTTCAAGCGTCCTGGCAGTATGTTTCTTCTGAGGCAGAGAGCTTCCTGCTGGGTCACGGAGCCTGGTGGCTTGGGGACTGGTGAAGGGGCAGTAGGCGGTTCAACAGAGCGTGGATAGATATTCAAGGCCTCCTTTCACTCCCCGTTCCTGTACTGGCAACGGGAGGTGGTGGCCGATGGTGGGAGGCTGCGGTGCGATGGTGGGAGGAGAAGCGATGCCGCGTCCTTGCGGACTGAAACGCTAAGTTGTTTGTTTGTTTGTTCGTTCCCCCTCTGCTGTGTTCGGTAGCGAGCGATAAGAAGTCAACCCTCCCGGTGTCCTCCCGTCTGGGGATGGAACGGAAACGAGAACACCGAGCTTGGTCGAAGCGAGGCGAGAACCGTCCGGCTGGGAACGGAGCAGCCATCGCTGACCGGGAGATAAGTGTCGGGTCTGGAAATCTCTCGGCTTACGGCCCACTCGCGTCTAGGAAGGGAAGTCACGTTTGCTTAGACAGCGAGTCCGAGCGGAGGTTCCCGAGGTGCTTCCTTGGTAGTGGGAGAAACAGGGCTCCCGTTGGACAGGGGTGCTGGTTTCTCTGGAACACGGTGTCCTTCTCAGCAGACGCTTGGCTGGAGGAGGAAGATGCTAGGTGGTAAGGTTTCTGACTGCCTCTTATGTGTTTCTCTCTTGTTGCTCTCTAGTATTGGCCAATACGTTCTGTCTGTCTGTTTCTGTCTGTGTCTTTGTCCTTGCTCTGCTTCTGCCGTGTCCTTGTACAGCACACTTGCAGGCATTCCAGGTGAGCATCTCCAAGGGTTAAGGGCTCAGGAGCCAACGGGAATTCTGCAGGTTCGCAAGTCGCGCAAGGGAGAGCGGTGGTGCGTCATGGCTGACTTACTCAGTGTTCTTGTAGAGGACCCGATACATAGGCGAGAGGGGGGGAAAGGGCTAAAGGATAGAATTCCCACAGCCACAGGCCTTAGTGAGTGAGAGCTAACGCTGGGCTTTTTTGGCCACCCTTGCAGAGGAATCAGTGCGTGGCCGTGGGCGGAGAATAAATCGCCCGAGATGTACTTGAGCTGCCTGGACGTGATTCTCGGAACACGTGAAGGGTCCTCAGCGTTCGGCCTTCCCATGGCTCCGTGTGAGTAAGAGGTGCATGCTTTGAAATCTTCAAGCGTCCTGGCAGTATGTTTCTTCTGAGGCAGAGAGCTTCCTGCTGGGGCACGGAGCCTGGTGGCTTGGGGACTGGTGAAGGGGCATAGGCAGTTCAACAGAGCGTGGATAGATATTCAAGGCCTCCGTTCTCTCTGCGTTCCTGCAATGTCAGTGGGAGGGGGTGGCCGATGGTGGGAGGCAGCGGTGCGATGGTGGGAGTAGAAGCGATGCCGCGTCCTTGCGGACTGAAAAGCTAAGTTGTTTGTTTGTTTTTTCCCCTCTGCTGTGTTCGGTAGTGAGCGATAAGAAGTCAACCCTCCCGGTGTCCTCCCGTCTGGGGATGGAACGGAAAAGAGAACAGCGAGCTTGGTCGAAGCGAGGCGAGAACCGTCCGGCTGCGGGAGCGGAGCAGCCATCGCTGACCGGGAGATAAGTGTCGGGTCTGGAAATCTCTCGGCTTACGGCCCACTCGGGTCTAGGAAGGGAAGTCACGTTTGCTTAGACAGCGAGTCCGAGCGGAGGTTCCCGAGGTGCTTCCTTGGTAGTGGGAGAAACAGGGCTCCCGTTTGTCAGGGGTGCTGGTTTCTCTGGAACACGGTGTCCTTCTCAGCAGACGCTTGGCTCGAGGAGGAAGACGCAAGGTGGTAAGGTTTCTGACTGCCTCTTATGTGTTTCTCTCTTGTTGCTCTCTCGTATTGGCCAATACGTTCTGTCTGTCTGTTTCTGTATGTGTCTTTGTCCTTGCTGTCCTTCTGCCGTTTCCTTGTATAGCTCACGTGCAGGCATTCCAGGTGAGCATCTCCACGGGTTAAGGGCTCAGGAGCCAACGGTAATTCTGCAGGTACGCCAGTCGCGCAAGGGAGAGCGGTGGTGCGTCATGGCTGACTGACTCAGTGTTCTTGTAGAGGGCCCTATACATAGGCGAGGGGCCGGGGGGAAGGGCTAAAGGATAGAATTCCCACAGCCACAGACCTTAGTGAGTGAGAGGTCTCTTCAGTCACGCCGCTCTTTGGTCTTGCTGCAGGGAGGGATTCTGGTGCCGCTCTCGGGTCGTGCAGCTTGGGGGTGTCTCTAGCGCTGCTCTCGGGTCTCGCTGCTGGGGGGGAGGGGTCTTTGGGGCCACTCTCAGGTCGTGCTGCTGGGAGGGAGTCTGGCGCCTCTCTCGGGTTATGCTGCTGCGGGGAATCTCTGGTGCTGCTCTCGAGTCGCGCTACTGGGGGGGTCTCCGGCGCCTCCTTGGGATCATGCTGCTGGGGGGGGGGGGTCTCTGGCTTCGCTCTCCGGTCATGCTGCAGACGGGGGGTGTCACTGGCCCCGCTATCAGGTGATGCTGCTGCGGGGGGTCTCTGGCACCTCTCTTGGGTTTTGCTGCTGGGTGGGTGTCTGGGGCCGCTCTCGGGTGATGCTGTTCGGGGAGGTCTCTGGCGCCGCTCTCCGGTAGCGGTGCTGGGGGTGGGGTTTCTGTCTCTACCCTCGGGTAATGCTTCGGGGGGGGGTCTCCGGCGCCGGTCTCGGGTCGCGCTCCTTGGGGGTGGGGTCTCTGTCGCCACTTTCATCTCATGCTGCTGGGGGGGGTCTCTGGCGCCACTCTTGGGTGATGCTGCTGGGGGGGGCCTCTGGCTCCCATCTCAGGTCGTGCTGCTGGGGGTGGGAGATCTGTGTCGCCGTTCTCCGGTGATGCTGCTGGGGGGAGGGTCTCTGGCGCCACTCTTGGGTCGCACTGCTGGGGGCGGGTCTGTGGTGCCGCTCTCCGGTCTTGCTGCTGGGGGGGGTCTCTGGCACCGTTTTCGGGTCACTCTGCTGGGGGAGGTCTCTGGCTTCGCTCTCGGGTCACGCTGCTGGGGAGGGTCTCTGGCGCCGCCCTCGGGACTTGCTGCTGGGGGGGGTCTCTGGCGCCGCCCTCGGGTCGCGATGCCGGGGGGGTTCTTTCGCGCTGCTCTCGGGTTTTGCTGCTGGGGGGGGGTCTCTTGTTTCGCTCTCGGGTCATGCTGCTGGGGGGAGACTTTGCAAGCGGGGCCGGGTACTAAAGGCACCAAGCAGCTGGCGGAATCACTGAGAACAAGGGTCATGGGGTCTGGGGTTGGTTGAGACTCTTTGGACCAGAGGCAGGGGGTCCAGGCTGCCAAATGTGTCGCGGAGAACCTCCATCTATCGGACGCGGCTTCCTCTCCGCGCTTGCAGAACCGAGCAGCTAAAAGTGTTAGAAGCCAAATCAGAGCGGCTCATGTGTGTGTTAGAAACGGCTACGGGGAGCCAATTGCGACGGCAGCTGTTTGTGAAGTCACACCGGCCCCGGGACTGCGGCGTCATCGAGTAGCCGCTGAGAATTCAGGAGTCCATCGGCTGCTCTGCGAACCGACATGGACCGGCCTCAGCCCCACCAGCTCTGCTTTCCCTGGCTCTCCCCCCCGTGCCTCAGTTTCCTCCTCTGCAATCACCTCATCCCCTCCCCTGGACCTGGCACCTGCCTCTCACTCCCCAGTGGGGCCCAGGCTGCGCTTCAGCCCGGCCGGCCACTCCCGCCCGTCACCCGCAGGACCAGCTGCGGCCCCGCCTCCTAAACTGCGCCGTGGCCGGTGGTCCTGCCCAGCTCCAGCCAGTCAATCTTAACGGACTGCTCTGTCAGCAAATGGGCTGTGATTAAAGGGCGCGTCCTTTATCTGAGGCGACCAATAAGCTGACCCGGGAATGATCTTAAAGGACACCTTTTGGTTGCACTGGCACCTGACGCCTTCTTCAGCCCTTTGTTGCTGCATTCTCAGGCTGGCACCTCTCACAACCATTCATTCATCGTCCAAGCACTCTCTCTCTTATGTACATTCCCTAATTAATGTTTCCCATACAGTATTTTGCATAATAATACAAGAGTTGTAGTTACAAAAAGTTACAAAAGTTTCTGGGTGGCATTTCTTAAAACATTCTCTCTCTGAGTGCTGAGTTAGTTACTGTTATAGTTACAATGCTTCACTTTGCGATTAGGGTTAAGTGCTTCACAATGCTTTGAAGAGAACGGTTGTCAATTGTGTAACAATAAGTTTGAGCGTGCCCTGGCGCACAGCGAGGGGAGCTGTTTCTGGCTACATAGTAGTATATTTTTAACAGTTTGAAGTTACATGACCTAATATTACATTCCTAACCAATTATATTCTAGAGGGGCAAAAATGTTTAGATTTATAATTAAACAATCCTAACTAATAATAATCATAATAAATCTAAACACTTCTCAAGCTTGATAACACTAAATTTAAACACTTTCACAAGAATAAATCTAAACACTTCTATGCTTCTTCTACTTAACAAACTTCTCCTCCTTAGACTTTTAGTTGTGGGGAATAAATTCTGGGGAGTCACTTCCACTTGGGGAATCATGTTTCATACTTGACTCTGTTATCCCTACACTAAGGCTGGCCGAGAAACTGTCCCAGACTGATCGTAACAGACTGTTCTGTCCGCGAATGGGCTGAGAGTCAAGGGCGTGTTCGGAATCTGTGGCGCCCAATCTGAGGCTGTCCGAGGTGACTCTTAACGGACTGCTCCGTGCGCCAATGGGCGGTGACTAAAGGCGTGTTCTGGGGCTGCTGGCGGCCAATAGGTTGTCCGGGGTGGATTATAACAGACTCTTCTGTCCGCGAATGGGCTGTGACTAAGGGGCGTGTTCTGAATCAGAGGCACCCAATAGGCTGACCCGGCTGCATCTTAACGGACAGCTCTGTCTGCGAATGCGGTGTGACTAGGGGGAATGACCTGCCACTGCTCTCGACCAATAGGCTGTCCGGGGTGGATCTTAATGGACTGCTCTGTCCTCGAATTGTCTGTGACTTAGGGGTGCTTCCTGGCTGTGTGCCAGCCAATGGGCTTTCGGAAGACAGCCTTGGCGGAGGATAGTGTCGCCCAATGGGCTGTCAGCAAAGGGGATCCTGCCTCTGGTTCGGCCAATGGGCTGTCGCAGGGGGGCGTTGTCTGACTGGGCGGCCGGCGCCGCCATGACAGGAAGGTCCGAGGAGCGCGCGGGGGCGCGAGCGAATCCTGGGTCCGAGTGCGAAGCTGCCCCGCCCCCAACCCGCCCCTTGTTGGTGTCTGGCCCGGGAGAGGAGGGGGCGCGAGGGAAGGTGGGGGAGCGGGCTGGGGGTGGGGTGTCTGGACAGGGGTGAGGTGTAGGAGCAGGCTGGGGGTGAGGGGCCGGGGGGTGCTTGGCACTGGGGGGGCAGGAGGGGGTGAGGGGCCGGGGGGGTGCTCGGCACTGGGGGGGCAGGAGGGGGTGAGGGGCCGGGGGGATGCTCGGCACTGGGGGGGCAGGAGGGGGTAAGGAGCCGGGGGGGTGCTTGGCACTGGGGGGGCAGGAGGGGGTAAGGGGCCGGGGGGATGCTCGGCACTGGGGGGACAGGAGGGGATGAGGGGCCGGGGGGGGGTGCTCGGCACTGGGGGGGCAGGAGTGGGTAAGGAGCCGGGGGGTGCTCGGCACTGGGGGGGCAGGAGTGGGTAAGGAGCCGGGGGGATGCTCGGCACTGGGGGGGCAGGAGGGGGTAAGGAGCCGGGGGGGTGCTTGGCACTGGGGGGGCAGGAGGCGGTGAGGGGCCGGGGGGGGTGCTCGGCACTGGGGGGGCAGGAGGGGGTGAGGGGCCGGGGGGGTGCTCGGCACTGGGGGGGCAGGAGGGGGTGAGGGGCCGGGGGGGGCCTTGGCACTGACGGGGCAGGAGGGGGTGAGGGGCCGGGGGAGACCTTGGCACTAGGAGGGGGGAGGGGCCAGGGCGCGGGAGAGCGCAGGCGCGGGCGGCGCTGGCTGGGCGGGAAACTCCCGGGACGCTCGCGCTGACGAGGCGGGCGGGAAAACGCTGCGGGGGGCGCTGAGGGGCGGAGCCTGGGGGGCGGGGCGGGAGTTGGCAGTGACGTGGAGCCCCCCTCCCCCGCCTGCTTCTCTCCGGGCCCCAGGCTGGACATCGGCGGGGCGGCCCCTGGAGGAGGTGGGGGGGCGATTTCTGCCCCCCCCCCCCCCCCCCCCCCCCCCCCCCCCCCCCGGCGCTGCAGCCTCCCCGGGGAGCAGCGCCCCTGTGACCCCTCCCCCCACGTGGTGCCGGGGGAACGGGGCTGTGGCCCCCCCTTTGGGGCGCGGGAGCTGACCCGGGCTCCAGTCACGTGGGTGTCTCGGGGAGGGGGGGCTGCGGGCCACCGGGGCGCGGGAGTGTCACGTGCCCCCTCCCCCCGCCGGGCAGCCGCGCGCCCTCGAGGGGTGGTTCCCGCGGGCGGGGCACGCACAGAACGTGTCCCGCACGCGGGGGGGCGGGGCGGCCTGAGCCCTGCTCCCTGCGCTGCTCGCTGCCTGGGGGCGGGGCCGGGTGCCCGCTGAATCCCCCCTGTGCCCGGGGGGGGGGCAGTTCGGCGGGGGGCGCTGTGGGGGGGGGGGATGCTCTGGCCCTGGCTGCCCGCAGTGCCGCCCAGTGCCCGGCTGTGCCTCCTGCAGAGGCCGAGAGCGTCCTGGGTGGGGGCGTGTGGGGAGGGGGGGGGAGTGGCTGAGAATTGGGGGGCAAACAGGTGACAGACAAACCAACCGACAGAAAAGCCTCCCTGCCTGGCCCCCAGCTGAGCGGAGAAACGTCCCCCTGGCGCCAGAGCACTGCAGGGCCCAGCCTAGTCGCTTTGTGCGCTCCAGCCCCACGGCGTGGGGAGGGGGCGACGGTGGAGGAGCCCCAAGCACCCAGGCCTTAGGTTCCCCACCCGCCTTCTAAGCACTGAGCATTTTAGGCCTGGCTGGACTAGAGAAGGGGGCACCAGGGGAGTTGCCGCTAAAGGCGCGCGGCCGCGCACAAACACCCCTCTGCCGCCCACCTCCGTTGCGGAGCCTTGCAGCGGCACTCGCCTTCCTGCTGGACGGGGAATGGCGCGGTTGTTTTCCTGATCTGGTGGAGGGCGGCTGCCCCGTTGTGTCCCTGCTGGGGCAGCCTCGCCCCACCTCCAGCTGCGATTGGGGCTTCTGTTTGTTTCTGTTCATACGGTTTGCTGCAGTTTTCCATCCACGAGGACCTGCGTGAAGCTGGTCCGACCAGAGATACGGGGATCGATTTTTAAGAGTAAGAGGTTTTGTTTTTAAAGCAGGGGTGAGGAACCTAATACCCCAGCTCACGTGAGTGTAGCCCTCGAGACTCAAGGTTCCCACACTAACGCTCTAGCTCCCCTCCAGATTGGTGATAGAAATGTAGCCGTGTTAGTCTGGGGTAGTTGAAGCAAAATGCAGGACAATGTAGCACTTTAAAGACTAACAAGATGGTTTATTAGATGATGAGCTTTCGTGGGCCAGACCCACTTCCTCAGATCAAATAGTGGAAGAAAGTAGTCACAACCATATATACCAAAGGATACAATTAAAAAAAAGAACAAATATGAAAAGGACAAATCACATTGCAGAACAGGAGGGGGATGCGGTGGGGGGAGGGGGAAGGAAGGTAAGTGTCTGTGAATTGATGATATTAGAGGTAGGGAGAGTGGGATGTTTGTGAGTTAATGGTATTAGAGGTGATAATTGGGGAAACTATCTTGGTAATGGGTGAGATAGTTCAAATGTTTGTTCAGTCCTTGTTGGAAAGTGTCGAATTTTAACATGAATGACAGTTCAGAGGATTCCCTTTCAAGTGCAGATGTAAAAGGTCTTTGTAGCAGAATGCAGGTGGTTAAGTCATTGAGAGAGTGTCCTTTCTGGTTAAAATGGCAAGAAACTGTTTTCTCTTTGTGATCTTGTCTGATATCTGTTTTGTGGGCATTAATCCTTTGGCGAAGTGTCTGAGATGTTTGTCCAATGTACATAGCAGACGGACACTTTCGGCACACGATAGCATAGATTATATTTCTGGATGCGCAGGAATATGTGTTCTTGATCTTATAACTCACTTGGTTGGGTCCAATAATGGTATCAGCAGAATGAATATGTGGACAAAGCTGGCAACGGGGTTTGTTGCAAGGGAAGGTACCAGGGTTGGTATTAGTGTGGTATGTCCTGTGGTGGTTGGTAAGAATGATCTTGAGGTTAGGTGGTTGTCTATAGGAGACTATGGGTCTGTCTCCCAGAGCCTCTTTGAGTATGGTATCCTGTTCCAATATAGGCTGTAGTTTATTGATAATGTGTTGGACAGGTTTAAGTTGGGGGTTGTAGGTGATGACAAGTGGTGTTCTATTGTTGGTTTTCTTGGGTCTGTCTTGAAGTAGATGGTTTCTAGGTATTCGTCTGGCTCTTTCAATTTGCTTTTTTATTTCTCTGGGTGGCCAGATTGGAGCAGACAAATTCTGCTAGCCTGCCCCGCCCCGCCCCCCGCCCCCCCTCCTCACAAGCTCCGGTGTGCGAGGGGAATGTGGGAAGCCTCTTCCTCCTTCTCAGTTGGGGCATGTGTTAATGCGGATGGTGGGGTTTGGGATTTTTTTTTCTTCACACTTGTGTGTAGGGTTGCCAGGTGTCTAGCACTGAGCCAGACAGCCCGGTAGTTGCACTTTTTGTCCGGTAAATAAATTTAGAAAATACCGGACATACAAAATGTCCAGTATTTTCTGCTTTTCCTCTGCGCCCAGCAGAAATAAGCCGGGGCGGGGAGATTGGCTGACTAATTAAAGGGGTCACAACTGGATTTTGCTCAACAAAAATGTTCCTGGTGGGGTTTTTTTGTTTGGTTGGCTTTTTTCCCTCAACAAAAATTTTCCTGGCGCCTTTTTTTTTTTTTTTTTTTTTTTTCTGAAACCATCTGGCAACCCTACTAGTGTGTGCCTTCCGCCCCCCCAATAAGGTTCCCCACCCCGTCTGAAAGCGAGAGTTGGGAGAACAGGTTACCTTGCGTTCCTGTGTCCTTATAAGGAAGTTGAAGGCTACTATAAAATCCCCCCTCATGGTCTCCTCTTCAGACTAAAGAAACCTAAATCCCTCAGCCTCTTCACAGAGCAATTGCTCCAGCCCCCTAATCATTTTGGTTGTCCTCTGCTGGACCCTCTCCAATGTGTCCACATCCCTTCTGTAGTGGGGGGCCCAGAACTGGACACAGTACTCCAGATGTGGCCTCACCAAAGCCGAATAAAGGGGAATAATGACATCTCTGGATCTACTGGCAATGCTCCTCTTAATGCAACCTCATATGCCATTAGCCTTCTTGGCTACAAGGGCACACTGTTGACTCATCTCCAGCTTCTCATCCACTGTAACCCCCAGGTCCCTGTCTGCAGAACTACTACTTAACTGGTTGGTCCCCAGCTTGTAACTATGCTTGGGATTCTTCCATCCCAAGTGCAGGACTCTACACTTGTCCTTGTTGAACCTCATCAGATTTCTTGTGGCCCAATCCTCCAATTTGTCTAAGTCATTCTGGACCCTATCTCTGCCCTTAGGCATCTTTTAGCCTTTTTGTTCTATTATTGTTTTTCTATTTGGTACTAGAAAATCAAACTTTCCTCCTGCTTGGGCCTCAAGTTTCACTCCAGCAGCCCTTCCACAAGTAGAATCGTCTGCAAAATAAAATGTCAGGGCTACCGTCATTAAGGTGCTTGTCCCTGTAAGGACATGTGACTGAACTGGTTGTTCAGAAGGTTTCTGGTGAATTGGTTTATGCACAGGTATGCCTCCCGTTCTTCTTTAACCACCGCAGTCTCTTGTTTTTGTCCGGAAGCAAATTCTCTGCCAAGCCACCTTTTTTCCCTTTCATGTAATTGTCTGCTCTTTCGTTCGGTGTGGTAGACTTGTTCTAGTGTGGCATTAGACAACCGAGCCACAGAAAAGTCTGCCTTGGTACCACTGAGTACCGGCCCAGACCAAAGTAGCTTTCAGACACCTTAAGAGAGTCTTGATTTGCAATTCTCCCCTTTCTTCTCCTTGGATTTTCAACTAGGAAAGTGTGCTAATCATCTGCTTTTGCGGAAAAACTTGCCAGCTGTCTACACTGGCCGCTTGAATTTCCGCAAAAGCACTGACGATCTCATGTAAGATTGTCAGTGCTTTTGCGGGAATACTATGCTGCTCCCGTTCGGGCAAAAGTCTTTTTCCGAAAGACTTCTGCGCAAAAGGGCCAGTGTAGACAGCAGAGAGTTCTTTTCCGCAAAAAAGCCCTGATGGCGAAAATGGCGATTGGGGCTTTTTTGCAGAAAAGCGCGTCTAGATTGGCCACAGACACTTTTCCGTAAAAAGTTTACATACCCAGTATCTTGTGAAGAACTTGTCACCTCAGCACAGGGTCCCGGGGCGGGCTTTACCATAAGGGACCCGGAGAGATCATCTAGGCCAGCTGGAGGGGGCAGGGCAGGGGAGGGGAGAGGAGAGGAGAGGAGAGGAGAGGAGAGGAGAGGAGAGGAGAGGAGAGGAGAGGAGGTTGGCCACTGAAAATGTTGCAGTATTAATTTTCCTTTTATTTGACTTCATATCAAACAAATATTTACAGTTTAAATGACCTTGTTAATTCTCCCTTGTGTTAGTACTCTTTCTTCCAGAACGCTTTAAAAACACAGACGAGACATGTCTTCGCCTGGGTGGCAGGCGTCCGAAGAAGGGCACGTGACCTCGATCTTGGAGCACGAGACAAAACTCAAAGCTCCTGGAGGGGAAATGTTAGAGGCAACACTGGGCTCCAGTGAGCAGCAGCCAGGTGACGCACGTGTCTGTCCTTTCCACACATCTAGGGTGGCCTAGCTCCTAAGCGTTCTCTGTCTCTTTTTCGGTCCCTGTAGACTTGGAGGAGATGAGAGGCTGGCCATGTGGTGGCAGAGACCGAAAGGAGCCACCCCCCCGAGACCCTGCCGGCAGATGGAAACCAGACAGCGATCTATGGAAGAAGAGCAAATAGCAATTGGCTCAAGGTAAGTATCGAGGGAGGGCCGCACAGACGTTTGCGAGCGTGGTACGGGTCCCTGAGAAAAGGCCCTCTGGCTCGTGGTGGAAGAACTTGAAAATACGAAGTACAAAAGTCACAGTGTTGTACTTAAAAGAAGTACTCGGGATCTTTTTCAGAGGGATAAGGCAACACGCCACATTTATTGATCTCACACACACACACATTATATATATATATATATATATATATATATATATATATATATATATATATATATATATTATTTATTTATTTACCACATGCATATGATAAGTATTGATTATTCTGTGTCACTCACGCACTCACTCTCACTCTCACACACACACATGCACAAGCACACTCCGTCTTGCTGTTGTTACCAACTTGTTGCTCCCCTTAACTTCACTGGCCAGGTGAGTTAGATGGGGGAGGGGTGGAGCCGGGCTTCTGCTGATCCGGATCGATGCTCCGATGGTGACAAGATGAGACCCGGAGTCCTCTGCAAGACAACTCACTTTTATAGCAGCTTCCCTCTTATGCAAATATATCCCAGATTCAAAATCTGGGTCTGTGTCCTTTGGTCCCTTTGTGGGTGCTGTCTGTTAAGAGAGGGTGTTTTCCAAAGAAGGTGCTTGCTTCTAATCCCCAAGGCCTTCAATATGTCTGCTCTTCTTTCTTGAGCCCTCTTGACACCTTGGGTCTGGCTTCCACCCCCTTTTCAACTGGTGTAGCTCTCTGGAGGTGCTTGGCTCCCAAGTGTTACTCATTCACACCTCGTTCATTCAACTGGGCAATTGATTACAGAGTGGGGGGAGAGAGTGGGGGAAAGATCTTATTCTACTCCTAGTGTTGCATAAATTGCAAGGTTTCGTCCCCTTGGAGGCTAGTCTGATTTACCCCAAGAAGAGAGTCACACTTTCAGGCTGGGTCCAACTCAAGTTTATTGGTTGCAACCACGGTACGGCTAAGGAACTCAATGTTCAAATCAGAGCCGACCCCCAACATCTCATATGCAGGGGTTTTTATAGGGTTCACATCCTTCCTGGTTTAGGTGCCTTAACATGATAGGTTACTTCATTTTTGACGTTTAGCATTCCTATAGGTCAGGTTAATTTTCCCAATGAGGTTAAATACAATGCCTACTTGCTGACTTTGTGGTTACAGCTGTGTTACATTCATTCATTTTTGCTGAACAATGGGCAAGCCATACTTCCCTTTTTCCTTTCCTGCTTGAGCCGGTCACAAGTTTAAAGGATGTGGAATCTATCCATATCTCTACTTAACAGAAGACTGGTTTCACTTCCCCTCGTCTCCTTATTATAAGTTATTACCTGTGACAGGCCCTGACCTTTGTCATGTCTTACTCCTATACAAATAGCAAATATATCTAAGCATTAAGCAATGTATATATATTGTACGTGCCCCTCATAGGGGAATCAATGGCTCCGGGGGATTTGACTTCCCTTTTACACATCAATTCCCCCCTCAAGAGGCTTTCTCTTTCTTATACCTCATCAGTTTCTTCTTTGGCTAATCTTTGGTAATGTACAAGCATTTCACGGTTGACAGTAGTCAATACAGTGCGACATATAGAGGCAATTATACAAGGTATAAAACAGGGCATTAAGCATAATATAATCAAAACAAAACTAAACAGGAATGTGTACCAACATAGCACAACAAGAGTTTTCCTCTTTTTCTTTGAAACAGTCGTGGTTCAGCATCATGCAGGGGAGAGGTTACTAGCACATCACCCTGTAATATTTCGATTCTTCTGGTGTCCAACAGGTGGGAAAGCAGGACCAGGAGAGAGAGGCTTATCAGCAGTCGGGGTAGGATCATTTTGCAATGGGAAGCATTGGCTAACAGTCAGTTCTTGGCACTTCACAGCACTGATGGACATAAGAGTCTTTATTCTCTGAGCCAAAAGCCAGCTAGCTCTTTTGGAACCAAGGTTATTTCCTAGGAATAAAGCAAACCATAAAAACAATCCCACGCGGTTGCTTGATACCGGCCTTATCAAAGTGAGGCCTTTTTGGCATGTGGTTGCCAGGGGAACCAGGGTCGCAGTTACTACTGTAGCATACGCTTCTCAGGCTGACTTAATGATTTGAGTTTGTCAGTCCTTAGCAAGATACCATGGACTGCCTCAGTTTACTCCTATAGTTCTTTTCTCTTGACTTTGGGGTTCTTCTTAATCTACTAGGTTAAATACAACAATTTAAGGGATTTTAATTTACTCTGGAAGTGCTGGTACAGCACTATCATTATTATAAATGTTAAAATCAAAACTCTCTACATAATTTGGCAAACACTATTCAAATCTATCCCCAAGATATTTCGTCGCCTTACTGGCACTGCCCATGATTATAGGTTTGACCTCTACTGCCTGGTTGAGTGCTGCAGAGATAGGTGTTTGGCATGGTCCACGGTGTTTCCCTATCTGTGTGTACCTCAGACGGCCAGCCCCGATATATCTTTGGGCATTGGCCACCAACTTCTTGATCTTTGCCTGCAGGGCCAGTAAACCCTCCTCTTGGTACTTACTTCCGCCGTGCCACTCAGCATCTCATGTGTAGTTATCTCCACTACCAAAGTGCGATATGTCCACATTCTATTGACGGTTAGGCCGCTTGATGAGGGACCGTTATGCACACAGACGGATATACAGAGGGGCAGGATGGAGTGATCTGTCTGGGTAGTCAAACACCAGTAGGTACCGTTCATTTGGACCAGCTCAATGTTCATTTGTTTTTCTATGACAACCACATCAAGCCTAGGCAGATTCGTCATGATGTTAAATGGGCAGGTACATAAAATTTCCTTATCAAAGTGGGTGCAACAATCCCTGGGTATAGGGAGGCTCCCACACCTTCAGAATAAGCAATGCCTTCTATTCTATCTATATGCCCTTGCTTTGGTACAAGCAGGGAGGTTACCATTCTGATCTGATCTGAGTGAGGAATCCTCAGAGGGACCAAAAACAAATGGTTGTACTATGCCCTGTCCAGGTGGGCCTTTGGGTCCTCATGGATTCTCTCTTTCCCTACTCCCATGGGTAGGCACAGGGGAGATTGGGGACTCACCACCTTAAGAACTAAGTGGTAGTGGCTAAAGCTTACCTTATTCTTCAATACTGGCCTTCTAATTTCTTTATTTTACTTCCAATCCAATTAGCTTCTGGTCCAAACATCAGGTTAGGTCTAGTGAAGTAGACACAGAGCTGGACAGATCCTTCAAACTATTTAGGATCAATTGATTAGCTTGGCTGGTGTGTAGGCCTTTACGGGCACTGGATATTACTGCATTTACAAGTCTGGATTCTCATACAATTTCTGGGCTATGACATAAGTGTTGCTGATAGGGTTACCAGGCTCAAACCAATCTGCGATGGTATCTGCTAAGCCTTGTCATTGCCTAATCAGGCATTTGCCAATTTGATTAACCAGTCTAGCACACAACTGGTCTGTACCAGTGTGGAACATCATCAAGGTAAGGACCAGTGACAGTTGTCCTTGTTCTGGAACAGGGGCCTGTTCAGGGCATGGTGCACAACTGGGAGGCTCCATTTTGTCCTTAAAGTCCTGGTTGATGATATCCAAATGAGGGCAAGTTAGCAATGGCCATTAAAGCAAAACTAGTCTGGTGGGAAGGAGCTAGTCCTGTCTCCCATCCTTCTGTTCACGTGATGTACTCCTTGCTTCCTTCCAGTTCTTTTTGTTCACCTGTGGAGACATTGTTAACATTCTCCTAGCCTAAACAATTTTCTATTCACAACATTTGCAATACGTATTACAATTAAGACACACAAGACAAACTTGGACAGAACACAAACACATGTCATGACACAGAACCATGGCATTTTGTTGTTGTTTTTCTTCAACTGGCGCCAGCGCTTTCTGATGATCTGAAAGACAAGAAAACATTTCTCCCCCCCCATCGGGGTGGCCTATTATAACTTAAAATACTGCCTAAGATCTGCTAGGGGAACAGGTTACAGCTAGATCCTTACCATTTTCATGTGCGAGTGAGCTGCAACTTTCTGAGAACAAGAGCGCTTCATCGGTACTCGTGACCTTCCACTCCCTTGAATTACCTTAGAGTTGCTAGCCCTCCCCAACAGTGGCATGGTTCAGTTTCCCTCTCGTATTGCAGACCGGGCTCTTTTTTTTTCCTCTTATGATCTGTCTTGATCCTGCTAAATTACTTTTCTTAATTACACAGATTTGTCTAGCATTAATTTGGTAAGGAGAGTGGGCTTTCTAATTAGCCCCCACACTTCCTAATTCTTTTCAGTATATGATTTTCATAACATCCAGGCTGCAGCAGTTGAGTTATGCTGCTGGCTCTGGGGTGAATCACTTGCTCATGTTCTGTAAGGAGATTTATGTTGCAGAATGTGTCTCCTTGTTAAGGCAGATTTAGTTTTTAGTGATTACATCTTCACATTCAATTTCTACTGGTTGACATCTGGGTGGCTTTTAAGTTACCTTCCCCCACGCCCTCAAGCCAATTATAACAGCGTGTGAGGGAAAGGTTTTAACTGTTTGTTATGTTTTTTCCTCTGGATGTGGCCCCCACTCATATGTTGTGAAACATCTTTGGGTTGCCTGCGTTTCTAGCCGTAGAGGCTGTCATTATCTGTTTGCTAAGAAGGGCTCGAGAATTTCCTGAAGTTGCTTGGATTCGATCCTTGCTCAAAGCCCGCATTCCCTTTTCAATCTCAAAGCTTAGGAAGGTGCATATTTGGGCCTTCTCTTGTGAAACTTTATATCCCTTCTTCCCTAGGGCATTCAACAGGGGCTCCGTTGCCCTTTTTCCCTTTTGCATATCAGGACTGGTAATCAACAAATCATCAATATACTGGAGGAGAGCTACCTCAGGGTGCTGCCCCCTCCAGTCTTCTAAGTCTTTTTGCAATGTTGTCCCAAAAATATGGGGGGATGACACAAAACCCTGGGGCAACACAGTCCACAACAGCTGGGTTTTGTGATGGGTGTCTGGGTCTTCCCATTCAAAAGCAAATAATTTCCAACTACTTTTGTGTAAAGGTATAGAAAAGAAAGCATCTTTCAAGTCTAATACCGTAAACACTGTTGTGTCTGCTGGAATTTGTGTTAAGATAGTGTGTGGGTTGGGGACCATAGGATGGTCTACAAGAACTTTCTTATTTATTGCCCGTAAGTCTTGCACGAGTCTATAAGAGATGCTATCCGGTTTTGGCATCCCTAAAATAGGGGTGTTGAAGGGAGAGGAACTTTCTACTACCTAGCCATATCTTTTGAATTGTTCGATTAATGGCTTTAAGCCTATCCAGGTGGCTCCTTTTTTCTCTCTCAGGGGATATGGCTTTACACCCACAGAGCCTTTTCCTTCAATGAGAGGAATTCTTACTGGAGTCACAAACTTTGCTCGGGCAGGGGTCTCATCTGCCCATACACATGGATTGACTCCTTCTAAGACCTCAGTCCCTTTTGTCTCTAACAGCATCTCAGCTGCACAGAGAGCCATCTGGTAATTTGAGCCCTGTTTCACCAGCAGCTGCACTACATTCTGATCACTACGGAAGAAAATTTTAGCTTGCAGCTTAATTAGCATATCTCGCCCTAGCAGGGCAACTGGGCATGCAGATGAAACAACAAAGGCATGCTCTAGCATAATTTTTTTCTAATCTTCGTGAGGAGGGGTCTACATACGGGTAGCCTGCTTCTCTTTCCCTCAATTCCTTCTATCGTCACATGCTTTCCACTTTCTTTAGCTGAAGGGGGTTTTATGGGGATCATAGAGAACGTGGCTCCAATATCCACCAGAGCCTCATAGTCCCTGCCACCCACCCTTATTTTTACCATGGGATCCTTTCGAGCTTTAGCTCGTAGGGTGGTGGCCTTAGATTCCCGTCCCCTTCAACTAGATTCTTCTCCGGAGGATTCTGCCCGCATCTGGCGGTTCTCCGGTTGTCTTTTCTTCCCCTTTGCCTTCAATTTTTGGGCAGTCTCTCTTCCAATGTCCTTTTTCCCCATCAGTGCACACATTCATCAACTGCTACCCGTCCCCTTCCTTTCTGAGGGGGCCCCTTATGGTCCGGCCTCTGGTTGCTGGAGAGTGCTGCAGCCAGCACTGCCATCTGCTTCTGCGCTCTCTTATCTTCCCTCCTCTATTACTTCTCTAAGGGGGTACTGATGGTATGATGATCCCGGATCTGATGGGCCTTTTCGCAAGAAGTATTTTTTTGCCCGAATTGAGTAGTCCACCCTGTTGGCTCAGCCCCCCTCACTTCAGCCTCTGCAGGGGGGGCTGAAGTGAATCCAGGACCAGCAGGAGTCTGATAAGGGGGGGGTAACTTTTCAGATGTAAGTTCACTTATGATTTCAGAGTTACTGTTTCCTCCTGAAGTGGCAGGAGAGGAACAATTCTCATTCTCTCTAATAGGGCTAGACCCTCCTGAAGAAGAAGGGGTTTTCCTCTTCTTTCCATAGGACTCAAATTCCTCATCACTAGAGGGAGCCAGTATTTCAGGGCTTTTACCTCCCAAGGTCTTTGCCTTTGCAGCCATGACCTTACACACACCCATACTACATTTTAATATCCATTTTGGTCGATCTGGACGTGGAATAACCAACAATCAATATATGGGAAGTGATCCCACTGTCCGTCCCACGTCACAACGCTATGTGTTAGGAATACCAGGTTTACATCAAAGGAGCCCGTATCTGGCCATCCGACACCAAAAGTAGGCCACTCAAGTTGACAAAATTTAATTAACTCATCTTTTGCCATTTTTACTCTATAGTCACTTTTAAAATTACTAAAATTCTGTAACATGCATCCCAATGGGGTTGCGGAGTTTTCTATCCGGGAACTTCCCGAACCCATATCTATCTATTTATATATATTGCGCGCACACACACACACACAGTCAACAAGCTTTTATCGCGGCTCCGTGTGTCGATGGAATGACACCACACCAGCTTTTAGCGTCCGAACTCAGAGAGGGGTCCAGCGCTTGGCTGCCTTACTAGAGACACCGGTGTGCCCTTATGGAGCCGTGACACTTAAGACGGGCCTATTAGACAGCAACAAATATAGACAAACAGGGGGCTTGGAGACTCGCTGGGTCACGAGGTTCGGCTGACCCCCCTTGCAATCAAGAAATCCTGGTCATCGGGTTTCCCCTTGCAGGATTCTTGGGGCGGCTGGAGTCAGCTTAAGTCTCAGACCTGGTCAGCGACAGTCATGCTTACACACAAACCTGTGGTTTCACAATTTAGGTTTCCAACAAATCATTAAAACAAAGAACAAGAGTACTCCTACTAAAAACAAAAGCAATCCCCTGGAGTTTTCCTAACTCCTCATAACTTCCCCACGCAACCCACGGGTTCATGGTGTTCCTTCTGGGGCTTACAGAGGCTTTTACCATTCGGGTGCGACCCGCCTACCCTATACGTGTTTTCCTACCGGATACACCGTGTTTATTCGAAGTTCCTACTGTCCTCGAAGGACAGTTCTCGAATTACCAACACTACCCAAAACACAGGGAATTATCAGTATACTCACTCTGTCTCTGCCCCGGCGCCTTCTCTTCGGACCTTACAGCCTAGTTGACTCATTCAATAGAGACTCCTTTAACTTTCCGGATGTCCCGACTCACGCTTTCGGTGCCGTGACGGACTCAAACAGTCCGGTGCGCACTTCACGGTCACCTACGGCGAATCTTGTCGTCCGACTCCGGAGTAGTCCAAGGGAGGTCCCATCTGGGTCGCCAATTTGTTGCATAAATTGCAAGGTTTCGTCCCCTTGGAGGCTAGTCTGATTTACCCCAAGAAGAGAGTCACACTTTCAGGCTGGGTCCAACTCAAGTTTATTGGTTGCAACCACGGTACGGCTAAGGAACTCAATGTTCAAATCAGAGCCGACCCCCAACATCTCATATGCAGGGGTTTTTATAGGGTTCACATCCTTCCTGGTTTAGGTGCCTTAACATGATAGGTTACTTCATTTTTGACGTTTAGCATTCCTATAGGTCAGGTTAATTTTCCCAATGAGGTTAAATACAATGCCTACTTGCTGACTTTGTGGTTACAGCTGTGTTACATTCATTCATTTTTGCTGAACAATGGGCAAGCCATACTTCCCTTTTTCCTTTCCTGCTTGAGCCGGTCACAAGTTTAAAGGATGTGGAATCTATCCATATCTCTACTTAACAGAAGACTGGTTTCACTTCCCCTCGTCTCCTTATTATAAGTTATTACCTGTGACAGGCCCTGACCTTTGTCATGTCTTACTCCTATACAAATAGCAAATATATCTAAGCATTAAGCAATGTATATATATTGTACGTGCCCCTCATAGGGGAATCAATGGCTCCGGGGGATTTGACTTCCCTTTTACACATCACTAGCAAATGACATTTTTACCTCTTTAACTATATACTCTGTATTAGAACCCTATGTAGAAAACTAAGTTACAAGGTTATATGGAGTCAGGTTCTAATACAAAGTGACAAGGTCATATGGATTAATACAAAGTTACAAGGTTATATGGAGAGGCACAGTGTCAAGTCATATGAAGTACATAGATTTATCTACAACAGAAACTGAACACCGATTTTTGTATTTTTAAAAATGTCATTAATCCCCCCCCCCCCGCCGCCGCCCCCCGAATCTCCTGGCTGGCGATACTTAACGTGTCTAGGATCATACGGAAAACTAAGTGAGTAGGCTGCCAATTGACCTAGCGTCACGCATGCGGAGAGTTGGCAAAACTGGGATTGAAATAAAGACTTGGTCTCCCAGCAGCACCGAGGAGCCCCAGCCATGGATTAGGGCCTCGTGGGAATAGTTGTCTCCTAATTGATCTAATCTTTGGCTTTTGAGTTTGATATTATTGGTGAGTCCTTCTAGGCGACTGTTACTCGGCGTGCATGCGTGCGCACGTAAGTATGAGTGCAAGTGTGTGCGTCCGCAAGCGTCCATTTGCGTGTGTGTGCACGTGCCTGCGTGGGGGCAGATTGAGCAGATGCATGTGTGGGCATCTCAGCGGAGGCATGAGTGGGCGCCCAGGCGTGTTAATCTGTTAATTCGCGTTTGTGAGTGTGTACACGCATCCCTGCGTGTGAGCATTTGGCAGGGTGAGTGGCTGTGGCACGGGCGTGTGCGTCTGACGTGTGCCAGTCAGACGGTGCCCTGGCAGCAGTAGCTCCTGGAAAGCGACACCCCTCCCCTCCCATCTGGAGCATGCAACTGGGATGAGAGGGGCAGGGAAGAGTAGAACTGCTGCAGCGCGTTTCAGCACGAGGCTCTAACTGCCGCGCGGTAGCTGCTCCTTTTGTATCCGACGTGGGGCAACAAGGAGCGGCCTCGCATCATGCCGGCGCCACGTGCGTTCAGTCCCACGGACCGGAAGTGACGTTTGCTTGGTCCACAGCCTGACAGCAACCGACTGGGAACCGTGACCGGAAGGTGCCCAGGTACGAGCGCTCAGCTGGTGCCAGGTCAGCGGGTGGTAGGCAGGAGACACGGGGCCAGGCGGGACGGGTTCAGACACGGGGTGCCTGGCTGGGACAGCGACTGGGCTTGGAGGTTTCCTGCGGCGGTGCAGTCAGCGTAGGCCACCAGCTCCCGTGGTACGTGGGGCAGAGGAAGGACAGCAGAGCGGAGGCTGGAACCGCTCCGACAAGGCACCACTCTGCTTATGGTTGCCAGGTGTCCGGTTTTGAACTGGACGGTCCAGGCTTTCAGCTTTTTCCTCGGGAAACAAATAGAGAAAATATAAATGTCCGCGAAAGCGGCAAGGAGTTCTGTGCCACAGGGCTCCTCGCTGCTTTTGCAGATTCAGACTAACGCGGCTACTCCTCTGATAAATGTCTGGTATTTTCTAAATCAGATGGAATGCAGATTGTGATGTCATGTCAGGTGTGCCTGGTATTTTTGGTGAAACCATCTGGCAACCCTAGCTCTGCTCCTTGCTTGGCCGGGGTGGCGCCCTGCCTCTGTGGCAGGTCCTGACGTCACAGGGAGCGTGTTCCCCAGGAAATCCGGGCAGTGCAGCGGCTTCCGGTCCGCGCCACCTGGCCCCAAGGGAGCGGCGGCGGGAGGCGGCAGGGAGGTCAGAGCGTGACGCTGCCCCGCCCGGATCTCAGCCCTTGGGCGCCCCAGTGTGCACCCCGCCCAGCCGGGCCGCTCCCCTGTAGCTCCGCCCCCAGCGCTGCGCCCGCTGCCTCGTGGCCCGGCTCGGTGCGAAGCTGCCACTGCCGGCTACGAACAGCAGCGCACTGCTAGTGACGTCATTGCCCTGGCGCGGTGCATGCAAATGATGGAACGCGGGGCACGTTCTATCGGCTCCCGGGCGAGTGACACGTGGGTTTGTGTGGCACACAGACGGGTCCCAGGCTCCGTCATTAATGGCAGGGGCGGGGCCTGATCTGGGGGCGGGGCCACTGACTGGCAGGAACTCAGCTGGGACACAGAAGTGAGCGGCAGAAAACTCCTCGGGGTCTCCGGAAAATCCTCGCGCGGCCCCTCTGGGCTTGTGAACGGGACGCAGCAGAGGCAGCCGTCCCCCTCCCCACCCACCCGCCTCACGCTCCCCGCTGCACTTTCGAAGGCAACAGCAGCAGCAGCCTGTCCCGCTGCCAGTCCCTGCACAAGCCGGCTGGGAAATTTGGTGTTGGGGGGAGCAGACTGCACGGGGCGGAGAGGAGTTTGGGGGTGGTGGGGGGATCAGACTGCATGGAGAGGAGTTTGGGGGGAAGCAGACTGCACGGGGCGGGGAGGAGTTTGGTGAGGGGGGATCATACGGCATGGGGCGGAGAGGAGTTAGGGGGGTAGGGGATCAGACTGCAGGGGGCGGAGAGGAGTTTCGTGGGGGGTAGGAGATCAGACTGCACGGGGGGAGGAGTTTGGGGGGGATCAGACTGCACGGGGCGGGGAGGAGTTTGCGGGGGAGCAGACTGCACGGGGCGGGGAGGAGTTTGGGGGGGTTCAGACTGCATGGGGCGGAGAGGAGTTAGGGGGGTAGGGGATCAGACTGCAGGGGGCGGAGAGGAGTTTCGCTGGGGGTAGGAGATCAGACTGCACGGGGGGAGGAGTTTGTGGGGGAGCAGACTGCACGGGGCGGGGAGGAGTTTGGGGGGGGGGATCAGACTGCACGGGGCGGGGAGGAGATCAGACTGCACCGGGGGGGGGGAGGAGTTTGGGGAGGGGTTCAGACTGAACGGGGCGGGGAGGAGTTTGGGGGGGATCAGACTGCACGGGGCGGGGAGGAGTTTGGGGAGGGGTTCAGACTGAACGGGGCAGGGAGGTGTTTGGGGGGGATCAGACTGCACGGGGCGGGGAGGAGTTTGCGGGGGAGCAGACTGCACGGGGCGGGGAGGAGTTTGGGGGGTTCAGACTGCACAGGGCAGAGAGGAGTTTGGGGGGGGATCAGAGTGCACGGGGGGGGGTGGGGGCGGGGAGGGGGGGGGATTTGGGGGGGGGGGGGGGGGGTAGGAGATCAGACTGCACGGGGCAGGGAGGAGTTTGGGGGGAGGGATCAGACTGCACGGGGGGGGGGAGGAGTTTGGGGGGGAAGGGTTGCCGCGGAGTCTCCTCTCCCGAGTGGGGGCGGGACATCAGACGCGGACGCTCCCGGCTTTGAGGCAGGAGCCCCGCCCAGCAATGGGGAGGGGCGGGATGAGGGGGGGTAGGGAAAGTAGCCGCAGTGGCTTATGGGAAACTGAGTGCCCCTGTCCGCAGCTCCCATCGGCCATTGCAGGGCCAGGGCAGGCCCGGCGCTGTTCGGTCGGGCGGGTGCAGCGGAAGTGACATCACAACGGGGCATTGACCAGGGAGCGACGCGGTTGGTCCCGCGCTCGTGTCACTCCAAGTGTGAGCGACGCATCCTGGGACTTGTAGTTCTCATAGTGCGGCCTCCCGGGGCACGTCGCAGCGCGCCCCGCCCCTATCATAGCCCCGCCCCCCGGCATAGCCCCGCCCAGCGTGTTCCAGCTTCTCTCCGCCCCCGCCTGCATCTCAGGACGTCCCGGCAGCGCTACTCAGGCCCTGCTCACGTCTGCCCGCGCCCTCTGCACGGCCCCCCCCGCCCCACCTGCACCACCTTCCCCACCCCCAGTCCATTCTGCACCCCCCGCCCAACCTGCACCCCCTTCTCCCACCTCAGTGCATTCCTCACTCCCAGCCCAACCTGCACCGCCTTCCCCACCCCCAGTCCATTCTGCACCCCCCGCCCAATCTGCATCCCTTTCCCCACCCCCAGTCCATTCTGCACCCCCCGCCCAATCTGCATCCCTTTCCCCACCCCCAGTCCATTCTGCACCCCCCGCCCAATCTGCATCCCTTTCCCCACCCCCAGTCCATTCTGCACCCCCTGCCCAATCTGAACCCCTTTCCCCACCCCCCAATCCATTCTGCACCCCCCGCCCGACCTGCACCCCCTTCTCCCACCTCAGTGCATTCCCCACCCCCAGTCCATTCTGCACCCCCTGCCCAATCTGCACCCCCTTCCCTGACCACCAAGTGTATTCAACCCCTCCCCTCCCACGCAAGCTGCCTCTGGTGTGTTTCTCTCTTGTTGCTCTCTCGTATTGGCCAATACGTTCTGTCTGTCTGTTTCTGTCTGTGTCTTTGTCCTTGCTCTGCTTCTGCCATGTCCTTGTACAGGACACGTACAGGCATTCCAGGTGAGCATCTCCACGGGTTAAGGGCCCAGGAGCTAAGGGGAATTGTGCAGGTACGCCAGTCGCGCACGGGAGACCAGTGGTGCGTCATGGCGGACGGACTCAGTATTGTTGTAATGGACCCGATACAGAGGGGCGGGGGGGGGGGGGGCCTAAGCAGTGGTCTCCAACCTTTTTACAGCCAAGATCACTTTTAAATGACAGACCAAGCCAAGATTTACTGCCCTGCCCCTTCCTTGAAGCCCCGTTCTCTCTATTCTCCTCCTCTCCATCACTTGCTGTCCCCAATCCTTATACTGCTACTTTTCTTTAAAAAAAACCAATTCTTCTGTAGAATGAGGTTTTTCCAACATTTGGCCTGTCTAGACTGGACCAAATGTCAGGAAAAAAAACCCTTCTTCTGGAAGCCACCTTATTCCTTGGGGAAAGAGGAATATAGGGGTGACCGAAAGAGCCAGATTGTTCTTACACTAAAAAAGCGGAAGAACAAACGCGACCCTGGATGCAGGCGAGTTTTTCTGAGATATCTCCAGAATCCTGAAAAACTCCTGCAGTCTAGCCGGACCCCCGCTGGGTTGAGACAGGATGTGTAGTCTCTGCGGTGGGAATGAGGGATTTGGGTGTGGGAAGGGGTGAGAGGTGCAAGCTCTGGGAGGAAATCTGGATGGAGGAGGAGGTGGAGAAGGGGACACTGGCTCGGGGAGGGGGCTCCAGGCTGGGCGGTGTTGGGATACTAAGCAAGTCACAGGCTTGTGGATGTGAGGGTGCAGGAATTTGGGTTGGGGTATGTGAAGGGCTCAGGGCAGGGGGTTCCAGTGTTTGATAGGCTCAGATCTAGGGCCTGGGGAAGGGGGAGTGCAGGAGTGGTTGTGGCCAGATGGGGGCTTGGCCCCAATTGGGGGTTTGTTGGCCAAGCTCCATTTTTAAATAAAATACTATGTTAAGCACAAAAAGTTTCTGCATTGTCTTTATTTATGAGAATGGCAGGGAACCTGCCTTGAGTCAGGGGTCACTGACGCATAGAAAAGTCCTTTGGGAGCAGGGGACACAATACTGGGGAGGGGTGCTAGTGGGTTCTGGGACAGGGAACAGGGTGCCAGTGGGGGCAGGGGAGAGGGGGCAGGGTGCCAGGACAGGTTTCTGCAGCAGGGGACAGGGTCCTGGGGGGGGGGGGGGGGAAGACAGGTTTCTGCAGTAGGAGACAGGGTGCCAGAGGGAACCGGTTCCTGCAGGGGGGGCAGGGTGCCGTGGGACAAGTTTCTGCAGAGCGGGGAAGGGTTAGACAGCGGGGTGGGGGGGGGCAAGGGAGAGGGAACGGGGCCAGGAGGGCGGGGGACAGGAAACAAGGTTGGGGGCAGGGAGTTCCCTACACCAGCCACGGAGGGAAGCCTCCGACCCGCGCTCCCTCCGGACTGACCGCAGGGCAGCCAGGCTGGAGTGAAGAGAAGCGGCTGCCGGGAGAGCTGGTCATGGCGCTCAGGCAGGGTGCACCAAGCTCCACGTGGGCAGGGGCAGAGGAGAAGCCGCCGATCAGCTGGAGCGCGGGGCAGCGTCTTTCTGCTGAAAGCCACAGTCAGCTGGCTGGGGTGTTTCAGTCCTCCAGACCTCCCAGCTCCCACCATTCCTTGCAGCTACACACCTGTGTTGTTGCTCGGTGAGTAGCTGCTCCTCAAATGAGGAAATCTAATGTAAATGTACTGTGCACGCACGCAGTTCAGAGAGGGCTGAAGAGCTACTCTTAGATCACGATCTACCGGTAGATGTTGAGGCTCTATTGGTTGGTGACCATGGGGCTAAAGGCAAGAATTCCCGCAGCCACAGACCTTAGCGAGTGAGAGCTCACGCTGCGCTTTTTCTGCCGCCCTTGCAGAGGAATCAGTGCGGGGCCGCGGGCGGAGAAGAAACCGCCCGAGATGGACTTGAGCTGCCTGGACGTGATTCTCGGAACACGTGAAGGGTCCTCAGCGTTCGGCCTTCCCATGGCTCTGTGTGAGTAAGAGATGCGTGCTTTGAAATCTTCAAGCGTCCTGGCAGTATGTTTCTTCTGAGGCAGAGAGCTTCCTGCTGGGGCACGGAGCCTGGTGGCTTGGGGACTGGTGAAGGGGCAGTAGGCGGTTCAACAGAGCGTGGATAGAGATTCAAGGCCTCCTTTCTCTCCCTGTTCCTGGAGTGGCAGCGGCAGGGGGTGGCTGATGGTGGGAGGCTGCGGTGCGATGGCGGGAGGAGAAGCGATGCCGCGTCCTTGCGGACTGAAAAGCTAAGTTGTTTGTTTGGTTTTTCCCCTCTGCTGTGTTCGGTAGCGAGCGATAAGAAGTCAACCCTCCCGATGTCCTCCCGTCTGGGGATGGAACGGAAACGAGAACAGCGAGCTCGGGAGCTTGGTCGAAGCGAGGCGAGAACCTTCCAGCTGGGAGCGGAGCAGCCATCGCTGACCGGGAGATAAGTATCGGGTCTGGAAATCTCTCAGCTTACGGCCCACTCGGGTCTAGGAAGGGAAGTCATGTTTGCTGAGACAGCGAGTCCGAGCGGAGGTTCCACTCCCGCAGTACATTTCAACATCCCCCTCACACAAGCTGCTCCCCCACCAGTGCTCTTCCCTAGCCCATACCCCCTAGTCCTGGTGTCCCTCAGTTTCCCTTCTTCTCTCCACAGACTCAGAGCAACCTGCAACCCCAGAGCATCCCTCCCTTCACGGGGCCCATCAGCCCCTCTTTTTCCTCCCTAGAACACTCCCCCATCCCGCAGTCTATCCCTATCCCTACCTTTCCCCCATCTATAGGACCCTTAAACCCCGTTTCTTTCCTTCCCAACCCACAGTCCCTCCCCCCACACTCCCATCCCGCCTGCCATGTGACCCCCATCACTACCTTCCCCCCAGGCCTCCTTCCACACGTAAGGACTCCCTCAACCACTCTCCTCTTCCTCCTCAACAAGCCCCCATCCCAAGCCATCCCACACTCCAGACCCTTCCAATCCATGCTCCCATCCATTGGGTCCCACCCCCCTTCTCTTCCTTTCTACACCCACATCCCATGGCAACCTGCACTCCTAACGCTGCCCTTCCTCCATGCATGCCTACACCCATACACGGTATGCGTGCTTTATTTTGTTTTGATAAACGACAGCAATCTCTCAACTGTAAAAGCTAGATTATAATCAAACAAATGTAGTTTGTGTAATTTCTAACAGCAGGAGGGGAGCGGGAGAAGTTGTGCGTATGTTACTCCTCATTGAGGGGATGGGCAAACGTATGAGCTTGCATTGTAGTGATTTCTCTCCCGCGTCAGATAATATTATTTTGGGTGTACTTTCCGGAGGGGAACTGCAATTGAGTGCTGGACGATTTTCTAGCTAAGCCTTACCGTATAGAGCTGTTTCCAGACTCTGTGTTTCTACACTTGGTGCTTCCCAACCTGCGTGGGCTCCCAGAGGCCAGAGAGCCTAAGTCAGCAAAACAGGGAGAGGCAGCCAAGGCTAGTGGAGCAAGTAGTCTCAGTGAAATCCCACCACATCCGGTGGCATCCCAGAAGGAGGACCAAACCCATCAGAAGCTGGGCCTTTGAAAAAAGGTCTCTCCATGTACTGGGTAAGCTTGGAGGCCTCTCAAGGCGTACCTGCTCCCGGCAATGCACTTACTGCGTTACAGAAATGTTAACAGTGACACTCGGTGAATGGGATGTTAGCGTATAGTCGTGTATACGATTAACTGATAAGCCTGGGCTTATCGGTTAATCCTGACAACTACACACGCTTCCCTCCCCCTTGCTGTCTCTAATACAGAGTCAGCAAGGGCTGGGGGGAGGTGAGAGCCTGTGCGCGTGGGGAGCTGGCTTTTAAGTCATCGCCCCAGAAGCACCAGATCCCGCGGAGCTGCGTGCTCCGTATCCATCGGTGCACTTCTGATACTGATAAGAACATAAGAATGGCTATACTGGGTCAGACCAAAGGGCCATCTAGCCCAGTAGCCTGTCTGCCAACAGTGGCCAGTGCCAGGTGCCCCAGAAGGGGTGGACCGAAGACAATGATCAAGCAATTTGTCTCCTGCCATCCATCTCCAGCCTTTGACAAACAGAGGCCAGGGCAACCATTTCTTCCTTCCCCCAGGCTAATAGCCTTTTATGGACCTAACCTCCATGAATTTATCTAGTTTTTTTTTTAAACTCTGTTCTAGTCCTAGCCTTCACAGCATCCTCTGGCAAGGAGTGCCACAGGTTGACTGTGCGCTGTGTGAAGACCTTTCTTGTATTAGGTTTAAACCTGCTACCCATTAATTTCATTTGGTGTCCTCTAGTTCTTATATTATGGGAACTAGTAAAGAACTTTTCTATATTCACCCTCTCCACACCACTCATGATTTTATAGACCTCTATCATATCCCCCTCAGTCTCCTCGTTTCTAAGCTGAAAAGTCCTAGTCTCTTTAGCCTCTCTTCATATGGGACCTGCTCCAAACCCCTAATCATTGTAGTTGCCCTTTTCTGAACCCTTTCCAAGGCCAAAATATCTTTTTTGAGGTGAGGAGACCACATCTGTACACAGTACTGAAGATATGGCGTACCATAGTTTTATACTTCCCCTCCTCCTCCTTCCCCTGGTTTCCCCCTTCCAGCTCCCTCCTCCCAGGTTTCCACCTCCCCTCTCTCTTCCCCTCTGCCACCACCTTTTACCAGTCTCCCCAGAGGTTAATCCCCACCCCTCAGTTTTCAAAAATAGAAACTCTCTTTATTTAACAACACACGTGTCATTTATTTTTTACATCAGGAAGGGGGCTAGGGAAGGGTAAGTGGAAGGAGGTTAGGGAGGAATGGGGCATGAGCCCCTGATGGGGAGGACTGGGGTGGCTCTGCGGGCTCCTCGGGGTGGAAGCTCTCCTGCAGGGCCTCCTGGATCCTGACAGCCTCCCAATTGATCCCCTTGGATGGCAGCCTGCGGCAAGTGCAGCCGGGCTGATGGCCAAGTGCTTTGATGTGCCGAGTGTGGGCACTCCAAGACAGGACTGCTTTGCTGTCCCTTATCGAGGTAGACAAGCAAGTGGGGAACCCTGAGAACTGTCTGTCCGGGGTGGGGGTCGGGTTCCTTTAAACACAACCCTCGGCTAGACGGAGGCAGCAGCTCCACACTCTAAGTCCTAACCTGATGCCCTGCAGGCACTGGTTCTGGCCAGCCTTAACTTCGGTTCAGGGTCCACTCAATGTGGATACGCTATTTCCAATTAGCAAAATGCTAATTCGAATTAGTTTTTAGGTCTAGATGCACTAATTCGAATTAGCTTAGTTCGAATTAGTGCTGCAGTGTAGACATACCCTAAGGGTGTGTCTACACTGTACCATTTTTCTGGAATAAGGGACATTATTCTGGCAGAACAACAGTAGCATCCACACAGCAATTGCATTATTTCAAAAGAAAATGGAAACAATTGAAACAATGGAGGGCTTATTCCTCATGGAATGAGGTTTATCAGTGTCGGAAAAACTTGTTTGATCAAGAGCGTGTTGGGCTGGGGGCCGTTAGGGAGGAAGAGGAGGGTGGGTGAGGGGGTCCTTATGTGTTGAAAGATGACTGGGGAGAAGGTAGGGTGAGGGTTGAGGTGAGCTGGGAAGGTGGCTGTGACGGACCGGGCCAGGTCTTGGCACAGCTGAGGGCGTCCGCTCAGGGCGAATTGCTCAAAACTCGGGGCTCCTTACAGCCCCAGACTGGAAGCCTTTCCCAAATAGGCCATAAACCGGTCACACTGAGTGCTTTAGCTGCCAATGTGGCCAGCCAGAAGCCTCAGGAGCAAAACCCCTCAGACACCCCAGCTCTCCCTGTGCCACAATTAGCCCCGGGTCTGCACACAGGTGAGGGGGTTGTAGAACCCAATCTCACCTTCCCCGAACGGGTCTTTCCGGTCCCAAAGAACCAGCCACAAATCCCCGGTCAGTTTACACTTTGGATCTTACCCACAAGATCACGCAGGGCCAATCCTTTAGAATCTAAAGGTTTATTAATAGAAGAAAGAAAAGCATGGATTGATATTTTGGGATTCTTGGATCTATGGAAATAGCCAAGCATTACATTGTAGCTGTAATGTTTGGCTATGTTCACACTGGGGAATTATTTCAAATAAGGTGTTTTGGGGGTTAAAGTATTTGAAAATATTTTTTCAAAATAGTGTGTTCCCACAACAGGGAAGCATCAAAATTTGTGAGAGGTAGGCTCCCTTAGTAAGGACATGCTACTTTGAGTCAAAGTATGTCTACACTACACACTTGTTTTAGCATTTCCCCATTACAATTTCAGAATAGCATATTCTATTTCAGAATACAAGGCTTCTCAGATATTTTGGCTGGTTTTAATTACTCTGAGGCAGGCTTCCCTAAAGTGGCTGTGCTACCTTGATTTAGAGCTCCAGGAAACACTAGAGCGTAATTACTTTAATGGCCCTAGGAAGGAGCTATTTGTAAATAGCGACAGTGGAGCACCCACAATATTGCTATATAAAAAGAGCAATTTCTACAATGGCATTATTCTGGAACAATAAACTCTCATGTCACAAAAAATAAGAAGCCTGTTATTCTGAAATACATCACTTAAGAAAAGTGATAACGTGAGCATCCACAAGGCAAGCCCGTTATTTTGAACGTCTTATAGAGGTGCGGTTAGTTACTCCCCAGTGCTTCCCGGGACTCCATTGGGAGTGACTGCGGGGAGTACGTACTTTGTAAGGCTTGTGCTGTAGAACATTTCCATTGAAATACCATTTCCTGTGTGACATGGATTCAGTGTCTATGCTCAGAGGGTCTTAGTTCGGAACGGGGCATTTCTACCCTAAGGACAATCTTTTTTATTTGGAAATAACGGCCCTTAGCAGAGCAACAGTGCCGCTCGGTGGTTACCGGCGGTAATGCACGTGTAATTCCGTAGCGCCTCCACAGTGCCGCTCGGTGGTCATTGCAGGTAATGCACGTGTAATTCCGAAGCGCCTGCTCGGTGGTCATTGCGGGTAATGCACGTGTAATTCCGAAGCGCCTCCACAGTGCCGCTCGGTGGTCATTGCAGGTAATGCACGTGTAATTCCGAAGCGCCTCCACAGTGCCGCTCGGTGGTCATTGCGGGTAATGCACGTGTAATTCCGAAGCGCCTCCACAGTGCCGCTCGGTGGTCATTGCAGGTAATGCACGTGTAATTCCATCGCCCCCAGCTGCTGTCCCTGCTCCGCACCCCACGTGGCCCCAGTCTTGCCCTTTGACAGCAGGCAAAGTAAGAAGCTCGTTATTTCCAGGCTCCGCGCAGCCCTCTCCCCTCCTGCCCCCGGCCCCCTCATCCCGCACACCAGGCTCCGCGCAGCCCTCTCCCCTCCTGCCCCCGGCCCCCTCATCCCGCACTGCAGGCTCCGCGCAGCCCTCTCCCCTCCTGCCCATGGCCCCCTCATCCCGCACTGCAGGCTCCGCGCAGCCCTCTCCCCTCCTGCCCATGGCCCCCTCATCCCGCACTCCAGGCTCCGCGCAGCCCTCTCCCCTCCTGCCCATGGCTCCCTCATCCCGCACTGCAGGCTCCGCACAGCCCTCTCCCCTCCTGCCCCCCTCATCCCGCAATCCAGGCTCTGCGGGGGAGGAGTCTGGGGGGCGGATCAGACTGCACGGGGCAGGGAGGAGTTTGGGGGGGATCAGACTACACGGGGCGGAGAGGAGTTTGGGGGGGATCGGACTGCACGGGGCGGGGAGGAGTTTGGGGGGGATCGGACTGCACGGGGCGGGGAGGAGTTTGGGGGGGATCAGACTGCACGGGGCGGGGAGGAGTTTGGGGGGATCAGACTGCACGGGGCGGGGAGGAGTTTGGGGGGGAGGGGTTGCCGCGGAGTCTCCTCTCCCGAGTGGGGGCGGGGCATCAGCTGCGGACGCTGCCGTCTCTGAGGCAGGAGCCCCGCCCAGCAATGGGGAGGGGCGGGATGAGGGGGGGTAGGGAAAGTAGCCGCAGTGGCTTGTGGGAAACTGAGTGCCCCTGTCCGCAGCTCCCATCGGCCATTGCAGGGCCAGGGCAGGCCCGGCGCTGTTCGATTGGGCGGGTGCAGCGGAAGTGACATCACAACGGGGCATTGACCAGGGAGCGACGCGGTTGGTCCCGCGCTCCTGTCACTCCAAGTGTTAGCGACGCATCCTGGGACTTGTAGTTCTCAGAGTGCGGCCTCCCGGGGCACGTCGCAGCGCGCCCCGCCCCTATCATAGCCCCGCCCCCCGGCATAGCCCCGCCCAGCGTGTTCTTAGTTCGGAATGGGGCATTTCTACCCTAAGAACAATCTTTTTTATTTGGAAATAACGGCCCTTAGCAGAGCAACAGTGCCGCTCGGTAGTCACCGGCGGTAATGCACGTGTAATTCCGTAGCGCCCCCACAGTGCCGCTCGGTGGTCATTGCGGGTAATGCACGTGTAATTCCGAAGCGCCTCCACAGTGCCGCTCGGTGGTCATTGCCGGTAATGCACGTGTAATTCCGTAGCGCCTCCACAGTGCCGCTCGGTGGTCATTGCGGGTAATGCACGTGTAATTCCGTAGCGCCTCCACAGTGCCGCTCGGTGGTCATTGCAGGTAATGCACGTGTAATTCCGAAGCGCCTCCACAGTGCCGCTCGGTGGTCATTGCCGGTAATGCACGTGTAATTCCGAAGCGCCTCCACAGTGCCTCTCGGTGGTCATTGCAGGTAATGCACGTGTAATTCCGAAGCGCCTCCACAGTGCCGCTCGGTGGTCATTGCGGGTAATGCACGTGTAATTCCGTAGCGCCTCCACAGTGCCGCTCGGTGGTCATTGCAGGTAATGCACGTGTAATTCCGAAGCGCCTCCACAGTGCCGCTCGGTGGTCATTGCCGGTAATGCACGTGTAATTCCGTAGCGCCTCCACAGTGCCGCTCGGTGGTCATTGCAGGTAATGCACGTGTAATTCCGAAGCGCCTCCACAGTGCCGCTCGGTGGTCATTGCAGGTAATGCACGTGTAATTCCGTAGCGCCTCCACAGTGCCGCTCGGTGGTCATTGCAGGTAATGCACGTGTAATTCCGTAGCGCCTCCACAGTGCCGCTCGGTGGTCATTGCAGGTAATGCACGTGTAATTCCATCGCCCCCAGCCGCTGTCCCTCCTCCGCACGCCACGTGGCCCCAGTCTTGCCCTTTGACAGCAGGCAAAGTAAGAAGCTCGTTATTTCCAGGCTCCGCGCAGCCCTCTCCCCTCCTGCCCCCGGCCCCCTCATCCCACACACCAGGCTCCGCGCAGCCCTCTCCCCTCCTGCCCCCGGCCCCCTCATCCCACACACCACGCTCCGCACAGCCCTCTCCCCTCCTGCCCCCGGCCCCCTCATCCCGCAATCCAGGCTCCGCGCAGCCCTCTCCCCTCCTGCCCATGGCCCCCTCATCCCGCACTCCAGGCTCCGTGCAGCCCCCTCCCCTCCTGCTTCCTCACCCCAGCCTGCACCCCGTCCATACTCTTATCCCGGGGCCCTTCCTCTCCCCAGCCTGCACCCCCGTCCATATGCTTATCCCGGGGCCCTTCCTCCCCCCAGCCTGCACCCCCATCCATATTCTTATCCCGGGGCCCTTCGTCACTCCAGTCTGCACCCCCATTCATGGGAGCCATCAGTCCACCTTTTCCCTGCACCACATTCAGTAAAGTGTCTGATCAGGGTATGAGAGCAGCCCTGAGCCTTTGTCTCCACTCAGCAGGTTGCACCACACAGGATATGTGGATGGTCCTGGGCTTTGTACAGCACTCCAGACTGACCCCTGGACACGGCTTCTGGGTCCTAGCCCTTTGCTGTCACTCCTGCCCGAGGGCTTTGCTGGCTCCAGACTGGGTAACAGCTGGGAAACTGGCTGGGCAGTGGGCTGAGAAGATACCGTCCGAGATGGACTTGAGCTGCCTGGACGTGATTCTCGGAACACGTGAAGGGTCCTCAGCGTTCGGCCTTCCCATGGCTCTGTGTGAGTAAGAGATGAGTGCTTTGAAATCTTCAAGCATCCTGGCAGTATGTTTCTTCTGAGGCAGAGAGCTTCCTGCTGGGGCACGGAGCCTGGTGGCTTGGGGACTGGTGAAGGGGCAGTAGGCGGTTCAACAGAGCGTGGATAGAGATTCAAGGCCTCCTTTCACTCCCCGTTCCTGTAGTGGCAACGGGAGGGGGTGGCCGATGGTGGGAGGCTGCGGTGCGATGGTGGGAGGAGAAGCGATGCCGCGTCCTTGCGGACTGAAACGCTAAGTTGTTTGTTTTTTCCCCTCTGCTGTGTTCGGTAGCGAGCGATAAGAAGTCAACCCTCCCGGTGTCCTCCCTCCTGGGGATGGAACGGAAACGAAAACAGCGAGCTCGGGAGCTTGATCGAAGCGAGAACCGTCCGTCTGGCAGCGGAGCAGCCATCGCTGACAGGGAGATAAGTGTCGGGTCTGGAAATCTCTCAGCTTACGGGGTCCAGGCTGCCAAATGTGTCGCGGAGAACCTCCATCTATCAGACGCGGCTTCCTCTCCGCGCTTGCAGAACTGAGCAGCTAAAAGTGTTAGAAGCCAAATCAGAGCGGCTCGTGTGTGTGTCAGAAACGGCTACGGTGAGCCAATTGCGACGGCAGCTGTTTGTGACGTCACACCGGCCCCGGGACTGCGGCGTCATCGAGTAGCCGCTGAGAATTCAGGAGTCCATCGGCTGCTCTGTGAACCGACATGGACCGGCCTCAGCCCCACCAGCTCTGCTTTCCCTGGCTCTCCCCCCCCCCCGTGCCTCAGTTTCCTCCTCTGCAATCACCTCATCCCCTCCCCTGGACCAGGCACCTGCCTCTCGCTCCCCAGTGGGGCCCAGGCTGCGCTTCAGCCCGGCCGGCCACTCCCGCCAGTCACCCGCAGGACCAGCCGTGGCCCCGCCCCCTAAACTGCGCCGTGGCCGGTGCTCCTGCCCAGCTCCAACCAGTCAATCTTAACGGACTGCTCTGTCAGCAAATGGGGTGTGACTAAGGGGCGCATCCTGACACTGCTGTCGGCCAAAAGGCTGTCTCTGGTGGTTCTTAACGGACTGCTCTGTCCGCCAATGGAGCGTGACTCAGGGGCGTGTCCTAATGCAAATGTTGTACCAATAAAAGCAAGCAGGATCTTATGAGGGGGATAAGGCAAAAAGCCACATTTATTGTAAAGATAAAGAATAAAGAAAAGATAGAAGCAAACAACGTTGTTTAGCTACTTAGTCCTATCACTGCTTAACCCTTATACACTTATATAGATAAATATTCAGTCAATCGTTCATCCATTCATTCAAGTTCTGTGTATTTGTTATAGTTCCCAGCCTGGAAGTTGCTTGTGACAGAATACTGGCCAGGTATTCTGTACACAAGTGATGGGAGTGGGGAGCGAAGTCCTGATCGGATGCGCATCTCAAGCTCCTGATGGGCTGGCAGCAGAACCTTGGACTCTGACTCCATAGTCTTTTAGTCCAGTTCTTATAAGAATTTCTTCCTATGCCAGTCTATGGGAATTGCTGCATCATGCTGATGTCCAGGGTGGCTGCCAGGTGCTCGTCAGTGATCTCATCGGGTGGATCTCCAGTACTTGGTTTTCTCCACTTGACACCTTTTGGTTGCACTGGCACCTGACACCTTCTTCAGCCCTTTGTTGCTGCATTCTCAGGCTGGCACCTCTCAGAACCATTCATTCATCGTCCAAGCACTCTCTCTCTTACGTACATTCCCTAATGAATGTTTCCCATACAGTATTTTGCATAATAATACAAGAGTTGTAGTTACAAAAAGTTACAAAAGTTTCTGGGTGGCATTTCTTAAAACATTCTCTCTCTGAGCGCTGAGTTAGTTACTGTTATAGTTACAATGCTTCACTTTGCGATTAGGGTTAAGTGCTTCACAATGCTTTGAAGAGAACGGTTGTCAATTGTGTAACAGTAAGTTTGAGCGTGCCCTGGCGCACAGCGAGGGGAGCTGTTTCTGGCTACATAGTAGTATATTTTTAACAGTTTGAAGTTACATGACCTAATATTACATTCCTAACCAATTATATTCTAGAGGGGCAAAAATGTTTAGATTTATAATTAAACAATCCTAACAAATAATAATAATCATAATAAATCTAAACACTTCTCAAGCTTGATAACACTAAATCTAAACCCTTTCACAAGAATAAATCTAAACACTTCTATGCTTCTTCTACTTAACAAACTTCTCCTCCTTAGACTTTTAGTTGTGGGGAACAAATTCTGGGGAGTCACTTCCACTTGGGGAATCCTGTTTCATACTTGACTATGTTATCCCTACACTAAGGCTGGCCGAGAGACTGTCCCAGACTGATCGTAACAGACTGTTCTGTCCGCGAATGGGCTGAGAGTAAAGGGCGTGTTCGGAATCTGTGGCGCTCAATCTGAGGCTGTCCGAGGTGACTCTTAACGGACTGCTCCGTGCGCCAATGGGCGGTGACTAAAGGCGTGTTCTGGGGCTGCTGGCGGCCAATAGGTTGTCCGGGGTGGATTATAACAGACTCTTCTGTCCGCGAATGGGCTGTGACTAAGGGGCGTGTTCTGAATCAGAGGCACCCAATAGGCTGACCCGGCTGCATCTTAACGGACAGCTCTGTCTGCGAATGCGGTGTGACTAGGGGGAATGACCTGCCACTGCTCTCGACCAATAGGCTGTCCGGGGTGGATCTTAATGGACTGCTCTGTCCTCGAATTGTCTGTGACTTAGGGGTGGTTCCTGGCTGTGTGCCAGCCAATGGGCTTTCGGAAGACAGCCTTGGCGGAGGATAGTGTCGCCCAATGGGCTGTCAGCAAAGGGGATCCTGCCTCTGGTTCGGCCAATGGGCTGTCGCAGGGGGGCGTTGTCTGACTGGGCGGCCGGCGCCGCCATGACAGGAAGGTCCGAGGAGCGCGCGGGGGCGCGAGCGAATCCTGGGTCCGAGTGCGAAGCTGCCCCGCTCCCAGCCCGCCCCTTGTTGGTGTCTGGCCCGGGAGAGGAGGGGGCGCGAGGGAAGGTGGGGGAGCGGGCTGGGGGAGGGGTGTCTGGCCCGGGGGAGGAGGGGGCGCGAGGGAAGGTGGGGGAGCGGGCTGGGGGTGGGGTGTCTGGACAGGGGTGAGGTGTAGGAGCAGGCTGGGGGTGAGGGGCCGGGGGGTGCTTGGCACTGGGGGGACAGGAGGGGGTGAGGGGCCGGGGGGGTGCTCGGCACTGGGGGGGGCAGGAGGGGGTGAGGGGCCGGGGGGGTGCTCGGCACTGGGGGGGCAGGAGGGGATAAGGGGCCGGGGGGATGCTCGGCACTGGGGGGGCAGGAGGGGGTAAGGAGCCGGGGGGGTGCTCGGCACTGGGGGGGCAGGAGGGGGTGAGGGGCCGGGGGGTGCTCGGCACTGGGGGGGCAGGAGGGGGTGAGGGGTCGGGGGGTGCTTGGCACTGGGGGGGAAGGAGGGGGTGAGGGGCCGGGGGGGTGCTCGGCACTGGGGGGGCAGGAGGGGGTGAGGGGCCGGGGGGGTGCTCGGCACTGGGGGGGCAGGAGGGGGCGGAGGGGCCGGGGGGGTGCTCGGCACTGGGGGGGCAGGAGGGGGTGAGGGGTCGGGGGGTGCTTGGCACTGGGGGGGAAGGAGGGGGTGAGGGGCCGGGGGGTGCTCGGCACTGGGGGGGCAGGAGGGGGTGAGGGGCCGGGGGGGTGCTCGGCACTGGGGGGGCAGGAGGGAGGGGGAGGGGCCGGGGGGGGCCTTGGCACTGGGGGGGGGGCAGGAGGGGACAGGGCGCGGGAGAGCGCAGGCGCGGGCGGCGCTGGCTGGGCGGGAAACTCCCGGGACGCTCGCGCTGACGAGGCGGGCGGGAAAACGCTGCGGGGGGCGCTGAGGGGCGGAGCCTGGGGGGCGGGGCGGGAGCTGGCAGTGACGTGGAGCCCCCCCCCGCCTGCTTCTCTCCGGGCCCCAGGCTGGACATCGGCGGGGCGGCCCCTGGAGGAGGTGGGGGGGCGATTTCTGCCCCCCCCCCCGGCGCTGCCCCCCCGGGGAGCAGCGCCCCTGTGACCCCTCCCCCCACGTGGTGCCGGGGGAACGGGGCTGTGGCCCCCCCTTTGGGGCGCGGGAGCTGACCCGGGCTCCAGTCACGTGGGTGTCTCGGGGAGGGGGGGCTGCGGGCCACCGGGGCGCGGGAGTGTCACGTGCCCCCTCCCCCCGCCGGGGAGCCGCGCGCCCTCGAGGGGTGGTTCCCGCGGGCGGGGCACGCACAGAACGTGTCCCGCACGCGGGGGGGCGGGGCGGCCTGAGCCCTGCTCCCTGCGCTGCTCGCTGCCTGGGGGCGGGGCCGGGTGCCCGCTGAATCCCCCCTGTGCCCGGGGGGGGGCAGTTCGGCGGGGGGCGCTGTGGGGGGGGGATGCTCTGGCCCTGGCCCTGGCTGCCCGCAGTGCCGCCCAGTGCCCTGCTGTGCCTCCTGCAGAGGCCGAGAGCGTCCTGGGTGGGGGCGTGGGGGGGGGGGGGAGTGGCTGAGAATTGGGGGGCAAACAGGTGACAGACAAACCAACCGACAGAAAAGCCTCCCTGCCTGGCCCCCAGCTGAGCGGAGAAACGTCCCCCTGGCGCCAGAGCACTGCAGGGCCCAGCCTAGTCGCTTTGTGCGCTCCAGCCCCACGGCGTGGGGAGGGGGCGACGGTGGAGGAGCCCCAAGCACCCAGGCCTTAGGTTCCCCACCCGCCTTCTAAGCACTGAGCATTTTAGGCCTGGCTGGACTAGAGAAGGGGGCACCAGGGGAGTTGCCGCTGAAGGCGCGCGGCCGCGCACAAACACCCCTCTGCCGCCCACCTCCGTTGCGGAGCCTTGCAGCGGCACTCGCCTTCCTGCTGGACGGGGAATGGCGCGGTTGTTTTCCTGATCTGGTGGTGGGCGGCTGCCCCGTTGTGTCCCTGCTGGGGCAGCCTCGCCCCACCTCCAGCTGCGATTGGGGCTTCTGTTTGTTTCTGTTCATACAGTTTGCTGCAGTTTTCCATCCACGAGGACCTACGTGAAGCTGGTCCGACCAGAGATACGGGAATCGATTTTTAAGAGTAAGAGGTTTTGTTTTTAAAGCAGGGGTGAGGAACCTAATACCCCAGCTCACGTGAGTGTGGCCCTCGAGACTCAAGGTTCCCACACTAACGCTCTAGCTCCCCTCCAGATTGGTGATAGAAATGTAGCCGTGTTAGTCTGGGGTAGTTGAAGCAAAATGCAGGACAATGTAGCACTTTAAAGACTAACAAGATGGTTTATTAGATGATGAGCTTTCGTGGGCCAGACCCACTTCCTCAGATCAAATAGTGGAAGAAAGTAGTCACAACCATATGTACCAAAGGATACAATTAAAAAAAAGAACAAATATGAAAAGGACAAATCACATTGCAGAACAGGAGGGGGATGCGGTGGGGGGGAGGGGGAAGGAAGGTAAGTGTCTGTGAATTGATGATATTAGAGGTAGGGAGAGTGGGATGTTTGTGAGTTAATGGTATTAGAGGTGATAATTGGGGAAACTATCTTGGTAATGGGTGAGATAGTTCAAATGTTTGTTCAGTCCTTGTTGGAAAGTGTCGAATTTTAACATGAATGACAGTTCAGAGGATTCCCTTTCAAGTGCAGATGTAAAAGGTCTTTGTAGCAGAATGCAGGTGGTCAAGTCATTGAGAGAGTGTCCTTTCTGGTTAAAATGGCAAGAAACTGTTTTCTCTTTGTGATCTTGTCTGATATCTGTTTTGTGGGCATTAATCCTTTGGCGAAGTGTCTGAGATGTTTGTCCAATGTACATAGCAGACGGACACTTTCGGCACACGATAGCATAGATTATATTTCTGGATGCGCAGGAATATGTGTTCTTGATCTTATAACTCACTTGGTTGGGTCCAATAATGGTATCAGCAGAATGAATATGTGGACAAAGCTGGCAACGGGGTTTGTTGCAAGGGAAGGTACCAGGGTTGGTATTAGTGTGGTATGTCCTGTGGTGGTTGGTAAGAATGATCTTGAGGTTAGGTGGTTGTCTATAGGAGACTATGGGTCTGTCTCCCAGAGCCTCTTTGAGTATGGTATCCTGTTCCAATATAGGCTGTAGTTTATTGATAATGTGTTGGACAGGTTTAAGTTGGGGGTTGTAGGTGATGACAAGTGGTGTTCTATTGTTGGTTTTCTTGGGTCTGTCTTGAAGTAGATGGTTTCTAGGTATTCGTCTGGCTCTTTCAATTTGCTTTTTTATTTCTCTGGGTGGCCAGATTGGAGCAGACAAATTCTGCTAGCCTGCCCCGCCCCGCCCCCCGCCCTCCGCCCTTCTCACAAGCTCCGGTGTGCGAGGGGAATGTGGGAAGCCTCTTCCTCCTTCTCAGTTGGGGCATGTGTTAATGCGGATGGTGGGGTTTGGGATTTTTTTTTCTTCACACTTGTGTGTAGGGTTGCCAGGTGTCTAGCACTGAGCCAGACAGCCCGGTAGTTGCACTTTTTGTCCGGTAAATAAATTTAGAAAATACCGGACAAAGAAAATGTCCAGTATTTTCTGCTTTTCCTCTGCGCCCAGCAGAAATAAGCCGGGGCGGGGAGATTGGCTGACTAATTAAAGGGGTCACAACTGGATTTTGCTCAACAAAAATGTTCCTGGTGGGGTTTTTTTGTTTGGTTGGCTTTTTTCCCTCAACAAAAATTTTCCTGGCGCCTTTTTTTTTTTTTTTTTTTTTTTTTTTTTGCTGAAACCATCTGGCAACCCTACTAGTGTGTGCCTTCCGCCCCCCCAATAAGGTTCCCCACCCCGTCTGAAAGCGAGAGTTGGGAGAACAGGTTACCTTGCGTTCCTGTGTCCTTATAAGGAAGTTGAAGGCTACTATAAAATCCCCCCTCATGGTCTCCTCTTCAGACTAAAGAAACCTAAATCCCTCAGCCTCTTCATAGAGCAATTGCTCCAGCCCCCTAATCATTTTGGTTGTCCTCTGCTGGACCCTCTCCAATGTGTCCACATCCCTTCTGTAGTGGGGGGCCCAGAACTGGACACAGTACTCCAGATGTGGCCTCACCAAAGCCGAATAAAGGGGAATAATGACATCTCTGGATCTACTGGCAATGCTCCTCTTAATGCAACCTCATATGCCATTAGCCTTCTTGGCTACAAGGGCACACTGTTGACTCATCTCCAGCTTCTCATCCACTGTAACCCCCAGGTCCCTGTCTGCAGAACTACTACTTAACTGGTTGGTCCCCAGCTTGTAACTATGCTTGGGATTCTTCCATCCCAAGTGCAGGACTCTACACTTGTCCTTGTTGAACCTCATCAGATTTCTTGTGGCCCAATCCTCCAATTTGTCTAAGTCATTCTGGACCCTATCTCTGCCCTTAGGCATCTTTTAGCCTTTTTGTTCTATTATTGTTTTTCTATTTGGTACTAGAAAATCAAACTTTCCTCCTGCTTGGGCCTCAAGTTTCACTCCAGCAGCCCTTCCACAAGTAGAATCGTCTGCAAAATAAAATGTCAGGGCTACCGTCATTAAGGTGCTTGTCCCTGTAAGGACATGTGACTGAACTGGTTGTTCAGAAGGTTTCTGGTGAATTGGTTTATGCACAGGTATGCCTCCCGTTCTTCTTTAACCACCGCAGTCTCTTGTTTTTGTCCGGAAGCAAATTCTCTGCCAAGCCACCTTTTTTCCCTTTCATGTAATTGTCTGCTCTTTCGTTCGGTGTGGTAGACTTGTTCTAGTGTGGCATTAGACAACCGAGCCACAGAAAAGTCTGCCTTGGTACCACTGAGTACCGGCCCAGACCAAAGTAGCTTTCAGACACCTTAAGAGAGTCTTGATTTGCAATTCTCCCCTTTCTTCTCCTTGGATTTTCAACTAGGAAAGTGTGCTAATCATCTGCTTTTGCGGAAAAACTTGCCAGCTGTCTACACTGGCCGCTTGAATTTCCGCAAAAGCACTGACGATCTCATGTAAGATTGTCAGTGCTTTTGCGGGAATACTGTGCTGCTCCCGTTCGGGCAAAAGTCTTTTTTCGAAAGACTTCTGCGCAAAAGGGCCAGTGTAGACAGCAGAGATTTCTTTTCCGCAAAAAAGCCCCGATGGCGAAAATGGCGACTGGGGCTTTTTTGCAGAAAAGCGCGTCTAGATTGGCCACGGACGCTTTTCCGTAAAAAGTGCTTTTGCGGAAAAGCGTCCTGCCAATCTAGACGTGATTTTCCAAAAATGCTTTTAACAGAAAACTTTTCCGTTAAAAGCATTTTCGGAAAATCATGCCAGTGTAGATGTAGCCTGTATCTAGGGGTCATGTGAGCTAAGATCAGCTCATATGGCTGGAGTCTGCAAACATACAGTTTTTCAAGACAATCCTGAGGAGACAACATTGATATGTGTATGTTAAAGGAGGAAAGTTTACATACCCAGTATCTTGTGAAGAACTTGTCACCTCAGCACAGGGTCCCGGGGCGGGCTTTACCATAAGGGACCCGGAGAGATCATCTAGGCCAGCTGGAGGGGGCAGGGGAGGGGAGGGGAGAGGAGAGGAGAGGAGAGGAGGTTGGCCACTGAAAATGTTGCAGTATTAATTTTCCTTTTATTTGACTTCATATCAAACAAATATTTACAGTTTAAATGACCTTGTTAATTCTCCCTTGTGTTAGTACTCTTTCTTCCAGAACGTTTTAAAAACACAGACGAGATATGTCTTCGCCTGGCTGGCAGGCGTCCGAAGAAGGGCACGTGACCTCGATCTTGGAGCACGAGACAAAACTCACTCCGCTCCTGGAGGGGAAATGTTAGAGGCAACACTGGGCTCCAGTGAGCAGCAGCCAGGTGACGCACGTGTCTGTCCTTTCCACACATCTAGGGTGGCCTAGCTCCTAAGCGTTCTCTGTCTCTTTTTCGGTCCCTGTAGACTTGGAGGAGATGAGAGGCTGGCCACCTGGTGGCAGAGACCGAAAGGAGCCACCCCGCCGAGACCCTGCCGGCAGATGGAAACCAGACAGCGATCTATGGAAGAAGAGCAAACAGCAATTGGCTCAAGGTAAGTATCGAGGGAGGGCCGCACAGACGTTTGCGAGCGTGGCACGGGTCCCTGAGAAAAGGCCCTCTGGCTCGTGGTGGAAGAACTTGAAAATACGAAGTACAAAAGTCACAGTGTTGTACTTAAAAGAAGTACTCGGGATCTTTTTCAGAGGGATAAGGCAACACGCCACATTTATTGATCACACACACAGACACACATTATATATATATATATATATTTATTTATTTACCACATGCATATGATAAGTATTGATTATTCTGTGTCACTCATGCACTCACTCTGACACACACACACACACACATGCACAAGCACACTCCGTCTTGCTGTTGTTACCAACTTGTTGCTCCCCTTAACTTCACTGGCCAGGTGAGTTAGATGGGGGAGGGGTGGAGCCGGGCTTCTGCTGATCCGGATCGATGCTCCGATGGTGACAAGATGAGACCCGGAGTCCTCTGCAAGACAACTCACTTTTATAGCAGCTTCCCTCTTATGCAAATATATCCCAGATTCAAAATCTGGGTCTGTGTCCTTTGGTCCCTTTGTGGGTGCTGTCTGTTAAGAGAGGGTGTTTTCCAAAGAAGGTGCTTGCTTCTAATCCCCAAGGCCTTCAATATGTCTGCTCTTCTTTCTTGAGCCCTCTTGACACCTTGGGTCTGGCTTCCACCCCCTTTTCAACTGGTGTAGCTCTCTGGAGGTGCTTGGCTCCCAAGTGTTACTCATTCACACCTCGTTCATTCAACTGGGCAATTGATTACAGAGTGGGGGGAGAGAGTGGGGGAAAGATCTTATTCTACTCCTAGCAAATGACATTTTTACCTCTTTAACTATATACTCTGTATTAGAACCCTATGTAGAAAACTAAGTTACAAGGTTATATGGATTCAGGTTCTAATACAAAGTGACAAGGTCATACGGATTAATACAAAGTTACAAGGTTATATGGAGAGGCACAGTGTCAAGTCATATGAAGTACATAGGTTTATCTACAACAGAAACTGAACACCGATTTTTGTATTTTTAAAAATGTCATTAATCCCCCCCCCCCCCCCCCGCCGCCCCCCGAATCTCCTGGCTGGCGATACTTAACGTGTCTAGGATCATACGGAAAACTAAGTGAGTAGGCTGCCAATTGACCTAGCGTCACGCATGCGGAGAGTTGGCAAAACTGGGATTGAAATAAAGACTTGGTCTCCCAGCAGCACCGAGGAGCCCCAGACATGGATTAGGGCCTCGTGGGAATAGTTGTCTCCTAATTGATCTAATCTTTGGCTTTTGAGTTTGATATTATTGGTGAGTCCTTCTAGGCGACTGTTACTCGGTGTGCATGCGTGCGCACGTAAGTATGAGTGCAAGTGTGTGCGTCCGCAAGTGTCCATTTGCGTGTGTGTGCACGTGCCTGCGTGCGGGCAGATTGAGCAGATGCGTGTGTGGGCATCTGAGCGAGGGCATGAGTGGGCGCTCAGGCGTGTTAATCTGTTAATTCGCGTTTGTGAGTGTGTACACGCATCCCTGCGTGTGAGCATTTGGCAGGGTGAGTGGCTGTGGCACGGGCGTGTGCGTCTGACGTGTGCCAGTCAGACGGTGCCCTGGCAGCAGTAGCTCCTGGAAAGCGACACCCCTCCCCTCCCATCTGGAGCATGCAACTGGGATGAGAGGGGCAGGGAAGAGTAGCACTGCTGCAGCACGTTTCAGCACGAGGCTCTAACTGCTGCGCGGTAGCTGCTCCTTTTGTATCCGACGTGGGGCAACAAGGAGCGGCCTCGCATCATGCCGGCGCCACGTGCGTTCAGTCCCACGGGCCGGAAGTGACGTTTGCTCGGTCCACAGCCTGACAGCAACCGACTGGGAACCGTGACCGGAAGATGCCCAGGTACGAGCGCTCAGCTGGTGCCAGGTCAGCGGGTGGTAGGCAGGAGACACGGGGCCAGGCGGGACGGGTTCAGACACGGGGTGCCTGGCTGGGACAGCGACTGGGCTTGGAGGTTTCCTGCGGCGGTGCAGCCAGCGTAGGCCACCAGCTCCCGTGGTACGTGGGGCAGAGGAAGGACAGCAGAGTGGAGGCTGGAACCGCTCCGACAAGGCACCACTCTGCTTATGGTTGCCAGGTGTCCGGTTTTGAACTGGACGGTCCAGGCTTTCAGCTTTTTCTTCGGGAAACAAATTGAGAAAATATAAATGTCCGCGAAAGCGGCAAGGACTTCTGTGCCTCAGGGCTCCTCGCTGCTTTTGCAGATTCAGACTAACGCGGCGACTCCTCTGATAAATGTCTGGTATTTTCTAAATCAGATGGAATGCAGATTGTGATGTCATGTCAGGTGTGCCTGGTATTTTTGGTGAAACCATCTGGCAACCCTAGCTCTGCTCCTTGCTTGGCCGGGGTGGCGCCCTGCCTCTGTGGCAGGTCCTGACGTCACAGGGAGCGTGTTCCCCAGGAAATCCGGGCAGCGCAGCGGCTTCCGGTCCGCGCCACCCGGCCCCAAGGGAGCGGCGGCGGGAGGCGGCAGGGAGGTCAGAGCGTGACGCTGCCCCGCCCGGATGTCAGCCCTTGGGCGCCCCAGTGTGCACCCCGCCCGGCCGGGCCGCTCCCCTGTAGCTCCGCCCCCAGCGCTGCGCCCGCTGCCTCGTGGCCCGGCTCGGTGCGAAGCTGCCACTGCCGGCTACGAACAGCAGCGCACTGCTAGTGACGTCATTGCCCTTGCGCGGTGCATGCAAATGATAGAACACGGGGCACGTTCTATCGGCTCCCGGGCGAGTGACACGTGGGTTTGTGGGGCACACAGACGGGTCCCAGGCTCCGTCATTAATGGCAGGGGCGTGGCCTGGTCTGGGGGCGGGGCCACTGACCGGCAGGAACTCAGCTGGGACACAGAAGTGAGCGGCAGAAAACTTCTCGGGGTCTCCAGAAAATCCTCACGCGGCCCCTCTGGGCTTGTGAACGGGACGCAGCAGAGGCAGCCGCCCCCCTCCCCCCACACCCGCCTCACGCTCCCCGCAGCACTTTGGAAGGCAACAGCAGCATCAGCCTGTCCCGCTGCCAGTCCCCGCACAAGCCGGCTGGGAAATTTGGTGTTGGGGGGAGCAGACTGCATGGGGGGGAGAGGAGTTTGGTGGTGGTGGGGGATCAGACTGCACAGGGGGAGGAGTTTGGGGGCGGATCAGACTGCACGTGGCGGAGAGGAGTTGGGGGGGGAGCAGACTGCACGGGGCGGAGAGGAGTTGGGGGGGGAGCAGACTGCACGGGGCGGGGAGGAGTTTGGTGGGGGGGGAGCAGACTGCACGGGGCGGGGAGGAGTTTGGTGGGGGGGAGCATACTGCACGGGGCGGGGAGGAGTTTGGTGGGGGGGAGCATACTGCACGGGGCGGGGAGGAGTTTGGTGGGGGGGATCAGACTGCACGGGGCAGAGAGGAGTTTGGGGGGTAGGGGATCCGACTGCATGGGGCGGGGAGGAGCTTGGGGGGTAGGGGATCAGACTGCACGGGGCGGAGAGGAGTTTGGAGGGGGATCAGATTGCACGGGGCGGGGAGGAGTTTGGTGGGGGGGATCAGACTGCACGGGGCGGGGAGGAGTTTGGTGGGGGGGATCAGACTGCACGGGGCGGGGAGGAGTTTGGTGGGGGGGATCAGACTGCACGGGGCGGGGAGGAGTTTGGTGGGGGGGATCGGACTGCACGGGGCGGGGAGGAGTTTGGTGGGGGGGGATCGGACTGCACGGGGCGGAGAGGAGTTTGGGGGGGGATCGGACTGCACGGGGCGGAGAGAAATTTTGGGGGTGATCAGACTGCAGGGGGCGGGGAGGAGTTTGGGGAGGGGAGCAGACTGCACGGGGCAGGGACGAGTTTGGTGAGGGGGAGAAGACTGCACGGGGGGAGAGGAGTTGGGGGGGAGCAGACTGCACGGGGTGGAGAGGAATTTGGGGGGGTTCGCTCTGCATGGGGCGGGGAGGAGTTTGGTGGGGGGGAGCAGACTGCATGGGGCGGGGAGGAGTTTGGTGGGGGGGAGGGGAGCAGACTGTACGGGGCGGGGAGGAGTTTGGTGGTGAGGGGGAACAGACTGCACGGGGTGGAGAGGAGTTGGGGGGGTTCAGAGTGCACGGGGCGGAGAGGAGTTGGGGGGGAGCAGACTGCATGGGGCGGGGAGGAGTTTGGTGGTGAGGGGGAGAAGACTGCATGGGGGGAGCGGAGTTGGGGGGGGAGCAGACTGCATGGGGCGGGGAGGAGTTTGGTGGTGAGGGGGAGCAGACTGCACGGGGGGAGAGGAGTTGGGGGGGAGCAGACTGCACGGGGGAGGAGGAGTTGAGGGGGAGCAGACTGCAAGGGGCGGAGAGGAATTTGGGGGGAGTTTAGACTGCACGGGGCGGAGAGGATTTCGGGGGGGTTCAGACTGCATGGGGCGGCGAGGAGTTTGGTGGGGGGAGCAGACTTCATGGGGAGGGGAGGAGTTTGGTGGGGGGGAGGGGAGCAGACTGTACGGGGCAGGGAGGTGTTTGGTGGGGGGAGGGGAGCAGACTGTACGGGGCAGGGAGGTGTTTGGTGAGGGGGGATCAGACTGCACAGGGCGGAGAGGAGTTTGGTGGTGAGGGGGAGAAGACTGCACTGGGGGAATGGAGTTGGGGGGGGAGCAGACTGCACGGGGCGGGGAGGAGCTGGGGGGGAGCAGACTGCACGGGGTGGGGAGGAGTTTCGTGGTGAGGGGGCAAAGACTGCACTGGGGGAGCGGAGTTGGTGGGGGAGCAGACTGCACGGGGCAGAGAGGAGTTTGGTGGTGAGGGGGAGAAGACTGCACTGGGGGAATGGAGTTGGGGGGGAGCAGACTGCACGGGGTGGGGAGGAGTTTGGTGGTGAGGGGGAGAAGACTGCACGGGGGGAGCGGAGTTGGGGGGAGCACACTGCACGGGGGGAGAGGAGTTGAGGGGGAGCAGACTGCACGGGGCGGAGAGGAATTTGGGGGGAGTTTAGACTGCACGGGGTGGAGAGGATTTTGGGGGGGTTCAGACTGCATGGGGCGGGGAGGAGTTTGGTGGGGGGGAGGGGAGCAGACTGTACGGTGCGGAGAGGAGTTTGGTGGGGGGGGATCAGACTGCACGGTGCGGAGAGGAGTTTGGTGGGGGGGATCAGACTGCACGGGGCGGAGAGGAGTTTGGGGAGGGGAGCAGACTGCACGGGGCGGGGAGGAGTTTGGGGGGAGCAGACTGCACGGGGGAGGGAGGAGTTTGGTGGTGAGGGGGAGCAGACTGCACGGGGCGGAGAGGAGTTGGGGGGGTTCAGAGTGCACGGGGCAGAGAGGAGTTTGGGGGGGGAGCAGACTGCATGGGGCAGGGAGGAGTTTGGTGCGGGGGAGCAGACTGCATGGGGCAGGGAGGAGTTTGGTGCGGGGGAGCAGACTGCATGGGGCAGGGAGGAGTTTGGTGCGGGGGAGCAGACTGCACGGGGCGGGGAGGAGTTTGGTGGGGGGGGATCAGACTGCACGGGGCGGAGAGGAGTTTGGGGAGGGGAGCAGACTGTACGGGGCGGGGAGGAGTTTGGGAGGGGTTCAGACTGCACGGTGCGGAGAGGAGTTTGGGAGGGGTTCAGACTGCACGGGGCGGAGAGGAGTTGGGGGGAGCAGACTGCATGGGGCGGAGAGGAGTTTGGTGGGGGGGGATCAGACTGCACGGGGTGGAGAGGAGTTTGGGGGGGTCAGACTGCACGGGTCGGGGAGGAGTTTGGTGGGGTGGAGCAGACTGCACGGGGTGGGGAGGAGTTTGGGGGGTAGGGGATCAGACTGCACGGGGCGGAGAGGAGTTTGGAGGGGGATCAGATTGCACGGGGCGGGGAGGAGTTTGGTGGGGGGGAGCAGACTGCATGGGGTGGGGAGGAGTTTGGGGGGTAGGGGATCAGACTGCAAGGGGCAGAGAGGAGTTTGGGGGGTAGGGGATCAGACTGCATGGGGCGGGGAGGAGTTTGGGGGGTAGGGGATCAGACTGCACTGGGCGGAGAGGAGTTTGGAGGGGGATCAGATTGCACGGGGCGGGGAGGAGTTTGGTGGGGGGGATCAGACTGCACGGGGCGGGGAGGACTTTGGTGGGGGGATCAGACTGCACGGGGCGGAGAGGAGTTTGGTGGGGGGGATCAGACTGCACGGGGCGGAGAGGAGTTTAGTGGGGGGAGCAGACTGCATGGGGCGGAGAGGAGTTTGGGGGTTAGGGTATCAGACTGCACGGAGGGAGAGGAGTTTGGGGGGGATCAGACTGCACGGGGTGGGGAGGAGTTTGGGGGGGCATCAGACTGCACGGGGCGGGGAGGTGTTTGGTGAGGGGGGATCAGACTGCACGGTGCGGAGAGGAGTTTGGTGGGGGGGATCAGACTGCACGGTGCGGAGAGGAGTTTGGTGGGGGGGATCAGACTGCACGGGGCGGAGAGGAGTTTGGGGAGGGGAGCAGACTGCACGGGGCGGGGAGGAGTTTGGAGGGGGATCAGACTGCACGGGGCGGGGAGGAGTTTGGGAGGGGTTCAGACTGCACGGTGCAGAGAGGAGTTTAGGAGGGGTTCAGACTGCACGGGGCGGAGAGGAGTTTGGGGGGAGCAGACTGCACGGGGCAGGGAGGAGTTTGGTGGGGGGGAGCAGACTGCACGGGGCGGGGAGGAGTTTGGGGGGGGATCAGAGTACACGGGGCGGGGAGGATTTTGGGGAGGGGATCAGTCTGCACGGGGCAGAGAGGAGTTTGGGTGGGATCGGACTGCACGGGGCGGGGAGGAGTTGGGGGGAGCCGGACTGCACGGGGCGGAGAGGAGTTTGGGGGGGAGCAGACTTCACGGGGCGGGAAGGAATTTGGGGGGGAGCAGACTGTACGGGGCGGAGAGGAGTTTGGGGGGGAGCAGACTGCACGGAGCGGAGAGGAGTTTGGGGGGGGAGCAGACTGCACGGGGCGGAGAGGAGTTTGGTGGGATCAGACTGCACGGGGGGGGGCGGGGAGGAGTTTGGTGGGGATCAGACTGCACGGGGCGGGGAGGAGTTTGGTGGGATCAGACTGCACGGGGCGGAGAGGAGTTTGGGGGGAGCAGACTGCACGGGGCAGGGAGGAGTTTGGTGGGGGGGAGCAGACTGCACGGGGCGGGGAGGAGTTTGGGGGGGATCAGACTGCACGGGGCGGGGAGGAGTTTGGTGGGATCAGACTGCACGGGGCGGAGAGGAGTTTGGGGGGAGCAGACTGCACGGGGCAGGGAGGAGTTTGGTGGGGGGGAGCAGACTGCACGGGGTGGGGAGGAGTTTGGGGGGTAGGGGATCAGACTGCACGGGGCGGAGAGGAGTTTGGAGGGGGATCAGATTGCACGGGGCGGGGAGGAGTTTGGCGGGGGGATGAGACTGTACGGGGCGGGGAGGAGTTTGGTGGGGGGATCAGACTGCACGGGGTGGGGAGGAGTTTGGGGGGAGCAGACTGCACGGGGCGGGGAGGAGTTTGGGGGGAGCAGACTGCACGGGGCGGAGAGGAGTTTGGGGGGGGATCAGAGTGTACGGGGCGGAGAGGAGTTTGGGGGGGGTCAGACTGCACGGGGCGGGAAGGAGTTTGGGGGGGATCAGACTGCACGGGGGAGAGGAGTTGAGGGGGAGCAGACTGCAAGGGGCGGAGAGGAATTTGGGGGGAGTTTAGACTGCACGGGGCGGAGAGGATTTCGGGGGGTTCAGACTGCATGGGGCGGCGAGGAGTTTGGTGGGGGGGAGCAGACTTCATGGGGCGGGGAGGAGTTTGGTGGGGGGGAGGGGAGCAGACTGTACGGGGCAGGGAGGTGTTTGGTGGGGGGAGGGGAGCAGACTGTACGGGGCAGGGAGGTGTTTGGTGAGGGGGGATCAGACTGCACAGGGCGGAGAGGAGTTTGGTGGTGAGGGGGAGCAGACTGCACGGGGCGGAGAGGAGTTGGGGGGGTTCAGAGTGCACGGGGCAGAGAGGAGTTGGGGGGAGCAGACTGCATGGGGCAGGGAGGAGCTGGGGGGGAGCAGACTGCACGGGGTGGGGAGGAGTTTCGTGGTGAGGGGGCAAAGACTGCACTGGGGGAATGGAGTTGGGGGGGGAGCAGACTGCACGGGGCGGGGAGGAGCTGGGGGGGAGCAGACTGCACGGGGTGGGGAGGAGTTTCGTGGTGAGGGGGCAAAGACTGCACTGGGGGAGCGGAGTTGGTGGGGGAGCAGACTGCACGGGCAGAGAGGAGTTTGGTGGTGAGGGGGAGAAGACTGCACTGGGGGAATGGAGTTGGGGGGAGCAGACTGCACGGGGCGGGGCGGAGCTGGGGGGGGAGCAGACTGCACGGGGTGGGGAGGAGTTTGGTGGTGAGGGGGAGAAGACTGCACGGGGGGAGCGGAGTTGGGGGGGAGCACACTGCACGGGGGGAGAGGAGTTGAGGGGGAGCAGACTGCACGGGGCGGAGAGGAATTTGGGGGGAGTTTAGACTGCACGGGGTGGAGAGGATTTTGGGGGGGTTCAGACTGCATGGGGCGGGGAGGAGTTTGGTGGGGGGGAGGGGAGCAGACTGTACGGTGCGGAGAGGAGTTTGGTGGGGGGGGATCAGACTGCACGGTGCGGAGAGGAGTTTGGTGGGGGGGATCAGACTGCACGGGGCGGAGAGGAGTTTGGGGAGGGGAGCAGACTGCACGGGGCGGGGAGGAGTTTGGGGGGAGCAGACTGCACGGGGGAGGGAGGAGTTTGGTGGTGAGGGGGAGCAGACTGCACGGGGCGGAGAGGAGTTGGGGGGGTTCAGAGTGCACGGGGCAGAGAGGAGTTTGGGGGAGCAGACTGCATGGGGCAGGGAGGAGTTTGGTGCGGGGGAGCAGACTGCATGGGGCAGGGAGGAGTTTGGTGCGGGGGAGCAGACTGCATGGGGCGGGGAGGAGTTTGGTGGGGGGGGATCAGACTGCACGGGGCGGAGAGGAGTTTGGGGAGGGGAGCAGACTGTACGGGGCGGGGAGGAGTTTGGGAGGGGTTCAGACTGCACGGTGCGGAGAGGAGTTTGGGAGGGGTTCAGACTGCACGGGGCGGAGAGGAGTTGGGGGGAGCAGACTGCATGGGGCGGAGAGGAGTTTGGTGGGGGGGGATCAGACTGCACGGGGCGGAGAGGAGTTTGGGGGGGTCAGACTGCACGGGTCGGGGAGGAGTTTGGTGGGGTGGAGCAGACTGCACGGGGTGGGGAGGAGTTTGGGGGGTAGGGGATCAGACTGCACGGGGCGGAGAGGAGTTTGGAGGGGGATCAGATTGCACGGGGCGGGGAGGAGTTTGGTGGGGGGGAGCAGACTGCATGGGGTGGGGAGGAGTTTGGGGGGTAGGGGATCAGACTGCAAGGGGCAGAGAGGAGTTTGGGGGGTAGGGGATCAGACTGCATGGGGCGGGGAGGAGTTTGGGGGGTAGGGGATCAGACTGCACTGGGCGGAGAGGAGTTTGGAGGGGGATCAGATTGCACGGGGCGGGGAGGAGTTTGGTGGGGGGGATCAGACTGCACGGGGCGGGGAGGACTTTGGTGGGGGGATCAGACTGCACGGGGCGGAGAGGAGTTTGGTGGGGGGGATCAGACTGCACGGGGCGGAGAGGAGTTTAGTGGGGGGAGCAGACTGCATGGGGCGGAGAGGAGTTTGGGGGTTAGGGTATCAGACTGCACGGAGGGAGAGGAGTTTGGGGGGGATCAGACTGCACGGGGTGGGGAGGAGTTTGGGGGGGCATCAGACTGCACGGGGCGGGGAGGTGTTTGGTGAGGGGGGATCAGACTGCACGGTGCGGAGAGGAGTTTGGTGGGGGGGATCAGACTGCACGGTGCGGAGAGGAGTTTGGTGGGGGGGATCAGACTGCACGGGGCGGAGAGGAGTTTGGGGAGGGGAGCAGACTGCACGGGGCGGGGAGGAGTTTGGAGGGGGATCAGACTGCACGGGGCGGGGAGGAGTTTGGGAGGGGTTCAGACTGCACGGTGCAGAGAGGAGTTTAGGAGGGGTTCAGACTGCACGGGGCGGAGAGGAGTTTGGGGGGAGCAGACTGCACGGGGCAGGGAGGAGTTTGGTGGGGGGGAGCAGACTGCACGGGGCGGGGAGGAGTTTGGGGGGGATCAGAGTACACGGGGCGGGGAGGATTTTGGGGAGGGGATCAGTCTGCACGGGGCAGAGAGGAGTTTGGGGGGGATCGGACTGCACGGGGCGGGGAGGAGTTGGGGGGAGCCGGACTGCACGGGGCGGAGAGGAGTTTGGGGGGGAGCAGACTTCACGGGGCGGGAAGGAATTTGGGGGGGAGCAGACTGTACGGGGCGGAGAGGAGTTTGGGGGGGAGCAGACTGCACGGAGCGGAGAGGAGTTTGGGGGGGGAGCAGACTGCACGGGGCGGAGAGGAGTTTGGTGGGATCAGACTGCACGGGGCGGGGAGGAGTTTGGTGGGGATCAGACTGCACGGGGCGGGGAGGAGTTTGGTGGGATCAGACTGCACGGGGCGGAGAGGAGTTTGGGGGGAGCAGACTGCACGGGGCAGGGAGGAGTTTGGTGGGGGGGAGCAGACTGCACGGGGCGGGGAGGAGTTTGGGGGGGAGCAGACTGCACGGGGCGGGGAGGAGTTTGGGGGGGATCAGACTGCACGGGGTGGGGAGGAGTTTGGGGGGTAGGGGATCAGACTGCACGGGGCGGAGAGGAGTTTGGAGGGGGATCAGATTGCACGGGGCGGGGAGGAGTTTGGCGGGGGGGATGAGACTGTACGGGGCGGGGAGGAGTTTGGTGGGGGGGATCAGACTGCACGGGGTGGGGAGGAGTTTGGGGGGAGCAGACTGCACGGGGGAGGGAGGAGTTTGGGGGGGATCAGACTGCACGGGGCGGAGAGGAGTTTGGGGGGGGATCAGAGTGTACGGGGCGGAGAGGAGTTTGGGGGGGGTCAGACTGCACGGGGCGGGAAGGAGTTTGGGGGGGATCAGACTGCACGGGGGAGAGGAGTTGAGGGGGAGCAGACTGCAAGGGGCGGAGAGGAATTGGGGGGGAGTTTAGACTGCACGGGGCGGAGAGGATTTCGGGGGGGTTCAGACTGCATGGGGCGGCGAGGAGTTCGGTGGGGGGGAGCAGACTTCATGGGGCGGGGAGGAGTTTGGTGGGGGGGAGGGGAGCAGACTGTACGGGGCAGGGAGGTGTTTGGTGGGGGGAGGGGAGCAGACTGTACGGGGCAGGGAGGTGTTTGGTGAGGGGGGATCAGACTGCACAGGGCGGAGAGGAGTTTGGTGGTGAGGGGGAGAAGACTGCACTGGGGGAATGGAGTTGGGGGGGGAGCAGACTGCACGGGGCGGGGAGGAGCTGGGGGGGAGCAGACTGCACGGGGTGGGGAGGAGTTTCGTGGTGAGGGGGCAAAGACTGCACTGGGGGAGCGGAGTTGGTGGGGGAGCAGACTGCACGGGGCAGAGAGGAGTTCGGTGGGGGGGAGCAGACTTCATGGGGCGGGGAGGAGTTTGGTGGGGGGGAGGGGAGCAGACTGTACGGGGCAGGGAGGTGTTTGGTGGGGGGAGGGGAGCAGACTGTACGGGGCAGGGAGGTGTTTGGTGAGGGGGGATCAGACTGCACAGGGCGGAGAGGAGTTTGGTGGTGAGGGGGAGAAGACTGCACTGGGGGAATGGAGTTCGGGGGAGCAGACTGCACGGGGCGGGGAGGAGCTGGGGGGGGAGCAGACTGCACGGGGTGGGGAGGAGTTTGGTGGTGAGGGGGAGAAGACTGCACGGGGGGAGCGGAGTTGGGGGGGAGCACACTGCACGGGGGGAGAGGAGTTGAGGGGGAGCAGACTGCACGGGGCGGAGAGGAATTTGGGGGGAGTTTAGACTGCACGGGGTGGAGAGGATTTTGGGGGGGTTCAGACTGCATGGGGCGGGGAGGAGTTTGGTGGGGGGGAGGGGAGCAGACTGTACGGTGCGGAGAGGAGTTTGGTGGGGGGGGATCAGACTGCACGGTGCGGAGAGGAGTTTGGTGGGGGGGATCAGACTGCACGGGGCGGAGAGGAGTTTGGGGAGGGGAGCAGACTGCACGGGGCGGGGAGGAGTTTGGGGGGAGCAGACTGCACGGGGGAGGGAGGAGTTTGGTGGTGAGGGGGAGCAGACTGCACGGGGCGGAGAGGAGTTGGGGGGGTTCAGAGTGCACGGGGCAGAGAGGAGTTGGGGGGAGCAGACTGCATGGGGCAGGGAGGAGTTTGGTGCGGGGGAGCAGACTGCATGGGGCAGGGAGGAGTTTGGTGCGGGGGAGCAGACTGCATGGGGCGGGGAGGAGTTTGGTGGGGGGGGATCAGACTGCACGGGGCGGAGAGGAGTTTGGGGAGGGGAGCAGACTGCACGGGGCGGGGAGGAGTTTGGGAGGGGTTCAGACTGCACGGTGCAGAGAGGAGTTTAGGAGGGGTTCAGACTGCACGGGGCGGAGAGGAGTTTGGGGGGAGCAGACTGCACGGGGCAGGGAGGAGTTTGGTGGGGGGGAGCAGACTGCACGGGGCGGGGAGGAGTTTGGGGGGGATCAGAGTACACGGGGCGGGGAGGATTTTGGGGAGGGGATCAGTCTGCACGGGGCAGAGAGGAGTTTGGGGGGGATCGGACTGCACGGGGCGGGGAGGAGTTGGGGGAGCCGGACTGCACGGGGCGGAGAGGAGTTTGGGGGGGAGCAGACTTCACGGGGCGGGAAGGAATTTGGGGGGGAGCAGACTGTACGGGGCGGAGAGGAGTTTGGGGGGGAGCAGACTGCACGGAGCGGAGAGGAGTTTGGGGGGGGAGCTGACTGCACGGGGCGGAGAGGAGTTTGGTGGGATCAGACTGCACGGGGCGGGGAGGAGTTTGGTGGGGATCAGACTGCACGGGGCGGGGAGGAGTTTGGTGGGATCAGACTGCACGGGGCGGAGAGGAGTTTGGGGGGAGCAGACTGCACGGGGCAGGGAGGAGTTTGGTGGGGGGGAGCAGACTGCACGGGGCGGGGAGGAGTTTGGGGGGGATCAGACTGCACGGGGCGGGGAGGAGTTTGGGGGGGATCAGACTGCACGGGGTGGGGAGGAGTTTGGGGGGTAGGGGATCAGACTGCACGGGGCGGAGAGGAGTTTGGAGGGGGATCAGATTGCACGGGGCGGGGAGGAGTTTGGCGGGGGGGATGAGACTGTACGGGGCGGGGAGGAGTTTGGTGGGGGGGATCAGACTGCACGGGGTGGGGAGGAGTTTGGGGGGAGCAGACTGCACGGGGCAGGGAGGAGTTTGGGGGGGATCAGACTGCACGGGGCGGAGAGGAGTTTGGGGGGGGATCAGAGTGTACGGGGCGGAGAGGAGTTTGGGGGGGGTCAGACTGCACGGGGCGGGAAGGAGTTTGGGGGGGATCAGACTGCACGGGGGGGAGGACTTTGGGGGGGAATTAGACTGCACGGAGCGGGGACGAGTTTGGGGAGGATCAGTCTGCACGGGGCGGGGAGGACTTTGGGGGGGATCAGACTGCACGGGGCGGGGAGGACTTTGGGGGGGATCAGACTGCACAGGGCGGGGAGGAGTTTGGTGGGGGGGGATCAGACTGCACGGGGCGGGGAGGAGTTTGGTGAGGGGGGATCAGACTGCACGGGGCGGAGACGAGTTTGGGAGGGAGCAGACTGCAAGGGGCTGAGAGGAGTTTGGTGGGGGGAGGAGATCGGACTGCATGGGGGGGAGGAGTTTGGGTGGGATCAGACTGCACTGGGCGGGGAGGAGTTTGGGGGGGATCAGACTGCACGGGGCGGAGAGGAGTTTGGTGGGGGGGATCAGACTCCACGGGGCGGAGAGGAGTTTGGTGGGGGGATCAGAATGAACGGGGGGAGAGGAGTTTGGGGGGGATCAGACTGCACGGGGCGGGGAGGAGTTTGGGGGGATCATACTGCATGGGGGGAGGAGTTTGGGGGGGATCAGACTGCACTGGGCGGGGAGGAGTTTGTGGGGGGGATCAGACTGCACGGGGCGGGGAGGAGTTTGTGGGGGGATCAGACTGCACGGGGCGGGGAGGAGTTTGGGGGGGATCAGACTGCACGGGGGGGGGGGAGGAGTTTGGGGGGGAGGGGTTGCCGCGGAGTCTCCTCTCCCGAGTGGGGGCGGGGCATCAGCCGCGGACGCTCCCGGCTCTGAGGCAGGAGCCCCGCCCCATTGCTATGGGGCGGGGCGGGATGAGGGGGGGTAGGGAAAGTAGCCGCAGTGGCTTGTGGGAAACTGAGTGCCCCTGTCCGCAGCTCCCATCGGCCATTGCAGGGCCAGGGCAGGCACGGCGCTCTTCGGTTGGGCGGGTGCAGCGGAAGTGACATCACAACGGGTATTGACCAGGGAGCGACGCGGTTGGTCCCGCGCTCGTGTCACTCCAAGTGTGAGCGACGCATCCTGGGACTTGTAGTTATCATAGTGCGGCCTCCCGGGGCACGTCGCAGCGCGCCCCGCCCCCGGCATAGCCCCGCCCCCCGGCATAGCCCCGCCCAGCGTGTTCCAGCTTCTCTTCGCCCCCACCTGCATCTCAGGACGTCCCGGCAGCGCTACTCAGGCCCTGCTCACGTCTGCCCGCGCCCTCTGCACGGCCCCCCCCGCCCGACCTGCACCACCTTCCCCACCCCCAGTCCATTCTGCACCCCTGCCCAACCTGCACCCCCTTCTCCCACCTCAGTGCATTCCTCACTCCCAGCCCAACCTGCACCCCCTTCCCCACCCCCAGTCCATTCTGCACCCCCCGCCCAATCTGCACCTCCTGCCCCACCCCCAGTCCATTCTGCACCCCCCGCCTGACCTGCACCCTCTTCCCCACCCCCCCGTCCATTCTGCACCCCCTGCCCAACCTGCACCCCTTTCCCCACCCCAATCCATTCTGCACCCCCTGCCCAATCTGCACCCCTTTCCCCACCCCCATCCATTCTGCACCCCCTGCCCGACCTGCACCCCTTTCCCCACCCCCCCGTCCATTCTGCACCCCCTGCCCAACCTGCACCCCTTTCCCCACCCCCAGTCCATTCTGCACCCCCTGCCCAACCTGCACCCCTTTCCCCACCCCCGTCCATTCTGCACCCCCTGCCCAATCTGCACCCCTTTCCCCACCCCCCGTCCATTCTGCACCCCCTGCCCAATCTGCACCCCTTTCCCCACCCCCAGTCCATTCTGCACCCCCCACCCAATCTGCACCCCCTGCCCCACCCCAGTCCATTCTGCACCCCCCGCCCGACCTGCACCCCCTTCTCCACCTCAGTGCATTCCTCACTCCCAGCCCAACCTGCACCGCCTTGCCCACCCCCCGTCCATTCTGCCCCCCTGCCCATCCTGCACCCCTTTCCCCACCCCCAGTCCATTCTGCACCCCCTGCCCAACCTGCACCCCTTTCCCCACCACCCAGTCCATTCTGCACCCCCTGCCCAGCCTGCACCCCTTTCCCCACCCCCCGTCCATTCTGCACCCCGTGCCCAATCTGCACCCCCTTCTCCCACCCCCAGTCCAATCTGCACCCCCTTCTCCCACCCCCAGTCCATTCTGCATCCCCTGCCCAATCTGCACCCCCTTCTCCCACCCCCAGTCCATTCTGCATCCCTTTCCCCACCCCCAGTCCATTCTACACCCCCTGCCCAATCTGCACCCCCTACCCCACTTCCAGTCCATTCTGCATCCCCTGCCCAATCTGCACCCCTTTCCCCACCCCCAGTCCATTCTGCACCCCTGCCCAATCTGCACCCCTTTCCTCACCTCCCAGTCCATTCTGCACCCCCTGCCCAATCTGCATCCCTTTCCCCACCCCAATCCATTCTGCACCCCCTGCCCAATCTGCACCCCCTGCCCAATCTGCACCCCTTTCCCCACCCCCGTCCATTCTACACCCCCTGCCCAATCTGCACCCCCTTCCCCACCCCCAGTCCATTCTGCACCCCCTGCCCAATCTGCACCCCTTCCCCACCCCCAGTCCATTCTGCACCCCCCCGCCCAACCTGCACCCCCTTCCCTGACCACCAAGTGTATTCAACCCCTCCCCTCCCACGCAAGCTGCCTCTCATGTGTTTCTCGCTTGTTGCTCTCTCGTATTGGCCAATACGTTCTGTCTGTTTCTGTCTTTGTCTTTGTCCTTGCTCTGCTTCTGCCGTGTCCTTGTACAGGACACGTACAGGCATTCCAGGTGAGCATCTCCACGGGTTAAGGGCCCAGGAGCTAAGGGGAATTGTGCAGGTACGCCAGTCGCGCAAGGGAGAGCACGGGAGACCAGTGGTGCGTCATGGCAGAGTGACTCAGTATTGTTGTAATGGACCCGATACAGAGGGGCGGAGAGGGGGGGTCTAAAGCAGTGGTCTCCAACCTTTTTACACCCAAGATCACTTTTAAATGACAGACCAAGCCAAGATTTACTGCCCTGCCCCTTCCTTGAAGCCCCGCTCTCTCTATTCTCCTCCTCTCCATCACTTGCTGTCCCCAATCCTTATACTGCTACTTTGCTTTAAAAAAAACAATTCTTCTGTAGAATGAGGTTTTTCCAACATTTGGCCTGTCTAGACTGGACCAAATGTCAGAAAAAAAACCCTTCTTCTGGAAGCCACCTTATTCCTTGGGGAAAGAGGAATATAGGGGTGACCGAAAGAGCCAGATTGTTCTTCCACTAAAAAAGCGGAAGAACAAACGCAACCCTGGATGCAGAAGAGTTTTTCTGAGATATCTCCAGAATCCTGAAAAACTCCTGCAGTCTAGCCGGACCCCAGCTGGGTTGAGACGGGATGTGTAGTCTCTGCGGTGGGAATGAGGGATTTGGGTGTGGGAAGGGGTGAGAGGTGCAAGCTCTGGGAGGAAATCTGGATGGAGGAGGAGGTGGAGAAGGGGACACTGGCTCGGGGAGGGGGCTCCAGGCTGGGCGGTGTTGGGATACTAAGCAAGTCACAGGCTTGTGGATGTGAGGGTGCAGGAATTTGGGTTGGTGTATGTGAAGGGCTCAGGGCAGGGGGTTCCAGTGTTTGATAGGCTCAGATCTAGGGCCTGGGGAAGGGGGAGTGCAGGAGTGGTTGTGGCCAGATGGGGGCTAGGCCCCAATTGGGGGTTTGTTGGCCAAGCTCCATTTTTAAATAAAATACTATGTTAAGCACAAAAAGTTTCTGCATTGTCTTTATTTATGAGAATGGCAGGGAACCTGCCTTGAGTCAGGGGTCACTGATGCATAGAAAAGTCCTTTGGGAGCAGGGGACACAATACTGGGGAGGGGTGCTAGTGGGTTCTGGGACAGGGAACAGGGTGCCAGTGGGGGCAGGGGAGAGGGGGCAGGGTGCCAGGACAGGTTTCTGCATCAGGGGACAGGGTGCTGCGGGGGGGACAGGTTTCTGTAGTGGGGAAGGCAGGGGGACAGGTTTCTGCAGTAGGAGACAGGGTGCCAGAGGGAACCGGTTCCTGCAGGGGGGGCAGGGTGCCGTGGGACAAGTTTCTGCAGAGTGGGGAAGGGTTATACAGCGGGGTGGGGGGGGCAAGGGAGAGGGAACGGGGCCAGGAGGGCGGGGAACAGGTTTGGGGCAGAGGAGAGGAAACAAGGTTGGGGGCAGGGAGTTCCCTACACAAGCCACGGAGGGAAGACTCCGACCCGCGCTCCCTCCGGACTGACCGCAGGGCAGCCAGGCTGGAGTGAAGAGAAGCGGCTGCCCGGAGAGCTGGTCATGGCGCTCAGGCAGGGTGCACCAAGCTTCACGTGGGCAGGCGCAGAGGAGAAGCCGCCGATCAGCTGGAGCGCGGGGCAGCGTCTTTCTGCTGAAAGCCACAGTCAGCTGGCTGGGGTGTTTCAGCCCTCCAGACCTCCCAGCTCCCACCATTCCTTGCAGCTACTCACCTGTGTTGTTGCTCGGTGAGTAGCTGCTCCTCAAATGAGGAAATCTAATGTAAATGTACTGCGCACGCACGCAGTTCAGAGAGGGCTGAAGTGCTACTCTTAGAGCCTCAACATCTACCGGTAGAACGTGATCTATTGGTTGGTGACCATGGAGCTAAAGGCAAGAATTCCTGCAGCCACAGACCTTAGCGAGTGAAAGCTCACGCGGGGTATTTTTGCTGCCCTTGCAGAGGAATCAGTGCGGGGCCGTGGGCGGAGAAGAAACCGTCCGAGATGGACTTGAGCTGCCTGGACGTGATTCTCGGAACACGTGAAGGGTCCTCAGCGTTCGGCCTTCCCATGGCTCTGTGTGAGTAAGAGGTGCGTGCTTTGAAATCTTCAAGCGTCCTGGCAGTAGGTTTCTTCTGAGGCCGAGAGCTTCCTGCTGGGGCACGGAGCCTGGTGGCTTGGGGACTGGTGAAGGGGCAGTAGGCGGTTCAACAGAGCGTGGATAGAGATTCAAGGCCTCCGTTATCTCCGCGTTCCTGGAGTGGCAGCGGGAGGGGGTGGCCGATGGTGGGAGGCAGCGGTGCGAAGGTGGGAGGAGAAGCGATTCCGCGTCCTTGCGGACTGAAACGCAAAGTTGTTTGTTTTTTCCCCTCTGCTGTATTCGGTAGCGAGTGATAAGAAGTCAACCCTCCCGGTGTGCTCCCGTCTGGGGATGGAACGGAAACGAGAACAGCGAGCTCGGGAGCTTGGTCGAAGCGAGACGAGAACCGCCCTGCTGGGAGCGGAGCAGCCATCGCTGACCGGGAGATAAGTGTCGGGTCTGGAAATCTCTCGGCTTACGGCCCACTCGGGTCTAGGAAGGGAAGTCACGTTTGCTTAGACAGCGAGTCCGAGTGGAGGTTCCCGAGGTGCTTCCTTGGTAGCTCCCGTTTGTCAGGGGTGCTGGTTTCTCTGGAACACGGTGTCCTTCTCAGCAGACGCTTGGCTCGAGGAGGAAGACGCAAGGTGGTAAGGTTTCTGACTGCCTCTTATGTGTTTCTCTCTTGTTGCTCTCTCGTATTGGCCAATACGTCCTGTCTGTCTGTTTCTGTCTGTGTCTTTGTCCTTGCTCTGCTTCTGCCGTGTCCTTGTACAGCACACTTGCAGGCATTCCAGGTGAGCATCTCCAAGGATTAAGGGCTCAGGAGCCAACGGGAATTCTGCAGGTACGCAAGTCGCGCAAGGGAGAGCGGTGGTGCGTCATGGCTGACTGACTCAGTGTTCTTGTAGAGGACCCGATACATAGGCGAGAGGGGGGGAAAGGGCGAAAGGATAAAATTCCCACAGCCACAGACCTTAGTGAGTGAGAGCTAACGCTGGGCTTTTTCGGTCACCCTTGCAGAGGAATCAGTGCGGGGCCGTGGGCTGAGAAGATAGCGTCCGAGATGGACTTGAGCTTCCTGGACGTGATTCTCGGAATACGTGAAGGGTCCTCAGCGTTCGGCCTTCCCATGGCTCTGTGTGAGTAAGAGGTGCGTGCTTTGAAATCTTCAAGCGTCCTGGCAGTATGTTTCTTCTGAGGCAGAGAGCTTCCTGCTGGGGCACGGAGCCTAGTGGCTAGGGAACTGGTGAAGGGGCAGTAGGCGGTTCAACAGAGCGTGGATAGAGATTCAAGGCCTCCTTTCTCTCCGCGTTACCTGTAGTGGCAGCGGGAGGTGGTGGCCGATGGTGGGAGGCTGCGGTGCGATGGTGGGAGGAGAAGCGATGCCGCATCCTTGCGGACTGAAACGCTAAGTTGTTTGGTTGGCTTTCCACCCTCTGCTGTGTTCGGTAGCGAGCGATAAGAAGTCAACCCTCCCGGTGTCCTCCCGTCTGGGGACGGAACAGAAACGAGAACAGCGAGCTCGGGAGCTTGGTCAAAGCGAGGCTCGTTGAGCTGCTGGGGGGAGGGGGTCTCTGGCGCCGCTCTCGGGTTGTGCTGCTTGGGGGGTTCTCTGGCTCCTCTCTCAGGTAGCGCTGCTTGAGGGGAGTCTTTGGCGCCGCTCTTTGGTGAGGCTGCTGGGGCGGGACACTGGCGCCGCTCTCGGGTCGCAATACTGGGGGGGGGGTCTCTGGTGGCAAATTCAGGTGACGCAGATGGGGTGGTCTCTGGCGCTGCTCCTGGGTGACGCTGCTGGGGGGGGGACTCTGGCGCCGCTCTCGGGTCGCGCTGCTGGCGGGGGGACTCTTGCGCCGCATTCGGGTGATGCTGAGCGGGGGTCTCTGGCGTCGCTTTCAGGTGATGCTGCTGGGGTGGGTCTCTGGTGCCGCTCCTGGGTGACGCTGCTGGGGGGGGGTCTATGGCACTGCTCTCGGGTTGTGCTGCTGGGGGGTTCTCTGGCGCCGCATTCGGGTGATGCTGAGCGGGGGTCTCTGGCGTCGCTTTCAGGTGATGCTGCTGGGGTGGGTCTCTGGCACCGCTCTCGGGTTGTGCTACGGGGGGGGGGGGGCTCTGGCGTCAATCTCCTGGAACTGCTGGGGGGGAGGGTCTCGGCTACTGGGGGAGGGGGCTCTGGCTCCGCTCTCGGGTCTCGCTGCTGGGGGGGTCTCTGGCTCTGCTCCCGGGTCGCGCCGCTCGGGGGGGTCTCTGGTGCCACATTCAGATGATGCTGATGGGGGGGCGTGTCTGGCGCCGCTCTCGGATGACGCTGCTGGGGGGGGGATCTCTAGTTGCGCTCTCAGGTCGCGCTGTTGTGGACGGTCTCTGGTGCTGCTCTCGGGTGGCGCTGTTGGGGGGGGTCTCTGGCGCTGCTCTCGGGTGGCGCTGCTGGGGGGTCTCTGGCGCTGTTCTCGGTTTGCGCTGTTGGGGGGGTTCTCTGGTGCTGCTCTCGGGTGGCACTGTTGGGGGGGTGTCTGGCGCCGCTCTCGGGTTGCGCTGCTGGGAGGGGGTCTCTGGCGCCGCTCTCGGGTTGCGCTGCTGGGGGGCGGTCTCTGGCACCGCTCTCGGGTTGCGCTGCTGGGGGGGGGTCTCTGGCGCCGCATTCAGGTGACACAGATGGGGGGGTGGGTGTCTGGCGCCGCTCTTGGGTCACGGTGCTGAGGAGGGGTCTCTGGGTCCGCTCTTGGGTCGCGATGCTGGGGGGGGTCTCTGGCGTCTCTCTCGGGTGATTGTTCTGGGAGTGGTCTCTGGCCCCTCTCTCGGGTGATTGTTCTGGGAGTGGTCTCTGGCCCCTCTCTCGGGTGATTCTTCTGGGAGTGGTCTCTGGCCCCTCTCTCGGGTGATTCTTCTGGGAGTGGTCTCTGGCGTCTCTCTCGGGTGATTCTTCTGGGAGTGGTCTCTGGCGTCTCTCTCGGGTGATTGTTCTGGGAGTGGTCTCTGGCGTCTCTCTCGGGTGATTGTTCTGGGAGTGGTCTCTGGCGTCTCTCTCGGGTGATTGTTCTGGGAGTGGTCTCTGGCGTCTCTCTCGGGTGATTGTTCTGGGAGTGGTCTCTGGCGTCTCTCTCGGGTGATTGTTCTGGGAGTGGTCTCTGGCGCCTCTCTCGGGTGATTGTTCTGGGAGTGGTCTCTGGCGCCTCTCTCGGGTGATTGTTCTGGGAGTGGTCTCTGGCGTCTCTCTCGGGTGATTCTTCTGGGAGTGGTCTCTGGCGCCTCTCTCGGGTGATTGTTCTGGGAGTGGTCTCTGGCGCCTCTCTCGGGTGATTGTTCTGGGAGTGGTCTCTGGCGTCTCTCTCGGGTGATTCTTCTGGGAGTGGTCTCTGGCCCCTCTCTCGGGTGATTCTTCTGGGAGTGGTCTCTGGCCCCTCTCTCTTGGGTGATTCTTCTGGGAGATGGTCTGGGGAGATGGTCTGGGAGTGACCTGGGGAGATGAGATCTTGGCAAACCCGCAGCAGGAAGAAGGAGAAGGAGCAGGCCCCTGAGCCCCTCCCGGAGGAATGAAAACAAATAGCTAAGGAGGGAAGGGAAATGGACATTTGCTGAAGTGTTGAGAGAGGACAGAAAAGTGTCTCGGCAGCGTGTGACAAGTTCGGTCAACCTGTTCGCTGAGGAGCCTCATCCAGTGGGTCCAGTTAACTGGGGGGGCCTGGAGCAGCACCCCGCCCCCCATAGGCAGAGATCTGCTTCACTGTCACAGGGCCCCTTGCACTGCAGGCAGAGAGCCGCCAGCCTGTCCACCTGTCCCCGTTAATTAGCTAACCAGTTAAACAGGATTTTACATCCCTCATTCCAGCTGGCCTCAAAGATCAAAGGGACGGTCTCCTAGGGTCTCTGCAGGTGCCCCTGTGCCCCGTCTCTCTACAGAGATCTCACAGCAGGGGCTGGGTACTAAAGGCACCAAGCAGCTGGCGGAATCACGGAGAACAAGGGGTACGGGGTCGGGGGCAGGGTGAGACCCTCTGGACCAGAGGCAGGGGGTCCAGGCTGCCAAATGTGTCGCGGAGATCCTCCATCTATCAGACGCGGCTTCGTGAACCGACGTGGACCGGCTCCGGCCCCACGGGCTCTGCTTTCCCTGGCCGCCACCCTTCCCCACGTGCCTCAGTTTCCTCCTCTGCAATCACCTCATCCCCTCCCCTGGATCCGGCACCTGCCCCTCGCTCCCCAGCGGGGCCCAGGCTGCGCTGCAGCCCGGCCGGCCACTCCCGCCCGTCACCCGCAGGACCAGCCGCGGCCCCGCCCCCTGAACTGCGCCGTGGTAGGCTGCTCCTGCCCAGCTCCAACCAGGCGGGCTTTGGGGCGGGAGGGGCGCCCGGATGGGCGGAGGGAGCCGCAGTGGCCTGTGGGAGATGGAGATGTGGCAACTACATCTCCCAGCAGCCACTGCGGGGTCAGCAGCACGTGAGAGGGGCAGGGACCCGCGCCTGCTCTCCCAGCGCACAGTGCGGGGCGTCCTGATTGGAGCGCCAATGGAGCGTGACTCAAGGGTGTGTCCTAAAGCTAAGGGTGGCCAATAGGCTGTTGCGGACTGATCATAATGGACTGCTCTGTCCGCGAATGGGCTGTGAGTAAAGGGCGTGTTCTGAATCGGAGGCGCCCAATAGGCTGACCCTGATGCACCTTAACGGACAGCTCTGTCTGCAAATGGGGTGTAACTAGGGGGCACGCCCTGCCACTGCTCTCGACCAATAGGCTGTCCGGGGTGGGGTGTCTGGCCTGGGGGAGGAGGGGTCGCGAGGGAAGGTGGGGGAGCGGGCTGGGGGTGGAGTGTGTGGCCTGGGGGAGGAGGGGGCGCGAGGGAAGATGGGGGAGTGGGCTGGGGGTGGGGTGTCTGGCCTGGGGGAGTTGGGGGCACGAGGGAAGATGGGGGAGTGGGCTGGGGGTGGGGTGTCTGGCCTGGGGGAGGAGCGGGCGCGAGGGAAGATGGGGGAGTGGGCTGGGGGTGGGCTGTCTGGCCTGGAGGAGGAGGGGGCGCGAGGGAAGATGGGGGAGCGGGCTGGGGGTGGGGTGTCTGGCCTGGGGGAGGAGGGGGCGCGAGGGAAGATGGGGGAGTGGGCTGGGGGTGGGCTGTCTGGCCTGGAGGAGGAGCGGGCACGAGGGAAGATGGGGGAGCGGGCTGGGGGTGGGGTGTCTGGCCTGGGGGAGGAGGATGCGCGAGGGAAGACGGGGGAGCGGGCTGGGGGTGGGGTGTCTGGCCTGGGGGAGGAGGAGGAGCGAGGGAAGATGGGGGAGTGGGCTGGGGGTGGGGTGTGTGGCCTGGGGGAGGAGGGAGCGTGAGGGAAGATGGGGGAGCGGGCTGGGGGTGGGGTGTGTGGCCTGGGGGTGGGGGAGCGGGTTTTGCTCAGGAAGGCCAGGTAGGAATAGCTGGTGGGCGGGAGGGGTGCAGCCAGCCAGGCCTGGTGCATGGAAGGGTGACGCTAGGGATGCTCACTGGAGCTGAATCAACGACTGTAATTTAGGGAATATATCCCGCACACGAATATATCCTGCAGTGTTTTCTATTTGAGTAAAAAACCTCTTTTATACCCCGCGCACGAATATAACCCGCAGGGCATACAAGATTTTTCTGTGCCGGGGGTATATTCGCTGGGGGTATGTTTACGGTGCGGGGGGGGGGGGGGATAGCCACTCACCGCCCCAGGTTCCAGCACAGCCGCTAGCCTCCGGGTGGGGGAGCGCTCACCGCCCAGTTCCTGCCCAGCCGCAGGAAGGGGCAGGGGCGTGAGCACAGGAGGGAGGGGCGGGGGCACAGGTGGCTCTCCATGGCACTGGCTCCCATTCCCCCCACTTTACTGCTGATAGAGAGGCGTGGCGCGGAGGGTGTGGGGGGCAGACGGAGCCGGTACCTGCACGAAGCTTTCCAGCCAGCTCCCCGCATGTGCCAGCTATCGCAGGCAGCAGTGGCAGGCGGGGTGGGGTCGCCAGGGCTCACTGCGGACGGAGGCAGCTGCGTGAGATGCCGGGGCAGCGTCAAAGGAAGCAGTCCCTGCTGGGGGGGGGGGGGGGGCTTCCTGGGAGTGGGGGCTGGGAGCGCACTGGCTGCCGGCCCCACCTCAGGAGACTATCGAATAGTCGTGGAACCGACAGTATTTTGTGCGCTTCCAGGACTATTCACTTCATGGCTGCCTAACGTCCCTGCTTGCCTTGTGGTCAGCGCGGGCTGGGGATTTGGATGGGGAGGGTTTGAAGGGGATATGCTGGTAGGGGTCCTGGATTTCGTTTCTGTTGCTATTGGGTTGGAAATAGCAGAGTAAATATGCCTTATCAAGGTAACGTCACAGCCAGATCCCAAGGGAAGTATGGTTCTGAGGCTGGCTAGACCATCGGGCTCCGTGGGTCACGGGAGACGGCAGTAAGGGAGGCTGCAATGGACAGGAGGAGGGCTGACCAGCACGGGGGGCAAGGGGTCACATTCAGGTAGTCAGCAAAGGGGCTGGCCAGGGGGCTTGGCACTGGGGGGGCAGGAGGGGGTGAGGGGTCGGGGGGTGCGCTTGGCACTGGGGGGGCAGGAGGGAGGCTGAGGGGCCGGGGGGGGCGCTTGGCACTGGGGGGGCAGGAGGGAGGCTGAGGGACCGGGGGGGGGCGCTTGGCACTGGGGGGGCAGGAGGGAGGCTGAGGGGCCGGGGGGGGCGCTTGGCACTGGGGGGGCAGGAGGGAGGCTGAGGGGCGGGGGGGGGGGCGCTTGGCACTGGGGGGCAGGAGGGAGGCTGAGGGGCCGGGGGGGTGCTCGGCACTGGGGGGGCAGGAGGGGGGGAGGGGTCGGGGGGGGCCTTAGCACTGGGGGGGCAGGAGGGGGTGAGGGGCCGGGGGGGCGCTCGGCACTGACGGGGCAGGAGGGGGTGAGGGGCCGGGGGGGCGCTCGGCACTGACGGGGCAGGAGGGGGTGAGGGGCCGGGGGGGCGCTCGGCACTGACGGGGCAAGAGGGGGTGAGGGGCCGGGGGGGCGCTCGGCACTGACGGCGCAGGAGGGGGTGAGGGGCTGGGAGGGGCGCTCGGCACTGACGGGGCAGGAGGGGAGGCTGAGGGGCCGGGGGGGGCACTCGGCACTGGGGGGCAGGAGGGAGGCTGAGGGGCCGGGGGGGGCGCTTGGCACTGGGGGGGCAGGAGGGAGGCTGAGGGGCCGGGGGGGGCGCTTGGCACTGGGGGGGCAGGAGGGAGGCTGAGGGGCCGGGGGGGCGCTTGGCACTGGGGAGGCAGGAGGGGGTGAGGGGCTGGGGGGGGCGCTTGGCACTGGGGAGGCAGGAGGGGGTGAGGGGCCGGGGGGGGCGCTTGGCACTGGGGGGGCAGGAGGGAGGCTGAGGGGCCGGGGGGGGCGCTTGGCACTGGGGGGGCAGGAGGGGGCTGAGGGGCCGGGGGGGCGCTCGGCACTGGGGGGGCAGGAGGGGGTGAGGGCCCGGGGGGGCGCTCGGCACTGGGGGGGCAGGAGGGGCTGAGGGGCGGGGGGGGCGCTCGGCACTGGGGGGGCAGGAGGGAGGCTGAGGGGCCGGGGGGGGCGCTCGGCACTGGGGGGGCAGGAGGGAGGCTGAGGGGCCGGGGGGGGCGCTCGGCACTGGGGGGGCAGGAGGGAGGCTGAGCGGCCGGGGGGGCGCTCGGCACTGGGGGGGCAGGAGGGGGTGAGGGCCCGGGGGGGCGCTCGGCACTGGGGGGGCAGGAGGGGGTGAGGGCCCGGGGGGGCGCTCGGCACTGGGGGGGGCAGGAGGGAGGCTGAGGGGCCGGGGGGGGCGCTCGGCACTGGGGGGCAGGGGGAGGCTGAGGGGCCGGGGGGGGGCGCTTGGCACTGGGGGGGCAGGAGGGAGGCTGAGGGGCCAGGGGGGGCGCTCGGCACTGGGGGGGCAGGAGGGAGGCTGAGCGGCCGGGGGGGCGCTCGGCACTGGGGGGGCAGGAGGGAGGCTGAGGGGCCGGGGGGGGCGCTCGGCACTGGGGGGGCAGGAGGGAGGCTGAGGGGCGGCGCTCGGCACTGGGGGGGCAGGAGGGGGGCTGAGGGGGCCGGGGGGGGCGCTGGGCACTGGGGGGGCAGAAGGGGGTTGAGGGGCCGGGGGGGGCGCTGGGCACTGGGGGGGCAGGAGGGATGCTGAGGGGCCGGGGGGGGCGCTGGGCACTGGGGGGGCAGGAGGGAGGCGGAGGGGCCGGGGGGTGCTCGGCACTGGGGGGGCAGGAGGGAGGCGGAGGGGCCGGGGGGGGCGCTGGGCACTGGGGGGGCAGGAGGGAGGCGGAGGGGCCGGGGGGTGCTCGGCACTGGGGGGGCAGGAGGGGGTGAGGGGCCGGGGGGGGCCTTGGCACTGGGGGGGCAGGAGGGAGGCGGAGGGGCCGGGGGGTGCTCGGCACTGGGGGGGCAGGAGGGGGTGAGGGGCCGGGGGGGGCCTTGGCACTAGGAGGGGGGAGGGGCCAGGGCGCGGGAGAGCGCAGGCGCGGGCGGCGCTGGCTGGGCGGGAAACTCCCGGGACGCTCGCGCTGACGAGGCGGGCGGGAAAACGCTGCGGGGGGCGCTGAGGGGCGGAGCCTGGGGGGCGGGGCGGGAGCTGGCAGTGACGTGGAGCCCCCCCCCCCCCTTCTTCTTTCCGGGCCCCAGGCTGGACATCGGCGGGGCGGCCCCTGGAGGAGGTGGGGGGGCGATTTCTGCCCCGCCCCCCGGCGCTGCAGCCTCCCCGGGGAGCAGCGCCCCTGTGACCCCCCCCACGTGGTGCCGGGGGAACGGGGCTGTGGCCCCCCCTTTGGGGCGCGGGAGCTGACCCGGGCTCCAGTCACGTGGGTGTCTCGGGGAGGGGGGGCTGCGGGCCACCGGGGGCGCGGGAGTGTCACGTGCCCCTCCCCCCGCCGGGGAGCCGCGCGCCCTCGAGGGGTGGTTCCCGCGGGCGGGGCACGCACAGAACGTGTCCCGCACGCGGGGGGGCGGGCGGCCTGGGCCCTGCTCCCTGCGCTGCTCGCTGCCTGGGGGCGGGGCCGGGTGCCCGCTGAATCCCCCCTGTGCCCGGGGGGGGGGGGGGCAGTTCGGCGGGGGGCGCTGTGGGGGGGGGATGCTCGGGCCCTGGCTGCCCGCAGTGCCGCCCAGTGCCCGGCTGTGCCTCCTGCAGAGGCCGAGAGCGTCCTGGGTGGGGGCGTGTGGGGAGGGGGGGGGAGTGGCTGAGAATTGGGGGGCAAACAGGTGACAGACAAACCAACCGACAGAAAAGCCTCCCTGCCTGGCCCCCAGCTGAGCGGAGAAACGTCCCCCTGGCGCCAGAGCACTGCAGGGCCCAGCCTAGTCGCTTTGTGCGCTCCAGCCCCACGGCGTGGGGAGGGGGCGACGGTGGAGGAGCCCCAAGCACCCAGGCCTTAGGTTCCCCACCCGCCTTCTAAGCACTGAGCATTTTAGGCCTGGCTGGACTAGAGAAGGGGGCACCAGGGGAGTTGCCGCTGAAGGCGCGCGGCCGCGCACAAACACCCCTCTGCCGCCCACCTCCGTTGCGGAGCCTTGCAGCGGCACTCGCCTTCCTGCTGGACGGGGAATGGCGCGGTTGTTTTCCTGATCTGGTGGTGGGCGGCTGCCCCGTTGTGTCCCTGCTGGGGCAGCCTCGCCCCACCTCCAGCTGCGATTGGGGCTTCTGTTTGTTTCTGTTCATACAGTTTGCTGCAGTTTTCCATCCACGAGGACCTACGTGAAGCTGGTCCGACCAGAGATACGGGAATCGATTTTTAAGAGTAAGAGGTTTTGTTTTTAAAGCAGGGGTGAGGAACCTAATACCCCAGCTCACGTGAGTGTGGCCCTCGAGACTCAAGGTTCCCACACTAACGCTCTAGCTCCCCTCCAGATTGGTGATAGAAATGTAGCCGTGTTAGTCTGGGGTAGTTGAAGCAAAATGCAGGACAATGTAGCACTTTAAAGACTAACAAGATGGTTTATTAGATGATGAGCTTTCGTGGGCCAGACCCACTTCCTCAGATCAAATAGTGGAAGAAAGTAGTCACAACCATATGTACCAAAGGATACAATTAAAAAAAAGAACAAATATGAAAAGGACAAATCACATTGCAGAACAGGAGGGGGATGCGGTGGGGGGGGGGGAGGAAGGAAGGTAAGTGTCTGTGAATTGATGTTATTAGAGGTAGGGAGAGTGGGATGTTTGTGAGTTAATGGTATTAGAGGTGATAATTGGGGAAACTATCTTGGTAATGGGTGAGATAGTTCAAATGTTTAAGTCCTTGTTGGAAAGTGTCGAATTTTAACATGAATGACAGTTCAGAGGATTCCCTTTCAAGTGCAGATGTAAAAGGTCTTTGTAGCAGAATGCAGGTGGTCAAGTCATTGAGAGAGTGTCCTTTCTGGTTAAAATGGCAAGAAACTGTTTTCTCTTTGTGATCTTGTCTGATATCTGTTTTGTGGGCATTAATCCTTTGGCGAAGTGTCTGAGATGTTTGTCCAATGTACATAGCAGACGGACACTTTCGGCACACGATAGCATAGATTATATTTCTGGATGCGCAGGAATATGTGTTCTTGATCTTATAACTCACTTGGTTGGGTCCAATAATGGTATCAGCAGAATGAATATGTGGACAAAGCTGGCAACGGGGTTTGTTGCAAGGGAAGGTACCAGGGTTGGTATTAGTGTGGTATGTCCTGTGGTGGTTGGTAAGAATGATCTTGAGGTTAGGTGGTTGTCTATAGGAGACTATGGGTCTGTCTCCCAGAGCCTCTTTGAGTATGGTATCCTGTTCCAATATAGGCTGTAGTTTATTGATAATGTGTTGGACAGGTTTAAGTTGGGGGTTGTAGGTGATGACAAGTGGTGTTCTATTGTTGGTTTTCTTGGGTCTGTCTTGAAGTAGATGGTTTCTAGGTATTCGTCTGGCTCTTTCAATTTGCTTTTTTATTTCTCTGGGTGGCCAGATTGGAGCAGACAAATTCTGCTAGCCTGCCCCGCCCCGCCCCCCGCCCTCCCCCCTTCTCACAAGCTCCGGTGTGCGAGGGGAATGTGGGAAGCCTCTTCCTCCTTCTCAGTTGGGGCATGTGTTAATGCGGATGGTGGGGTTTGGGATTTTTTTTCTTCACACTTGTGTGTAGGGTTGCCAGGTGTCTAGCACTGAGCCAGACAGCCCGGTAGTTGCACTTTTTGTCCGGTAAATAAATTTAGAAAATACCGGACAAAGAAAATGTCCAGTATTTTCTGCTTTTCCTCTGCGCCCAGCAGAAATAAGCCGGGGCGGGGAGATTGGCTGACTAATTAAAGGGGTCACAACTGGATTTTGCTCAACAAAAATGTTCCTGGTGGGGTTTTTTTGTTTGGTTGGCTTTTTTCCCTCAACAAAAATTTTCCTGGTGCCTTTTTTTTTTTTTTTTTTTTTTGCTGAAACCATCTGGCAACCCTACTAGTGTGTGCCTTCCGCCCCCCCAATAAGGTTCCCCACCCCGTCTGAAAGCGAGAGTTGGGAGAACAGGTTACCTTGCGTTCCTGTGTCCTTATAAGGAAGTTGAAGGCTACTATAAAATCCCCCCTCATGGTCTCCTCTTCAGACTAAAGAAACCTAAATCCCTCAGCCTCTTCATAGAGCAATTGCTCCAGCCCCCTAATCATTTTGGTTGTCCTCTGCTGGACCCTCTCCAATGTGTCCACATCCCTTCTGTAGTGGGGGGCCCAGAACTGGACACAGTACTCCAGATGTGGCCTCACCAAAGCCGAATAAAGGGGAATAATGACATCTCTGGATCTACTGGCAATGCTCCTCTTAATGCAACCTCATATGCCATTAGCCTTCTTGGCTACAAGGGCACACTGTTGACTCATCTCCAGCTTCTCATCCACTGTAACCCCCAGGTCCCTGTCTGCAGAACTACTACTTAACTGGTTGGTCCCCAGCTTGTAACTATGCTTGGGATTCTTCCATCCCAAGTGCAGGACTCTACACTTGTCCTTGTTGAACCTCATCAGATTTCTTGTGGCCCAATCCTCCAATTTGTCTAAGTCATTCTGGACCCTATCTCTGCCCTTAGGCATCTTTTAGCCTTTTTGTTCTATTATTGTTTTTCTATTTGGTACTAGAAAATCAAACTTTCCTCCTGCTTGGGCCTCAAGTTTCACTCCAGCAGCCCTTCCACAAGTAGAATCGTCTGCAAAATAAAATGTCAGGGCTACCGTCATTAAGGTGCTTGTCCCTGTAAGGACATGTGACTGAACTGGTTGTTCAGAAGGTTTCTGGTGAATTGGTTTATGCACAGGTATGCCTCCCGTTCTTCTTTAACCACCGCAGTCTCTTGTTTTTGTCCGGAAGCAAATTCTCTGCCAAGCCACCTTTTTTCCCTTTCATGTAATTGTCTGCTCTTTCGTTCGGTGTGGTAGACTTGTTCTAGTGTGGCATTAGACAACCGAGCCACAGAAAAGTCTGCCTTGGTACCACTGAGTACCGGCCCAGACCAAAGTAGCTTTCAGACACCTTAAGAGAGTCTTGATTTGCAATTCTCCCCTTTCTTCTCCTTGGATTTTCAACTAGGAAAGTGTGCTAATCATCAGTGCTTTTGCGGGAATACTATGCTGCTCCCGTTCGGGCAAAAGTCTTTTTCCGAAAGACTTCTGCGCAAAAGGGCCAGTGTAGACAGCAGAGAGTTCTTTTCCGCAAAAAAGCCCTGATGGCGAAAATGGCGATTGGGGCTTTTTTGCAGAAAAGCGCGTCTAGATTGGCCACAGACACTTTTCCGTAAAAAGTTTACATACCCAGTATCTTGTGAAGAACTTGTCACCTCAGCACAGGGTCCCGGGGCGGGCTTTACCATAAGGGACCCGGAGAGATCATCTAGGCCAGCTGGAGGGGGCAGGGCAGGGGAGGGGAGGGGAGAGGAGAGGAGAGGAGAGGAGAGGAGAGGAGAGGAGGTTGGCCACTGAAAATGTTGCAGTATTAATTTTCCTTTTATTTGACTTCATATCAAACAAATATTTACAGTTTAAATGACCTTGTTAATTCTCCCTTGTGTTAGTACTCTTTCTTCCAGAAGGTTTTAAAAACACAGACGAGATATGTCTTCGCCTGGCTGGCAGGCGTCCGAAGAAGGGCACGTGACCTCGATCTTGGAGCACGAGACAAAACTCACTCCGCTCCTGGAGGGGAAATGTTAGAGGCAACACTGGGCTCCAGTGAGCAGCAGCCAGGTGACGCACGTGTCTGTCCTTTCCACACATCTAGGGTGGCCTAGCTCCTAAGCGTTCTCTGTCTCTTTTTCGGTCCCTGTAGACTTGGAGGAGATGAGAGGCTGGCCACCTGGTGGCAGAGACCGAAAGGAGCCACCCCCCCGAGACCCTGCCGGCAGATGGAAACTAGACAGCGATCTATGGAAGAAGAGCAAACAGCAATTGGCTCAAGGTAAGTATTGAGGGAGGGCCGCACAGACGTTTGCGAGCGTGGCACGGGTCCCTGAGAAAAGGCCCTCTGGCTCGTGGTGGAAGAACTTGAAAATACGAAGTACAAAAGTCACAGTGTTGTACTTAAAAGAAGTACTCGGGATCTTTTTCAGAGGGATAAGGCAACACGCCACATTTATTGATCACACACACAGACACACATTTTATATATATATATATATATATATATATATATATATATATATATATATATATATAAATAATTTATTTATTTACCACATGCATATGATAAGTATTGATTATTCTGTGTCACTCATGCACTCACTCTGACACACACACACACACACACACATGCACAAGCACACTCCGTCTTGCTGTTGTTACCAACTTGTTGTTCCCCTTAACTTCACTGGCCAGGTGAGTTAGATGGGGGAGGGGTGGAGCCGGGCTTCTGCTGATCCGGATCGATGCTCCGATGGTGACAAGATGAGACCCGGAGTCCTCTGCAAGACAACTCACTTTTATAGCAGCTTCCCTCTTATGCAAATATATCCCAGATTCAAAATCTGGGTCTGTGTCCTTTGGTCCCTTTGTGGGTGCTGTCTGTTAAGAGAGGGTGTTTTCCAAAGAAGGTGCTTGCTTCTAATCCCCAAGGCCTTCAATATGTCTGCTCTTCTTTCTTGAGCCCTCTTGACACCTTGGGTCTGGCTTCCACCCCCTTTTCAACTGGTGTAGCTCTCTGGAGGTGCTTGGCTCCCAAGTGTTACTCATTCACACCTCGTTCATTCAACTGGGCAATTGATTACAGAGTGGGGGGAGAGAGTGGGGGAAAGATCTTATTCTACTCCTAGCAAATGACATTTTTACCTCTTTAACTATATACTCTGTATTAGAACCCTATGTAGAAAACTAAGTTACAAGGTTATATGGATTCAGGTTCTAATACAAAGTGACAAGGTCATATGGATTAATACAAAGTTACAAGGTTATATGGAGAGGCACAGTGTCAAGTCATATGAAGTACATAGGTTTATCTACAACAGAAACTGAACACCGATTTTTGTATTTTTAAAAATGTCATTAATCCCCCCCCCCCCCGCCGCCCCCCGAATCTCCTGGCTGGCGATACTTAACGTGTCTAGGATCATACGGAAAACTAAGTGAGTAGGCTGCCAATTGACCTAGCGTCACGCATGCGGAGAGTTGGCAAAACTGGGATTGAAATAAAGACTTGGTCTCCCAGCAGCACCGAGGACCCCCAGACATGGATTAGGGCCTCGTGGGAATAGTTGTCTCCTAATTGATCTAATCTTTGGCTTTTGAGTTTAATATTATTGGTGAGTCCTTCTAGGCGACTGTTACTCGGTGTGCATGCGTGCGCACGTAAGTATGAGTGCAAGTGTGTGCGTCCACAAGTGTCCATTTGCGTGTGTGTGCACGTGCCTGCGTGCGGGCAGATTGAGCAGATGCGTGTGTGGGCATCTGAGCGAGGGCATGAGTGGGCGCTCAGGCGTGTTAATCTGTTAATTCGCGTTTGTGAGTGTGTACACGCATCCCTGCGTGTGAGCATTTGGCAGGGTGAGTGGCTGTGGCACGGGCGTGTGCGTCTGACGTGTGCCAGTCAGACGGTGCCCTGGCAGCAGTAGCTCCTGGAAAGCGACACCCCTCCCCTCCCATCTGGAGCATGCAACTGGGATGAGAGGGGCAGGGAAGAGTAGCACTGCTGCAGCACGTTTCAGCACGAGGCTCTAACTGCCGCGCGGTAGCTGCTCCTTTTGTATCCGACGTGGGGCAACAAGGAGCGGCCTCGCATCATGCCGGCGCCACGTGCGTTCAGTCCCACGGGCCGGAAGTGACGTTTGCTCGGTCCACAGCCTGACAGCAACCGACTGGGAACCGTGACCGGAAGATGCCCAGGTACGAGCGCTCAGCTGGTGCCAGGTCAGCGGGTGGTAGGCAGGAGACACGGGGCCAGGCGGGACGGGTTCAGACACGGGGTGCCTGGCTGGGACAGCGACTGGGCTTGGAGGTTTCCTGCGGCGGTGCAGCCAGCGTAGGCCACCAGCTCCCGTGGTACGTGGGGCAGAGGAAGGACAGCAGAGTGGAGGCTGGAACCGCTCCGACAAGGCACCACTCTGCTTATGGTTGCCAGGTGTCCGGTTTTGAACTGGACGGTCCAGGCTTTCAGCTTTTTCTTCGGGAAACAAATTGAGAAAATATAAATGTCCGCGAAAGCGGCAAGGACTTCTGTGCCTCAGGGCTCCTCGCTGCTTTTGCAGATTCAGACTAACGCGGCGACTCCTCTGATAAATGTCTGGTATTTTCTAAATCAGATGGAATGCAGATTGTGATGTCATGTCAGGTGTGCCTGGTATTTTTGGTGAAACCATCTGGCAACCCTAGCTCTGCTCCTTGCTTGGCCGGGGTGGCGCCCTGCCTCTGTGGCAGGTCCTGACGTCACAGGGAGCGTGTTCCCCAGGAAATCCGGGCAGTGCAGCGGCTTCCGGTCCGCGCCACCCGGCCCCAAGGGAGCGGCGGCGGGAGGCGGCAGGGAGGTCAGAGTGTGACGCTGCCCCGCCCGGATCTCAGCCCTTGGGCGCCCCAGTGTGCACCCCGCCCGGCCGGGCCGCTCCCCTGTAGCTCCGCCCCCAGCGCTGCGCCCGCTGCCTCGTGGCCCGGCTCGGTGCGAAGCTGCCACTGCCGGCTACGAACAGCAGCGCACTGCTAGTGACGTCATTGCCCTTGCGCGGTGCATGCAAATGATAGAACACGGGGCACGTTCTATCGGCTCCCGGGCGAGTGACACGTGGGTTTGTGGGGCACACAGAAGGGTCCCAGGCTCCGTCATTAATGGCAGGGGCGTGGCCTGGTCTGGGGGCGGGGCCACTGACCGGCAGGAACTCAGCTGGGACACAGAAGTGAGCGGCAGAAAACTTCTCGGGGTCTCCAGAAAATCCTCGCGCGGCCCCTCTGGGCTTGTGAACGGGACGCAGCAGAGGCAGCCGCCCCCCTCCCCCCACACCCGCCTCACGCTCCCCGCAGCACTTTGGAAGGCAACAGCAGCATCAGCCTGTCCCGCTGCCAGTCCCCGCACAAGCCGGCTGGGAAATTTGGTGTTGGGGGGAGCAGACTGCATGGGGGGAGAGAGGAGTTTGGTGGTGGTGGTGGATCAGACTGCACAGGGGGAGGAGTTTGGGGGCGGATCAGACTGCACGTGGCGGAGAGGAGTTGGGGGGGGAGCAGACTCCACGGGGCCGAGAGGAGTTTGGGAGGGGTTCAGACTGCACGGGGCGGAGAGGAGTTGGGGGGGGAGCAGACTGCACGGGGCGGGGAGGAGTTTGGTGGGGGGGGAGCATACTGCACGGGGCGGGGAGGAGTTTGGTGGGGGGGGAGCATACTGCACGGGGCGGGGAGGAGTTTGGTGGGGGATCAGACTGCACGGGGCAGAGAGGAGTTTGGGGGGTAGGGGATCCGACTGCATGGGGCGGGGAGGAGCTTGGGGGGTAGGGGATCAGACTGCACGGGGCGGAGAGGAGTTTGGAGGGGGATCAGATTGCACGGGGCGGGGAGGAGTTTGGTGGGGGGGATCAGACTGCACGGGGCGGGGAGGAGTTTGGTGGGGGGGATCAGACTGCACGGGGCGGGGAGGACTTTGGTGGGGGGGATCAGACTGCACGGGGCGGAGAGGAGTTTGGTGGGGGGAGCAGACTGCACTGGGCGGAGAGGAGTTTGGTGGGGGGAGCAGACTGCATGAGGCGGAGAGGAGTTTGGGGGTTAGGGTATCAGACTGCACGGAGGGAGAGGAGTTTGGGGGGGATCAGACTGCACGGGGCGGGGAGGAGTTTGGTGGGGGGGAGCAGACTGCACGGGGCGGGGAGGAGTTTGGGAGGGGTTCAGACTGCACGGGGCGGAGAGGAGTTTGGTGGGGGGGATCAGACTGCACGGGGCGGAGAGGAGTTTGGTGGGTGGGAGCAGACTGCACGGGGCGGAGAGGAGTTTGGTGGGGGGTGAGCAGACTGCCCGGGGCGGAGAGGAGTTTGGTGGGTGGGAGCAGACTGCACGGGGCGGAGAGGAGTTTGGTGGGGGGTGAGCAGACTGCCCGGGGCGGAGAGGAGTTTGGTGGGTGGGAGCAGACTGCCCGGGGCGGGGAGGAGTTTGGTGGGGGGGATCAGACTGCACGGGGCGGAGAGGAGTTTGGTGGGGGGTGAGCAGACTGCCCGGGGCGGAGAGGAGTTTGGTGGGGGGTGAGCAGACTGCCCGGGGCGGAGAGGAGTTTGGTGGGGGGTGAGCAGACTGCACGGGGCGGAGAGGAGTTTGGTGGGTGGGAGCAGACTGCACGGGGCGGAGAGGAGTTTGGTGGGTGGGAGCAGACTGCACGGGGCGGGGAGGAGTTTGGTGGGGGGTGAGCAGACTGCACGGGGCGGAGAGGAGTTTGGTGGGGGGTGAGCAGACTGCCCGGGGCGGAGAGGAGTTTGGTGGGGGGGGATCAGACTGCCCGGGGCGGGAAGGAGTTTGGGGGGGGAGCAGACTGTACGGGGCGGGAAGGAGTTTGGGGGGGGGATCGGACTGCACGGGGCGGAGAGGAGTTTGGGGGGGGATCGGACTGCACGGGGCGGAGAGGAGTTTGGGGGGGATCGGACTGCACGGGGCGGGGGGGAGGAGCTTGGGGGGGATCGGACTGCACGGGGCGGGGGGGAGGAGCTTGGGGGGGATCGGACTGCACGGGGCGGGGAGGAGTTTGGGAGGGGATCGGACTGCACGGGGCGGGGAGGAGTTTGGGAGGGGATCGGACTGCACGGGGCAGGGACGAGTTTGGTGGTGAGGGGGAGAAGACTGCACGGGGGGAGAGGAGTTGGGGGGGAGCAGACTGCACGGGGCGGAGAGGAATGTGGGGGGGTTCACACTGCATGGGTCGGGGAGGAGTTTGGTGGGGGGGAGCAGACTGCATGGGGCGGGGAGGAGTTTGGTGGGGGGGAGGGGAGCAGACTGTACGGGGCGGGGAGGAGTTTGGTCGTGAGGGGGAGCAGACTGCACGGGGTGGAGAGGAGTTGGGGGGGTTCAGAGTGCACGAGGCGGAGAGGAGTTGGGGGGGAGCAGACTGCATGGGGCGGGGAGGAGTTTGGTGGTGAGGGGGAGAAGATTGCACGGGGGAGCGGAGTTGGGGGGGGAGCAGACTGCACGGGGCAGAGAGGAGTTTGGTGGTGAGGGGGAGAAGACTGCACTGGGGGAATGGAGTTGGGGGGGGAGCAGACTGCACGGAGCGGGGAGGAGCTGGGGGGGAGCAGACTGCACGGGGGGAGAGGAGTTGGGGGGGAGCAGACTGCACGGGGGGAGAGGAGTTGAGGGGGAGCAGACTGCACGGGGCGGAGAGGAATTTGGGGGGAGTTTAGACTGCACGGGGCGGAGAGGATTTCGGGGGGGTTCAGACTGCATGGGGCGGCGAGGAGTTTGGTGGGGGGGAGCAGACTTCATGGGGCGGGGAGGAGCTTGGTGGGGGGGAGGGGAGCAGACTGTATGGGGCGGGGAGGTGTTTGGTGAGGGGGGATCAGACTGCACGGGGCGGAGAGGAGTTTGGTGGTGAGGGGGAGAAGACTGCACTGGGGGAATGGAGTTGGGGGGGGAGCAGACTGCACGGGGCGGGGAGGAGCTGGGGGGGGAGCAGACTGCACGGGGTGGGGAGGAGTTTGGTGGTGAGGGGGAGAAGACTGCACGGGGGGAGCGGAGTTGGTGGGGGAGCAGACTGCACGGGGCAGAGAGGAGTTTGGTGGTGAGGGGGAGAAGACTGCACTGGGGGAATGGAGTTGGGGGGGAGCAGACTGCACGGGGCGGGGAGGAGCTGGGGGGGGAGCAGACTGCACGGGGTGGGGAGGAGTTTGGTGGTGAGGGGGAGAAGACTGCACGGGGGGAGAGGAGTTGGGGGGGGAGCAGACTGCACGGGGGGAGAGGAGTTGAGGGGGAGCAGACTGCACGGGGCGGAGAGGAATTTGGGGGGAGTTTAGACTGCACGGGGTGGAGAGGATTTTGGGGGGGGTTTAGACTGCATGGGGCGGGGAGCAGACTGTACGGGGCGGGAAGGAGTTTGGGGAGGGGATCAGACTGCACGGTGCGGAGAGGAGTTTGGTGAGGGGGGATCAGACTGCACGGTGCGGAGAGGAGTTTGGTGGGGGGGATCAGACTGCGCGGGGCGGAGAGGAGTTTGGGGAGGGGAGCAGACTGCACGGGGCAGGGAGGAGTTTGGTGGTGAGGGGGAGCAGACTGCACGGGGCGGAGAGGAGTTGGGGGGGTTCAGAGTGCACGGTGCAGAGAGGAGTTGGGGGGAGCAGACTGCATGGGGCAGGGAGGAGTTTGGTGGGGGGGAGCAGACTGCATGGGGCAGGGAGGAGTTTGGTGGGGGGGATCAGACTGCACGGGGCGGAGAGGAGTTTGGGGAGGGGAACAGACTGTACGGGGCGGGGAGGAGTTTGGGAGGGGTTCAGACTGCACGGTGCGGAGAGGAGTTTGGGAGGGGTTCAGACTGCACGGGGCGGAGAGGAGTTGGGGGGAGCAGACTGCATGGGGCGGAGAGGAGTTTGGTGGGGGGGAGCAGACTGCACGGGACGGAGAGGAGTTTGGGGGGGGATCAGATTGCACGGGGCGGGGAGGAGTTTGGTAGGTGGGAGCAGACTGCACGGGGTGGGGAGGAGTTTGGGGGGTAGGGGATCAGACTGCACGGGGTAGAGAGGAGTTTGGGGGGTAGGGGATCAGACTGCATGGGGCGGGGAGGAGCTTGGGGGGTAGGGTATCAGACTGCACGGGGCGGAGAGGAGTTTGGAGGGGGATCAGATTGCACGGGGTGGGGAGGAGTTTGGTGGGGGGGATCAGACTGCACGGGGCGGGGAGGACTTTGGTGGGGGGGATCAGACTGCATGGGGCGGAGAGGAGTTTGGGAGGGGATCGGACTGCACGGGGCGGGGAGGAGTTTGGGAGGGGATCGGACTGCACGGGGCGGGGAGGAGTTTGGGAGGGGATCGGACTGCACGGGGAGGGGATCGGACTGCACGGGGAGGGGATCGGACTGCACGGAGCGGGGAGGAGTTTGGTGAGGGGGGATCAGACTGCACGGGGCGGGGAGGAGTTTGGTGAGGGGGGATCAGACTCCACGGGGCGGAGAGGAGTTTGGTGGTGAGGGGGAGCAGACTGCACGGGGCGGAGACGAGTTTGGGAGAGGTTCAGAATGCAAGGGGCGGAGAGGAGTTGGGGGGGAGCAGAGTGCAAGGGGCGGGGAGGAGTTTGGGGGGGATCAGACTGCACGGGGCAGAGAGGAGTTTGGGGGGGATCAGACTGCACGGGGGGAGGTTGGGGGGGGATCAGACTGCACGGGGGGGGAATTTGAGGGGGGAGGATCAGACTGAACGGGGCGGAGAGGAGTTTGGGGAGGGGATCAGTCTGCACGGGGCGGAGAGGAGTTTGGGGGGGATCAGTCTGCACGGGGCGGGGAGGAGTTTGGGGGGCATCAGACTGCACGGGGCGGGGAGGAGTTTGGGGGGGATCAGACTGTACGGGGCGGGGAGGAGTTTGGGGGGGATCAGACTGCACGGGGCGGAGAGGAGTTTGGTGGTGAGGGGGAGCAGACTGCAAGGGGCGGAGAGGAGTTGGGGGGGAGCAGACTGCACGGGGCGGAGAGGTGTTTGGTGTGGGGATCAGACTGCACGGGGGGGAGAGGTGTTTGGGGGGGGATCAGACTGCACGGGTCAGGGAGGAGTTTGGTGGCGGGGATCAGACTGCACGGGGCGGAGAGGAGTTTGGTGGTGGGGGGGAGCAGACTGTACGGGGCAGGGAGGAGTTTGGTGGGGGGGGAGCAGACTGCACGGGGCGGGGAGGAGTTTGGTGGGGGGAGCAGACTGCACGGGGCGGAGAGGAGTTTGGTGGGGGCGGGATCAGACTGCACGGGGCGGAGAGGAGTTTGGTGGGGGGGAGCAGAATGTACGGGGCGCAGAGGAGTTTGGGGGGGGAGCAGACTGCACGGGGCGGAGAGGAGTTTGGTGGGGGGGGATCGGACTGCACGGGGCGGGGAGGAGTTTGGAGGGGATCAGACTGCACAGGTCGGGGAGGAGTTTGAGGGGGATCGGACTGCACGGGGCGGGGAGGAGTTTGGTGGTGAGGGGGAGCAGACTGCGCGGAGAGGAGTAGGGGGGGGAGCAGACTCCACGGGGCCGAGAGGAGTTTGGGAGGGGTTCAGACTGCACGGGGCGGAGAGGAGTTGGGGGGGGAGCAGACTGCTCGGGACGGAGAGGAGTTTGGTGGGGCGGGATCAGACTGCACGGGGCGGAGAGGAGTTTGGTGGGGGGGGATCAGACTGCACGGCGCGGAGAGGAGTTTGGTGGTGAGGGGGAGCAGACTGCACGGGGCGGAGAGGAGTTGGGGGGGGAGCAGACTGCACGGGGGGGGGAATTTGAGGGGGGAGGATCCGACTGAACGGGGCGGAGAGGAGTTTGGGGAGGGGATCAGTCTGCACGGGGCGGAGAGGAGTTTGGGGGGGATCAGTCTGCACGGGGCGGGGAGGAGTTTGGGGGGCATCAGACTGCACGGGGCGGGGAGGAGTTTGGGGGGGATCAGACTGTACGGGGCGGGGAGGAGTTTGGGGGGGATCAGACTGCACGGGGCGGAGAGGAGTTTGGTGGTGAGGGGGAGCAGACTGCAAGGGGCGGAGAGGAGTTGGGGGGGAGCAGACTGCACGGGGCGGAGAGGTGTTTGGTGTGGGGATCAGACTGCACGGGGGGGAGAGGTGTTTGGGGGGGGATCAGACTGCACGGGTCAGGGAGGAGTTTGGTGGCGGGGATCAGACTGCACGGGGCGGAGAGGAGTTTGGTGGTGGGGGGGAGCAGACTGTACGGGGCAGGGAGGAGTTTGGTGGGGGGGGAGCAGACTGCACGGGGCGGGGAGGAGTTTGGTGGGGGGAGCAGACTGCACGGGGCGGAGAGGAGTTTGGTGGGGGCGGGATCAGACTGCACGGGGCGGAGAGGAGTTTGGTGGGGGGGAGCAGAATGTACGGGGCGCAGAGGAGTTTGGGGGGGGAGCAGACTGCACGGGGCGGAGAGGAGTTTGGTGGGGGGGGATCGGACTGCACGGGGCGGGGAGGAGTTTGGAGGGGATCAGACTGCACAGGTCGGGGAGGAGTTTGAGGGGGATCGGACTGCACGGGGCGGGGAGGAGTTTGGTGGTGAGGGGGAGCAGACTGCGCGGAGAGGAGTAGGGGGGGGAGCAGACTCCACGGGGCCGAGAGGAGTTTGGGAGGGGTTCAGACTGCACGGGGCGGAGAGGAGTTGGGGGGGGAGCAGACTGCTCGGGACGGAGAGGAGTTTGGTGGGGCGGGATCAGACTGCACGGGGCGGAGAGGAGTTTGGTGGGGGGGGATCAGACTGCACGGCGCGGAGAGGAGTTTGGTGGTGAGGGGGAGCAGACTGCACGGGGCGGAGAGGAGTTGGGGGGGGAGCAGACTGCACGGGGCGGAGAGGAGTTGGGGGGGGAGCAGACTGCACGGGACGGAGAGGAGTTTGGTGGTGAGGGGGAGCAGACTGCACAGGGCGGAGAGGAGTTGGGGGGGGAGCAGACTCCACGGGGCCGAGAGGAGTTTGGGAGGGGTTCAGACTGCACGGGGCGGAGAGGAGTTGGGGGGGGAGCAGACTGCACGGGACGGAGAGGAGTTTGGTGGTGAGGGGGAGCAGACTGCACGGGGCGGAGAGGAGTTGGGGGGGAGCAGACTGCACGGGACGGAGAGGAGTTTGGTGGTGAGGGGGAGCAGACTGCACAGGGTGGAGAGGAGTTGGGGGGGGAGCAGACTCCACGGTGCCGAGAGGAGTTTGGGAGGGGTTCAGACTGCACGGGGCGGAGAGGAGTTGGGGGGGGAGCAGACTGCTCGGGACGGAGAGGAGTTTGGTGGTGAGGGGGAGCAGACTGCACGGGGCGGAGAGGAGTTGGGGGGGGAGCAGACTGCACGGGACGGAGAGGAGTTTGGGGAGGGGAGCAGACTGCACAGGGCGGAGAGGAGTTGGGGGGGGAGCAGACTCCACGGGGCCGAGAGGAGTTTGGGAGGGGTTCAGACTGCACGGGGCGGAGAGGAGTTGGGGGGGGAGCAGACTGCTCGGGACGGAGAGGAGTTTGGTGGGGCGGGATCAGACTGCACGGGGCGGAGAGGAGTTTGGTGGGGGGGGATCAGACTGCACGGGGCGGAGAGGAGTTTGGGGAGGGGAGCAGACTGCACGGGGCGGAGAGGAATTTGGTGAGGGGGGAGCAGACTGCACGGGACGGGGAGGCGTTTGGTGGGGGGGGATCAGACTGCACGAGGGGGGAGGAATTTGGTGAGGGGGTGAAGGGGAAATCTCGCTCCCCTGGGGTACAGAGACCCCAGAAGGGTCCGAGGCCGGAGGTCAAATCAGTGAGGCAGGAAAGAAACTTAGAAGAGAAAACTTTATGATGCATGCATGCAGGCTGTCACTTCCAAGAGTGAAGCAGCAGCCCTGACAGACAGATTCAGGGAGTCTTTATACAGAATGCTTAGACAGTTCAGTTGTGGATTGTTCTTCTTTAACATATCAAAGTCTCAGCAGAAGTACTCTGAGACTTCTGTTCACCCCAGGAGTGCTAGAAGTAAGTTTTTACAGTACACAAAGCCACATGAGAACTTGAGTGGAGGAGTCTACAAGGCAAACTGTGACAAAGATAAGGGTTTACATGACAAATTGTGACAGACTAGGAGTATCCATGAATTTGAGATAGTCATTTGTAAGGGTCTTTGATTAGAGCTAATTTGATTTCTCTCTGTTACAGGGAGAGAGGCCTGGAAAACTTTTTAACCCTTACAGCAGTTTTCTTTTAGAAAGTTATGATTTCTGCACAGTTCCCCCCTTTAGACACAATTGGAGTTATTTGATTTTTCTCCCACAATTCCCCCCTTTAATACTCCTATTGGAGTATTACTCAAAGTTATTCTAGACATTCTTAGGTATTCTTCTTTTGCTGGGATGAATTCTTATCTTAGAGGGAGGTTTTCTTTATCAGTTGGGTAAATGATCCACTGCCCATTCACCCCCAGATCTTTACCAGTGCCAATATTGCTTTTAAAACATAAGGGAAACATAAGGGAAGCATTCCCTTATGGATGTAATGCTTGAGTAAGGGGAATCTCTGAGGCAATCAGATTTTTATGCCAAATCTGCCTGTTTCCCCCCATGACTATGTACTTCTGGCACAGTGTTATCATTCTGGGCATCTACCCACTCCCGCTCTCCTGTAGAGTACTGACTACCAGTAGATCTGAATTTTAGGGGTCTGGTCCACAGGGAGGCAGGAGTTGGGATAAACTGTAATGGTAAAAGGCCTTCAGAGCCTTTTATAAGCTGTTCACATATCCAACAGTCACTTATATTGGTGAGGGACACAACCTTTTGCAGGGCTTCCCAATAAGGGTGGGGAAAGTTATATACTAAGGCTATTCTGACTACTAAAAGAAGGAAAACAATCCTTATCCTATTATAGTATCTTAAATTTCGGGTGGGGAAAGTTATATACTAAGGCTATTCTGACTACTAAAAGAAGGAAAACAATCCTTATCCTATTATAGTATCTTAAATTTCTAAAGTAGAAAGGATAATAATAATATAGTAATTATCTAGCAACTAGCAAAGCAGTCTTTTAACTAAACTTAATCAGTTAGTATTGTTTGGCTTGCCTCTGCAGGCACTCTTCGAGGTTTCGTAGTCTCTTAGTTCACTCAATACTGGAATGGCTTCCCCTTTGTGAGAGCTATGGGGCGCCAGGCTCACCTGTAGGTCTTTTCTGGCACAGTCCTACCTCTCAGGCTGTACCTCGAAGCTCCTGGTGGAGGCCGGTTTGGTAACAGTCTGGTTTGAGAGTGCCACCTCGGTCCGCTGAACCTCGTCCTCAGGTGATTCCTCCAGGGAGGGGTCCTGGGTGACGGGGTCAATCAGCTCTGTTGGATCTGCAGTTCGGCGTACATGACTTGCGTGGATCCACGAGGGGCCCTCCTTCACCTTTACTGCTGTGTGGGTGATGAACAGCAATTGGAACGGTCCTTTCCACCGGGCTGTCAGGGAATTCTTTCTGCGATGTTCCTTCACGAACACGTAGTCGCCTGGTTGGATGTTGTGGCACGGTACATCAGTAGGTACTGGGAGGGCTTCCTTTACCTGCAGATGCAAGCTCTTCTAACCGTCATTTTATGTCTAGGTTTTTTTCTTTCTGTGTGGCTGCTAGCCTGTGGGCCTCCTGCAACATTAAACTGCTTACAAATCACACATGAATTAGATATTCTTGACAGCTTCTAAGTGCACGCCTAGGGCGTACCATTGTTTTGGGATTTGTGAGGCCACCCCCCTTTTGCTCATGTGTGTCATTTGATGAGACACCTGAGCAAGCTGCCGTGTGAGAGATTTTTGGGGCGACTGGGCAGCCATCAGGTGCACCCATTATCCCAGCTGGGGATAAGGAGCAGCCTGCTTTCTCCCAAAGGTTTTTCTCTGCAGGTTGAGCAGCTTGCTGTAGTTCTATCAGGTCCTGCAAAGAAACAGGGAGGGAAAGAGAGACCAGAATCTGAAAGGGAGTCAGAGGTCCATGTGCTGCTGCATGTCTGGCGGTTGCATCAGCACTCCCATTACCCAGAGAAACAGGATCAGTGGCACCTGTGCGGGCCGGGCAATGGGTAATAGAGAGGGATGTGGGTAGCTGAATAGCATCAAGGAGTTGGGAGATAAGGGGACCATGAGAGATAGCAGAGCCAGAAGAGGTAAGGAAACCTTGTTGTTTCCAAATTTGTCCTGTGGCATGACAGACAGAGAAAGCAAACTTTGAGTCAGTATAAATGGCAGCAGACTGTCCGGAAGCTAAAGGCAAGCACGAATTAAAGCGATGAGCTCAGCAGCCTGAGCTGATTTTGATTCCTGGAAGAGAAAAGAACCTCTAAAACATTATTATCTGAGACCACTGCATATCTAGCCTTTAGTTTACCAACTGAATTTCTTTTATATGAGCCATCAGTGTACAATACAAGATTTGCATTTTCCAGCGGTTGATCAGACAAATTTTTGGGGAGGTTTTACACAGTGCCCAAGCAATTCTTCACAGTTATGGGTATGTGCTTTACCATTAGAGGGTAAAGGAGAAAAAGTAGCTGGGTTAAGTACATTACATCTTTGAATTACCACATTTGGGGAAGAGAGGATAACATTCTCATACAGGGTTTGTCTCTGAACAGATATGTGCTGGGTGCGGTGTCGCTGTAAGAGAGCAGAGACAGCATGAGGGACCTGTAAGATAATGCTGTGGCCTAATGTGACAGGTTGGGCCTTTTTAAAGTAATTCAGCAGTAGCTGCAACTGCCCTCAGACAAAGTGGGAACCCACGGGCTACTGAGTCCAGTGTTGCAGAAAAATAAGCTACTGGACGAGGTGTGTGTCCAAGGGGTTGACAGAGAGCTCCAGCTGCAATTCCATCCTGTTCATGACAAAACAGAGTAAAAGGCTTGCTATATTTAGGTAAGCCCACTGTGCAGAAGAGTTTTAAGAGAAAGGAAAGCAGATTTATATTCTGGGGACCAGGTCACTGGGTCAGGAGCTAAGATTAAGAGTAGAATAGTAAGGGGCCTGGTGAGTCCAGAAAAGTTAGGAATCCATTGTCTGCAATATCCTGCAGTACCCAGAAATTTGTATACCTGACTTTGGTGAAAGGGTGAGGAATGGAAAAAACTTGTGAGATTCACTCAGGTGTTAACTGGCGGCCATCTCCTGAAAGTAAATGTTCTAAGTACTGAACTCTTTGTTTTACAAACTACAATTTGGCTTTGGAAGCCTTGTGACTCTTTTTAGCAAGACACTAACACATATGAGGTATCAGTTTTACATCTTTCCTCAGTTTTACTAGCAATTAACACATCATCAACATACTGAACTAACACAGAACTGCAGGGAAGAGAGATAGAATTAAGGTCAGCTTTTTAAAAACTGAGAAAACAGAGTAGGGCTTTTACAATAACTTTACAAAAACATGTCCAGGTTAATTGATGACTCTGAAAGGAAAAGGCAAAGAGAAATTGGGAATTCTTATGCACTGGAATAGAAAAGAAGGCAGAACATAAATCTATTACAGAAAACCAGGTTAGGTACTACTGGAAATCTAGGGATTACAAACTTATTAATGGCTCTTAAGTCTTCTACAAATCTATAGATTTGCTTTTTCACAGGTAGTATAGGTGTATTACATGGTGAAGTTGTATAAACAAGTATCCCTTGTTTAAGGAGGGAGAGATTACAGGCTTAATGCCCTCTTGTGCCTCCCTAGCCAATAGATACAGGGCTACCCTTGGGAAAGGCTTGTTGTGTCTGTATGTTATTTGCACTGGTGTTGCAGAGGCTAGCAACCCCACTTCATTCACATGGGCTGCCCACAATGTCTCTGGGACTTCTGAGAGGTCCAGGAGGGGTGTATGTCCTGAGGTCTCATCAGATTCCTCTGAGAGTAGTAATGCCATCAAATTTGGAGCCTGATAGGGGGAAAGGTCAACAAATATCCCTTCCTCTCTACAGAGAAGGTTTGCACCCAATTTACACAACAAGTCACGTCCCATAAGGTTTACAGGAGAACAGGGAGATAACAGGAAAGAATGTTCAGCTGACAAGGGTCCAAAGCAGGGTGGGGGTGCAGATGGCACATCTGGGGAATCAAGCTGTTTCTTTAGAGTAGCCAATTCTTGCTGCAGCTTTTCAATAGAATCTTTTTTGCTAGCCATAATGCTCTGATTATATCTTTTTTTACTGCCACATCCTCCCAGAGGCACCAATATTCCATCTGGTTAGGATGTTTTTCCTCGAGGAAAACTCTAAGATAAGCAAGCTTCTGTAAGTCAAAGTTCTAATTGTCATGTATTCTGGGAATTCCCCTGAGTATAGCCATTCCAAATGCTCAATAATTCCTTAAGTCTCCTTAGTTTCAAACCTGCAGGCAATACCTAGCTGACTGATCATCTGAGACAAGGGAGTCCCAGGCTGTGAGAAACCTTTCCCCTCAGTAGGAGACAGACTTGAGGGAGCAATCTTATCCATGTTAGCACTGTCTTGTCCAAGGACAGCGCAGGAGCCCAACAGTACTACCCTCCCCAAGGATAGTACAGGCGTCCAGCAGCACTACCCTCTCCAAGGATAGTGTGGGAGTCCACACAAACTGTCAGCTTCACTCATACTCCTTATGTGCCGGGGGAAACCGCCCTTGCTTTCAGCAGCTGTGCAGTGACACTGACAGCACTGGTGCGGCTGCAGTCCCCCTCCGGACTTCACTCACTCAAAACCATGCGCTTGGACTCGCCACCAATCAGTCAGCAACAACAACAACAAAATCCAACCCCTATTTGGCTATACCCAGTGTTTTCGTTTTAAGTTTCCCTCAAGCCTCTTAACAAAAAAAAATTTTAAGTAAAAGATGACTCTTACCGCCAGCCGGTCCAGCTGGTGACGAGAACAGGGAGGCGGACCGGGGGATTTTAAATGGATCCCTTACCCTCCAGATGCGCGCTGTAGTCCGTTCCCATTCCCCATCATCAGCCTTTCCAACTGGAGTTCCAAGCCATCCCACTTCTGACACCAAATTGAAGGGGAAATCTCGCTCCCCTGGGGTACAGAGACCCCAGAAGGGTCCGAGGCCGGAGGTCAAATCAGTGAGGCAGGAAAGAAACTTAGAAGAGAAAACTTTATGATGCATGCATGCAGGCTGTCACTTCCAAGAGTGAAGCAGCAGCCCTGACAGACAGATTCAGGTATCCTTATACAGAATGCTTAGACAGTTCAGTTGTGGATTGTTCTTCTTTAACATATCAAAGTCTCAGCAGAAGTACTCTGAGACTTCTGTTCACCCCAGGAGTGCTAGAAGTAAGTTTTTACAGTACACAAAGCCACATGAGAACTTGAGTGGAGGAGTCTACAAGGCAAACTGTGACAAAGATAAGGGTTTACATGACAAATTGTGACAGACTAGGAGTATCCATGAATTTGAGATAGTCATTTGTAAGGGTCTTTGATTAGAGCTAATTTGATTTCTCTCTGTTACAGGGAGAGAGGCCTGGAAAACTTTTTAACCCTTACAGCAGTTTTCTTTTAGAAAGTTATGATTTCTGCACAGTTCCCCCCTTTAGACACAATTGGAGTTATTTGATTTTTCTCCCACAGGGGGAGCAGACTGCACGGGACGGGGAGGCGTTTGGTGGGGGGGGATCAGACTGCACGGGGGGAGAGGAGTTGGGGGGGAGCAGACTGCACGGGGCGGGGGAGAGTTTGGGGGGGATCAGACTGCACGGGGGGGGGAGGAGTTTGGGGGGGAGGGGTTGCCGCGGAGTCTCTTCTCCCGAGTGGGGGCGGGGCATCAGCCGCGGATGCTCCCGGTTCTGAGGTAGGAGCCCCGCCCAGCAATGGGGAGGGGCGGGATGAGGGGGGGTAGGGAAAGTAGCCGCAGTGGCTTGTGGGAAACTGAGTGCCCCTGTCCGCAGCTCCCATCGGCCATTGCAGGGCCAGGGCAGGCACGGCGCTCTTCGGTTGGGCGGGTGCAGCGGAAGTGACATCACAACGGGTATTGACCAGGGAGCGACGCGGTTGGTCCCGCGCTCGTGTCACTCCAAGTGTGAGCGACGCATCCTGGGACTTGTAGTTCTCATAGTGCGGCCTCCCGGGGCACGTCGCAGCGCGCCGCGCCCCGCCCCTATCATAGCCCCGCCCCCCGGCATAGCCCCGCCCAGCGTGTTCCAGCTTCTCTTCGCCCCCACCTGCATCTCAGGACGTCCCGGCAGCGCTACTCAGGCCCTGCTCACGTCTGCCCGCGCCCTCTGCACGGCCCCCCCCGCCCGACCTGCACCACCTTCCCCACCCCCAGTCCATTCTGCACCCCTGCCCAACCTGCACCCCCCTTCTCCCACCTCAGTGCATTCCTCACTCCCAGCCCGACCTGCACCGCCTTCCCCACCCCCAGTCCATTCCGCACCCCCCGCCCGACCTGCACCCCCTTCTCCCACCTCAGTGCATTCCACACCCCCAGTCCATTGTGCACCCCCTGCCCAATCTGCACCCCTTTCCCCACCCCCAGTCCATTCTGCACCCCCCGCCCGACCTGCACCCCCTCCCCCACCTCCAGTCCATTCTGCACCCCCCGCCCGACCTGCACCCCCTTCCCCACCCCCCAGTCCATTCCGCACCCGCCGCCCGACCTGCACCCCCTTCTCCCACCTCAGTGCATTCCACACTCCCAGCCCAACCTGCACCGCCTTCCCCATCCCCCTGCCCAATCTGCACCCCCTGCCCCACCCCCAGTCCAATCTGCACCCCCAGTCCATTGTGCACCCCCTGCCCCACCCCCAGTCCATTGTGCACCCCCTGCCCAATCTGCACCCCTTTCCCCACCCCCAGTCCATTCTGCACCCCCTGCCCAATCTGCACCCTTTTCCCCACCCCCTGCCCAATCTGCACCCCCCGCCCGACCTGCACCCCCTTCTCCCACCTCAGTGCATTCCTCACTCCCAGCCCAACCTGCACCGCCTTCCCCACCCCCCTGCCCAACCTGCACCCCCTGCCCAACCTGCACCCCCTTCTCCCACCCCCCGTCCATTCTGCACCCCCTGTCCAATCTGCACCCCTTTCCCCACCCCCCGTCCATTCTGCACCCCCCACCCAATCTGCACCCCCTGCCCCACCCCCCAGTCCATTCTGCACCCCGTGCCCGACCTGCACCCCCTTCTCCCACCTCAGTGCATTCCACACTCCCAGCCCAACCTGCACCGCCTTCCCCATCCCCCTGCCCAATCTGCACCCCCTGCCCCACCCCCAGTCCAATCTGCACCCCCAGTCCATTCTGCACCCCCTGCCCCACCCCCAGTCCATTCTGCACCCCCTGCCCAATCTGCACCGCCTTCCCCACCCCCCCGTCCATTCTGCACCCCGTGCCCAATCTGCACCGCCTTCCCCACCCCCCAGTCCATTCTGCACCCCCTGCCCAACCTGCACCCCTTTCCCCACCCCCCATCCATTCTGCACCCCCTGCCCAACCTGCACCGCTTTCCCCACCCCCTGCCCGACCTGCACCCCCTTCTCCCACCCCAGTCCATTCTGCACCCCCCGCCCGACCTGCACCCCCTTCTCCCACCTCAGTGCATTCCTCACTCCCAGCCCAATCTGCACCCCTTTCCCCACCCCCAGTCCATTCTGCACCCCCCACCCAATCTGCACCCCTTTCCCCACCCCCATCCATTCTGCACCCCTGCCCAATCTGCACCCCTTTCCCCACCACCCAGTCCATACAACACCCCCTGCCCCAATCTGCACTCCCTTCCCCCACCTCCCAATCCATACAACACCCCCTGCCTAACCTGCACTCCCTTCCCCACCACCCTGTCCATTCTACACCCCCTGCCCAATCTGCAACCCTCTTACCGCACCCCCCAGTCCATTCTGCACCCCCTGCCCAATCTGCACTCCCTTCCCCCACCTCCCAGTCCATACAACACCCCCTGCCCAATCTGCACTCCCTTCCCCACCCCCAGGCCATTCTACACCCTCTGCCCAACCTGCAACCTTCTTCTCCCACCCCCAGTCCATACAACACCCCCTGCCTAACCTGCACTCCCTTCCCCACCACCCTGTCCATTCTACACCCCCTGCCCAATCTGCAACCCTCTTACCGCACCCCCCAGTCCATTCTGCACCCCTGCCCAATCTGCACTCCCTTCCCCCACCTTCCAGTCCATACAACACCCCCTGCCCAATCTGCACTCCCTTCCCCACCCCCAGGCCATTCTACACCCTCTGCCCAACCTGCAACCTTCTTCTCCCACCCCCAGTCCATACAACACCCCCTGCCTAACCTGCACTCCCTTCCCCACCCCCAGGCCATTCAACACCCCCTCCTCAACCTGCACCCCCTTCCCTGACCACTAAGTGTATTCAACCCCTCCCCTCCCACCCAAACTGCCTCTCGTGTTTCTCTCTTGTTGCTCTCTCTAGTATTGGCCAGTAGGTTCTGTCTGTCTGTTTCTGTCTGTGTCTTTGTCCTTGCTCTGCTTTTGCGGTGTCTTTGTACAGGACACGTACAGGCATTCCAGGTGAGCATCTCCACGGGTTAATGGCCCAGGAGCTAAGGGGAATTGTGCAGGTACGCCAGTCGCGCAAGGGAGAGCACGGGAGACCAGTGGTGCGTCATGGCAGAGTGACTCAGTATTGTTGTAATGGACCCGATACAGAGGGGCGGAGAGGGGGGGTCTAAAGCAGTGGTCTCCAACCTTTTTACACCCAAGATCACTTTTAAATGACAGACCAAGCCAAGATTTACTGCCCTGCCCCTTCCTTGAAGCCCCGCTCTCTCTATTCTCCTCCTCTCCCATCACTTGCTGTCCCCAATCCTTATACTGCTACTTTTCTTTAAAAAAAAACAATTCTTCTGTAGAATGAGGTTTTTCCAACATTTGGCCTGTCTAGACTGGACCAAATGTCAGAAAAAAAACCCTTCTTCTGGAAGCCACCTTATTCCTTGGGGAAAGAGGAATATAGGGGTGACCGAAAGAGCCAGATTGTTCTTCCACTAAAAAAGCGGAAGAACAAACGCAACCCTGGATGCAGAAGAGTTTTTCTGAGATATCTCCAGAATCCTGAAAAAACTCCTGCAGTCTAGCCGGACCCCCGCTGGGTTGAGACAGGATGTGTAGTCTCTGCGGTGGGAATGAGGGATTTGGGTGTGGGAAGGGGGTGAGAGGTGCAAGCTCTGGGAGGAAATCTGGATGGAGGAGGAGGTGGAGAAGGGGACACTGGCTCGGGGAGGGGGCTCCAGGCTGGGCGGTGTTGGGATACTAAGCAAGTCACAGGCTTGTGGATGTGAGGGTGCAGGAATTTGGGTTGGGGTATGTGAAGGGCTCAGGGCAGGGGGTTCCAGTGTTTGATAGGCTCAGATCTAGGGTCTGGGGAAGGGGGAGTGCAGGAGTGGTTGTGGCCAGATGGGGGCTAGGCCCCAATTGGGGGTTTGTTGGCCAAGCTCCATTTTTAAATAAAATACTATGTTAAGCACAAAAAGTTTCTGCATTGTCTTTATTTATGAAAATGGCAGGGAACCTGCCTTGAGTCAGGGGTCACTGACGCATAGAAAAGTCCTTTGGGAGCAGGGGACACAATACTGGGGGAGGGGTGCTAGTGGGTTCTGGGACAGGGAACAGGGTGCCAGTGGGGGCAGGGGAGAGGGGGCAGGGTGCCAGGACAGGTTTCTGCATCAGGGGACAGGGGTGCTGGGGGGGGGGACAGGTTTCTGTAGTGGGGAAGGCAGGGGACAGGTTTCTGCAGTAGGAGACAGGGTGCCAGAGGGAACCGGTTCCTGCAGGGGGGGCAGGGTGCCGTGGGACAAGTTTCTGCAGAGTGGGGAAGGGTTATACAGCGGGGTGGGGGGGGGCAAGGGAGAGGGAACGGGGCCAGGAGGCGGGGGACAGGTTTGGGGCAGAGGAGAGGAAACAAGGTTGGGGCAGGGAGTTCCCTACACCAGCCACGGAGGGAAGCCTCCCACCCGCGCTCCCTCCGGACTGACCGCAGGGCAGCCAGGCTGGAGTGAAGAGAAGCGGCTGCCCGGAGAGCTGGTCATGGTGCTCAGGCAGGGTGCACCAAGCTCCACGTGGGCAGGCGCAGAGGAGAAGCTGCCGATCAGCTGGAGCGCGGGGCAGCGTCTTTCTGCTGAAAGCCACAGTCAGCTGGCTGGGGTGTTTCAGCCCTCCAGACCTCCCAGCTCCCACCATTCCTTGCAGCTACACACCTGTGTTGTTGCTCGGTGAGTAGCTGCTCCTCAAATGAGGAAATCTAATGTAAATGTACTGCGCACGCACGCAGTTCAGAGAGGGCTGAAGAGCTACTCTTAGAGCCTCAACATCTACCGGTAGATCGTGATCTATTGGTTGGTGACCATGGGGCTAAAGGCAAGAATTCCTGCAGCCAGAGACCTTAGTGAGTGAGAGCTCACGCTGGTCTTTTTCGGCCGCCCTTGCAGAGGAATCAGTGCGGGGCCGTGGGCGGAGAAGAAACCGCCCGAGATGGACTTGAGCTGCCTGGACGTGATTCTCGGAACACGTGAAGGGTCCTCAGCGTTCGGCCTTGCCATGGCTCTGTGTGAGTAAGAGGTGCGTGCTTTGAAATCTTCAAGCGTCCTGGCAGTATGTTTCTTTTGAGGCAGAGAGCTTCCTGCTGGGGCACGGAGCCTGGTGGCTTGGGGACTGGTGAAGGGGCAGTAGGCGTTCAACAGAGCGTGGATAGAGATTCAAGGCCTCCTTTCTCTCTGCGTTCCTGGAGTGGCAGCGGGAGGGGGTGGTCGATGGTGGGAGGCAGCGGTGCGATGGTGGGAGAGCGATGCCGCGTCCTTGCGGACTGAAACGCTAAGTTGTTTGGTTGGTTTTCCCCCCTCTGCTGTGTTCGGTAGCGAGCGATAAGAAGTCAACCCTCCCGGTGTCCTCCCGTCTGGGGACGGAACGGTAACGAGAACAGCGAGCTCGGGAGCTTGGTCAAAGCGAGGCTCGTTGAGCTGCTGGGGGGAGGGGGTCTCTGGCGCCGCTCTCGGGTGATGCTGCTGGGTAGGAGGGGTCTATCGCGTCGCTCTCGGGTTGTGCTGCTTGGGGGGGGGGGTGTCTCTGGCTCCTCTCTCAGGTAGCGCTGCTTGAGGGGAGTCTTTGGCGCCGCTCTTTGGTGAGGCTGCTGGGGCGGGACACTGGCTCCGCTCTCGGGTCGCAATACTGGGGGGGGTCTCTGGTGCCAAATTCAGGTGACACAGATGGGGGGGCTCTCTGGCACCGCTCCTGGGTGATGCTGCTGGGGGGGGGACTCTGGCGGTGCTCTAGGGGTCGCGCTGCTGGGGGGGGTCTCTGGAGCTACTCTCGGGTGACGCTGCTGGGGGGGGGTCTCCAGCGGTGCTCTAGGGTCGCGCTGCTGGGGGGGTCTCTGGCGCCGCATTCGGGTGATGCTGAGCGGGGGTCTCTGGCGTCGCTTTCAGGTGATGCTGCTGGGGTGGGTCTCTGGCACTGCTCTCGGGTTGTGCTACTGGGGGGGGCTCTGGCGCCAATCTCCTGGAACTGCTGGGGGGAGGGTCTCCGCTACTGGGGGAGGGGCTCTGGCTCCGCTCTCGGATGACGCTGCTGGGGGGTGTCTCTGGTGTCACTCTCAGGTGGAGCTGCTGGGGTGGATCTCTGACGCCTCTTTCAGGTGATGCTACTGTGGGGGCGTCTCTGGCGCTGCTCTTGGGTGACACTGCTCGGGGGGGAATCTCTGGTTCCGCTCTCAGGTCGCGCTGTTGTGGACGGTCTCTGGTGCTGCTCTCGGGTGGCGCTGCTGGGGGGGTCTCTGGCGCCACTCTCTGGTGGCGCTGCTGGGGGGGTCTCTGGCGCCGCTCTCGGTTTGCGCTGCTGGGGGGGTCTCTGGTGCTGCTCTCGGGTGGCGCTGTTGGGGGGGTCTCTGGCGCTGCTCTCGGGTGGCGCTGCTGGGGGGGTCTCTGGCGCTGCTCTCGGTGGCGCTGTTGGGGGGGTCTCTGACGCTGCTCTCGGGTTGCGCTGCTGGGGGGTGGGTGTCTGGCGCTGGTCTTGGGTTACGCTGCTGAGGAGGGGTCTCTGGGTCCGCTCTTGGGTCGCGATGCTGGGGGGGGGGGTCTCTGGTGTCTCTCTCGGGTGATTGTTCTGGGAGTGGTCTCTGGCCCCTCTCTTGGGTGATTCTTCTGGGAGATGGTCTGGGGAGATGGTCTGGGAGTGACCTGGGAGATGAGATCTTGGCAAACCCGCAGCAGGAAGAAGGAGAAGGAGCAGGCCCCTGAGCCCCTCCCGGAGGAATGAAAACAAATAGCTAAGGAGGGAAGGGAAATGGACATTTGCTGAAGTGTTGAGAGAGGACAGAAAAGTGTCTCGGCAGCGTGTGACAAGTTCGGTCAACCTGTTCGCTGAGGAGCCTCATCCAGTGGGTCCAGTTAACTGGGGGGGCGGGCCTGGAGCAGCACCCCGCCCCCCCATAGGCAGAGATCTGCTTCACTGTCACAGGGCCCCTTGCACTGCAGGCAGAGAGCCGCCAGCCTGTCCACCTGGCCCCGTTAATTAGCTAACCAGTTAAACAGGATTTTACATCCCTCATTCCAGCTGGCCTCAAGATCCAAAGGGACGGTCTCCTAGGGTCTCTGCAGGTGCCCCTGTGGCCCGTCTCTCTGAGATCCTGCAGCAGGACGGTACTAAAGGCACCAAGCAGCTGGCGGAATCACGGAGAACAAGGGGTACGGGGTCGGGAGCAGGGTGAGACCCTCTGGACCAGAGGCAGGGGTCAGGCTGCCAAATGTCGCGGAGAACCTCCATCTATCGGACGCGGCTTCGGCGGGCGACGTGGACCGGCTCCGGCCCCCACGGCTCTGCTTTCCCTGACGCCACCCTTCCCCACGTGCCTCAGTTCCTCCTCTGCAATCACCTCATCCCCTCCCCTGGATCCGGCACCTGCCCCTCGGCTCCCCAGCGGGACCCAGGCTGCGCTGCAGCCCGGCCGGCCCTCCCGCTGTCACCCCGCAGGACCAGCCGCAGCCCCGCCCCTGAACTGCGCCGTGGTGGGCTGCTCCTGCCAGCTCCAACCAGGCGGGCTTTGGGGCGGGAGGGGCGCCCGGATGGGCGGAGGGGCGCAGTGGCCTGTGGGAGATGGAGATGTAGCCACATCTCCCAGCAGCCGCAGAGGGTCAGCAGCAGTGAGAGGGGCAGGGACCCGGCGCCACCTTCTCCCCAGCGCACAGTGCGGGGCGTCCTGATTGGAGCGCCAATGGGGCGTGACTCAAGGGCGTGTCCTAAAGCTAAGGTGGCCAATAGGCTGTTGCGGACGGTCATAATGGACTGCTCTGTCCATGGAATGGGCTGTGAGTAAGGGCGTGTTCGAATCGGAGCGCCAGCCAGGCTGACCACGGCTGCACCTTAACGGACAGCTGTGTCTGCAAATGGGGTGTAACTAGGGAGCACGCCCTGCCACTGCTCTCGACCAATAGGCTGTCCGGGGTGGGGTGTCTGGCCTCGGGGAGACACCCCAGGCCAGACACCCCACCCCAGCCCGCTCCCCCATCTTCCCCGCGCCCTCTCCTCCCCCAGGCCAGACACCCCCACACACCCCCAGCCCCTCCCCCATGGTGAAGGAGGCAGGCGGGAACGATATGCATGAGCACTGTGTGTGGTGGCTTCATGGACCCACCTGTCGAGAGCCCTTGCTGCCTCTTCTGGAGGCAAGAGGGGAGACAGGAGCTGGTGCTGGCTTCGCAGAGCTGCCTGCCAGCCGCTGCTGCCTGTACCCTGAGGAGTGTGCAGAGAAGGGCGTGACAGTCAGACAGGGCCATGGCAGCGCGTTCCTGCATCAGGCTTGTTGGCGCGGCGTGTGGCTTTTGCAGGGGCACGTGTTCGTAGCGTATTCCAGTCAGACGGTGTCCTGGCTGCAGTGCCAGGCGGATCCTAGGGTCCCCTCCTGGAGAACACCCCTCCCCTCCCCAGCGAGGGCCTGCAATGGCCCAGACCGTCCAGGAGGGCCAGAGGGAAGAGGCAGGCGGGGACAGGGACTCGGGCCTCAGGGCCCCGTGACTGCAGCGGGAGCTGGCAGACGCTGGGGATGGTCTTTTCTCAGGGGGTCTCTTGTTTTGACAGTTCACACCTGGCAACCCCACTCGGTCTCCATGATGCACTGATGTGGGCGGGGGATTGTAACTCCTTGGCGCGTTCTGGCACGAGGCAGGAGCTGTCGTCTGTCCCTGACGGGGCAACAAACAGCAGTCACGTGGGCGCTGTCGGGCTCTCACAATGTAGCGTCGTGCCGGCACGTGTGGCGCGGTGGACGCCCGCGCCCCGTCCCACGGACCGGAAGTGACGTTTGCTCGGTCCACGGCCTGACAGCAACCGACTGGGAACCGTGACCGGAAGGTGTCCAGGTACGTGCTCCAATCGCGCCTGCAGGAACAGGGCTCAGATCTGATTGGGGATTTGGGAAACAGCCTTCAACTTCCTGAAGCGAGGTTCCGAGAGGCTGAAAAGCTGTTCTCAGTGGTGACAGATGGCAGAACAAGGAGCAAAGGTCTCAAGTTGCGGTGGGAGGGTCCAGGTTGGATATTGGGAAAAACTATTTCCCTAGGCGGGTGGGAAACACTGGGATGGGTTCCCTAGGGAGGCAGTGGAGTCTCCATCCCTAGAGGTGTTTAAGTGTCGGCTTGACACAGCCCTGGCCGGGTTGATTTAGTTGGGATTGGTCCTGCCTAGCGCAGGGGGCTGGACTTGACCTTCTGAGGTCTCTTCCGACTCTCCAATGGTTCTAGGATTCTGAGAGGCGTCTGCTGGCATGTGCTTTTACGCAAGAGCATCCGTGCCACTGTGGACATCTCTGGCAATAAGCTCCGATGGCCGTTTTAACCGTCGGCCTTTCTTGCGCAAGAATTCTATTACCTGTCCACACTGGCCTGTGTGCCAGGAAGGGCTCTGCTGGGCTTCTCAAGCAGGAGCATCCTAGTTCTTCTTGGAGCCCTGGTTGTACACAGGAGAAGGTCAGTTGCTGCAGCACACGGCCAGTGTAGACAGGCAGCAAGTTTCCGCGCAAGAAGCGGCCGCTGTGTGAGGATAAGCCAAGTCTTAGTTACAGCCTCAGTGTTTTCAAACCGGACGCAGCCGAGGCAGCCCCCCCCCAACCCGCCTCACGCTGCCCCGCTGCACTTTTGTAAGGCAGCAGCAGCAGCATCTGCCTGTCCCACACAAGCCCGCTGGGCAGTTGGGTGTGTGTGTGTGAGAGAGATGTGGGAGTGGGGGAGCTGACTGCTGGGGGTAGGGAGGAGTAAGAGTGAGAGGTTGGGGAGGAGCAGACTGAATGAAGAGTTTGGTGGGGGGAGCAGAGTGGGGAGGTTGGGGAGGAGCAGACTGAATGAAGAGTTTGGTGGGGGCAGAGTGGGGAGACATTTCAGTGCTGGAGTAGACTGCAGGGGGGTGGGGTGGAGATAGAGTACAGAGAGACAGGTGGGGGAGTTTGGTGGGGGCAGAGTCGGGGTTGGGGGATGGAGTAGAGTGCAGGAGGGCAGAGTGGTGGGGGAGCTCGTCTGCTGGGGTAGGGAGGAGCAGAGTGGGGGGTTGGGGAGGAGCAGACTGAATGAAGAGTTTGGGGGGGTTGGGGAGGAGCAGACTGAATGAAGAGTTTTGGTGAGGGCAGAGTGGAGAGGTTTGGTGGTGATAGACTGGAGGTTGGGAGTGGGGTAGAGTGCAGAGGGGGCAGAGTGGGGGTTGGGAGGCAGACTACAGGGGTTTGGTGAGGGGCAGAGTGGGGGTTGGGGGGACAGAGTGGGGGGCAGACTACAGGGAGGTTTTGGTGGGGGGGCAGAGTGGGGGGTTGGGGGACAGAGTTGCGGGTTGGGGGGCAGGCTGGGGGGCAGGGGCAGAGTGGGGGCTGGGGGGCAGACTACGGGGGGGCTGGGGGGCAGAGTGGGGAGTTTGGGGGCAGAACTAGAGGGGTTTGGTGGGGGGGCAGAGTGGGAGGTTGGGGGGCAGACTACAGGGGGTTTGGTGGGGGGGCAGAGTGGGGGGTTGGGGCAGACTACAGGGGTTTGGTGGGGCAGGTGGGGCTGGGGGTCAGAGTGGGGGGTTGGGGGGCAGACTACAGGGGGATTGGGGGGGCAGACTACAGGGGTTTGGTGGGGGGCAGAGTGGGGGTTGGGGGGGCAGACTACAGTGGGGTTTGGGGGGCAGAGTGGGGGAGCTGGGGGGCAGAGAGGGGGGTTGGGGGGACAGACTACAGGGGAGGTTTGGGGGCAGAGTGGGGGGCTGGGGGGCAGATGGGGGTTTGGGGGCAGACTACAGGGTGGTTTTGGGGGATAGAGTGGGGTGCTGGGGGGCAGAGTGGGGGGTTGGGGGGCAGACTACAGGGGGTTTGGTGGGGGGTTCAGGAGTGGGGGCTGGGGGCAGACTACAGGGGGTTTGGGGGGGCAGGTGGGGGTTGGGGGGCAGACTACAGGGGGATTGGTGGGGGGCAGAGTGGGAGGTTGGGGGCAGACTACAGGGGTTTGGTGGGGGGGCAGAGTGGGGGGTTGGGGGGCAGACTACAGGGGGTTTTGGTGGGGGGGCAGAGTGGGGGGTTGGGGGGCAGACTACAGGGGGTTTGGTGGGGGGCAGAGTGGGGGGCTGGGGGGCAGATTACAGGGGGTTTAGTGGGGGGCAGAGTGGGGGGCTGGGGGGGGGTGGGGGGTTTGGTGGGGGGGCAGAGTGGGGGGGGTTGGGGGGCAGACTACAGAGGGGTTTGGTGGGGGGGCAGAGTGGGGGTTGGGGGGCAGACTACAGGGGGTTTGGTGGGGAGCAGAGTGGGGGTTGGGGGGCAGACTGGGGGGTTTGGTGGGGGGCAGGTGGGGGGTGGGGGGCGGGCAGGGGGGTTTGGTGGGGGGCAGAGTGGGGGGTTGGGAGGCAGACTACAGGGAGGTTTGGTGGGGGGGCAGAGTGGGGGGTTGGGGGCAGAGTGGGGGGTTGGGGGGCAGACCACAGGGGGATTTGGGGGCAGAGTGGGGGGTTGGGGGGGCAGACCTGGGGGGATTGGTGGGGGGTAGAGTGGGGGCTGGGGGCAGAGTGGAGTGGGGGAGGTTGGGGGGCAGACTACAGGGGTTTGGTGGGGGGCAGAGTGGGGGTTGGGGGGCAGACTACAGGGGTTTGGTGGGGGGCAGAGTGGGGGGTTGGGGGGCAGAGTGGGGGGTTGGGGGCAGACTACAGGGGTTTGGTGGGGGCAGAGTGGGGGGTTGGGGGGTGAACTACAGGGAGGTTTGGTGGGGGGGCAGAGTGGGGGGTTGGGGGGGCAGACTACAGGGGGATTTGGGGCAGAGTGTGGGGGGTTGGGGGGCAGACTACAGGGGATTTGGGGGGCAGACTACAGGGGGATTGGTGGGGGGAGTCAGAGTGGGGGCTGGGGGCAGAGTGGGGGGTTGGGGGGGCAGACTACAGGGGGATTTGGGGGCAGAGTGGGGGGTTGGGGGGCAGACTACAGGAGATGTGGGGGCAGAGTGGGGGTTGGGGGGCAGACTACAGGGGTGATTGGTGGGGGGGGTAGAGTGGGGGGTTGGGGGGCAGACTACAGGGGGTTTGGTGGGGGGAGCAGAGTGGGGGGCTGGGGGGCAGAGTGGGGGGTTGGCAGGTCCTGACGCCACCAAGGACAAGCCGGCTGGGCAGTTTGGGGGGGGGTCTCTGGGGCAGGGGAGGTGGGGAGCAGGGAAAGCAACCGCGGTGGCTTGTGGGAAACGTTCCGTGCCCAATCCGCGCAGCTCCCATGGGCTGTTCGATTGGGGCTGGGAGCAGCGGAGTGACATCACAATCCAGTTTCTGATCCGGAGGACAGTCGCGCGGTGTCACGCCCAGCGTGAGCGTGCATCCTGGGAGTTGTAGTTCCCACAGTGCGGCCTCCCGGGGCGTGTCTCAGTGCGCCCCTTTGTCATAGCCACGCCCTCCCGCCCCGTCTGCCCGCCCAGCGTGTTCCAGCCTCTCCCGCCCCAACTGTCATCGGGCGCCCCCGCAGCCGCTACTCAGGCCCCGCCCCTGTCTGCCCCGCCCGCGTCTCAGCCCCCCCCGCTCTGCACAGCCCCCCCGGCTGCATCCCCCTCCCCATACCCGACCTGCATCAACTGCTCCATTCTACACCCCCACCCAACCTTCCCCTGTTACCCCCTCCAGGCCATTCTACACCCCCACCCAACCTGCACCTGTTACCCCCCCCGGCCATTCTACACCCCCCCACCCAACCTTCCCCTGTTACCCCCTCAGGCCATTCTACACCCCCCACCCAACCTTCCCTGTTACCCCCCTCAGGCCGATACACCCCCACCCCAACCTTCCCCTGTTACCCCCCTCAGGCCATTCTACACCCCCCCACCCAACCTGCACCTGTTACCCCCAGGCCATTCTCCCACCCCCACCCAACCTGCACCTCATCACCCCCCAGGCCATTCTACACCCCCACCCAACCTGCACCTATTACCCCCAGGCCATTCTACACCCCCCTCCCAACCTGCACCTATTACCCCCCAGGCCATTCTACACCCCCTCATAACCTGCCTCTGTGCTCCCCCAGGCCATTCTACACCCCCTACCCAACCTGCATCTGTTACCCCCCCCAGGCCAATCTACCACCCCACCCACCTCCAGTGCATGGAACACACCCCACCCGAGCTGCATCTCCTCCACCCCCTGTGCACTCAACACCTCAACCCAACCTGCACCCCCAGAGCCTACTCCGCCTCTCCAGTCATTCAAAACCCCTAGTCCAATGTACACCCCCATTTCCCCACTTCCCAGTCCAACCTGCATCCCTAGCCCTATCTGCCCCCAGTGCATTCAACACCGTCGTAACCCACCCCTTCATCCCACGCCCAATCCATCCACCCCCAGTCTAACAGCACCCCACTCCTCTACCTTCCTCTAGCGCTGCAGCCGATCCGGCACCTCCTTTCCCTCACTTCCCCCGTGCATTATAACACCCCCAGCCAATCTTATCCCTCATGTGGGCCCTCCCTCGCTTCAACCATATTTTTAACCTTCCTCTCCACAATGTCAAACCAACATGTACCCCCAGCCCCTTTCTCCATTCATGGGGTCTATCAGTCCCCCATTTTGCTCCCTGCAACACCCCCCAGCTCACCCTGACCTGTGTCCTATTCCTGCCCATCCCCCGTACGTGGGACCTCTCAGCTCCCTGTTGGCTTCCTTCCCAACCCACACACCGTCCTCGCACACCCCTGTCTCGCCAGGTCTGCGACCAGGAACAGCTAACAGGAGAGTTTGGAGAGTGAGTTCTCCAGGTAAAAGAGGAGTAACGACGGGACCCTTGTGGTAAGTGGCTGTCTGGAGTGTGTGTTTGTGTGTGGGGGGGGGGGGGGGGGGAGTTATTTGCAGTGTGCTGAGCTTGTGTTTGTCTGGTTGGTTTGTTTGGTTGGTTGGTTTGTTTCGTTGAAGGCGCTTCTAAAAGGTTTGAAATCTAGTAGCCTCTGTTAATTGGCTGAGCCTCAGTCAGGGGGAGGGGCTACCAGAGCTATATAAGCCTGTGACTCAGCGACCAGGAACAGCTAACAGGAGAGTTTGGAGAGGGAGTTTAGAGGGCACTAGTGACTTCTAGCCTTCTTTAAAACATAACTCTTAGAATAATCTCTATTCCAGAGGTTTAAAAAGAATCCCGGTTTATACTTAAACTTATTCATTAGAAAAATGGAGACAGAAGCCCAGCAGCAGAGTGGGGGGCTATCCTGTTTATTGTGTCGAGTGTAACATGTATGATTACCTGCCCTGTGGGCGGGTGGTGTATGTGTGCACCCGTTGCAAGGAGCTCCTGCCCCTCAGAGACCGAGTTCGGGCTTTGGAGGCCAGAGTGGCTGAACTGGAGGAGCTCAGAGAGTCAGAGAGCTATGTTGATGAGACTTTCCGGGACACTGTAGTACTGTCCCACCTCCAGTCTGAGAGCCCCAGTGCTCTTAAGGAGGATGAAAGTCTCAAGGGAAAAGAGCATTCAATGGGAGCAGAGGGAAACCATCCCGTAGTTGGGACCCTCCTCCCAGAGGATGTTGCGGTATCCTCTCGCACTGAGGATATCTCTGATGGGGAGGGAATGCCAGTTAGGAAGAGGCAGGTGTTAGTAGTGGGTGATTCGATCGTTAGAAACATAGATAGTTGGGTTTGTGATGACCGGGAGAACCGTATGGTCACTTTCCTGCCTTGTGCGAAGGTTGCGGATCTCAAAGATTTTGAGGAACAGCTAGCCAAAAACTCAAAAAACATTTTGTTATTTCTTTTTAAGTACATTAGAAGCAGGAAGCCTGCTACAAAACCTGTGGGTCCCCTAGATGATCAAGCTATAAAAGGAGCAATCAAGGAAGATAAAGCCATTGCGGAGAAACTAAATGATTTCTTTGCTTCAGTCTTCACGGCTGAGGACGTTGGGGAGATTCCTGAATCTGCACCGTCCTTTGTGGGGGATGAATCTGAGGAACTGTCCCGGATTGAAGTGTCATTAGAGGAGGTTTTGGAACAAATAGAAAAACTTAATGTTAACAAATCTCCAGGACCGGACGGCATTCATCCAAGGGTTCTAAAAGAACTCAAATGGGAAATTCCTGGGCTATCATCTGTGGTTTGTAACCTATCCTTTAAATCGGCTTCCGTACCTAATGACTGGAAGGTAGCCAACGTGACACCAATATTTTAAAAGGGCTCTCGAGGCGATCCTGGCAATTACAGAGCGGTAAGTCTAACTTCAGTACCAGGCAAATTAGTTGAAACAATAGTAAAGAATAAAATTGTGAGGCATGTAGAAGAACATAATTTGTTGGACAAAAGTCAACATGGTTTCTGTAAAGGGAAATCATGTCTGCATGTTTGTTAACCCCTTCAGAGAACTCTAATAGATAAGACAAGGGGGATCCAGTAGATATAGTATACTTAGATTTTCAGAAAGCCTTTGACAAGGTCCCTCACCAAAGGCTCTTGTGTAAATTCCTTAGCCACGGGATAAGAGGGAAGGTCCTTTCTTGGATCGAGAACTGGTTAAAAGATAGGAAACAAAGGGTGGGAAGAAATGGTAAATTTTCAGAATGGAGAGGGGTAACTAGTGGTGTCTCCCAAGGGTCAGTCCTGGGACCAATCCTTTTCAACTTATTCATAAATGATCTGGAGAAAGGGGTAAGGAGTGAGGTGGTAAAGTTTGCGGACGATACCAAACTGTTTAGGATAGTCAAGACAGAAGCAGACTGTGAGGGACTCCAAAAAGATCTCACCAAACGGAGTGATTGGGCAACAAAATGGCAAATGAAATGTAATATGGATAAGTGTAAAGTAATGCACGTCGGGAAAAATAACCCCAGCTATACCTACAGTATGATGGGGGCTAATTTGGCTATGACAAATCAGGAAAGAGATCTTGGAGTTACCGTGGACAGTTCTCTGAAAACTTCCACACAGTGTGCAGCGGCGGTTAAAAAGGCAAATAGGATGCTAGGAATTATTAGGAAAGGGATAGAAAATAAGACCCAGAATATCTTACTGCCCCTGTATAAAACTATGGTACGCCCACATCTTGAATACTGTTGAGAAAGTAGAAAGGATTATACTGTAAGAGAAAGATGAATTATGCTGTAATAATTGAATAAGTGAAAGGAATACTGTTGGTCTCTGAACAGGAAGGAGAAAAGTATGTTAATGTTGTTTGTAGGTATGCAGATCAGAGTGCTAGCCAGAGTTAATAGGAAAAGGAACATTAGGTGTTAGGGAGAAAGCAATTGAGATGGACAGGAGATATGGACTGTGTGATTGATGTGGAAATGAAGATACTTGACTAGCCTCACACTAATTATGTGATGTTTTGCCCCTCTTTTAATCCTGTTAATTTTGGCTTTCTTTTGACTGTATAAATCAAGGGGTTTGAACCTTGAATGGCACTCACATTTTCTGAGTGCATTTAGCAGAGCAGCTTTGCTAATAAAGAGAGCGGTCTGACAAATCTGAGTCCTTTCTGACTTTGACAATTTGGAGGTCCCACCGAGATGGCAACCGTCTTCGCTGGAACTGTGTGACTGTCTTGCAGGATGACCGTGGTAGCCGGCACCTGGGCATTTGGCCGGAGCGGTTCTCTGCCAGAATGGAAAGGTGCACAACCACAGCGAAGTCTACGCCATCGAACCTGTTGGTTCCCGCTCTGTTCTGGTAGGGATCCCGGGATCTAACATCAGGACTCTGATCAGGTAATTATTTCTATGTTTTGTCCAGACTGAGGACTGTCTTGTCTCTGTGTCTATCCGTCTTCCCTGTGGTGTGAGTGAGTCTGGGAGCCATCCCTGTCCGGGGACTGGCTGACCAAGGGGCTCCTGTCCCCGCGGTCTGTGTGACTGGAATCTGCACAATCGCAGCCGCACCGCACCTTGGATAAAATCCTTGGAGTGAACGCAAGGGCGATTGAGGCAGTAGCCTGTGGGCTTCTTCTGTGTGTTGCACTGGGCACCGCTCTGACGAACCCGAATTTCCTCCTTGTGTGATTGGTGTATGAAGTCCTCCTGTATGGGTAAGCAGACGTCTAAGCGGGGATAGTTCCCTAAAGCGACCCCGGCTCAGTTTATATATTTTAGAAAGGGTCCAGATCCCTGTCCATTTCTGGAAAAATGATCTAGATTGACTCTGGGGATCCCAAAACTCAGTGGCCACTGTTAGGATCTTGGAACAAAGACCAAGTGGACGTCTTAAAAGACAAACTTGGCCTTCCCAAAACTGAATTGGCTAGAGGAGAGGTAGATTGCTTCATGCAGTGGTGGAATGAGGCAAATCTTAGATGGACTGAATCGAAGCTCGCCTCCCTTAAAAATTCTAATTATAAGTAAAAAGCTTTATTGGAAACCTCCTCTCCCACCACCAGACCGAGCGCTTCCCTTTACCCCGTCCTCCGAGAAGACTCAGACCGGTCCCACTTGGAGCTATAAACCCTGGACCCACACGGCGCTCCACTCAATTGTAAAAGGTTTTCCAAAGCCCCAGGAAAACCCTACCAAATTTGCAGAGGAATTTTTGCTAGTGTACAATGCCTATGAATCCTCTGAAGCAGACCTCCTGCAACTGTGTAAGCTACTTATAACCCCTAGCGAGCAAGAAAAAAAAAAAGGCTCCTGATAGCAAATTGGCCCACCACTGAGCATCCTTCTAATTGACCAGACACTGTTCCTGACGCTGCCTACTGGAACAAATGTAAGAATCAAGCTAAGTGCCTGCATGAGGCCATTCCCCAAGTATGGACTCCAAAAACCAACTGGACGGCCATACATTGCTGTAAACAGCAACAGAGAGAGAACCCAGGGAACTATCACACCCGACTGACTGATGGGAGGGAGGGGGGTTTTCTGCAACATTCTGGTATACAGCGACCGGGTGAAAATGGACAGGGCGCCCTGGCGCATGCGTTTGTTAATGGCCTCCTACCTGCTATTAGCAGTATGTTAAAGCAAATAAGTGTTGGATGGGAGGCCAAGACCATGGACAAATTGCAAGCAGTGGCAGAGCATTGCCACAGCACTCTAAAAGGGAAAGAGGAGCAGTCCTCACAAAAGCTAATGGCTTTGCAAATACAGTATCGGGAACGGGGATGAGGTCAGAGAAGGGGTCGTGGGACTGGGTTTTTGGGATTTAGAGGTTTCAGCTCCGGTCATATTCACCCTGCGGGAACAAGACATTATTGTCCCGTGTTCCAGTGCCGTAACGCCCCTATCCTCCCAGTTCGAAAGGCTGATGGGAAATCATGGCTGTTTGTTCAGGATCTTCAAGCCATTAACTGCATTGTTGTACCCACCTTTCCTGTAGTCCCTAACCCAGCAACTATTCTGGCTTCTATCCCGCCAGATGCAACTCCTTTTACTGTTGTTGATCTGTGTTCTGCTTTCTTTTCTGTCCCAGTTCACCCTAAGTCCCAGTATCTTTTTGCTTTTTCTTACAAGGGGCAGCAGTACACATGGACCATGCTTCCCTAGAGGTACACAGAAAGCCCGTCTTACTTTTCCCAAGCATTAGCCAGAGACCTCGTTGACCTGGTCTTCCCCTCTGGGTCCACATTGGTCCAATATGTAAATGATCTACTCCTCTGTTCCCCTTCATTATCTGCCTCAGAAGCCGGCTCTCTAGTGCTTCTCACTGCCCCCACCTTAGGGTTACCTAACTACTCTAAGCCTTTTACTCTTTTCTGCCACGAGCAATCTGGTTGTGCACTTGGGGTTCTTACTCAGGAGCATGGTGACAAAAATCATCCAGTGGCCTATTTCTCTGCCACCTTGGACCCTGTTGCCCAGGGTTTACCCCCCTGCCTGCGTGCTGTGGCTGCCGCGGCACGCCTAGTCGAAATGGCTGAGTCCCTTGTCCTCTGCTCTCCTCTTTCTCTCATGGTCCCCCGCTCTATAGAAACTCTCCTGCTACAACGTAATACAGCTCACCTTTCCTCCGCCCGCCTCACTAGGTACGAACTTTTCCTGCTTTCGGCTTCGCATATCACCATAAAGCGCTGTTCTCAGTTGAACCCTGCCACTCTCCTTCCTCTGTCTGATGACGGTGAACCCCACGACTGCCTTGCAGCTGTCTCTGCTGTCACCGTGCCGCGCCCCGACCTTTCTGATGTCCCTCTCTCTAACTCCGACCTTGTGTTAGTCACTGACAGTTCCTGCTATCGAGATAGACAAGGTCGTCTCCTTGCAGGATATGCTGCGGTATCGCTCTCTGAAACCCTAGAAGCTGCGCCGTTACCTTCTGTGACAGCGCAAGTCGCTGAACTAGTTGCCCTAACCCGCGCTTGCTTTCTGGCTGACGGGCACTCCGCCACCATTTCTACTGATTCTCGTTACGCTTTTGGGGTTCTACATGACTTTGGCACCCTCTGGCAAGCTCGGGGTTTCCTTACCTCTGCTGGTGCCCCTATCAAGAATGGCCCCTACATTGCTGCTCTCCTGTATGCAGTTTTACTCCCATCTGCATTAGCTATTGTTAAGTGCCCTGGCCACTCCACAGCAGATACTGATGTTGCTAAGGGTAATGCTGCCATAGAACCTTCCCCCGGTGCGTTTCTCGGTTCCCTTTCTGTTTCTGTACCACCGCCGTCCCTTTCTGACCTCACCCTGCTCCGAGACTCTGCCCCAGAAGCAGAAAAAGACTCCTGGGTCGCCCCGGGTTGCTCTCTATACCCCGATTCCCGTCGGTGCTCGCCTACTGGTACCTTTGTGGCCCCCTTTTCACTCTACCCCTCTCTGGCCGCCCTGCTTCACGATGTTTCGCATGTCGGAAAGGAGGGGATGGTCTCTGCTGTAACTAAGGCAGGATGGTGAGCCCCACATTTCAGCTGTTTTGCAGCCCGCCACTGTGCCGCCTGTACCACTTGCCAAAGCTACAATGTTGGCAAACCTGTAAAGGTAGCTCACGGGTTCTGGGGCCTGCCCCAAGCACCGTTCTTGCATTGGCAGCTTGATTTTGTACAAATGCCTAAGTGTCAACGATATGAATTTATTTTGGTTATGGTATGCTTATTTTCGGGTTGGATTGAAGCCTTTCCTTGTCGCAAAGCTGATTCACTGTCTGTTGCCAAATGTTTGTTAAATCATATTATGCCTGCCAAAGGAATTCCTGCCACTCTGTCCAGTGACTGGGGTACACATTTTACTGGACAACTTGTTCAGCACCTGGATCGTGTGTTACATGTCACACACCTGCTGCACTGTCCCTACCACCCACAGAGCGCAGGTGCAGTTGAAAAATGAAATGGTGTGATAAAAAAATAAGCTTGCAAAAAATTTTGTGACTCTACAGAGTTAAGCTGGCCAGCAGCCTTACCGTTGGCCTTTATGGAAATTCAATCCACCCCATCCCAAAGACTTACATTAAGTCCTTTTGAAACTGAGAACAATGGCTACCATTACTCCAGTCTCAGACGTGAACTTGACTCGCAGTATACTCCTTCAGTACTGCAAGGGACTAATGCAAGCTGTAAGTCACTTCCATTCACAGGTTCGAGCTGCCTGGCCGACGGAACCCACCTCTGATGCCTGTCACGCTCTCGAGACAGATGATTGGGTCTACGTACGACACCACCATCAAACACGCCTTGGAACCCCGGTGGAAGGGCCCGCATCAGGTGCTGCTCAGTACCCAGACGGCTGTTAAGCTATCCGGCATCGCAGCATGGATACAGGCTTGGCAGTGTAAGAAGGCTCCACCCCCTGTGGACCAATCATCGCCTCAGGACCACGCAGAGTCAATTTTGAGTCCAGAAGAAGACGTAGAGGAACAGCTTGCAATACCTTACAACCTACGTTCGCGTAAGGGTTGCCTGAAGCAGACGAGGACCAAAAGGAAGGCCCAGGAAGAAGCAGTAGTGAGCCTAGCGCCTGCTGCCTGGTGGACATAAAACCGTGACTGCGGTTCCCTCAGCTGAGGTTGCCAGAACGAAAAGGGTCTTGCCTCCAACATGTGCCTCTGGTGGGGCCTGTTCCTCGGCCACTGGTGTCTTAAGGTCTGGGGAATCCACAATGACAATTCTTTTATCCACCAGCAAGTATGGATCGCTCAGACCCTTAATATCTCTAATTGCTGGGTCTGCAGCCACATCCCAGCCCACTCGCAAGCTGGTTCCTGTCTTGGCAATCCCACTTAATTCCCCAGGCCTCACCGGAGGACCTCATCCGTTTAACAAGACATGGAACAGTAATGACACTTGGGAAGTAGTGGGAATCAATGTATCTAAATGGATAAGTATGGAGGAGGGAAAAGGTCACTGGTGTTGGGTGTGGAATGGGACGGGGCTGAATCTGGGGAGGAGCAGTTGTCTAAGATCGGAGAATGAAATCACTCTCATGCTCCCCCTACAGCCACCCTAGTGAGAACAGTACAATCTTTCAATGCCATGCAAATAACACCACTCCCCGTAAGGAGAATCACCGTGTGAGAATCACTGCGGGACAAAAGCCAGTTAACTGGTCGGGTATCTGTTATCCGGCCCTACTCTTCCCACAATTCTGAGCGTTAGAGTCCTTCCCACGAGAACGCCTCCGTCATTTTAGGTGAAAAAGAAGGGACTTGTAAGATGCCCAACGGTATGTGAATCACATAAGCCCCTTAGCTTGGGAAGAGACTATTGGTGGTTCCTTTATCCCATTTGGGGGAGTAATACATCATGCAAAAAGACTTCTGAGGTTACAAGCAGTAGTTGAAATCATGGCAAATGAAACTGGAGAAAGTTTAAGGGCCCTGGCCAAAGAAACAGGAGCGATCCGACAGGTGGCCCCTGTGGGGAAAATCCAATAACTCCAATTGTGTCTAAGGGGGGACTGTGCAGAAATCATAACTTTCTAAAAGAAAACTGCTGGAAGGGTTAAAAAGTTTTCCAGGCCTCTCTCCCTGTAACAGAGAGAAATCAAATTAGCTCTAATCAAAGACCCTTACTTACAAATGACTATCTCAAATTCATGGAGACTCCTAGTCTGTCACAATTTGTCATGTAAACCCTTATCTTTGTCATGGTTTGCCTTGTAGACTCCTCCACTCAAGTTCTCATGTGGCTTTGTGTACTGTAAAACTTACTTCTAGCACTCCTGGGGGGAACAGAAGTCTCAGAGTGCTTCTGCTGAGACTTTGAGATGTTAAAGAAGAACAATCCACAACTGAACTGTCTAAGCATCCTGTATATAGGATACCTGAATCTGTCTGTCAGGGCTGCTGCTTCACTCTTGGAAGTGACAGCCTGCATGCATGCATCATAAAGTTTTCCCTTCTAGGTTTCTCTCCTGCCTCACTGATTTGACCTCCGGCCTCGGACCCTTCTGGGGGCTCTGTACCCCAGGGGAGCGAGATTTCCCCCTTCACCCCCCAAAACCGTCAGGCATTGGCTATAGTTCTGGCAGCAAAAGGAGGGACCTGAGCTCTCATTGGCAAAGAATGTTGTGTGTGTATATATACCTGACAACACCAATGATGTAATAGATCGCGCTAGCCCCTTGGAACAGATTGCGTACCTTCCCCACGAAGAGCCAAGTTCCCTGTGGAAATGGCTAAGTAACTTGTCCAATTTCTCTGGGGTAGGAAACTGGTTGTTTCAGGGAGCCCTGACTATCCTATTTGGGATCTTAATGATTTTTGTATGTTTTCAGTTAATCTCCTGTTGTATCCAAAACTGTGCAAGACGTGTCACACAGCTAGCCACCCCTCACCAGAGTGCTAATCTGATTATTTTAAATATCACTGATGAACAGGGAGACAAAGAACGGTTAATGTACGGAACCCAGTAATTGTTGGTCATAGGCGTGGCTTGACCAAAAGGAGGGATTGTGAAGGTAGAAAGAATTATACTGTAAGAGAGAGATGAATTATGCTGTAATAATTGAATAAGTGAAAGCAATACTGTTGCTCTCTGAACAGGAAGAAGAAAAGTATGTTAATGTTGTTTGTAGGTATGCAGATCAGAGTGCTAGCCAGAGTTAATAGGAAAAAGAACATTAGGTGTTAGGGAGAAAGCAATTGAGATAACCAAGGAGACATGGACAGGGGATTGCTGTGTGCTTGATGTGGAAATGAAGATACTTGACTAGCCTCACACTAATTATGTGAAGTTTTGCCCCTCTTTTAATCCTGTTAATTTTGACTGTATAAATCAAGGGGTTTGAACCTTGTATGGCACTCACATTTTCTGAGTGCATTTAGCAGAGCAGCTTTGCTAATAAACAGAGCGGTCTGGCAAATCTGAGAGTCCTGTCTGACTTTGACACTGCGTACAGATGTGGTCTCCTCACCTCAAAAAAGATATTTTGGCCTTGGAAAGGGTTCAGAAAAGGGCAACTAAAATGATTAGGGGTTTGGAACGGGTCCCATATGAGGAGAGGTTAAAGCGACTGGGACTTTTCAGTTTAGAAAAGAGGAGACCGAGGGGGGATATGATAGAGGTCTATAAAATCATGAGTGGTGTGGAGAGGGCAGATAAAGAAAAGTTATTTATTAGTTCCCATAACAGAAGAACTAGAGGACACCAAATGAAATTAACGGGTAGCAGGTTTAAAACTAATAAAGTGTTTCACGCAGCGCGTAGTCAACCTGTGGAACTCCTTGCCAGAGGAGGCTGTGAAGGCTGGGACTATAACAGGGTTTAAAGTGAAGCTAGATAATTTCATGGAGGTCAGGTCCATAAAAGGCTATTAGCCACAGGATAGAAATGGTGTCCCTGGCCTCTGTTCATCAGAGGCTGGAGAAGGATGGCAGGAGACAAATCGCTTGATCATTGTCTTCGGTCCACCCTCTCCAGGACACCTGGTGCTATGTTCTTATGTAGATGGTATCATGAGTCCACGAAAGCTCATGATCCTAGCTACATTGTTTGTTAGTCTATAAAGTGCTACCAGACCATTTGCTGCTGTTGTTTTTCTTTTATTTCCAGCTGCTATGAACTAGCATCCCGTGGCTACCTGTCACCTCTTCAGTCATGACAGCATTTTAGTGTTTAAAACGGTATTATCTAGGGTTATTTTTAGTTACTACTTATGCTTAAGGCTTTTTCCGCCTTGTGTCTTTATTTGGCTCGAGTACTGTCTTACAGGCTCATTGCATTATTGCCTTCGATATAAATTAAGCCTCACCTAGCAAATAGTTAGTCCTGCAGGCACCAGTGCTAAGGGGGACTGGAAGTTCTTACTGTAGTCTCTAATCCAGCGTTTCTCAAACTGGGTCGCAAGCAACTTGGGGGGGGGGGTTGCAGCTGGATTGGGTTTTTCACTTGTGACCCCTCTCCCCGGGCTGTGAAGAGCGGCAGAGCGGCGGAAGGCAGCTGCCAGCAAGCCGCACCGCGTGTCCGGGGCCATGGGACTTCAGGAGCGTGGCTCAGCTGCAGGAGGCAGCAAAGCAGCGGGAGAGTGGGATGCGGAGCAGAAAAGAGGCACAGAGGAGAAAGAGATGAGGGAAAGGAACCTGCAGGGGGGAGGGCGTTAAGGACTGCACGTGCCATGAAGGAACCCCAGGAGGGCAAGGAGTCTGGTGAGAAGGGGGGGAGGAAGCGACCCAGGGCAGTGAGGGTGGGTGGCCACACAAATTCGTTTAGCATTTTAGGGGGTGGTGGTATCACCAATGTCGAGAACCCCTGCTGTAATCCATGTTCCAGCAATCACTTACATGAGTTTAACATCACGTTTTTATGTATGTTTTACCCTAGAAATACTCAAACCTTTTACTTTGGAAATAAATCTAAATGCCTGGTGTTCTGTTCATATTCTTTTGCACGGGTGTTGCAGTTTATTCATATTTAAGAGCTTCTGTTTTAATTTATTGCTCACCATTTTAGAGTTAGATGTTATCACTGACTTTTTAGCTCTTCTGTTCCCAGCACTTATCAGCTCAGCGGTATTGCTCGCTGCTGGCAGGTTAGGGGCTAAGCTCACCACACCAGATTTAGTGGTTTTCTCTAGGACTGTCAATGTACAGACGACTACACGATTAACCAATAAGCCTCAAGTTATTGGTAAATCCTGTCGATTACACGCATTCTCCCATCTCACCCGCTGTCTGTCAGAGGCAGCAAGGAGGGAGGAGGCGTTAGCTGATAAAAGCTGTCTTCCCACAGGTAAGTCAGCTTGTCACAAGAAGGGAGGTTCCAAAGAGGCTGCAGAAAGGCTGTTCTCAGTGGTGACAGATGGCAGAACAAGGAGCAAAGGTCTCAAGTTGCGGTGGGAGAGGTCCAGGTTGGATATTAGGAAAAACTATTTCCCTAGGCGGGTGGGGAAACACTGGGATGGGTTCCCTAGGGAGGCAGTGGAGTCTCCATCCCTAGAGGTGTTTAAGTGTCGGCTTGACACAGCCCTGGCCGGGTTGATTTAGTTGGGATTGGTCCTGCCTAGCGCAGGGGGCTGGACTTGACCTTCTGAGGTCTCTTCCAGCTCTGTGGTTCTAGGATTCCGAGAGAGCGTCTGCACTGGCATGTGCTTTTACGCAAGAGCATCCGTGCCAGTGTGGACGCTCTCTTGCGCAATAAACTCCGATGGCCGTTTTAACCGTCGGCCTTTCTTGGGCAAGAAATTCCTGTTACCTGTCCGCACTGGCCTGTGCCGGAAGGGCGCTTGCGCAAGAGGCTTCTTCCTGAGCAGGAGCATCCTAGTTCTTGCGCCAGGAGCCCTGGTTGTACACAGGAGAAGGTCAGTTTCCTTGCGCAAGCACACACGGCCAGTGTAGACAGGCAGCAAGTTTCCGCGCAAGAGCGGCCGCTTTGGCGCGAGATGGCGCCAGTGCAGACACAGCCTCAGTGTTTTCAAACCGGACGCAGCCGAGGCAGCCCCCCCCCCAACCCGCCTCACGCTGCCCCGCTGCACTTTGTAAGGCAGCAGCAGCATCTGCCTGTCCCACACAAGCCCGCTGGGCAGTTGGGTGTGTGTGTGGGGGGGGGGGTATTTGGTGGGGGGAGCTGACTGCTGGGGTTAGGGAGGAGCAGAGTGGGGGGGTTGGGGAGGAGCAGACTGAATGAAGAGTTTGGTGGGGGGCAGAGTGGGGGGGTTTGGTGGTGCTGGAGTAGACTGCAGGGGGGTTTGGTGGGGGGGCAGAGTGGGAGTGGGGGGGCAGAGTGGGGGGTTGGGGGGCAGACTACAGAGGGGTTTGGGGGGGCAGAGTGGGGGGCTGGGGGGGCAGACTACAGGGGGGTTTGGTGGGGGGGCAGAGTGGGGGGTTGGGGGGCAGACTACAGGGGGGTTTGGTGGGGGGCTGGGGGGCAGAGTGGGGGGTTGGGGGGCAGACTACAGGGGGGTTTGGTGGGGGGCTGGGGGGCAGAGTGGGGGGTTGGGGGGCAGACTACAGAGGGGTTTGGGGGGGCAGAGTGGGGGGTTGGGGGGCAGACTACAGGGGGGTTTGGGGGGGCAGAGTGGGGGTGGGGGGGCAGAGTGGGGGGCTGGAGGGCAGAGTGGGGGGTTGGGGGGGGCAGACTACAGGGGGGTTTGGTGGGGGGGCAGAGTGGGGGGTTGGGGGGCAGACTACAGGGGGGTTTGGTGGGGGGCAGAGTGGGGGGGCTGGGGGGCAGAGTGGGGGGTTGGGGGGCAGACTACAGGGGGGTTTGGTGGGGGGCAGAGTGGGGGGCTGGGGGGCAGAGTGGGGGGTTGGGGGGCAGACTACAGGGGGGTTTGGTGGGGGGCAGAGTGGGGGGCTGGGGGGCAGACTACAGGGGGGTTTGGTGGGGGGCAGAGTGGGGGGTTGGGGACAGAGTGGGGGGCTGGGGGGCAGACTACAGGGGGTTTGGTGGGGAGGCAGAGTTTGGGGCTGGGGGAGAGTGGGGGGTTGGGGGGCAGAGTGGGGGTTTGGTGTGGGGGCAGACTACAGGGGGTTGGGGGGCAGAGTGGGGGGTTGGGGGACAGACTACAGGGGGGTTTGGTGGGGGGGCAGAGTGGGGGGCTGGGGGGCAGACTACAGGGGGGTTTGGTGGGGGGGCAGACTACAGGGGGGTTGGTGGGGGGGGCAGAGTGGGGGTTTGGTGGGGGGCAGACTACAGGGGGGTTTGGTGGGGGGGCAGAGTGGGGGGTGGGTGGGGGGGCAGAGTTGGGGGGGTTGGCAGGTCCTGACGCCACAGGACAAGCCGGCTGGGCAGTTTGGGGGGGGGGGTCTCTGAGGCGGGGGGGCCGAGGGGAGCAGGGAAAGTAGCCGCGGTGGCTTGTGGGAAACGTTCCGTGCCCCAATCCGCAGCTCCCATGGGCTGTTCGATTGGGCGGGAGCAGCGGAAGTGACATCACAATCCAGCCGCTGATCCAGGGGTTGGTCTCGCGCGGTGTCACGCCCAGCGTGAGCGATGCATCCTGGGAGTTGTAGTTCCCACAGTGCGGCCTCCCGGGTCGTGTCTCAGTGCGCCCCGCCCCAATCATTGCCACGCCCCTCCCGCCCCGGCCGTCATAGCCACGCCCAGCGTGTTCCAGCCCCTCCCCGGCCCCAACTGCATCGTAGGGCGCCCCCGCAGCGCTACTCAGGCCCCGCCCCTGTCTGCCCCCGCCCCGCCATCCTCAGCCCCCCCCTGCTCTGCACAGCCCCCCCCCGAGCTGCATCCCCCTCCCCCACCTTCCACCCGACCTGCATCCCCCGCTCCATTCTACACCCCCCCCCAACCTGCACCCGTTACCCCCCCCCAGGCCATTCTACACCCCCCCCCAACCTGCACCTGTTACCCCCCCAGGCCATTCTACACCCCCCACCCAACCTGCACCTGTTACCCCCCCAGGCCATTCTACACCCCCCACCCAACCTGCACCTGTTACCCCCCCCCAGGCCATTCTACACCCCCCTCCCAACCTGCACCTGTTACCCCCCCCAGGCCATTCTACACCCCCCCTCCCAACCTGCACCCGTTACCCCCCCAGGCCATTCTACACCCCCCCTCCCAACCTGCACCTGTTACCCCCCCCAGGCCATTCTACACCCCCCACCCAACCTGCACCTGTTACCCCCCCAGGCCATTCTACATCCCCCACCCAACCTGCACCTGTTACCCCCCCCAGGCCATTCTACATCCCCCACCCAACCTGCACCTGTTACCCCCCCCCAGGCCATTCTACACCACCCACCCAACCTGCACCTGTTACCCCCCCCAGGCCATTCTACACCCCCCACCCAACCTGCACCTGTTACCCCCCCAGGCCATTCTACACCCCCCACCCAACCTGCAAGCCCCTCCCCCGGCCCCCAGGCCATTCTACACCCCCTACCCCAGTGCATGCTGAACCCCCCCTCCCCTGCCCTCCAGTCCATTCTACACCCCCCACCCAACCTGCAAGCCCCTCCCCCACCCTCAGTCCATTCTACACCCCCCCCACACCCAGTGCATGCAACACACTCTGCCCCAGCTGCACTCCCCTCCCGCTCTCCCCAGTCCATTCAACACCCCCCACCCAATCTGCACCCCCTCTCCCGCCCCCAGTCCTTTCAACACCCCCAGCGCAACCTGCACCCCTCTTCCCCAGTCCATTCAATACCCCCCTGCCCAGCCTGCACCCCCGTTACCCTACCCCCAGTCTATTCAATATCCTTAGGTCAACCTGCACCCTCCTCACACTCCCTGTGCACTCTATACCTCAACCCAACCTGCACCCCCATTCTTCTCACTCTCCAGTCCGTTCAGCACCCCTAGTCCAACGTACACCCCCATTCCCCCGCTTCCCAGTCCAACCTGCATCCCTAGCCCGAACTGCCCCTCTTCCTCTGCCCCCAGTGCTTCCCACACCCCCTTTCACTCCACCCCCAGTCCAACAGCACCCCCACTCCTCCTACCGCAGCCTAACCTGCCCCCCCATTATCTGTGCTGCAGCCGAACCGGCACCTCCCTTCCCTCACTTCCCCAGTGCATTACAACACCCCCAAGCCAATCTTATCCCCCATGAGTGCCCTCGCTCGCTTCAACCATATTTTTATCCTTCGGGTCCCTCGCTTTCCTTCCTCTCCACAACACCCAAACCAACATGTCCCCTCTAGCCCCTTTCTCCATTCATGGGGTCTATCGGTCCCCCATTTTGCTCCCTGCAACACCCCCAAGCTCACCCCGACCTGCGCCCTATTCCTACCCATCCCCCGTACGTGGGACCTCTCAGCTCCCTGTTGGCTTCCTTCCCAACCCACACACCCTCCTCGCACACCCCTGTCTCGCCAGGTCTGCGACCTTCCAGCCTCCCTTCTTCCTTCCTTCCCAACCCACACACCCCTGTCTCGCCAGGCCTGGAACCTGTCAGCCTCTGTTATTCCTTCGTCCGCGCCCTCACGTTGCACTCCTACCCCCTCAGTCCTCCTTCTTCCCAACACTGGCAGCCTGCCATATCCTTCCCTAATCTGCTCCCCGCACCGGTTCTCCCTCCATTCATGGGATCCCTTAAGCCCCAGCTCTCCCCAGTTCCAATTATTGTTCCCCATGAACTTGCTGAGTTGACTTTGCCCGCCAACCAAGGGCCCTCAAACACTCCTCCATGCTATTCTTCAACTCTGGGGCCTCTAAATCCCCCAAACTGTCAGTGTCCCTGGGATCCTCAGACCTCTCCCCTCCACAGTGCAGCCCCCAATACCATGTATTCAAGACAGTCACACTTAGGGGCTGCGTCTAGACTGGCATGATTTTGTGAAATACTTTTAACGGAAAAGTTCTTCCGTTAAAAGTATTTCCGCAAAAGAGCGTCTAGATTGGCAGGGATGCTTTTGCACAAAAAGTGCTTTTACGCAAGAGCACCCGTGCGCAGCATAGACGCGCTTTTGCGCAAGAAAGCTCCGATAGCCATTTTAGCTATCGGGGATTTCTTGCAGAAAAAATGACGGTGCCTGTCTACACTGGCCTTGTTGTGCGAGTATTCCTGCGCAAGAGGGCTTATCCCTGAGCGGGAGCGTCAAAGTGTTTGCGCAAGAAGGACTGAATTCTTCCATTAGAACGTCCGTGCTCTTGCGCAAATTCAAGCGGCCAGTGTAGACAGCTGGGAAGGTTTTGCACAAGCGGCCGCTTTTGCACAAAATCTTGCTAGTCTAGATGCGCCCACGTAGAGACCAAAATAGGAAATGAACTTCTCCACTGATCAGCCCCTTTGAGACTCTATTCTTCGCAGTCCTGCTGTCTCCCTCCACAGGACATGGGCAGGTCTGCTGGGTGAACATCTCCACAGATGTGGTCTTGGGAGCCTTCAAAAAAGTAGGGGACAACTAGCAGTCGGTTTCATCACAGGCCATGAGCTTCCTTTTGGGTACGAAGAATTCTGCTGGGTATGCTCTGTAAGGAGACTATTTGGATGTGGGCTCAAAGCGCTCTTCTCCACTGGTATTTCTGCAGTGCCAGGGAGAGGCGGAGTGGGAGGGTGGAAGACAGCAGCATAATTTAGATGTGAGAAGAGGTTATGCGACATTACGGACTGACATGCCAACGTATTCCCTTTTACGTTGTCAGGTGTACTGGTTTCCCTGGTACAGGGAGACTGAAAAGTAAGTTGCTTGGTTGGTTTTCCCCCTTTGCTGGGTTGGGTAGCGAGCGATAGGAAGTCAACCCTCCCGGTGTCCTCCTGTCCGGGGATGGAAAGAAAACGAGAACAGCGAACTCGGGAGCTTGGCCGAAGCGAGGCGAGAACCGTCCGGCTAGGAGCGGAGCAGCCGTCACTGTCATGGAGATAAGTGTCGGGTCTGGAAATCTCTCAGGTTACGGCCCACTCGGCTCTAGGAAGGGAAGTCACGTTTGCTTAGACAGCGAATCCGAGGGGAGGTTCCCGAGGTGCTTCCTTGGTAGTGGGAGAAACAGGGCTCCCGTTTGTCAGGGGTGCTGGTTTCTCTGGAACATGGCGTCCTTCTCAGCAGACGCTTGGCTCGAGGGGGAAGACACAAGGTGGAAAGGTTTCCGGCTGCCTCTCATGTGTTTCTCTCTTGTTGCTCTCTCGTATTGGCCAATACGTTCTGTCTGTCTGTTTCTGTCTGTGTCTTTGTCTTTGCTCTGCTTCTGCCGTGTCCTTGTACAGCCCACTTGCAGGCATTCCAGGTGAGCATCTCCAAGGGTTAAGGGCTCAGGAGCCAACGGGAATTCTGCAGGTACGCCAGTCGTGCAAGGGAGAGCGGTGGTGCGTCATGGCTGACTGACTCAGTGTTCTTGTAGAGGACCCGATACATAGGCGAGAGGGGGGGAAAGAGCTAAAGAATAGAATTCCCGCAGCCACAGACCTTAGCGAGTGAGAGCTGACGCTGGTCTTTTTCTGGCGCGCTTGCAGAGAACTGAATGCGGGGCCACGGTCAGAGAAGAAACGGTCCGAGATGCACTAGAGCTGCCTTGACGTGATTCTCGGGACACGTGAAGGGTCCTCAGCGTACGTCCTTCCCGTGGCTCTGTGTGAGTAAGAGATGCGTGCTTTGAAATCTTCGACCGTCCTGGCAGTCGGTTTCTTCTGAGGCAGACAGCTTCCTGCTGGGGCACGGAGCCTGGTGGCCTAGGGGCTGGTGAAGGGACAGTAGTCGTTTCAACGGAGTGTTGATAGAGATTCAAGGCCTCCTTTCTCTCCGTGTTCTTGCAGTGGCAGCGGGAGGGGGTGGCCGATGGCGGGAGGCTGCGATGTGTTAAAGAGGAGGAGAAGCGGTGCCGCGTCCTTGCGGCCTGAAACGCTAAGTTGTTCGTTTGTTTTGTTTTCCCCCTCCCCCGCCCTTTGCTGGGTTCGGTAGCAAGCGAGAAGAAGTCAACCGTCCCGGAGTCCTCCCGTGTGCGTGTAGCGCCCCCTCTCCACCTGGTTACCTTCTTTTAGAGCCAATCTCCTTTCAGGTTCGGATGGATAGGTCTGGGTTCTTCTGGATCCCGCCACCTACTCAATTTTATTCTTTCTGATTGATGTACTTGGCGGTGCCTCCACCCCCCTCACTCCTTCCTAGCAGGGTTGCCAGGGCAGCTTGGGAGGAAAATTCTAGCCCAGGATAATCCCCACGTATTCGCCAGATAGTTGGAGACTCCCAGAAAATAACACAAACACATACACTATAATAAACACAATTATATTAAACAGGAGACAATTATAACAGAACAGGGTAAAACATTATTTTTAGGGTCACCGGTGCCCTGCAACTGTGAAGTTAGTGTCCCGTTGGTACGCGTACTTTGTTGGGGCCCTTGATGACTGTTGACCACACAATCCTTCTCTGCAGAGGTTTAGCAGTGGGGCTGACTAGGTCCAGTACAGCCCAAAGGACTCACAAATGGGAGAAGGCAGCAAATCCCTCCACAGTTTAATAGGCTGCAGGTAATAAAATCCCCAAACAAATTCCCTGACTTACTAACTAAAAATTGGTGCACTCACACACTCCATGAATGAGCCTCAGGTTGAGAGATGACTCAGTCTCTGCAAAGGGGCTGCTCTCTTCTCACAGGGGTCCTCTTCAAGCAGGAACCAGGCTGCTTCGGTCCCAGAATTTCCCCTCACCGTGAAGGGGTGCAGGGCTCAAGATGCAGACCACACAACTGCACCAAAATTCAAAGCTATAGCCTCCCAGGCCAGCCTCCAGACCCACACAGCAGGCAGCAGCCCTGAACTTGCTGCTAGAGCCCAGCTGACCATGCAGTGACTCTCTCACCCAGGGAGCTGGAGAGCCAACTCCGCCTGGCTGGGGAAGCCTCCCAGCAAACTCCACAACTGGGAATCAACAGTGGAGACATAAACCCAGCTGAGGGATCCTGCCTTCAGGTCCCTAGAGGCTAGCTCTCAGGGGGAACCCTGCATGCAGGCCTGGGGCTTACTAGCTCCCACACACTCAGTCCTCCCCTTTTCCTGGCTGGCTCCAGACTCCCCTCAACAATGGTCTCTCCTTCCCCCTGGGAGGGGCATCTCACTCCCTGTGGGTTGCCGGGCAGACTCTGGCCCTGGTAGGGAGGGGGAGCCAAGGCAAACTCAGAGTGCCTCTCCCTGAGCTGCCAGCAGACAAAGCCCCGGGAATCCAAGCAATCTCCTTGGGGGTTACACTCTCCCTGTGCGAAAGTTCTTGCCGTCCTCGGCAAGGGTCATTTAACCACAACACAAACATGCAAGGTCCTTTCCATCAGGTAATAGTATACATTGTTTAGTTGACAATAAATATCATTAGCCAATAAGTAAGTATTGCTGTGTCCACATACAATATTAATTTAAACATTAAATTGTTATTCAATTTACATTAATAACATTCTTACTATATTTAAATAAATGACTTAACCTTGGAGTCTCCATTGTTAACTATCAGACACAAACAATAATAGGCCACCCGCACCCATCTATTTACTAAATGCAGAGGGACAGAGGTGGAGGACCCTGGGACATCATAGGTGAGTTTCTGTACAGGTTTTCGCTCTCGTTCTGAACGTCGAAGTACAGGAGCTTCTTCATTCTCAGGGTTCTCAGCAGTAATGACTGCAGGACAATCAATGATTTCCCTCTCTGCAGGTTGCATGGCTTCTCCCACATCCTCTACAGGTGGAACCATCCTAGCTGGTAAACCACTTGCCTCTTCATGCTGTATTGTTGACTGAGGGGGTACAAAGGGTGCAGCTTCAGGGTTAAGTATTTGAGCTAGAGGAGGCTCAGATTCTCCCTCTCTAACAGTTTCTACCTCACATAGCTGCTCATGAAGCATAGGAGGTATTGGATAATAGGGGAAGAATTCCTCTTCACTGCTACTCTGTGAATGAGGATCATTTTCTCCAGAGGAGGTTAAAGACTCACTGTCTGCCTCCTCAGCAGATTCAAGTTGTGCAGTAAGGGTTCTTTCTGCAGGAACTTTCTTCCTTAGTCTTGAACGAGTAATGGGTCGCCGGGAGGAACCACATTCACTATTTTTCTCTTCACCTATTAACTGCCCCACTGGCAAGAGGTGGTTTCGGTGAATAGTCTTACAAACATTTTTTCCATTTTCCATCCTAAGGCGATATACAGGCAAGTCTGGTAGCTTATCAACCACTATGTAGGTGTCTGCATTCCACCGGTCAGCTAATTTATGTTTTCCAGTGAGACCTAGATTTCGGATTAAGACTCTGTCTCCTACCTGCAGATCCTGTTCACGGACCCGACTATCATATCTCTGCTTGTTAGCAAGGTTGCTTTTTGTGGCTGCTTGGGAGGCCAGTCTGTAAGCTTCCCGCAAGTCACGCCTGAGACTCTGAATGTACTGGAGATAAGTTGTTTCGCTAGCTTCATCAGAGGATATCCCAAAACATAAGTCAATTGGTAGCCTGGCTTCTCTGCCAAACATTAAATAATAAGGCGAAAACCCAGTGGACTCATTTTTAGTGCAGTTATAAGCATGCACAAGGTAACTGACATGCTCACTCCATCTGGTCTTTTGGGATGGATGTAGTGTTCCCAACATGTTTAGCAAAGTCCGGTTGAATCTCTCCGGTTGTGGATCTCCCTGGGGATGGTAAGGAGTGGTTCTGGACTTCCTTATTCCCAGGGTTTTTGTAAGTTCACGAATTAGTCTGCTTTCAAAATCTCTTCCCTGGTCAGAATGGATTCGGGCCGGGAAACCATAATGTACAAAGAATTTGTCCCATAAAATTTTGGCCACTGTACTGGCTTTTTGGTCTTTTGTGGGATATGCTTGGGAATACCTTGTAAAATGGTCAGTAACTACAAGTATACTGGAGTGGTTCTTTCTATCAGGCTCCAATGACAAAAAGTCAATGCACACCAATTGCATGGGTGCATCTGTAGCGATGTTCACCATAGTCGCTGCCTTTTTTGGCAGAGTCTTCCGCTTAACACACCGAGAGCACCATTTGCAGTGGTCTTCCACAGATGCTGTCATTTTGGGCCAATAAAACCGATCTCTGACCAGTTCCAAAGTCTTATCTACCCCCAAGTGACCATGATCATCGTGCAGAGACTTCAACACCATCCCCTGGTATTCTTGGGGTAAGACCAGTTGTTTCCGCACATGGCCCTTTACAGTCTGGGTGGTCCGGAATAACAAACCTTTGTTAATCACTAAACGATCCCACTCTTTTAAGAGAAGAATTGTGCCGGGGGAAAAGTTAGCCTTAGAGATGGGTTTTTCACCCTTTTCTACAGCTTCCAGCACAGGTCCAATATTTGAATCTTTCCACTGAGCTCTTCTCAATTCAGTCGGAGTTAACTGGGGCAATTCAAAAGTCTTTAGCCCAACGAGGTTTGCATAAATGGTAGGTATAGCCTTCTCAGACAACCCCAGTGTGTCAGCATATCTTTCCTCATTTACATAAGGGGACTGCACTTTTCCTATTACAGCCTTGCAGGTGGCACGAATAGCAGGAGATGGTATCTCCATCCACTCAGACTCTTCCTCGAGTGGGTTATGAGGGCGACGGGACAATGCATCTGCGTCTGCATTGGTTTGACCCGAACGGTACTGCAGCTTAAAGTCATAAGCAGCCAAGGCAGCCATCCATCGCTGACCAGTAGCATCTAGTTTAGCCGTGGTCTGCACATAAGTAAGTGGGTTATTATCTGTTTTTACTACAAAGGTCGCTCCGTATAGATAATCATGAAGTTTGTCCACAACAGCCCATTTGAGAGCTAAAAACTCAAGTTTGTGCACGGGATAGTGTCTTTCAGAGGCAGTCAACCCTCGACTGACAAACGCCACAGGTTTCCATTTATTCTCATAATTCTGATAGAGAACTGCTCCTAATCCATCAAGACTGGCATCTACGTGTAGTTCATAGGGCTTGGTAGGGTCTGCAAAGGTTAACACTGGTGCAGTGGTGAGTTTCTCAATAAGGGCATGGAAAGCACTGTTGCATTCCTCAGTCCAACGGTCTCCAAATGGTTCATTCACCTTGAAATACCTCTCATTAGGACTTGCAAGCTTATGTTGGGGTGATCTCTTCCACGTTGGGGGGTATCCCCTTGTCAAATTGGTGAGCGGTCTCACAATGGAGGAGTAATTTTTTACAAATCGGCGGTAATATCCACAGAAGCCTAGGAAAGATTGTAAAGCTTTCAGGTCTTTGGGTACAGGCCAGGTGGTTAATGCCTCAATCTTCTCGGGATCAGTCGCCACACCTTCTGCTGACACAATATGGCCTACATATTTTACTCGGGTCTGACAAAATTGACATTTATCAAGTGACAGTTTCAACCCACTAGCGTCCAGGCGGTCTAACACTTTCATTAGTCGAGCTTCATGCTCTTCCAGAGTTTTCCCAAAAACAATTAAGTCATCCAAATACACCAGCACTTCTAACAAATTCATATCCCCCACTGTCTTCTCCATCAAACGCTGGAATGTAGCAGGAGCTCCTGAGATACCTTGGGGCATCCTCTCAAACTGGTAGAATCCCAAGGGACAAATGAAAGCTGTTTTCTCTTTGTCTTCAGAGCTCATCGGGATCTGATAGTAGCCGCTTCGTAAATCTAAGACAGAGAACCATCTGCTTCCTGCTAGGCAAGCTAAGGCATCATCTACCCTAGGTACAGTGTATTGATCTGGGATGGTCCTTTTATTCAGTGTGCGATAGTCCACACACATGCGCACAGTCCCATTTTTCTTCCGCACCACCACAATGGGGGATGCATAGGGGCTACGGGATTCAGAAATTATTCCTGCTTCCAATAGTTCTTGGATATGCTTTCTCACATCCTCAATGTCTGCAGGTGCCAGTCTTCGGGACCTCTCCCTGAAAGGCCTGTCATCTGCCAAACGAATGGTGTGTTCCACGTTAAGGGCACACCCCACATCCCATTCTTCAGTGGAGAACACATTAGGTCTCTCGCTTAACTGCTTTTTTAACCGGTCTTTCCAACTGGGAGATACAGGAGAATCACCAAAATTAAAAAGATCAGGATCCAATGCCTTACAGGGCTTTCTGGCTGCAGCTGCAGGGCTCATAACACTCTCTACTCTATACAATCGTGCCAATACCATTCCTCTCCTGATGGCTATGGGATGGTTGGTTTCATTTCGTATTCTGACCATAATGCCAGCTTCTTCCAGCTGTGGTAAGGACAATAAACCTCTCAGAACCATCAGACCACTAGGGAGGTTATCTCCATCAGAGGACTCCATCATTACTGTATGAGGAAGGCTGCTACTGTGCTTCTCAAGTTTTCCCCTCAAGTCAATCTCACCATGTGGGGGTATGGACAGAACAGCTTTGGATACTCTTACTACTTTCCCTAGAGATTCATCGTCAGAGCTATCATGGTCAGAAGGCATTGTGGATGAGCCCAGGGTCAGTTCTCTCCATGGAGGGCGAACCACATCTGGGGTCTTCTGGCCCAAACGACCACAAAGTGTGGCCAAAGATTGGAACATGTTGCTGTTGGTTCCAATCAATATGGGAATGCCATCAGAATTTTGTGTCTCAGGACAAATCAAAGCCAGAGTATCACAATCCTGGAGACATCCAGCCAGTTCTGCAGGAAAACGTAAAGTCACTAGTACATATCCATCGTATGGGTAACTAGCATTGCTAAGGCCCCATATTGCCAATCCTTCTAGAGGATGGATCTTCACTTGAGGGAGGAATTGCCGATGGAATTCTCTAGTAATGATGGTGACCTGAGATCCACTGTCCAGCAGAGCCCTACAGGGAATCCCTTCTACCATCACATTAACTACCGCTGCTGGGCCTATCAATCCTTCTGGGAATGGGCTCCAGGAAGGCTGTTCATAACACAACTTAGTGGAGCTCTGACTGTAATGGCTCCCAGTATGCTCCATTACTGGGATCCTTGGGAGTTTCCCTGTAGCTTCTTTTTTCGTTGCGCTACCTTCTCTTCATTCCTTGGGTTGTCACACTGGGTGGAAATGTGCCCATCCTCGCCACATCGGTAGCAGAATCTCTTGTCACCAAGGGTCACCAAGGTTTTCTTTACAGGTTCTCTGTTGGGGTCCCTTCTCCCTGGGTGAAAAGGAGGGTACTTCCTTTCTGTCAAAGTTGGTGGAAGAATATCGCTAGGTGACCCCTGAGGCATCTTACTCGTCATAAATTCAGTGAGCTGTGCTGTCAGGGTTTTGAGCTGTTGATGGAGGTCCTCAGTGGTAGGCAGACAAAGGTCATCCTTCAGTTTCTGAGGACCAACGGTCTGGCTCACTGAGATCTTATTCCTCTCTCTAACCGTTCTCTTTTCCTCCTCCTCCCGGACTTCTCGCAGCAGTTGGTGGAATTCTGGAGGACTGTTCAATCGGTCTGCAAGTTTCAATTTCATAATTAGAAAATCATCATAAATGGCACCTCGTATGACCTGTTCTAGTCGTACTCGGCGTTCCTTGCTCCTTTCAGTGCCTTTACGGCGGATGCACAGTTGAAGGGATGGTTCCAATCTGTGAAGATAGGAAGATAGTTTTTCACCTGAATGTTGGTAACAGGATCGAAACTGAAAGTAGAGGTCTTCCCCAGTCTCTAGGCTCCCAAAGGCATCCTCCATCGCCGAGAGATAGTCATCAACAGTGGCAGCAGGCTTGCTGGCTTTTAATGCACAGATTACATTCCCTGCAGGTCCTCGCAGGCTTTCTGCCACACGTTTCCTCTTTTCAGCCTCACTACATTGCCATTCCTGCATCACCTGATTTAGTTGATGCCTCCAAGTGTCATAGTCATCTTCCCCTACAGGCACAGGTTTAATGCCTGAAAAGAACTTCAGTTTTCTGTAAGGGCCTGATTCATATGCTGTCTTTATGGACTCCCCTATTGCTTTTCCCATAGCAAAAATTATTTGGTCTGTAGAACTGGAAGGAGGCACAGGACTACTTCCCAAAAGAGTCCTTAATTCAGTCATGGTCTTCCCTTCCTGCATAAGGAAGTTCCCCAATTTGGACTGAAAACCATTAGTTTCAGATGGTGGGGCAGATGGGGAGGGAAAACGTGATTGTGTTTGAATGGTCACCTTCCATCCGTCCTTCTCTCCATCTGGCAGAATTACATGGGGAGTCACTACAGTAGACAGTATAATCTTGCTCTCTACAAGAAGAGATAAAGTAGCTTCCCCTTGTGCTTTCATCTGACTCCGAACCACACAGGTTCCCCATTCTCTGACATTAGCAATCTCATCTTCAATTTGTCTAATTTCCCATTCAGTGGGTACATTAGTGAGCAGAAAGTGGCGTTCAGGGTCAGCTCCCTCCAGCTCACACCAAGCTATAAGCCTCTTCTGATAATCCATACTGGGAATTTACTTAATATCCCAGGAAGACAGCAGGAGTGTATATAAGGTATGAGTTTAAAAGACGGGATCCCAGCGGTGCCTCCAATGTAGCGCCCCCTCTCCACCTGGTTACCTTCTTTTAGAGCCAATCTCCTTTCAGGTTTGGATGGATAGGTCTGGGTTCTTCTGGATCCCGCCACCTACTCAATTTTATTCTTTCTGATTGATGTACTTGGCGGTGCCTCCACCCCCCTCACTCCTTCCTAGCAGGGTTGCCAGGGCAGCTTGGGAGGAAAATTCTAGCCCAGGATAATCCCCACGTATTCGCCAGATAGTTGGAGACTCCCAGAAAATAACACAAACACATACACTATAATAAACACAATTATATTAAACAGGAGACAATTATAACAGAACAGGGTAAAACATTATTTTTAGGGTCACCGGTGCCCTGCAACTGTGAAGTTAGTGTCCCGTTGGTACGCGTACTTTGTTGGGGCCCTTGATGACTGTTGACCACACAATCCTTCTCTGCAGAGGTTTAGCAGTGGGGCTGACTAGGTCCAGTACAGCCCAAAGGACTCACAAATGGGAGAAGGCAGCAAATCCCTCCACAGTTTAATAGGCTGCAGGTAATAAAATCCCCAAACAAATTCCCTGACTTACTAACTAAAAATTGGTGCACTCACACACTCCATGAATGAGCCTCAGGTTGAGAGATGACTCAGTCTCTGCAAAGGGGCTGCTCTCTTCTCACAGGGGTCCTCTTCAAGCAGGAACCAGGCTGCTTCGGTCCCAGAATTTCCCCTCACCGTGAAGGGGTGCAGGGCTCAAGATGCAGACCACACAACTGCACCAAAATTCAAAACTATAGCCTCCCAGGCCAGCCTCCAGACCCACACAGCAGGCAGCAGCCCTGAACTTGCTGCTAGAGCCCAGCTGACCATGCAGTGACTCTCTCACCCAGGGAGCTGGAGAGCCAACTCCGCCTGGCTGGGGAAGCCTCCCAGCAAACTCCACAACTGGGAATCAACAGTGGAGACATAAACCCAGCGGAGGGATCCTGCCTTCAGGTCCCTAGAGGCTAGCTCTCAGGGGGAACCCTGCATGCAGGCCTGGGGCTTACTAGCTCCCACACACTCAGTCCTCCCCTTTTCCTGGCTGGCTCCAGACTCCCCTCAACAATGGTCTCTCCTTCCCCCTGGGAGGGGCATCTCACTCCCTGTGGGTTGCCGGGCAGACTCTGGCCCTGGTAGGGAGGGGGAGCCAAGGCAAACTCAGAGTGCCTCTCCCTGAGCTGCCAGCAGACAAAGCCCCGGGAATCCAAGCAATCTCCTTGGGGGTTACATGCGGATGGAACGGAAACGAGAACAGCGAGCTGAGGCACTCGCTCGAAGCGAGGCGAGAACCGTCCGGCTGGGAGCGGAGCAGCCGTCGCCGTCACGGAGATAAGTGTTGGGTTTGGAAATCTCTCGGCTTACGGCCCGCTCGGTTCTAGGAAGGGAAGTCACGTTTGCTTAGACGGCGAGTCCGAGCGGAGGTTCCCGAGGTGCCGCCTTGGTTGTGGGAGAAACAGGGCTCCCGTTTGTCAGGGGCGCTCGTTTCCCTGGCACCCGGTGTCCTCCTCGGCAGACGCAGGGAGCGTGGAGGAAGACGCAAGGCGGTAAGGTTTCCTGCTGCCTCTCCTGTGTTTCTCTCTTGTTGCTCTCTCGTATTGGCCAATACGTTCTGTCTGTCTGTCTCTGTCTGTGTCTTTGTCCTTGCTCTTCTTCTGCCGTCTCCTTGTACAGGACACTTGCAGATGTTGCAGGTGAGCATCTCCACGGGTTAAGGGCTCAGCAGCCGACGGGAATTATGCAGGTACGCCAGTCGCGCAAGGTAGAGAGGTGGTGTGTCATGACTGGCTGACTCAGTGTTCGTGTAGTGGGCCCGATACAGAGGTGAGAGGGGGAAAGGGCTAAAGGATAGAATTCCCGCAGCCACAGATCTTAGTGAGTGAGAGCTGACTCTGGGCTTTTTCTGGCACGCTTGCAGAGTAATCAATGCGGGGCCATGGCCATAGTAGAAACCGTCCGTGATGGACTTGAGCTGCCTGGACGTGATTCTCGGGATACGTGATGGGTCCTCAGCGTTGGGTCTTCCCGTGGCTCTGTGTGAGTAAGCGACGCGTGCTTTGAAATCTTCAAGCGTCCTGGCAGTCGGTTTCTTCTGAGGCAGAGAGCTTCCTGCTGGGGCACGGGGCCTGATGGTTTGGGGACTGATGAAGGGGCAGTAGTCGTTTCAACAGTGTGTGGATAGAGATTCAAGGCCTCCTTTCTCTCCGTGTTCCTGCAGCGGCAGCGGGAGGGGGTGGCCGATGGTGGGAGGCTGCGGTGCGTTACAGGGGTGGAGAAGCGATGCCGCGTCCTTGCGGACCGAAATGCTAAGTTCTTTGTTTGTTTTTCCCCCTCTGCTGGGTTCCGTAGGAAGCGATAAGAAGTTAACCGTCCCGGTGTCCTCCCGTCTGGGGATGGAATGAAAACGAGAACAGCGAGCTCGGGGAGCTTGCTCGAAGCAAAGCGAGAACCGTCCGGCTGGGAGCGGAGCAGCCATCGCTGTCACGGAGATAAGTGTCGGGTCTGGAAATGTCTCGGCTTACGTCCCGCCCGGTTCTAAGAAGGGGAGTGACGTTTGTTTACACGGCGAGTCCGAGCGGAGGTTCCTGAGGAGCTGCCTTGCTTGTGGGAGAAACAGAGCTCCCGTTTGTCAGGGGTGCTGGTTTCTCTGGAACACGGCGTCCTTCTCAGCAGACGCTTGGCTCGAGGAGGAAGACGCAAGGTGGTAAGGTTTCTTGCTGCCTCTCCTGTGTTTCTCTCTTGTTGCTCTCTCGTATTGGCCAATACGTTCTGTCTGTCTGTTTCTGTCTGTGTCTTTGTCCTTGCTCTTCTTCTGCCGTCTCCTTGAACAGCACACTTGCAGACATTGCAGGTGAGCATCTCCATGGGTTAAGGGCTCAGCAGCCGACGGGAATTATGCAGGTAGGCCAGTCGCGCAAGGTAGAGAGGTGGTGTGTCATGACTGGCTGACTCAGTGTTCGTGTAGTGGGCCCGATACAGAGGTGAGAGGGGGAAAAGGCTAAAGGATAGAATTCCCGCAGCCACAGATCTTAGTGAGTGAGAGCTGACTCTGGGCTTTTTCTGGCACGCTTGCAGAGTAATCAAGGCGGGGCCATGGCCAGAGAAGAAACCGTCCGTGATGGACTTGAGCTGCCTGGACGCGATTCTCGGGATACGTGATGGGTCCTCAGCGTTGGGTCTTCCCGTGGCTCTGTGTGAGTAAGCGACGCGTGCTTTGAAATCTTCAAGCGTCCTGGCAGTCGGTTTCCTCTGAGGCAGAGAGCTTCCTGCTGGGGCACGGAGCCTGGTGGCTTTGGGACTGGTGAAGGGGCAGTAGTCGTTTCAACAGTGTGTGCATAGAGATTCAAGGCCTCGTTTCTCTCCGTGTTGTTGCAGTGGCAGGAGGAGGGGGTGGCCGATGGTGGGAGGCTCTGGTGTGTTTCTGAAATGCTAAGTTGTTTGTTTGTTTTTCCCCCCTTTGCTGGGTTGGGTAGGAAGCGATAAGAAGTTAACCGTCCCGGTGTCCTCCCGTCTGGGGATGGAACGAAAACGAGAACAGCGAGCTCGGGAGCTTGCTCGAAGCGAAGCGAGAACCGTCCGGCTGGGAGCGGAGCAGCCATCGCTGTCACTGAGGTAAGTGTCTGGTTGGTGAGGGCTCTGCCTGCAGCTCACTTGGCTGTAGTTAGAGACTCCATTGTGCCTGGGGCAGGGTTTGAGAGCAGAGGTTGCTGAGTAGCATCAGTGGTTACTAGGGAGCTGAAGTCCACAATTTTAAGTGCTGCTCTGTTCCCTGCTCAGGATGGTGGGTCCTTGGTAGCAGGTGTCTCCAGGAGCAGTGCTCTAGGTGGGGAGTTGGCTGCCTTTCTCCTGTGTTTGTCTCTCTCCCTCTCTCCTCTTTCTGGTGGTGGCCAACACACTGTGTGTGCTCTGTCTTAGGGCCTCTCCTGGTGTTGTTTCACTCCCCAGGAAGTGGGGTGGGTGGTGGTTGTGCATCTCTCTGGCTTGGACTCTAGTGCATGGAGGATGAGTAGGATGGGATGGGTGTCCCCATGTCAGGGGGGATCTACGTCCAGTTGACCCGTTGGTGTCCAGTCGGTGTCTCGTGCTGGAATGGCCGTGTTGTGGAAGGGTTGGAGAGGGAGGCAGGCGTTGGAAGGGCCAGTGTGGCTGTAGCATGATTGTGACATGGTTCTTCTGTGGGCTAGTAGCTGTTCTTACGAGGCTGCTGCAGGTCCGTGGAGGCACTCTGGAGCCCCAGCTGGATGAGGAGCATCTGCAGGAAATGAGCCTGAGCCATCCGCACGTCCCACTTGGCCGTGGAGCTGAGGAGCGCTCTGGTGATGGTGCTGGAGCTGGTGCAAGTTCTGTGAAATTCTCTTTAGCCAGTGTCTGTGCAGTGAGGCGCCTCCTTGTGAGCAGACGCCTGTGATTTCCATGGGATGGGTCCTGGGGAAGGCAGAGCTGTGCCTGCTGATGGGCATTGTCTGGGATTGTCCTTTCCTCCCCATGACTAGCTGCACGCAGGGCACCCTCCTTCACTTAGAGAGATGCTCCGTAGTTTTCAGTCCCACTCACCACATCTCTGGTTTTGCGTCACGGGACGTCACACTGAGCTGAGACCGGAGAACTTAACGTAAGAACGGCCAGACTGGGTCAGACCAAAGCTCAATCCAGCCCAGTGTCCTGTCTGCCGACAGTGACCAATGCCAGGTGCCCTAGAGGGAGTGAACCAAACAGGTAATGATCAAGCCACCTCTCTCCTGCCATCCATCTCCACCCTCCGACAAACAGAGGATGGGGACACTAATCCTTACCCAGCCTGGGTAATAGGCACTGATGGACTTACCTCCATGGAGGTATCTAGTTTTCTTTTAAACCCTGTTATAGTCCTAGCCTTCGCAACCTCCTCAGGCAAGGAGTTCCACAGGTTGACTGTGCGCCATGTGAAGAAGAACTTCCTTTTATTTATTTTAAACCTGATGCCCCATAATTTCATTTGTTGGCCCCTAGTTCTTGTTCCCATAATATAAGTAAAGAACTTATTCACTTTCTCCACACCACTCATGATTTTATATACCTCTATCCTATCTGCCCTTAGTCACCTCTTTTCCAAGCTGAAAGTCCTACTCTCTTTAATCTCTCCTCATATGAGACCTGTTCCAAACCCCTCATCATTTTAGTTGCCATTCTCTGAACTTTTTCTAATGCCACTATATCTTTTTGAGATGAGGAGACCCCATCTGTACACAGTATTCTAGATGTGGGCGTACCATGGATTTATATAAGGGCAGTAAGATATTCTCTGACTTATTCTCTATCCCTTTTTAAAAGATTCCTAACATCCTGTTTGCTTTTTTGACTGCCTTTGCACACTGCGGGTGTGTCTAGACTACAGGGTTTTGTTGACAAAAGTGGACTTTTGTTGACAAAACTATACCTGTATCTACACTACCGCCGCGTTCTGTCGACATAACATCGACAGAACTCGGCAGTTTTGTCGACGGCGGTAAACCTCATTCTACGAGGAATAACACCTTTTGTCGATAGAGTTCTGTTGACAGAAGGCGTTACTGCATGTACACTGTCCTTTGCGTCTACACTCTCATGTCGACAAAATGGCTTGCTTTGTCGACAGAACTGGATGTAGTCTAGACAGTCTTTGTTGACAGAAGCTTTGTCAACAGTATGCCGACAAAACTTTTGTTGACGAAAGCCTGTAGTCTCGATGTACCCTGCATGGACATCTTTAGAGAACGATCCACAATGACTCCAAGATCTCTTTCCTGATAATTTAACTACAACTAATCCCCCATAGTCTTGTACATATAATTGGGGTTATTTTTTCCAATGTGCATTACTTTACATTTATCCACATTGAATTTCATTTGCCATTTTGTTGCCCAATCACTTAGTTTGATGAGATATTTTTTAAGTTCTTCACAGTCTGCTTTGGTCTTAACTACCTTGAGCAGTTTAGTGTCATCTGCAAACTAAATTTAATTTAATTTAACTTTGCCACCTCACTGTTTACCCCTTTCTCCAGATCATTTATGAATAAGTTGAATAGGATGGGTCCTAGGACTGACCCTTGGGGAACACCACTAGTTACCCCTCTCCAGTCTGACAATTTACCATTTTTTCCTACCCTTTGTTTCCTGTCTTTTAACCAGTTCTCAATCCATGAAAGGATCTTCCCTCTTATCCTATGACTACTTAGATTTCCAGAAAGCCTTTGACAAGATCCCTCACCAAAGGTTCTTACGTAAATTAAGTACACTATGTCTGCTGGATCCCCCTTGTCCATATGTTTGTTGACCCCTTCAAAGAACTCTAATAGATTAGTAAGACATGATTTCCCTTTGCAGAAACCATGTTGACTTTTGCCCAACAAATTATGTTCTTCTATGTGTCTGACAACGTTAGTCTTTATTATTGTTTCAACTAATTTGCCTGGTACTGACGTTAGATTTACTGGTCTGTCATTCCTGGAATCGCCTCTAGAGCCCTTTCTAAATGTTGGCGTTACATTAACTATCTTCCAGTCATTGGGTACAGAAGCTGTTTTAATGATGGTTTGTAACCTAGCCTTTAATAGTTCTGCAATTTCATGTTTGAGTTCTTTCAGAACTCTTGGGTGAATGCCATCTGGTCTCTGTGACTTGTTACTGTTAAGTTTATCAATTAGTTCCAAAACTTCCTCTAATGATACTTCAGTTTGTGACAATTCCTCAGATTTGTCACCTACAAAGGACGGCTCAGGTTTGGGAATCTCCCTAACATCCTCAGCAGTGAAGACTGAAGCAAAGAATTCATTTAGTTTCTCCGCAATGACTTAAAGACGATAAAGTGCTACTTTTGTATCTCGATCGTCCAGGGGCCACACTGACTGTTTAGCAGGCTTCCTGCTTCTAATGTACTTAAAAAACATTTTGTTAAACCTTTTGGCTACATCTACTCTGCAGGCTTTTTGCACAAGAACTGTTTTGCACAAAAGTACTTGCGCAAGAGCGCATCCACACTGCCATATGCTTTTGCGCAAGACATGTGCTTTTGCCCAAGAGCATCAATGGCTGTGTGGATGCTCTCTTGTGCAAGAAAGCTCTGATGGCCATTTTAACCGTAGGGGTTTCTTGCCCACGAAACCCCTGTTGCCCATCCACACTACCTTCTTGGGCAAGAGCTCTTGCACAAGAGGGCTTATTCCTCATGGGGAGAGGAATAACTCTTGCACAAAAAGCCCTCTTTTCTGATGCTTTACTGTAAATTTACTTGTGCAAGAACGTGTGTGCAGTATAGACGCTCCGCAAGCTTTTGTGCAAGAACGGCTGTTCTTGCTCAAAAAGAGTGCAGTGTAGACGTAGCCTTTGAGTTTTTGGCTAGCTATTCTTCAAACGCCTCATTACATTTTTACACTTAATTTGGCAGTGTATATGCTCCTTTCTATTTTCCTCACTAGGATTTGACTTCCACATTTTAAAAGATACCTTTTTATCTCTCACTGCTCCTTTTACTTGGTTGTTAAGCCACGGTGGCTCTTTTTGAGTTCTTTAACTGTGTTTTTTAATTTGGGGTATACGTTTAAGTTGGGCATGTGTTATGGTGCCTTTGAACAATCCCTCAGCGGCCCAGAGCATTCTGGGTAGGGCGAGGTTGTTGTGGACTGAGGGTGCTGTGAGAGGGGGAGGACTGTAGTTTCTCCTCCATGGTCAGCATTTTAGCTCCCTGGATAGTCTGGAGAGGAATAAAGAAGGGCTCTCCAGTGAGCAGCAGCCAGGCGATGCATCTGTGTGTGTGTGTTTCAACCATGTGTGGCGGCTTCCCTTCCAAGTGTTCTCCCGTTCTCTTTTCTGTCCCTAAAGGGATTGGGCGGATGGAAAGAAATGGCCGACCTGTAGCAGAGAGCAAAGAAGGAGCTGCTGCCCTGAGCCCATTGCTAGGGATGGAAGCCAGATAGTGATATGCAGAGTGAGAGCACATGGAAATTCACTGTCCTCCTTTGGTACTTCACTTACAGAAAGATTCTTCCAGTATCAGAGAGATAGCCATGTTAGTCTGAATCTGCAAAAGTGGCGAGGAGTCCTGTGGTACCTTATAGAGTAACCGAAGTATTGGAGCATCAGCTTTCGTGGGCAAAGACCCGCTTTGTCAGATGCATCTAACGAAGTAGGTCTTTGCCCACGAAAGCTGATGCTCCAGCACTTTAGTTAGTCTATAAGGTTGCCACAGGACTTCTCGCCGCTTTTAAAGATTCTTCCATTGACTCACCTCGAGCTCTTTGTGCTGGGGGAGCAGTCAAGTCACAGGGCCAGGGCCCAACAGGGTGTAGATTCACTTCAAGACAGAGTCGATTAGGGAGAGTTGCTTTTATTAATAATATATGTATTATAGCAGTGAGATTATCTCCTAGCGCTGGCAGGGACCTTGAGAGGTCATTGAGCCTAGGCTCCTTAACCCCTTAAATAGCTTGACTTAACCCCTTAAATAGCTCCTCATTCTAAAGATATTCCTTTCCAGTGCATCCTGGGGCGCTAAATCGAGATAGTGTCCACACTACTGGGAAGCCTCAAAATTAGTCTGAGATAGCACATCCACATTAGGGGAGTTTATTTCCAAAATCAGCTTTTCCAGAAGATATCTTCCAGAATAGCTTTTTCTGAACGAAACTTGCAGTGTAGACGTATCCTTAGGGTATGTTTACATTGCAGGCTTATTTCAAAAAGCACTTAGCTATTTCAAACTAGAGCGTCCAGACTGACTGGATGCAGAATTGCATTTAAGGCCACTCAGAACTACTTCAGGCAGGGGATCGGGTCAGCAATTACTGCTGGGAGCTGCTGCTTGAGGCTATCTGAGACCTTTTCGCCTGGGCATGGCAGGCTGGTGGCCCTAAGTCCCACCCATCCTGGGAGCGGCCAAACAGCCAGCATAGACACCTCAGGGATGGAGCTGGCTCCCACGTTAGGAAGGCAGGATAAGGGACCCGCTGAAGGCAGGGAGACAGAGTGGGATCTCCAGTGAACTCAGGGATAGGGCAGGGATTTGCCTGGGGAGCACAGAATGGTGGGCTTCATCCTACCACCCTCTGCCCACACAGTCAGTGGCTGGGCAGACAACACCATCTGCCCCAGGGATGGACCTAGGTCCTGTGCTAGGAAAGCAGGATAAGGGACCCTCTGGAGCAGTGTTTCCCAGATGGTGTTCCGCAGAACCCCGGGGTTCCACAAAGTGAAAATAAGGGTTCCGTGAGAAAATTCCATTACCACAACATTTTATTACTTAGTAAATAATATTTATTATGTTATTTTTTATTTTTGTTTTTAAATACGTGCAATTAAACTAAATGTTGATCTCATGATCTTGTTTAGCATGTGTTTATTATTATCCTTACTTATATATGAAGTTGAAAACATAGACCACAAATAAGACTGTTATTAGGGGTTCCACAAAATTCTTTCAAATTTAAAAGGGTTCTGTGGCCAAATAAAATTGGAAAACACTGCTCTGAAGGTAGCAAAGTGACCCCCCTCCCCCTCCGTACAGCCATTTCCCGGGTTCTTCTCCTTTCCCTACCTCCTGGAGGGACAGCAAAGCCTTTGCTCTGACTGCTGCAGTTGCCCTTGCGGACACCTCAGCTTGCCAGTCGTGGAGCTAGAGCTGCCTCTGGGCACTCGACGGCCCTTAGCAATTGTGCTGCAGTTGCTTGGATATATGGAAATAGCATTGCAGTGTAGCTGTAATGTTTGGCTATGTTCACACTGGGGAATTATTTCAAATAAGGTATTTTGGGGGTTAAAGTATTTGAAAATATTTTTCAAAATAGTGTGTTCCCACAACAGGGAAGCATCAAAATTTGTGAGAGGTAGGCTCCCTTAGTAAGGACATGCTACTTTTAGAATATGCTAGACATACTTTGACTCAAACAAATGTGCAGTGTATTCTGAAATTGTAATGGGGAAATGCTATTTCAGAATACAAGGCTTCTCAGATATTTTGGCTGGTTTTAATTACTCTCAAGGTAGCACAGCCACTTTAGGGAAGCCTGCCTCATTTAGAGCCCCAGGAAACGCTAGAGTGTAATTACTTTAATGGCCCTAGGAAGAAGCTATTTGTAAAGAGCGACAGTGGAGCACACACAATATTGCTATTTAAAAAGAGCAATTTCTACAATGGCATTATTCTGGAACAATAAACTCTCATGTCACAAAAAATAAGAAGCCTGTTATTCTGAAATACGTTCAAAATAACGGGCTTGCCCTCTGGATGCTCACGTTACCACTTTTCTAAAGTGACGTCTTATAGAGGTGCGGTTAGTTACTCCCCAGTGCTTCCCGGGACTCCATTGGGAGTGACTGCGGGGAGTACGTACTTTGTAAGGCTTGTGCTGTGGAACATTTCCATTGAAATACCATTTCCTGTGTGACATGGATTCAGTGTCTGTGCTCAGAGGGTCTTAGTTCGGAATGGGGCATTTCTACCCTAAGGACAATCTTTTTTATTTGGAAATAACGGCCCTTAGCAGAGCAACAGTGCCACTCGGTGGTCATTGCCGGTAATGCACGTGTAATTCCGTAGCGCCTCCACAGTGCCACTCGGTGGTCATTGCGGGTAATGCACGTGTAATTCCGTAGCGCCTCCACAATGCCACTCGGTGGTCATTGCGGGTAATGCACGTGTAATTCCGAAGCGCCTCCACAGTGCCACTCGGTGGTCATTGCCGGAAATGCACGTGTAATTCCGTAGCGCCTCCACAGTGCCGCTCGGTGGTCATTGCCGGTAATGCACGTGTAATTCCGTAGCGCCTCCACAGTGCCGCTCGGTGGTCATTGCCGGTAATGCACGTGCAGGACAATGTAGCACTTTAAAGACTAACAAGATGGTTTATTAGATGATGAGCTTTCGTGGGCCAGACCCACTTCCTCAGATCAAACGGTAATGCACGTGTAATTCCGTAGCGCCTCCACAGTGCCGCTCGGTGGTCATTGCAGGTAATGCACGTGTAATTCCGTAGCGCCTCCACAGTGCCGCTCGGTGGTCATTGCCGGTAATGCACGTGTAATTCCGTAGCGCCTCCACAATGCCACTCGGTGGTCATTGCCGGTAATGCACGTGTAATTCCGTAGCGGCTCCACAGTGCCACTCGGTGGTCATTGCTGGTAATGCACGTATAATTCCATCGCCCCCAGCTGCTGTCCCTGCTCCGCACCCCACGTGGCCCCAGTCTTGCCCTTTGACAGCAGGCAAAGTAAGAAGCTCGTTATTTCCAGGCTCTGCCCAGCCCTCTCCCCTGCTGCCCACGGCCCCCTCATCCCGCACTCCAGGCTCCGCGCAGCCCTCTCCCCTCCTGCCCCCGGCTCCCTCATCCCGCACTCCAGGCTCCGCGCAGCCCTCTCCCCTCCTGCCCCCGGCTCCCTCATCCCGCACTCTAGGCTCCGCGCAGTCCCCTCCCCTCCTGCCCCCGGCCCCCTCATCCCGCAAACCAGCCTCTGCGCAGCCCTCTCCCCTCCTGCCCACGGCCCCCTCATCCCGCACTCCAGGCTCCGCGCAGCCCTCTCCCCTCCTGCCCACGGCCCCCTCATCCCGCACACCAGGCTCCGCGCAGCCCTCTCCCCTCCTGCCCCCGGCCCCCTCATCCCGCACTCCAGGCTCCGCGCAGCCCTCTCCCCTCCTGCCCCCGGCCCCCTCATCCCGCACTCCAGGCTCCGCGCAGCCCTTTCCCCTGCTGCCCACGGCCCCCTCATCCCGCACACCAGGCTCCGCGCAGCCCTCTCCCCTCCTGCCCACGGCCCCCTCATCCCGCACTCTAGGCTCCGCGCAGCCCCCTCCCCTCCTGCTTCCTCACCCCAGCCTGCACCCCGTCCATACTCTTATCCCGGGGCCCTTCCTCTCCCCAGCCTGCACCCCCCGTCCATACTCTTATCCCGGGGCCCTTCCTCTCCCCAGCCTGCACCCCGTCCTTACTCTTATCCCGGGGCCCTTCCTCTCCCCAGCCTGCACCCCCCGTCCATACTCTTATCCCGGGGCCCTTCCTCTCCCCAGCCTGCACCCCGTCCTTACTCTTATCCCGGGGCCCTTCCTCAGCCCAGTCTGCACCCCCATTCATGGGAGCCATCAGTCCACCTTTTCCCTGCACCACATTCAGTAAAGTGTCTGATCAGGGTGTGAGAGCAGCCCTGAGCCTTTGTCTCCACTCAGGAGGTTGCACCACACAGGATATGTGGATGGTCCTGGGCTCTGTACAGCACTCCAGACTGACCCCGGGCACGGCTTCTGGGTCCTAGCCCTTTGCTGTCACTCCTGCCCGAGGGCTTTGCTGGCTCCAGACTGGGTAACAGCTGGGAAACTGGCTGGGCAGGGGGCTAATGACAGGGAGCAGAAGTCTTCCCAATCAGCATTGAGACTTGATGGGAGGCTGAGAGGTCACAGCAGATGTCCTAAAGGATGGGCCAGCTCACCATCTGAGGGGATCAGTCTCAGAGCAATTCCAGCCCTGCCTCTTTGGGAGAGCCTCCCACAAAGCCATAAGGCGGGGTCTCTGAGGTTGCCCCCACCTTGCACCTCTGTCCCGTGTGTCTGATGTCAGGATCTCTCTACGAGGTCACCGCCTCCCCATCGCCTTTCCCCAATAGACTGAGATTCTACAACAGGCCTTTGAGATGTCATCGCCCCCCCACCCCAACCGTCTCCTGCAAGGATGGCGTTCTGCCCCTAGTCCGCCCCTGCCCCTCGGGACACACTGACTGATAAGAATACAGTACTCTCAGATAGACATGGAAAGGGGTAACGGGTTAATGAGCGCTGGAGCAATTCCACCCACAGGATCCTGCTCAACCTTAACTTAGTGATTTCTATGCCTAGAGCTCAGGTGGATCAGACAGAACAGGCTCCAAACCTCTCTGCGGCTCTTACCTTCTGAACAGGTAACATCAACTCCGTGGGTAGGGAAGGAGAAAACTCTGACGAGATTCCTCCTCGTGCTCCCATAATTAATCCTAATTCTTTCTCCGCCCTCGACGAGAGACCTTGAGAAGGAGCCTTGCTGCTGCAAAGCCATTAGAATCTCTGAGCTTGTCCCTGCCTTGCACCTCTCTTCTGATTGGCTGATGTCAGGTTAGGGTCTCTCTGTGAGGTCACCACCGACCTATCACTATCTCCCAGTAGGCTGAGATCCTGCAACAGGCCTTTGTGATGTCACTACCCCCCTTCCATCCCCTGCAACGCTGGTTTCCTGGCGCTGGTGAGCCTCTTTGGATGTGTGAGTGGGATGATGTAGGGCAGTGGTCTCCAACCTTTTTACACCCAAGATCACTTTTTAAATGACAGAACAAGCCAAGATCTACCGTCTTGCCCCTTCCTTGAAGCCTTGCCCTCTCTATTCTCCTCCTCTCCATCACTTGCTATCCCCAACCCTTATACTGCTGCTTTTTTTTTTTTTTCAATTCTTCTGTAGGAAGAGGTTTTTCCAACATTTGGCCTGTCTAGACTGGACCAAATGTCAGAAAAAACCCTTCTTTTGGAAGCTCCCTTATTCCTCGTGGAAAGAGGAATATAGGGGTGACCAAAAGAGCATGTTTGCTCTTCCACTAAAAAAAGCAGAAGAACAAATGCATCCCTGGATGCAGAAGAGTTTTTCTGGGATATTTCCAGAATCCTGAAAAACTCCTGGGCTGTGTCTAGACTGGCAAGTTTTTCCGCAAAATCATCTGCTTTTGCGGAAAAACTTGCCAGCTGTCTACACTGGCCGCTTGAATTTCCGCAAGAACACTGACGACCTCATGTAAGATCGTCAGTGTTCTTGCGGAAATACTGTGCTGCTCCCGTTCGGGCAAAAGCCCTCTTGCACAAATCATTTGCGCCGGTGCAGGGAAGTCGCTGTGCTCCTCCTCCGGGGCCGACGCCCCCTCCCACAGTGTGCCCGGCAGAGCAGCCAGTGAACTTCCGGAACCCCCGGAAGTGGCGCTAAGCTGCAGGACTTCCGTCCACCTGCGGGGAGCTGGCACTACCTCCATTTTCGCTGGCGGTAGGTAGTGGGGCTCCTCGGGGGTGGGAGGAAAATGGGGGGGCGGTCTGCGTGCTTCATGATCGACTGGTCGAGGCCTCGTGATTGACCTGTTGGTGACCACGGCCCTAACCCTTTGATTGCCAGAATCTGGGATTTGATTGTGGGATGCATCATTGACTGCCTGGATTGTTAATTCCCTCTGAAGTATCGAGCACTAGTCACTGCTGCAAGACAGGATACAAGACTGGAGCAATCATTAGTCTGATCCAGTAGAGCCGTTCTAAGTACCATATGTCTTAAAGCTGCCCCAATGCCAATCTATCCCTGCACACTTCTACCCATGCCTGGGCTTTTTTGTGTGTCGGCTCCTCTTGATGTTGGTGATACTCTGTATGACATCCCCTCCCCCATATAGCCCTTCATCTGGCTGGTGAAGGCCAAAATCTGCATTGACTAAGAGGCTTAAAGGGAACTCTCTCCCTAGAAGCAGCTGATAGGCAGGATGGGAACAATATGGCTGTATCCCCTCTAGCCCACCTGGATGCCATGGCTGGAGCTGAATTGGCTGTCACTTCCACACCCTCCCGTGAAGTGGTCTGGTTTCAGACACCAGTGTGTTAGGGGGATACATTTTTAAAAGGATTGCACAACTGAGGGATGGTGCCAAGACTGTTTTAGGACTGAAAAGCTGTTTGAACAGATGGCTGCACCGAGGTACGGTGGAGATAATGACCAGTAAGAACCTGATAGAAAATGCAGTGGAGAAAGCCTATTGGGACCAACTGGGGAGAAGTGACTGCCAGGGCGGATGAGCAATAAACTATCTCCAAGAGCCTCTGGACAGAAACTCTCAAGGAGCAGCCAAGCACCCTGGCATGGCCACACCCAACTGCAGAAATGTATAGACCAGGTCTGGGCAAAGTACAGCTACGGTTCGGACAATCCAGTATTTTTGCCGCCTGTCTGGTAAAAAAAATTCAGAAAATACCGGACACCTAAAATGTCCCAGCCAGAAGGCGAAAATACCGGGTGCTTACCTGGTTCTGCAGGGGAGCTGTCTGGGCTGGAGCAGGAAGACGAGATGGTGGAGGGCGGCCAGTGGCCACCAGTAGCCTGTTAGGGCTAAAAAGCCTCAAAAGCATTTGTTAAAGGGGCCATGCTATTTAAAAAAAAATATATATATATATATATATATATATATATATATATATATATATATATATATTTTGCTTAGTAACTCTCGGGGTCCTTGGTTTTTTTTCCTCAACAACTTTGGTTCCCTCTCTCCCCCTTTTTTTCCCCCCTCAACAGAATTTTTTCCCTGGTGTTTTTTTGGGGGGGAAGAGGGGCGTTCGGTATTTTTGGTTAAACCATCTGGTAACCCTAAATACGGCCCACGGGCTGGATGCAGCTCGCAGGCTGGATTCGGCTTACGAAACCACCAGATCTGGCCTACGGAGGCAGCAGGGAGCCCCAGGCAGGCTCCCCTACTTGCCCCGCAGCCCTGTGCGCTGTGCAGACACATGTCTGCAGGGCTCCATTTCTGTTTTAAAACTGGAGGGGAGGGGGAAGTTTCAGGAGCTGCTCTGCACCCAACACAATCCCACTGGTCAGTTTCTGGCCAGAAACCAGCCAATGGGAGCTGCTTGTTGGAATTACAGACAGCCAAAAAGAACCACGCCCCTTCTCTAGTTATTCAATGAAGCACATGGCCAGGTAAGCAAGCAGTCTGTCTGGGAAAGGTTTTAAACTCTGCAAGCCTTAGCGCTACAGGCTAAGTTTGGCAGCTGGCAGGTAAGTCTCTTGGCCACAGCCTACTTCTGGCACCCCAGCCCTTTCCCACCCCCCCTCAACATACCCAAACCCTCTGTCCCTCTCTGCCACCCATACCCCCTCTCAATCACAATACCCTCCTACCTTAGGTTACATCCCAAACCCCTGCACTCCAGTCCCTTGCCCTAGTCACAACTGCCTCCTTCACTCAAACTCCCTCCCAGACTCCAGTCTCCCTCCTGCACCCCAGTCTCTCTTTTGCACCCAACCTCCTTCACAGACTCTGCATTTCCTCCATTAATATCATGGAAGAGTGCAGCTCTCGACCTCTTTCCAAAACCTTGGAGTTGCCCCCCCCCCTCCCCTATCAAAAATTATTGCCCACCCCTTGTATAGACACTGAGATCAGCTCTAGGAAGACTCATCTTAAGGGACTTGCCCCTGCCCCAGGTGTTCACCTGCCTTGGGTGTGCAAACCTAACATTATATGAAATTTGCCTCTGTGTGTGGAGGAAAGTATGCCAACTTCCTGCCCCCTCTTTCCAGTTAGAAATTATATAAATGGGGTTCTATCGCACACCAGAAATAAGTTTGTTAGCTCCAAAGGTGTATTTAAGTGGTTAAAGAAAAAGCAAACAGAACACAGCAGGTTACAACCAAAATAATACAAAGCATGCAAACTAAGCTGGATTCACTACACAAATTGGTTACAAGAAATAATTCCCCACCCTAGATGCTGTTTTAATAGATTCCTTCACAGGCTCAGGGTATCTTTTTAGTTTGTGTCCAGCAGCCTTTCCCACTACTCCCTCAGTTTGTCCATTTTGTCTCTCCAGGTGATTTCAAGTATCGCTTTGCGTGGGGAAGTGGGGGAGAAGCAAAGTGAAGACCCTGATTGTTTTGCTCCCCACCCTTCCATAGGATTTCCAGAAGGCAGTAATCACTTGTTCAATTCCCCCCACCTTCCAGTGGAAGAGTTCAGCAGTCTAAGATGGAGGTTAGTGTCAGGTGACTAGATCACCTGATTGTAGCATTATCCATGAGTCAGTGGCAGTATGGAGTGTCTACACAAGTCCAAACCTTTTCACGATTCATTATCCTTGCTGATGGGCTATCAGCCCCGTCTGGCTTTTCCATTGTTGCACCTGAAAGGTTAGCGGTGGCCATCACCCAAAACAGCATAGCTGAAATAAGATACATTAGTCAATATTCCTGACTTATGACCTAGTCATGCAACTAGGAAAATTGTACTCAGTAAACTTTGTGGAAGTTATTTTCCATAAAGAATATGGTGTAATGTCACTCCCATGAGATTACTGTCAGAGGATTAATCACTCACCAATACACAGGGGCTGTGTCTAGACTGCATCCCTTTTCTGTAAACGGGATGCGAATTAGACACATCGCAATTGCAACTGAAGCAGGGATTTAAATCCCCCCTGCTTCATTTGCATAAACATGGCTGCCGCTTTTTTCCGGCTTGGAGCTTTGCCAGAAAAAAGCGCCAGTCTAGACGCGGATCTTTCGGAAAATAAGGAGTTTTCCTCTTAAAAGAAGGAATAAGGGATCTTTCGAAAAAGGCTTTATTTTCCGAAAGATCCCCATCTAGACTGGCGTTTTTTGCTGGCAAAGCTCCGAGCCGGGAAAAAGCGGCAGCCATGTTTATGCAAATGAAGCGGGGGGCATTTAAATTTGTAATTGCGATGTGTCTAATTTGCATCCCTTTTACGGAAAAGGGATGCAGTCTAGACACAGCCAGGGGCCATTGCTGGGCTACGAGGGGGCTGTGGGTTGAATTTGTCAGGCATAGGAAGAGGTCAGAGGAGCCAGGGCATGGCTAGCAGAGGGCTGAGGGTCAAGATTGCCAGTCACAGAAAGAAGTCAGAGGGGCCATTGCTGGGCTACCAGGGGGCTGTGGGTTGAATTTGTCAGGCATAGGAAGAGGTCAGAGGAGCCAGGGCATGGCTAGCAGAGAGCTGAGGGTCAAGATTGCCAGGCACAGAAAGAAGTCAGAGGGGCCATTGCTGGGCTACCAGGGGGCTGTGGGTTGAATTTGTCAGGCATAGGAAGAGGTCAGAGGAGCCAGGGCATGGCTAGCAGGGGCTGAGAGTCAGTTTTGCAGGGCACTAGCAGGGCTGGTGGTGAGAGGAAGGACCAGTGCACTGCCTTCATGCAGAGTCCAAATGGCACTGTGGGAGTTGTAGTGCCGCTGGGCCTGTATCCCGTCAGCCCCTGTAGCCGCACGGCACCATGGGAGTTGTAGTGCCGCTGGGCCTGTATCCCGTCAGCCTCTGCAGCCGCACGGCACCATGGGAGTTGTAGTGCCGCTGGGCCTGTATCCCGTCAGCCCCTGCAGCCGCATGGCACCCTGGGAGTTGTAGTGTCTCTGAGCCTGTATCCCGTCAGCCCCTGCAGCCGCATGGCACCGTGGGAGTTGTAGTGCCGCTGGGCCTGTATCCCGTCAGCCCCTGCAGCCGCATGGCACCGTGGGAGTTGTAGTGCCGCTGGGCCTGTATCCCGTCAGCCCCTGCAGCCGCATGGCACCGTGGGAGTTGTAGTGCCGCTGGGCCTGTATCCCGTCAGCCCCTGCAGCCGCACGGCACCGTGGGAGTTGTAGTGCCGCTGGGCCTGTATCCCGTCAGCCTCTGCAGCCGCACGGCACCGTGGGAGTTGTAGTGCCGCTGGGCCTGTATCCCGTCAGCCCCTGCAGCCGCACGGCACCGTGGGAGTTGTAGTGCCGCTGGGCCTGTATCCCGTCAGCCCCTGCAGCCGCATGGCACCGTGGGAGTTGTAGTGCCGCTGGGCCTGTATCCCGTCAGCCCCTGGAGCCGCATGGCACCATGGGAGTTGTAGTGCCGCTGGGCCTGTATCCCGTCAGCCTCTGCAGCCGCACGGCACCGTGGGAGTTGTAGTGCCGCTGGGCCTGTATCCCGTCAGCCCCTGCTGCCGCATGGCACCGTGGGAGTTGTAGTGCCGCTGGGCCTGTATCCCGTCAGCCCCTGCAGCCGCATGGCACCATGGGCGTCGTGGGGCTCCGCGCGGCAGGGTGTGGCCGCGCACGCGGCGCTGGGCGGGCGGTGCCGCCATGGGAGGAAGGTCGAAGAAGCGCAAGGCGCAGCCAGGATCAGAGCCTGATGCTGCCAGCGCCGAGCCTGCCCCCTAGCGTGAAGGCTCCGGTTCTGCGCGCCCTGCCCCGCCTGGGTCTCAGCCCTTAGGCGCCCGGGGAGCTCCGCACAGCACGGCCCCACGTCGCGGCGGTGAGGGGGCTGAACATCCTCGGGGGGCCAGTTTGGGGGCCCTCTCCAGTAACCGTCTGCGGGGGGAGGTTTTTGCCATTCCAGGCTATGACAAGGGGGTGGCGGAAGAGGAAGTGACATCAGCAGTCTGGATGCCAAGCCTGGGTCGCTAGGGGCTTGGTCTCATTGTGCGTGAGTCACTCCCTGCATGAGCGGTGCATGCCGGGAGTTGTAGTTTTGACAATGCTGGTTCCTCGGGTCCGACGTCACTAGTGTGTTGCAGCCCCCACCCCACCCAGCATGACAGCCCAGCCCTGCCCACAAACTGCATCACAGGCTGGCTCCATCCGACCCCTCCCTTCCTTAGCCAACCCCAGCCCAGCCTGCATCCCAATCCCCCCCTCTTCTCCAGTCCATTTCTAATAACCCCCAGTCCCGCCTGCACCCACATCAGTGTCCTTCCCTCCAGTCCATACTCTTATCCCAGGAGCCCCTCAGTTTCCCTTCCTCTCCACAACACCCAGCCCCACCTGCACCCCCAGTCCATGCCCCCATCAGCCCTTTTCCTCCCTACGACATCCCCCAGCTCACCTTAACCTGCACCCTAGCTCTGTCCCTACGTTTCCCCTGTTCGTAGGACCCGCTTGGTCTAATTTGCTTCTTTCCCAACCCACAGTCCCTCCTCCCACGCTCCTATCCTACCAGCCATGGGACCTGTCAGCCTCCCTTATTCATTCTGTTCCTAGCACCCTGAACTTCCCCCCTCAGTCCTCTTCTTCCTCCCTGACATCCTCCAGCCTGCCATATCCTTCCCTAATCTGCCTCTAGTGGATCCCTCCATTCATGGGATCCCTTAACCCCCAACACTCCCCAATTCTTGTTCCCCCTTGCCAAGTTCACCTTCCCTGCCAATGTGGGGTCCTCAAACACTCCTCCACCCTGCCCTTCATCATGGGGCCTCTAAATCACCCCAATCCCTCAGTGCCCTTGTGTACTTAGATCCCTCCACGCAACAATATAGCCGCCAATACCATAAATTCAAGATAGACATATTGATGTGGGGAACCTAAATTGCTTATTGAACGTCTCCATTGTTCAGCCCAGCTAAGACTCTCCCCTTTCCTGTCCTGCTGTCTCCCTCCACAGAACAGGGGGGAGTTTGCTTGGCATGCATTCCCCACAGAGGTGGTCTCAGGAACCACAAAAAAGTAGGGCACATCTGGCAGTAGATTTCTTCACAGGCAATGAGCTTCTTTTATGGCATGGGGCCCTGTGGCATTGAGGCTGGGAAAGGGACAGTAGTCTACTCTGTAGAGGCACTGATTTGGGACAGCTCAATGTAGTCTACTCTAGCGTTACTAATTTGGATACCTTTCTACTCTAGCTGTATTCCTGCAGTGGCCATGAAAGGGCATGGCTGGTGGTAGGAGTCTGTGATATCTTATATGCGAGAAGAAGAGGTTATGCGCCATTGCTAACTGAGCTGTTAACTTGTTTGTTCTTTCCCCCCTGTGCTGACTTCAATATCAAGGCATAAGAAGTCAACCATTCGAGTCTCTTCCCATCACGCGAAGGAAAGACAGCATGAATGAGAGCAGTAAGGTTGGGAGAATGATGATTGGGAGGCAAGAACTGTCCAGTTGAAAGCAGAGCTACCACCACTGTCACTGAGATAAGTGTTTAATTTAGAGAAATCTGAGCTTATGGCCCACCTGGATGCAGGTAGTGACGTGCTGTTTGCTTAGGAAGCCAGCCCTAGCTGAGGTTCCCGACTAGCAACTTTGGTTATGAGAGAAACGGGGTTTCCATTTGTAGGTGCTGCTCATTTCTTTGGGGAACAGTGTGTCCACCTTAGCAGAGACCTGGATTGAGGATGATGATGCTCAGTGGTGAGTTGTTTGCCTTCCTCCCACGTGTTTCTCTCTCCTCATTCTGTTGTGTTGGCCAGCAAGTTCTGTCTGTCTGTCTCTGTCTGTGTCTTTGTCCTTCTCTGTTTCTGTTGTCTCCTTCTACAGAACCCTCGCAGGCATTCTAGGTGTGCATCCCCACAGGTTAAGTGTCGGGAGCCAACAGGAATTATGGTGGCACATAAAAGGCGCAAGATAGAGGATGTGGGAGTGGTGCTGTGCCTCAAACACTCCTCTACCCTGCCCTGAGTGTTCATGAAGTGGGACCCATATAGATAGTAGAGGGGGGCAGGGATCAAGGGATATTTGCCTAGCAATAGAGCTTAGTGTAGCGACAGCTCATGCTGGGCTTTTTCTGGTGCGCTTGCAGAGGAATCTATTCAGGGGCCACGGCCAGCGAGGAAATTGGCAGAGATGGACTTGAGCAGGTTGGGCATGGTTCTGAATGATCCTCACCTTTGGCCTTCACATCGCTGTGTGTGAGTAAGCAAGGAGTGCTTTGAATTCCTCTTCTGTACTGGCAGTAGGCTTCTTCACAGACTTCTAGCTTCCTGCTTGGGCATAGAGCCCTGTGGTATTGAGGCTGGAGAAGGGGCCGTATTCGGCTCTACATAGTGACTGTTTTGGATGTAGGTTCAACGGGCTCCTTTCTAGTTGTATTCCTGCAGTGGCAGAGAAAGGGAGTGCCTGATGGTGATAGCCTTAGGGATATACTAACAACCACCTGATCAGGACAGAGATAGTGACTATGAAATGCTAAGGGAGATTAGAGAGGCTATCAAAGTAAAAAACTCAATAATATTAGGGAATTCAACTATCCTCGTGTTGACTCAGTATGAGATGCAGAGATAAAATGTCTTGATACCTTAAATGACTGCTTCTTAGAGCAGTTGGTTCTGGAACCCACAAAGGGAGAGGCAGTTCTTCATTTAGTCCTAAGTGGAGTGCAGGATCTGGTCCAAGAGGTAAATTTAACTGGACTGCTTGGAAATAGTGACCATAATGTAATAAAATTTCACATCCCTGTGGTGGGAAAAACACCTCAGCAGCCCAACACTGTGGCATTTAAGTTCAGGAAGAGGAATTGCACAAATGAGGAGGTTAGTTAAACAGACTTTAAAAGGAACAGCGACAAAAGTAAAATCTCTGCAAGCTGTATGGAAACTTTTCAAAGACACCATAATAGAGGCCCAACTTCAATGTATACCCCAAATTAAAAAACACAGTAAGCAAACTAAAAATGTGCCACCCTGGCTTGGCTTAACTAAATAAAATAAGCAGTGGGAGATCAAAAGAAATATTTTAAAAAATGGAAGTCAAATCCTAGTGAGGAAAATAGAAAAGAGCATACACTAAGTGTAAAAATATAATAAGAAAAGCCAAAAAGAAGTTTGAAGAACAGTTAGCCAAAAACTCAAAAATAATTAGCAAAATGTTTAAGTACAACAGAAGCAAGAAGCTGGCTAAACAACCAGTGAGGCCCTTGAACAATTGAGTTGTTAAAGGAGCACTGAAAGATTTAAAAAAAAATCATTCTGGAGAAGTTAAATGAATTATTGCCATCAGTCTTTAAATCTGAGGATATTGGGGAGATTCCCAAACCTGAGCCATTCTCTTTAGGTGACAAATCTGAGGATTTGTCCCAGACTGAGGTGTCCTTTCATTAGAGGAGGTTTTGGAACACATTGATAAACTTAACAGTAGCAAGTCACAGGGACAAGGATGACATTAACACAAGAGTTCTGAAAGAACTCAAATTTGAAATTGTAGAACTATTAACTTTGGATTGTAACCTACTCTTTAAATCAGCTTCCATACCTAATGACTGGATGATAGCTAACGAGAAGCCATTATTCCTCTTGTTGCTCTCTCATATTGGCCAATACTTTCTGTCTCTGTCTTTGTCCTTGCTCAGCTTCTGCCCTGTCCCGGAGTCCTCCGGTGTGCGGATGGAACTTAAAGGAGAACAGTGAGCTGAGGCGCTCGCTCGAAGCGAGGCGAGAGCCATCCGGCTGGGAGCGAAGCAGCCGACGCCGTCACAGAGATAAGTGTCGGGTTTGGAAATCTCTCGGCTTACGGCCCGCTCGGTTCTAGGAAGGGAAGTCACATTTGCTTAGACGGCGAGTCCGAGCGGAGGTTCCCGAGGTGCCGCCTTGGTTGTGGGAGAAACAGGGCTCCCGTTTGTCAGGGGCGCTCGTTTCCCTGGCACCCGGTGTCCTCCTCGGCAGACGCAGGGAGCGTGGAGGAAGACGCAAGGCGGTAAGGTTTCCTGCTGCCTCTCCTGTGTTTCTCTCTTGTTGCTCTCTCGTATTGGCCAATACGTTCTGTCTGTCTGTCTCTGTCTGTGTCTTTGTCCTTGCTCTTCTTCTGCCGTCTCCTTGTACAGGACACTTGCAGATGTTGCAGGTGAGCATCTCCACGGGTTAAGGGCTCAGCAGCCGACGGGAATTATGCAGGTACGCCAGTCGCGCAAGGTAGAGAGGTGGTGTGTCATGACTGGCTGACTCAGTGTTCGTGTAGTGAGCCCGATACAGAGGTGAGAGGGGGAAAGGGCTAAAGGATAGAATTCCCGCAGCCACAGATCTTAGTGAGTGAGAGCTGACTCTGGGCTTTTTCTGGCACGCTTGCAGAGTAATCAATGCGGGGCCATGGCCATAGTAGAAACCGTCCGTGATGGACTTGAGCTGCCTGGACGTGATTCTCGGGATACGTGATGGGTCCTCAGCGTTGGGTCTTCCCGTGGCTCTGTGTGAGTAAGCGACGCGTGCTTTGAAATCTTCAAGCGTCCTGGCAGTCGGTTTCTTCTGAGGCAGAGAGCTTCCTGCTGGGGCACGGGGCCTGATGGTTTGGGGACTGATGAAGGGGCAGTAGTCGTTTCAACAGTGTGTGGATAGAGATTCAAGGCCTCCTTTCTCTCCGTGTTCCTGCAGCGGCAGCGGGAGGGGGTGGCCGATGGTGGGAGGCTGCGGTGCGTTACAGGGGTGGAGAAGCGATGCCGCGTCCTTGCGGACCGAAACGCTAAGTTCTTTGTTTGTTTTTCCCCCTCTGCTGGGTTCCGTAGGAAGCGATAAGAAGTTAACCGTCCCGGTGTCCTCCCGTCTGGGGATGGAATGAAAACGAGAACAGCGAGCTCGGGGAGCTTGCTCGAAGCAAAGCGAGAACCGTCCGGCTGGGAGCGGAGCAGCCATCGCTGTCACGGAGATAAGTGTCGGGTCTGGAAATGTCTCGGCTTACGTCCCGCCCGGTTCTAAGAAGGGGAGTGACGTTTGTTTACACGGCGAGTCCGAGCGGAGGTTCCTGAGGAGCTGCCTTGCTTGTGGGAGAAACAGAGCTCCCGTTTGTCAGGGTTGCTGGTTTCTCTGGAACACGGCGTCCTTCTCAGCAGACGCTTGGCTCGAGGAGGAAGACGCAAGGTGGTAAGGTTTCTTGCTGCCTCTCCTGTGTTTCTCTCTTGTTGCTCTCTCGTATTGGCCAATACGTTCTGTCTGTCTGTTTCTGTCTGTGTCTTTGTCCTTGCTCTTCTTCTGCCGTCTCCTTGAACAGCACACTTGCAGACATTGCAGGTGAGCATCTCCATGGGTTAAGGGCTCAGCAGCCGACGGGAATTATGCAGGTAGGCCAGTCGCGCAAGGTAGAGAGGTGGTGTGTCATGACTGGCTGACTCAGTGTTCGTGTAGTGGGCCCGATACAGAGGTGAGAGGGGGAAAAGGCTAAAGGATAGAATTCCCGCAGCCACAGATCTTAGTGAGTGAGAGCTGACTCTGGGCTTTTTCTGGCACGCTTGCAGAGTAATCAAGGCGGGGCCATGGCCAGAGAAGAAACCGTCCGTGATGGACTTGAGCTGCCTGGACGCGATTCTCGGGATACGTGATGGGTCCTCAGCGTTGGGTCTTCCCGTGGCTCTGTGTGAGTAAGCGACGCGTGCTTTGAAATCTTCAAGCGTCCTGGCAGTCGGTTTCCTCTGAGGCAGAGAGCTTCCTGCTGGGGCACGGAGCCTGGTGGCTTTGGGACTGGTGAAGGGGCAGTAGTCGTTTCAACAGTGTGTGCATAGAGATTCAAGGCCTCGTTTCTCTCCGTGTTGTTGCAGTGGCAGGAGGAGGGGGTGGCCGATGGTGGGAGGCTCTGGTGTGTTTCTGAAATGCTAAGTTGTTTGTTTGTTTTTTCCCCCTTTGCTGGGTTCGGTAGCAAGCGATAAGAAGTTAACCGTCCCGGTGTCCTCCCGTCTGGGGATGGAACGAAAACGAGAACAGCGAGCTCGGGAGCTTGCTCGAAGCGAAGCGAGAACCGTCCGGCTGGGAGCGGAGCAGCCATCGCTGTCACTGAGGTAAGTGTCTGGTTGGTGAGGGCTCTGCCTGCAGCTCACTTGGCTGTAGTTAGAGACTCCATTGTGCCTGGGGCAGGGTTTGAGAGCAGAGGTTGCTGAGTAGCATCAGTGGTTACTAGGGAGCTGAAGTCCACAATTTTAAGTGCTGCTCTGTTCCCTGCTCAGGATGGTGGGTCCTTGGTAGCAGGTGTCTCCAGGAGCAGTGCTCTAGGTGGGGAGTTGGCTGCCTTTCTCCTGTGTTTGTCTCTCTCCCTCTCTCCTCTTTCTGGTGGTGGCCAACACACTGTGTGTGCTCTGTCTTAGGGCCTCTCCTGGTGTTGTTTCACTCCCCAGGAAGTGGGGTGGGTGGTGGTTGTGCATCTCTCTGGCTTGGACTCTAGTGCATGGAGGATGAGTAGGATGGGATGGGTGTCCCCATGTCAGGGGGGATCTACGTCCAGTTGACCCGTTGGTGTCCAGTCGGTGTCTCGTGCTGGAATGGCCGTGTTGTGGAAGGGTTGGAGAGGGAGGCAGGCGTTGGAAGGGCCAGTGTGGCTGTAGCATGATTGTGACATGGTTCTTCTGTGGGCTAGTAGCTGTTCTTACGAGGCTGCTGCAGGTCCGTGGAGGCACTCTGGAGCCCCAGCTGGATGAGGAGCATCTGCAGGAAATGAGCCTGAGCCATCCGCACATCCCACTTGGCCGTGGAGCTGAGGAGCGCTCTGGTGATGGTGCTGGAGCTGGTGCAAGTTCTGTGAAATTCTCTTTAGCCAGTGTCTGTGCAGTGAGGCGCCTCCTTGTGAGCAGACGCCTGTGATTTCCATGGGATGGGTCCTGGGGAAGGCAGAGCTGTGCCTGCTGATGGGCATTGTCTGGGATTGTCCTTTCCTCCCCATGACTAGCTGCACGCAGGGCACCCTCCTTCACTTAGAGAGATGCTCCGTAGTTTTCAGTCCCACTCACCACATCTCTGGTTTTGCGTCACGGGACGTCACACTGAGCTGAGACCGGAGAACTTAACGTAAGAACGGCCAGACTGGGTCAGACCAAAGCTCAATCCAGCCCAGTGTCCTGTCTGCCGACAGTGACCAATGCCAGGTGCCCTAGAGGGAGTGAACCAAACAGGTAATGATCAAGCCACCTCTCTCCTGTCATCCATCTCCACCCTCCGACAAACAGAGGATGGGGACACTAATCCTTACCCAGCCTGGGTAATAGGCACTGATGGACTTACCTCCATGGAGGTATCTAGTTTTCTTTTAAACCCTGTTATAGTCCTAGCCTTCGCAACCTCCTCAGGCAAGGAGTTCCACAGGTTGACTGTGCGCCATGTGAAGAAGAACTTCCTTTTATTTATTTTAAACCTGATGCCCCATAATTTCATTTGTTGGCCCCTAGTTCTTGTTCCCATAATATAAGTAAAGAACTTATTCACTTTCTCCACACCACTCATGATTTTATATACCTCTATCCTATCTGCCCTTAGTCACCTCTTTTCCAAGCTGAAAGTCCTACTCTCTTTAATCTCTCCTCATATGAGACCTGTTCCAAACCCCTCATCATTTTAGTTGCCATTCTCTGAACTTTTTCTAATGCCACTATATCTTTTTGAGATGAGGAGACCCCATCTGTACACAGTATTCTAGATGTGGGCGTACCATGGATTTATATAAGGGCAGTAAGATATTCTCTGACTTATTCTCTATCCCTTTTTAAAAGATTCCTAACATCCTGTTTGCTTTTTTGACTGCCTTTGCACACTGCGGGTGTGTCTAGACTACAGGGTTTTGTTGACAAAAGTGGACTTTTGTTGACAAAACTATACCTGCATCTACACTACCGCCGAGTTCTGTCGACATAACATCGACAGAACTCGGCAGTTTTGTCGACGGCGGTAAACCTCATTCTACGAGGAATAACACCTTTTGTCGATAGAGTTCTGTTGACAGAAGGCGTTATTGCATGTACACTGTCCTTTGCGTCTACACTCTCATGTCGACAAAATGGCTTGCTTTGTCGACAGAACTGGATGTAGTCTAGACAGTCTTTGTTGACAGAAGCTTTGTCAACAGTATGCCGACAAAACTTTTGTTGACGAAAGCCTGTAGTCTCGATGTACCCTGCATGGACATCTTTAGAGAACGATCCACAATGACTCCAAGATCTCTTTCCTGATAATTTAACTACAACTAATCCCCCATAGTCTTGTACGTATAATTGGGGTTATTTTTTCCAATGTGCATTACTTTACATTTATCCACATTGAATTTCATTTGCCATTTTGTTGCCCAATCACTTAGTTTGATGAGATATTTTTTAAGTTCTTCACAGTCTGCTTTGGTCTTAACTACCTTGAGCAGTTTAGTGTCATCTGCAAACTAAATTTAATTTAATTTAACTTTGCCACCTCACTGTTTACCCCTTTCTCCAGATCATTTATGAATAAGTTGAATAGGATGGGTCCTAGGACTGACCCTTGGGGAACACCACTAGTTACCCCTCTCCAGTCTGACAATTTACCATTTTTTCCTACCCTTTGTTTCCTGTCTTTTAACCAGTTCTCAATCCATGAAAGGATCTTCCCTCTTATCCTATGACTACTTAGATTTCCAGAAAGCCTTTGACAAGATCCCTCACCAAAGGTTCTTACGTAAATTAAGTACACTATGTCTGCTGGATCCCCCTTGTCCATATGTTTGTTGACCCCTTCAAAGAACTCTAATAGATTAGTAAGACATGATTTCCCTTTGCAGAAACCATGTTGACTTTTGCCCAACAAATTATGTTCTTCTATGTGTCTGACAACGTTAGTCTTTATTATTGTTTCAACTAATTTGCCTGGTACTGACGTTAGATTTACTGGTCTGTCATTCCTGGAATCGCCTCTAGAGCCCTTTCTAAATGTTGGCGTTACATTAACTATCTTCCAGTCATTGGGTACAGAAGCTGTTTTAATGATGGTTTGTAACCTAGCCTTTAATAGTTCTGCAATTTCATGTTTGAGTTCTTTCAGAACTCTTGGGTGAATGCCATCTGGTCTCTGTGACTTGTTACTGTTAAGTTTATCAATTAGTTCCAAAACTTCCTCTAATGATACTTCAGTTTGTGACAATTCCTCAGATTTGTCACCTACAAAGGACGGCTCAGGTTTGGGAATCTCCCTAACATCCTCAGCAGTGAAGACTGAAGCAAAGAATTCATTTAGTTTCTCCGCAATGACTTAAAGACGATAAAGTGCTACTTTTGTATCTCGATCGTCCAGGGGCCACACTGACTGTTTAGCAGGCTTCCTGCTTCTAATGTACTTAAAAAACATTTTGTTAAACCTTTTGGCTACATCTACTCTGCAGGCTTTTTGCACAAGAACTGTTTTGCACAAAAGTACTTGCGCAAGAGCGCATCCACACTGCCATATGCTTTTGCGCAAGACATGTGCTTTTGCCCAAGAGCATCAATGGCTGTGTGGATGCTCTCTTGTGCAAGAAAGCTCTGATGGCCATTTTAACCGTAGGGGTTTCTTGCCCACGAAACCCCTGTTGCCCATCCACACTACCTTCTTGGGCAAGAGCTCTTGCACAAGAGGGCTTATTCCTCATGGGGAGAGGAATAACTCTTGCACAAAAAGCCCTCTTTTCTGATGCTTTACTGTAAATTTACTTGTGCAAGAACGTGTGTGCAGTATAGACGCTCCGCAAGCTTTTGTGCAAGAACGGCTGTTCTTGCTCAAAAAGAGTGCAGTGTAGACGTAGCCTTTGAGTTTTTGGCTAACTATTCTTCAAACGCCTCATTACATTTTTACACTTAATTTGGCAGTGTATATGCTCCTTTCTATTTTCCTCACTAGGATTTGACTTCCACATTTTAAAAGATACCTTTTTATCTCTCACTGCTCCTTTTACTTGGTTGTTAAGCCACGGTGGCTCTTTTTGAGTTCTTTAACTGTGTTTTTTAATTTGGGGTATACGTTTAAGTTGGGCATGTGTTATGGTGCCTTTGAACAATCCCTCAGCGGCCCAGAGCATTCTGGGTAGGGCGAGGTTGTTGTGGACTGAGGGTGCTGTGAGAGGGGGAGGACTGTAGTTTCTCCTCCATGGTCAGCATTTTAGCTCCCTGGATAGTCTGGAGAGGAATAAAGAAGGGCTCTCCAGTGAGCAGCAGCCAGGCGATGCATCTGTGTGTGTGTGTTTCAACCATGTGTGGCGGCTTCCCTTCCAAGTGTTCTCCCGTTCTCTTTTCTGTCCCTAAAGGGATTGGGCGGATGGAAAGAAATGGCCGACCTGTAGCAGAGAGCAAAGAAGGAGCTGCTGCCCTGAGCCCATTGCTAGGGATGGAAGCCAGATAGTGATATGCAGAGTGAGAGCACATGGAAATTCACTGTCCTCCTTTGGTACTTCACTTACAGAAAGATTCTTCCAGTATCAGAGAGATAGCCATGTTAGTCTGAATCTGCAAAAGTGGCGAGGAGTCCTGTGGTACCATATAGAGTAACCGAAGTATTGGAGCATCAGCTTTCGTGGGCAAAGACCCGCTTTGTCAGATGCATCTAACGAAGTAGGTCTTTGCCCACGAAAGCTGATGCTCCAGCACTTTAGTTAGTCTATAAGGTTGCCACAGGACTTCTCGCCGCTTTTAAAGATTCTTCCATTGACTCACCTCGAGCTCTTTGTGCTGGGGGAGCAGTCAAGTCACAGGGCCAGGGCCCAACAGGGTGTAGATTCACTTCAAGACAGAGTCGATTAGGGAGAGTTGCTTTTATTAATAATATATGTATTATAGCAGTGAGATTATCTCCTAGCGCTGGCAGGGACCTTGAGAGGTCATTGAGCCTAGGCTCCTTAACCCCTTAAATAGCTTGACTTAACCCCTTAAATAGCTCCTCATTCTAAAGATATTCCTTTCCAGTGCATCCTGGGGCGCTAAATCGAGATAGTGTCCACACTACTGGGAAGCCTCAAAATTAGTCTGAGATAGCACATCCACATTAGGGGAGTTTATTTCCAAAATCAGCTTTTCCAGAAGATATCTTCCAGAATAGCTTTTTCTGAACGAAACTTGCAGTGTAGACGTATCCTTAGGGTATGTTTACATTGCAGGCTTATTTCAAAAAGCACTTAGCTATTTCAAACTAGAGCGTCCAGACTGACTGGATGCAGAATTGCATTTAAGGCCACTCAGAACTACTTCAGGCAGGGGATCGGGTCAGCAATTACTGCTGGGAGCTGCTGCTTGAGGCTATCTGAGACCTTTTCGCCTGGGCATGGCAGGCTGGTGGCCCTAAGTCCCACCCATCCTGGGAGCGGCCAAACAGCCAGCATAGACACCTCAGGGATGGAGCTGGCTCCCACGTTAGGAAGGCAGGATAAGGGACCCGCTGAAGGCAGGGAGACAGAGTGGGATCTCCAGTGAACTCAGGGATAGGGCAGGGATTTGCCTGGGGAGCACAGAATGGTGGGCTTCATCCTACCACCCTCTGCCCACACAGTCAGTGGCTGGGCAGACAACACCATCTGCCCCAGGGATGGACCTAGGTCCTGTGCTAGGAAAGCAGGATAAGGGACCCTCTGGAGCAGTGTTTCCCAGATGGTGTTCCGCAGAACCCCGGGGTTCCACAAAGTGAAAATAAGGGTTCCGTGAGAAAATTCCATTACCACAACATTTTATTACTTAGTAAATAATATTTATTATGTTATTTTTTATTTTTGTTTTTAAATACGTGCAATTAAACTAAATGTTGATCTCATGATCTTGTTTAGCATGTGTTTATTATTATCCTTACTTATATATGAAGTTGAAAACATAGACCACAAATAAGACTGTTATTAGGGGTTCCACAAAATTCTTTCAAATTTAAAAGGGTTCTGTGGCCAAATAAAATTGGAAAACACTGCTCTGAAGGTAGCAAAGTGACCCCCCTCCCCCTCCGTACAGCCATTTCCCGGGTTCTTCTCCTTTCCCTACCTCCTGGAGGGACAGCAAAGCCTTTGCTCTGACTGCTGCAGTTGCCCTTGCGGACACCTCAGCTTGCCAGTCGTGGAGCTAGAGCTGCCTCTGGGCACTCGACGGCCCTTAGCAATTGTGCTGCAGTTGCTTGGATATATGGAAATAGCATTGCAGTGTAGCTGTAATGTTTGGCTATGTTCACACTGGGGAATTATTTCAAATAAGGTATTTTGGGGGTTAAAGTATTTGAAAATATTTTTCAAAATAGTGTGTTCCCACAACAGGGAAGCATCAAAATTTGTGAGAGGTAGGCTCCCTTAGTAAGGACATGCTACTTTTAGAATATGCTAGACATACTTTGACTCAAACAAATGTGCAGTGTATTCTGAAATTGTAATGGGGAAATGCTATTTCAGAATACAAGGCTTCTCAGATATTTTGGCTGGTTTTAATTACTCTCAAGGTAGCACAGCCACTTTAGGGAAGCCTGCCTCATTTAGAGCCCCAGGAAACGCTAGAGTGTAATTACTTTAATGGCCCTAGGAAGAAGCTATTTGTAAAGAGCGACAGTGGAGCACACACAATATTGCTATTTAAAAAGAGCAATTTCTACAATGGCATTATTCTGGAACAATAAACTCTCATGTCACAAAAAATAAGAAGCCTGTTATTCTGAAATACGTTCAAAATAACGGGCTTGCCCTCTGGATGCTCACGTTACCACTTTTCTAAAGTGACGTCTTATAGAGGTGCTGTGAGTTACTCCCCAGTGCTTCCCGGGACTCCATTGGGAGTGACTGCGGGGAGTACGTACTTCGTAAGGCTTGTGCTGTAGAACATTTCCATTGAAATACCATTTCCTGTGTGACATGGATTCAGTGTCTATGCTCAGAGGGTCTTAGTTCGGAATGGGGCATTTCTACCCTAAGGACAATCTTTTTTATTTGGAAATAACGGCCCTTAGCAGAGCAACAGTGCCGCTCGGTAGTCACCGGCGGTAATGCACGTGTAATTCCGAAGCGCCTCCACAGTGCCACTCGGTGGTCATTGCCGGTAATGCACGTGTAATTCCGTAGCGCCTCCACAGTGCCACTCGGTGGTCATTGCGGGTAATGCACGTGTAATTCCGTAGCGCCTCCACAATGCCACTCGGTGGTCATTGCGGGTAATGCACGTGTAATTCCGAAGCGCCTCCACAGTGCCACTCGGTGGTCATTGCCGGAAATGCACGTGTAATTCCGTAGCGCCTCCACAGTGCCGCTCGGTGGTCATTGCCGGTAATGCACGTGCAGGACAATGTAGCACTTTAAAGACTAACAAGATGGTTTATTAGATGATGAGCTTTCGTGGGCCAGACCCACTTCCTCAGATCAAACGGTAATGCACGTGTAATTCCGTAGCGCCTCCACAGTGCCGCTCGGTGGTCATTGCAGGTAATGCACGTGTAATTCCGTAGCGCCTCCACAGTGCCGCTCGGTGGTCATTGCCGGTAATGCACGTGTAATTCCGTAGCGCCTCCACAATGCCACTCGGTGGTCATTGCCGGTAATGCACGTGTAATTCCGTAGCGGCTCCACAGTGCCACTCGGTGGTCATTGCTGGTAATGCACGTATAATTCCATCGCCCCCAGCTGCTGTCCCTGCTCCGCACCCCACGTGGCCCCAGTCTTGCCCTTTGACAGCAGGCAAAGTAAGAAGCTCGTTATTTCCAGGCTCTGCCCAGCCCTCTCCCCTGCTGCCCACGGCCCCCTCATCCCGCACTCCAGGCTCCGCGCAGCCCTCTCCCCTCCTGCCCCCGGCTCCCTCATCCCGCACTCCAGGCTCCGCGCAGCCCTCTCCCCTCCTGCCCCCGGCTCCCTCATCCCGCACTCTAGGCTCCGCGCAGTCCCCTCCCCTCCTGCCCCCGGCCCCCTCATCCCGCAAACCAGCCTCCGCGCAGCCCTCTCCCCTCCTGCCCACGGCCCCCTCATCCCGCACTCCAGGCTCCGCGCAGCCCTCTCCCCTCCTGCCCACGGCCCCCTCATCCCGCACACCAGGCTCCGCGCAGCCCTCTCCCCTCCTGCCCCCGGCCCCCTCATCCCGCACTCCAGGCTCCGCGCAGCCCTCTCCCCTCCTGCCCCCGGCCCCCTCATCCCGCACTCCAGGCTCCGCGCAGCCCTTTCCCCTGCTGCCCACGGCCCCCTCATCCCGCACACCAGGCTCCGCGCAGCCCTCTCCCCTCCTGCCCACGGCCCCCTCATCCCGCACTCTAGGCTCCGCGCAGCCCCCTCCCCTCCTGCTTCCTCACCCCAGCCTGCACCCCGTCCATACTCTTATCCCGGGGCCCTTCCTCTCCCCAGCCTGCACCCCCCGTCCATACTCTTATCCCGGGGCCCTTCCTCTCCCCAGCCTGCACCCCGTCCTTACTCTTATCCCGGGGCCCTTCCTCTCCCCAGCCTGCACCCCCCGTCCATACTCTTATCCCGGGGCCCTTCCTCTCCCCAGCCTGCACCCCGTCCTTACTCTTATCCCGGGGCCCTTCCTCTCCCCAGCCTGCACCCCCCGTCCATACTCTTATCCCGGGGCCCTTCCTCTCCCCAGCCTGCACCCCGTCCTTACTCTTATCCCGGGGCCCTTCCTCAGCCCAGTCTGCACCCCCATTCATGGGAGCCATCAGTCCACCTTTTCCCTGCACCACATTCAGTAAAGTGTCTGATCAGGGTGTGAGAGCAGCCCTGAGCCTTTGTCTCCACTCAGCAGGTTGCACCACACAGGATATGTGGATGGTCCTGGGCTCTGTACAGCACTCCAGACTGACCCCGGGCACGGCTTCTGGGTCCTAGCCCTTTGCTGTCACTCCTGCCCGAGGGCTTTGCTGGCTCCAGACTGGGTAACAGCTGGGAAACTGGCTGGGCAGGGGGCTAATGACAGGGAGCAGAAGTCTTCCCAATCAGCATTGAGACTTGATGGGAGGCTGAGAGGTCACAGCAGATGTCCTAAAGGATGGGCCAGCTCACCATCTGAGGGGATCAGTCTCAGAGCAATTCCAGCCCTGCCTCTTTGGGAGAGCCTCCCACAAAGCCATAAGGCGGGGTCTCTGAGGTTGCCCCCACCTTGCACCTCTGTCCCGTGTGTCTGATGTCAGGATCTCTCTACGAGGTCACCGCCTCCCCATCGCCTTTCCCCAATAGACTGAGATTCTACAACAGGCCTTTGAGATGTCATCGCCCCCCCACCCCAACCGTCTCCTGCAAGGATGGCGTTCTGCCCCTAGTCCGCCCCTGCCCCTCGGGACACACTGACTGATAAGAATACAGTACTCTCAGATAGACATGGAAAGGGGTAACGGGTTAATGAGCGCTGGAGCAATTCCACCCACAGGATCCTGCTCAACCTTAACTTAGTGATTTCTATGCCTAGAGCTCAGGTGGATCAGACAGAACAGGCTCCAAACCTCTCTGCGGCTCTTACCTTCTGAACAGGTAACATCAACTCCGTGGGTAGGGAAGGAGAAAACTCTGACGAGATTCCTCCTCGTGCTCCCATAATTAATCCTAATTCTTTCTCCGCCCTCGACGAGAGACCTTGAGAAGGAGCCTTGCTGCTGCAAAGCCATTAGAATCTCTGAGCTTGTCCCTGCCTTGCACCTCTCTTCTGATTGGCTGATGTCAGGTTAGGGTCTCTCTGTGAGGTCACCACCGACCTATCACTATCTCCCAGTAGGCTGAGATCCTGCAACAGGCCTTTGTGATGTCACTACCCCCTTCCATCCCCTGCAACGCTGGTTTCCTGGCGCTGGTGAGCCTCTTTGGATGTGTGAGTGGGATGATGTAGGGCAGTGGTCTCCAACCTTTTTACACCCAAGATCACTTTTTAAATGACAGAACAAGCCAAGATCTACCGTCTTGCCCCTTCCTTGAAGCCTTGCCCTCTCTATTCTCCTCCTCTCCATCACTTGCTATCCCCAACCCTTATACTGCTGCTTTTTTTTTTTTTCAATTCTTCTGTAGGAAGAGGTTTTTCCAACATTTGGCCTGTCTAGACTGGACCAAATGTCAGAAAAAACCCTTCTTTTGGAAGCTCCCTTATTCCTCGTGGAAAGAGGAATATAGGGGTGACCAAAAGAGCATGTTTGCTCTTCCACTAAAAAAAGCAGAAGAACAAATGCATCCCTGGATGCAGAAGAGTTTTTCTGGGATATTTCCAGAATCCTGAAAAACTCCTGGGCTGTGTCTAGACTGGCAAGTTTTTCCGCAAAATCATCTGCTTTTGCGGAAAAACTTGCCAGCTGTCTACACTGGCTGCTTGAATTTCCGCAAGAACACTGACGCTCTCATGTAAGATCGTCAGTGTTCTTGCGGAAATACTGTGCTGCTCCCGTTCGGGCAAACGCCCTCTTGCACAAATCATTTGCGCAAGAGGGCCAGTGTAGACAGCACAGTACTGTTTTGCGCAAAAAAGCCCCGATGGCTAAGATGGCGATTGGGGCTTTTTTGCGCAAAACCACGTCTAGATTGGCCACGGACACTTTTCTGCAAAAAGTGCTTTTTCGGAAAAGCGTCCTGCCAATCTAGACGCGCTTTTCCGAAAATGCTTTTAACGGAAAACTCTTCCGTTAAAAGCATTTCTGGAAAATCATGCCCGTGTAGACGTAGCCCTGCAGTCTAGCCGTACACTTGCTGGGTTGAGACAGGGTGTGTAGGATTTGAGTGTGGGAAGGGGTGAGAGGTGCAAGCTCTGGGAGGAAATCTGGACGCAGGAGGAGGTGGAGAAGGGGACGCTGGCTCGGGGAGGGGGCTCTAGGCCGGGCGGTGTTGGGGTCAGATGGAGGGTTGGGGTACTAAGCAAGCTACAGGCTTGTGGATGTGAGGGTTCAGGAATTTGGTTTGGGGTATATGAGGGGCTCAGGGCAGGGGGTTTCAGTGTATGATCGGCTCAGATCTGGGGTCTGGTGGAAGGGGGAGTGCAGGAGTGTTATGATGCTGTGGCCAAATGGGGGCATGGCCCCAGTTGGGGGCTTGACAGTATTTTATTTAAAAATGAAGCCTGGCCAACAAACACAAAAACTTTCTGCGTTGTCTTTATTTCTTGGAAGGGCAGGGAACCTGTTTTGAGTCAGGGGTCACTGACCCAAGAAAAGTCAGTTGGGGCCACCCAAGTGAGATGCAAAGAAAACCTCCTCCAACACTCCCCCCCCCCCCCAGCTTCACTAATGTGGCCCCAACTGTGTTGGTGGGAGCAGGGGACATAGTACTGGGAAGGGTGGTAGTGGGTGCTTTGGCAGGGGACAGGGTGCCAGTGGGGACAGAGTTCTGCGGCTGGGGGTAGGGGAGAGGGAACAGGGTGCTGGGAGGACAGAGGACGGTTCTGCAGCAGGGGACAGAGTTCCAGTGGGACAGAGTTCTGTGGCTCGGGACAGAGGAGTGGGGACAGAGTTCGGGGAGTGGGGATGGGAATGGGGACAGAGTTCTATGGCAGGAGAGTGGGGACAGAGTTCTGTGGCTGGGGAGAGGGGAGTGGGGACAGGGTGCCAGTGGAGACAGAGAGTCCCCTGCATCTGCCTCCTCCCAGGATTCCTCCCCCTGAGGGAAGCCAGCACGTGCCTCCTCCGGGCCCGACTCCCCTTCCCCCCCCGCGGCGCAGGGAAACCCCCGCACACGCCTGCCCCGGGGCCGAAACCCCCGCGCGCGCCTGCCCCGTGGCCGACTCCTCCCTCCTGCGCCGGTGCAGGGAAGTGGCTGTGCTCCTCCTCCGGGGCCGACGCCCCCTCCCACAGTGTGCCCGGCAGAGCAGCCAGTGAACTTCCGGAACCCCCGGAAGTGGCGCTAAGCTGCGGGACTTCCGTCCACCTGCGGGGAGCTGGCACTACCTCCATTTTCGCTGGCGGTAGGTAGTGGGGCTCCTCGGGGGTGGGAGGAAAATGGGGGGGCGGTCTGCGTGCTTCATGATCGACTGGTCGAGGCCTCGTGATCGACCTGTTGGTGACCACGGCCCTAACCCTCTGATTGCCAGAATCTGGGATTTGATTGTGGGATGCATCATTGACTGCCTGGATTGTTAATTCCCTCTGAAGTATCGAGCACTAGTCACTGCTGCAAGACAGGATACAAGACTGGAGCAATCATTAGTCTGATCCAGTAGAGCCGTTCTAAGTACCATATGTCTTAAAGCTGCCCCAATGCCAAGCTATCCCTGCACACTTCTACCCATGCCTGGGCTTTTTTGTGTGTCGGCTCCTCTTGATGTTGGTGATACTCTGTATGACATCCCCTCCCCCATATAGCCCTTCATCTGGCTGGTGAAGGCCAAAATCTGCATTGACTGAGAGGCTTAAAGGGAACTCTCTCCCTACAAGCAGCTGATAGGCAGGATGGGAACAATATGGCTGTATCCCCTCTAGCCCACCTGGATGCCATGGCTGGAGCTGAATTGGCTGTCACTTCCACACCCTCCCGTGAAGTGGTCTGGTTTCAGACACCAGTGTGTTAGGGGGATACATTTTTAAAAGGATTGCACAACTGAGGGATGGTGCCAAGACTGTTTTAGGACTGAAAAGCTGTTTGAACAGATGGCTGCACCGAGGTACGGTGGAGATAATGACCAGTAAGAACCTGATAGAAAATGCAGTGGAGAAAGTTTATTGCTCATCCGCCCTGGCAGTCACTTCTCCCCAGTTGGTCCCAAGAGCCTCTGGACAGAAACTCTCAAGGAGCAGCCAAGCACCCTGGCATGGCCACACCCAACTGCAGAAATGTATAGACCAGGTCTGGGCAAAGTACAGCTACGGTTCGGACAATCCAGTATTTTTGCCGCCTGTCTGGTAAAAAAATTCAGAAAATACCGGACACCTAAAATGTCTGGTATTTTCTGATTTTTTGATCTGAGGAAGTGGGTCTGGCCCACGAAAGCTCATCATCTAATAAACCATCTTGTTAGTCTTTAAAGTGCTACATTGTCCTGCATTTTGCTTCTCCAGTAACAGTCTGCGGGGGGAGGTTTTTGCCATTCCAGGCTATGACAAGGGGGTGGCGGAAGAGGACGTGACATCAGCAGTCTGGATGCCAAGCCTGGGTCGCTAGGGGCTTGGTCTCGTTGTGCGTGAGTCACTCCCTGCATGAGCGGTGCATGCCGGGAGTTGTAGTTTTGACAATGCTGGTTCCTCGGGTCCGACGTCACTAGTGTGTTGCAGCCCCCACCCCACCCAGCATGACAGCCCAGCCCTGCCCACAAACTGCATCACAGGCTGGCTCCATCCAACCCCTCCCTTCCTTAGCCAACCCCAGCCCAGCCTGCATCCCAATCCCCCCCTCTTCTCCAGTCCATTTCTAATAACCCCCAGTCCCGCCTGCACCCACATCAGTGTCCTTCCCTCCAGTCCATACTCTTATCCCAGGGGCCCCTCAGTTTCCCTTCCTCTCCACAACACCCAGCCCCACATGCACCCCCAGTCCATGCCCCCATTTGTGGGGTCCATCAGCCCTTTTCCTCCCTACGACATCCCCCAGCTCACCTTAACCTGCACCCTAGCTCTGTCCCTACGTTTCCCCTGTTCGTAGGACCCCCTTGGTCTAATTTGCTTCTTTCCCAACCCACAGTCCCTCCTCCCACGCTCCTATCCTACCAGCCATGGGACCTGTCAGCCTCCCTTATTCATTCTGTTCCTAGCACCCTGAACTTCCCCCCTCAGTCCTCCTCTTCCTCCCGGACATCCTCCAGCCTGCCATATCCTTCCCTAATCTGCCTCTAGTGGATCCCTCCATTCATGGGATCCCTTAACCCCCAACACTCCCCAATTCTTGTTCCCCCTTGCCAAGTTCACCTTCCCTGCCAATGTGGGGTCCTCAAACACTCCTCCACCCTGCCCTTCATCATGGGGCCTCTAAATCACCCCAATCCCTCAGTGCCCTTGTGTACTTAGATCCTTCCACGCAACAGTATAGCCGCCAATACAGGCAGTCCCCGGGCTACGTACAAGATAAGGACTGTAGGTTTGTTCTTACATACAGATTCAACTTAAGTCGGAACTGGCATCCAGATTCAGCCGCTGAATCTGGACACCAGTTCTGACTTACATACAGATTCAACTTAAGAGCCCCAGGCGTGCCCAAGTCAGCTGCTGCTGAAACTGATCAGCAGCTGATTCCAGGAAGCCCAGGGCAGAGCAACTCTGCCTCGGGCTTCCTGTAGTCAGCCGCTGGTCAGTTTCAGCAGCGGCTAACTTGGGGACGCCTGGGGCAGAGCAGCTCTGGTGCTGCTGGGTTGGTCCAGTAGCGTGGCCGCACCTCGGCGCTACTGGACCAACCCAGCAGCACCCCAGCTGCTCTGCCCCAGGCGTCCTGATTCAGCCGCTGCTGAAACTGATCAGCAGCGGCTGAATCAGGACTCCTGGGGCTGAGCAGCTGGGGTGCTGCCGGGTTGGTCCAGTAGCGCCAAGGAGCGGTGCTGCGGGACCAACCGGCAGCGTCCCACCTGCTCTACCACAGGCCCCGGGCTTTGCTCCACATCTCCCTGGTCTGCTGGGGGGGGGGGCACTAGCTGTGTCCCCCCCCCAGCAGACCAGGGAGACGCGGAGCAAAGCGGCGGAGGACCCGGGCCGGACCGTGGCGCTCCCCGTGAGAAAATCCCCGTTCGACATAAGTCGGATCCGCGTAACTCGGGGACTGCCTGTATCATAAATTCAAGATAGACATATTGATGTGGGGAACCTAAATTGCTTATTGAATGTCTCCATTGTTCAGCCCAGCTAAGACTCTCCCCTTTCCTGTCCTGCTGTCTCCCTCCACAGAACAGGGGGGAGTTTGCTTGGCATGCATTCCCCACAGAGGTGGTCTCAGGAACCACAAAAAAGTAGGGCACACCTGGCAGTAGATGTCTTCACAGGCCATGAGCTTCTTTTATGGCATGGGGCCCTGTGGCATTGAGGCTGGGAAAGGGACAGTAGTCTACTCTGTAGAGTCACTGTTTTGGATACCGGCTCAATGTAGTCTACTCTAGCGTTACTAATTTGGATACCTTTCTACTCTAGCTGTATTCCTGCAGTGGCCATGAAAGGGCATGGCTGGTGGTAGGAGTCTGTGATACCTTATATGCGAGAAGAAGAGGTTATGCACCATTGCTGACTGAGCTGCTAACTTGTTTGTTCTTTCCCCCTTGTGCTGACTTCAATATCAAGGCATAAGAAGTCAGCCATTCGAGTCTCTTCCCATCACGCGAAGGAAAGACAGCATGAATGAGAGCAGTAAGGTTGGGAGAATGATGAATGGGAGGCAAGAACTGTCCAGTTGAGAGCAGAGCTACCACCGCTGTCACTGAGATAAGTGTTTAATTTAGAGAAATCTGAGCTTATGGCCCACCTGGATGCAGGTAGTGACGTGCTGTTTGCTTAGGAAGCCAGCCCTAGCTGAGGTTCCCGACTAGCAACTTTGGTTATGAGAGAAACGGGGTTTCCATTTGTAGGTGCTGCTCATTTCTTTGGGGAACAGTGTGTCCACCTTAGCAGAGACTTGGATTGAGGATGATGATGCTCAGTGGTGAGTTGTTTGCCTTCCTCCCACGTGTTTCTCTCTCCTCGTTCTGTTGTGTTGGCCAGCAAGTTCTGTCTGTCTGTCTCTGTCTGTGTCTTTGTCCTTGCTCTGCTTCTGCCGTGTCCTTGTACGGGACACTTGCAGGCATTCCAGGTGAGCATCTCCACGGGTTAAGGGCTCAGGAGCCAACGGGAATTCTGCAGGTACGCCAGTCGCGCAAGGGAGAGCGGTGGTGCGTCATGGCTGACTGACTCAGTGTTCTTGTAGAGGGCCCTATACATAGGCGAGGGGGGGGGGGAAGGGCTAAAGGATAGAATTCCCACAGCCACAGACCTTAGTGAGTGAGAGGTCTCTTCAGTCACGCCGCTCTCGGGTCTCGCTGCAGGGAGGGATTCTGGCGCCGCTCTCTGGTCGTGCAGCTTGGGGGTGTCTCTAGCGCTGCTCTCGGGTCTCGCTGCAGGGAGGGATTCTGGCGCCGCTCTCGGGTCGTGCAGCTTGGGGGTGTCTCTAGCGCCGCTCTCGGGTCTCGCTGCTGGGGGGGAGGGGTCTTTGGGGCCACTCTCAGGTCGTGCTTGCAGATGATACCAAACTGGGTGGGGTTGCAACTTCTTTGGAGGATAGGGACATAATTCAAAATGACCTTAGCAAGTTAGAGAAATGGTCAGAGGTAAACAGGATGAGGTTTAATAAAGAGAAATGCAAAGTGCTCCACTTAGGAAGGAACAATCAGTTCCATACATACAAGATGGGAAGCGACTGTCTAGGAAGGAGCATGGTGGAAAGGGATCTAGGGGTCATAGTGGACCACTAGTTGAATATGAGTCAACAGTGTGATGCTGTTGCAAAAAAAGCAAATATGGTTCTAGGTTGTATCAACAGGTGTGTTGTAAGCAAAACTCGTGAAGTCATTCTGCCGCTCTACTCTGCACTAGTTAGGCCTCAGCTGGAGTACTGTGTCCAGTTCTGGGCGCCACATTTCAAGAAAGATGTGGAGAAATTGGAAAGGGTACAGAGAAGAGCGACAAGAATGATTAAAGGTCTAGAGAACATGACCTATGAAGCCAGGCTTCATGAACTGGGTTTGTTTAGTTTGGAAAAAAGAAGATTAAGGGGGGACATGATAGCGGTTTTCAAATATCTAAAAGGGTGTCACAAGGAGGAAGGAGAAAATTTGTTCCTCTTGGTTTCTGAGGACAGGACAAGGAGTAATGGGCTTAAAGTGCAGCAGGGGAGGTTTAGATTGGACATTAGGAAAAAATTCCTAACTGTCAGGGTGGTCAAATATTGGAATAAATTGCCAAGGGAGGTGGTGGAATCTCCCTCTCTGGAGATATTTAAGAACAGGTTAGATAGACATCTGTCAGGGATGGTGTAGACGGAGCTTGGTCCTGCCTTGAGGGCGGGGGGCTGGACTCGATGACCTCTCGAGGTCCCTTCCAGTCCTATTATTCTATGATTCTATGAGGGAGTCTGGCGCCTCTCTCGGGTCGTGCAGCTGGGCGCTGTCTCTGGCGCCTCTCACGGGTCGTGCTGCTGGGGGGGGGTCTCTGGTGCCGCTCTCGGGTCGCGCTGCTGGGGGGTCTCTGGCGCCTCTCTCGGGTTGCGCTGCTGGGGGGTCTCTGGTGCCGCTCTCGGGTCGCGCTGCTGGGGGGTCTCTGGCGCCTCTCTCGGGTTGCGCTGCTGGGGGGTCTCTGTCGCCACTTTCAGCTCATGCTGCTGGGGGGGTCTCTGGTGCCGCTCTCGGGTCATGCTGCTGGGCGGGGTCTCTGGCACCGTTTTCGGGTCACTCTGCTGGGGGGGGTCTCTGGTGCCGCCCTCGGGACTTGCTGCTCGGGGGTCTCTGGCGCCGCCCTCAGGTCGCAATGCTGGGGGGGTTCTTTCGCTTTGCTCTCCGGTTGCGCTGCTGGGGGGGGACTTTGCAAGCGGGGCCGGGTACTAAAGGCACCAAGCAGCTGGCGGAATCACTGAGAACAAGGGTCATGGGGTCGGGGGTTGGTTGAGACCCTTTGGACCAGAGGCAGGGGGTCCAGGCTGCCAAATGTGTCGTGGAGAACCTCCATCTATCGGACGCGGCTTCCTCTCCGCGCTTGCAGAACCGAGCAGCTAAAAGTGTTAGAAGCCAAATCAGAGCGGCTCGTGTGTGTGTCAGAAACGGCTACGGGGAGCCAATTGCGACGGCAGCTGTTTGTGACGTCACACCGGCCCCGGGACTGCGGCGTCATCGAGTAGCCGCTGAGAATTCAGGAGTCCATCGGCTGCTCTGTGAACCGACATGGACCGGCCTCAGCCCCACCAGCTCTGCTTTCCCTGGCTCTCCCCCCCGTGCCTCAGTTTCCTCCTCTGCAATCACCTCATCCCCTCCCCTGGACCTGGCACCTGCCTCTCGCTCCCCAGTGGGGCCCAGGCTGCGCTTCAGCCCGGCCGGCCACTGCCGCCCGTCACCCGCAGGACCAGCCGCGGCCCCGCCCCCTAAACTGCGCCGTGGCCGGTGGTCCTGCCCAGCTCCAACCAGTCAATCTTAACGGACTGCTCTGTCAGCAAATGGGCTGTGATTAAAGGGCGTGTCCTTTATCTGAGGCGACCAATAAGCTGACCCGGGAATGATCTTAAAGGACACCTTTTGGTTGCACTGGCACCTGACGCCTTCTTCAGCCCTTTGTTGCTGCATTCTCAGGGTGGCACCTCTCAGAACCGTTCATTCATCGTCCAAGCACTCTCTCTCTTACGTACATTCCCGAAGTAATGTTTCCCATACAGTATTTTGCATAATAATACAAGAGTTGTAGTTACAAAAAGTTACAAAAGTTTCTGGGTGGCATTTCTTAAAACATTCTCTCTCTGAGCGCTGAGTTAGTTACTGTTATAGTTACAATGCTTCACTTTGCGATTAGGGTTAAGTGCTTCACAATGCGAACAGGTGATTGCTAACAGGGAGTTTTGAGAGGGAGTTCTCCAGGTGAAGGAGAAGCAGATACAGGACTCTTGAGGGAAGTGTGTTTTGTTATTGGGGCTTTCTCAGTGTGTGCAGAGCTTGTGTTTGGTGTGTGGTGGTTTGTGTGTTTTTTTTTTTTGTTTTTTTGTTTTTTTTTTTCTTTCCCTCCTCCCCCCCTGTTTGAGTGAGGCTTTAGAGGGGGAGTTCTCCAGGTAGAGGAGAAGTAGATACAGGAGTCTTGGGAGAAGTGGGTGTTGTGCTTGGGGCTTTCTTGCTGTATGCTGAGCTTGTGTTTGTGAGTGAGGGTTGTGTGTTCTTGTTTGTTTGTTTGTTTGTTTGTTTGTTTGTTTTCCCCTGTGTTTGAGAGTGAGGCTTTTTTTTTTTTTTTCCCTTCCCCCCTCCCCTTGATAGAGTTTGTGCTGTGATTGGTAGGGGCTGTGATTGGCAGGTGGAAACTGTTGGCTTCTAATTAAAGTTTGAATTGTAGAAGCCTCTGCTGATTGGCTGAGCCTTGGTAGGGGGAGGGGCTTTATAAGGCAGTGGGCAAGCGACCAAGGAGCTTGCGAACAGGGAGTTTTGAGAGGGAGTTCTCCAGGTAAAGGAGAAGCAGATACAGGACTCTTGAGGGAAGTGTGTTTTGTTATTGGGGCTTTCTCAGTGTGTGCAGAGCTTGTGTTTGGTGTGTGGTGGTTTGTGTGTGTTTTTTTTTTTTTTTTTTTCTTTCCCTCCTCCCCCCCTGTTTGAGTGAGGCTTTAGAGGGGGAGTTCTCCAGGTAGAGGAGAAGTAGATACAGGAGTCTTGGGAGAAGTGGGTGTTGTGCTTGGGGCTTTCTTGCTGTATGCTGAGCTTGTGTTTGTGAGTGAGGGTTGTGTGTTCTTTTTTGTTTGTTTGTTTGTTTGTTTGTTTGTTTATTTATTTATTTATTTATTTATTTTCCCCTGTGTTTGAGAGTGAGGCTTTTTTTTTTTTTTTCCCTTCCCCCTCCCCTTGATAGAGTTTGTGCTGTGATTGGTAGGGGCTGTGATTGGCAGGTGGAAACTGTTGGCTTCTAATTAAAGTTTGAATTGTAGAAGCCTCTGCTGATTGGCTGAGCCTTGGTAGGGGGAGGGGCTTTATAAGGCAGTGGGCAAGCGACCAAGGAGCTTGCGAACAGGGAGTTTTGAGAGGGAGTTCTCCAGGTAAAGGAGAAGCAGATACAGGACTCTTGAGGGAAGTGTGTTTTGTTATTGGGGCTTTCTCAGTGTGTGCAGAGCTTGTTTGGTGTGTGGTGGTTTGTGTGGTTTTTTTTTTTTTTTTTTTTTTTTTCTTTCCCTCCTCCCCCCCTGTTTGAGTGAGGCTTTAGAGGGGGAGTTCTCCAGGTAGAGGAGAAGTAGATACAGGAGTCTTGGGAGAAGTGGGTGTTGTGCTTGGGGCTTTCTTGCTGTATGCTGAGCTTGTGTTTGTGAGTGAGGGTTGTGTGTTCTTTTTTGTTTGTTTGTTTGTTTGTTTGTTTATTTATTTATTTATTTATTTATTTTCCCCTGTGTTTGAGAGTGAGGCTTTTTTTTTTTCCCTTCCCCCTCCCCTTGATAGAGTTTGTGCTGTGATTGGCAGGTGGAAACTGTTGGCTTCAAATTAAAGTTTGAATTGTAGAAGCCTCTGCTGATTGGCTGAGCCTTGGTAGGGGGAGGGGCTTTATAAGGCAGTGGGCAAGCGACCAAGGAGCTTGCTAACAGGGAGTTTTGAGAGGGAGTTCTGAAGGGGAGAGGGAAGGGCGGGAGGTTCTCTTGTCTTTCTTTTTAAATCCCTTCTCCAGGACAGCAGAGATGGTTGATGATGCGTCTGCTGCTGTTGTTACCTGCACGGCGTGTGCCATGTTTGTCTTCCTCCCGGAAGAAAGAACGGATTTCATCTGCACCAAGTGCAAGCTGGTCGAGATTTTGGAAGAAAAAATTAGAGGACTGGAGGCCCAAGTGTCGACCTTACGCTTGATCAGAGAGGATGAAGACTTCCTCGATAGAAGGCAGCAATTGATCCTTCAAGCACGGCAGGCAGAGGAGCCAGTGAGGGCAGTACGCGACCAAGAGGAGAACTGGCAGCATGTAACTTCTAGAAGGGGAAAAAGGCCAGCACGGGATTCCCCCGATGCTATAGAGGTAAGCAATCGCTTTCAAGCTCTCTCCACAGGCTCTGCAGTGCTGAATGCTCTGGAAGGGACCTCACAAGGTAGAAACCAGAAGGGAGTACCATCTACTGAAAGGCATGGGATGCGTAGTCCTAGGGATGGGGGTTCCACGGCCACCACCCCCAAAAGGAAACGACGGGTGGTGGTGGTCGGGGACTCCCTCCTAAGAGGGACTGAGCCATCCCTCTGCCGTCCGGACCTGGAATCTCGAGAGGTGTGCTGCTTACCGGGAGCTCGCATTCGGGATGTCACTGAGAGGCTTAGCAAGCTGATCAAACCTTCGGATCGCTACCCCTTCCTGCTTCTCCATGTAGGAACGAATGATACGGCCAAGAATGACCTTGAGCGGGTTGCTGCGGATTATGTAGCACTGGGAAGAAGGATCCAAGACTTTGGAGCGCAAGTGGTGTTCTCGTCCATCCTCCCTGTTGAAGGGAAAGGACTGGGCAGGGATCGTCGAATTGAGGACGTAAATGCGTGGTTGCGCAGGTGGTGTCACAGAGAGGGCTTTGGTTTCTTCGACCATGGGACTCTGTTCCGGGCGGAAGGATTGTTAGGAAGAGATGGGATCCACCTAACCAAGAGAGGAAGGAGCATCTTCGCGGGCAGGCTTGCGAACCTAGTGAGGAGGGCTTTAAACTAGGTTCGTCGGGGGACGGTGACCAAAACCCTGAGGGGAGTGGGAAAGTCAGATACCGGGAAGAAATGCATAGAGCAAGGAGCGAGAAAGGAGGACCCCAGTTTCGAATGGAGAAGATAGTGCAATCAACTGGTTACCTGAAGTGTTTGTACACTAATGCGAGAAGCCTGGGCAACAAGCAGGAAGAGCTGGAGGCCCTGGCCCAGGCCAAGAAATATGATTTAATTGGGATAACAGAGACTTGGTGGGATGACTCGCATGACTGGAGCGCTGTCATGGAAGGGTATAGATTGTTCAGGAAGAATAGGCAGGGGAGAAAAGGAGGAGGAGTTGCACTATATGTAAGAGAGCACTATGATTGCTCTGAACTCCAGTATAAAGAGGGAGAAAAACTTGTTGAAAGTCTATGGGTCAGGTTTAAAGGAGCAAACAGCAGTGATGTTGTGGTTGGTGTCTGCTACAGGCCACCGAACCAGGTGGATGAGGTAGATGAGGCTTTCTTCGAACAACTGAGCGAAGCTTCCAGATCGCAGGCCCTGGTTCTCATGGGGGACTTTAATCACCCTGACATCTGTTGGGAAACCAATACAGCAGTACACAGGCAATCCAGGAAGTTTTTGGAGAATGTTGGGGATAACTTCTTGGTACAAGTGCTGAAGGATCCGACCAGGGGCCGTGCACAGCTTGACCTTCTCCTCACAAACAGGGAGGAACTAATAGGGGACGTAGAGGTGGGTGACAACCTGGGAAGCAGTGATCATGAGATGGTAGATTTCAGGATCCTGACCAAAGGAAGGAAAGAGAGTAGTAAAATACACACCTTGGACTTCAAAAAAGCAGATTTTGACTCCCTCAGAGATCTGATGGAAAGAATCCCCTGGGATGTTAACATGAAGGGGAAAGGAGTCCAGGACAGCTGGCAGTATTTTAAAGAAGCCTTATTGAAGGCACAGAAAGAAACCATCCCGACACGTAGCAAGAGAGGCAAACCTGGTAGGAGACCGGATTGGCTTACAGGGGAAATCCTTGGTGTACTTAAGCACAAAAAGGAAGCTTACAGAAAGTGGAAACTTGGACAAATGACTAGGGAGGAGCTTAAATGTATAGTTCGAGAATGCCGGGGGGTTATCAGGAAGGCGAAAGCGCAAATGGAGTTGCGACTGGCTAAGGATGTGAAGGATAACAAGAAAGGTTTCTACAGGCATGTCAACAAAAAGAAGGTGATTAGAGAGGGTGTGCAGTCCCTAATGGATGAAGGAGGTAACCTAGTGACAGAGGATGTAGGGAAAGCTGAAGTACTCAATGCTTTCTTTGCCTCTGTATTCACGGACAAGGTCGGCTCCTGGACTTCTGTGCTAAGCGACGCAGGATGGGAAGAAGATGGACAGCCCTTGGTGGGTAAAGAACAGGTTAGGAACTATTTAGAAAAACTAAACGTACACAAATCCATGGGTCCAGACTTAATGCACCCAAGGGTACTGAAGGAGTTGGCAAATGTCATTGAGGAGCCTTTGGCCATTATCTTTGAAAAGTCGTGGAGATCGGGTGAAATCCCGGATGATTGGAAAAGGGCAAATGTAGTGCCCATCTTCAAAAAAGGGAAGAAGGACGATCCAGGGAATTATAGGCTGGTCAGTCTTACCTCGGTTCCTGGAAAAATCATGGAAGGGATCCTAAAGGAATCCATTTTGAGACACTTGAATGAGAGGAAAGTGATCAGGAATAGTCAGCATGGATTCACAAAGGGCAAGTCGTGCTTGACCAATCTGATTGGCTTCTATGATGAGGTAACTGGCTCAGTGGACATGGGAAAGTCAGTGGATGTTGTGTACCTTGACTTTAGCAAGGCTTTTGATACGGTCTCCCACGATATTCTTGCCAGCAAGTTAAGGGAATGCGGATTGGATAAATGGACGGTAAGATGGATAGAAAGATGGCTAGAAGGCCGGGCCCAGCGGGTAGTGATCAACGGTTCGATGTCAGGATGGTGGTCGGTTTCTAGTGGAGTGCCCCAAGGTTCTGTTCTAGGACCGGTTTTGTTCAATATCTTTATTAATGACCTGGATGAGGGGATAGATTGCACCCTCAGCAAGTTTGCAGATGACACTAAGCTAGGGGGAGAGGTAGATACGCTTAAGGGCAGAGATAGGGTCCAGAGTGACTTAGACAAATTGGAGGATTGGGCCACTAGAAATCTGATGAGATTCAACAAAGACAAGTGTAGAGTCCTGCACTTGGGACGGAAGAATCCCAAGCATAGTTACAGGCTGGGGACCAACCAGTTAAGTAGTAGTTCTGCAGAAAAGGACCTGGGGGTTACAGTGGATGAGAAGCTAGATATGAGTCAACAGTGTGCCCTTGTAGCCAAGAAGGCTAATGGCATATTAGGATGCATTAAGAGGAGCATTGCCAGCAGATCCAGAGATGTCATTATCCCCCTTTATTCGGCTTTGGTGAGGCTACATCTGGAGTACTGTGTCCAGTTCTGGGCCCCCCACTACAAAAAGGATGCGGACGCATTGGAGAGGGTCCAGCGGAGGGCAACCAAAATGATTAGGGGTCTGGAGCATATGACCTACGAGGAGAGGCTGAGGGACTTGGGTCTGTTTAGTCTGCAGAAGCGAAGAGTGAGGGGGGACTTGATAGCAGCCTTCAACTTCCTGAAGGGAGGTTCCAAAGAGGATGGAGAGAGGCTGTTCTCAGTAGTGACAGATGGCAGAACAAGGAGCAATGGTCTCAAGTTGTGGTGGGAGAGGTCCAGATTGGATATTAGGAAAAACTATTTTACTAGGAGGGTAGTGAAGCATTGGAATGGGTTACCTAGGGAAGTAGTGGAGTCTCCATCCCTAGAGGTGTTTAAGTCTCGGCTTGACAAAGCCCTGGCCGGGTTGATTTAGATGGGATTGGTCCTGCCTAGAGTGGAGGGCTGGACTTGACGACCTTCTGAGGTCTCTTCCAGTTCTGATTCTATGATAAGGGGATGGTTGGATGAAATAACATGATCTTGGTAACTAATTGTCCATTCATTTCCAGTTGGAAATAGGTCAATGGAGGGATGATAGGAGTTGCTATAGGGAACTTTCTGGGTGTCTGGCTGGTGAGTCTTGCCCACATGCTCAGGGTTTAGCTGATCGCCATATTTGGGGTCAGGAAGGAATTTTCCTCCAGGGTAGATTGGCGGAGGCCCTGGAGGTTTTTCGCCTTCCTCTGTAGCATTGGGCACAGATCACAGCTGAAGGACTCTCTGCATGTTGGGGCCTTCAAAGTATTGGAAGGCTTCAATATCTGAGACATAGGTGAGAGGATTATTCTAAGAGGGGTGGGCGAGATTCTGTGGCCTGCACTGTGCAGGGGGTCAGACTAGATGATCATAATGGTCCCTTCTGACCTTAAAGTCTATGAGTCTATGCTTTGAAGAGAACGGTTGTCAATTGTGTAACAATAAGTTTGAGTGTGCCCTGGCACACAGCGAGGGGAGCTGTTTCTGGCTACATTGTTAAAAATATACTACTGTTTGAAGTTACATGACCTAATATTACATTCCTAACCAATTATATTCTAGAGGGGCAAAAATGTTTAGATTTATAATTAAACAATCCTAACTAATAATAATAATAATAAGTGTTTAGATTTAGTGTTATCAAGCTTGATAACACTAAATCTAAACACTTTCACAAGAATAAATCTAAACACTTCTATGCTTCTTCTACTTAACAAACTTCTCCTCCTTAGACTTGTAGTTGTGGGGAACAAATTCTGGGGAGTCACTTCCACTTGGGGAATCATGTTTAATACGTGACTATGTTATCCCTACACTAAGGCTGGCCGAGAGACTGTCCCGGACTGATCGTAACAGACTGTTCTGTCCGCGAATGGGCTGAGAGTACAGGGCGTGTTCGGAATCTGTGGCGCCCAATCTGAGGCTGTCCGAGGTGACTCTTAACGGACTGCTCCGTGCGCCAATGGGCGGTGACTAACGGCGTGTTCTGGGGCTGCTGGCGGCCAATAGGTTGTCCGGGGTGGATTATAACAGACTGTTCTGTCCGCGAATGGGCTGTGACTAAGGGGCGTGTTCTGAAACAGAGGCACCCAATAGGCTGACCCGGCTGCATCTTAACGGACGGCTCTGTCTGCGAATGCGGTGTGACTAGGGGGAATGCCCTGCCACTGCTCTCGACCAATAGGCTGTCCGGGGTGGATCTTAATGGACTGCTCTGTCCTCGAATTGTCTGTGACTTAGGGGTGGTTCCTGGCTGTGTGCCAGCCAATGGGCTTTCGGAAGACAGCCTTGGCGGAGGATAGTGTCGCCCAATGGGCTGTCAGCAAAGGGGATCCTGCCTCTGGTTCGGCCAATGGGCTGTCGCAGGGGGGCGTGGTCTGACTGGGCGGCCGGCGCCGCCATGACAGGAAGGTCCGAGGAGCGCGCGGGGGCGCGAGCGAATCCTGGGTCCGAGTGCGAAGCTGCCCCGCCCCCAGCCCGCCCCTTGTTGGTGTCTGGCCCGGGGGGGGAGGGGGCGCGAGGGAAGGTGGGGGAGCGGGCTGGGGGTGGGGTGTCTGGCCCGGGGGAGGAGGGGGCGCGAGGGAAGGTGGGGGAGCGGGCTGGGGGTGGGGTGTCTGGCCCGGGGGGGGGAGGGGGCGCGAGGGAAGGTGGGGGAGCGGGCTGGGGGAGGGGTGTCTGGCCCGGGGGGGGGGAGGGGGCGCGAGGGAAGGTGGGGGAGCGGGCTGGGGGAGGGGTGTCTGGCCCGGGGGAGGAGGGGGCGCGAGGGAAGGTGGGGGAGCGGGCTGGGGGAGGGGTGTCTGGCCCGGGGGAGGAGGGGGCGCGAGGGAAGGTGGGGGAGCGGGCTGGGGGTGGGGTGTCTGGCCCGGGGGAGGAGGAGGCGCGAGGGAAGGTGGGGGAGCGGGCTGGGGGTGGGGTGTCTGGCCCGGGGGGGGAGGGGGCGCGAGGGAAGGTGGGGGAGCGGGCTGGGGGAGGGGTGTCTGGCCCGGGGAGGAGGAGGGGGCGCGAGGGAAGGTGGGGGAGCGGGCTGGGAGTGGGGTGTCTGGCCCGGGGGAGGAGGAGGGGGTGCGAGGGAAGGTGGGGGAGCGGGCTGGGGGTGGGGTGTCTGGCCCGGGGGAGGAGGGGGCGCGAGGGAAGGTGGGGGAGCGGGCTGGGGGTGGGGTGTCTGGCCCGGGGGAGGAGGGGGCGCAAGGGAAGGTGGGGGAGCGGGCTGGGGGAGGGGTGTCTGGCCCGGGGGGGGAGGGGGCGCGAGGGAAGGTGGGGGAGCGGGCTGGGGGTGGGGTGTCTGGCCTGGAGGAGGAGGGGGCGCGAGGGAAGGTGGGGGAGCGGGCTGGGAGTGGGGTGTCTGGCCCGGGGGAGGAGGAGGGGGTGCGAGGGAAGGTGGGGGAGCGGGCTGGGGGAGGGGTGTCTGGCCCGGGGGGGGAGGGGGCGCGAGGGAAGGTGGGGGAGCGGGGTGGGGGAGGGGTGTCTGGCGCGGGGGGGGAGGGGGCGCGAGGGAAGGTGGGGGAGCGGGCTGGGGGAGGGGTGTCTGGCCCGGAGGAGGAGGGGGCGCGAGGGAAGGTGGGGGAGCCGGCTGGGGGTGGGGTGTCTGGCCCGGGGGAGGAGGAGGGGGTGCGAGGGAAGGTGGGGGAGCGGGCTGGGGGAGGGGTGTCTGGCCCGGGGGGGGAGGGGGCGCGAGGGAAGGTGGGGGAGCGGGCTGGGGGTGGGGTGTCTGGCCCGGGGGAGGAGGGGGCGCGAGGGAAGGTGGGGGAGCGGGCTGGGGGAGGGGTGTCTGGCCCGGGGGAGGAGGGGGCGCGAGGGAAGGTGGGGGAGCGGGCTGGGGGTGGGGTGTCTGGCCCGGGGGAGGAGGAGGGGGCGCGAGGGAAGGTGGGGGAGCGGGCTGGGGGTGGGGTGTCTGGACAGGGGTGAGGTGTAGGAGCAGGCTGGGTGTGAGGGGTCTCAGTGGAGGGTGTGTGTGAGCAGGCTGGGGGCGTGGGGTCTCAGCCTGGGTGAGTGAGGGGCCACTAACTTCTTTCACAGTGCTGCCAGCACCATGGCCCAGGATCAGCCTCCCGCTGCTCCCATTGGCAGGATATTGGCAAATGGGAGTAGCAGGAAAATCCTCCAGGAAGCGGGTCCATGCCCTGCTGTGGGAGGGGGAGGAGGAAGGGAAGCAGCAGTGTGCGGAGCCGATTCTAGCTCCGCTTCTTCCTTGCAAGTTGGATCCGGCAGGGAGCCTTGGGGCTTTTCCCCCACCCCCGCCCTTTCACCTCCCCTGCGGGGGGAGGGGGGGGATAGCCACTCACCGCCCCAGGTTCCAGCACAGCCGCTAGCCTCCGGGCGGGGGAGCGCTCACCGCCCAGTTCCTGCCCAGCCTCAGGAAGGGGCAGGGGCGTGAGCACAGGAGGGAGGGGCGGGGGCACAGGTGGCTCTCCATGGCACTGGCTCCCATTCCCCCCACTTTACTGCTGATAGAGAGGCGTGGCGCGGAGGGTGTGGGGGGCAGACGGAGCCGGTACCTCCACGAAGCTTTCCAGCCAGCTCCCCGCATGTGCCAGCTATCGCAGGCAGCAGTGGCAGGCGGGGTGGGGGTCGCCAGGGCTCACTGCGGACGGAGGCAGCTGCGTGAGATGCCGGGGCAGCGTCAAAGGAAGCAGTCCGTGCTGGGGGTGGGGGGGCTTCCTGGGAGTGGGGGCTGGGAGCGCACTGGCTGCCGGCCCCACCTCAGGAGACTATCGAATAGTGGTGGAACCGACAGTATTTTGTGCGCTTCCAGGACTATTCACTTCATGGCTGCCTAACGTCCCTGCTTGCCTTGCGGTCAGCGCGGGCTGGGGATTTGGATGGGGAGGGTTTGAAGGGGATATGCTGGTAGGGGTCCTGGATTTCATTTCTGTTGCTATTGGGTTGGAAATAGCAGAGTAAATATGCCTTATCAAGGTAACGTCACAGCCAGATCCCAAGGGAAGTATGGTTCTGAGGCTAGCTAGACCAATTCCATGGCCATGGGAGAAGAGGGAAGGTCCTTTCTTGGATTGAGAACTGGTTAAAAGGCAGGAAACAAAGGGTAGGAAGAAATGGTAAATTTTCAGAATGGAGAGGGGGTAACTAGTGGTGTCCCCCAAGGGTCAGTCCTGGGACCAATCCTTTTCAACTTATTCGTAAATGATCTGGAGAAAGGGGTAAGGAGTGAGGTGGTAAAGTTTGCAGATGATACCAAACTGTTCAGGATAGTCAAGACAGAAGCAGACTGTGAGAGACTCCAAAAAGATCTCACCAAACGGAGTGATTGGGCAACAAAATGGCAAATGAAATTTCATGTGGATAAGTGTAAAGTAATGCACATCGGGAAAAATAACCCCAACTATACGTACAGAATGACGGGGGCTACTTTGGCTATGACAAATCAGGAAAGAGATCTTGGAGTTATCGTGGACAGTTCTTTGAAAACTTCCACACGGTGTGCAACGGCGGCCAAAAAGGCAAATAGGATGCTAGGAATTACTAGGAAAGGGATAGAAAATAAGACCCAGAATCTCTTACTGCCCCTGTATAAAACTATGGTACACCCACATCTTGAATACTGTGTACAGATGTGGTCTCCTCACCTCAAAAAAGATATTTTGGCCTTGGAAAGGGTCCAGAAAAGGGCAACTAAAATGATTAGGGGTTTGGAACGGGTCCCATATGAAGAGAGGTTAAAGCGATTGGGACTTTTCAGTTTAGAAAAGAGGAGACCGAGGGGGGATATGATAGAGGTCTATAAAGTCATGAGTGGTGTGGAGAGGGCAGATAAAGAAAAGTTATTTATTAGTTCCCATAATAGAAGAACTAGAGGACACCAAATGAAATTAACGGGTAACAGGTTTAAAACTAATAAATGAAAGTTCTTCTTCACGCAGCATGTAGTCAACCTGTGGAACTCCTTGCCAGAGGAGGCTGTGAAGGCTAGCACTATAACAGAGTTTAAAGAGAAGCTAGATAATTTCATGGAGGTTAGGTCCATAAATGGCTATTAGCCAGGGGATACAATGGTGTCCTTGGCCTCTGTCTGTCAGAGGCTGGAGAAGGATGGCAGGAGACAAATGGCTTGATCATTGTCTTTGGTCCACCCTCTCCGGGGCACCTGGTGCTGGCCACTGTCGGCAGACAGGCTATTGGGCTAGATGGACCTTTGGTCTGATCCAGTACGGCCGTTCTTACGTAGATGGTATCCTGAGTCCACGAAATCTCATGATCCTAGCTACATTGTTTGTTAGTCTATAAAGTGGTACCAGACCAGTTGTTGTTGTTGTTTTGTTTTATTTCCAGATGCTATGAACTAGCATCCCGTGGCTACCTGCCACCTCTTCAGTCATTTCAGCATTTTAGTGTTTAAGACGGTATTATCTAGGGTTATTTTTAGTTACATATGCTTAAGGCTTTTTACGCCTTGTGTCTTTATTTGGCTCGAGTACAGTCTTCGATACAGGCTCATTGCATTATTGCCTTAATTTATAAGCATCACCTAGCAAATACTTAGTCCTGCAGGCACCAGGTATTTCACTTGCGACCCCTCTCCCCCCGGCTGTGAAGAGCGGCAGGGAGGCGGAAGGCAGCTGCCAGAAAGCCGCACAGCGTGGCCGGGGCCATGGGGCTCCAGGAGCGTGGCTCAGCTACAGGAGGAGGCAAGGCAGCGGGAGAGTGGGATGCGGAGCAGAAAAGAGGCACAGAGGAGAAAGAGATGGGGGAAAGGAGCCTGCAGGGGGGAGGGTGTTAAGGACTGCACGTGCCATGAAGGAACCCCAGGAGGGCAAGGAGTCTGGTGAGAAGGGGGGGAGGAAGCGACCCAGGGCAGTGAGGGTGGGTGGCCACACACATTCGTTTAGCATTTTAGGGGGTGGTGGTATCACGAATGTTGAGAACCCCTGCTGTAATCCATGTTCCAGCAATAACTTAATGAGTTGAACATCACGTTTTTATGTATGTTTTACCCTAGAAATACACAAGCCTTTTACTTTGGAAATAAATCTAAATGCCTGGTGTTCTGTTCATATTCTTTTGCACGGGTGTTGCAGTTTATTCATATTTAAGAGCTTCTGTTTTAATGTATTGCTCACCATTTTAGAGTTAGATGTTATCACTGACTTTTTAGCTGTTCTGTTCCCAGCACTTATCAGCTCAGCGGTATTGCTCGCTGCTGGCTGGTTAGGGGCTAAACTCTCCACACCAGATTTAGTGGTTTTCTCTTGGAATGTCAAGGTACAGACGACTACACGATTAACCAATAAGCCTCAAGTTATTGGTCAATCCTGTCGATTACACGCATTCTCCCCTCTTACCCGCTGTCTGTCAGAGGCAGCAAGGAGGGAGGAGGTGTGAGCTGATACCTGTGGGAAGCCAGCTTTTAAGTCAGCTTGTCGCAAGAGGGCGCGGTTGTACAGTTGATCAGCTCCCCACAAGCGTTGGATCGGCCTGTTCCCCCACCTCTGTGCTGCTGCCTCTGATACAGAGGAAGCAGTATGGTGGAAGGAGGCAGGCGGGAGCTGATATGCATGAGCACTGTGTGTGGTGGCTTCATGGACCCACCTGTCAAACCCCTTGCTGCCTCTTCTAGAGGCAAGAGGGGGAGACAGGAGCTGGTGCTGGCTTCGCAGAGCTGCCTGCCTGCCTGCCTGCCTGCCCACGCTGCTGCCTGTGCCTGAGGAGTGTGCAGAGAGGGGGCATGACAGTCAGACGGGGCCATGGCAGCGCGTTCCTGCATGGAAGCATTTGGCGCGGCGTGTGGCTTTTGCAGGGGCACGTGTTCGTGACGTATTCCAGTCAGACGGTGTCCTGGCTGCAGTGCCAGGCAGATCCTAGGGTCCCACTCCTGGAGAGCAACACCCCTCCCCTCCCCAGCCAGAGCCTGCAATGGCCCAGACAGTCTGAGAGGGCCAGAGGGAAGAGGCAGGCGGGACAGGGACTCGGGCTCAGGGCCCCACCCGTGACTGCAGCGGGAGCTGGCAGACACTGAGATGGACACGCGCCCTCTCAGGGGGTCTCTTGTTTTGACAGTTCACACCTGGCAACCCCACTCGGTCTCCCATGATGCACTGATGTGGGCGGGGGGATTGTAACTCCTTGGCGCGTTCTGGCACGAGGCAGGAGCTGTGCGTCTCACATCCCTCGCGGGGCAACAAACAGCAGTCACGTGGGCGCTGTGAGCTCTCACAATGTAGCGTCGTGCCGGCACGTGTGGCGCGGTGGACGCCCGCGCCCCGTCCCACGGACCGGAAGTGACGTTTGCTCGGTCCACGGCCTGACAGCAACCGACTGGGAACCGTGACCGGAAGGTGTCCAGGTACGTGCTCCAATCGCGCCCCCCGGGAACAGGGCTCGGAGTCGATTGGGGGGGATTTGAGAGCAGCCTTCAACCTCCTGAAGGGAGGTTCCAAAGAGGCTGCAGAAAGGCTGTTCTCAGTGGTGACAGATGGCAGAACAAGGAGCAAAGGTCTCAAGTTGCGGTGGGAGAGGTCCAGGTTGGATATTAGGAAAAACTATTTCCCTAGGCGGGTGGGGAAACACTGGGATGGGTTCCCTAGGGAGGCAGTGGAGTCTCCATCCCTAGAGGTGTTTAAGTGTCGGCTTGACACAGCCCTGGCCGGGTTGATTTAGTTGGGATTGGTCCTGCCTAGCGCAGGGGGCTGGACTTGACCTTCTGAGGTCTCTTCCAGCTCTGTGGTTCTAGGATTCTGAGAGCGCGTCTGCACTGGCATGTGCTTTTACGCAAGAGCATCCGTGCCAGTGTGGACGCTCTCTTGCGCAATAAACTCCGATGGCCGTTTTAACCGTCGGCCTTTCTTGCGCAAGAAATTCCTGTTACCTGTCCGCACTGGCCTGTGCCGGAAGGGCTCTTGCGCAAGAGGCTTCTTCCTGAGCAGGAGCATCCTAGTTCTTGCGCCAGGAGCCCTGGTTGTACACAGGAGAAGGTCAGTTTCCTTGCGCAAGCACACACGGCCAGTGTAGACAGGCAGCAAGTTTCCGCGCAAGAGCGGCCGTTTTGGCGCGAGATGGCGCCAGTGCAGACACAGCCTCAGTGTTTTCAAACCGGACGCAGCCGAGGCAGCCCCCCCCAACCCGCCTCACGCTGCCCCGCTGCACTTTGTAAGGCAGCAGCAGCATCTGCCTGTCCCACACAAGCCCGCTGGGCAGTTGGGTGTGTGTGTGGGGGGGGGGGGGGTATTTGGTGGGGGGAGCTGACTGCTGGGGGTAGGGAGGAGCAGAGTGGGGGGTTGGGGAGGAGCAGACTGAATGAAGAGTTTGGTGGGGGGAGCAGAGTGGGGGGGTTGGGGAGGAGCAGACTGAATGAAGAGTTTGGTGGGGGAGCAGAGTGGGGGGGTTTGGTGGTGCTGGAGTAGACTGCAGGGGGGGTTGGGGTGGAATAGAGTGCAGGGGGGGCAGAGTGGGGGAGTTTGGTGGGGGGCAGAGTGGGGGGGTTGGGGTGGAGTAGAGTGCGGGGGGCAGAGTGGTGGGGGGAGCTGACTGCTGGGGGTAGGGAGGAGCAGAGTGGGGGGTTGGGGAGGAGCAGACTGAATGAAGAGTTTGGTGGGGGGAGCAGAATAGGGGGGTTGGGGAGGAGCAGACTGAATGAAGAGTTTGGTGGGGGAGCAGAGTGGGGGGGTTTGGTGGTGCTGGAGTAGACTGCAGGGGGGGTTGGGGTGGAGTGGGGGGGGGGCAGAGTGGGGAGTTGGGGGGCAGACTACAGGGGGGTTTGGTGGGGGGCAGAGTGGGGGGGTTTAGTGGTGCTGGAGTAGACTGCGGGGGGTTGGGGTGGAGTAGAGTGCGGGGGGGGCAGAGTGGGGGGTTGGGGGGCAGACTACAGGGGGTTTGGTGGGGGGGCAGAGTGGGGGGTTTGGGGGGCACTACAGGGGGTTTGGTGGGGGGGCAGAGTGGGGGGTTGGGGGGCAGACTACAGGGGGGTTTGGTGGGGGGCAGAGTGGGGGGCTGGGGGGCAGAGTGGGGGGTTGGGGAGCAGACTACAGGGGGTTTGGTGGGGGGGCAGAGTGGGGGGCTGGGGGGCAGAGTGGGGGGTTGGGGGGCAGACTACAGGGGGTTTGGTGGGGGGCAGAGTGGGGGGTTGGGGGGCAGAGTGGGGGGTTTGGGGGTACTACAGGGAAGTTTGGTGGGGGGGCAGAGTGGGGGGTTGGGGGGCAGACTACAGGGGGGTTTGGTGGGGGGGCAGAGTGGGGGGCGGGGGGGCAGAGTGGGGGGGGTTTGGTGGGGGGGCAGAGTGGGGGGTTGGGGGGCAGACTACAGGGGGGTTTGGTGGGGGGGGCAGAGTGGGGGGCTGGGGGTCAGAGTGGGGGGTTGGGGGGCAGACTACAGGGGGTTTGGTGGGGGGCAGAGTGGGGGGTTGGGGGGCAGAGTGGGGGGTTTGGGGGGCACTACAGGGAGGTTTGGTGGGGGGCAGAGTGGGGGGTTGGGGGGCTGACTACAGGGGGGTTTGGTGGGGGGGCAGAGTGGGGGGCTGGGGGGCAGAGTGGGGGGTTGGGGGGCAGACTACAGGGGGTTTGGTGGGGGGGCAGAGTGGGGGGTTGGGGGGCAGACTACAGGGGGGTTTGGTGGGGGGGCAGAGTGGGGGGTTGGGGGGCAGACTACAGGGGGTTTGGTGGGGGGCAGAGTGGGGGGTTGGCAGGTCCTGACGTCACAGGACAAGCCGGCTGGGCAGTTTGGGGGGGGGTCTCTGAGGCGGGGGGGCCGAGGGGAGCAGGGAAAGTAGCCGCGGTGGCTTGTGGGAAACGTTCCGTGCCCCAATCCGCAGCTCCCATGGGCTGTTCGATTGGGCGGGAGCAGCGGAAGTGACATCACAATCCAGCCGCTGATCCAGGGGTTGGTCTCGCGCGGTGTTACGCCCACGCGGTGTTACGCCCAGCGTGAGCGATGCATCCTGGGAGTTGTAGTTCCCACAGTGCGGCCTCCCGGGGCGTGTCTAAGTCCGCCCCGCCCCAATCATAGCCACGCCCCTCCCGCCCCGGCCGTCATAGCCACGCCCAGCGTGTTCCAGCCTCTCCCCGCCCCCAACTGTATCGTAGGGCGCCCCCGCAGCGCTACTCAGGCCCCGCCCCTGTCTGCCCCCGCCCCGCGATCCTCAGCCCCCCCTGCTCTGCACAGCCCCCCCCCCCGAGCTGCATCCCCCTCCCCCACCTTCCACCCCACCTGCATCAACTGCTCCATTCTACACCCCCCCCAACCTGCACCTGTTACCCCCCCAACCTGCACCTGTTACCCCCCCAGGCCATTCTACATCCCCCCAGGCCATTCTACATCCCCCCCCAACCTGCACCTGTTACCCCCCCAGGCCATTCTACATCCCCCCCCAACCTGCACCTGTTACCCCCCCAGGCCATTCTACACCCCCCCAACCTGCACCTGTTACCCCCCCAGGCCATTCTACACCCCCCCAACCTGCACCTGTTACCCCCCCAGGCCATTCTACACCCCCCCAACCTGCACCTGTTACCCCCCCCCAGGCCATTCTACACCCCCCCCAACCTGCACCTGTTACCCCCCCCAGGCCATTCTACACCCCCCCCCCAACCTGCACCTGTTACCCCCCCCAGGCCATTCTACACCCCCACCCAACCTGCACCTGTTACCCCCCCAGGCCATTCTACACCCCCACCCAACCTGCACCTGTTACCCCCCCAGGCCATTCTACACCCCCCACCCAACCTGCCCCTGTTACCCCCCCAGGCCATTCTACACCCCCCACCCAACCTGCACCTGTTACCCCCCCAGGCCATTCTACACCCCCCCCAACCTGCCCCCCCCCCCCCAGGCCATTCTACACCCCCCCCCCAACCTGCACCTGTTACCCCCCCAGGCCATTCTACACCCCCCACCCAACCTGCACCTGTTACCCCCCCCCAGGCCATTCTACACCCCCCACCCAACCTGCACCTGTTACCCCCCCAGGCCATTCTACACCCCCCACCCAACCTGCCCCTGTTACCCCCCCAGGCCATTCTACACCCCCCCCAACCTACCCCTGTTACCCCCCCAGGCCATTCTACACCCCCCACCCAACCTGCACCTGTTACCCCCCCCCCCCCAGGCCATTCTACACCCCCCCAACCTGCACCTGTTACCCCCCCCAGGCCATTCTACACCCCCCACCCAACCTGCACCTGTTACCCCCCCCAGGCCATTCTACACCCCCCACCCAACCTGCACCTGTTACCCCCCCCCCCCCAGGCCATTCTACACCCCCCACCCAACCTGCACCTGTTACCCCCCCCCAGGCCATTCTACACCCCCCACCCAACCTGCACCTGTTACCCCCCCCAGGCCATTCTACACCCCCCACCCAACCTGCCCCTGTTACCCCCCCAGGCCATTCTACACCCCCCACCCAACCTGCCCCTGTTACCCCCCCAGGCCATTCTACACCCCCCACCCAACCTGCCCCTGTTACCCCCCCCACCCAACCTGCCCCTGTTACCCCCCCAGGCCATTCTACACCCCCCACCCAACCTGCCCCTGTTACCCCCCCAGGCCATTCTACACCCCCCACCCAACCTGCCCCTGTTACCCCCCCAGGCCATTCTACACCCCCCACCCAACCTGCCCCTGTTACCCCCCCAGGCCATTCTACACCCCCCACCCAACCTGCCCCTGTTACCCCCCCAGGCCATTCTACACCCCCCACCCAACCTGCCCCTGTTATCCCCCCCCAGTCCTTTTAACACCCCCCTCTCAACCTGCAAGCCCCTCCCCCGGCCCCCAGGCCATTCTACACCCCCCACTCCCTGCCCTCCAGTCCATTCTACACCCGCCACCCAATCTGCACCCCCTCCCCCAGTCCTTTCAACACTCCCAGCGCAACCTGCACCCCTCTTCCCCAGTCCATTCAATACCCCCCTGCCCAGCCTGCACCCCCGTTACCCTACCCCCAGTTTATTCAATATCCTTAGCTCAACCTGCACTCTCCTCACACTCCCTGTGCACTCTACACCTCAACCCAACCTGCACCCCCATTCTTCTCACTCTCCACTCCATTCAGCACCCCTAGTCCAACGTACACCCCCATTCCCCCGCTTCCCAGTCCAACCTGCATCCCTAGCCCGAACTGCCCCTCTTCCTCTGCCCCCAGTGCTTCCCACACCCCCTTTCACTCCACCCCCAGTCCAACAGCACCCCTACTCCTCCTACCGCAGCCTAACCTGCCCCCCCATTATCTGTGCTGCAGCCGAACCGGCACCTCCCTTCCCTCACTTCCCCAGTGCATTACAACACCCCCAAGCCAATCTTATCCCCCATGAGTGCCCTCGCTCGCTTCAACCATATTTTTATCCTTCGGGTCCCTCGCTTTCCTTCCTCTCCACAACGCCCAAACCAACATGTCCCCTCTAGCCCCTTTCTCCATTCATGGGGTCTATCGGTCCCCCATTTTGCTCCCTGCAACACCCCCAAGCTCACCCCGACCTGCGCCCTATTCCTGCCCATCCCCCGTACGTGGGACCTCTCAGCTCCCTGTTGGCTTCCTTCCCAACCCACACACCCTCCTCGCACACCCCTGTCTCGCCAGGTCTGCGACCTTCCAGCCTCCCTTCTTCCTTCCTTCCCAACCCACACACCCCTGTCTCGCCAGGCCTGGAACCTGTCAGCCTCTGTTATTCCTTCGTCCGCGCCCTCAAGTTGCACTCCTACCCCCTCAGTCCTCCTTCTTCCCAACACTGGCAGCCTGCCATATCCTTCCCTAATCTGCTCCCCGCACCGGTTCTCCCTCCATTCATGGGATCCCTTAAGCCCCAGCTCTCCCCAGTTCCAATTATTGTTCCCCATGAACTTGCTGAGTTGACTTTGCCCGCCAACCAAGGGCCCTCAAACACTCCTCCATGCTATTCTTCAACTCTGGGGCCTCTAAATCCCCCAAACTGTCAGTGTCCCTGGGATCCTCAGACCTCTCCCCTCCACAGTGCAGCCCCCAATACCATGTATTCAAGACAGTCACACTTAGGGGCTGCGTCTAGACTGGCATGATTTTGTGAAATACTTTTAACGGAAAAGTTCTTCCGTTAAAAGTATTTCCGCAAAAGAGCGTCTAGATTGGCAGGGATGCTTTTGCACAAAAAGTGCTTTTGCGCAAGAAAGCTCCGATAGCCATTTTAGCCATCGGGGCTTTCTTGCAGAAAAAATGACGGTGCCTGTCTACACTGGCCTTGTTGTGCGAGTATTCCTGCGCAAGAGGGCTTATCCCTGAGCGGGAGCGTCAAAGTGTTTGCGCAAGAAGGACTGAATTCTTCCATTAGAACGTCAGTGCTCTTGCGCAAATTCAAGCGGCCAGTGTAGACAGCTGGGAAGTTTTTGCACAAGCGGCCGCTTTTGCACAAAATCTTGCTAGTCTAGATGCGCCCACGTAGAGACCAAAATAGGAAATGAACTTCTCCACTGATCAGCCCCTTTGAGACTCTATTCTTCGCAGTGCTGCTGTCTCCATCCACAGGACATGGGCAGGTCTGCTGGGTGAACATCTCCACAGATGTGGTCTTGGGAGCCTTCAAAAAAGTAGGGGACAACTAGCAGTCGGTTTCATCACAGGCCATGAGCTTCCTTTTGGGTACGAAGAATTCTGCTGGGTATGCTCTGTAAGGAGACTATTTGGATGTGGGCTCAAAGCGCTCTTCTCCACTGGTATTTCTGCAGTGCCAGGGAGAGGCGGAGTGGGAGGGTGGAAGACAGCAGCATAATTTAGATGTGAGAAGAGGTTACGCGACATTACGGACTGAGATGCCAACGTATTCCCTTTTACGTTGTCAGGTGTACTGGTTTCCCTGGTACAGGGAGACTGAAAAGTAAGTTGCTTGGTTTGATTTCCCCCTTTGCTGGGTTGGGTAGCGAGCGATAGGAAGTCAACCCTCCCGGTGTCCTCCCGTCTGGGGACGGAACAGAAACGAGAACAGCGAGCTCTGGAGCTTGGTCGAAGCGAGGAGAGAACCGTGCGGCTGGGAGCGGAGCAGCCGTCACTGTCACGGAGATAAGTGTCAGGTCTGGAAATCTCTCGGCTTACGGCCCACTCGTCCCTAGGAAGGGAAGTCACGTTTTCTTAGACAGCGAGTCCGAGCGGAGGTTCGCGAGGTGCTTCCTTGGTGGTGGGAGAAACAGGGCTCCCGTGGGTCAGGGGTGCTGGTTTCTCTGGAACACGGTGTCCTTTTCAGCAGACGCTTGGCTCGAGGAGGAAGATGCAGGGTGGTAAGGTTGCTGGCTCCCTCTCATGTGTTTCTCTCTTGTTGCTCTCTAGTATTGGCCAATACGTTCTGTCTGTCTGTTTCTGTCTGTGTCTTTGTCCTTGCTCTGCTTCTGCCGTGTCCTTGTACAGCACACTTGCAGGCATTCCAGGTGAGCATCTCCAAGGGTTAAGGGCTCACGAGCCAACGGGAATTCTGCAGGTACGCAAGTCGCGCAAGGGAGAGCGGTGGTGCGTCATGGCTGACCTGACTCAGTGTTCTTGTAGAGGACCCGATACATAGGCGAGAGGGGGGGAAAGGGCTAAAGGATAGAATTCCCAGAGCCACAGACCTTAGTGAGTGAGAGCTCACGCTGGGGTTTTTCTTCCGCGCTTGCAGACGAATCGGCGCGGGGCCGTGTCCGGAGAAGAAACCGTCCGAGATGGACTGGAGCTGCCTGGACGTGATTTTTGGAACACAGGAGGGGTTCTTAGCGTTCGGCCTTCCTATGGCTCTGCGTGAGTAGGAGACGGGTGCTCTGAAATCTTCAAGCGTCCTGGCAGTAGGTTTCTTCTGAGGCAGAGAGCTTCCTGCTGGGGCATGGAGCCTGGTGGCTTGGGGACTGGGGAACGGGCAGTAGTCGGTTCAACAGAGCGTGGATAGAGATTCAAGGCCTCCTTTCTCTCCGTGTTTCTACAGTTGCAGCGGGAGGGGGTGGCTGCGGTGGGTTATAGGGGAGGAAAAGCGATGCCGCGGACTGAAGGGCTAAGTTTGTTTTTTCCCTCTTTGCTGGGTTCGGTAGCAAGCGATAAGAAGTCAGTCGTCCCGGTGTCCTCCCGTCTGGGGATGGAACGAAAAGGAGAACAGCGAGCTCGGGAGCTTGGTCGAAGCGAGGCGAGAACCGTCCGGCTGGTAGCGGAGCAGCCATCGCTGACCGGGAGATAAGTGTCGGGTCTGGAAATCTCTCGGCTTACGGCCCGCTCGGTTCTAGGAAGGGAAGTCACGTTTTCTGAGACAGCGAGTCCGAGCGGAGGTTTCCGAGGTGCTGCCTTGGTTGTGGGAGAAAGAGGTCTCCCGTTTGTCAGTGGTGCTGGTTTCTGTGAACCACGGTGTCCTTCTCAGCAGACGCTCGGCTCGAGGAGGGAGACGCAAGGTGGTAAGGTTTCTGGCTGCCTCTCGTGTGTTTCTCTCTTGTTGCTCTCTCGTATTGGCCAGTACGTTCTGTCTGTCTGTTTCTGTCTGTGTCTCTGTCCTTGCTCTGCTTCTTCCGTGTCCTTCTACGGGACACTTGCAGGCATTCCAGGTGAGCATCTCCACGGGTTAAGGGCTCCGGAGCCAACGGGAATCATGCAGGTACGCAAGGTAGAGCAAGGGAAAGTGGTGGTGCATCAGGGGTGACTGACTCAGTGTTCTTGTAGCGGTCCCGATAGAGAGGGGAGGGAGGGGCAAGGTCTAAAGGATAGAAGTCCCGCAGCCAGAGACCTTAGTGAGTGAGAGCTCACGCTGAGGTTTTTCTTCCGCGCTTGCAGACGTATCGGCGCGGGGCCGTGTCCGGAGAAGAGACCGTCCGAGATGGACTGGAGCTGCCTGGACGTGATTTTTGGGACACAGGAGGGGTTCTTAGCGTTCGGCCTTCCCATGGCTCTGCGTGAGTAGGAGATGGGTGCTTTGAAATCTTCAAGCGTCCTGGCAGTAGGTTTCTTCTGAGGCAGAGAACTTCCTGCTGGGGCACGGAGCCTGGTGGCTTGGGGACTGGGGAAGGGGCAGTAGTCGGTTCAACAGAGCGTGGATAGAGATTCAAGGCCTCCTTTCTCTCCGTGTTTCTACAGTTGCAGCGGGAGGGGGTGGCTGCGGTGGGTTATAGGGGAGGAAAAGCGATGCCGCGTCCTTGCGGACTGAAGGGCTAAGTTTGTTTTTTCCCTCTTTGCTGGGTTCGGTAGCAAGCGATAAGAAGTCAGTCGTCCCGGTGTCCTCCCGTCTGGGGATGGAACGAAAATGAGAACAGCGAGCTCGGGAGCTTGGTCGAAGGGAGGCGAGAACCGTCCGGCCGGGAGCGGAGCAGCCATCGCTGTCACGGAGATAAGTGTCGGGTCTGGAAATCTCTCGGTTTACGGCCCGCTCGGTTCTAGGAAGGGAAGTCACGTTTTCCGAGACAGCGAGTCCGAGCGGAGGTTTCCGAGGTGCTGCCTTGGTTGTGGGAGAAAGAGCTCTCCCGTTTGTCAGTGGTGCTGGTTTCTCTGGACCACGGTGTCCTTCTCAGCAGACGCTCGGCTCGAGGAGGGAGACGCAAGGTGGTAAGGTTTCTGGCTGCCTCTCGTGTGTTTCTCTCTTGTTGCTCTCTCGTATTGGCCAATACGTTCTGTCTGTCTGTTTCTGTCTGTGTCTCTGTCCTTGTTCTTCTTCTTCGGTGTCCTTCTACGGGACACTTGCAGGCATTACAGATAAGTGTCGGGTCTGGAAATCTCTCGGCTTACGGCCCGCTCGGTTCTAGGAAGGGAAGTCACGTTTTCTGAGACAGCGAGTCCGAGCGGAGGTTTCCGAGGTGCTGCCTTGGTTGTGGGAGAAAGAGGTCCCCCGTTTGTCAGTGGTGCTGGTTTCTGTGGACCACGGTGTCCTTCTCAGCAGACGCTCGGCTCGAGGAGGGAGACGCAAGGTGGTAAGGTTTCTGGCTGCCTCTCGTGTGTTTCTCTCTTGTTGCTCTCTCGTATTGGCCAGTACGTTCTGTCTGTCTGTTTCTGTCTGTGTCTCTGTCCTTGCTCTGCTTCTTCCGTGTCCTTCTACGGGACACTTGCAGGCATTCCAGGTGAGCATCTCCACGGGTTAAGGGCTCCGGAGCCAACGGGAATCATGCAGGTACGCAAGGTAGAGCAAGGGAAAGTGGTGGTGCATCAGGGGTGACTGACTCAGTGTTCTTGTAGCGGTCCCGATAGAGAGGGGAGGGAGGGGCAAGGTCTAAAGGATAGAAGTCCCGCAGCCAGAGACCTTAGTGAGTGAGAGCTCACGCTGAGGTTTTTCTTCCGCGCTTGCAGACGTATCGGCGCGGGGCCGTGTCCGGAGAAGAGACCGTCCGAGATGGACTGGAGCTGCCTGGACGTGATTTTTGGGACACAGGAGGGGTTCTCAGCGTTCGGCCTTCCCATGGCTCTGCGTGAGTAGGAGATGGGTGCTTTGAAATCTTCAAGAGTCCTGGCAGTAGGTTTCTTCTGAGGCAGAGAGCTTCCTGCTGGGGCACGGAGCCTGGTGGCTTGGGGACTGGGGAAGGGGCAGTAGTCGGTTCAACAGAGCGTGGATAGAGATTCAAGGCCTCCTTTCTCTCCGTGTTTCTACAGTTGCAGCGGGAGGGGGTGGCTGCGGTGGGTTATAGGGGAGGAAAAGCGATGCCGCGGACTGAAGGGCTAAGTTTGTTTTTTCCCTCTTTGCTGGGTTCGGTAGCAAGCGATAAGAAGTCAGTCGTCCCGCTGTCCTCCCGTCTGGGGATGGAACGAAAAGGAGAACAGCGAGCTCGGGAGCTTGGTCGAAGCGAGGCGAGAACCGTCCGGCTGGGAGCGGAGCAGCCATCGCTGTCACGGAGACAAGTGTCGGGTCTGGAAATCTCTCGGCTTACGGCCTGCTCGGTTCTAGGAAGGGAAGTCGCGTTTTCTGAGACAGCGAGTCCGAGCGGAGGTTTCCGAGGTGCTGCCTTGGTTGTGGGAGAAAGAGCTCTCCCGTTTGTCAGTGGTGCTGGTTTCTCTGGACCACTGTGTCCTTCTCAGCAGACGCTCGGCTCGAGCAGGGAGACGCAAGGTGGTAAGGTTTCTGGCTGCCTCTCGTGTGTTTCTCTCTTGTTGCTCTCCCGTATTGGCCAATACGTTCTGTCTGTCTGTTTCTGTCTGTGTCTCTGTCCTTGTTCTGCTTCTTCCGTGTCCTTCTACGGGACACTTGCAGGCATTCCAGGTGAGCATCTCCACGGGTTAAGGGCTCCGGAGCCAACGGGAATCATGCAGGTACGCAAGGTAGAGCAAGGGAAAGTGGTGGTGCATCAGGGGTGACTGACTCAGTGTTCTTGTAGCGGTCCCGATAGAGAGGGGAGGGAGGGGCAAGGTCTAAAGGATAGAAGTCCCGCAGCCAGAGACCTTAGTGAGTGAGAGCTCACGCTGAGGTTTTTCTTCCGCGCTTGCAGACGTATCGGCGCGGGGCCGTGTCTGGAGAAGAGACCGTCCGAGATGGACTGGAGCTGCCTGGACGTGATTTTTGGGACACAGGAGGGGTTCTTAGCGTTCGGCCTTCCCATGGCTCTGCGTGAGTACGAGATGGGTGCTTTGAAATCTTCAAGCGTCCTGGCAGTAGGTTTCTTCTGAGGCAGAGAGCTTCCTGCTGGGGCACGGAGCCTGGTGGCTTGGGGACTGGGGAAGGGGCAGTAGTCGGTTCAACAGAGCGTGGATAGAGATTCAAGGCCTCCTTTCTCTCCGTGTTTCTACAGTTGCAGCGGGAGGGGGTGGCTGCGGTGGGTTATAGGGGAGGAAAAGCGATGCCGCGGACTGAAGGGCTAAGTTTGTTTTTTCCCTCTTTGCTGGGTTCGGTAGCAAGCGATAAGAAGTCAGTCGTCCCGGTGTCCTCCCGTCTGGGGATGGAACGAAAAGGAGAACAGCGAGCTCGGGAGCTTGGTCGAAGCGAGGCGAGAACCGTCCGGCTGGGAGCGGAGCAGCCATCGCTGTCACGGAGATAAGTGTCGGGTCTGGAAATCTCTCGGCTTACGGCCCGCTCGGTTCTAGGAAGGGAAGTCACGTTTTCTGAGACAGCGAGTCCGAGCGGAGGTTTCCGAGGTGCTGCCTTGGTTGTGGGAGAAAGAGCTCTCCCGTTTGTCAGTGGTGCTGGTTTCTCTGGACCACGGTGTCCTTCTCAGCAGACGCTCGGCTCGAGGAGGGAGACGCAAGGTGGTAAGGTTTCTGGCTGCCTCTCGTGTGTTTCTCTCTTGTTGCTCTCTCGTATTGGCCAATACGTTCTGTCTGTCTGTTTCTGTCTGTGTCTCTGTCCTTGCTCTGCTTCTTCCGTGTCCTTCTACGGGACACTTGCAGGCATTCCAGGTGAGCATCTCCACGGGTTAAGGGCTCCGGAGCCAACGGGAATCATGCAGGTACGCAAGGTAGAGCAAGGGAAAGTGGTGGTGCATCAGGGGTGACTGACTCAGTGTTCTTGTAGCGGTCCCGATAGAGAGGGGAGGGAGGGGCAAGGTCTAAAGGATAGAAGTCCCGCAGCCAGAGACCTTAGTGAGTGAGAGCTCACGCTGGGGTTTTTCTTCCGCGCTTGCAGACGAATCGGCGCGGGGCCGTGTCCGGAGAAGAGACCGTCCGAGATGGACTGGAGCTGCCTGGACGTGATTTTTGGGACACAGGAGGGGTTCTTAGCGTTCGGCCTTCCCATGGCTCTGCGTGAGTAGGAGATGGGTGCTTTGAAATCTTCAAGCGTCCTGGCAGTAGGTTTCTTCTGAGGCAGAGAGCTTCCTGCTGGGGCACGGAGCCTGGTGGCTTGGGGACTGGGGAAGGGGCAGTAGTCGGTTCAACAGAGCGTGGATAGAGATTCAAGGCCTCCTTTCTCTCCGTGTTTCTACAGTTGCAGCGGGAGGGGGTGGCTGCGGTGGGTTATAGGGGAGGAAAAGCGATGCCGCGTCCTTGCGGACTGAAGGGCTAAGTTTGTTTTTTCCCTCTTTGCTGGGTTCGGTAGCAAGCGATAAGAAGTCAGTCGTCCCGGTGTCCTCCCGTCTGGGGATGGAATGAAAAGGAGAACAGCGAGCTCGGGAGCTTGGTCGAAGCGAGGCGAGAACCGTCCGGCTGGGAGCGGAGCAGCCATCGCTGTCACGGAGATAAGTGTCGGGTCTGGAAATCTCTCGGCTTACGGCCCGCTCGGTTCTAGGAAGGGAAGTCACGTTTTCTGAGACAGCGAGTCCGAGCGGAGGTTTCCGAGGTGCTGCCTTGGTTGTGGGAGAAAGAGCTCTCCCGTTTGTCAGTGGTGCTGGTTTCTCTGGACCACGGTGTCCTTCTCAGCAGACGCTCGGCTCGAGGAGGGAGACGCAAGGTGGTAAGGTTTCTGGCTGCCTCTCGTGTGTTTCTCTCTTGTTGCTCTCTCGTATTGGCCAATACGTTCTGTCTGTCTGTTTCTGTCTGTGTCTCTGTCCTTGCTCTGCTTCTGCCGTGTCCTTCTACGGGACACTTGCAGGCATTCCAGGTGAGCATCTCCACGGGTTAAGGGCTCCGGAGCCAACGGGAATCATGCAGGTACGCAAGGTAGAGCAAGGGAAAGTGGTGGTGCATCAGGGGTGACTGACTCAGTGTTCTTGTAGCGGTCCCGATAGAGAGGGGAGGGAGGGGCAAGGTCTAAAGGATAGAAGTCCCGCAGCCAGAGACCTTAATGAGTGAGAGCTCACGCTGGGGTTTTTCTTCCGCGCTTGCAGACGAATCGGCGCGGGGCCGTGTCCGGAGAAGAGACCGTCCGAGATGGACTGGAGCTGCCTGGACGTGATTTTTGGGACACAGGAGGGGTTCTTAGCGTTCGGCCTTCCCATGGCTCTGCGTGAGTAGGAGATGGGTGCTTTGAAATCTTCAAGCGTCCTGGCAGTAGGTTTCTTCTGAGGCAGAGAGCTTCCTGCTGGGGCACGGAGCCTGGTGGCTTGGGGACTGGGGAAGGGGCAGTAGTCGGTTCAACAGAGCGTGGATAGAGATTCAAGGCCTCCTTTCTCTCCGTGTTTCTACAGTTGCAGCGGGAGCGGGTGGCTGCGGTGGGTTATAGGGGAGGAAAAGCGATGCCGCGTCCTTGCGGACTGAAGGGCTAAGTTTGTTTTTTCCCTCTTTGCTGGGTTCGGTAGCAAGCGATAAGAAGTCAGTCGTCCCGGTGTCCTCCCATCTGGGGATGGAATGAAACGGAGAACAGCGAGCTCGGGAGCTTGGTCGAAGCGAGGCGAGAACCGTCCGGCTGGGAGCGGAGCAGCCATCGCTGTCACGGAGATAAGTGTCGGGTCTGGAAATCTCTCGGCTTACGGCCCGCTCGGTTCTAGGAAGGGAAGTCACGTTTTCTGAGACAGCGAGTCCGAGCGGAGGTTTCCGAGGTGCTGCCTTGGTTGTGGGAGAAAGAGCTCTCCCGTTTGTCAGTGGTGCTGGTTTCTCTGGACCACGGTGTCCTTCTCAGCAGACGCTCGGCTCGAGGAGGGAGACGCAAGGTGGTAAGGTTTCTGGCTGCCTCTCGTGTGTTTCTCTCTTGTTGCTCTCTCGTATTGGCCAATACGTTCTGTCTGTCTGTTTCTGTCTGTGTCTCTGTCCTTGCTCTGCTTCTGCCGTGTCCTTCTACGGGACACTTGCAGGCATTCCAGGTGAGCATCTCCACGGGTTAAGGGCTCCGGAGCCAACGGGAATCATGCAGGTACGCAAGGTAGAGCAAGGGAAAGTGGTGGTGCATCAGGGGTGACTGACTCAGTGTTCTTGTAGCGGTCCCGATAGAGAGGGGAGGGAGGGGCAAGGTCTAAAGGATAGAAGTCTCGCAGCCAGAGACCTTAATGAGTGAGAGCTCACGCTGGGGTTTTTCTTCCGCGCTTGCAGACGAATCGGCGCGGGGCCGTGTCCGGAGAAGAGACCGTCCGAGATGGACTGGAGCTGCCTGGACGTGAATTTTGGGACACAGCAGGGGTTCTTAGCCTTCGGCCTTCCCATGGCTCTGCGTGAGTAGGAGATGGGTGCTTTGAAATCTTCAAGCGTCCTGGCAGTAGGTTTCTTCTGAGGCAGAGAGCTTCCTGCTGGGGCACGGAGCCTGGTGGCTTGGGGACTGGGGAAGGGGCAGTAGTCGGTTCAACAGAGCGTGGATAGAGATTCAAGGCCTCCTTTCTCTCCGTGTTTCTACAGTTGCAGCGGGAGGGGGTGGCTGTGGTGGGTTATAGGGGAGGAAAAGCGATGCCGCGTCCTTGCGGACTGAAGGGCTAAGTTTGTTTTTTCCCTCTTTGCTGGGTTCGGTAGCAAGCGATAAGAAGTCAGTCGTCCCGGTGTCCTCCTGTCTGGGGATGGAACGAAAAGGAGAACTGCGAGCTCGGGAGCTTGGTCGAAGCGAGGCGAGAACCGTCCGGCTGGGAGCGGAGCAGCCATCGCTGTCACGGAGATAAGTGTCGGGTCTGGAAATCTCTCGGCTTACGGCCCGCTCGGTTCTAGGAAGGGAAGTCACGTTTTCTGAGACAGCGAGTCCGAGCGGAGGTTTCCGAGGTGCTGCCTTGGTTGTGGGAGAAAGAGCTCTCCCGTTTGTCAGTGGTGCTGGTTTCTCTGGACCACGGTGTCCTTCTCAGCAGACGCTCGGCTCGAGGAGGGAGACGCAAGGTGGTAAGGTTTCTGGCTGCCTCTCGTGTGTTTCTCTCTTGTTGCTCTCTCGTATTGGCCAATACGTTCTGTCTGTCTGTTTCTGTCTGTGTCTCTGTCCTTGCTCTGCTTCTGCCGTGTCCTTCTACGGGACACTTGCAGGCATTCCAGGTGAGCATCTCCACGGGTTAAGGGCTCCGGAGCCAACGGGAATCATGCAGGTACGCAAGGTAGAGCAAGGGAAAGTGGTGGTGCATCAGGGGTGACTGACTCAGTGTTCTTGTAGCGGTCCCGATAGAGAGGGGAGGGAGGGGCAAGGTCTAAAGGATAGAAGTCCCGCAGCCAGAGACCTTAATGAGTGAGAGCTCACGCTGGGGTTTTTCTTCCGCGCTTGCAGACGAATCGGCGCGGGGCCGTGTCCGGAGAAGAGACCGTCTGAGATGGACTGGAGCTGCCTGGACGTGAATTTTGGGACACAGCAGGGGTTCTTAGCGTTCGGCCTTCCCATGGCTCTGCGTGAGTAGGAGATGGGTGCTTTGAAATCTTCAAGCGTCCTGGCAGTAGGTTTCTTCTGAGGCAGAGAGCTTCCTGCTGGGGCACGGAGCCTGGTGGCTTGGGGACTGGGGAAGTAGGCGGTTCAACAGAGCGTGGATAGAGATTCAAGGCCTCCTTTCTCCCGCGTTTCAGTAGTGGCAGCGGGAGGGGGTGGCCGATGGTGGGAGGCTGTGGCGCGATGGTGGGAGAAGAAGCGATGCCGCGTCCTTGCGGACTGAAACGCTAAGTTGTTTGTTTGTTTGTTTGTTCGTTCCCCCTCTGCTGTGTTCGGTAGCGAGCGATAAGAAGTCAACCCTCCCGGTGTCCTCCCGTCTGGGGAGGGAACGGAAACAAGAACAGCGAGGTCAGGAGCTTGGTCGAAGCGAGGCGAGAACCGTCCGGCTGGGAGCGGAGCAGCCATCGCTGACACGGAGATAAGTGTCGGGTCTGGAAATCTCTCGGCTTACGGCCCACTCGGGTCTAGGAAGGGAAGTCACGTTTGCTGAGACAGCGAGTCCGAGCGGAGGTTCCACTCCCGCAGTACATTTCAACATCCCCCTCACAGAAGCTGCACCCCCACCAGTGCTCTTCCCTAGCCCATACCCCCTATTCCTGGTGTCCCTCAGTTTCCCTTCTTCTCTCCACAGACTCAGAGCAATGTGCAACCCCAGAGCATCCCTCCCTTCACGGGGCCCATCAGCCCCTCTTTTTCCTCCCTAGAACACTCCCCCATCCCGCAGTCTATCCCTATCCCTACCTTTCCCCCGTCTATAGGACCCTTAAACCCCGTTTCTTTCCTTCCCAACCCACAGTCCCTCCCCCCACACTCGCATCCCGCCTGCCATGTGACCCCCATCACTACCTTGCCCCCAGGCCTCCTTCCACACGTAAGGACTCCCTCAACCACTCTCCTCTTCCTCCTCAACAAGCCCCCATCCCAAGCCATCCCACACTCCAGACCCTTCCAATCCATGCTCCCATCCATTGGGTCCCACCCCCCTTCTCTTCCTTTCTACACCCACATCCCATAGCAACCTGCACTCCTAACGCTGCCCTTCCTCCATCCATGCCTACACCCATACACGGTATGCGTGCTTTAGTTTGTTTTGATAAACAACAGCAATCTCTCAACTGTAAAAGCTAGATTTTAATTAAACAAATGTAGTTTGTGTAATTTCTAACAGCAGGAGGGGAGCGGGAGAAGTTGTGCGTATGTTACTCCTCATTGAGGGGATGGGCAAACGTATGAGCTTGCATTGTAGTGATTTCTCTCTTGCGTCAGATAATATTATTTTGGGTGTACTTTCCGGAGGGGAACTGCAATTGAGTGCTGGACGATTTTCTAGCTAAGCCTTACGGTATAGAGCTGTTTGCAGACTCTGTGTTTCTACACTTGGTGCTTCCCAAGCTGTGTGGGCTCCCAGAGGCCAGAGAGCCTAAGTCAGCAAAACAGGGAGAGGCAGCCAAGGGTAGTGGAGCAAGTAGTCTCAGTGAAATCCCAGCACATCCGGTGGCATCCCAGAAGGAGGACCAAACCCATCAGAAGCTGGGCCTTTGAAAAAAGGTCTCTCCATGTACTGGGTAAGCTTGGAGGCCTCTCAAGGCGTACCTGCTCCCGGCAATGCACTTACTGCGTTACAGAAATGCTAACAGTGACACTCGGTGAATGGGATGTTAGCGTATAGTCGTGTATATGATTAACTGATAAGCCTGGGCTTATCGGTTAATCCTGACAACTACACACGCTTCCCTCCCCCTTGCTGTCTCTAATACAGAGTCAGCAAGGGCTGGGGGGAGGTGAGAGTCTGTGCGCGTGGGGAGCTGGCTTTTAAGTCATCGCCCCAGAAGCACCAGATCCCGCGGAGCTACGTGCTCCGTATCCATGGGTGCACTTCTGATACTGATAAGAACATAAGAATGGCTATACTGGGTCAGACCAAAGGGCCATCTAGCCCAGTAGCCTGTCTGCCAACAGTGGCCAGTGCCAGGTGCCCCAGAGGGGGTGGACCGAAGACAGTGATCAAGCAATTTGTCTCCTGCCATCCTTCTCCAGCCTCTGACAAACAGAGGCCAGGGGCACCATTTCTTCCTTCCCCCAGGCTAATAGCCTTTTATGGACCTAACCTCCATGAATTTATCTAGTTGTTTTTTAAACTCTGTTATAGTCCTAGCCTTCACAGCATCCTCTGGCAAGGAGTTCCACAGGTTGACTGTGCGCTGTGTGAAGACCTTTCTTGTATTAGGTTTAAGCCTGCTACCCATTAATTTCATTTGGTGTCCTCTAGTTCTTATATTATGGGAACAAGTAAAGAACTTTTCTATATTCACCCTCTCCACACCACTCATGATTTTATAGACCTCTGTCATATCCCCCTCAGTCTCCTCTTTTCTAAGCTGAAAAGTCCCAGTCTCTTTAGCCTCTCTTCATATGGGACCTGCTCCAAACCCCTAATCATTGTAGTTGCCCTTTTCTGAACCCTTTCCAAGGCCAAAATATCTTTTTTGAGGTGAGGAGACCACATCTGTACACAGTACTGAAGATATGGCGTACCATAGTTTTATACTTCCCCTCCTTCCCCTGGCTTCCCCCTTCCAGCTCCCTCCTCCCAGGTTTCCACCTCCCCTCTCTCTTCCCCTCTCCCACCACCTTTTACCAGTCTCCCCAGAGGTTAATCCCCACCCCTCAGTTTTCAAAAATAGAAACTCTCTTTATTTAACAACACACGTGTCATTTATTTTTTACATCAGGAAGGGGGCTAGGGAAGGGTAAGTGGAAGGAGGTTAGGGAGGAATGGGGCATGAGCCCCCGATGGGGAGGACTGGGGTGGCTCTGCGGGCTCCTCGGGATGGAAGCTCTCCTGCAGGGCCTCCTGGATCCTGACAGCCTCCCAATTGATCCCCTTGGATGGCAGCCTGCGGCAAGTGCAGCCGGGCTGATGGCCAAGTGCTTTGATGTGCCGAGTGTGGGCACTCCAAGACAGGACTGCTTTGCTGTCCCTTATCGAGGTAGACAAGCAAGCGGGGAACCCTGAGAACTGTCTGTCCGGGGTGGGGGTCGGGTTCCTTTAAGCACAACCCTCGGCTAGACGGAGGCAGCAGCTCCACACTCTAAGTCCCAACCTGATGCCCTGCAGGCACTGGTTCTGGCCAGCCTTAACTTCGGTTCAGGGTCCACTCAATGTGGATACGCTATTTCCAATTAGCAAAATGCTAATTCGAATTAGTTTTTAGGTCTAGATGCACTAATTCGAATTAGCTTAGGGTATGTCTACACTGCAGCACTAATTTGAACTAAGGGTGTGTCTACACTGTACCATTTTTCTGGAATAAGGGACATTATTCTGGCAGAACAACAGTAGCATCCACACAGCAATTGCATTATTTCAAAAGAAAATGGAAACAATTGAAACAATGGAGGGCTTATTCCTCATGGAATGAGGTTTATCAGTGTCGGAAAAACTTGTTTGATCAAGAGCGTGTTGGGCTGGGGGCCGTTAAGGACCCCCTCACCCACCCTCCTCTTCCTCCCTATGTGTTGAAAGATGACTGGGGAGAAGGTAGGGTGAGGGTTGAGGTGAGCTGGGAAGGTGGCTCTGACGGACCGAGCCAGGTCTTGGCACAGCTGAGGGCGTCCGCTCAGGGCGAATTGCTCAAAACTCGGGGCTCCTTACAGCCCCAGACTGGAAGCCTTTCCCAAATAGGCCATACACCGGTCACACTGAGTGCTTTAGCTGCCAATCTGGCCAGCCAGAAGCCTCAGGAGCAAAACCCCTCAGACACCCCAGCTCTCCCTGTGCCACAATTAGCCCCGGGCCTGCACACAGGTGAGGGGGTTGTAGAACCCAATCTCACCTTCCCCGAACGGGTCTTTCCGGTCCCAAAGAACCAGCCACAAATCCCCGGTCAGTTTACACTTTGGATCTTACCCACAAGATCACGCAGGGCCAATCCTTTAGAATCTAAAATCTAAAGGTTTATTAATAGAAGAAAGAAAAGCATGGATTGATATTTTGGGATTCTTGGGTCTATGGAAATAGCCAAACATTACAGCTACAATGTAATGCTTGGCTATGTTCACACTGGGGAATTATTTCAAATAAGGTATTTTGGGGGTTAAAGTATTTGAAAATATTTTTCAAAATAGTGTGTTCCCACAACAGGGAAGCATCAACATTTGTGAGAGGTAGGCTCCCTTAGTAAGGACATGCTACTTTGTAATGGGGAAATGCTAAAACAAGTGTGTAGTGTAGACATACTTTATGCTATTCTGAAATTGAGTCATTCTATTTCAGAATACAAGGCTTCTCAGATATTTTGGCTGGTTTTAATTACTCTGAGGCAGGCTTCCCTAAAGTGGCTGTGCTACCTTGACTTAGAGCCCCAGGAAACACTAGAGCGTAATTACTTTAATGGCCCTAGGAAGGAGCTATTTGTAAATAGCGACAGTGGAGCACACACAATATTGCTATTTAAAAAGAGCAATTTCTACAATGGCATTATTCTGGAACAATAAACTCTCATGTCACAAAAAATAAGAAGCCTGTTATTCTGAAATACATCACTTTAGAAAAGTGATAACGTGAGCATCCACAAGGCAAGCCCGTTATTTCGAACGTCTTATAGAGGTGCGGTTAGTTACTCCCCAGTGCTTCCCGGGACTCCATTGGGAGTGACTGCGGGGAGTACGTACTTTGTAAGGCTTGTGCTGTGGAACATTTCCATTGAAATACCATTTCCTGTGTGACATGGATTCAGTGTCTGTGCTCAGAGGGTCTTAGTTCGGAATGGGGCATTTCTACCCTAAGAACAATCTTTTTTATTTGGAAATAACGGCCCTTAGCAGAGCAACAGTGCCACTCGGTGGTCATTGCCGGTAATGCACGTGTAATTCCGAAGCGCCTCCACAGTGCCGCTCGGTGGTCATTGCCGGTAATGCACGTGTAATTCCGAAGCGCCTCCACAGTGCCACTCGGTGGTCATTGCGGGTAATGCACGTGTAATTCCGTAGCGCCTCCACAGTGCCCCTCGGTGGTCATTGCGGGTAATGCACGTGTAATTCCGAAGCGCCTCCACAGTGCCACTCGGTGGTCATTGCCGGTAATGCACGTGTAATTCCATCGCCCCCAGCTGCTGTCCCTCCTCCGCACCCCACGTGGCCCCAGTCTTGCCCTTTTACAGCAGGCAAAGTAAGAAGCTCGTTATTTCCAGGCTCCGCGCAGCCCCCTCCCCTCCTGCCCCCGGCTCCCTCATCCCGCACACCAGGCTCTGCGCAGCCCTCTCCCCTGCTGCCCACGGCCCCCTCATCCCGCACTCCAGGCTCCGCGCAGCCCTCTCCCCTCCTGCCCACGGCCCCCTCATCCCGCACTCCAGGCTCCGCGCAGCCCTCTCCCCTCCTGCTCCCGGCCCCCTCATCCCGCACTCCAGGCTCCGCGCAGCCCTCTCCCCTCCTGCCCCCGGCCCCCTCATCCCGCACTCCAGGCTCCGCGCAGCCCTCTCCCCTCCTGCCCACGGCCCCCTCATCCCGCACTCCAGGCTCCGCGCAGCCCTCTCCCCTCCTGCCCACGGCCCCCTCATCCCGCACTCCAGGCTCCGCGCAGCCCCCTCCCCTCCTGCTTCCTCACCCCAGCCTGCACCCCGTCCATACTCTTATCCCGGGGCCCTTCCTCTCCCCAGCCTGCACCCCCATCCATATTCTTATCCTGGGGCCCTTCCTCACCCCAGTCTGCACCCCCATTCATGGGAGCCATCAGTCCACCTTTTCCCTGCACCACATTCAGTAAAGTGTCTGATCAGGGTATGAGAGCAGCCCTGAGCCTTTGTCTCCACTCAGCAGGTTGCACCACACAGGATATGTGGATGGTCCTGGGCTCTGTACAGCACTCCAGACTGACCCCGGGCACGGCTTCTGGGTCCTAGCCCTTTGCTGTCACTCCTGCCCGAGGGCTTTGCTGGCTCCAGACTGGGTAACAGCTGGGAAACTGGCTGGGCAGGGGGCTAATGACAGGGAGCAGAAGTCTTCCCAATCAGCATTGAGACTTGATGGGAGGCTGAGAGGTCACAGCAGATGTCCTAAAGGATGGGCCAGCTCACCATCTGAGGGGATCAGTCTCAGAGCAATTCCAGCCCTGCCTCTTTGGGAGAGCCTCCCACAAAGCCATAAGGCGGGGTCTCTGAGGTTGCCCCCACCTTGCACCTCTGTCCCGTGTGTCTGATGTCAGGATCTCTCTACGAGGTCACCGCCTCCCCATCGCCTTTCCCCAATAGACTGAGATTCTACAACAGGCCTTTGAGATGTCATCGCCCCCCCCACCCCAACCGTCTCCTGCAAGGATGGCGTTCTGCCCCTAGTCCGCCCCTGCCCCTCGGGACACACTGACTGATAAGAATACAGTACTCTCAGATAGACATGGAAAGGGGTAACGGGTTAATGAGCGCTGGAGCAATTCCACCCACAGGATCCTGCTCAACCTTAACTTAGTGATTTCTATGCCTAGAGCTCAGGTGGATCAGACAGAACAGGCTCCAAACCTCTCTGCGGCTCTTACCTTCTGAACAGGTAACATCAACTCCGTGGGTAGGGAAGGAGAAAACTCTGACGAGATTCCTCCTCGTGCTCCCATAATTAATCCTAATTCTTTCTCCGCCCTCGACGAGAGACCTTGAGAAGGAGCCTTGCTGCTGCAAAGCCATTAGAATCTCTGAGCTTGTCCCTGCCTTGCACCTCTCTTCTGATTGGCTGATGTCAGGTTAGGGTCTCTCTGTGAGGTCACCACCGACCTATCACTATCTCCCAGTAGGCTGAGATCCTGCAACAGGCCTTTGTGATGTCACTACCCCCTTCCATCCCCTGCAACGCTGGTTTCCTGGCGCTGGTGAGCCTCTTTGGATGTGTGAGTGGGATGATGTAGGGCAGTGGTCTCCAACCTTTTTACACCCAAGATCACTTTTTAAATGACAGAACAAGCCAAGATCTACCGTCTTGCCCCTTCCTTGAAGCCTTGCCCTCTCTATTCTCCTCCTCTCCATCACTTGCTATCCCCAACCCTTATACTGCTGCTTTTTTTTTTTTCAATTCTTCTGTAGGAAGAGGTTTTTCCAACATTTGGCCTGTCTAGACTGGACCAAATGTCAGAAAAAACCCTTCTTTTGGAAGCTCCCTTATTCCTCGTGGAAAGAGGAATATAGGGGTGACCAAAAGAGCATGTTTGCTCTTCCACTAAAAAAAGCAGAAGAACAAATGCATCCCTGGATGCAGAAGAGTTTTTCTGGGATATTTCCAGAATCCTGAAAAACTCCTGGGCTGTGTCTAGACTGGCAAGTTTTTCCGCAAAATCATCTGCTTTTGAGGAAAAACTTGCCAGCTGTCTACACTGGCTGCTTGAATTTCCGCAAGAACACTGACGCTCTCATGTAAGATCGTCGGTGTCCTTGCGGAAATACTGTGCTGCTCCCGTTCGGGCAAACGCCCTCTTGCACAAATCATTTGTGCAAGAGGGCCAGTGTAGACAGCACAGTACTGTTTTGCGCAAAAAAGCCCCGATGGCTAAGATGGCGATTGGGGCTTTTTTGCGCAAAACCACGTCTAGATTGGCCACGGACACTTTTCTGCAAAAAGTGCTTTTTCGGAAAAGCGTCCTGCCAATCTAGACGCGCTTTTCCGAAAATGCTTTTAACGGAAAACTCTTCCGTTAAAAGCATTTCTGGAAAATCATGCCCGTGTAGACGTAGCCCTGCAGTCTAGCCGTACACTTGCTGGGTTGAGACAGGGTGTGTAGGATTTGAGTGTGGGAAGGGGTGAGAGGTGCAAGCTCTGGGAGGAAATCTGGACGCAGGAGGAGGTGGAGAAGGGGACGCTGGCTCGGGGAGGGGGCTCTAGGCCGGGCGGTGTTGGGGTCAGATGGAGGGTTGGGGTACTAAGCAAGCTACAGGCTTGTGGATGTGAGGGTTCAGGAATTTGGTTTGGGGTATATGAGGGGCTCAGGGCAGGGGGTTTCAGTGTATGATCGGCTCAGATCTGGGGTCTGGTGGAAGGGGAAGTGCAGGAGTGTTATGATGCTGTGGCCAAATGGGGGCATGGCCCCAGTTGGGGGCTTGACAGTATTTTATTTAAAAATGAAGCCTGGCCAACAAACACAAAAACTTTCTGCGTTGTCTTTATTTCTGAGAAGGGCAGGGAACCTGTTTTGAGTCAGGGGTCACTGACCCAAGAAAAGTCAGTTGGGGCCACCCAAGTGAGATGCAAAGAAAACCTCCTCCAACACTCCCCCCCCCCCCCAGCTTCACTAATGTGGCCCCAACTGTGTTGGTGGGAGCAGGGGACATAGTACTGGGAAGGGTGGTAGTGGGTGCTTTGGCAGGGGACAGGGTGCCAGTGGGGACAGAGTTCTGCGGCTGGGGGTAGGGGAGAGGGAACAGGGTGCTGGGAGGACAGAGGACGGTTCTGCAGCAGGGGACAGAGTTCTGTGGCTCGGGACAGAGGAGTGGGGACAGAGTTCGGGGAGTGGGGATGGGAATGGGGACAGAGTTCTATGGCAGGAGAGTGGGGACAGAGTTCTGTGGCTGGGGAGAGGGGAGTGGGGACAGGGTGCCAGTGGAGACAGAGAGTCCCCTGCATCTGCCTCCTCCCAGGATTCCTCCCCCTGAGGGAAGCCAGCACGTGCCTCCTCCGGGCCCGACTCCCCTTCCCCCCCCGCGGCGCAGGGAAACCCCCGCACACGCCTGCCCCGGGGCCGAAACCCCCGCGCGCGCCTGCCCCGTGGCCGACTCCTCCCTCCTGCGCCGGTGCAGGGAAGTGGCTGTGCTCCTCCTCCGGGGCCGACGCCCCCTCCCACAGTGTGCCCGGCAGAGCAGCCAGTGAACTTCCGGAACCCCCGGAAGTGGCGCTAAGCTGCGGGACTTCCGTCCACCTGCGGGGAGCTGGCACTACCTCCATTTTCGCTGGCGGTAGGTAGTGGGGCTCCTCGGGGGTGGGAGGAAAATGGGGGGGCGGTCTGCGTGCTTCATGATCGACTGGTCGAGGCCTCGTGATCGACCTGTTGGTGACCACGGCCCTAACCCTCTGGTTGCCAGAATCTGGGATTTGATTGTGGGATGCATCATTGACTGCCTGGATTGTTAATTCCCTCTGAAGTATCGAGCACTAGTCACTGCTGCAAGACAGGATACAAGACTGGAGCAATCATTAGTCTGATCCAGTAGAGCCGTTCTAAGTACCATATGTCTTAAAGCTGCCCCAATGCCAAGCTATCCCTGCACACTTCTACCCATGCCTGGGCTTTTTTGTGTGTCGGCTCCTCTTGATGTTGGTGATACTCTGTATGACATCCCCTCCCCCATATAGCCCTTCATCTGGCTGGTGAAGGCCAAAATCTGCATTGACTGAGAGGCTTAAAGGGAACTCTCTCCCTACAAGCAGCTGATAGGCAGGATGGGAACAATATGGCTGTATCCCCTCTAGCCCACCTGGATGCCATGGCTGGAGCTGAATTGGCTGTCACTTCCACACCCTCCCGTGAAGTGGTCTGGTTTCAGACACCAGTGTGTTAGGGGGATACATTTTTAAAAGGATTGCACAACTGAGGGATGGTGCCAAGACTGTTTTAGGACTGAAAAGCTGTTTGAACAGATGGCTGCACCGAGGTACGGTGGAGATAATGACCAGTAAGAACCTGATAGAAAATGCAGTGGAGAAAGTTTATTGCTCATCCGCCCTGGCAGTCACTTCTCCCCAGTTGGTCCCAAGAGCCTCTGGACAGAAACTCTCAAGGAGCAGCCAAGCACCCTGGCATGGCCACACCCAACTGCAGAAATGTATAGACCAGGTCTGGGCAAAGTACAGCTACGGTTCGGACAATCCAGTATTTTTGCCGCCTGTCTGGTAAAAAAATTCAGAAAATACCGGACACCTAAAATGTCTGGTATTTTCTGATTTTTTGATCTGAGGAAGTGGGTCTGGCCCACGAAAGCTCATCATCTAATAAACCATCTTGTTAGTCTTTAAAGTGCTACATTGTCCTGCATTTTGCTTCTCCAGTAACAGTCTGCGGGGGGAGGTTTTTGCCATTCCAGGCTATGACAAGGGGGTGGCGGAAGAGGACGTGACATCAGCAGTCTGGATGCCAAGCCTGGGTCGCTAGGGGCTTGGTCTCGTTGTGCGTGAGTCACTCCCTGCATGAGCGGTGCATGCCGGGAGTTGTAGTTTTGACAATGCTGGTTCCTCGGGTCCGACGTCACTAGTGTGTTGCAGCCCCCACCCCACCCAGCATGACAGCCCAGCCCTGCCCACAAACTGCATCACAGGCTGGCTCCATCCGACCCCTCCCTTCCTTAGCCAACCCCAGCCCAGCCTGCATCCCAATCCCCCCCTCTTCTCCAGTCCATTTCTAATAACCCCCAGCCCGCCTGCACCCACATCAGTGTCCTTCCCTCCAGTCCATACTCTTATCCCAGGGGCCCCTCAGTTTCCCTTCCTCTCCACAACACCCAGCCCCACATGCACCCCCAGTCCATGCCCCCATTTGTGGGGTCCATCAGCCCTTTTCCTCCCTACGACATCCCCCAGCTCACCTTAACCTGCACCCTAGCTCTGTCCCTACGTTTCCCCTGTTCGTAGGACCCCCTTGGTCTAATTTGCTTCTTTCCCAACCCACAGTCCCTCCTCCCACGCTCCTATCCTACCAGCCATGGGACCTGTCAGCCTCCCTTATTCATTCTGTTCCTAGCACCCTGAACTTCCCCCCTCAGTCCTCCTCTTCCTCCCTGACATCCTCCAGCCTGCCATATCCTTCCCTAATCTGCCTCTAGTGGATCCCTCCATTCATGGGATCCCTTAACCCCCAACACTCCCCAATTCTTGTTCCCCCTTGCCAAGTTCACCTTCCCTGCCAATGTGGGGTCCTCAAACACTCCTCCACCCTGCCCTTCATCATGGGGCCTCTAAATCACCCCAATCCCTCAGTGCCCTTGTGTACTTAGATCCTTCCACGCAACAGTATAGCCGCCAATACAGGCAGTCCCCGGGCTACGTACAAGATAAGGACTGTAGGTTTGTTCTTACATACAGATTCAACTTAAGTCGGAACTGGCATCCAGATTCAGCCGCTGAATCTGGACACCAGTTCTGACTTACATACAGATTCAACTTAAGAGCCCCAGGCGTCCCCAAGTCAGCTGCTGCTGAAACTGATCAGCAGCTGATTCCAGGAAGCCCAGGGCAGAGCAACTCTGCCTCGGGCTTCCTGTAGTCAGCCGCTGGTCAGTTTCAGCAGCGGCTAACTTGGGGACGCCTGGGGCAGAGCAGCTCTGGTGCTGCTGGGTTGGTCCAGTAGCGTGGCCGCACCTCGGCGCTACTGGACCAACCCAGCAGCACCCCAGCTGCTCTGCCCCAGGCGTCCTGATTCAGCCGCTGCTGAAACTGATCAGCAGCGGCTGAATCAGGACTCCTGGGGCTGAGCAGCTGGGGTGCTGCCGGGTTGGTCCAGTAGCGCCAAGGAGCGGTGCTGCGGGACCAACCGGCAGCGTCCCACCTGCTCTACCACAGGCCCCGGGCTTTGCTCCACATCTCCCTGGTCTGCTGGGGGGGGGCACTAGCTGTGTCCCCCCCCCAGCAGACCAGGGAGACGCGGAGCAAAGCGGCGGAGGACCCGGGCCGGACCGTGGCGCTCCCCGTGAGAAAATCCCCGTTCGACATAAGTCGGATCCGCGTAACTCGGGGACTGCCTGTATCATAAATTCAAGATAGACATATTGATGTGGGGAACCTAAATTGCTTATTGAATGTCTCCATTGTTCAGCCCAGCTAAGACTCTCCCCTTTCCTGTCCTGCTGTCTCCCTCCACAGAACAGGGGGGAGTTTGCTTGGCATGCATTCCCCACAGAGGTGGTCTCAGGAACCACAAAAAAGTAGGGCACACCTGGCAGTAGATGTCTTCACAGGCCATGAGCTTCTTTTATGGCATGGGGCCCTGTGGCATTGAGGCTGGGAAAGGGACAGTAGTCTACTCTGTAGAGTCACTGTTTTGGATACCGGCTCAATGTAGTCTACTCTAGCGTTACTAATTTGGATACCTTTCTACTCTAGCTGTATTCCTGCAGTGGCCATGAAAGGGCATGGCTGGTGGTAGGAGTCTGTGATACCTTATATGCGAGAAGAAGAGGTTATGCACCATTGCTGACTGAGCTGCTAACTTGTTTGTTCTTTCCTCCTTGTGCTGACTTCAATATCAAGGCATAAGAAGTCAGCCATTCGAGTCTCTTCCCATCACGCGAAGGAAAGACAGCATGAATGAGAGCAGTAAGGTTGGGAGAATGATGAATGGGAGGCAAGAACTGTCCAGTTGAGAGCAGAGCTACCACCGCTGTCACTGAGATAAGTGTTTAATTTAGAGAAATCTGAGCTTATGGCCCACCTGGATGCAGGTAGTGACGTGCTGTTTGCTTAGGAAGCCAGCCCTAGCTGAGGTTCCCGACTAGCAACTTTGGTTATGAGAGAAACGGGGTTTCCATTTGTAGGTGCTGCTCATTTCTTTGGGGAACAGTGTGTCCACCTTAGCAGAGACTTGGATTGAGGATGATGATGCTCAGTGGTGAGTTGTTTGCCTTCCTCCCACGTGTTTCTCTCTCCTCGTTCTGTTGTGTTGGCCAGCAAGTTCTGTCTGTCTGTCTCTGTCTGTGTCTTTGTCCTTGCTCTGCTTCTGCCGTGTCCTTGTACGGGACACTTGCAGGCATTCCAGGTGAGCATCTCCACGGGTTAAGGGCTCAGGAGCCAACGGGAATTCTGCAGGTACGCTAGTCGCGCAAGGGAGAGCGGTGGTGCGTCATGGCTGACTGACTCAGTGTTCTTGTAGAGGGCCCTATACATAGGCGAGGGGGGGGGAAGGGCTAAAGGATAGAATTCCCACAGCCACAGACCTTAGTGAGTGAGAGGTCTCTTCAGTCACGCCGCTCTCGGGTCTCGCTGCAGGGAGGGATTCTGGCGCCGCTCTCTGGTCGTGCAGCTTGGGGGTGTCTCTAGCGCCGCTCTCGGGTCTCGCTGCTGGGGGGGAGGGGTCTTTGGGGCCACTCTCAGGTCGTGCTTGCAGATGATACCAAACTGGGTGGGGTTGCGACTTCTTTGGAGGATAGGGACATAATTCAAAATGACCTTAGCAAGTTAGAGAAATGGTCAGAGGTAAACAGGATGAGGTTTAATAAAGAGAAATGCAAAGTGCTCCACTTAGGAAGGAACAATCAGTTCCATACATACAAGATGGGAAGCGACTGTCTAGGAAGGAGCATGGTGGAAAGGGATCTAGGGGTCATAGTGGACCACTAGTTGAATATGAGTCAACAGTGTGATGCTGTTGCAAAAAAAGCAAATATGGTTCTAGGTTGTATCAACAGGTGTGTTGTAAGCAAAACTCGTGAAGTCATTCTGCCGCTCTACTCTGCACTAGTTAGGCCTCAGCTGGAGTACTGTGTCCAGTTCTGGGCGCCACATTTCAAGAAAGATGTGGAGAAATTGGAAAGGGTACAGAGAAGAGCGACAAGAATGATTAAAGGTCTAGAGAACATGACCTATGAAGCCAGGCTTCATGAACTGGGCTTGTTTAGTTTGGAAAAAAGAAGATTAAGGGGGGACATGATAGCGGTTTTCAAATATCTAAAAGGGTGTCACAAGGAGGAAGGAGAAAATTTGTTCCTCTTGGTTTCTGAGGACAGGACAAGGAGTAATGGGCTTAAAGTGCAGCAGGGGAGGTTTAGATTGGACATTAGGAAAAAATTCCTAACTGTCAGGGTGGTCAAATATTGGAATAAATTGCCAAGGGAGGTGGTGGAATCTCCCTCTCTGGAGATATTTAAGAACAGGTTAGATAGACATCTGTCAGGGATGGTGTAGACGGAGCTTGGTCCTGCCTTGAGGGCGGGGGGCTAGACTCGATGACCTCTCGAGGTCCCTTCCAGTCCTATTATTCTATGAGGGAGTCTGGCGCCTCTCTCGGGTCGTGCTGCTGGGCGCTGTCTCTGGCGCCTCTCACGGGTCGTGCTGCTGGGGGGGGTCTCTGGCGCCGCTCTCGGGTCGCGCTGCTGGGGGGTCTCTGGCGCCTCTCTCGGGTTGCGCTGCTGGGGGGTCTCTGGTGCCGCTCTCGGGTCGCGCTGCTGGGGGGTCTCTGGTGCCGCTCTCGGGTCATGCTGCTGGGCGCCGTCTCTGGCGCCTCGCTGGGGTGATGCTGCTGGGGATGACTCTGGCGCCTCTATTGGGTCCTGCTGCTGGGGGGGGGGGGTCTCTGGCTCCGCTATCCGGTCGTGCTGCCGGCGGGGGTCTCCGTCACCACTCTCGGGTCATGCTGCTGTGGGGAATCTCTGGCGCCGCTCTCGAGTCACGCTGCTGGGGGGGGTCTCCGGCGTCGCTCTCGAGTCGCGGTGCTGGGGGGGTCTCCGGCGCCTCCTTGGGATCATGCTGCTGGGGGGGTCTCTGGCTTCGCTCTCCGGTCGTGCTGCTGGGGGTGGGGTCTCTGTCTCCAGTCTCGGGTCGCGCTGCTGGGGGGGTCTCTGGTACCGCTCTCGGGTCGCGCTCTTGGGGGGGTCTCTGGCGCCGCTCTCGGGTCGCGCTACTGGGGGTGGTCTCTGGAGCCTCTCTCCGGTCGCGCTGCAGAGGGGGGGTGTCACTGGCCCCGCTATCAGGTGATGCTGCTGCGGGGGGTCTCTGGCACCTCTCTCGGGTTTTGCTGCTGGGTGGGTGTCTGGGACCACTCGCGGGTCGCGCTGCTGTGGGGGGGGTCTCTGGCGCCGCTCTCGGGTCGCGCTGCTGGGGGGGGGGGGGTCTCTGGCGCCGCTCTCGGGTGATGCTGCTCGGGGAGGTCTCTGGCGCCGCTCTCGGGTGATGCTGCTCGGGGAGGTCTCTGGCGCCGCTCTCAGGTGATGCTGCTCGGGGAGGTCTCTGGCGCCGCTCTCGGGTGATGCTGCTCGGGGAGGTCTCTGGCGCCGCTCTCGGGTGATGCTGCTCGGGGAGGTCTCTGGCGCCGCTCTCGGGTGATGCTGTTCGGGGAGGTCTCTGGCGCCGCTCTCGGGTGATGCTGCTCGGGGAGGTCTCTGGTGCTGCTCTCCGGTAGCGGTGCTGGGGGTGGGGTTTCTGTCTCCACTCTCAGGTAATGCTTCTGGGGGGGTCTCTGGCGCCGCTCTCGGGTGATGCTGCTCGGGGAGGTCTCTGGCGCCGCTCTCGGGTGATGCTGCTCGGGGAGGTCTCTGGCGCCGCTCTCGGGTGATGCTGCTCGGGGAGGTCTCTGGCGCCGCTCTCGGGTGATGCTGTTCGGGGAGGTCTCTGGCGCCGCTCTCTGGTGATGCTGCTCGGGGAGGTCTCTGGTGCCGCTCTCCGGTAGCGGTGCTGGGGGTGGGGTTTCTGTCTCCACTCTCAGGTAATGCTTCTGGGGGGGTCTCTGGCGCCGCTCTCAGGTCGCGCTCCTTGGAGGTGGGGTCTCTGTCGCCACTTTCAGCTCATGCTGCTGGGGGGGCCTCTGGTGCCGCTTTCGGGTGATGCTGCTGGGCGGGGTCTCTGGCACCGTTTTCGGGTCACTCTGCTGGGGGGGGTCTCTGGTGCCGCCCTCGGGACTTGCTGCTCGGGGGTCTCTGGCGCCGCCCTCAGGTCGCAATGCTGGGGGGGTTCTTTCGCTTTGCTCTCCGGTCGCGCTGCTGGGGGGGGACTTTGCAAGCGGGGCCGGGTACTAAAGGCACCAAGCAGCTGGCGGAATCACTGAGAACAAGGGTCATGGGGTTGGGGGTTGGTTGAGACCCTTTGGACCAGAGGCAGGGGGTCCAGGCTGCCAAATGTGTCGCGGAGAACCTCCATCTATCGGAAGCGGCTTCCTCTCCGCGCTTGCAGAACCGAGCAGCTAAAAGTGTTAGAAGCCAAATCAGAGCGGCTCGTGTGTGTGTCAGAAACGGCTACGGGGAGCCAATTGCGACCGCAGCTGTTTGTGACGTCACACCGGCCCCGGGACTGCGGCGTCATCGAGTAGCCGCTGAGAATTCAGGAGTCCATCGGCTGCTCTGTGAACCGACATGGACCGGCCTCAGCCCCACCAGCTCTGCTTTCCCTGGCTCTCCCCCCCGTGCCTCAGTTTCCTCCTCTGCAATCACCTCATCCCCTCCCCTGGACCTGGCACCTGCCTCTCGCTCCCCAGTGGGGCCCAGGCTGCGCTTCAGCCCGGCCGGCCACTGCCGCCCGTCACCCGCAGGACCAGCCGCGGCCCCGCCCCCTAAACTGCGCCGTGGCCGGTGGTCCTGCCCAGCTCCAACCAGTCAATCTTAACGGACTGCTCTGTCAGCAAATGGGCTGTGATTAAAGGGCGCGTCCTTTATCTGAGGCGACCAATAAGCTGACCCGGGAATGATCTTAAAGGACACCTTTTGGTTGCACTGGCACCTGACGCCTTCTTCAGCCCTTTGTTGCTGCATTCTCAGGCTGGCACCTCTCAGAACCATTCATTCATCGTCCAAGCACTCTCTCTCTTACGTACATTCCCGAAGTAATGTTTCCCATACAGTATTTTGCATAATAATACAAGAGTTGTAGTTACAAAAAGTTACAAAAGTTTCTGGGTGGCATTTCTTAAAACATTCTCTCTCTGAGTGCTGAGTTAGTTATAGTTACAATGCTTCACTTTGCGATTAGGGTTAAGTGCTTCACAATGCTTTGAAGAGAACGGTTGTCAATTGTGTAACAATAAGTTTGAGCGTGCCCTGGCACACAGCGAGGGGAGCTGTTTCTGGCTACATTGTTAAAAATATACTACTGTTTGAAGTTACATGACCTAATATTACATTCCTAACCAATTATATTCTAGAGGGGCAAAAATGTTTAGATTTATAATTAAACAATCCTAACATTATTATTATTATTTAAGTGTTTAGATTTAGTGTTACCAAGCTTGATAACACTAAATCTAAACACTTTCACAAGAATAAATCTAAACACTTCTATGCTTCTTCTACTTAACAAACTTCTCCTCCTTAGACTTTTAGTTGTGGGGAACAAATTCTGGGGAGTCACTTCCACTTGGGGAATCATGTTTAATACGTGACTATGTTATCCCTACACGAAGGCTGGCCGAGAGACTGTCCCGGACTGATCGTAACAGACTGTTCTGTCCGCGAATGGGCTGAGAGTACAGGGCGTGTTCGGAATCTGTGGCGGCCAATCTGAGGCTGTCCGAGGTGAATCTTAACGGACTGCTCCGTGCGCCAATGGGCGGTGACTAAAGGCGTGTTCTGGGGCTGCTGGCGACCAATAGGTTGTCCGGGGTGGATTATAACAGACTCTTCTGTCCGCGAATGGGCTGTGACTAAGGGGCGTGTTCTGAATCAGAGGCACCCAATAGGCTGACCCGGCTGCATCTTAACGGACGGCTCTGTCTGCGAATGCGGTGTGACTAGGGGGAATGACCTGCCACTGCTCTCGACCAATAGGCTGTCCGGGGTGGATCTTAATGGACTGCTCTGTCCTCGAATTGTCTGTGACTTAGGGGTGGTTCCTGGCTGTGTGCCAGCCAATGGGCTTTCGGAAGACAGCCTTGGCGGAGGATAGTATCGCCCAATGGGCTGTCAGCAAAGGGGATCCTGCCTCTGGTTCGGCCAATGGGCTGTCGCAGGGGGGCGTGGTCTGACTGGGCGGCCGGCGCCGCCATGACAGGAAGGTCCGAGGAGCGCGCGGGGGCGCGAGCGAATCCTGGGTCCGAGTGCGAAGCTGCCCCGCCCCCAGCCCGCCCCTTGTTGGTGTCTGGCCCGGGGGGGGAGGGGGCGCGAGGGAAGGTGGGGGAGCGGGCTGGGGGAGGGGTGTCTGGCCCGGGGGAGGAGGGGGCGCGAGGGAAGGTGGGGGAGCGGGCTGGGGGAGGGGTGTCTGGCCCGGGGGAGGAGGAGGGGGCGCGAGGGAAGGTGGGGGAGCGGGCTGGGGGAGGGGTGTCTGGCCCGGGGGAGGAGGAGGGGGCGCGAGGGAAGGTGGGGGAGCGGGCTGGGGGAGGGGCGTCTGGGCCGGGGGAGGAGGAGGGGGCGCGAGGGAAGGTGGGGGAGCGGGCTGGGGGAGGGGTGTCTGGCCCGGGGGAGGAGGAGGGGGCGCGAGGGAAGGTGGGGGAGCGGGCTGGGGGAGGGGCGTCTGGGCCGGGGGGGGGAGGGCGCGCGAGGGAAGGTGGGGGAGCGGGCTGGGGGAGGGGCGTCTGGCCCGGGGGAGGAGGAGGGGGCGCGAGGGAAGGTGGGGGAGCGGGCTGGGGGTGGGGTGTCTAGCCCGGGGGAGGAGGGGGCGCGAGGGAAGGTGGGGGAGCGGGCTGGGGGAGGGGTGTCTGGCCCGGGGGAGGAGGAGGGGGCGCGAGGGAAGGTGGGGGAGCGGGCTGGGGGTGGGGTGTCTGGCCCGGGGGGGAGGAGGGGGGGGCGCGAGGGAAGGTGGGGGAGCGGGCTGGGGGAGGGGCGTCTGGCCTGGGGGAGGAGGAGGGGGCGCGAGGGAAGGTGGGGGAGCGGGCTGGGGGTGGGGTGTCTGGACAGGGGTGAGGTGTAGGAGCAGGCTGGGTGTGAGGGGTCTCAGTGGAGGGTGTGTGTGAGCAGGCTGGGGGCGTGGGGTCTCAGCCTGGGTGAGTGAGGGGCCACTAACTTCTTTCACAGTGCTGCCAGCACCATGGCCCAGGATCAGCCTCCCGCTGCTCCCATTGGCAGGATATTGGCAAATGGGAGTAGCAGGAAAATCCTCCAGGAAGCGGGTCCATGCCCTGCTGTGGGAGGGGGAGGAGGAAGGGAAGCAGCAGTGTGCGGAGCCGATTCTAGCTCCGCTTCTTCCTTGCAAGTTGGATCCGGCAGGGAGCCTTGGGGCTTTTCCCCCACCCCCGCCCTTTCATCTCCCCTGCGGGGGGAGGGGGGGATAGCCACTCACCGCCCCAGGTTCCAGCACAGCCGCTAGCCTCCGGGCGGGGGAGCGCTCACCGCCCAGTTCCTGCCCAGCCTCAGGAAGGGGCAGGGGCGTGAGCACAGGAGGGAGGGGCGGGGGCACAGGTGGCTCTCCATGGCACTGGCTCCCATTCCCCCCACTTTACTGCTGATAGAGAGGCGTGGCGCGGAGGGTGTGGGGGGCAGACGGAGCCGGTACCTCCACGAAGCTTTCCAGCCAGCTCCCCGCATGTGCCAGCTATCGCAGGCAGCAGTGGCAGGCGGGGTGGGGGTCGCCAGGGCTCACTGCGGACGGAGGCAGCTGCGTGAGATGCCGGGGCAGCGTCAAAGGAAGCAGTCCGTGCTGGGGGTGGGGGGGCTTCCTGGGAGTGGGGGCTGGGAGCGCACTGGCTGCCGGCCCCACCTCAGGAGACTATCGAATAGTCGTGGAACCGACAGTATTTTGTGCGCTTCCAGGACTATTCACTTCATGGCTGCCTAACGTCCCTGCTTGCCTTGCGGTCAGCGCGGGCTGGGGATTTGGATGGGGAGGGTTTGAAGGGGATATGCTGGTAGGGGTCCTGGATTTCATTTCTGTTGCTATTGGGTTGGAAATAGCAGAGTAAATATGCCTTATCAAGGTAACGTCACAGCCAGATCCCAAGGGAAGTATGGTTCTGAGGCTAGCTAGACCATCGGGTCTGACTTCGGTAGCAGGCAAGTTAGTTGAAACAATAGTAAAGAATAAAATTGTGAGGCATGTAGACGAACCTAGTTTGTTGGACAAAAGTCAACATGGTTTCTGTAAAGGGAAATCATGTCTTATTAATCTATTAGTGTTCTCTGAAGGGGTTAACAAACATGCAGACAAGGGGGATCCAGTAGTAGTTCTTCGCGTAGTGTCCCAGTGGGTGCTCCACTGTAGGTGAAGGGTCGCCCTGAGCCTCAGATCGGAGCTTTGTATAGCAGTTTCCCCTGTTGAGCCACGCATGCCCAGGAGGCGTCTCGAGCCCTTCCCGCCTCCTGAGGTTCCTCACAAGGTTCCTCACCAAAGGCTCTTGTGTCAATTCCATGGCCATGGGAGAAGAGGGAAGGTCCTTTCTTGGATTGAGAACTGGTTAAAAGGCAGGAAACAAAGGGTAGGAAGAAATGGTAAATTTTCAGAATGGAGAGGGGTAACTAGTGGTGTCCCCCAAGGGTCAGTCCTGGGACCAATCCTTTTCAACTTATTCGTAAATGATCTGGAGAAAGGGGTAAGGAGTGAGGTGGTAAAGTTTGCAGATGATACCAAACTGTTCAGGATAGTCAAGACAGAAGCAGACTGTGAGAGACTCCAAAAAGATCTCACCAAACGGAGTGATTGGGCAACAAAATGGCAAATGAAATTTCATGTGGATAAGTGTAAAGTAATGCACATCGGGAAAAATAACCCCAACTATACGTACAGAATGACGGGGGCTACTTTGGCTATGACAAATCAGGAAAGAGATCTTGGAGTTATCGTGGACAGTTCTTTGAAAACTTCCACACGGTGTGCAACGGCGGCCAAAAAGGCAAATAGGATGCTAGGAATTACTAGGAAAGGGATAGAAAATAAGACCCAGAATCTCTTACTGCCCCTGTATAAAACTATGGTACACCCACATCTTGAATACTGTGTACAGATGTGGTCTCCTCACCTCAAAAAAGATATTTTGGCCTTGGAAAGGGTCCAGAAAAGGGCAACTAAAATGATTAGGGGTTTGGAACGGGTCCCATATGAAGAGAGGTTAAAGCGATTGGGACTTTTCAGTTTAGAAAAGAGGAGACCGAGGGGGGATATGATAGAGGTCTATAAAGTCATGAGTGGTGTGGAGAGGGCAGATAAAGAAAAGTTATTTATTAGTTCCCATAATAGAAGAACTAGAGGACACCAAATGAAATTAACGGGTAACAGGTTTAAAACTAATAAATGAAAGTTCTTCTTCACGCAGCATGTAGTCAACCTGTGGAACTCCTTGCCAGAGGAGGCTGTGAAGGCTAGCACTATAACAGAGTTTAAAGAGAAGCTAGATAATTTCATGGAGGTTAGGTCCATAAATGGCTATTAGCCAGGGGATACAATGGTGTCCTTGGCCTCTGTCTGTCAGAGGCTGGAGAAGGATGGCAGGAGACAAATGGCTTGATCATTGTCTTTGGTCCACCCTCTCCGGGGCACCTGGTGCTGGCCACTGTCGGCAGACAGGCTATTGGGCTAGATGGACCTTTGGTCTGATCCAGTACGGCCGTTCTTACGTAGATGGTATCCTGAGTCCACGAAAGCTCATGATCCTAGCTACATTGTTTGTTAGTCTATAAAGTGGTACCAGACCAGTTGTTGTTGTTGTTTTGTTTTATTTCCAGATGCTATGAACTAGCATCCCGTGGCTACCTGCCACCTCTTCAGTCATTTCAGCATTTTAGTGTTTAAGACGGTATTATCTAGGGTTATTTTTAGTTACATATGCTTAAGGCTTTTTACGCCTTGTGTCTTTATTTGGCTCGAGTACAGTCTTCGATACAGGCTCATTGCATTATTGCCTTAATTTATAAGCATCACCTAGCAAATACTTAGTCCTGCAGGCACCAGGTATTTCACTTGCGACCCCTCTCCCCCCGGCTGTGAAGAGCGGCAGGGAGGCGGAAGGCAGCTGCCAGAAAGCCGCACAGCGTGGCCGGGGCCATGGGGCTCCAGGAGCGTGGCTCAGCTACAGGAGGAGGCAAGGCAGCGGGAGAGTGGGATGCGGAGCAGAAAAGAGGCACAGAGGAGAAAGAGATGGGGGAAAGGAGCCTGCAGGGGGGAGGGTGTTAAGGACTGCACGTGCCATGAAGGAACCCCAGGAGGGCAAGGAGTCTGGTGAGAAGGGGGGGAGGAAGCGACCCAGGGCAGTGAGGGTGGGTGGCCACACACATTCGTTTAGCATTTTAGGGGGTGGTGGTATCACGAATGTTGAGAACCCCTGCTGTAATCCATGTTCCAGCAATAACTTAATGAGTTGAACATCACGTTTTTATGTATGTTTTACCCTAGAAATACACAAGCCTTTTACTTTGGAAATAAATCTAAATGCCTGGTGTTCTGTTCATATTCTTTTGCACGGGTGTTGCAGTTTATTCATATTTAAGAGCTTCTGTTTTAATGTATTGCTCACCATTTTAGAGTTAGATGTTATCACTGACTTTTTAGCTGTTCTGTTCCCAGCACTTATCAGCTCAGCGGTATTGCTCGCTGCTGGCTGGTTAGGGGCTAAACTCTCCACACCAGATTTAGTGGTTTTCTCTTGGAATGTCAAGGTACAGACGACTACACGATTAACCAATAAGCCTCAAGTTATTGGTCAATCCTGTCGATTACACGCATTCTCCCCTCTTACCCGCTGTCTGTCAGAGGCAGCAAGGAGGGAGGAGGTGTGAGCTGATACCTGTGGGAAGCCAGCTTTTAAGTCAGCTTGTCGCAAGAGGGCGCGGTTGTACAGTTGATCAGCTCCCCACAAGCGTTGGATCGGCCTGTTCCCCCACCTCTGTGCTGCTGCCTCTGATACAGAGGAAGCAGTATGGTGGAAGGAGGCAGGCGGGAGCTGATATGCATGAGCACTGTGTGTGGTGGCTTCATGGACCCACCTGTCAAACCCCTTGCTGCCTCTTCTAGAGGCAAGAGGGGGAGACAGGAGCTGGTGCTGGCTTCGCAGAGCTGCCTGCCTGCCTGCCCACGCTGCTGCCTGTGCCTGAGGAGTGTGCAGAGAGGGGGCATGACAGTCAGACGGGGCCATGGCAGCGCGTTCCTGCATGGAAGCATTTGGCGCGGCGTGTGGCTTTTGCAGGGGCACGTGTTCGTGACGTATTCCAGTCAGACGGTGTCCTGGCTGCAGTGCCAGGCAGATCCTAGGGTCCCACTCCTGGAGAGCAACACCCCTCCCCTCCCCAGCCAGAGCCTGCAATGGCCCAGACAGTCTGAGAGGGCCAGAGGGAAGAGGCAGGCGGGACAGGGACTCGGGCTCAGGGCCCCACCCGTGACTGCAGCGGGAGCTGGCAGACACTGAGATGGACACGCGCCCTCTCAGGGGGTCTCTTGTTTTGACAGTTCACACCTGGCAACCCCACTCGGTCTCCCATGATGCACTGATGTGGGCGGGGGGATTGTAACTCCTTGGCGCGTTCTGGCACGAGGCAGGAGCTGTGCGTCTCACATCCCTCGCGGGGCAACAAACAGCAGTCACGTGGGCGCTGTGAGCTCTCACAATGTAGCGTCGTGCCGGCACGTGTGGCGCGGTGGACGCCCGCGCCCCGTCCCACGGACCGGAAGTGACGTTTGCTCGGTCCACGGCCTGACAGCAACCGACTGGGAACCGTGACCGGAAGGTGTCCAGGTACGTGCTCCAATCGCGCCCCCCGGGAACAGGGCTCGGAGTCGATTGGGGGGGATTTGAGAGCAGCCTTCAACCTCCTGAAGGGAGGTTCCAAAGAGGCTGCAGAAAGGCTGTTCTCAGTGGTGACAGATGGCAGAACAAGGAGCAAAGGTCTCAAGTTGCGGTGGGAGAGGTCCAGGTTGGATATTAGGAAAAACTATTTCCCTAGGCGGGTGGGGAAACACTGGGATGGGTTCCCTAGGGAGGCAGTGGAGTCTCCATCCCTAGAGGTGTTTAAGTGTCGGCTTGACACAGCCCTGGCCGGGTTGATTTAGTTGGGATTGGTCCTGCCTAGCGCAGGGGGCTGGACTTGACCTTCTGAGGTCTCTTCCAGCTCTGTGGTTCTAGGATTCTGAGAGCGCGTCTGCACTGGCATGTGCTTTTACGCAAGAGCATCCGTGCCAGTGTGGACGCTCTCTTGCGCAATAAACTCCGATGGCCGTTTTAACCGTCGGCCTTTCTTGCGCAAGAAATTCCTGTTACCTGTCCGCACTGGCCTGTGCCGGAAGGGCTCTTGCGCAAGAGGCTTCTTCCTGAGCAGGAGCATCCTAGTTCTTGCGCCAGGAGCCCTGGTTGTACACAGGAGAAGGTCAGTTTCCTTGCGCAAGCACACACGGCCAGTGTAGACAGGCAGCAAGTTTCCGCGCAAGAGCGGCCGTTTTGGCGCGAGATGGCGCCAGTGCAGACACAGCCTCAGTGTTTTCAAACCGGACGCAGCCGAGGCAGCCCCCCCCAACCCGCCTCACGCTGCCCCGCTGCACTTTGTAAGGCAGCAGCAGCATCTGCCTGTCCCACACAAGCCCGCTGGGCAGTTGGGTGTGTGTGTGGGGGGGGGGGGTATTTGGTGGGGGGAGCTGACTGCTGGGGGTAGGGAGGAGCAGAGTGGGGGGTTGGGGAGGAGCAGACTGAATGAAGAGTTTGGTGGGGGGAGCAGAGTGGGGGGGTTGGGGAGGAGCAGACTGAATGAAGAGTTTGGTGGGGGAGCAGAGTGGGAGGGTTTGGTGGTGCTGGAGTAGACTGCAGGGGGGTTGGGGGTGGAATAGAGTGCAGGGGGGGCAGAGTGGGGGAGTTTGGTGGGGGGCAGAGTGGGGGGGTTGGGGTGGAGTAGAGTGCGGGGGGCAGAGTGGTGGGGGGAGCTGACTGCTGGGGGTAGGGAGGAGCAGAGTGGGGGGTTGGGGAGGAGCAGACTGAATGAAGAGTTTGGTGGGGGGAGCAGAATAGGGGGGTTGGGGAGGAGCAGACTGAATGAAGAGTTTGGTGGGGGAGCAGAGTGGGGGGGTTTGGTGGTGCTGGAGTAGACTGCAGGGGGGGTTGGGGTGGAGTAGAGTGCAGGGGGGGCAGAGTGGGGAGTTGGGGGGCAGAGTGGGGGGGGTTGGGAGGCAGACTACAGGGGGGTTTGGTGGGGGGGCAGAGTGGGGAGTTGGGGGGCAGACTACAGGGGGGTTTGGTGGGGGGCAGAGTGGGGGGGTTTAGTGGTGCTGGAGTAGACTGTGGGGGGTTGGGGTGGAGTAGAGTGCGGGGGGTAGAGTGGGGGGTTGGGGGGCAGACTACAGGGGGTTTGGTGGGGGGCAGAGTGGGGGGTTTGGGGGGCACTACAGGGGGTTTGGTGGGGGGGCAAAGAGGGGGGTTGGGGGGCAGACTACAGGGGGGTTTAGTGGGGGGCAGAGTGGGGGGCTGGGGGGCAGAGTGGGGGGTTGGGGAGCAGACTACAGGGGGTTTTGGTGGGGGGGCAGAGTGGGGGGCTGGGGGGCAGAGTGGGGGGTTGGGGGGCAGACTACAGGGGGTTTGGTGGGGGGCAGAGTGGGGGGTTGGGGGGCAGAGTGGGGGGTTTGGGGGGCACTACAGGGAGGTTTGGTGGGGGGGCAGAGTGGGGGGCTGGGGGGCAGAGTGGGGGGTTGGGGGGCAGACTACAGGGGGTTTGGTGGGGGGGCAGAGTGGGGGGTTGGGGGGCAGACTACAGGGGGTTTGGTGGGGGGGCAGAGTGGGGGGTTGGGGGGCACTACAGGGGGTTTGGTGGGGGGGCAGAGTGGGGGGTTGGGGGGCAGACTACAGGGGGGTTTAGTGGGGGGCAGAGTGGGGGGCTGGGGGGCAGAGTGGGGGGTTGGGGGGCAGACTACAGGGGGGTTTGGTGGGGGGTTGGGGGGCAGACTACAGGGGGGTTTGGTGGGGGGCAGAGTGGGGGGCTGGGGGGCAGACTACAGGGGGTTTGGTGGGGGGGCAGAGTGGGGGGTTGGGGGGCAGAGTGGGGGGTTTGGGGGGCACTACAGGGAGGTTTGGTGGGGGGGCAGAGTGGGGGGTTGGGGGGCAGACTACAGGGGGGTTTGGTGGGGGGGCAGAGTGGGGGGCGGGGGGGCAGAGTGGGGGGTTGGGGGGCAGACTACAGGGGGGTTTGGTGGGGGGCAGAGTGGGGGGTTGGGGGGCAGACTACAGGGGGTTTGGTGGGGGGCAGAGTGGGGGGCTGGGGGGCAGAGTGGGGGGTTGGGGGGCAGACTACAGGGGGTTTGGTGGGGGGCAGAGTGGGGGGTTGGGGGGCAGAGTGGGGGGTTTGGGGGGCACTACAGGGAGGTTTGGTGGGGGGGCAGAGTGGGGGGTTGGGGGGCAGACTACAGGGGGGTTTGGTGGGGGGGCAGAGTGGGGGGCGGGGGGGCAGAGTGGGGGGCGGGGAGCAGACTACAGGGGGGTTTGGTGGGGGGCAGAGTGGGGGGCTGGGGGGCAGACTACAGGGGGTTTGGTGGGGGGCAGAGTGGGGGGTTGGGGGGCAGACTACAGGGGGGTTTGGTGGGGGGGCAGAGTGGGGGGCTGGGGGGCAGAGTGGGGGGTTGGGGGGCAGACTACAGGGGGTTTGGTGGGGGGGCAGAGTGGGGGGTTGGGGGGCAGACTACAGGGGGGTTTGGTGGGGGGGGCAGAGTGGGGGGCTGGGGGGCAGACTACAGGGGGTTTGGTGGGGGGCAGAGTGGGGGGTTGGCAGGTCCTGACGTCACAGGACAAGCCGGCTGGGCAGTTTGGGGGGGGGGTCTCTGAGGCGGAGGGGCCGAGGGGAGCAGGGAAAGTAGCCGCGGTGGCTTGTGGGAAACGTTCCGTGCCCCAATCCGCAGCTCCCATGGGCTGTTCGATTGGGCGGGAGCAGCGGAAGTGACATCACAATCCAGCCGCTGATCCAGGGGTTGGTCTCGCGCGGTGTTACGCCCACGCGGTGTTACGCCCAGCGTGAGCGATGCATCCTGGGAGTTGTAGTTCCCACAGTGCGGCCTCCCGGGGCGTGTCTAAGTCCGCCCCGCCCCAATCATAGCCACGCCCCTCCCGCCCCGGCCGTCATAGCCACGCCCAGCGTGTTCCAGCCTCTCCCCGCCCCCAACTGTATCGTAGGGCGCCCCCGCAGCGCTACTCAGGCCCCGCCCCTGTCTGCCCCCCCCCCGCTCTGCACAGCCCCCCCCCGCTCTGCACAGCCCCCCCCCCCGAGCTGCATCCCCCTCCCCCACCCCCACCCCCACCTGCCACCCCACCTGCATCAACTGCTCCATTCTACACCCCCCCCCAACCTGCACCTGTTACCCCCCCAACCTGCACCTGTTACCCCCCCAGGCCATTCTACATCCCCCCCCAACCTGCACCTGTTACCCCCCCAGGCCATTCTACATCCCCCCCAACCTGCACCTGTTACCCCCCCAGGCCATTCTACACCCCCCCAACCTGCACCTGTTACCCCCCCCCCCCCGGCCATTCTACACCCCCCCCAACCTGCACCTGTTACCCCCCCCCAGGCCATTCTACACCCCCCCAACCTGCACCTGTTACCCCCCCAGGCCATTCTACACCCCCCCCCAGGCCATTCTACACCCCCCCCGGCCATTCTACACCCCCCCTCAACCTGCACCTGTTACCCCCCCAGTCCTTTCAACACCCCCCTCTCAACCTGCAAGCCCCTCCCCCGGCCCCCAGGCCATTCTACACCCCCCACTCCAGTGCATGCTGAACCTCCCCTCCCCTGCCCTCCAGTCCATTCTACACCCGCCACCCAATCTGCACCCCCTCCCCCAGTCCTTTCAACACTCCCAGCGCAACCTGCACCCCTCTTCCCCAGTCCATTCAATACCCCCCTGCCCAGCCTGCACCCCCGTTACCCTACCCCCAGTTTATTCAATATCCTTAGCTCAACCTGCACTCTCCTCACACTCCCTGTGCACTCTACACCTCAACCCAACCTGCACCCCCATTCTTCTCACTCTTCACTCCATTCAGCACCCCTAGTCCAACGTACACCCCCATTCCCCCGCTTCCCAGTCCAACCTGCATCCCTAGCCCGAACTGCCCCTCTTCCTCTGCCCCCAGTGCTTCCCACACCCCCTTTCACTCCACCCCCAGTCCAACAGCACCCCTACTCCTCCTACCGCAGCCTAACCTGCCCCCCCATTATCTGTGCTGCAGCCGAACCGGCACCTCCCTTCCCTCACTTCCCCAGTGCATTACAACACCCCCAAGCCAATCTTATCCCCCATGAGTGCCCTCGCTCGCTTCAACCATATTTTTATCCTTCGGGTCCCTCGCTTTCCTTCCTCTCCACAACGCCCAAACCAACATGTCCCCTCTAGCCCCTTTCTCCATTCATGGGGTCTATCGGTCCCCCATTTTGCTCCCTGCAACACCCCCAAGCTCACCCCGACCTGCGCCCTATTCCTGCCCATCCCCCGTACGTGGGACCTCTCAGCTCCCTGTTGGCTTCCTTCCCAACCCACACACCCTCCTCGCACACCCCTGTCTCGCCAGGTCTGCGACCTTCCAGCCTCCCTTCTTCCTTCCTTCCCAACCCACACACCCCTGTCTCGCCAGGCCTGGAACCTGTCAGCCTCTGTTATTCCTTCGTCCGCGCCCTCAAGTTGCACTCCTACCCCCTCAGTCCTCCTTCTTCCCAACACTGGCAGCCTGCCATATCGTTCCCTAATCTGCTCCCCGCACCGGTTCTCCCTCCATTCATGGGATCCCTTAAGCCCCAGCTCTCCCCAGTTCCAATTATTGTTCCCCATGAACTTGCTGAGTTGACTTTGCCCGCCAACCAAGGGCCCTCAAACACTCCTCCATGCTATTCTTCAACTCTGGGGCCTCTAAATCCCCCAAACTGTCAGTGTCCCTGGGATCCTCAGACCTCTCCCCTCCACAGTGCAGCCCCCAATACCATGTATTCAAGACAGTCACACTTAGGGGCTGCGTCTAGACTGGCATGATTTTGTGAAATACTTTTAACGGAAAAGTTCTTCCGTTAAAAGTATTTCCGCAAAAGAGCGTCTAGATTGGCAGGGATGCTTTTGCACAAAAAGTGCTTTTGCGCAAGAAAGCTCCGATAGCCATTTTAGCCATCGGGGCTTTCTTGCAGAAAAAATGACGGTGCCTGTCTACACTGGCCTTGTTGTGCGAGTATTCCTGCGCAAGAGGGCTTATCCCTGAGCGGGAGCGTCAAAGTGTTTGCGCAAGAAGGACTGAATTCTTCCATTAGAACGTCAGTGCTCTTGCGCAAATTCAAGCGGCCAGTGTAGACAGCTGGGAAGTTTTTGCACAAGCGGCCGCTTTTGCGCAAAATCTTGCTAGTCTAGATGCGCCCACGTAGAGACCAAAATAGGAAATGAACTTCTCCACTGATCAGCCCCTTTGAGACTCTATTCTTCGCAGTGCTGCTGTCTCCATCCACAGGACATGGGCAGGTCTGCTGGGTGAACATCTCCACAGATGTGGTCTTGGGAGCCTTCAAAAAAGTAGGGGACAACTAGCAGTCGGTTTCATCACAGGCCATGAGCTTCCTTTTGGGTACGAAGAATTCTGCTGGGTATGCTCTGTAAGGAGACTATTTGGATGTGGGCTCAAAGCGCTCTTCTCCACTGGTATTTCTGCAGTGCCAGGGAGAGGCGGAGTGGGAGGGTGGAAGACAGCAGCATAATTTAGATGTGAGAAGAGGTTACGCGACATTACGGACTGACATGCCAACGTATTCCCTTTTACATTGTCAGGTGTACTGGTTTCCCTGGTACAGAGAGACTGAAAAGTAAGTTGCTTGGTTTGATTTCCCCCTTTGCTGGGTTGGGTAGCGAGCGATAGGAAGTCAACCCTCCCGGTGTCCTCCCGTCTGGGGACGGAACAGAAACGAGAACAGCGAGCTCTGGAGCTTGGTCGAAGCGAGGAGAGAACCGTGCAGCTGGGAGCGGAGCAGCCGTCACTGTCACGGAGATAAGTGTCAGGTCTGGAAATCTCTCGGCTTACGGCCCACTCGTCCCTAGGAAGGGAAGTCACGTTTTCTTAGACAGCGAGTCCGAGCGGAGGTTCGCGAGGTGCTTCCTTGGTGGTGGGAGAAACAGGGCTCCCGTGGGTCAGGGGTGCTGGTTTCTCTGGAACACGGTGTCCTTTTCAGCAGACGCTTGGCTCGAGGAGGAAGATGCAGGGTGGTAAGGTTGCTGGCTCCCTCTCATGTGTTTCTCTCTTGTTGCTCTCTAGTATTGGCCAATACGTTCTGTCTGTCTGTTTCTGTCTGTGTCTTTGTCCTTGCTCTGCTTCTGCCGTGTCCTTGTACAGCACACTTGCAGGCATTCCAGGTGAGCATCTCCAAGGGTTAAGGGCTCACGAGCCAACGGGAATTCTGCAGGTACGCAAGTCGCGCAAGGGAGAGCGGTGGTGCGTCATGGCTGACCTGACTCAGTGTTCTTGTAGAGGACCCGATACATAGGCGAGAGGGGGGGAAAAGGGCTAAAGGATAGAATTCCCAGAGCCACAGACCTTAGTGAGTGAGAGCTCACGCTGGGGTTTTTCTTCCGCGCTTGCAGACGAATCGGCGCGGGGCCGTGTCCGGAGAAGAAACCGTCCGAGATGGACTGGAGCTGCCTGGACGTGATTTTTGGAACACAGGAGGGGTTCTTAGCGTTCGGCCTTCCTATGGCTCTGCGTGAGTAGGAGACGGGTGCTCTGAAATCTTCAAGCGTCCTGGCAGTAGGTTTCTTCTGAGGCAGAGAGCTTCCTGCTGGGGCATGGAGCCTGGTGGCTTGGGGACTGGGGAACGGGCAGTAGTCGGTTCAACAGAGCGTGGATAGAGATTCAAGGCCTCCTTTCTCTCCGTGTTTCTACAGTTGCAGCGGGAGGGGGTGGCTGCGGTGGGTTATAGGGGAGGAAAAGCGATGCCGCGGACTGAAGGGCTAAGTTTGTTTTTTCCCTCTTTGCTGGGTTCGGTAGCAAGCGATAAGAAGTCAGTCGTCCCGGTGTCCTCCCGTCTGGGGATGGAACGAAAAGGAGAACAGCGAGCTCGGGGAGCTTGGTCGAAGCGAGGCGAGAACCGTCCGGCTGGTAGCGGAGCAGCCATCGCTGACCGGGAGATAAGTGTCGGGTCTGGAAATCTCTCGGCTTACGGCCCGCTCGGGTCTAGGAAGGGAAGTCGCGTTTTCTGAGACAGCGAGTCCGAGCGGAGGTTTCCGAGGTGCTGCCTTGGTTGTGGGAGAAAGAGCTCTCCCGTTTGTCAGTGGTGCTGGTTTCTCTGGACCACGGTGTCCTTCTCAGCAGACGCTCGGCTCGAGGAGGGAGACGCAAGGTGGTAAGGTTTCTGGCTGCCTCTCGTGTGTTTCTCTCTTGTTGCTCTCTCGTATTGGCCAATACGTTCTGTCTGTCTGTTTCTGTCTGTGTCTCTGTCCTTGTTCTGCTTCTGCCGTGTCCTTCTACGGGACACTTGCAGGCATTCCAGGTGAGCATCTCCACGGGTTAAGGGCTCCAGAGCCAACGGGAATCATGCAGGTACGCAAGGTAGAGCAAGGGAAAGTGGTGGTGCATCAGGGGTGACTGACTCAGTGTTCTTGTAGCGGTCCCGATAGAGAGGGGAGGGAGGGGCAAGGTCTAAAGGATAGAAGTCCCGCAGCCAGAGACCTTAGTGAGTGAGAGCTCACGCTGGGGTTTTTCTTCCGCGCTTGCAGACGAATCGGCGCGGGGCCGTGTCCGGAGAAGAGACCGTACGAGATGGACTGGGGCTGCCTGGACGTGATTTTTGGGACACAGGAGGGGTTCTTAGCGTTCGGCCTTCCCATGGCTCTGCGTGAGTAGGAGATGGGTGCTTTGAAATCTTCAAGCGTCCTGGCAGTAGGTTTCTTCTGAGGCAGAGAGCTTCCTGCTGGGGCACGGAGCCTGGTGGCTTGGGGACTGGGGAAGGGGCAGTAGTCGGTTCAACAGAGCGTGGATAGAGATTCAAGGCCTCCTTTCTCTCCGTGTTTCTACAGTTGCAGCGGGAGGGGGTGGCTGCGGTGGGTTATAGGGGAGGAAAAGCGATGCCGCGGACTGAAGGGCTAAGTTTGTTTTTTCCCTCTTTGCTGGGTTCGGTAGCAAGCGATAAGAAGTCAGTCGTCCCGCTGTCCTCCTGTCTGGGGATGGAATGAAAAGGAGAACAGCGAGCTCGGGAGCTTGGTCGAAGCGAGGCGAGAACCGTCCGGCTGGGAGCGGAGCAGCCATCAATGTCGCGGAGATAAGTGTCGGGTCTGGAAATCTCTCGGCTTACGGCCTGCTCGGTTCTAGGAAGGGAAGTCGCGTTTTCTGAGACAGCGAGTCCGAGCGGAGGTTTCCGAGGTGCTGCCTTGGTTGTGGGAGAAAGAGGTCTCCCGTTTGTCAGTGGTGCTGGTTTCTCTGGACCACGGTGTCCTTCTCAGCAGACGCTCGGCTCGAGGAGGGAGACGCAAGGTGGTAAGGTTTCTGGCTGCCTCTCGTGTGTTTCTCTCTTGTTGCTCTCTCGTATTGGCCAATACGTTCTGTCTGTCTGTTTTTGTCTGTGTCTCTGTCCTTGTTCTTCTTCTTCGGTGTCCTTCTACGGGACACTTGCAGGCATTACAGATAAGTGTCGGGTCTGGAAATCTCTTGGCTTACGGCCCGCTCGGTTCTAGGAAGGGAAGTCACGTTTTCTGAGACAGCGAGTCCGAGCGGAGGTTTCCGAGGTGCTGCCTTGGTTGTGGGAGAAAGAGCTCTCCCATTTGTCAGTGGTGCTGGTTTCTCTGGACCACGGTGTCCTTCTCAGCAGACGCTCGGCTCGAGGAGGGAGACGCAAGGTGGTAAGGTTTCTGGCTGCCTCTCGTGTGTTTCTCTCTTGTTGCTCTCCCGTATTGGCCAATACGTTCTGTCTGTCTGTTTCTGTCTGTGTCTCTGTCCTTGTTCTGCTTCTGCCGTGTCCTTCTACGGGACACTTGCAGTCATTCCAGGTGAGCATCTCCACGGGTTAAGGGCTCCGGAGCCAACGGAAATCATGCAGGTACGCAAGGTAGAGCAAGGGAAAGTGGTGGTGCATCAGGGGTGACTGACTCAGTGTTCTTGTAGCGGTCCCGATAGAGAGGGGAGGGAGGGGCAAGGTCTAAAGGATAGAAGTCCCGCAGCCAGAGACCTTAGTGAGTGAGAGCTCACGCTGGGGTTTTTCTTCCGCGCTTGCAGACGAATCGGCGCGGGGCCGTGTCCGGAGAAGAGACCGTACGAGATGGACTGGGGCTGCCTGGACGTGATTTTTGGGACACAGGAGGGGTTCTTAGCGTTCGGCCTTCCCATGGCTCTGCGTGAGTAGGAGATGGGTGCTTTGAAATCTTCAAGCGTCCTGGCAGTAGGTTTCTTCTGAGGCAGAGAGCTTCCTGCTGGGGCACGGAGCCTGGTGGCTTGGGGACTGGGGAAGGGGCAGTAGTCGGTTCAACAGAGCGTGGATAGAGATTCAAGGCCTCCTTTCTCTCCGTGTTTCTACAGTTGCAGCGGGAGGGGGTGGCTGCGGTGGGTTATAGGGGAGGAAAAGCGATGCCGCGGACTGAAGGGCTAAGTTTGTTTTTTCCCTCTTTGCTGGGTTCGGTAGCAAGCGATAAGAAGTCAGTCGTCCCGCTGTCCTCCCGTCTGGGGATGGAATGAAAAGGAGAACAGCGAGCTCGGGAGCTTGGTCGAAGCGAGGCGAGAACCGTCCGGCTGGGAGCGGAGCAGCCATCAATGTCGCGGAGATAAGTGTCGGGTCTGGAAATCTCTCGGCTTACGGCCTGCTCGGTTCTAGGAAGGGAAGTCGCGTTTTCTGAGACAGCGAGTCCGAGCGGAGGTTTCCGAGGTGCTGCCTTGGTTGTGGGAGAAAGAGGTCTCCCGTTTGTCAGTGGTGCTGGTTTCTCTGGACCACGGTGTCCTTCTCAGCAGACGCTCGGCTCGAGGAGGGAGACGCAAGGTGGTAAGGTTTCTGGCTGCCTCTCGTGTGTTTCTCTCTTGTTGCTCTCTCGTATTGGCCAATACGTTCTGTCTGTCTGTTTCTGTCTGTGTCTCTGTCCTTTCTCTGCTTCTTCCGTGTCCTTCTACGGGACACTTGCAGGCATTCCAGGTGAGCATCTCCACGGGTTAAGGGCTCCGGAGCCAACGGGAATCATGCAGGTACGCAAAGTAGAGCAAGGGAAAGTGGTGGTGCATCAGGGGTGACTGACTGAGTGTTCTTGTAGCGGTCCCGATAGAGAGGGGAGGGAGGGGCAAGGTCTAAAGGATAGAAGTCCCGCAGCCAGAGACCTTAGTGAGTGAGAGCTCACGCTGGGGTTTTTCTTCCGCGCTTGCAGACGAATCGGCGCGGGGCCGTGTCTGGAGAAGAGACCGTCCGAGATGGACTGGAGCTGCCTGGACGTGATTTTTGGGACACAGGAGGGGTTCTTAGCGTTCGGCCTTCCCATGGCTCTGCGTGAGTACGAGATGGGTGCTTTGAAATCTTCAAGCGTCCTGGCAGTAGGTTTCTTCTGAGGCAGAGAACTTCCTGCTGGGGCACGGAGCCTGGTGGCTTGGGGACTGGGGAAGGGGCAGTAGTCGGTTCAACAGAGCGTGGATAGAGATTCAAGGCCTCCTTTCTCTCTGTGTTTCTACAGTTGCAGCGGGAGGGGGTGGCTGCGGTGGGTTATAGGGGAGGAAAAGCGATGCCGCGGACTGAAGGGCTACGTTTGTTTTTTCCCTCTTTGCTGGGTTCGGTAGCAAGCGATAAGAAGTCAGTCGTCCCGGTGTCCTCCTGTCTGGGGATGGAACGAAAAGGAGAACAGCGAGCTCGGGAGCTTGGTCGAAGCGAGGCGAGAACCGTCCGGCTGGGAGCGGAGCAGCCATCGCTGTCACGGAGATAAGTGTCGGGTCTGGAAATCTCTCGGCTTACGGCCCGCTCGGTTCTAGGAAGGGAAGTCACGTTTTCTGAGACAGCGAGTCCGAGCGGAGGTTTCCGAGGTGCTGCCTTGGTTGTGGGAGAAAGAGGTCTCCCGTTTGTCAGTGGTGCTGGTTTCTCTGGACCACGGTGTCCTTCTCAGCAGACGCTCGGCTCGAGGAGGGAGACGCAAGGTGGTAAGGTTTCTGGCTGCCTCTCGTATGTTTCTCTCTTGTTGCTCTCTCGTATTGGCCAATACGTTCTGTCTGTCTGTTTCTGTCTGTGTCTCTGTCCTTGCTCTGCTTCTTCCGTGTCCTTCTACGGGACACTTGCAGGCATTCCAGGTGAGCATCTCCACGGGTTAAGGGCTCCGGAGCCAACGGGAATCATGCAGGTACGCAAGGTACAGCAAGGGAAAGTGGTGGTGCATCAGGGGTGACTGACTCAGTGTTCTTGTAGCGGTCCCGATAGAGAGGGGAGGGAGGGGCAAGGTCTAAAGGATAGAAGTCCCGCAGCCAGAGACCTTAGTGAGTGAGAGCTCACGCTGGGGTTTTTCTTCCGCGCTTGCAGACGAATCGGCGCGGGGCAGTGTCCGCAGAAGAAACCGTCCGAGATGGACTGGAGCTGCCTGGACGTGATTTTTGGGACACAGCAGGGGTTCTTAGCGTTCGGCCTTCCCATGGCTCTGCGTGAGTAGGAGATGGGTGCTTTGAAATCTTCAAGCGTCCTGGCAGTAGGTTTCTTCTGAGGCAGAGAGCTTCCTGCTGGGGCACGGAGCCTGGTGGCTTGGGGACTGGGGAAGTAGGCGGTTCAACAGAGCGTGGATAGAGATTCAAGGCCTCCTTTCTCCCGCGTTTCAGTAGTGGCAGCGGGAGGGGGTGGCCGATGGTGGGAGGCTGTGGCGCGATGGTGGGAGAAGAAGCGATGCCGCGTCCTTGCGGACTGAAACGCTAAGTTGTTTGTTTGTTTGTTCGTTCCCCCTCTGCTGTGTTCGGTAGCGAGCGATAAGAAGTCAACCCTCCCGGTGTCCTCCCGTCTGGGGAGGGAACGGAAACAAGAACAGCGAGGTCAGGAGCTTGGTCGAAGCGAGGCGAGAACCGTCCGGCTGGGAGCGGAGCAGCCATCGCTGACACGGAGATAAGTGTCGGGTCTGGAAATCTCTCGGCTTACGGCCCACTCGGGTCTAGGAAGGGAAGTCACGTTTGCTGAGACAGCGAGTCCGAGCGGAGGTTCCACTCCCGCAGTACATTTCAACATCCCCCTCACAGAAGCTGCACCCCCACCAGTGCTCTTCCCTAGCCCATACCCCCTATCCCTGGTGTCCCTCAGTTTCCCTTCTTCTCTCCACAGACTCAGAGCAATGTGCAACCCCAGAGCATCCCTCCCTTCACGGGGCCCATCAGCCCCTCTTTTTCCTCCCTAGAACACTCCCCCATCCCGCAGTCTATCCCTATCCCTACCTTTCCCCCGTCTATAGGACCCTTAAACCCCGTTTCTTTCCTTCCCAACCCACAGTCCCTCCCCCCACACTCGCATCCCGCCTGCCATGTGACCCCCATCACTACCTTGCCCCCAGGCCTCCTTCCACACGTAAGGACTCCCTCAACCACTCTCCTCTTCCTCCTCAACAAGCCCCCATCCCAAGCCATCCCACACTCCAGACCCTTCCAATCCATGCTCCCATCCATTGGGTCCCACCCCCCTTCTCTTCCTTTCTACACCCACATCCCATAGCAACCTGCACTCCTAACGCTGCCCTTCCTCCATCCATGCCTACACCCATACACGGTATGCGTGCTTTAGTTTGTTTTGATAAACAACAGCAATCTCTCAACTGTAAAAGCTAGATTTTAATTAAACAAATGTAGTTTGTGTAATTTCTAACAGCAGGAGGAGAGCGGGAGAAGTTGTGCGTATGTTACTCCTCATTGAGGGGATGGGCAAACGTATGAGCTTGCATTGTAGTGATTTCTCTCTTGCGTCAGATAATATTATTTTGGGTGTACTTTCCGGAGGGGAACTGCAATTGAGTGCTGGACGATTTTCTAGCTAAGCCTTACGGTATAGAGCTGTTTGCAGACTCTGTGTTTCTACACTTGGTGCTTCCCAAGCTGTGTGGGCTCCCAGAGGCCAGAGAGCCTAAGTCAGCAAAACAGGGAGAGGCAGCCAAGGGTAGTGGAGCAAGTAGTCTCAGTGAAATCCCAGCACATCCGGTGGCATCCCAGAAGGAGGACCAAACCCATCAGAAGCTGGGCCTTTGAAAAAAGGTCTCTCCATGTACTGGGTAAGCTTGGAGGCCTCTCAAGGCGTACCTGCTCCCGGCAATGCACTTACTGCGTTACAGAAATGCTAACAGTGACACTCGGTGAATGGGATGTTAGCGTATAGTCGTGTATATGATTAACTGATAAGCCTGGGCTTATCGGTTAATCCTGACAACTACACACGCTTCCCTCCCCCTTGCTGTCTCTAATACAGAGTCAGCAAGGGCTGGGGGGAGGTGAGAGTCTGTGCGCGTGGGGAGCTGGCTTTTAAGTCATCGCCCCAGAAGCACCAGATCCCGCGGAGCTACGTGCTCCGTATCCATGGGTGCACTTCTGATACTGATAAGAACATAAGAATGGCTATACTGGGTCAGACCAAAGGGCCATCTAGCCCAGTAGCCTGTCTGCCAACAGTGGCCAGTGCCAGGTGCCCCAGAGGGGGTGGACCGAAGACAGTGATCAAGCAATTTGTCTCCTGCCATCCTTCTCCAGCCTCTGACAAACAGAGGCCAGGGGCACCATTTCTTCCTTCCCCCAGGCTAATAGCCTTTTATGGACCTAACCTCCATGAATTTATCTAGTTGTTTTTTAAACTCTGTTATAGTCCTAGCCTTCACAGCATCCTCTGGCAAGGAGTTCCACAGGTTGACTGTGCGCTGTGTGAAGACCTTTCTTGTATTAGGTTTAAGCCTGCTACCCATTAATTTCATTTGGTGTCCTCTAGTTCTTATATTATGGGAACAAGTAAAGAACTTTTCTATATTCACCCTCTCCACACCACTCATGATTTTATAGACCTCTGTCATATCCCCCTCAGTCTCCTCTTTTCTAAGCTGAAAAGTCCCAGTCTCTTTAGCCTCTCTTCATATGGGACCTGCTCCAAACCCCTAATCATTGTAGTTGCCCTTTTCTGAACCCTTTCCAAGGCCAAAATATCTTTTTTGAGGTGAGGAGACCACATCTGTACACAGTACTGAAGATATGGCGTACCATAGTTTTATACTTCCCCTCCTTCCCCTGGCTTCCCCCTTCCAGCTCCCTCCTCCCAGGTTTCCACCTCCCCTCTCTCTTCCCCTCTCCCACCACCTTTTACCAGTCTCCCCAGAGGTTAATCCCCACCCCTCAGTTTTCAAAAATAGAAACTCTCTTTATTTAACAACACACGTGTCATTTATTTTTTACATCAGGAAGGGGGCTAGGGAAGGGTAAGTGGAAGGAGGTTAGGGAGGAATGGGGCATGAGCCCCCGATGGGGAGGACTGGGGTGGCTCTGCGGGCTCCTTGGGATGGAAGCTCTCCTGCAGGGCCTCCTGGATCCTGACAGCCTCCCAATTGATCCCCTTGGATGGCAGCCTGCGGCAAGTGCAGCCGGGCTGATGGCCAAGTGCTTTGATGTGCCGAGTGTGGGCACTCCAAGACAGGACTGTCCCTTATCTGTCCCTTATCTGTCCCTTTGCTGTCCCTTATCGAGGTAGACAAGCAAGCGGGGAACCCTGAGAACTGTCTGTCCGGGGTGGGGGTCGGGTTCCTTTAAGCACAGCCCTCGGCTAGACGGAGGCAGCAGCTCCACACTCTAAGTCCTAACCTGATGCCCTGCAGGCACTGGTTCTGGCCAGCCTTAACTTCGGTTCAGGGTCCACTCAATGTGGATACGCTATTTCCAATTAGCAAAATGCTAATTCGAATTAGTTTTAGGTCTAGATGCACTAATTCGAATTAGCTTAGGGTATGTCTACACTGCAGCACTAATTTGAACTAAGGGTGTGTCTACACTGTACCATTTTTCTGGAATAAGGGACATTATTCTGGCAGAACAACAGTAGCATCCACACAGCAATTGCATTATTTCAAAAGAAAATGGAAACAATTGAAACAATGGAGGGCTTATTCCTCATGGAATGAGGTTTATCAGTGTCGGAAAAACTTGTTTGATCAAGAGCGTGTTGGGCTGGGGGCCGTTAAGGACCCCCTCACCCACCCTCCTCTTCCTCCCTATGTGTTGAAAGATGACTGGGGAGAAGGTAGGGTGAGGGTTGAGGTGAGCTGGGAAGGTGGCTCTGACGGACCGAGCCAGGTCTTGGCACAGCTGAGGGCGTCCGCTCAGGGCGAATTGCTCAAAACTCGGGGCTCCTTACAGCCCCAGACTGGAAGCCTTTCCCAAATAGGCCATACACCGGTCACACTGAGTGCTTTAGCTGCCAATCTGGCCAGCCAGAAGCCTCAGGAGCAAAACCCCTCAGACACCCCAGCTCTCCCTGTGCCACAATTAGCCCCGGGCCTGCACACAGGTGAGGGGGTTGTAGAACCCAATCTCACCTTCCCCGAACGGGTCTTTCCGGTCCCAAAGAACCAGCCACAAATCCCCGGTCAGTTTACACTTTGGATCTTACCCACAAGATCACGCAGGGCCAATCCTTTAGAATCTAAAATCTAAAGGTTTATTAATAGAAGAAAGAAAAGCATGGATTGATATTTTGGGATTCTTGGGTCTATGGAAATAGCCAAACATTACAGCTACAATGTAATGCTTGGCTATGTTCACACTGGGGAATTATTTCAAATAAGGTATTTTGGGGGTTAAAGTATTTGAAAATATTTTTCAAAATAGTGTGTTCCCACAACAGGGAAGCATCAACATTTGTGAGAGGTAGGCTCCCTTAGTAAGGACATGCTACTTTGTAATGGGGAAATGCTAAAACAAGTGTGTAGTGTAGACATACTTTATGCTATTCTGAAATTGAGTCATTCTATTTCAGAATACAAGGCTTCTCAGATATTTTGGCTGGTTTTAATTACTCTGAGGCAGGCTTCCCTAAAGTGGCTGTGCTACCTTGACTTAGAGCCCCAGGAAACACTAGAGCGTAATTACTTTAATGGCCCTGGGAAGGAGCTATTTGTAAATAGCGACAGTGGAGCACACACAATATTGCTATTTAAAAAGAGCAATTTCTACAATGGCATTATTCTGGAACAATAAACTCTCATGTCACAAAAATAAGAAGCCTGTTATTCTGAAATACATCACTTTAGAAAAGTGATAACGTGAGCATCCACAAGGCAAGCCCGTTATTTCGAACGTCTTATAGAGGTGCGGTTAGTTACTCCCCAGTGCTTCCCGGGACTCCATTGGGAGTGACTGCAGGGAGTACGTACTTTGTAAGGCTTGTGCTGTGGAACATTTCCATTGAAATACCATTTCCTGTGTGACATGGATTCAGTGTCTGTGCTCAGAGGGTCTTAGTTCGGAATGGGGCATTTCTACCCTCAGAACAATCTTTTTTATTTGGAAATAACGGCCCTTAGCAGAGCAACAGTGCCACTCGGTGGTCATTGCCGGTAATGCACGTGTAATTCCGAAGCGCCTCCACAGTGCCGCTCGGTGGTCATTGCCGGTAATGCACGTGTAATTCCGAAGCGCCTCCACAGTGCCACTCGGTGGTCATTGCCGGTAATGCACGTGTAATTCCATCGCCCCCAGCTGCTGTCCCTCCTCCGCACCCCACGTGGCCCCAGTCTTGCCCTTTTACAGCAGGCAAAGTAAGAAGCTCGTTATTTCCAGGCTCCGCGCAGCCCCCTCCCCTCCTGCCCCCGGCTCCCTCATCCCGCACACCAGGCTCTGCGCAGCCCTCTCCCCTGCTGCCCACGGCCCCCTCATCCCGCACTCCAGGCTCCGCGCAGCCCTCTCCCCTCCTGCCCACGGCCCCCTCATCCCGCACTCCAGGCTCCGCGCAGCCCTCTCCCCTCCTGCCCACGGCCCCCTCATCCCGCACTCCAGGCTCCGCGCAGCCCCCTCCCCTCCTGCTTCCTCACCCCAGCCTGCACCCCGTCCATACTCTTATCCCGGGGCCCTTCCTCTCCCCAGCCTGCACCCCCATCCATATTCTTATCCTGGGGCCCTTCCTCACCCCAGTCTGCACCCCCATTCATGGGAGCCATCAGTCCACCTTTTCCCTGCACCACATTCAGTAAAGTGTCTGATCAGGGTATGAGAGCAGCCCTGAGCCTTTGTCTCCACTCAGCAGGTTGCACCACACAGGATATGTGGATGGTCCTGGGCTCTGTACAGCACTCCAGACTGACCCCGGGCACGGCTTCTGGGTCCTAGCCCTTTGCTGTCACTCCTGCCCGAGGGCTTTGCTGGCTCCAGACTGGGTAACAGCTGGGAAACTGGCTGGGCAGGGGGCTAATGACAGGGAGCAGAAGTCTTCCCAATCAGCATTGAGACTTGATGGGAGGCTGAGAGGTCACAGCAGATGTCCTAAAGGATGGGCCAGCTCACCATCTGAGGGGATCAGTCTCAGAGCAATTCCAGCCCTGCCTCTTTGGGAGAGCCTCCCACAAAGCCATAAGGCGGGGTCTCTGAGGTTGCCCCCACCTTGCACCTCTGTCCCGTGTGTCTGATGTCAGGATCTCTCTACGAGGTCACCGCCTCCCCATCGCCTTTCCCCAATAGACTGAGATTCTACAACAGGCCTTTGAGATGTCATCGCCCCCCCACCCCAACCGTCTCCTGCAAGGATGGCGTTCTGCCCCTAGTCCGCCCCTGCCCCTCGGGACACACTGACTGATAAGAATACAGTACTCTCAGATAGACATGGAAAGGGGTAACGGGTTAATGAGCGCTGGAGCAATTCCACCCACAGGATCCTGCTCAACCTTAACTTAGTGATTTCTATGCCTAGAGCTCAGGTGGATCAGACAGAACAGGCTCCAAACCTCTCTGCGGCTCTTACCTTCTGAACAGGTAACATCAACTCCGTGGGTAGGGAAGGAGAAAACTCTGACGAGATTCCTCCTCGTGCTCCCATAATTAATCCTAATTCTTTCTCCGCCCTCGACGAGAGACCTTGAGAAGGAGCCTTGCTGCTGCAAAGCCATTAGAATCTCTGAGCTTGTCCCTGCCTTGCACCTCTCTTCTGATTGGCTGATGTCAGGTTAGGGTCTCTCTGTGAGGTCACCACCGACCTATCACTATCTCCCAGTAGGCTGAGATCCTGCAACAGGCCTTTGTGATGTCACTACCCCCTTCCATCCCCTGCAACGCTGGTTTCCTGGCGCTGGTGAGCCTCTTTGGATGTGTGAGTGGGATGATGTAGGGCAGTGGTCTCCAACCTTTTTACACCCAAGATCACTTTTTAAATGACAGAACAAGCCAAGATCTACCGTCTTGCCCCTTCCTTGAAGCCTTGCCCTCTCTATTCTCCTCCTCTCCATCACTTGCTATCCCCAACCCTTATACTGCTGCTTTTTTTTTTTTTCAATTCTTCTGTAGGAAGAGGTTTTTCCAACATTTGGCCTGTCTAGACTGGACCAAATGTCAGAAAAAACCCTTCTTTTGGAAGCTCCCTTATTCCTCGTGGAAAGAGGAATATAGGGGTGACCAAAAGAGCATGTTTGCTCTTCCACTAAAAAAAGCAGAAGAACAAATGCATCCCTGGATGCAGAAGAGTTTTTCTGGGATATTTCCAGAATCCTGAAAAACTCCTGGGCTGTGTCTAGACTGGCAAGTTTTTCCGCAAAATCATCTGCTTTTGAGGAAAAACTTGCCAGCTGTCTACACTGGCTGCTTGAATTTCCGCAAGAACACTGACGCTCTCATGTAAGATCGTCGGTGTCCTTGCGGAAATACTGTGCTGCTCCCGTTCGGGCAAACGCCCTCTTGCACAAATCATTTGTGCAAGAGGGCCAGTGTAGACAGCACAGTACTGTTTTGCGCAAAAAAGCCCCGATGGCTAAGATGGAGATTGGGGCTTTTTTGCGCAAAACCACGTCTAGATTGGCCACGGACACTTTTCTGCAAAAAGTGCTTTTCGGAAAAGCGTCCTGCCAATCTAGACGCGCTTTTCCGAAAATGCTTTTAACGGAAAACTCTTCCGTTAAAAGCATTTCTGGAAAATCATGCCCGTGTAGACGTAGCCCTGCAGTCTAGCCGTACACTTGCTGGGTTGAGACAGGGTGTGTAGGATTTGAGTGTGGGAAGGGGTTAGAGGTGCAAGCTCTGGGAGGAAATCTGGACGCAGGAGGAGGTGGAGAAGGGGACGCTGGCTCGGGGAGGGGGCTCTAGGCCGGGCGGTGTTGGGGTCAGATGGAGGGTTGGGGTACTAAGCAAGCTACAGGCTTGTGGATGTGAGGGTTCAGGAATTTGGTTTGGGGTATATGAGGGGCTCAGGGCAGGGGGTTTCAGTGTATGATCGGCTCAGATCTGGGGTCTGGTGGAAGGGGGAGTGCAGGAGTGTTATGATGCTGTGGCCAAATGGGGGCATGGCCCCAGTTGGGGGCTTGACAGTATTTTATTTAAAAATGAAACCTGGCCAACAAACACAAAAACTTTCTGCGTTGTCTTTATTTCTGAGAAGGGCAGGGAACCTGTTTTGAGTCAGGGGTCACTGACCCAAGAAAAGTCAGTTGGGGCCACCCAAGTGAGATGCAAAGAAAACCTCCTCCAACACTCCCCCTCCCCCAGCTTCACTAATGTGGCCCCAACTGTGTTGGTGGGAGCAGGGGACATAGTACTGGGAAGGGTGGTAGTGGGTGCTTTGGCAGGGGACAGGGTGCCAGTGGGGACAGAGTTCTGCGGCTGGGGGTAGGGGAGAGGGAACAGGGTGCTGGGAGGACAGAGGACGGTTCTGCAGCAGGGGACAGAGTTCCAGTGGGACAGAGTTCTGTGGCTCGGGACAGAGGAGTGGGGACAGAGTTCGGGGAGTGGGGATGGGAATGGGGACAGAGTTCTGTGGCTGGGGAGAGGGGAGTGGGGACAGGGTGCCAGTGGAGACAGAGAGTCCCCTGCATCTGCCTCCTCCCAGGATTCCTCCCCCTGAGGGAAGCCAGCACGTGCCTCCTCCGGGCCCGACTCCCCTTCCCCCCCCGCGGCGCAGGGAAACCCCCGCACACGCCTGCCCCGGGGCCGAAACCCCCGCGCGCGCCTGCCCCGTGGCCGACTCCTCCCTCCTGCGCCGGTGCAGGGAAGTGGCTGTGCTCCTCCTCCGGGGCCGACGCCCCCTCCCACAGTGTGCCCGGCAGAGCAGCCAGTGAACTTCCGGAACCCCCGGAAGTGGCGCTAAGCTGCGGGACTTCCGTCCACCTGCGGGGAGCTGGCACTACCTCCATTTTCGCTGGCGGTAGGTAGTGGGGCTCCTCGGGGGTGGGAGGAAAATGGGGGGGCGGTCTGCGTGCTTCATGATCGACTGGTCGAGGCCTCGTGATCGACCTGTTGGTGACCACGGCCCTAACCCTCTGATTGCCAGAATCTGGGATTTGATTGTGGGATGCATCATTGACTGCCTGGATTGTTAATTCCCTCTGAAGTATCGAGCACTAGTCACTGCTGCAAGACAGGATACAAGACTGGAGCAATCATTAGTCTGATCCAGTAGAGCCGTTCTAAGTACCATATGTCTTAAAGCTGCCCCAATGCCAAGCTATCCCTGCACACTTCTACCCATGCCTGGGCTTTTTTGTGTGTCGGCTCCTCTTGATGTTGGTGATACTCTGTATGACATCCCCTCCCCCATATAGCCCTTCATCTGGCTGGTGAAGGCCAAAATCTGCATTGACTGAGAGGCTTAAAGGGAACTCTCTCCCTACAAGCAGCTGATAGGCAGGATGGGAACAATATGGCTGTATCCCCTCTAGCCCACCTGGATGCCATGGCTGGAGCTGAATTGGCTGTCACTTCCACACCCTCCCGTGAAGTGGTCTGGTTTCAGACACCAGTGTGTTAGGGGGATACATTTTTAAAAGGATTGCACAACTGAGGGATGGTGCCAAGACTGTTTTAGGACTGAAAAGCTGTTTGAACAGATGGCTGCACCGAGGTACGGTGGAGATAATGACCAGTAAGAACCTGATAGAAAATGCAGTGGAGAAAGTTTATTGCTCATCCGCCCTGGCAGTCACTTCTCCCCAGTTGGTCCCAAGAGCCTCTGGACAGAAACTCTCAAGGAGCAGCCAAGCACCCTGGCATGGCCACACCCAACTGCAGAAATGTATAGACCAGGTCTGGGCAAAGTACAGCTACGGTTCGGACAATCCAGTATTTTTGCCGCCTGTCTGGTAAAAAAAATTCAGAAAATACCGGACACCTAAAATGTCTGGTATTTTCTGATTTTTTGATCTGAGGAAGTGGGTCTGGCCCACGAAAGCTCATCATCTAATAAACCATCTTGTTAGTCTTTAAAGTGCTACATTGTCCTGCATTTTGCTTCTCCAGTAACAGTCTGCGGGGGAGGTTTTTGCCATTCCAGGCTATGACAAGGGGTGGCGGAAGAGGACGTGACATCAGCAGTCTGGATGCCAAGCCTGGGTCGCTAGGGGCTTGGTCTCGTTGTGCGTGAGTCACTCCCTGCATGAGCGGTGCATGCCGGGAGTTGTAGTTTTGACAATGCTGGTTCCTCGGGTCCGACGTCACTAGTGTGTTGCAGCCCCCACCCCACCCAGCATGACAGCCCAGCCCTGCCCACAAACTGCATCACAGGCTGGCTCCATCCGACCCCTCCCTTCCTTAGCCAACCCCAGCCCAGCCTGCATCCCAATCCCCCCCTCTTCTCCAGTCCATTTCTAATAACCCCCAGTCCCGCCTGCACCCACATCAGTGTCCTTCCCTCCAGTCCATACTCTTATCCCAGGGGCCCCTCAGTTTCCCTTCCTCTCCACAACACCCAGCCCCACATGCACCCCCAGTCCATGCCCCCATTTGTGGGGTCCATCAGCCCTTTTCCTCCCTACGACATCCCCCAGCTCACCTTAACCTGCACCCTAGCTCTGTCCCTACGTTTCCCCTGTTCGTAGGACCCCCTTGGTCTAATTTGCTTCTTTCCCAACCCACAGTCCCTCCTCCCACGCTCCTATCCTACCAGCCATGGGACCTGTCAGCCTCCCTTATTCATTCTGTTCCTAGCACCCTGAACTTCCCCCCTCAGTCCTCCTCTTCCTCCCGGACATCCTCCAGCCTGCCATATCCTTCCCTAATCTGCCTCTAGTGGATCCCTCCATTCATGGGATCCCTTAACCCCCAACACTCCCCAATTCTTGTTCCCCCTTGCCAAGTTCACCTTCCCTGCCAATGTGGGGTCCTCAAACACTCCTCCACCCTGCCCTTCATCATGGGGCCTCTAAATCACCCCAATCCCTCAGTGCCCTTGTGTACTTAGATCCTTCCACGCAACAGTATAGCCGCCAATACAGGCAGTCCCCGGGCTACGTACAAGATAAGGACTGTAGGTTTGTTCTTACATACAGATTCAACTTAAGTCGGAACTGGCATCCAGATTCAGCCGCTGAATCTGGACACCAGTTCTGACTTACATACAGATTCAACTTAAGAGCCCCAGGCGTCCCCAAGTCAGCTGCTGCTGAAACTGATCAGCAGCTGATTCCAGGAAGCCCAGGGCAGAGCAACTCTGCCTCGGGCTTCCTGTAGTCAGCCGCTGGTCAGTTTCAGCAGCGGCTAACTTGGGGACGCCTGGGGCAGAGCAGCTCTGGTGCTGCTGGGTTGGTCCAGTAGCGTGGCCGCACCTCGGCGCTACTGGACCAACCCAGCAGCACCCCAGCTGCTCTGCCCCAGGCGTCCTGATTCAGCCGCTGCTGAAACTGATCAGCAGCGGCTGAATCAGGACTCCTGGGGCTGAGCAGCTGGGGTGCTGCCGGGTTGGTCCAGTAGCGCCAAGGAGCGGTGCTGCGGGACCAACCGGCAGCGTCCCACCTGCTCTACCACAGGCCCCGGGCTTTGCTCCACATCTCCCTGGTCTGCTGGGGGGGGGCACTAGCTGTGTCCCCCCCCCAGCAGACCAGGGAGACGCGGAGCAAAGCGGCGGAGGACCCGGGCCGGACCGTGGCGCTCCCCGTGAGAAAATCCCCGTTCGACATAAGTCGGATCCGCGTAACTCGGGGACTGCCTGTATCATAAATTCAAGATAGACATATTGATGTGGGGAACCTAAATTGCTTATTGAATGTCTCCATTGTTCAGCCCAGCTAAGACTCTCCCCTTTCCTGTCCTGCTGTCTCCCTCCACAGAACAGGGGGAGTTTGCTTGGCATGCATTCCCCACAGAGGTGGTCTCAGGAACCACAAAAAAGTAGGGCACACCTGGCAGTAGATGTCTTCACAGGCCATGAGCTTCTTTTATGGCATGGGGCCCTGTGGCATTGAGGCTGGGAAAGGGACAGTAGTCTACTCTGTAGAGTCACTGTTTTGGATACCGGCTCAATGTAGTCTACTCTAGCGTTACTAATTTGGATACCTTTCTACTCTAGCTGTATTCCTGCAGTGGCCATGAAAGGGCATGGCTGGTGGTAGGAGTCTGTGATACCTTATATGCGAGAAGAAGAGGTTATGCACCATTGCTGACTGAGCTGCTAACTTGTTTGTTCTTTCCCCCTTGTGCTGACTTCAATATCAAGGCATAAGAAGTCAGCCATTCGAGTCTCTTCCCATCACGCGAAGGAAAGACAGCATGAATGAGAGCAGTAAGGTTGGGAGAATGATGAATGGGAGGCAAGAACTGTCCAGTTGAGAGCAGAGCTACCACCGCTGTCACTGAGATAAGTGTTTAATTTAGAGAAATCTGAGCTTATGGCCCACCTGGATGCAGGTAGTGACGTGCTGTTTGCTTAGGAAGCCAGCCCTAGCTGAGGTTCCCGACTAGCAACTTTGGTTATGAGAGAAACGGGGTTTCCATTTGTAGGTGCTGCTCATTTCTTTGGGGAACAGTGTGTCCACCTTAGCAGAGACTTGGATTGAGGATGATGATGCTCAGTGGTGAGTTGTTTGCCTTCCTCCCACGTGTTTCTCTCTCCTCGTTCTGTTGTGTTGGCCAGCAAGTTCTGTCTGTCTGTCTCTGTCTGTGTCTTTGTCCTTGCTCTGCTTCTGCCGTGTCCTTGTACGGGACACTTGCAGGCATTCCAGGTGAGCATCTCCACGGGTTAAGGGCTCAGGAGCCAACGGGAATTCTGCAGGTACGCCAGTCGCGCAAGGGAGAGCGGTGGTGCGTCATGGCTGACTGACTCAGTGTTCTTGTAGAGGGCCCTATACATAGGCGAGGGGGGGGGGGGAAGGGCTAAAGGATAGAATTCCCACAGCCACAGACCTTAGTGAGTGAGAGGTCTCTTCAGTCACGCCGCTCTCGGGTCTCGCTGCAGGGAGGGATTCTGGCGCCGCTCTCTGGTCGTGCAGCTTGGGGGTGTCTCTAGCGCTGCTCTCGGGTCTCGCTGCAGGGAGGGATTCTGGCGCCGCTCTCGGGTCGTGCAGCTTGGGGGTGTCTCTAGCGCCGCTCTCGGGTCTCGCTGCTGGGGGGGAGGGGTCTTTGGGGCCACTCTCAGGTCGTGCTTGCAGATGATACCAAACTGGGTGGGGTTGCAACTTCTTTGGAGGATAGGGACATAATTCAAAATGACCTTAGCAAGTTAGAGAAATGGTCAGAGGTAAACAGGATGAGGTTTAATAAAGAGAAATGCAAAGTGCTCCACTTAGGAAGGAACAATCAGTTCCATACATACAAGATGGGAAGCGACTGTCTAGGAAGGAGCATGGTGGAAAGGGATCTAGGGGTCATAGTGGACCACTAGTTGAATATGAGTCAACAGTGTGATGCTGTTGCAAAAAAGCAAATATGGTTCTAGGTTGTATCAACAGGTGTGTTGTAAGCAAAACTCGTGAAGTCATTCTGCCGCTCTACTCTGCACTAGTTAGGCCTCAGCTGGAGTACTGTGTCCAGTTCTGGGCGCCACATTTCAAGAAAGATGTGGAGAAATTGGAAAGGGTACAGAGAAGAGCGACAAGAATGATTAAAGGTCTAGAGAACATGACCTATGAAGCCAGGCTTCATGAACTGGGTTTGTTTAGTTTGGAAAAAAGAAGATTAAGGGGGGACATGATAGCGGTTTTCAAATATCTAAAAGGGTGTCACAAGGAGGAAGGAGAAAATTTGTTCCTCTTGGTTTCTGAGGACAGGACAAGGAGTAATGGGCTTAAAGTGCAGCAGGGGAGGTTTAGATTGGACATTAGGAAAAAATTCCTAACTGTCAGGGTGGTCAAATATTGGAATAAATTGCCAAGGGAGGTGGTGGAATCTCCCTCTCTGGAGATATTTAAGAACAGGTTAGATAGACATCTGTCAGGGATGGTGTAGACGGAGCTTGGTCCTGCCTTGAGGGCGGGGGGCTGGACTCGATGACCTCTCGAGGTCCCTTCCAGTCCTATTATTCTATGATTCTATGAGGGAGTCTGGCGCCTCTCTCGGGTCGTGCTGCTGGGCGCTGTCTCTGGCGCCTCTCACGGGTCGTGCTGCTGGGGGGGGGTCTCTGGTGCCGCTCTCGGGTCGCGCTGCTGGGGGGTCTCTGGCGCCTCTCTCGGGTTGCGCTGCTGGGGGGTCTCTGGTGCCGCTCTCGGGTCGCGCTGCTGGGGGGTCTCTGGCGCCTCTCTCGGGTTGCGCTGCTGGGGGGTCTCTGTCGCCACTTTCAGCTCATGCTGCTGGGGGGGTCTCTGGTGCCGCTCTCGGGTCATGCTGCTGGGCGGGGTCTCTGGCACCGTTTTCGGGTCACTCTGCTGGGGGGGGTCTCTGGTGCCGCCCTCGGGACTTGCTGCTCGGGGGTCTCTGGCGCCGCCCTCAGGTCGCAATGCTGGGGGGGTTCTTTCGCTTTGCTCTCCGGTCGCGCTGCTGGGGGGGGACTTTGCAAGCGGGGCCGGGTACTAAAGGCACCAAGCAGCTGGCGGAATCACTGAGAACAAGGGTCATGGGGTCGGGGGTTGGTTGAGACCCTTTGGACCAGAGGCAGGGGGTCCAGGCTGCCAAATGTGTCGTGGAGAACCTCCATCTATCGGACGCGGCTTCCTCTCCGCGCTTGCAGAACCGAGCAGCTAAAAGTGTTAGAAGCCAAATCAGAGCGGCTCGTGTGTGTGTCAGAAACGGCTACGGGGAGCCAATTGCGACGGCAGCTGTTTGTGACGTCACACCGGCCCCGGGACTGCGGCGTCATCGAGTAGCCGCTGAGAATTCAGGAGTCCATCGGCTGCTCTGTGAACCGACATGGACCGGCCTCAGCCCCACCAGCTCTGCTTTCCCTGGCTCTCCCCCCCGTGCCTCAGTTTCCTCCTCTGCAATCACCTCATCCCCTCCCCTGGACCTGGCACCTGCCTCTCGCTCCCCAGTGGGGCCCAGGCTGCGCTTCAGCCCGGCCGGCCACTGCCGCCCGTCACCCGCAGGACCAGCCGCGGCCCCGCCCCCTAAACTGCGCCGTGGCCGGTGGTCCTGCCCAGCTCCAACCAGTCAATCTTAACGGACTGCTCTGTCAGCAAATGGGCTGTGATTAAAGGGCGTGTCCTTTATCTGAGGCGACCAATAAGCTGACCCGGGAATGATCTTAAAGGACACCTTTTGGTTGCACTGGCACCTGACGCCTTCTTCAGCCCTTTGTTGCTGCATTCTCAGGGTGGCACCTCTCAGAACCGTTCATTCATCGTCCAAGCACTCTCTCTCTTACGTACATTCCCGAAGTAATGTTTCCCATACAGTATTTTGCATAATAATACAAGAGTTGTAGTTACAAAAAGTTACAAAAGTTTCTGGGTGGCATTTCTTAAAACATTCTCTCTCTGAGCGCTGAGTTAGTTACTGTTATAGTTACAATGCTTCACTTTGCGATTAGGGTTAAGTGCTTCACAATGCGAACAGGTGATTGCTAACAGGGAGTTTTGAGAGGGAGTTCTCCAGGTGAAGGAGAAGCAGATACAGGACTCTTGAGGGAAGTGTGTTTTGTTATTGGGGCTTTCTCAGTGTGTGCAGAGCTTGTGTTTGGTGTGTGGTGGTTTGTGTGTTTTTTTTTTGTTTTTTTGTTTTTTTTTTTTCTTTCCCTCCTCCCCCCCTGTTTGAGTGAGGCTTTAGAGGGGGAGTTCTCCAGGTAGAGGAGAAGTAGATACAGGAGTCTTGGGAGAAGTGGGTGTTGTGCTTGGGGCTTTCTTGCTGTATGCTGAGCTTGTGTTTGTGAGTGAGGGTTGTGTGTTCTTGTTTGTTTGTTTGTTTATTTATTTATTTATTTATTTATTTATTTATTTTCCCCTGTGTTTGAGAGTGAGGCTTTTTTTTTTTTTTTTCCCTTCCCCCTCCCCTTGATAGAGTTTGTGCTGTGATTGGTAGGGGCTGTGATTGGCAGGTGGAAACTGTTGGCTTCAAATTAAAGTTTGAATTGTAGAAGCCTCTGCTGATTGGCTGAGCCTTGGTAGGGGGAGGGGCTTTATAAGGCAGTGGGCAAGCGACCAAGGAGCTTGCTAACAGGGAGTTTTGAGAGGGAGTTCTCCAGGTGAAGGAGAAGCAGATACAGGACTCTTGAGGGAAATGTGTTTTGTTATTGGGGCCTTCTCAGTGTGTGCAGAGCTTGTGTTTGGTGTGTGGTGGTTTGTGTGTTTTTTTTTTTTTTTCTTTCCCTCCTCCCCCCCTGTTTCAGTGAGGCTTTAGAGGGGGAGTTCTCCAGGTAGAGGAGAAGTAGATACAGGAGTCTTGGGAGAAGTGGGTGTTGTGCTTGGGGCTTTCTTGCTGTATGCTGAGCTTGTGTTTGTGAGTGAGGGTTGTGTGTTCTTTTTTGTTTGTTTGTTTGTTTGTTTGTTTGTTTATTTATTTATTTATTTATTTTCCCCTGTGTTTGAGAGTGAGGCTTTTTTTTTTTTTTCCCTTCCCCCTCCCCTTGATAGAGTTTGTGCTGTGATTGGTAGGGGCTGTGATTGGCAGGTGGAAACTGTTGGCTTCAAATTAAAGTTTGAATTGTAGAAGCCTCTGCTGATTGGCTGAGCCTTGGTAGGGGGAGGGGCTTTATAAGGCAGTGGGCAAGCGACCAAGGAGCTTGCGAACAGGGAGTTTTGAGAGGGAGTTCTCCAGGTGAAGGAGAAGCAGATACAGGACTCTTGAGGGAAGTGTGTTTTGTTATTGGGGCTTTCTCAGTGTGTGCAGAGCTTGTGTTTGGTGTGTGGTGGTTTGTGTGGTTTTTTTTTTTTTTTTTTTTTTCTTTCCCTCCTCCCCCCCTGTTTGAGTGAGGCTTTAGAGGGGGAGTTCTCCAGGTAGAGGAGAAGTAGATACAGGAGTCTTGGGAGAAGTGGGTGTTGTGCTTGGGGCTTTCTTGCTGTATGCTGAGCTTGTGTTTGTGAGTGAGGGTTGTGTGTTCTTGTTTGTTTGTTTGTTTGTTTGTTTGTTTGTTTATTTATTTATTTATTTATTTATTTTCCCCTGTGTTTGAGAGTGAGGCTTTTTTTTTTTTCCCCTTCCCCCCTCCCCTTGATAGAGTTTGTGCTGTGATTGGTAGGGGCTGTGATTGGCAGGTGGAAACTGTTGGCTTCAAATTAAAGTTTGAATTGTAGAAGCCTCTGCTGATTGGCTGAGCCTTGGTAGGGGGAGGGGCTTTATAAGGCAGTGGGCAAGCGACCAAGGAGCTTGCTAACAGGGAGTTTTGAGAGGGAGTTCTGAAGGGGAGAGGGAAGGGCGGGAGGTTCTCTTGTCTTTCTTTTTAAATCCCTTCTCCAGGACAGCAGAGATGGTTGATGATGCGTCTGCTGCTGTTGTTACCTGCACGGCGTGTGCCATGTTTGTCTTCCTCCCGGAAGAAAGAACGGATTTCATCTGCACCAAGTGCAAGCTGGTCGAGATTTTGGAAGAAAAAATTAGAGGACTGGAGGCCCAAGTGTCGACCTTACGCTTGATCAGAGAGGATGAAGACTTCCTCGATAGAAGGCAGCAATTGATCCTTCAAGCACGGCAGGCAGAGGAGCCAGTGAGGGCAGTACGCGACCAAGAGGAGAACTGGCAGCATGTAACTTCTAGAAGGGGAAAAAGGCCAGCACGGGATTCCCCCGATGCTATAGAGGTAAGCAATCGCTTTCAAGCTCTCTCCACAGGCTCTGCAGTGCTGAATGCTCTGGAAGGGACCTCACAAGGTAGAAACCAGAAGGGAGTACCATCTACTGAAAGGCATGGGATGCGTAGTCCTAGGGATGGGGGTTCCACGGCCACCACCCCCAAAAGGAAACGACGGGTGGTGGTGGTCGGGGACTCCTCCTAAGAGGGACTGAGCCATCCCTCTGCCGTCCGGACCTGGAATCTCGAGAGGTGTGCTGCTTACCGGGAGCTCGCATTCGGGATGTCACTGAGAGGCTTAGCAAGCTGATCAAACCTTCGGATCGCTACCCCTTCCTGCTTCTCCATGTAGGAACGAATGATACGGCCAAGAATGACCTTGAGCGGGTTGCTGCGGATTATGTAGCACTGGGAAGAAGGATCCAAGACTTTGGAGCGCAAGTGGTGTTCTCGTCCATCCTCCCTGTTGAAGGGAAAGGACTGGGCAGGGATCGTCGAATTGAGGACGTAAATGCGTGGTTGCGCAGGTGGTGTCGCAGAGAGGGCTTTGGTTTCTTCGACCATGGGACTCTGTTCCGGGCGGAAGGATTGTTAGGAAGAGATGGGATCCACCTAACCAAGAGAGGAAGGAGCATCTTCGCGGGCAGGCTTGCGAACCTAGTGAGGAGGGCTTTAAACTAGGTTCGTCGGGGGACGGTGACCAAAACCCTGAGGGGAGTGGGAAAGTCAGATACCGGGAAGAAATGCATAGAGCAAGGAGCGAGAAAGGAGGACCCCAGTTTCGAATGGAGAAGATAGTGCAATCAACTGGTTACCTGAAGTGTTTGTACACTAATGCGAGAAGCCTGGGCAACAAGCAGGAAGAGCTGGAGGCCCTGGCCCAGGCCAAGAAATATGATTTAATTGGGATAACAGAGACTTGGTGGGATGACTCGCATGACTGGAGCGCTGTCATGGAAGGGTATAGATTGTTCAGGAAGAATAGGCAGGGGAGAAAGGAGGAGGAGTTGCACTATATGTAAGAGAGCACTATGATTGCTCTGAACTCCAGTATAAAGAGGGAGAAAAACTTGTTGAAAGTCTATGGGTCAGGTTTAAAGGAGCAAACAGCAGTGATGTTGTGGTTGGTGTCTGCTACAGGCCACCGAACCAGGTGGATGAGGTAGATGAGGCTTTCTTCGAACAACTGAGCGAAGCTTCCAGATCGCAGGCCCTGGTTCTCATGGGGGACTTTAATCACCCTGACATCTGTTGGGAAACCAATACAGCAGTACACAGGCAATCCAGGAAGTTTTTGGAGAATGTTGGGGATAACTTCTTGGTACAAGTGCTGAAGGATCCGACCAGGGGCCGTGCACAGCTTGACCTTCTCCTCACAAACAGGGAGGAACTAATAGGGGACGTAGAGGTGGGTGACAACCTGGGAAGCAGTGATCATGAGATGGTAGATTTCAGGATCCTGACCAAAGGAAGGAAAGAGAGTAGTAAAATACACACCTTGGACTTCAAAAAGCAGATTTTGACCCCCTCAGAGATCTGATGGAAAGAATCCCCTGGGATGTTAACATGAAGGGAAAGGAGTCCAGGACAGCTGGCAGTATTTTAAAGAAGCCTTATTGAAGGCACAGAAAGAAACCATCCCGACACGTAGCAAGAGAGGCAAACCTGGTAGGAGACCGGATTGGCTTACAGGGGAAATCCTTGGTGTACTTAAGCACAAAAGGAAGCTTACAGAAAGTGGAAACTTGGACAAATGACTAGGGAGGAGCTTAAATGTATAGTTCGAGAATGCCGGGGGTTATCAGGAAGGCGAAAGCGCAAATGGAGTTGCGACTGGCTAAGGATGTGAAGGATAACAAGAAAGGTTTCTACAGGCATGTCAACAAAAAGAAGGTGATTAGAGAGGGTGTGCAGTCCCTAATGGATGAAGGAGGTAACCTAGTGACAGAGGATGTAGGGAAAGCTGAAGTACTCAATGCTTTCTTTGCCTCTGTATTCACGGACAAGGTCGGCTCCTGGACTTCTGTGCTAAGCGACGCAGGATGGGAAGAAGATGGACAGCCCTTGGTGGGTAAAGAACAGGTTAGGAACTATTTAGAAAAACTAAACGTACACAAATCCATGGGTCCAGACTTAATGCACCCAAGGGTACTGAAGGAGTTGGCAAATGTCATTGAGGAGCCTTTGGCCATTATCTTTGAAAAGTCGTGGAGATCGGGTGAAATCCCGGATGATTGGAAAAGGGCAAATGTAGTGCCCATCTTCAAAAAAGGGAAGAAGGACGATCCAGGGAATTATAGGCTGGTCAGTCTTACCTCAGTTCCTGGAAAAATCATGGAAGGGATCCTAAAGGAATCCATTTTGAGACACTTGAATGAGAGGAAAGTGATCAGGAATAGTCAGCATGGATTCACAAAGGGCAAGTCGTGCTTGACCAATCTGATTGGCTTCTATGATGAGGTAACTGGCTCAGTGGACATGGGAAAGTCAGTGGATGTTGTGTACCTTGACTTTAGCAAGGCTTTTGATACGGTCTCCCACGATATTCTTGCCAGCAAGTTAAGGGAATGCGGATTGGATAAATGGACGGTAAGATGGATAGAAAGATGGCTAGAAGGACGGGCCCAGCGGGTAGTGATCAACGGTTCGATGTCAGGATGGTGGTCGGTTTCTAGTGGAGTGCCCCAAGGTTCTGTTCTAGGACCGGTTTTGTTCAATATCTTTATTAATGACCTGGATGAGGGGATAGATTGCACCCTCAGCAAGTTTGCAGATGACACTAAGCTAGGGGAGAGGTAGATACGCTTAAGGGCAGAGATAGGGTCCAGAGTGACTTAGACAAATTGGAGGATTGGGCCACTAGAAATCTGATGAGATTCAACAAAGACAAGTGTAGAGTCCTGCACTTGGGACGGAAGAATCCCAAGCATAGTTACAGGCTGGGGACTGACGGAGAATTTAATCCGAGGGTTCGGATGGGGGCCCAAAACCCCTACCAAATCAATTCCAGACACCCTTCTTAAGCAACCAGCTTTATTCAGGAATGCATTCCAGGGCAAAACCTCCAGGATACTCAGGAGAAAAAAAAAGTTTCTGCAAAGTTTCTGCAAATGCCCAAACAAAAGGCAAGGTCTTTTGTACTTTCTTACATGGTAATTACCCCCCTTTTACTGACCACTTACAATTGCATGCATATACAGGTCATGCCCCTTTGCACCAAATTCCCTCCAATCATCATTTGTCCCCTCACTGTCATTTTGCAGGCCTTACAACAGGTTCAAACCAGTTTCACCTGTCCCCTCCTTTTGTATACCTGTGCTCAAGCACGTATGATGTGTGTAATTACTGTGGTGGGTTTGGCCATTGGAAAAATGAATGCCGTAAAAGACGACAAAATAGATTTAACCAGGGCTCCAACAGACAGTCCGGACCATTGCCACAAGGACAGAGGTGGCCCAATACTAACCCCTTTCCAGCAGGTGCACCCAACAGAGACTACCCTCCGGAGGACCGACAAAGGATTAATCCGTTCTGACTATGCCCAGAGGTTATTGATAAAACATTGCAATGCTCTCTGTTACCTTCTGTCTCTCTTTCTGCTACACCTGATGCCTTAGTTTCATTTTCCGTTAATGGAAACAAACATGAATTTCTAATTGATACTGGTGCCTCTCTTTCCACAATAAGAGAGGATGAAGCTCCCAGTCTGGCCAGAACTGGAGAAATAGTAAATGCTGTGGGGGTTGGGGGAGTAACTATCCCCCATGCAATGAGTGAACCGTGTTCCTTAACCATTGGGCCTTTGACAGAGGAACATGCCTTTCTGTTATCTCCCAGTACGCCTGTAAACTTGATGGGTAGAGACCTGCTGTGTAAATTGAATGCTACAATTTATTGTTCCCCTGAAGGGGTCTTTGTTGATATACCCCATAATCAGGCACCAAATTTCCTCATGATGTTAACAACAGACGGACAAGGTATAAACCCAGACTCCAAACTGGAGAGTGTGGAGCTGGACCAGGTACCAACGTCTTTGTGGGCTTCTCACTCCAATGAAGTTGGGAAACTGTTAACAGCAGAGCCTGTACGGATCAGGTATAAACACGGCCGGCCTTACCCTCGAGTGTCTCAGTACCCCTTGTCCCAGGAAGCGGAGGAGGGCATAGCGCCTGTAATCTCCTCCCTGTTGGAACAAGGAGTGCTCATAAGAACGCAGTCTGTGTGTAATACCCCAATACTTCCAGTCAAAAAGGAGGGGAAATTTGATGATCAAGGGAGACAGATATATAGATTTTGCAGGCCTTACAACAGGTTCAAACCAGTTTCACCTGTCCCCTCCTTTTGTATACCTGTGCTCAAGCACGTACCTTTTTACAAAGACCAGACTTTAACAGCAGGGGTCATATTGACAAAAGTTAAGTTTATCCTTCATTCCCCCTTTGATCCACTTGTGGATCACAATTAATCTGAAGCATCCTTTCCCATTCATCCTCAAACGTGCAAGTGTCTTTGTAGTCTTTCTTGGGAGGGTTCTGTACATTTAGCAGAAGCATCTGTTGTACTTTGCTTTCTGCTACATTTTCTATCTTTTGTAAGCACCTTTTAATACAGCATAAGGCTAGCTGTATCATTATGTATATAGAGCATATTAAGACAAGGAACATCAATATTCCTCCCACCACTTTCTTCATGAGTTCGCTTAACTCTATTCCCAACCAATTCAAAGGATTCCAGTCTTGCAACTGCTCTCTAAATGTTTTTGTCTGGACAGACAATGTTTGGATTTCCTTTATCCTTGTGGTTAGGTTTGAACTCACATCAGAAACTTTAACACAACACTCTGGGCCTATTAATCCATATACCCCTCCTTGAGCTGCTAGTAGATAGTCAAGAGCCAGTCTGTTTTGCTGGGTAAAGATTCGTAATTCATTTAAATTATCCTGTACCACACCTAATGCCCCTTCTGTGGTATTCATGAATTTTTCCATAAGCAAGGACATTGTTTTTAAATCATGATTTGTTTTTGCCTGCCCTACCCATGGAATGGTAGTTTCAGCTACTGCAAGGGCAGTTTGTTCTATCCAGTTCCATGCTTTCTCCCAAGACCCATCCCGCTTATTCCTGATATGCCCTGGTGGCAAAGTGTCAACAATTCTCATAGCTGGTGTCACAAGACCGAGGTAACAAAACCCCGAGGCATTCTGCGGAAGCCTTTTATAGGCAAATTTACCGCATATCCACCAATAATTATACATGTTCCACGAGTCAGACTGATATGTCATCATGGCTCGGTTCCCAAAGGTGGTGTTACCTTCCTTGCAAAGGTCTGTACTAGTGGTCCCTCCCCATATGGTTGTTATTTCTGGTTTGAATAGGGTGCACCAAAGGTTTGCGGTAGACATAGTGGAACCATTATGCCATACATGTGTCCCATTCAGCTTTGTTATAATGTGTGTGCAGCTTGATTTCCCGACAAAGGTGGTACCTGTAAGATTCCTACATAGGGGGCTTGTACCACTGAATGATAATTGGATGCACCCAGTCTGGTTGAACCACACAGTTTGGTCATTTTGTTCCAGTAATGCATCACTTACTAGTCCAGTTTTGTTTAACGGAAGGGCACCTATTGGGTATCCACTATGCGCACTTTGTGGTGCCCAGGCACACACCCAACAGTTAGTTTTGTTTGCGGCTCGTGCCATACCTTCTGCCAGCTGCAGAAAGGTGTTAGTACCAATACCATTCCCCCCTTGGAGCCAAATAAGGCCTATACAAAGGAGGAACAAGAGTTTAGCCATTGTGCAGGATTGTAATCCTTTCAGCACTTGCGCGGACGGAGGTTATAAGTAGAAAACCCACCGTCCTCTGACAAAATGCCGGTAGGGTCAATGGCAAGGTCGGGTGCAGATTGTTGTGGAATGTCAACGTGACTAATAGGACCAGAAGGGATCTGGCCTGTAGTGAGAGCGTAGTGAATGAGGTCCAGGTCTTTGATTTCCGATGATGTATATCCCTCGTTCAGGAGAAGTGATTCGATTTCTTTCTCAGAAAGCGGTAGAAAGTCGTTCTCTTCTGGCTCTGGGCTGACAGGTTCAGTAGGAGGCGATATGTCGGGAGAGGCAAATTCACACAACTTCTGAGGGTCAACGGTGCGGCGCACGTGGCTTGCGTGTATCCAAGAATCTCGCTCGGCTACCTTCACAGCCGTGTTGGTAGTCAGCAGGACCTGGAAGGGACCATTCCACCTTGGAGATAGGCAGTCTTTCCTCCGGAATTCTTTTATCAGGACCCAGTTTCCTGGTTGCACATCATGGCAAGGCACATCAGTTGGGACAGGTAAGGCTTCTGCAACCTGAGAGGAGAGACTAAAAGCAATTTTAGACAGATGTATACAGTATTGAAGTAGTTCGTCATAACATTCAGACAAGTGGGAAGGATTAATTTTTCCAGGAGGCTCAAATCCAAGTAAAATTGGCCTCCCAAATAGGATTTCATGAGGGGTGAGACCATGTTTGCGGTTTGGGGTATTTCGGATATGCATGAGGGCAAGGGGCAATGCCTGTGGCCACTTGAGTCCAGTATCAGAGATAATCTTGCTTAACTTCCGTTTGATATCGAGGTTTTTCCTTTCAACATGCCCTGAACTTTGGGGATGATATGGAGTATGGAATCGTTGTTCTATGTGGAGGGCTCTACACAGATCTTGCAGGATTTTGGCTGTGAAATGGGTTCCCTTATCCGAGTCAATTTTTAAAGGGATTCCAAATCTGGGAACCACCTCAGTAGCTAATTTCTTCACCACAGTAGTGGCGTCCGCTCGGCGGCAAGGGAAAGCTTCCACCCAACCACTGAACACACATACAATAACCAGACAATACTTGAACCCACAGGAAAGGGTTAACTCTATAAAATCAATCTGCAAATATTGGAAGGGTCCATAGGCCCAAGTATGAGCACTCAGAGTAGTCTTTTCTCCACCCTGGGTAGAGAACTTTTGACAAGTAGCGCAATTGCTGTTGATTTTAGCAGCAGCTTGGTGAATCCCGGGCGCATACCAATGCTTCAGAATCTGGTCTGCTACCCCCCTTTTGTTCATATGTCCTAATCCATGGGTAATGGTAGCCAAGTGGGACACCAACGTAGAAGGAGCCACAGGTCGTCCATCTGGTGAAAGCCAAATGTTATTATCTTGAATACGACACCCAGCTTTGTACCAATTGTGTTGTTCCTTCTCAGGTGCCCTAGATTGCAACAGGGATAAATCATTTAGAGTCAGGGGAACAGAAACAGCAACCAGGATTTGAAATGGAGCTGGAGGTCCACTGGCAGCTGCATTCTTGGCTGCAAAATCTGCCCGTCTGTTTCCTACTGATATAGTATCAGTTTTATCAGTATGAGCACTGCAATGCATAATAGAAATAGCAAAAGGTAATTGAATAGCAAGCAAGAGGTCATTAACAAGGGATCCATTAGAAATAGCACTTCCCGAGGATGTTAAGAATCCTCGATGTTTCCAAATCTGACCTACAGAATGACAGATATTAAAAGTATACATTGAATCAGTATAAATGTTAACAGATTGATCAGTAGCTAAAATACAGGCACGAGTGAGAGCAATTAGTTCAGCGGCTTGTGCACTTTTTATCCCTGGAAGAGAATGAGCTTCAATTATTGCATGATCAGAAACAACAGCATACCCGCTTATAAGGTTTCCCCTTTCATCCCTTTTACATGACCCATCAGTGTAATACACTAAATCAGGATTGGACAAAGGAATGTCCCTTAGATCAGATCGTGGGGTACAAGTGAGGTCCACCAATGCTAAACAATCGTGGGGTTCCATCTCATGGGGCTCTCCATCAGTAGGGTTAGGAAAAAGGGTGGCAGGATTTAAAGTAGAACAGCGTACTATAGAGACATTCTGGGCTCCTAAAAGGGCTTTCTCATAGTTAGTCAGTCTTTGCATTGACAAATGCTGGGTCTTAGTCTTATTCAACAAAGCTTGCACTGCATGGGGTACAGCAAGTGTCAGGTGGTGACCCAATACCAGGCATTGACTTTTTTCTAATAGTACAGCAGCTGCGGCCACAGCTCTAAGACACGGGGGGAAACCCTTTGCTACTGGGTCAAGCTGAGCACTAAAATAAGCTACAGGACGAAGGCGATTTCCAAATGGCTGACATAATACTCCCGAAGCGACCTGATCCTGTTCGTGGCAAAAAAGAGTAAAGGGTTTATCATAATCAGGGAGCCCAAGAGAGGGTGGAGAGACCAAAGCAGCTTTCACTTTTTGAAAGGATTTTTCTTCCTCCTCTGTCCACGGGATGGGATCCTTCACCTTGTCACATGTCAGAGATACAAGGGGTTTTACAAGACCAGAGAAATTAGGAATCCATTGTCTGCAATAGCTAGCAGCACCTAAGAGAGACCGAACCTGTTTCTTAGTTACTGGGCGAGGGAGAGAAAGAACAGAGGTTATGCGTTTATCAGTAAGCTTTCGCCCTTCTTGGGATATGAGGTGACCCAAATATTCAACCTCTGCTTTACAGAACTGGAGCTTTGCCTTGGAGGCTTTGTGACCTCTCTTTGCTAATTCACACAGCAAATGTACAGTATCCGTTTTACATGCTTCATGATTAGGTGAGGCTATCAATAAATCATCAACATACTGAACAAGGGTAGACTCTTTTGGCAGAGAAATTGAATCAAGGTCCCTTTTTAACAGTTGTGAGAAAAGGGTGGGACTTTCAGTATACCCTTGAGGAAGTCTGGTCCAGGTCAGCTGCTCCCCTTTATAGGAAAAAGCAAACAAAAACTGTGAATCCTTATCAATGGGAATGGAGAAGAAGGCTGAACATAAATCTATGACAGAGAAACATTTAGCACCTGCAGGGATAGAGGACAATATTGTTGCTGGATTAGGAACCACAGGAAATCTGGGGATAACAAACTGATTTACAGCTCTTAGGTCCTGCACAAATCTATATATCTGTCTCCCTTGATCATCAAATTTCCCCTCCTTTTTGACTGGAAGTATTGGGGTATTACACACAGACTGCGTTCTTATGAGCACTCCTTGTTCCAACAGGGAGGAGATTACAGGCGCTATGCCCTCCTCCGCTTCCTGGGACAAGGGGTACTGAGACACTCGAGGGTAAGGCCGGCCGTGTTTATACCTGATCCGTACAGGCTCTGCTGTTAACAGTTTCCCAACTTCATTGGAGTGAGAAGCCCACAAAGACGTTGGTACCTGGTCCAGCTCCACACTCTCCAGTTTGGAGTCTGGGTTTATACCTTGTCCGTCTGTTGTTAACATCATGAGGAAATTTGGTGCCTGATTATGGGGTATATCAACAAAGACCCCTTCAGGGGAACAATAAATTGTAGCATTCAATTTACACAGCAGGTCTCTACCCATCAAGTTTACAGGCGTACTGGGAGATAACAGAAAGGCATGTTCCTCTGTCAAAGGCCCAATGGTTAAGGAACACGGTTCACTCATTGCATGGGGGATAGTTACTCCCCCAACCCCCACAGCATTTACTATTTCTCCAGTTCTGGCCAGACTGGGAGCTTCATCCTCTCTTATTGTGGAAAGAGAGGCACCAGTATCAATTAGAAATTCATGTTTGTTTCCATTAACGGAAAATGAAACTAAGGCATCAGGTGTAGCAGAAAGAGAGACAGAAGGTAACAGAGAGCATTGCAATGTTTTATCAATAACCTCTGGGCATAGTCAGAACGGATTAATCCTTTGTCGGTCCTCCGGAGGGTAGTCTCTGTTGGGTGCACCTGCTGGAAAGGGGTTAGTATTGGGCCACCTCTGTCCTTGTGGCAATGGTCCGGACTGTCTGTTGGAGCCCTGGTTAAATCTATTTTGTCGTCTTTTACGGCATTCATTTTTCCAATGGCCAAACCCACCACAGTAATTACACACATCATTAGGTTGGGGGCCACGCCGGGGTCTGTTTGGGCCTTCCCTCTGACCTTTTGGTTGCCCGTGGCCTTGTAAATCTTGTATTTGTAGTGCCATTAGGGTATTTTTAAGTTCCTTTTTCTTTTGTTTTTCTATTTGCAAGTTGTCAAAGAACTGAGTTGCAGCTTCCAAAATTTTCTCAGTAGTTTCCATTTTCCATCCAATCATATTATTAATAATCTTGTCTCCAATTTCTGGTCTTAAATTCTGCACAAAGGTGGTTACTACCATAGTGCGCATATTGGCATCATTTGGGTTAAAGGTGCTATACTTTCTCATGGCTGCAAAGAGCCTTGCCTGAAAATCAACAGGGCTTTCATCTGGCTTCTGTTTGCAGTTATATACTTTAGACCAATCAGTTTGCACTGGAACCATTTCGGTAATTGCATTCAGGAGACCTGTACGGTCGTTTGCTAGCCTGGTACGTTCTGCAGCCGTAGCAGGAATTCCTGGCAAATCTTGGGGCCATTGCTCACCCAGGTGGGCAGGAGTATCCCCAGGGCCTCGCCTTGCTTGGGTGTAAAGAGCTTGCTTCTCATGGGGTTCCATTATTCCCGAGAGTAGCATGTCAATGTCTCTGTGGGTAGGCTGATAAACTTCAAAAATCTGGCGCAATTCCCTTTGCAAGCCCACAGGTTCCTCTCTTAATTTTGGGAGAGTAAGCCTAAAATTCATGATGTCATTAGGTGTCCAGGGGACGTGGATAAGTGCTGGGGCGCCCCCTGCTGGATTAGGAAATTGTCTTAGTGGGAAAAGATTAATATTCTCTTTAAACAGTCCAGGAAAACTTTTAGGTCCAACTTCAATAATCACATCCTTATTTACTTCATTACTTATAGTCACTGAGTTATTTTCGGGATCTATTTTAGTTATAACAAACCCCAGGTCCTTTAAGTCTTTTGCCAATGTCCGCTGCAGCATTTTTGAGGAGACTTCTGACTGCTTCAGAATTACTGGACTCTGAGTATGCTCACAGTCTGAAGTTTTATTGGCCAGGTTGACATTCCCCACTGCCCCTGCAGAGGTGTGAGTATGTGCGGGAGATTTAAATTGGGCTGATGCAGCTGAATGATCGGTAAGCAATATTTGGTGATGCTGGGGCAGGTCGGTGGGAAGGGGAGCCAGGAAATTGGGGACCCACAGGTCCAATAGATCTTCAGGTGGATCTGGCAGCGGAGCTGGTGGTTTCGAGATGGATGGGTAGATTCCGCTGGGCGCGCTTGGTGTAGGAACGTACGGAGGTGGACAAACTTTAGAGGAGTCAGATTTCTCCTTTATTTCTGCCAATTGTTTTTTTAGTTTTTCATTTGAGTCCTTTAGGCTAGCCATTATGGATTTATCTCTTAATTTAGAGGCCTGATCATCCCAGAGGTGCCAATAATTCATCTGGGAGGGGTGACTGGACTCTAAGACACCCTTTAAATAATTTAATTTCTCTAATTGAAAGGTACCTTGAACTGGGAATTGCAATTCTGATTCTACATAAGTATATTCATTCCACGCGTGTGTGAGCTTTGCCAGCCTCCTGAGCTTAAGACCTGCTGGCAATTTCCCTGGCTGGCTATAAATCTGCAGCATTTTACCCAATGGGGTTTTTGGATCTATCTTAGATCCTTTATTCCCCATAATCCCTGTCCTATTACCTATAAGACAGTTCCAATCCGGCACTAACCTGCCTTCCTCTCAGCTTCAAGCCTGAGCTGACCCTGTTTCTGTGTCTTCCCACAGTCCCCTTTATAACAAACTTATTCAAAACCAAAAAAAAAATAAAAAAATAAAAAATAAAAAAAATAAAGAAAAAGAAAAGAGAAAGACTTACAGTTGCTTGGGAAGGATGTTCTTAACATAGGGTGGACGCTTACCGCCAGTGAAAGCAGCCGTTCAGGACAAGGAGAGAGGAACAGAACAGTGAGATTTTTAACACGGATCTCTTACCGATTTGTATGGCGCCTTTCTGTTCAGTCTCTCCGGTCCGGCTCGTCACAATCACCTGGTGTCCCGATCCATCCCGCTTCTGACACCATAAATGACGGAGAATTTAATCCGAGGGTTCGGATGGGGGCCCAAAACCCTACCAAATCAATTCCAGACACCCTTCTTAAGCAACCAGCTTTATTCAGGAATGCATTCCAGGGCAAAAACCTCCAGGATACTCAGGAGAAAAAAAAAGTTTCTGCAAAGTTTCTGCAAATGCCCAAACAAAAGGCAAGGTCTTTTGTACTTTCTTACATGGTAATTACCCCCCTTTTACTGACCACTTACAATTGCATGCATATACAGGTCATGCCCCTTTGCACCAAATTCCCTCCAATCATCATTTGTCCCCTCACTGTCATTTTGCAGGCCTTACAACAGGTTCAAACCAGTTTCACCTGTCCCCTCCTTTTGTATACCTGTGCTCAAGCACGTACCTTTTTACAAAGACCAGACTTTAACAGCAGGGGTCATATTGACAAAAGTTAAGTTTATCCTTCAGGACCAACCAGTTAAGTAGTAGTTCTGCAGAAAAGGACCTGGGGGTTACAGTGGATGAGAAGCTAGATATGAGTCAACAGTGTGCCCTTGTAGCCAAGAAGGCTAATGGCATATTAGGATGCATTAAGAGGAGCATTGCCAGCAGATCCAGAGATGTCATTATCCCCCTTTATTCGGCTTTGGTGAGGCTACATCTGGAGTACTGTGTCCAGTTCTGGGCCCCCACTACAAAAGGATGCGGACGCATTGGAGAGGGTCCAGCGGAGGGCAACCAAAATGATTAGGGGTCTGGAGCATATGACCTACGAGGAGAGGCTGAGGGACTTGGGTCTGTTTAGTCTGCAGAAGCGAAGAGTGAGGGGGACTTGATAGCAGCCTTCAACTTCCTGAAGGGAGGTTCCAAAGAGGATGGAGAGAGGCTGTTCTCAGTAGTGACAGATGGCAGAACAAGGAGCAATGGTCTCAAGTTGTGGTGGGAGAGGTCCAGATTGGATATTAGGAAAAACTATTTTACTAGGAGGGTAGTGAAGCATTGGAATGGGTTACCTAGGGAAGTAGTGGAGTCTCCATCCCTAGAGGTGTTTAAGTCTCGGCTTGACAAAGCCCTGGCCGGGTTGATTTAGATGGGATTGGTCCTGCCTAGAGTGGAGGGCTGGACTTGACGACCTTCTGAGGTCTCTTCCAGTTCTGATTCTATGATAAGGGGATGGTTGGATGAAATAACATGATCTTGGTAACTAATTGACCATTCATTTCCAGTTGGAAATAGGTCAATGGAGGGATGATAGGAGTTGCTATAGGGAACTTTCTGGGTGTCTGGCTGGTGAGTCTTGCCCACATGCTCAGGGTTTAGCTGATCGCCATATTTGGGGTCAGGAAGGAATTTTCCTCCAGGGTAGATTGGCAGAGGCCCTGGAGGTTTTTGCCTTCCTCTGTAGCATTGGGCACAGATCACAGCTGAAGGACTCTCTGCATGTTGGGGCCTTCAAAGTATTGGAAGGCTTCAATATCTGAGACATAGGTGAGAGGATTATTCTAAGAGGGTGGGCGAGATTCTGTGGCCTGCACTGTGCAGGGGGTCAGACTAGATGATCATAATGGTCCCTTCTGACCTTAAAGTCTATGAGTCTATGCTTTGAAGACAACGGTTGTCAATTGTGTAACAATAAGTTTGAGTGTGCCCTGGCACACAGCGAGGGGAGCTGTTTCTGGCTACATTGTTAAAAATATACTACTGTTTGAAGTTACATGACCTAATATTACATTCCTAACCAATTATATTCTAGAGGGGCAAAAATGTTTAGATTTATAATTAAACAATCCTAACTAATAATAATAATAATAATAATAAGTGTTTAGATTTAGTGTTACCAAGCTTGATAACACTAAATCTAAACACTTTCACAAGAATAAATCTAAACACTTCTATGCTTCTTCTACTTAACAAACTTCTCCTCCTTAGACTTGTAGTTGTGGGGAACAAATTCTGGGGAGTCACTTCCACTTGGGGAATCATGTTTAATACGTGACTATGTTATCCCTACACTAAGGCTGGCCGAGAGACTGTCCCGGACTGATCGTAACAGACTGTTCTGTCCGCGAATGGGCTGAGAGTACAGGGCGTGTTCGGAATCTGTGGCGCCCAATCTGAGGCTGTCCGAGGTGACTCTTAACGGACTGCTCCGTGCGCCAATGGGCGGTGACTAACGGCGTGTTCTGGGGCTGCTGGCGGCCAATAGGTTGTCCGGGGTGGATTATAACAGACTGTTCTGTCCGCGAATGGGCTGTGACTAAGGGGCGTGTTCTGAAACAGAGGCACCCAATAGGCTGACCCGGCTGCATCTTAACGGACAGCTCTGTCTGCGAATGCGGTGTGACTAGGGGGAATGCCCTGCCACTGCTCTCGACCAATAGGCTGTCCGGGGTGGATCTTAATGGACAGCTCTGTCCTCGAATTGTCTGTGACTTAGGGGTGGTTCCTGGCTGTGTGCCAGCCAATGGGCTTTCGGAAGACAGCCTTGGCGGAGGATAGTATCGCCCAATGGGCTGTCAGCAAAGGGGATCCTGCCTCTGGTTCGGCCAATGGGCTGTCGCAGGGGGGCGTGGTCTGACTGGGCGGCCGGCGCCGCCATGACAGGAAGGTCCGAGGAGCGCGCGGGGGCGCGAGCGAATCCTGGGTCCGAGTGCGAAGCTGCCCCGCCCCCAGCCCGCCCCTTGTTGGTGTCTGGCCCGGGGGAGGAGGGGGCGCGAGGGAAGGTGGGGGAGCGGGCTGGGGGTGGGGTGTCTGGCCCGGGGGGGGAGGGGGCGCGAGGGAAGGTGGGGGAGCGGGCTGGGGGAGGGGTGTCTGGCCCGGGGGGGGGGGGGGGGCGCGAGGGAAGGTGGGGGAGCGGGCTGGGGGAGGGGTGTCTGGCCCGGGGGGGGGGAGGGGGCGCGAGGGAAGGTGGGGGAGCGGGCTGGGGGAGGGGTGTCTGGCCCGGGGGGGGGGGGAGGGGGCGCGAGGGAAGGTGGGGGAGCGGGCTGGGGGAGGGGTGTCTGGCCCGGGGGAGGAGGGGGGCGCGAGGGAAGGTGGGGGAGCGGGCTGGGGGAGGGGTGTCTGGCCCGGGGGAGGAGGGGGCGCGAGGGAAGGTGGGGGAGCGGGCTCGGGGAGGGGTGTCTGGCCCGGGGGAGGAGGGGGCGCGAGGGAAGGTGGGGGAGCGGGCTGGGGGAGGGGTGTCTGGCCCGGGGGGGGAGGGGGCGCGAGGGAAGGTGGGGGAGCGGGCTGGGGGAGGGGTGTCTGGCCCGGAGGAGGAGGGGGTGCGAGGGAAGGTGGGGGAGCGGGCTGGGGGAGGGGTGTCTGGCGCGGGGGGGGAGGAGGGGGTGCGAGGGAAGGTGGGGGAGCGGGCTGGGGGAGGGGTGTCTGGCGCGGGGGGGGAGGGGGCGCGAGGGAAGGTGGGGGAGCGGGCTGGGGGAGGGGTGTCTGGCGCGGGGGGGGAGGGGGCGCGAGGGAAGGTGGGGGAGCGGGCTGGGGGAGGGGTGTCTGGCCCGGAGGAGGAGGGGGCGGCGCGAGGGAAGGTGGGGGAGCGGGCTGGGGGTGGGGTGTCTGGCCCGGAGGAGGAGGGGGCGGCGCGAGGGAAGGTGGGGGAGCGGGCTGGGGGTGGGGTGTCTGGCCCGGGGGAGGAGGAGGGGGTGCGAGGGAAGGTGGGGGAGCGGGCTGGGGGAGGGGTGTCTGGCCCGGGGGAGGAGGAGGGGGCGCGAGCGAATCCTGGGTCCGAGTGCGAAGCTGCCCCGCCCCCAGCCCGCCCCTTGTTGGTGTCTGGCCCGGGGGAGGAGGGGGCGCGAGGGAAGGTGGGGGAGCGGGCTGGGGGTGGGGTGTCTGGCCCGGGGGGGGAGGGGGCGCGAGGGAAGGTGGGGGAGCGGGCTGGGGGAGGGGTGTCTGGCCCGGGGGGGGGGGAGGGGGCGCGAGGGAAGGTGGGGGAGCGGGCTGGGGGAGGGGTGTCTGGCCCGGGGGGGGGGGAGGGGGCGCGAGGGAAGGTGGGGGAGCGGGCTGGGGGAGGGGTGTCTGGCCCGGGGGGGGGGGGAGGGGGCGCGAGGGAAGGTGGGGGAGCGGGCTGGGGGAGGGGTGTCTGGCCCGGGGGAGGAGGGGGGCGCGAGGGAAGGTGGGGGAGCGGGCTGGGGGAGGGGTGTCTGGCCCGGGGGAGGAGGGGGCGCGAGGGAAGGTGGGGGAGCGGGCTCGGGGAGGGGTGTCTGGCCCGGGGGAGGAGGGGGCGCGAGGGAAGGTGGGGGAGCGGGCTGGGGGAGGGGTGTCTGGCCCGGGGGGGGAGGGGGCGCGAGGGAAGGTGGGGGAGCGGGCTGGGGGAGGGGTGTCTGGCCCGGAGGAGGAGGGGGTGCGAGGGAAGGTGGGGGAGCGGGCTGGGGGAGGGGTGTCTGGCGCGGGGGGGGAGGAGGGGGTGCGAGGGAAGGTGGGGGAGCGGGCTGGGGGAGGGGTGTCTGGCGCGGGGGGGGAGGGGGCGCGAGGGAAGGTGGGGGAGCGGGCTGGGGGAGGGGTGTCTGGCGCGGGGGGGGAGGGGGCGCGAGGGAAGGTGGGGGAGCGGGCTGGGGGAGGGGTGTCTGGCCCGGAGGAGGAGGGGGCGGCGCGAGGGAAGGTGGGGGAGCGGGCTGGGGGTGGGGTGTCTGGCCCGGAGGAGGAGGGGGCGGCGCGAGGGAAGGTGGGGGAGCGGGCTGGGGGTGGGGTGTCTGGCCCGGGGGAGGAGGAGGGGGTGCGAGGGAAGGTGGGGGAGCGGGCTGGGGGAGGGGTGTCTGGCCCGGGGGAGGAGGAGGGGGCGCGAGGGAAGGTGGGGGAGCGGGCTGGGGGAGGGGTGTCTGGCCCGGGGGGGGAGGGGGCGCGAGGGAAGGTGGGGGAGCGGGCTGGAGGTGGGGTGTCTGGCCCGGGGGAGGAGGGGGCACGAGGGAAGGTGGGGGAGCAGGCTGGGGGTGGGGTGTCTGGCCCGGAGGGGAGGAGGGGGGGGCGCGAGGGAAGGTGGGGGAGCGGGCTGGGGGTGGGGTGTCTGGCCCGGGGGAGGAGGAGGGGGCGCGAGGGAAGGTGGGGGAGCGGGCTGGGGGTGGGGTGTCTGGACAGGGGTGAGGTGTAGGAGCAGGCTGGGTGTGAGGGGTCTCAGTGGAGGGTGTGTGAGAGCAGGCTGGGGGCGTGGGGTCTCAGCCTGGGTGAGTGAGGGGCCACTAACTTCTTTCACAGTGCTGCCAGCACCATGGCCCAGGATCAGCCTCCCGCTGCTCCCATTGGCAGGATATTGGCAAATGGGAGTAGCAGGAAAATCCTCCAGGAAGCGGGTCCATGCCCTGCTGTGGGAGGGGGAGGAGGAAGGGAAGCAGCAGTGTGCGGAGCCGATTCTAGCTCCGCTTCTTCCTTGCAAGTTGGATCCGGCAGGGAGCCTTGGGGCTTTTCCCCCACCCCCGCCCTTTCACCTCCCCTGCGGGGGAGGGGGGGGATAGCCACTCACCGCCCCAGGTTCCAGCACAGCCGCTAGCCTCCGGGCGGGGGAGCGCTCACCGCCCAGTTCCTGCCCAGCCTCAGGAAGGGGCAGGGGCGTGAGCACAGGAGGGAGGGGCGGGGGCACAGGTGGCTCTCCATGGCACTGGCTCCCATTCCCCCCACTTTACTGCTGATAGAGAGGCGTGGCGCGGAGGGTGTGGGGGGCAGACGGAGCCGGTACCTCCACGAAGCTTTCCAGCCAGCTCCCCGCATGTGCCAGCTATCGCAGGCAGCAGTGGCAGGCGGGGTGGGGGTCGCCAGGGCTCACTGCGGACGGAGGCAGCTGCGTGAGATGCCGGGGCAGCGTCAAAGGAAGCAGTCCGTGCTGGGGGTGGGGGGGCTTCCTGGGAGTGGGGGCTGGGAGCGCACTGGCTGCCGGCCCCACCTCAGGAGACTATCGAATAGTCGTGGAACCGACAGTATTTTGTGCGCTTCCAGGACTATTCACTTCATGGCTGCCTAACGTCCCTGCTTGCCTTGCGGTCAGCGCGGGCTGGGGATTTGGATGGGGAGGGTTTGAAGGGGATATGCTGGTAGGGGTCCTGGATTTCATTTCTGTTGCTATTGGGTTGGAAATAGCAGAGTAAATATGCCTTATCAAGGTAACGTCACAGCCAGATCCCAAGGGAAGTATGGTTCTGAGGCTAGCTAGACCATCGGGTCTGACTTCGGTAGCAGGCAAGTTAGTTGAAACAATAGTAAAGAATAAAATTGTGAGGCATGTAGACGAACCTAGTTTGTTGGACAAAAGTCAACATGGTTTCTGTAAAGGGAAATCATGTCTTATTAATCTATTAGTGTTCTCTGAAGGGGTTAACAAACATGCAGACAAGGGGGATCCAGTAGTAGTTCTTCGCGTAGTGTCCCAGTGGGTGCTCCACTGTAGGTGAAGGGTCGCCCTGAGCCTCAGATCGGAGCTTTGTATAGCAGTTTCCCCTGTTGAGCCACGCATGCCCAGGAGGCGTCTCGAGCCCTTCCCGCCTCCTGAGGTTCCTCACAAGGTTCCTCACCAAAGGCTCTTGTGTCAATTCCATGGCCATGGGAGAAGAGGGAAGGTCCTTTCTTGGATTGAGAACTGGTTAAAAGGCAGGAAACAAAGGGTAGGAAGAAATGGTAAATTTTCAGAATGGAGAGGGGTAACTAGTGGTGTCCCCCAAGGGTCAGTCCTGGGACCAATCCTTTTCAACTTATTCGTAAATGATCTGGAGAAAGGGGTAAGGAGTGAGGTGGTAAAGTTTGCAGATGATACCAAACTGTTCAGGATAGTCAAGACAGAAGCAGACTGTGAGAGACTCCAAAAAGATCTCACCAAACGGAGTGATTGGGCAACAAAATGGCAAATGAAATTTCATGTGGATAAGTGTAAAGTAATGCACATCGGAAAAAATAACCCCAACTATACGTACAGAATGACGGGGGCTACTTTGGCTATGACAAATCAGGAAAGAGATCTTGGAGTTATCGTGGACAGTTCTTTGAAAACTTCCACACGGTGTGCAACGGCGGCCAAAAAGGCAAATAGGATGCTAGGAATTACTAGGAAAGGGATAGAAAATAAGACCCAGAATCTCTTACTGCCCCTGTATAAAACTATGGTACACCCACATCTTGAATACTGTGTACAGATGTGGTCTCCTCACCTCAAAAAAGATATTTTGGCCTTGGAAAGGGTCCAGAAAAGGGCAACTAAAATGATTAGGGGTTTGGAACGGGTCCCATATGAAGAGAGGTTAAAGCGATTGGGACTTTTCAGTTTAGAAAGAGGAGACCGAGGGGGGATATGATAGAGGTCTATAAAGTCATGAGTGGTGTGGAGAGGGCAGATAAAGAAAAGTTATTTATTAGTTCCCATAATAGAAGAACTAGAGGACACCAAATGAAATTAACGGGTAACAGGTTTAAAACTAATAAATGAAAGTTCTTCTTCACGCAGCATGTAGTCAACCTGTGGAACTCCTTGCCAGAGGAGGCTGTGAAGGCTAGCACTATAACAGAGTTTAAAGAGAAGCTAGATAATTTCATGGAGGTTAGGTCCATAAATGGCTATTAGCCAGGGGATACAATGGTGTCCTTGGCCTCTGTCTGTCAGAGGCTGGAGAAGGATGGCAGGAGACAAATGGCTTGATCATTGTCTTTGGTCCACCCTCTCCGGGGCACCTGGTGCTGGCCACTGTCGGCAGACAGGCTATTGGGCTAGATGGACCTTTGGTCTGATCCAGTACGTCCGTTCTTACGTAGATGGTATCCTGAGTCCACGAAAGCTCATGATCCTAGCTACATTGTTTGTTAGTCTATAAAGTGGTACCAGACCAGTTGTTGTTGTTGTTTTGTTTTATTTCCAGATGCTATGAACTAGCATCCCGTGGTTACCTGCCACCTCTTCAGTCATTTCAGCATTTTAGTGTTTAAGACGGTATTATCTAGGGTTATTTTTAGTTACATATGCTTAAGGCTTTTTACGCCTTGTGTCTTTATTTGGCTCGAGTACAGTCTTCGATACAGGCTCATTGCATTATTGCCTTAATTTATAAGCATCACCTAGCAAATACTTAGTCCTGCAGGCACCAGGTATTTCACTTGCGACCCCTCTCCCCCCGGCTGTGAAGAGCGGCAGGGAGGCGGAAGGCAGCTGCCAGAAAGCCGCACAGCGTGGCCGGGGCCATGGGGCTCCAGGAGCGTGGCTCAGCTACAGGAGGAGGCAAGGCAGCGGGAGAGTGGGATGCGGAGCAGAAAAGAGGCACAGAGGAGAAAGAGATGGGGGAAAGGAGCCTGCAGGGGGGAGGGTGTTAAGGACTGCACGTGCCATGAAGGAACCCCAGGAGGGCAAGGAGTCTGGTGAGAAGGGGGGAGGAAGCGACCCAGGGCAGTGAGGGTGGGTGGCCACACACATTCGTTTAGCATTTTAGGGGGTGGTGGTATCACGAATGTTGAGAACCCCTGCTGTAATCCATGTTCCAGCAATAACTTAATGAGTTGAACATCACGTTTTTATGTATGTTTTACCCTAGAAATACACAAGCCTTTTACTTTGGAAATAAATCTAAATGCCTGGTGTTCTGTTCATATTCTTTTGCACGGGTGTTGCAGTTTATTCATATTTAAGAGCTTCTGTTTTAATGTATTGCTCACCATTTTAGAGTTAGATGTTATCACTGACTTTTTAGCTGTTCTGTTCCCAGCACTTATCAGCTCAGCGGTATTGCTCGCTGCTGGCTGGTTAGGGGCTAAACTCTCCACACCAGATTTAGTGGTTTTCTCTTGGAATGTCAAGGTACAGACGACTACACGATTAACCAATAAGCCTCAAGTTATTGGTCAATCCTGTCGATTACACGCATTCTCCCCTCTTACCCGCTGTCTGTCAGAGGCAGCAAGGAGGGAGGAGGTGTGAGCTGATACCTGTGGGAAGCCAGCTTTTAAGTCAGCTTGTCGCAAGAGGGCGCGGTTGTACAGTTGATCAGCTCCCCACAAGCGTTGGATCGGCCTGTTCCCCCACCTCTGTGCTGCTGCCTCTGATACAGAGGAAGCAGTATGGTGGAAGGAGGCAGGCGGGAGCTGATATGCATGAGCACTGTGTGTGGTGGCTTCATGGACCCACCTGTCAAACCCCTTGCTGCCTCTTCTAGAGGCAAGAGGGGGAGACAGGAGCTGGTGCTGGCTTCGCAGAGCTGCCTGCCTGCCTGCCTGCCTGCCCACGCTGCTGCCTGTGCCTGAGGAGTGTGCAGAGAGGGGGCATGACAGTCAGACGGGGCCATGGCAGCGCGTTCCTGCATGGAAGCATTTGGCGCGGCGTGTGGCTTTTGCAGGGGCACGTGTTCGTGACGTATTCCAGTCAGACGGTGTCCTGGCTGCAGTGCCAGGCAGATCCTAGGGTCCCACTCCTGGAGAGCAACACCCCTCCCCTCCCCAGCCAGAGCCTGCAATGGCCCAGACAGTCTGAGAGGGCCAGAGGGAAGAGGCAGGCGGGACAGGGACTCGGGCTCAGGGCCCCACCCGTGACTGCAGCGGGAGCTGGCAGACACTGAGATGGACACGCGCCCTCTCAGGGGGTCTCTTGTTTTGACAGTTCACACCTGGCAACCCCACTCGGTCTCCCATGATGCACTGATGTGGGCGGGGGGATTGTAACTCCTTGGCGCGTTCTGGCACGAGGCAGGAGCTGTGCGTCTCACATCCCTCGCGGGGCAACAAACAGCAGTCACGTGGGCGCTGTGAGCTCTCACAATGTAGCGTCGTGCCGGCACGTGTGGCGCGGTGGACGCCCGCGCCCCGTCCCACGGACCGGAAGTGACGTTTGCTCGGTCCACGGCCTGACAGCAACCGACTGGGAACCGTGACCGGAAGGTGTCCAGGTACGTGCTCCAATCGCGCCCCCGGGAACAGGGCTCGGAGTCGATTGGGGGGGATTTGAGAGCAGCCTTCAACCTCCTGAAGGGAGGTTCCAAAGAGGCTGCAGAAAGGCTGTTCTCAGTGGTGACAGATGGCAGAACAAGGAGCAAAGGTCTCAAGTTGCGGTGGGAGAGGTCCAGGTTGGATATTAGGAAAAACTATTTCCCTAGGCGGGTGGGGAAACACTGGGATGGGTTCCCTAGGGAGGCAGTGGAGTCTCCATCCCTAGAGGTGTTTAAGTATCGGCTTGACACAGCCCTGGCCAGGTTGATTTAGTTGGGATTGGTCCTGCCTAGCGCAGGGGCTGGACTTGACCTTCTGAGGTCTCTTCCAGCTCTGTGGTTCTAGGATTCTGAGAGCGCGTCTGCACTGGCATGTGCTTTTACGCAAGAGCATCCGTGCCAGTGTGGACGCTCTCTTGCGCAATAAACTCCGATGGCCGTTTTAACCGTCGGCCTTTCTTGCGCAAGAAATTCCTGTTACCTGTCCGCACTGGCCTGTGCCGGAAGGGCTCTTGCGCAAGAGGCTTCTTCCTGAGCAGGAGCATCCTAGTTCTTGCGCCAGGAGCCCTGGTTGTACACAGGAGAAGGTCAGTTTCCTTGCGCAAGCACACACGGCCAGTGTAGACAGGCAGCAAGTTTCCGCGCAAGAGCGGCCGTTTTGGCGCGAGATGGCGCCAGTGCAGACACAGCCTCAGTGTGTTCAAACCGGACGCAGCCGAGGCAGCCCCCCCCAACCCGCCTCACGCTGCCCCGCTGCACTTTGTAAGGCAGCAGCAGCATCTGCCTGTCCCACACAAGCCCGCTGGGCAGTTGGGTGTGTGTGTGGGGGGGGGGGTATTTGGTGGGGGGAGCTGACTGCTGGGGGTAGGGAGGAGCAGAGTGGGGGGTTGGGGAGGAGCAGACTGAATGAAGAGTTTGGTGGGGGGAGCAGAGTGGGGGGGTTGGGGAGGAGCAGACTGAATGAAGAGTTTGGTGGGGGAGCAGAGTGGGAGGGTTTGGTGGTGCTGGAGTAGACTGCAGGGGGGGTTGGGGTGGAATAGAGTGCAGGGGGGGCAGAGTGGGGGAGTTTGGTGGGGGGCAGAGTGGGGGGGTTGGGGTGGAGTAGAGTGCGGGGGGCAGAGTGGTGGGGGGAGCTGACTGCTGGGGGTAGGGAGGAGCAGAGTGGGGGGTTGGGGAGGAGCAGACTGAATGAAGAGTTTGGTGGGGGGAGCAGAATAGGGGGGTTGGGGAGGAGCAGACTGAATGAAGAGTTTGGTGGGGGAGCAGAGTGGGGGGGTTTGGTGGTGCTGGAGTAGACTGCAGGGGGGGTTGGGGTGGAGTAGAGTGCAGGGGGGGCAGAGTGGGGAGTTGGGGGGCAGAGTGGGGGGTTGGGAGGCAGACTACAGGGGGGTTTGGTGGGGGGGCAGACTACAGGGGGGTTGGTGGGGGGCAGAGTGGGGGGGTTTAGTGGTGCTGGAGTAGACTGCGGGGGTTGGGGTGGAGTAGAGTGCGGGGGGGCAGAGTGGGGGGTTGGGGGGCAGACTACAGGGGGTTTGGTGGGGGGGCAGAGTGGGGGGTTGGGGGGCAGAGTGGGGGGTTTGGGGGCACTACAGGGGGTTTGGTGGGGGGGGCAAAGAGGGGGGTTTAGTGGGGGGCAGAGTGGGGGGTTGGGGGCAGACTACAGGGGGGTTTGGTGGGGGGGCAGAGTGGGGGGTTGGGGGGCAGACTACAGGGGGTTTGGTGGGGGGGCAGAGTGGGGGGCTGGGGGCAGAGTGGGGGGTTGGGGGGCAGACTACAGGGGGTTTGGTGGGGGGCAGAGTGGGGGGTTGGGGGGCAGAGTGGGGGGTTTGGGGGGCACTACAGGGAGGTTTGGTGGGGGGGCAGAGTGGGGGGTTGGGGGGCAGACTACAGGGGGGTTTGGTGGGGGGCAGAGTGGGGGGCGGGGGGGCAGAGTGGGGGGTTGGGGAGCAGACTACAGGGGGGTTTGGTGGGGGGCAGAGTGGGGGGCTGGGGGGCAGAGTGGGGGGCTGGGGGGCAGACTACAGGGGGTTTGGTGGGGGGGCAGAGTGGGGGGTTGGGGGGCAGACTACAGGGGGGTTTGGTGGGGGGGCAGAGTGGGGGGCTGGGGGGCAGAGTGGGGGGTTGGGGGGCAGACTACAGGGGGTTTGGTGGGGGGCAGAGTGGGGGGTTGGGGGGCAGACTACAGGGGGGTTTGGTGGGGGGGCAGAGTGGGGGGTTGGGGGGCAGACTACAGGGAGGTTTGGGGGGGCAGAGTGGGGGGGTTGGGGGTCAGAGTGGGGGGCTGGGGGGCAGACTACAGGGGGGTTTGGTGGGGGGCAGAGTGGGGGGTTGGCAGGTCCTGACGTCACAGGACAAGCCGGCTGGGCAGTTTGGGGGGGGGGCTCTCTGAGGCGGGGGGGGCCGAGGGGAGCAGGGAAAGTAGCCGCGGTGGCTTGTGGGAAACGTTCCGTGCCCCAATCCGCAGCTCCCATGGGCTGTCCGATTGGGCGGGAGCAGCGGAAGTGACATCACAATCCAGCCGCTGATCCAGGGGTTGGTCTCGCGCGGTGTTACGCCCAGCGTGAGCGATGCATCCTGGGAGTTGTAGTTCCCACAGTGCGGCCTCCCGGGGCGTGTCTAAGTCCGCCCCGCTCCAATCATAGCCACGCCCCTCCCGCCCCGGCCGTCATAGCCACGCCCAGCGTGTTCCAGCCTCTCCCCGCCCCCAACTGTATCGTAGGGCGCCCCCGCAGCGCTACTCAGGCCCCGCCCCTGTCTGCCCCCGCCCCGCGATCCTCAGCCCCCCCCCTCTGCACAGCCCACCCCCCCGCTCTGCACAGCCCCCCCCCCCCGAGCTGCATCCCCCTCCCCCACCTTCCACCCCACCTGCATCAACTGCTCCATTCTACACCCCCCCCCCAACCTGCACCTGTTACCCCCCCAGGCCATTCTACACCCCCCCCCCCAACCTGCACCTGTTACCCCCCCCAGGCCATTCTACACCCCCCCCAACCTGCACCTGTTACCCCCCCAGGCCATTCTACACCCCCCCCCAACCTGCACCTGTTACCCCCCCAGGCCATTCTACACCCCCCCCCAACCTGCACCTGTTACCCCCCCAGGCCATTCTACACCCCCCCAACCTGCACCTGTTACCCCCCCAGGCCATTCTACACCCCCCCCCCAACCTGCACCTGTTACCCCCCCAGGCCATTCTACACCCCCCCAACCTGCCCCTGTTACCCCCCCCTGCCATTCTACACCCCCCCCCCAACCTGCCCCTGTTACCCCCCCGGCCATTCTACCCCCCCCCCCAACCTGCACCTGTTACCCCCCCAGGCCATTCTACACCCCCCCCAACCTGCACCTGTTACCCCCCCCAGGCCATTCTACACCCCCACCCAACCTGCACCTGTTACCCCCCCCCAGGCCATTCTACACCCCCACCCAACCTGCACCTGTTACCCCCCCCCAGGCCATTCTACACCCCCACCCAACCTGCACCTGTTACCCCCCCCCCAGGCCATTCTACACCCCCCACCCAACCTGCACCTGTTACCCCCCCGGGCCATTCTACACCCCCCACCCAACCTGCACCTGTTACCCCCCCAGGCCATTCTACACCCCCCACCCAACCTGCACCTGTTACCCCCCCGGGCCATTCTACACCCCCCACCCAACCTGCACCTGTTACCCCCCCGGGCCATTCTACACCCCCCACCCAACCTGCACCTGTTACCCCCCCGGGCCATTCTACACCCCCCACCCAACCTGCACCTGTTACCCCCCCGGGCCATTCTACACCCCCCACCCAACCTGCACCTGTTATCCCCCCCCAGTCCTTTCAACACCCCCCTCTCAACCTGCAAGCCCCTCCCCCGGCCCCCAGGCCATTCTACACCCCCCACTCCAGTGCATGCTGAACCTCCCCTCCCCTGCCCTCCAGTCCATTCTACACCCGCCACCCAATCTGCACCCCCTCCCCCAGTCCTTTCAACACTCCCAGCGCAACCTGCACCCCTCTTCCCCAGTCCATTCAATACCCCCCTGCCCAGCCTGCACCCCCGTTACCCTACCCCCAGTTTATTCAATATCCTTAGCTCAACCTGCACCCTCCTCACACTCCCTGTGCACTCTACACCTCAACCCAACCTGCACCCCCATTCTTCTCACTCTTCACTCCATTCAGCACCCCTAGTCCAACGTACACCCCCATTCCCCCGCTTCCCAGTCCAACCTGCATCCCTAGCCCGACCTGCCCCTCTTCCTCTGCCCCCAGTGCTTCCCACACCCCCTTTCACTCCACCCCCAATCTATCACACCCCCAGTCCATCAGCACCCCCACTCCTCCTACCGCAGCCTATCCTGCCCCCCCATTATCTGTGCTGCAGCCGAACCGGCACCTCCCTTCCCTCACTTCCCCAGTGCATTACAACACCCCCAAGCCAATCTTATCCCCCATGAGTGCCCTCGCTCGCTTCAACCATATTTTTATCCTTCGGGTCCCTCGCTTTCCTTCCTCTCCACAACGCCCAAACCAACATGTCCCCTCTAGCCCCTTTCTCCATTCATGGGGTCTATCGGTCCCCCATTTTGCTCCCTGCAACACCCCCAAGCTCACCCCGACCTGCGCCCTCTTCCTGCCCATCCCCCGTACGTGGGACCTCTCAGCTCCCTGTTGGCTTCCTTCCCAACCCACACACCCTCCTCGCACACCCCTGTCTCGCCAGGTCTGCGACCTTCCAGCCTCCCTTCTTCCTTCCTTCCCAACCCACACACCCTGTCTCGCCAGGCCTGGAACCTGTCAGCCTCTGTTATTCCTTCGTCCGCGCCCTCAAGTTGCACTCCTACCCCCTCAGTCCTCCTTCTTCCCAACACTGGCAGCCTGCCATATCCTTCCCTAATCTGCTCCCCGCACCGGTTCTCCCTCCATTCATGGGATCCCTTAAGCCCCAGCTCTCCCCAGTTCCAATTATTGTTCCCCATGAACTTGCTGAGTTGACTTTGCCCGCCAACCAAGGGCCCTCAAACACTCCTCCATGCTATTCTTCAACTCTGGGGCCTCTAAATCCCCCAAACTGTCAGTGTCCCTGGGATCCTCAGACCTCTCCCCTCCACAGTGCAGCCCCCAATACCACGTATTCAAGACAGTCACACTTAGGGGCTGCGTCTAGACTGGCATGATTTTGTGAAATACTTTTAACGGAAAAGTTCTTCCGTTAAAAGTATTTCCGCAAAAGAGCGTCTAGATTGGCAGGGATGCTTTTGCACAAAAAGTGCTTTTGCGCAAGAAAGCTCCGATAGCCATTTTAGCCATCGGGGCTTTCTTGCAGAAAAAATGACGGTGCCTGTCTACACTGGCCTTGTTGTGCGAGTATTCCTGCGCAAGAGGGCTTATCCCTGAGCGGGAGTGTCAAAGTGTTTGCGCAAGAAGGACTGAATTCTTCCATTAGAACGTCAGTGCTCTTGCGCAAATTCAAGCGGCCAGTGTAGACAGCTGGGAAGTTTTTGCACAAGCGGCCGCTTTTGCGCAAAATCTTGCTAGTCTAGATGCGCCCACGTAGAGACCAAAATAGGAAATGAACTTCTCCACTGATCAGCCCCTTTGAGACTCTATTCTTCGCAGTGCTGCTGTCTCCATCCACAGGACATGGGCAGGTCTGCTGGGTGAACATCTCCACAGATGTGGTCTTGGGAGCCTTCAAAAAAGTAGGGGACAACTAGCAGTCGGTTTCATCACAGGCCATGAGCTTCCTTTTGGGTACGAAGAATTCTGCTGGGTATGCTCTGTAAGGAGACTATTTGGATGTGGGCTCAAAGCGCTCTTCTCCACTGGTATTTCTGCAGTGCCAGGGAGAGGCGGAGTGGGAGGGTGGAAGACAGCAGCATAATTTAGATGTGAGAAGAGGTTACGCGACATTACGGACTGACATGCCAACGTATTCCCTTTTACGTTGTCAGGTGTACTGGTTTCCCTGGTACAGAGAGACTGAAAAGTAAGTTGCTTGGTTTGATTTCCCCCTTTGCTGGGTTGGGTAGCGAGCGATAGGAAGTCAACCCTCCCGGTGTCCTCCCGTCTGGGGACGGAACAGAAACGAGAACAGCGAGCTCTGGAGCTTGGTCGAAGCGAGGAGAGAACCGTGCGGCTGGGAGCGGAGCAGCCGTCACTGTCACGGAGATAAGTGTCAGGTCTGGAAATCTCTCGGCTTACGGCCCACTCGTCCCTAGGAAGGGAAGTCACGTTTTCTTAGACAGCGAGTCCGAGCGGAGGTTCGCGAGGTGCTTCCTTGGTGGTGGGAGAAACAGGGCTCCCGTGGGTCAGGGGTGCTGGTTTCTCTGGAACACGGTGTCCTTTTCAGCAGACGCTTGGCTCGAGGAGGAAGATGCAGGGTGGTAAGGTTGCTGGCTCCCTCTCATGTGTTTCTCTCTTGTTGCTCTCTAGTATTGGCCAATACGTTCTGTCTGTCTGTTTCTGTCTGTGTCTTTGTCCTTGCTCTGCTTCTGCCGTGTCCTTGTACAGCACACTTGCAGGCATTCCAGGTGAGCATCTCCAAGGGTTAAGGGCTCACGAGCCAACGGGAATTCTGCAGGTACGCAAGTCGCGCAAGGGAGAGCGGTGGTGCGTCATGGCTGACCTGACTCAGTGTTCTTGTAGAGGACCCGATACATAGGCGAGAGGGGGGGAAAGGGCTAAAGGATAGAATTCCCAGAGCCACAGACCTTAGTGAGTGAGAGCTCACGCTGGGGTTTTTCTTCCGCGCTTGCAGACGAATCGGCGCGGGGCCGTGTCCGGAGAAGAAACCGTCCGAGATGGACTGGAGCTGCCTGGACGTGATTTTTGGAACACAGGAGGGGTTCTTAGCGTTCGGCCTTCCTATGGCTCTGCGTGAGTAGGAGACGGGTGCTCTGAAATCTTCAAGCGTCCTGGCAGTAGGTTTCTTCTGAGGCAGAGAGCTTCCTGCTGGGGCACGGAGCCTGGTGGCTTGGGGACTGGGGAACGGGCAGTAGTCGGTTCAACAGAGCGTGGATAGAGATTCAAGGCCTCCTTTCTCTCCGTGTTTCTACAGTTGCAGCGGGAGGGGGTGGCTGCGGTGGGTTATAGGGGAGGAAAAGCGATGCCGCGGACTGAAGGGCTAAGTTTGTTTTTTCCCTCTTTGCTGGGTTCGGTAGCAAGCGATAAGAAGTCAGTCGTCCCGGTGTCCTCCCGTCTGGGGATGGAACGAAAAGGAGAACAGCGAGCTCGGGAGCTTGGTCGAAGCGAGGCGAGAACCGTCCGGCTGGGAGCGGAGCAGCCATCGCTGTCACGGAGATAAGTGTCGGGTCTGGAAATCTCTCGGCTTACGGCCCGCTCGGTTCTAGGAAGGGAAGTCACGTTTTCTGAGACAGCGAGTCCGAGCGGAGGTTTCCGAGGTGCTGCCTTGGTTGTGGGAGAAAGAGCTCTCCCGTTTGTCAGTGGTGCTGGTTTCTCTGGACCACGGTGTCCTTCTCAGCAGACGCTCGGCTCGAGGAGGGAGACGCAAGGTGGTAAGGTTTCTGGCTGCCTCTCGTGTGTTTCTCTCTTGTTGCTCTCCCGTATTGGCCAATACGTTCTGTCTGTCTGTTTCTGTCTGTGTCTCTGTCCTTGTTCTGCTTCTGCCGTGTCCTTCTACGGGACACTTGCAGGCATTCCAGGTGAGCATCTCCACGGGTTAAGGGCTCCGGAGACAACGGGAATCATGCAGGTACGCAAGGTAGAGCAAGGGAAAGTGGTGGTGCATCAGGGGTGACTGACTCAGTGTTCTTGTAGCGGTCCCGATAGAGAGGGGAGGGAGGGGCAAGGTCTAAAGGATAGAAGTCCCGCAGCCAGAGACCTTAGTGAGTGAGAGCTCACGCTGGGGTTTTTCTTCCGCGCTTGCAGACGAATCGGCGCGGGGCCGTGTCCGGAGAAGAGACCGTCCGAGATGAACTGGAGCTGCCTGGACGTGATTTTTGGGACACAGGAGGGGTTCTTAGCGTTCGGCCTTCCCATGGCTCTGCGTGAGTAGGAGATGGGTGCTTTGAAATCTTCAAGCGTCCTGGCAGTAGGTTTCTTCTGAGGCAGAGAGCTTCCTGCTGGGGCACGGAGCCTGGTGGCTTGGGGACTGGGGAAGGGGCAGTAGTCGGTTCAACAGAGCGTGGATAGAGATTCAAGGCCTCCTTTCTCTCCGTGTTTCTACAGTTGCAGCGGGAGGGGGTGGCTGCGGTGGGTTATAGGGGAGGAAAAGCGATGCCGCGTCCTTGCGGACTGAAGGGCTAAGTTTGTTTTTGCCCTCTTTGCTGGGTTCGGTAGCAAGCGATAAGAAGTCAGTCGTCCCGGTGTCCTCCCGTCTGGGGATGGAACGAAAAGGAGAACAGCGAGCTCGGGAGCTTGGTCGAAGCGAGGCGAGAACCGTCCGGCTGGGAGCGGAGCAGCCATCGCTGTCACGGAGATAAGTGTCGGGTCTGGAAATCTCTCGGCTTACGGCCCGCTCAGTTCTAGGAAGGGAAGTCACATTTTCTGAGACAGCGAGTCCGAGCGGAGGTTTCCGAGGTGCTGCCTTGGTTGTGGGAGAAAGAGCTCTCCCGTTTGTCAGTGGTGCTGGTTTCTCTGGACCACCGTGTCCTTCTCAGCAGACGCTCGGCTCGAGGAGGGAGACGCAAGGTGGTAAGGTTTCTGGCTGCGCCTCGTGTGTTTCTCTCTTGTTGCTCTCCCGTATTGGCCAATAGGTTCTGTCTGTCTGTTTCTGTCTGTGTCTCTGTCCTTGCTCTGCTTCTTCGGTGTCCTTCTACGGGACACTTGCAGGCATTCCAGGTGAGCATCTCCATGGGTTAAGGGCTCCGGAGCCAACGGGAATCATGCAGGTACGCAAGGTAGAGCAAGGGAAAGTGGTGGTGCATCAGGGGTGACTGACTCAGTGTTCTTGTAGCGGTCCCGATAGAGAGGGGAGGGAGGGGCAAGGTCTAAAGGATAGAAGTCCCGCAGCCAGAGACCTTAGTGAGTGAGAGCTCACGCTGGGGTTTTTCTTCCGCGCTTGCAGACGAATCGGCGCGGGGCCGTGTCCGGAGAAGAGACCGTCCGAGATGGACTGGAGCTGCCTGGACGTGATTTTTGGGACACAGGAGGGGTTCTTAGCGTTCGGCCTTCCCATGGCTCTGCGTGAGCAGGAGATGGGTGCTTTGAAATCTTCAAGCGTCCTGGCAGTAGGTTTCTTCTGAGGCAGAGAGCTTCCTGCTGGGGCACGGAGCCTGGTGGCTTGGGGACTGGGGAAGGGGCAGTAGGCGGTTCAACAGAGCGTGGATAGAGATTCAAGGCCTCCTTTCTCTCACGTTTGCTGAGACAGCGAGTCCGAACGGAGGTTCCACTCCCGCAGTACATTTCAACATCCCCCTCACACAAGCTGCACCCCCACCAGTGCTCTTCCCTAGCCCATACCCCCTATTCCTGGTGTCCCTCAGTTTCCCTTCTTCTCTCCACAGACTCAGAGCAACGTGTAACCCCAGAGCATCCCTCCCTTCACGGGGCCCATCAGCCCCTCTTTTTCCTCCCTAGAACACTCCCCCATCCCGCAGTCTATCCCTATCCCTACCTTTCCCCCGTCTATAGGACCCTTAAACCCCGTTTCTTTCCTTCCCAACCCACAGTCCCTCCCCCCACACTCCCATCCCGCGTGCCATGTGACCCCCATCACTACCTTCCCCCCAGGCCTCCTTCCACACGTAAGGACTCCCTCAACCACTCTCCTCTTCCTCCTCAACAAGCCCCCATCCCAAGCCATCCCACACTCCAGACCCTTCCAATCCATGCTCCCATCCATTGGGTCCCACCCCCCTTCTCTTCCTTTCTACACCCACATCCCATAGCAACCTGCACTCCTAACGCTGCCCTTCCTCCATCCATGCCTACACCCATACACGGTATGCGTGCTTTAGTTTGTTTTGATAAACAACAGCAATCTCTCAACTGTAAAAGCTAGATTTTAATTAAACAAATGTAGTTTGTGTAATTTCTAACAGCAGGAGGGGAGCGGGAGAAGTTGTGCGTATGTTACTCCTCATTGAGGGGATGGGCAAACGTATGAGCTTGCATTGTAGTGATTTCTCTCCCGCGTCAGATAATATTATTTTGGGTGTACTTTCCGGAGGGGAACTGCAATTGAGTGCTGGACGATTTTCTAGGTAAGCCTTACGGTATAGAGCTGTTTGCAGACTCTGTGTTTCTACACTTGGTGCTTCCCAACCTGTGTGGGCTCCCAGAGGCCAGAGAGCCTAAGTCAGCAAAACAGGGAGAGGCAGCCAAGGCTAGTGGAGCAAGTAGTCTCAGTGAAATCCCAGCACATCCGGTGGCATCCCAGAAGGAGGACCAAACCCATCAGAAGCTGGGCCTTTGAAAAAAGGTCTCTCCATGTACTGGGTAAGCTTGGAGGCCTCTCAAGGCGTACCTGCTCCCGGCAATGCACTTACTGCGTTACAGAAATGCTAACAGTGACACTCGGTGAATGGGATGTTAGCGTATAGTCGTGTATAGGATTAACTGATAAGCCTGGGCTTATCGGTTAATCCTGACAACTACACACGCTTCCCTCCCCCTTGCTGTCTCTAATACAGAGTCAGCAAGGGCTGGGGGGAGGTGAGAGCCTGTGCGCGTGGGGAGCTGGCTTTTAAGTCATCGCCCCAGAAGCACCAGATCCCGCGGAGCTACGTGCTCCGTATCCATGGGTGCACTTCTGATACTGATAAGAACATAAGAATGGCTATACTGGGTCAGACCAAAGGGCCATCTAGCCCAGTAGCCTGTCTGCCAACAGTGGCCAGTGCCAGGTGCCCCAGAGGGGGTGGACCGAAGACAGTGATCAAGCAATTTGTCTCCTGCCATCCTTCTCCAGCCTCTGACAAACAGAGGCCAGGGGCACCATTTCTTCCTTCCCCCAGGCTAATAGCCTTTTATGGACCTAACCTCCATGAATTTATCTAGTTGTTTTTTAAACTCTGTTATAGTCCTAGCCTTCACAGCATCCTCTGGCAAGGAGTTCCACAGGTTGACTGTGCACTGTGTGAAGACCTTTCTTGTATTAGGTTTAAGCCTGCTACCCATTAATTTCATTTGGTGTCCTCTAGTTCTTATATTATGGGAACAAGTAAAGAACTTTTCTATATTCACCCTCTCCACACCACTCATGATTTTATAGACCTCTGTCATATCCCCCTCAGTCTCCTCTTTTCTAAGCTGAAAAGTCCCAGTCTCTTTAGCCTCTCTTCATATGGGACCTGCTCCAAACCCCTAATCATTGTAGTTGCCCTTTTCTGAACCCTTTCCAAGGCCAAAATATCTTTTTTGAGGTGAGGAGACCACATCTGTACACAGTACTGAAGATATGGCGTACCATAGTTTTATACTTCCCCTCCTTCCCCTGGCTTCCCCCTTCCAGCTCCCTCCTCCTCCTTCCCCTGGCTTCCCTCTTCCAGCTCCCTCCTCCCAGGTTTCCACCTCCCCTCTCTCACCACCTTTTACCAGTCTCCCCAGAGGTTAATCCCCACCCCTCAGTTTTCAAAAATAGAAACTCTCTTTATTTAACAACACACGTGTCATTTATTTTTTACATCAGGAAGGGTAAGTGGAAGGAGGTTAGGGAGGAATGGGGCATGAGCCCCCGATGGGGAGGACTGGGGTGGCTCTACGGGCTCCTCGGGGTGGAAGCTCTCCTGCAGGGCCTCCTGGATCCTGACAGCCTCCCAATTGATCCCCTTGGATGGCAGCCTGCGGCAAGTGCAGCCGGGCTGATGGCTAAGTGCTTTGATGTGCCGAGTGTGGGCACTCCAAGACACGACTGCTTTGCTGTCCCTTATCGAGGTAGACAAGCAAGCGGGGAACCCTGAGAACTGTCTGTCCGGGGTGGGGGTCGGGTTTCTTTAAACACAACTCTCGGCTAGACGGAGGCAGCAGCTCCACACTCTAAGTCCTAACCTGATGCCCTGCAGGCACTGGTTCTGGCCAGCCTTAACTTCGGTTCAGGGTCCACTCAATGTGGATACGCTATTTCCAATTAGCAAAATGCTAATTCGAATTAGTTTTTAGGTCTAGATGCACTAATTCGAATTAGCTTAGGGTATGTCTACACTGCAGCACTAATTTGAACTAAGGGTGTGTCTACACTGTACCATTTTTCTGGAATAAGGGACATTATTCTGGCAGAACAACAGTAGCATCCACACAGCAATTGCATTATTTCAAAAGAAAATGGAAACAATTGAAACAATGGAGGGCTTATTCCTCATGGAATGAGGTTTATCAGTGTCGGAAAAACTTGTTTGATCAAGAGCGTGTTGGGCTGGGGGCCGTTAAGGACCCCCTCACCCACCCTCCTCTTCCTCCCTATGTGTTGAAAGATGACTGGGGAGAAGGTAGGGTGAGGGTTGAGGTGAGCTGGGAAGGTGGCTCTGACGGACCGAGCCAGGTCTTGGCACAGCTGAGGGCGTCCGCTCAGGGCGAATTGCTCAAAACTCGGGGCTCCTTACAGCCCCAGACTGGAAGCCTTTCCCAAATAGGCCATACACCGGTCACACTGAGTGCTTTAGCTGCCAATCTGGCCAGCCAGAAGCCTCAGGAGCAAAACCCCTCAGACACCCCAGCTCTCCCTGTGCCACAATTAGCCCCGGGCCTGCACACAGGTGAGGGGGTTGTAGAACCCAATCTCACCTTCCCCGAACGGGTCTTTCCGGTCCCAAAGAACCAGCCACAAATCCCCGGTCAGTTTACACTTTGGATCTTACCCACAAGATCACGCAGGGCCAATCCTTTAGAATCTAAAATCTAAAGGTTTATTAATAGAAGAAAGAAAAGCATGGATTGATATTTTGGGATTCTTGGGTCTATGGAAATAGCCAAACATTACAGCTACAATGTAATGCTTGGCTATGTTCACACTGGGGAATTATTTCAAATAAGGTATTTTGGGGGTTAAAGTATTTGAAAATATTTTTCAAAATAGTGTGTTCCCACAACAGGGAAGCATCAACATTTGAGAGAGGTAGGCTCCCTTAGTAAGGACATGCTACTTTGTAATGGGGAAATGCTAAAACAAGTGTGTAGTGTAGACATACTTTATGCTATTCTGAAATTGAGTCATTCTATTTCAGAATACAAGGCTTCTCAGATATTTTGGCTGGTTTTAATTACTCTGAGGCAGGCTTCCCTAAAGTGGCTGTGCTACCTTGACTTAGAGCCCCAGGAAACACTAGAGCGTAATTACTTTAATGGCCCTGGGAAGGAGCTATTTGTAAATAGCGACAGTGGAGCACACACAATATTGCTATTTAAAAAGAGCAATTTCTACAATGGCATTATTCTGGAACAATAAACTCTCATGTCACAAAAAATAAGAAGCCTGTTATTCTGAAATACATCACTTTAGAAAAGTGATAACGTGAGCATCCACAAGGCAAGCCCGTTATTTCGAACGTCTTATAGAGGTGCGGTTAGTTACTCCCCAGTGCTTCCCGGGACTCCATTGGGAGTGACTGCGGGGAGTACGTACTTTGTAAGGCTTGTGCTGTGGAACATTTCCATTGAAATACCATTTCCTGTGTGACATGGATTCAGTGTCTGTGCTCAGAGGGTCTTAGTTCGGAATGGGGCATTTCTACCCTAAGGACAATCTTTTTTATTTGGAAATAACGGCCCTTAGCAGAGCAACAGTGCCGCTCGGTGGTCTTTGCCGGTAATGCACGTGTAATTCCGAAGCGCCTCCACAGTGCCACTCGGTGGTCATTGCGGGTAATAAGTATCAGAGGGGTAGCCGTGTTAGTCTGAATCTGCAAAAGCGACGAGGAGTCCTGTGGCACCTTATAGACTAACTGAAGTGTAGGAGCATAAGCTTTCGTGGGCAAAGACCCACTTCGTCACATGCATCTGACGAAGTGGGTCTTTGCCCACGAAAGCTTATGCTCCTACACTTCAGTTAGTCTATAAGGTGCCACAGGACTCCTCGTCGCTATTGCGGGTAATGCACGTGTAATTCCGAAGCGCCTCCACAGTGCCACTCGGTGGTCATTGCGGGTAATGCACGTGTAATTCCGTAGCGCCTCCACAGTGCCCCTCGGTGGTCATTGCGGGTAATGCACGTGTAATTCCGTAGCGCCTCCACAGTGCCACTCGGTGGTCATTGCCGGTAATGCACGTGTAATTCCGTAGCGCCTCCACAGTGCCGCTCGGTGGTCATTGCGGGTAATGCACGTGTAATTCCGAAGCGCCTCCACAGTGCCACTCGGTGGTCATTGCGGGTAATGCACGTGTAATTCCGAAGCGCCTCCACAGTGCCGCTCGGTGGTCATTGCCGGTAATGCACGTGTAATTCCATCGCCCCCAGCTGCTGTCCCTCCTTCGCACCCCACGTGGCCCCAGTCTTGCCCTTTTACAGCAGGCAAAGTAAGAAGCTCGTTATTTCCAGGCTCTGCGCAGCCCTCTCCCCTCCTGCCTCCGGCCCCCTCATCCCGCACTCCAGGCTCCGCGCAGCCCTCTCCCCCCCTGCCCACGGCCCCCTCATCCCGCACTCCAGGCTCCGCGCAGCCCTCTCCCCTCCTGCCCACGGCCCCCTCATCCCGCACTCCAGGCTCCGCGCAGCCCTCTCCCCTCCTGCCCCCGGCCCCCTCATCCCACACACCAGGCTCCGCGCAGCTCTCTCCCCTCCTGCCCACGGCCCCCTCATCCCGCACTCCAGGCTCCGCGCAGCCCTCTCCCCTGCTGCCCACGGCCCCCTCATCCCACACACCAGGCTCCGCGCAGCCCTCTCCCCTCCTGCCCACGGCCCCCTCATCCCGCACTCCAGGCTCCATGCAGCCCTTTCCCCTCCTGCCCACGGCCCCCTCATCCCGCACTCCAGGCTCCGCGCAGCCCTCTCCCCTCCTGCCCACGGCCCCCTCATCCCACACTCCAGGCTCCGCGCAGTCCTCTCCCCTCCTGCCCACGGCCCCCTCATCCCGCACTCCAGGCTCCGCGCAGCCCCCTCCCCTCCTGCTTCCTCACCCCAGCCTGCACCCCGTCCATACTCTTATCCTGGGGCCCTTCCTCACCCCAGTCTGCACCCCCATTCATGGGAGCCATCAGTCCACCTTTTCCCTGCACCACATTCAGTAAAGTGTCTGATCAGGGTATGAGAGCAGCCCTGAGCCTTTGTCTCCACTCAGCAGGTTGCACCACACAGGATATGTGGATGGTCCTGGGCTCTGTACAGCACTCCAGACTGACCCCGGGCACGGCTTCTGGGTCCTAGACCTTTGCTGTCACTCCTGCCCGAGGGCTTTGCTGGCTCCAGACTGGGTAACAGCTGGGAAACTGGCTGGGCAGGGGGCTAATGACAGGGAGCAGAAGTCTTCCCAATCAGCATTGAGACTTGATGGGAGGCTGAGAGGTCACAGCAGATGTCCTAAAGGATGGGCCAGCTCACCATCTGAGGGGATCAGTCTCAGAGCAATTCCAACCCTGCCTCTTTGGGAGAGCCTCCCACAAAGCCATAAGGCGGGGTCTCTGAGGTTGCCCCCACCTTGCACCTCTGTCCCGTGTGTCTGATGTCAGGATCTCTCTACGAGGTCACCGCCTCCCCATCGCCTTTCCCCAATAGACTGAGATTCTACAACAGGCCTTTGAGATGTCATCGCCCCCCCCACCCCAACCGTCTCCTGCAAGGATGGCGTTCTGCCCCTAGTCCGCCCCTGCCCCTCGGGACACACTGACTGATAAGAATACAGTACTCTCAGATAGACATGGAAAGGGGTAACGGGTTAATGAGCGCTGGAGCAATTCCACCCACAGGATCCTGCTCAACCTTAACTTAGTGATTTCTATGCCTAGAGCTCAGGTGGATCAGACAGAACAGGCTCCAAACCTCTCTGCGGCTCTTACCTTCTGAACAGGTAACATCAACTCCGTGGGTAGGGAAGGAGAAAACTCTGACGAGATTCCTCCTCGTGCTCCCATAATTAATCCTAATTCTTTCTCCGCCCTCGACGAGAGACCTTGAGAAGGAGCCTTGCTGCTGCAAAGCCATTAGAATCTCTGAGCTTGTCCCTGCCTTGCACCTCTCTTCTGATTGGCTGATGTCAGGTTAGGGTCTCTCTGTGAGGTCACCACCGACCTATCACTATCTCCCAGTAGGCTGAGATCCTGCAACAGGCCTTTGTGATGTCACTACCCCCTTCCATCCCCTGCAACGCTGGTTTCCTGGCGCTGGTGAGCCTCTTTGGATGTGTGAGTGGGATGATGTAGGGCAGTGGTCTCCAACCTTTTTACACCCAAGATCACTTTTTAAATGACAGAACAAGCCAAGATCTACCGTCTTGCCCCTTCCTTGAAGCCTTGCCCTCTCTATTCTCCTCCTCTCCATCACTTGCTATCCCCAACCCTTATACTGCTGCTTTTTTTTTTTTCAATTCTTCTGTAGGAAGAGGTTTTTCCAACATTTGGCCTGTCTAGACTGGACCAAATGTCAGAAAAAACCCTTCTTTTGGAAGCTCCCTTATTCCTCGTGGAAAGAGGAATATAGGGGTGACCAAAAGAGCATGTTTGCTCTTCCACTAAAAAAAGCAGAAGAACAAATGCATCCCTGGATGCAGAAGAGTTTTTCTGGGATATTTCCAGAATCCTGAAAAACTCCTGGGCTGTGTCTAGACTGGCAAGTTTTTCCGCAAAATCATCTGCTTTTGCGGAAAAACTTGCCAGCTGTCTACACTGGCTGCTTGAATTTCCGCAAGAACACTGACGCTCTCATGTAAGATCGTCGGTGTCCTTGCGGAAATACTGTGCTGCTCCCGTTCGGGCAAACGCCCTCTTGCACAAATCATTTGTGCAAGAGGGCCAGTGTAGACAGCACAGTACTGTTTTGCGCAAAAAAGCCCCGATGGCTAAGATGGCGATTGGGGCTTTTTTGCGCAAAACCACGTCTAGATTGGCCACGGACACTTTTCTGCAAAAAGTGCTTTTTCGGAAAAGCGTCCTGCCAATCTAGACGCGCTTTTCCGAAAATGCTTTTAACGGAAAACTCTTCCGTTAAAAGCATTTCTGGAAAATCATGCCCGTGTAGACGTAGCCCTGCAGTCTAGCCGTACACTTGCTGGGTTGAGACAGGGTGTGTAGGATTTGAGTGTGGGAAGGGGTGAGAGGTGCAAGCTCTGGGAGGAAATCTGGACGCAGGAGGAGGTGGAGAAGGGGACGCTGGCTCGGGGAGGGGGCTCTAGGCCGGACGGTGTTGGGGTCAGATGGAGGGTTGGGGTACTAAGCAAGCTACAGGCTTGTGGATGTGAGGGTTCAGGAATTTGGTTTGGGGTATATGAGGGGCTCAGGGCAGGGGGTTTCAGTGTATGATTGGCTCAGATCTGGGGTCTGGTGGAAGGGGGAGTGCAGGAGTGTTATGATGCTGTGGCCAAATGGGGGCATGGCCCCAGTTGGGGGCTTGACAGTATTTTATTTAAAAATGAAGCCTGGCCAACAAACACAAAAACTTTCTGCGTTGTCTTTATTTCTGAGAAGGGCAGGGAACCTGTTTTGAGTCAGGGGTCACTGACCCAAGAAAAGTCAGTTGGGGCCACCCAAGTGAGATGCAAAGAAAACCTCCTCCAACACTCCCCCCCCCCCCAGCTTCACTAATGTGGCCCCAACTGTGTTGGTGGGAGCAGGGGACATAGTACTGGGAAGGGTGGTAGTGGGTGCTTTGGCAGGGGACAGGGTGCCAGTGGGGACAGAGTTCTGCGGCTGGGGGTAGGGGAGAGGGAACAGGGTGCTGGGAGGACAGAGGACGGTTCTGCAGCAGGGGACAGAGTTCCAGTGGGACAGAGTTCTGTGGCTCGGGACAGAGGAGTGGGGACAGAGTTCGGGGAGTGGGGATGGGAATGGGGACAGAGTTCTATGGCAGGAGAGTGGGGACAGAGTTCTGTGGCTGGGGAGAGGGGAGTGGGGACAGGGTGCCAGTGGAGACAGAGAGTCCCCTGCATCTGCCTCCTCCCAGGATTCCTCCCCCTGAGGGAAGCCAGCACGTGCCTCCTCCGGGCCCGACTCCCCTTCCCCCCCCCGCGGCGCAGGGAAACCCCCGCACACGCCTGCCCCGGGGCCGAAACCCCCGCGCGCGCCTGCCCCAGGGCCGACTCCTCCCTCCTGCGCCGGTGCAGGGAAGTGGCTGTGCTCCTCCTCCGGGGCCGACGCCCCCTCCCACAGTGTGCCCGGCAGAGCAGCCAGTGAACTTCCGGAACCCCCGGAAGTGGCGCTAAGCTGCGGGACTTCCGTCCACCTGCGGGGAGCTGGCACTACCTCCATTTTCGCTGGCGGTAGGTAGTGGGGCTCCTCGGGGGTGGGAGGAAAAAGGGGGGGCGGTCTGCGTGCTTCATGATCGACTGGTCGAGGCCTCGTGATCGACCTGTTGGTGACCACGGCCCTAACCCTCTGGTTGCCAGAATCTGGGATTTGATTGTGGGATGCATCATTGACTGCCTGGATTGTTAATTCCCTCTGAAGTATCGAGCACTAGTCACTGCTGCAAGACAGGATACAAGACTGGAGCAATCATTAGTCTGATCCAGTAGAGCCGTTCTAAGTACCATATGTCTTAAAGCTGCCCCAATGCCAAGCTATCCCTGCACACTTCTACCCATGCCTGGGCTTTTTTGTGTGTCGGCTCCTCTTGATGTTGGTGATACTCTGTATGACATCCCCTCCCCCATATAGCCCTTCATCTGGCTGGTGAAGGCCAAAATCTGCATTGACTGAGAGGCTTAAAGGGAACTCTCTCCCTACAAGCAGCTGATAGGCAGGATGGGAACAATATGGCTGTATCCCCTCTAGCCCACCTGGATGCCATGGCTGGAGCTGAATTGGCTGTCACTTCCACACCCTCCCGTGAAGTGGTCTGGTTTCAGACACCAGTGTGTTAGGGGGATACATTTTTAAAAGGATTGCACAACTGAGGGATGGTGCCAAGACTGTTTTAGGACTGAAAAGCTGTTTGAACAGATGGCTGCACCGAGGTACGGTGGAGATAATGACCAGTAAGAACCTGATAGAAAATGCAGTGGAGAAAGTTTATTGCTCATCCGCCCTGGCAGTCACTTCTCCCCAGTTGGTCCCAAGAGCCTCTGGACAGAAACTCTCAAGGAGCAGCCAAGCACCCTGGCATGGCCACACCCAACTGCAGAAATGTATAGACCAGGTCTGGGCAAAGTACAGCTACGGTTCGGACAATCCAGTATTTTTGCCGCCTGTCTGGTAAAAAAATTCAGAAAATACCGGACACCTAAAATGTCTGGTATTTTCTGATTTTTTGATCTGAGGAAGTGGGTCTGGCCCACGAAAGCTCATCATCTAATAAACCATCTTGTTAGTCTTTAAAGTGCTACATTGTCCTGCATTTTGCTTCTCCAGTAACAGTCTGCGGGGGGAGGTTTTTGCCATTCCAGGCTATGACAAGGGGGTGGCGGAAGAGGACGTGACATCAGCAGTCTGGATGCCAAGCCTGGGTCGCTAGGGGCTTGGTCTCGTTGTGCGTGAGTCACTCCCTGCATGAGCGGTGCATGCCGGGAGTTGTAGTTTTGACAATGCTGGTTCCTCGGGTCCGACGTCACTAGTGTGTTGCAGCCCCCACCCCACCCAGCATGACAGCCCAGCCCTGCCCACAAACTGCATCACAGGCTGGCTCCATCCGACCCCTCCCTTCCTTAGCCAACCCCAGCCCAGCCTGCATCCCAATCCCCCCCTCTTCTCCAGTCCATTTCTAATAACCCCCAGCCCGCCTGCACCCACATCAGTGTCCTTCCCTCCAGTCCATACTCTTATCCCAGGGGCCCCTCAGTTTCCCTTCCTCTCCACAACACCCAGCCCCACATGCACCCCCAGTCCATGCCCCCATTTGTGGGGTCCATCAGCCCTTTTCCTCCCTACGACATCCCCCAGCTCACCTTAACCTGCACCCTAGCTCTGTCCCTACGTTTCCCCTGTTCGTAGGACCCCCTTGGTCTAATTTGCTTCTTTCCCAACCCACAGTCCCTCCTCCCACGCTCCTATCCTACCAGCCATGGGACCTGTCAGCCTCCCTTATTCATTCTGTTCCTAGCACCCTGAACTTCCCCCCTCAGTCCTCCTCTTCCTCCCTGACATCCTCCAGCCTGCCATATCCTTCCCTAATCTGCCTCTAGTGGATCCCTCCATTCATGGGATCCCTTAACCCCCAACACTCCCCAATTCTTGTTCCCCCTTGCCAAGTTCACCTTCCCTGCCAATGTGGGGTCCTCAAACACTCCTCCACCCTGCCCTTCATCATGGGGCCTCTAAATCACCCCAATCCCTCAGTGCCCTTGTGTACTTAGATCCTTCCACGCAACAGTATAGCCGCCAATACAGGCAGTCCCCGGGCTACGTACAAGATAAGGACTGTAGGTTTGTTCTTACATACAGATTCAACTTAAGTCGGAACTGGCATCCAGATTCAGCCGCTGAATCTGGACACCAGTTCTGACTTACATACAGATTCAACTTAAGAGCCCCAGGCGTCCCCAAGTCAGCTGCTGCTGAAACTGATCAGCAGCTGATTCCAGGAAGCCCAGGGCAGAGCAACTCTGCCTCGGGCTTCCTGTAGTCAGCCGCTGGTCAGTTTCAGCAGCGGCTAACTTGGGGACGCCTGGGGCAGAGCAGCTCTGGTGCTGCTGGGTTGGTCCAGTAGCGTGGCCGCACCTCGGCGCTACTGGACCAACCCAGCAGCACCCCAGCTGCTCTGCCCCAGGCGTCCTGATTCAGCCGCTGCTGAAACTGATCAGCAGCGGCTGAATCAGGACTCCTGGGGCTGAGCAGCTGGGGTGCTGCCGGGTTGGTCCAGTAGCGCCAAGGAGCGGTGCTGCGGGACCAACCGGCAGCGTCCCACCTGCTCTACCACAGGCCCCGGGCTTTGCTCCACATCTCCCTGGTCTGCTGGGGGGGGGCACTAGCTGTGTCCCCCCCCCAGCAGACCAGGGAGACGCGGAGCAAAGCGGCGGAGGACCCGGGCCGGACCGTGGCGCTCCCCGTGAGAAAATCCCCGTTCGACATAAGTCGGATCCGCGTAACTCGGGGACTGCCTGTATCATAAATTCAAGATAGACATATTGATGTGGGGAACCTAAATTGCTTATTGAATGTCTCCATTGTTCAGCCCAGCTAAGACTCTCCCCTTTCCTGTCCTGCTGTCTCCCTCCACAGAACAGGGGGGAGTTTGCTTGGCATGCATTCCCCACAGAGGTGGTCTCAGGAACCACAAAAAAGTAGGGCACACCTGGCAGTAGATGTCTTCACAGGCCATGAGCTTCTTTTATGGCATGGGGCCCTGTGGCATTGAGGCTGGGAAAGGGACAGTAGTCTACTCTGTAGAGTCACTGTTTTGGATACCGGCTCAATGTAGTCTACTCTAGCGTTACTAATTTGGATACCTTTCTACTCTAGCTGTATTCCTGCAGTGGCCATGAAAGGGCATGGCTGGTGGTAGGAGTCTGTGATACCTTATATGCGAGAAGAAGAGGTTATGCACCATTGCTGACTGAGCTGCTAACTTGTTTGTTCTTTCCTCCTTGTGCTGACTTCAATATCAAGGCATAAGAAGTCAGCCATTCGAGTCTCTTCCCATCACACGAAGGAAAGACAGCATGAATGAGAGCAGTAAGGTTGGGAGAATGATGAATGGGAGGCAAGAACTGTCCAGTTGAGAGCAGAGCTACCACCGCTGTCACTGAGATAAGTGTTTAATTTAGAGAAATCTGAGCTTATGGCCCACCTGGATGCAGGTAGTGACGTGCTGTTTGCTTAGGAAGCCAGCCCTAGCTGAGGTTCCCGACTAGCAACTTTGGTTATGAGAGAAACGGGGTTTCCATTTGTAGGTGCTGCTCATTTCTTTGGGGAACAGTGTGTCCACCTTAGCAGAGACTTGGATTGAGGATGATGATGCTCAGTGGTGAGTTGTTTGCCTTCCTCCCACGTGTTTCTCTCTCCTCGTTCTGTTGTGTTGGCCAGCAAGTTCTGTCTGTCTGTCTCTGTCTGTGTCTGTGTCTTTGTCCTTGCTCTGCTTCTGCCGTGTCCTTGTACGGGACACTTGCAGGCATTCCAGGTGAGCATCTCCACGGGTTAAGGGCTCAGGAGCCAACGGGAATTCTGCAGGTACGCTAGTCGCGCAAGGGAGAGCGGTGGTGCGTCATGGCTGACTGACTCAGTGTTCTTGTAGAGGGCCCTATACATAGGCGAGGGGGGGGGAAGGGCTAAAGGATAGAATTCCCACAGCCACAGACCTTAGTGAGTGAGAGGTCTCTTCAGTCACGCCGCTCTCGGGTCTCGCTGCAGGGAGGGATTCTGGCGCCGCTCTCTGGTCGTGCAGCTTGGGGGTGTCTCTAGCGCCGCTCTCGGGTCTCGCTGCTGGGGGGGAGGGGTCTTTGGGGCCACTCTCAGGTCGTGCTTGCAGATGATACCAAACTGGGTGGGGTTGCGACTTCTTTGGAGGATAGGGACATAATTCAAAATGACCTTAGCAAGTTAGAGAAATGGTCAGAGGTAAACAGGATGAGGTTTAATAAAGAGAAATGCAAAGTGCTCCACTTAGGAAGGAACAATCAGTTCCATACATACAAGATGGGAAGCGACTGTCTAGGAAGGAGCATGGTGGAAAGGGATCTAGGGGTCATAGTGGACCACTAGTTGAATATGAGTCAACAGTGTGATGCTGTTGCAAAAAAAGCAAATATGGTTCTAGGTTGTATCAACAGGTGTGTTGTAAGCAAAACTCGTGAAGTCATTCTGCCGCTCTACTCTGCACTAGTTAGGCCTCAGCTGGAGTACTGTGTCCAGTTCTGGGCGCCACATTTCAAGAAAGATGTGGAGAAATTGGAAAGGGTACAGAGAAGAGCGACAAGAATGATTAAAGGTCTAGAGAACATGACCTATGAAGCCAGGCTTCATGAACTGGGCTTGTTTAGTTTGGAAAAAAGAAGATTAAGGGGGGACATGATAGCGGTTTTCAAATATCTAAAAGGGTGTCACAAGGAGGAAGGAGAAAATTTGTTCCTCTTGGTTTCTGAGGACAGGACAAGGAGTAATGGGCTTAAAGTGCAGCAGGGGAGGTTTAGATTGGACATTAGGAAAAAATTCCTAACTGTCAGGGTGGTCAAATATTGGAATAAATTGCCAAGGGAGGTGGTGGAATCTCCCTCTCTGGAGATATTTAAGAACAGGTTAGATAGACATCTGTCAGGGATGGTGTAGACGGAGCTTGGTCCTGCCTTGAGGGCGGGGGGCTAGACTCGATGACCTCTCGAGGTCCCTTCCAGTCCTATTATTCTATGAGGGAGTCTGGCGCCTCTCTCGGGTCGTGCTGCTGGGCGCTGTCTCTGGCGCCTCTCACGGGTCGTGCTGCTGGGGGGGGTCTCTGGCGCCGCTCTCGGGTCGCGCTGCTGGGGGGTCTCTGGCGCCTCTCTCGGGTTGCGCTGCTGGGGGGTCTCTGGTGCCGCTCTCGGGTCGCGCTGCTGGGGGGTCTCTGGTGCCGCTCTCGGGTCATGCTGCTGGGCGCCGTCTCTGGCGCCTCGCTGGGGTGATGCTGCTGGGGATGACTCTGGCGCCTCTATTGGGTCCTGCTGCTGGGGGGGGGGGGTCTCTGGCTCCGCTATCCGGTCGTGCTGCCGGCGGGGGTCTCCGTCACCACTCTCGGGTCATGCTGCTGTGGGGAATCTCTGGCGCCGCTCTCGAGTCACGCTGCTGGGGGGGGTCTCCGGCGTCGCTCTCGAGTCGCGGTGCTGGGGGGGTCTCCGGCGCCTCCTTGGGATCATGCTGCTGGGGGGGTCTCTGGCTTCGCTCTCCGGTCGTGCTGCTGGGGGTGGGGTCTCTGTCTCCAGTCTCGGGTCGCGCTGCTGGGGGGGTCTCTGGTACCGCTCTCGGGTCGCGCTCTTGGGGGGGTCTCTGGCGCCGCTCTCGGGTCGCGCTACTGGGGGTGGTCTCTGGAGCCTCTCTCCGGTCGCGCTGCAGAGGGGGGGTGTCACTGGCCCCGCTATCAGGTGATGCTGCTGCGGGGGGTCTCTGGCACCTCTCTCGGGTTTTGCTGCTGGGTGGGTGTCTGGGACCACTCGCGGGTCGCGCTGCTGTGGGGGGGGTCTCTGGCGCCGCTCTCGGGTCGCGCTGCTGGGGGGGGGGGGGTCTCTGGCGCCGCTCTCGGGTGATGCTGCTCGGGGAGGTCTCTGGCGCCGCTCTCGGGTGATGCTGCTCGGGGAGGTCTCTGGCGCCGCTCTCAGGTGATGCTGCTCGGGGAGGTCTCTGGCGCCGCTCTCGGGTGATGCTGCTCGGGGAGGTCTCTGGCGCCGCTCTCGGGTGATGCTGCTCGGGGAGGTCTCTGGCGCCGCTCTCGGGTGATGCTGTTCGGGGAGGTCTCTGGCGCCGCTCTCGGGTGATGCTGCTCGGGGAGGTCTCTGGTGCTGCTCTCCGGTAGCGGTGCTGGGGGTGGGGTTTCTGTCTCCACTCTCAGGTAATGCTTCTGGGGGGGTCTCTGGCGCCGCTCTCGGGTGATGCTGCTCGGGGAGGTCCCTGGCGCCGCTCTCGGGTGATGCTGCTCGGGGAGGTCTCTGGCGCCGCTCTCGGGTGATGCTGCTCGGGGAGGTCTCTGGCGCCGCTCTCGGGTGATGCTGTTCGGGGAGGTCTCTGGCGCCGCTCTCTGGTGATGCTGCTCGGGGAGGTCTCTGGTGCCGCTCTCCGGTAGCGGTGCTGGGGGTGGGGTTTCTGTCTCCACTCTCAGGTAATGCTTCTGGGGGGGTCTCTGGCGCCGCTCTCAGGTCGCGCTCCTTGGAGGTGGGGTCTCTGTCGCCACTTTCAGCTCATGCTGCTGGGGGGGCCTCTGGTGCCGCTTTCGGGTGATGCTGCTGGGCGGGGTCTCTGGCACCGTTTTCGGGTCACTCTGCTGGGGGGGGTCTCTGGTGCCGCCCTCGGGACTTGCTGCTCGGGGGTCTCTGGCGCCGCCCTCAGGTCGCAATGCTGGGGGGGTTCTTTCGCTTTGCTCTCCGGTCGCGCTGCTGGGGGGGGACTTTGCAAGCGGGGCCGGGTACTAAAGGCACCAAGCAGCTGGCGGAATCACTGAGAACAAGGGTCATGGGGTTGGGGGTTGGTTGAGACCCTTTGGACCAGAGGCAGGGGGTCCAGGCTGCCAAATGTGTCGCGGAGAACCTCCATCTATCGGAAGCGGCTTCCTCTCCGCGCTTGCAGAACCGAGCAGCTAAAAGTGTTAGAAGCCAAATCAGAGCGGCTCGTGTGTGTGTCAGAAACGGCTACGGGGAGCCAATTGCGACCGCAGCTGTTTGTGACGTCACACCGGCCCCGGGACTGCGGCGTCATCGAGTAGCCGCTGAGAATTCAGGAGTCCATCGGCTGCTCTGTGAACCGACATGGACCGGCCTCAGCCCCACCAGCTCTGCTTTCCCTGGCTCTCCCCCCCGTGCCTCAGTTTCCTCCTCTGCAATCACCTCATCCCCTCCCCTGGACCTGGCACCTGCCTCTCGCTCCCCAGTGGGGCCCAGGCTGCGCTTCAGCCCGGCCGGCCACTGCCGCCCGTCACCCGCAGGACCAGCCGCGGCCCCGCCCCCTAAACTGCGCCGTGGCCGGTGGTCCTGCCCAGCTCCAACCAGTCAATCTTAACGGACTGCTCTGTCAGCAAATGGGCTGTGATTAAAGGGCGCGTCCTTTATCTGAGGCGACCAATAAGCTGACCCGGGAATGATCTTAAAGGACACCTTTTGGTTGCACTGGCACCTGACGCCTTCTTCAGCCCTTTGTTGCTGCATTCTCAGGCTGGCACCTCTCAGAACCATTCATTCATCGTCCAAGCACTCTCTCTCTTACGTACATTCCCGAAGTAATGTTTCCCATACAGTATTTTGCATAATAATACAAGAGTTGTAGTTACAAAAAGTTACAAAAGTTTCTGGGTGGCATTTCTTAAAACATTCTCTCTCTGAGTGCTGAGTTAGTTATAGTTACAATGCTTCACTTTGCGATTAGGGTTAAGTGCTTCACAATGCTTTGAAGAGAACGGTTGTCAATTGTGTAACAATAAGTTTGAGCGTGCCCTGGCACACAGCGAGGGGAGCTGTTTCTGGCTACATTGTTAAAAATATACTACTGTTTGAAGTTACATGACCTAATATTACATTCCTAACCAATTATATTCTAGAGGGGCAAAAATGTTTAGATTTATAATTAAACAATCCTAACATTATTATTATTATTTAAGTGTTTAGATTTAGTGTTACCAAGCTTGATAACACTAAATCTAAACACTTTCACAAGAATAAATCTAAACACTTCTATGCTTCTTCTACTTAACAAACTTCTCCTCCTTAGACTTTTAGTTGTGGGGAACAAATTCTGGGGAGTCACTTCCACTTGGGGAATCATGTTTAATACGTGACTATGTTATCCCTACACTAAGGCTGGCCGAGAGACTGTCCCGGACTGATCGTAACAGACTGTTCTGTCCGCGAATGGGCTGAGAGTACAGGGCGTGTTCGGAATCTGTGGCGGCCAATCTGAGGCTGTCCGAGGTGAATCTTAACGGACTGCTCCGTGCGCCAATGGGCGGTGACTAACGGCGTGTTCTGGGGCTGCTGGCGACCAATAGGTTGTCCGGGGTGGATTATAACAGACTCTTCTGTCCGCGAATGGGCTGTGACTAAGGGGCGTGTTCTGAATCAGAGGCACCCAATAGGCTGACCCGGCTGCATCTTAACGGACAGCTCTGTCTGCGAATGCGGTGTGACTAGGGGGAATGACCTGCCACTGCTCTCGACCAATAGGCTGTCCGGGGTGGATCTTAATGGACTGCTCTGTCCTCGAATTGTCTGTGACTTAGGGGTGGTTCCTGGCTGTGTGCCAGCCAATGGGCTTTCGGAAGACAGCCTTGGCGGAGGATAGTATCGCCCAATGGGCTGTCAGCAAAGGGGATCCTGCCTCTGGTTCGGCCAATGGGCTGTCGCAGGGGGGCGTGGTCTGACTGGGCGGCCGGCGCCGCCATGACAGGAAGGTCCGAGGAGCGCGCGGGGGCGCGAGCGAATCCTGGGTCCGAGTGCGAAGCTGCCCCGCCCCCAGCCCGCCCCTTGTTGGTGTCTGGCCCGGGGGGGGAGGGGGCGCGAGGGAAGGTGGGGGAGCGGGCTGGGGGAGGGGTGTCTGGCCCGGGGGAGGAGGGGGCGCGAGGGAAGGTGGGGGAGCGGGCTGGGGGAGGGGTGTCTGGCCCGGGGGAGGAGGAGGGGGCGCGAGGGAAGGTGGGGGAGCGGGCTGGGGGAGGGGTGTCTGGCCCGGGGGAGGAGGAGGGGGCGCGAGGGAAGGTGGGGGAGCGGGCTGGGGGAGGGGCGTCTGGGCCGGGGGAGGAGGAGGGGGCGCGAGGGAAGGTGGGGGAGCGGGCTGGGGGAGGGGTGTCTGGCCCGGGGGAGGAGGAGGGGGCGCGAGGGAAGGTGGGGGAGCGGGCTGGGGGAGGGGGGCGTCTGGGCCGGGGGGGGGAGGGGGCGCGAGGGAAGGTGGGGGAGCGGGCTGGGGGAGGGGCGTCTGGCCCGGGGGAGGAGGAGGGGGCGCGAGGGAAGGTGGGGGAGCGGGCTGGGGGTGGGGTGTCTAGCCCGGGGGAGGAGGGGGCGCGAGGGAAGGTGGGGGAGCGGGCTGGGGGAGGGGTGTCTGGCCCGGGGGAGGAGGAGGGGGCGCGAGGGAAGGTGGGGGAGCGGGCTGGGGGTGGGGTGTCTGGCCCGGGGGGGAGGAGGGGGGGGCGCGAGGGAAGGTGGGGGAGCGGGCTGGGGGAGGGGCGTCTGGCCTGGGGGAGGAGGAGGGGGCGCGAGGGAAGGTGGGGGAGCGGGCTGGGGGTGGGGTGTCTGGACAGGGGTGAGGTGTAGGAGCAGGCTGGGTGTGAGGGGTCTCAGTGGAGGGTGTGTGTGAGCAGGCTGGGGGCGTGGGGTCTCAGCCTGGGTGAGTGAGGGGCCACTAACTTCTTTCACAGTGCTGCCAGCACCATGGCCCAGGATCAGCCTCCCGCTGCTCCCATTGGCAGGATATTGGCAAATGGGAGTAGCAGGAAAATCCTCCAGGAAGCGGGTCCATGCCCTGCTGTGGGAGGGGGAGGAGGAAGGGAAGCAGCAGTGTGCGGAGCCGATTCTAGCTCCGCTTCTTCCTTGCAAGTTGGATCCGGCAGGGAGCCTTGGGGCTTTTCCCCCACCCCCGCCCTTTCATCTCCCCTGCGGGGGGAGGGGGGGATAGCCACTCACCGCCCCAGGTTCCAGCACAGCCGCTAGCCTCCGGGCGGGGGAGCGCTCACCGCCCAGTTCCTGCCCAGCCTCAGGAAGGGGCAGGGGCGTGAGCACAGGAGGGAGGGGCGGGGGCACAGGTGGCTCTCCATGGCACTGGCTCCCATTCCCCCCACTTTACTGCTGATAGAGAGGCGTGGCGCGGAGGGTGTGGGGGGCAGACGGAGCCGGTACCTCCACGAAGCTTTCCAGCCAGCTCCCCGCATGTGCCAGCTATCGCAGGCAGCAGTGGCAGGCGGGGTGGGGGTCGCCAGGGCTCACTGCGGACGGAGGCAGCTGCGTGAGATGCCGGGGCAGCGTCAAAGGAAGCAGTCCGTGCTGGGGGTGGGGGGGCTTCCTGGGAGTGGGGGCTGGGAGCGCACTGGCTGCCGGCCCCACCTCAGGAGACTATCGAATAGTCGTGGAACCGACAGTATTTTGTGCGCTTCCAGGACTATTCACTTCATGGCTGCCTAACGTCCCTGCTTGCCTTGCGGTCAGCGCGGGCTGGGGATTTGGATGGGGAGGGTTTGAAGGGGATATGCTGGTAGGGGTCCTGGATTTCATTTCTGTTGCTATTGGGTTGGAAATAGCAGAGTAAATATGCCTTATCAAGGTAACGTCACAGCCAGATCCCAAGGGAAGTATGGTTCTGAGGCTAGCTAGACCATCGGGTCTGACTTCGGTAGCAGGCAAGTTAGTTGAAACAATAGTAAAGAATAAAATTGTGAGGCATGTAGACGAACCTAGTTTGTTGGACAAAAGTCAACATGGTTTCTGTAAAGGGAAATCATGTCTTATTAATCTATTAGTGTTCTCTGAAGGGGTTAACAAACATGCAGACAAGGGGGATCCAGTAGTAGTTCTTCGCGTAGTGTCCCAGTGGGTGCTCCACTGTAGGTGAAGGGTCGCCCTGAGCCTCAGATCGGAGCTTTGTATAGCAGTTTCCCCTGTTGAGCCACGCATGCCCAGGAGGCGTCTCGAGCCCTTCCCGCCTCCTGAGGTTCCTCACAAGGTTCCTCACCAAAGGCTCTTGTGTCAATTCCATGGCCATGGGAGAAGAGGGAAGGTCCTTTCTTGGATTGAGAACTGGTTAAAAGGCAGGAAACAAAGGGTAGGAAGAAATGGTAAATTTTCAGAATGGAGAGGGGTAACTAGTGGTGTCCCCCAAGGGTCAGTCCTGGGACCAATCCTTTTCAACTTATTCGTAAATGATCTGGAGAAAGGGGTAAGGAGTGAGGTGGTAAAGTTTGCAGATGATACCAAACTGTTCAGGATAGTCAAGACAGAAGCAGACTGTGAGAGACTCCAAAAAGATCTCACCAAACGGAGTGATTGGGCAACAAAATGGCAAATGAAATTTCATGTGGATAAGTGTAAAGTAATGCACATCGGGAAAAATAACCCCAACTATACGTACAGAATGACGGGGGCTACTTTGGCTATGACAAATCAGGAAAGAGATCTTGGAGTTATCGTGGACAGTTCTTTGAAAACTTCCACACGGTGTGCAACGGCGGCCAAAAAGGCAAATAGGATGCTAGGAATTACTAGGAAAGGGATAGAAAATAAGACCCAGAATCTCTTACTGCCCCTGTATAAAACTATGGTACACCCACATCTTGAATACTGTGTACAGATGTGGTCTCCTCACCTCAAAAAAGATATTTTGGCCTTGGAAAGGGTCCAGAAAAGGGCAACTAAAATGATGAGGGGTTTGGAACGGGTCCCATATGAAGAGAGGTTAAAGCGATTGGGACTTTTCAGTTTAGAAAAGAGGAGACCGAGGGGGGATATGATAGAGGTCTATAAAGTCATGAGTGGTGTGGAGAGGGCAGATAAAGAAAAGTTATTTATTAGTTCCCATAATAGAAGAACTAGAGGACACCAAATGAAATTAACGGGTAACAGGTTTAAAACTAATAAATGAAAGTTCTTCTTCACGCAGCATGTAGTCAACCTGTGGAACTCCTTGCCAGAGGAGGCTGTGAAGGCTAGCACTATAACAGAGTTTAAAGAGAAGCTAGATAATTTCATGGAGGTTAGGTCCATAAATGGCTATTAGCCAGGGGATACAATGGTGTCCTTGGCCTCTGTCTGTCAGAGGCTGGAGAAGGATGGCAGGAGACAAATGGCTTGATCATTGTCTTTGGTCCACCCTCTCCGGGGCACCTGGTGCTGGCCACTGTCGGCAGACAGGCTATTGGGCTAGATGGACCTTTGGTCTGATCCAGTACGGCCGTTCTTACGTAGATGGTATCCTGAGTCCACGAAAGCTCATGATCCTAGCTACATTGTTTGTTAGTCTATAAAGTGGTACCAGACCAGTTGTTGTTGTTGTTTTGTTTTATTTCCAGATGCTATGAACTAGCATCCCGTGGCTACCTGCCACCTCTTCAGTCATTTCAGCATTTTAGTGTTTAAGACGGTATTATCTAGGGTTATTTTTAGTTACATATGCTTAAGGCTTTTTACGCCTTGTGTCTTTATTTGGCTCGAGTACAGTCTTCGATACAGGCTCATTGCATTATTGCCTTAATTTATAAGCATCACCTAGCAAATACTTAGTCCTGCAGGCACCAGGTATTTCACTTGCGACCCCTCTCCCCCCGGCTGTGAAGAGCGGCAGGGAGGCGGAAGGCAGCTGCCAGAAAGCCGCACAGCGTGGCCGGGGCCATGGGGCTCCAGGAGCGTGGCTCAGCTACAGGAGGAGGCAAGGCAGCGGGAGAGTGGGATGCGGAGCAGAAAAGAGGCACAGAGGAGAAAGAGATGGGGGAAAGGAGCCTGCAGGGGGGAGGGTGTTAAGGACTGCACGTGCCATGAAGGAACCCCAGGAGGGCAAGGAGTCTGGTGAGAAGGGGGGGAGGAAGCGACCCAGGGCAGTGAGGGTGGGTGGCCACACACATTCGTTTAGCATTTTAGGGGGTGGTGGTATCACGAATGTTGAGAACCCCTGCTGTAATCCATGTTCCAGCAATAACTTAATGAGTTGAACATCACGTTTTTATGTATGTTTTACCCTAGAAATACACAAGCCTTTTACTTTGGAAATAAATCTAAATGCCTGGTGTTCTGTTCATATTCTTTTGCACGGGTGTTGCAGTTTATTCATATTTAAGAGCTTCTGTTTTAATGTATTGCTCACCATTTTAGAGTTAGATGTTATCACTGACTTTTTAGCTGTTCTGTTCCCAGCACTTATCAGCTCAGCGGTATTGCTCGCTGCTGGCTGGTTAGGGGCTAAACTCTCCACACCAGATTTAGTGGTTTTCTCTTGGAATGTCAAGGTACAGACGACTACACGATTAACCAATAAGCCTCAAGTTATTGGTCAATCCTGTCGATTACACGCATTCTCCCCTCTTACCCGCTGTCTGTCAGAGGCAGCAAGGAGGGAGGAGGTGTGAGCTGATACCTGTGGGAAGCCAGCTTTTAAGTCAGCTTGTCGCAAGAGGGCGCGGTTGTACAGTTGATCAGCTCCCCACAAGCGTTGGATCGGCCTGTTCCCCCACCTCTGTGCTGCTGCCTCTGATACAGAGGAAGCAGTATGGTGGAAGGAGGCAGGCGGGAGCTGATATGCATGAGCACTGTGTGTGGTGGCTTCATGGACCCACCTGTCAAACCCCTTGCTGCCTCTTCTAGAGGCAAGAGGGGGAGACAGGAGCTGGTGCTGGCTTCGCAGAGCTGCCTGCCTGCCTGCCCACGCTGCTGCCTGTGCCTGAGGAGTGTGCAGAGAGGGGGCATGACAGTCAGACGGGGCCATGGCAGCGCGTTCCTGCATGGAAGCATTTGGCGCGGCGTGTGGCTTTTGCAGGGGCACGTGTTCGTGACGTATTCCAGTCAGACGGTGTCCTGGCTGCAGTGCCAGGCAGATCCTAGGGTCCCACTCCTGGAGAGCAACACCCCTCCCCTCCCCAGCCAGAGCCTGCAATGGCCCAGACAGTCTGAGAGGGCCAGAGGGAAGAGGCAGGCGGGACAGGGACTCGGGCTCAGGGCCCCACCCGTGACTGCAGCGGGAGCTGGCAGACACTGAGATGGACACGCGCCCTCTCAGGGGGTCTCTTGTTTTGACAGTTCACACCTGGCAACCCCACTCGGTCTCCCATGATGCACTGATGTGGGCGGGGGGATTGTAACTCCTTGGCGCGTTCTGGCACGAGGCAGGAGCTGTGCGTCTCACATCCCTCGCGGGGCAACAAACAGCAGTCACGTGGGCGCTGTGAGCTCTCACAATGTAGCGTCGTGCCGGCACGTGTGGCGCGGTGGACGCCCGCGCCCCGTCCCACGGACCGGAAGTGACGTTTGCTCGGTCCACGGCCTGACAGCAACCGACTGGGAACCGTGACCGGAAGGTGTCCAGGTACGTGCTCCAATCGCGCCCCCCGGGAACAGGGCTCGGAGTCGATTGGGGGGGATTTGAGAGCAGCCTTCAACCTCCTGAAGGGAGGTTCCAAAGAGGCTGCAGAAAGGCTGTTCTCAGTGGTGACAGATGGCAGAACAAGGAGCAAAGGTCTCAAGTTGCGGTGGGAGAGGTCCAGGTTGGATATTAGGAAAAACTATTTCCCTAGGCGGGTGGGGAAACACTGGGATGGGTTCCCTAGGGAGGCAGTGGAGTCTCCATCCCTAGAGGTGTTTAAGTGTCGGCTTGACACAGCCCTGGCCGGGTTGATTTAGTTGGGATTGGTCCTGCCTAGCGCAGGGGGCTGGACTTGACCTTCTGAGGTCTCTTCCAGCTCTGTGGTTCTAGGATTCTGAGAGCGCGTCTGCACTGGCATGTGCTTTTACGCAAGAGCATCCGTGCCAGTGTGGACGCTCTCTTGCGCAATAAACTCCGATGGCCGTTTTAACCGTCGGCCTTTCTTGCGCAAGAAATTCCTGTTACCTGTCCGCACTGGCCTGTGCCGGAAGGGCTCTTGCGCAAGAGGCTTCTTCCTGAGCAGGAGCATCCTAGTTCTTGCGCCAGGAGCCCTGGTTGTACACAGGAGAAGGTCAGTTTCCTTGCGCAAGCACACACGGCCAGTGTAGACAGGCAGCAAGTTTCCGCGCAAGAGCGGCCGTTTTGGCGCGAGATGGCGCCAGTGCAGACACAGCCTCAGTGTTTTCAAACCGGACGCAGCCGAGGCAGCCCCCCCCAACCCGCCTCACGCTGCCCCGCTGCACTTTGTAAGGCAGCAGCAGCATCTGCCTGTCCCACACAAGCCCGCTGGGCAGTTGGGTGTGTGTGTGGGGGGGGGGGGTATTTGGTGGGGGGAGCTGACTGCTGGGGGTAGGGAGGAGCAGAGTGGGGGGTTGGGGAGGAGCAGACTGAATGAAGAGTTTGGTGGGGGGAGCAGAGTGGGGGGGTTGGGGAGGAGCAGACTGAATGAAGAGTTTGGTGGGGGAGCAGAGTGGGAGGGTTTGGTGGTGCTGGAGTAGACTGCAGGGGGGGTTGGGGTGGAATAGAGTGCAGGGGGGGCAGAGTGGGGGAGTTTGGTGGGGGGCAGAGTGGGGGGGTTGGGGTGGAGTAGAGTGCGGGGGGCAGAGTGGTGGGGGGAGCTGACTGCTGGGGGTAGGGAGGAGCAGAGTGGGGGGTTGGGGAGGAGCAGACTGAATGAAGAGTTTGGTGGGGGGAGCAGAATAGGGGGGTTGGGGAGGAGCAGACTGAATGAAGAGTTTGGTGGGGGAGCAGAGTGGGGGGGTTTGGTGGTGCTGGAGTAGACTGCAGGGGGGGTTGGGGTGGAGTAGAGTGCAGGGGGGGCAGAGTGGGGAGTTGGGGGGCAGAGTGGGGGGTTGGGGGGGGGCAGGGGGGGGTTGGTGGGGGGCAGACTACAGGGGGGTTTGGTGGGGGGGTGGGGGGGCAGAGGGGGGGTGGGGGGGAGCAGGGGGTTGGGGGGCAGACTACAGGGGGGTTTGGTGGGGGGCAGAGTGGGGGGTTGGGGGGCAGACTACAGGGGGGTTTGGTGGGGGGGCAGTGGGGGGTGGGGGGCAGACTACAGGGGGTTTGGTGGGGGGCAGAGTGGGGGGTTGGGGGGCAGACTACAGGGAGGTTTGGTGGGGGGGCGGGGGGGGTTGGGGTGGGGGGTTTGGTGGGGGGGCAGAGTGGGGGGCGGGGGGGCAGAGTGCGGGGGGGGGTGGGGGGGCAGAGTGGGGGGTTGGGGGGCAGACTACAGGGGGTTTGGTGGGGGGCAGAGTGGGGGGTTTGGGGGGCACTACAGGGGGTTTGGTGGGGGGGCAAAGAGGGGGGTTGGGGGGCAGACTACAGGGGGGTTTAGTGGGGGGCAGAGTGGGGGGCTGGGGGGCAGAGTGGGGGGTTGGGGAGCAGACTACAGGGGGTTTTGGTGGGGGGGCAGAGTGGGGGGCTGGGGGGCAGAGTGGGGGGTTGGGGGGCAGACTACAGGGGGTTTGGTGGGGGGCAGAGTGGGGGGTTGGGGGGCAGAGTGGGGGGTTTGGGGGGCACTACAGGGAGGTTTGGTGGGGGGGCAGAGTGGGGGGCTGGGGGGCAGAGTGGGGGGTTGGGGGGCAGACTACAGGGGGTTTGGTGGGGGGGCAGAGTGGGGGGTTGGGGGGCAGACTACAGGGGGTTTGGTGGGGGGGCAGAGTGGGGGGTTGGGGGGCACTACAGGGGGTTTGGTGGGGGGGCAGAGTGGGGGGTTGGGGGGCAGACTACAGGGGGGTTTAGTGGGGGGCAGAGTGGGGGGCTGGGGGGCAGAGTGGGGGGTTGGGGGGCAGACTACAGGGGGGTTTGGTGGGGGGTTGGGGGGCAGACTACAGGGGGGTTTGGTGGGGGGCAGAGTGGGGGGCTGGGGGGCAGACTACAGGGGGTTTGGTGGGGGGCAGAGTGGGGGGTTGGGGGGCAGAGTGGGGGGTTTGGGGGGCACTACAGGGAGGTTTGGTGGGGGGGCAGAGTGGGGGGTTGGGGGGCAGACTACAGGGGGGTTTGGTGGGGGGGCAGAGTGGGGGGCGGGGGGGCAGAGTGGGGGGTTGGGGGGCAGACTACAGGGGGGTTTGGTGGGGGGCAGAGTGGGGGGTTGGGGGGCAGACTACAGGGGGTTTGGTGGGGGGCAGAGTGGGGGGCTGGGGGGCAGAGTGGGGGGTTGGGGGGCAGACTACAGGGGGTTTGGTGGGGGGCAGAGTGGGGGGTTGGGGGGCAGAGTGGGGGGTTTGGGGGGCACTACAGGGAGGTTTGGTGGGGGGGCAGAGTGGGGGGTTGGGGGGCAGACTACAGGGGGGTTTGGTGGGGGGGCAGAGTGGGGGGCGGGGGGGCAGAGTGGGGGGCGGGGAGCAGACTACAGGGGGGTTTGGTGGGGGGCAGAGTGGGGGGCTGGGGGGCAGACTACAGGGGGTTTGGTGGGGGGCAGAGTGGGGGGTTGGGGGGCAGACTACAGGGGGGTTTGGTGGGGGGGCAGAGTGGGGGGCTGGGGGGCAGAGTGGGGGGTTGGGGGGCAGACTACAGGGGGTTTGGTGGGGGGGCAGAGTGGGGGGTTGGGGGGCAGACTACAGGGGGGTTTGGTGGGGGGGGCAGAGTGGGGGGCTGGGGGGCAGACTACAGGGGGTTTGGTGGGGGGCAGAGTGGGGGGTTGGCAGGTCCTGACGTCACAGGACAAGCCGGCTGGGCAGTTTGGGGGGGGGGTCTCTGAGGCGGAGGGGCCGAGGGGAGCAGGGAAAGTAGCCGCGGTGGCTTGTGGGAAACGTTCCGTGCCCCAATCCGCAGCTCCCATGGGCTGTTCGATTGGGCGGGAGCAGCGGAAGTGACATCACAATCCAGCCGCTGATCCAGGGGTTGGTCTCGCGCGGTGTTACGCCCACGCGGTGTTACGCCCAGCGTGAGCGATGCATCCTGGGAGTTGTAGTTCCCACAGTGCGGCCTCCCGGGGCGTGTCTAAGTCCGCCCCGCCCCAATCATAGCCACGCCCCTCCCGCCCCGGCCGTCATAGCCACGCCCAGCGTGTTCCAGCCTCTCCCCGCCCCCAACTGTATCGTAGGGCGCCCCCGCAGCGCTACTCAGGCCCCGCCCCTGTCTGCCCCCCCCCCGCTCTGCACAGCCCCCCCCCGCTCTGCACAGCCCCCCCCCCCGAGCTGCATCCCCCTCCCCCACCCCCCCCCTGCTCCCCCTGCTCCCCCCCACAGCCCCCCCCCCCCCCCCCCGAGCTGCATCCCCCTCCCCCCCCCCACCTTCCACCCCCCCCCCACCTGCACCTCCCCCCCCCAACTGCTCCCCCCCCCCACCACCCCCCCCCCCAGGCCATTCTACACCCCCCCCAACCTGCACCTGTTACCCCCCCCCAGTCCTTTCAACACCCCCCTCTCAACCTGCAAGCCCCTCCCCCGGCCCCCAGGCCATTCTACACCCCCCACTCCAGTGCATGCTGAACCTCCCCTCCCCTGCCCTCCAGTCCATTCTACACCCGCCACCCAATCTGCACCCCCTCCCCCAGTCCTTTCAACACTCCCAGCGCAACCTGCACCCCTCTTCCCCAGTCCATTCAATACCCCCCTGCCCAGCCTGCACCCCCGTTACCCTACCCCCAGTTTATTCAATATCCTTAGCTCAACCTGCACTCTCCTCACACTCCCTGTGCACTCTACACCTCAACCCAACCTGCACCCCCATTCTTCTCACTCTTCACTCCATTCAGCACCCCTAGTCCAACGTACACCCCCATTCCCCCGCTTCCCAGTCCAACCTGCATCCCTAGCCCGAACTGCCCCTCTTCCTCTGCCCCCAGTGCTTCCCACACCCCCTTTCACTCCACCCCCAGTCCAACAGCACCCCTACTCCTCCTACCGCAGCCTAACCTGCCCCCCCATTATCTGTGCTGCAGCCGAACCGGCACCTCCCTTCCCTCACTTCCCCAGTGCATTACAACACCCCCAAGCCAATCTTATCCCCCATGAGTGCCCTCGCTCGCTTCAACCATATTTTTATCCTTCGGGTCCCTCGCTTTCCTTCCTCTCCACAACGCCCAAACCAACATGTCCCCTCTAGCCCCTTTCTCCATTCATGGGGTCTATCGGTCCCCCATTTTGCTCCCTGCAACACCCCCAAGCTCACCCCGACCTGCGCCCTATTCCTGCCCATCCCCCGTACGTGGGACCTCTCAGCTCCCTGTTGGCTTCCTTCCCAACCCACACACCCTCCTCGCACACCCCTGTCTCGCCAGGTCTGCGACCTTCCAGCCTCCCTTCTTCCTTCCTTCCCAACCCACACACCCCTGTCTCGCCAGGCCTGGAACCTGTCAGCCTCTGTTATTCCTTCGTCCGCGCCCTCAAGTTGCACTCCTACCCCCTCAGTCCTCCTTCTTCCCAACACTGGCAGCCTGCCATATCGTTCCCTAATCTGCTCCCCGCACCGGTTCTCCCTCCATTCATGGGATCCCTTAAGCCCCAGCTCTCCCCAGTTCCAATTATTGTTCCCCATGAACTTGCTGAGTTGACTTTGCCCGCCAACCAAGGGCCCTCAAACACTCCTCCATGCTATTCTTCAACTCTGGGGCCTCTAAATCCCCCAAACTGTCAGTGTCCCTGGGATCCTCAGACCTCTCCCCTCCACAGTGCAGCCCCCAATACCATGTATTCAAGACAGTCACACTTAGGGGCTGCGTCTAGACTGGCATGATTTTGTGAAATACTTTTAACGGAAAAGTTCTTCCGTTAAAAGTATTTCCGCAAAAGAGCGTCTAGATTGGCAGGGATGCTTTTGCACAAAAAGTGCTTTTGCGCAAGAAAGCTCCGATAGCCATTTTAGCCATCGGGGCTTTCTTGCAGAAAAAATGACGGTGCCTGTCTACACTGGCCTTGTTGTGCGAGTATTCCTGCGCAAGAGGGCTTATCCCTGAGCGGGAGCGTCAAAGTGTTTGCGCAAGAAGGACTGAATTCTTCCATTAGAACGTCAGTGCTCTTGCGCAAATTCAAGCGGCCAGTGTAGACAGCTGGGAAGTTTTTGCACAAGCGGCCGCTTTTGCGCAAAATCTTGCTAGTCTAGATGCGCCCACGTAGAGACCAAAATAGGAAATGAACTTCTCCACTGATCAGCCCCTTTGAGACTCTATTCTTCGCAGTGCTGCTGTCTCCATCCACAGGACATGGGCAGGTCTGCTGGGTGAACATCTCCACAGATGTGGTCTTGGGAGCCTTCAAAAAAGTAGGGGACAACTAGCAGTCGGTTTCATCACAGGCCATGAGCTTCCTTTTGGGTACGAAGAATTCTGCTGGGTATGCTCTGTAAGGAGACTATTTGGATGTGGGCTCAAAGCGCTCTTCTCCACTGGTATTTCTGCAGTGCCAGGGAGAGGCGGAGTGGGAGGGTGGAAGACAGCAGCATAATTTAGATGTGAGAAGAGGTTACGCGACATTACGGACTGACATGCCAACGTATTCCCTTTTACATTGTCAGGTGTACTGGTTTCCCTGGTACAGAGAGACTGAAAAGTAAGTTGCTTGGTTTGATTTCCCCCTTTGCTGGGTTGGGTAGCGAGCGATAGGAAGTCAACCCTCCCGGTGTCCTCCCGTCTGGGGACGGAACAGAAACGAGAACAGCGAGCTCTGGAGCTTGGTCGAAGCGAGGAGAGAACCGTGCAGCTGGGAGCGGAGCAGCCGTCACTGTCACGGAGATAAGTGTCAGGTCTGGAAATCTCTCGGCTTACGGCCCACTCGTCCCTAGGAAGGGAAGTCACGTTTTCTTAGACAGCGAGTCCGAGCGGAGGTTCGCGAGGTGCTTCCTTGGTGGTGGGAGAAACAGGGCTCCCGTGGGTCAGGGGTGCTGGTTTCTCTGGAACACGGTGTCCTTTTCAGCAGACGCTTGGCTCGAGGAGGAAGATGCAGGGTGGTAAGGTTGCTGGCTCCCTCTCATGTGTTTCTCTCTTGTTGCTCTCTAGTATTGGCCAATACGTTCTGTCTGTCTGTTTCTGTCTGTGTCTTTGTCCTTGCTCTGCTTCTGCCGTGTCCTTGTACAGCACACTTGCAGGCATTCCAGGTGAGCATCTCCAAGGGTTAAGGGCTCACGAGCCAACGGGAATTCTGCAGGTACGCAAGTCGCGCAAGGGAGAGCGGTGGTGCGTCATGGCTGACCTGACTCAGTGTTCTTGTAGAGGACCCGATACATAGGCGAGAGGGGGGGAAAAGGGCTAAAGGATAGAATTCCCAGAGCCACAGACCTTAGTGAGTGAGAGCTCACGCTGGGGTTTTTCTTCCGCGCTTGCAGACGAATCGGCGCGGGGCCGTGTCCGGAGAAGAAACCGTCCGAGATGGACTGGAGCTGCCTGGACGTGATTTTTGGAACACAGGAGGGGTTCTTAGCGTTCGGCCTTCCTATGGCTCTGCGTGAGTAGGAGACGGGTGCTCTGAAATCTTCAAGCGTCCTGGCAGTAGGTTTCTTCTGAGGCAGAGAGCTTCCTGCTGGGGCATGGAGCCTGGTGGCTTGGGGACTGGGGAACGGGCAGTAGTCGGTTCAACAGAGCGTGGATAGAGATTCAAGGCCTCCTTTCTCTCCGTGTTTCTACAGTTGCAGCGGGAGGGGGTGGCTGCGGTGGGTTATAGGGGAGGAAAAGCGATGCCGCGGACTGAAGGGCTAAGTTTGTTTTTTCCCTCTTTGCTGGGTTCGGTAGCAAGCGATAAGAAGTCAGTCGTCCCGGTGTCCTCCCGTCTGGGGATGGAACGAAAAGGAGAACAGCGAGCTCGGGAGCTTGGTCGAAGCGAGGCGAGAACCGTCCGGCTGGTAGCGGAGCAGCCATCGCTGACCGGGAGATAAGTGTCGGGTCTGGAAATCTCTCGGCTTACGGCCCGCTCGGGTCTAGGAAGGGAAGTCGCGTTTTCTGAGACAGCGAGTCCGAGCGGAGGTTTCCGAGGTGCTGCCTTGGTTGTGGGAGAAAGAGCTCTCCCGTTTGTCAGTGGTGCTGGTTTCTCTGGACCACGGTGTCCTTCTCAGCAGACGCTCGGCTCGAGGAGGGAGACGCAAGGTGGTAAGGTTTCTGGCTGCCTCTCGTGTGTTTCTCTCTTGTTGCTCTCTCGTATTGGCCAATACGTTCTGTCTGTCTGTTTCTGTCTGTGTCTCTGTCCTTGTTCTGCTTCTGCCGTGTCCTTCTACGGGACACTTGCAGGCATTCCAGGTGAGCATCTCCACGGGTTAAGGGCTCCAGAGCCAACGGGAATCATGCAGGTACGCAAGGTAGAGCAAGGGAAAGTGGTGGTGCATCAGGGGTGACTGACTCAGTGTTCTTGTAGCGGTCCCGATAGAGAGGGGAGGGAGGGGCAAGGTCTAAAGGATAGAAGTCCCGCAGCCAGAGACCTTAGTGAGTGAGAGCTCACGCTGGGGTTTTTCTTCCGCGCTTGCAGACGAATCGGCGCGGGGCCGTGTCCGGAGAAGAGACCGTACGAGATGGACTGGGGCTGCCTGGACGTGATTTTTGGGACACAGGAGGGGTTCTTAGCGTTCGGCCTTCCCATGGCTCTGCGTGAGTAGGAGATGGGTGCTTTGAAATCTTCAAGCGTCCTGGCAGTAGGTTTCTTCTGAGGCAGAGAGCTTCCTGCTGGGGCACGGAGCCTGGTGGCTTGGGGACTGGGGAAGGGGCAGTAGTCGGTTCAACAGAGCGTGGATAGAGATTCAAGGCCTCCTTTCTCTCCGTGTTTCTACAGTTGCAGCGGGAGGGGGTGGCTGCGGTGGGTTATAGGGGAGGAAAAGCGATGCCGCGGACTGAAGGGCTAAGTTTGTTTTTTCCCTCTTTGCTGGGTTCGGTAGCAAGCGATAAGAAGTCAGTCGTCCCGCTGTCCTCCCGTCTGGGGATGGAATGAAAAGGAGAACAGCGAGCTCGGGAGCTTGGTCGAAGCGAGGCGAGAACCGTCCGGCTGGGAGCGGAGCAGCCATCAATGTCGCGGAGATAAGTGTCGGGTCTGGAAATCTCTCGGCTTACGGCCTGCTCGGTTCTAGGAAGGGAAGTCGCGTTTTCTGAGACAGCGAGTCCGAGCGGAGGTTTCCGAGGTGCTGCCTTGGTTGTGGGAGAAAGAGGTCTCCCGTTTGTCAGTGGTGCTGGTTTCTCTGGACCACGGTGTCCTTCTCAGCAGACGCTCGGCTCGAGGAGGGAGACGCAAGGTGGTAAGGTTTCTGGCTGCCTCTCGTGTGTTTCTCTCTTGTTGCTCTCTCGTATTGGCCAATACGTTCTGTCTGTCTGTTTTTGTCTGTGTCTCTGTCCTTGTTCTTCTTCTTCGGTGTCCTTCTACGGGACACTTGCAGGCATTACAGATAAGTGTCGGGTCTGGAAATCTCTTGGCTTACGGCCCGCTCGGTTCTAGGAAGGGAAGTCACGTTTTCTGAGACAGCGAGTCCGAGCGGAGGTTTCCGAGGTGCTGCCTTGGTTGTGGGAGAAAGAGCTCTCCCATTTGTCAGTGGTGCTGGTTTCTCTGGACCACGGTGTCCTTCTCAGCAGACGCTCGGCTCGAGGAGGGAGACGCAAGGTGGTAAGGTTTCTGGCTGCCTCTCGTGTGTTTCTCTCTTGTTGCTCTCCCGTATTGGCCAATACGTTCTGTCTGTCTGTTTCTGTCTGTGTCTCTGTCCTTGTTCTGCTTCTGCCGTGTCCTTCTACGGGACACTTGCAGTCATTCCAGGTGAGCATCTCCACGGGTTAAGGGCTCCGGAGCCAACGGGAATCATGCAGGTACGCAAGGTAGAGCAAGGGAAAGTGGTGGTGCATCAGGGGTGACTGACTCAGTGTTCTTGTAGCGGTCCCGATAGAGAGGGGAGGGAGGGGCAAGGTCTAAAGGATAGAAGTCCCGCAGCCAGAGACCTTAGTGAGTGAGAGCTCACGCTGGGGTTTTTCTTCCGCGCTTGCAGACGAATCGGCGCGGGGCCGTGTCCGGAGAAGAGACCGTACGAGATGGACTGGGGCTGCCTGGACGTGATTTTTGGGACACAGGAGGGGTTCTTAGCGTTCGGCCTTCCCATGGCTCTGCGTGAGTAGGAGATGGGTGCTTTGAAATCTTCAAGCGTCCTGGCAGTAGGTTTCTTCTGAGGCAGAGAGCTTCCTGCTGGGGCACGGAGCCTGGTGGCTTGGGGACTGGGGAAGGGGCAGTAGTCGGTTCAACAGAGCGTGGATAGAGATTCAAGGCCTCCTTTCTCTCCGTGTTTCTACAGTTGCAGCGGGAGGGGGTGGCTGCGGTGGGTTATAGGGGAGGAAAAGCGATGCCGCGGACTGAAGGGCTAAGTTTGTTTTTTCCCTCTTTGCTGGGTTCGGTAGCAAGCGATAAGAAGTCAGTCGTCCCGCTGTCCTCCCGTCTGGGGATGGAATGAAAAGGAGAACAGCGAGCTCGGGAGCTTGGTCGAAGCGAGGCGAGAACCGTCCGGCTGGGAGCGGAGCAGCCATCAATGTCGCGGAGATAAGTGTCGGGTCTGGAAATCTCTCGGCTTACGGCCTGCTCGGTTCTAGGAAGGGAAGTCGCGTTTTCTGAGACAGCGAGTCCGAGCGGAGGTTTCCGAGGTGCTGCCTTGGTTGTGGGAGAAAGAGGTCTCCCGTTTGTCAGTGGTGCTGGTTTCTCTGGACCACGGTGTCCTTCTCAGCAGACGCTCGGCTCGAGGAGGGAGACGCAAGGTGGTAAGGTTTCTGGCTGCCTCTCGTGTGTTTCTCTCTTGTTGCTCTCTCGTATTGGCCAATACGTTCTGTCTGTCTGTTTCTGTCTGTGTCTCTGTCCTTTCTCTGCTTCTTCCGTGTCCTTCTACGGGACACTTGCAGGCATTCCAGGTGAGCATCTCCACGGGTTAAGGGCTCCGGAGCCAACGGGAATCATGCAGGTACGCAAAGTAGAGCAAGGGAAAGTGGTGGTGCATCAGGGGTGACTGACTGAGTGTTCTTGTAGCGGTCCCGATAGAGAGGGGAGGGAGGGGCAAGGTCTAAAGGATAGAAGTCCCGCAGCCAGAGACCTTAGTGAGTGAGAGCTCACGCTGGGGTTTTTCTTCCGCGCTTGCAGACGAATCGGCGCGGGGCCGTGTCTGGAGAAGAGACCGTCCGAGATGGACTGGAGCTGCCTGGACGTGATTTTTGGGACACAGGAGGGGTTCTTAGCGTTCGGCCTTCCCATGGCTCTGCGTGAGTACGAGATGGGTGCTTTGAAATCTTCAAGCGTCCTGGCAGTAGGTTTCTTCTGAGGCAGAGAACTTCCTGCTGGGGCACGGAGCCTGGTGGCTTGGGGACTGGGGAAGGGGCAGTAGTCGGTTCAACAGAGCGTGGATAGAGATTCAAGGCCTCCTTTCTCTCTGTGTTTCTACAGTTGCAGCGGGAGGGGGTGGCTGCGGTGGGTTATAGGGGAGGAAAAGCGATGCCGCGGACTGAAGGGCTACGTTTGTTTTTTCCCTCTTTGCTGGGTTCGGTAGCAAGCGATAAGAAGTCAGTCGTCCCGGTGTCCTCCTGTCTGGGGATGGAACGAAAAGGAGAACAGCGAGCTCGGGAGCTTGGTCGAAGCGAGGCGAGAACCGTCCGGCTGGGAGCGGAGCAGCCATCGCTGTCACGGAGATAAGTGTCGGGTCTGGAAATCTCTCGGCTTACGGCCCGCTCGGTTCTAGGAAGGGAAGTCACGTTTTCTGAGACAGCGAGTCCGAGCGGAGGTTTCCGAGGTGCTGCCTTGGTTGTGGGAGAAAGAGGTCTCCCGTTTGTCAGTGGTGCTGGTTTCTCTGGACCACGGTGTCCTTCTCAGCAGACGCTCGGCTCGAGGAGGGAGACGCAAGGTGGTAAGGTTTCTGGCTGCCTCTCGTATGTTTCTCTCTTGTTGCTCTCTCGTATTGGCCAATACGTTCTGTCTGTCTGTTTCTGTCTGTGTCTCTGTCCTTGCTCTGCTTCTTCCGTGTCCTTCTACGGGACACTTGCAGGCATTCCAGGTGAGCATCTCCACGGGTTAAGGGCTCCGGAGCCAACGGGAATCATGCAGGTACGCAAGGTACAGCAAGGGAAAGTGGTGGTGCATCAGGGGTGACTGACTCAGTGTTCTTGTAGCGGTCCCGATAGAGAGGGGAGGGAGGGGCAAGGTCTAAAGGATAGAAGTCCCGCAGCCAGAGACCTTAGTGAGTGAGAGCTCACGCTGGGGTTTTTCTTCCGCGCTTGCAGACGAATCGGCGCGGGGCAGTGTCCGCAGAAGAAACCGTCCGAGATGGACTGGAGCTGCCTGGACGTGATTTTTGGGACACAGCAGGGGTTCTTAGCGTTCGGCCTTCCCATGGCTCTGCGTGAGTAGGAGATGGGTGCTTTGAAATCTTCAAGCGTCCTGGCAGTAGGTTTCTTCTGAGGCAGAGAGCTTCCTGCTGGGGCACGGAGCCTGGTGGCTTGGGGACTGGGGAAGTAGGCGGTTCAACAGAGCGTGGATAGAGATTCAAGGCCTCCTTTCTCCCGCGTTTCAGTAGTGGCAGCGGGAGGGGGTGGCCGATGGTGGGAGGCTGTGGCGCGATGGTGGGAGAAGAAGCGATGCCGCGTCCTTGCGGACTGAAACGCTAAGTTGTTTGTTTGTTTGTTCGTTCCCCCTCTGCTGTGTTCGGTAGCGAGCGATAAGAAGTCAACCCTCCCGGTGTCCTCCCGTCTGGGGAGGGAACGGAAACAAGAACAGCGAGGTCAGGAGCTTGGTCGAAGCGAGGCGAGAACCGTCCGGCTGGGAGCGGAGCAGCCATCGCTGACACGGAGATAAGTGTCGGGTCTGGAAATCTCTCGGCTTACGGCCCACTCGGGTCTAGGAAGGGAAGTCACGTTTGCTGAGACAGCGAGTCCGAGCGGAGGTTCCACTCCCGCAGTACATTTCAACATCCCCCTCACAGAAGCTGCACCCCCACCAGTGCTCTTCCCTAGCCCATACCCCCTATTCCTGGTGTCCCTCAGTTTCCCTTCTTCTCTCCACAGACTCAGAGCAATGTGCAACCCCAGAGCATCCCTCCCTTCACGGGGCCCATCAGCCCCTCTTTTTCCTCCCTAGAACACTCCCCCATCCCGCAGTCTATCCCTATCCCTACCTTTCCCCCGTCTATAGGACCCTTAAACCCCGTTTCTTTCCTTCCCAACCCACAGTCCCTCCCCCCACACTCGCATCCCGCCTGCCATGTGACCCCCATCACTACCTTGCCCCCAGGCCTCCTTCCACACGTAAGGACTCCCTCAACCACTCTCCTCTTCCTCCTCAACAAGCCCCCATCCCAAGCCATCCCACACTCCAGACCCTTCCAATCCATGCTCCCATCCATTGGGTCCCACCCCCCTTCTCTTCCTTTCTACACCCACATCCCATAGCAACCTGCACTCCTAACGCTGCCCTTCCTCCATCCATGCCTACACCCATACACGGTATGCGTGCTTTAGTTTGTTTTGATAAACAACAGCAATCTCTCAACTGTAAAAGCTAGATTTTAATTAAACAAATGTAGTTTGTGTAATTTCTAACAGCAGGAGGAGAGCGGGAGAAGTTGTGCGTATGTTACTCCTCATTGAGGGGATGGGCAAACGTATGAGCTTGCATTGTAGTGATTTCTCTCTTGCGTCAGATAATATTATTTTGGGTGTACTTTCCGGAGGGGAACTGCAATTGAGTGCTGGACGATTTTCTAGCTAAGCCTTACGGTATAGAGCTGTTTGCAGACTCTGTGTTTCTACACTTGGTGCTTCCCAAGCTGTGTGGGCTCCCAGAGGCCAGAGAGCCTAAGTCAGCAAAACAGGGAGAGGCAGCCAAGGGTAGTGGAGCAAGTAGTCTCAGTGAAATCCCAGCACATCCGGTGGCATCCCAGAAGGAGGACCAAACCCATCAGAAGCTGGGCCTTTGAAAAAAGGTCTCTCCATGTACTGGGTAAGCTTGGAGGCCTCTCAAGGCGTACCTGCTCCCGGCAATGCACTTACTGCGTTACAGAAATGCTAACAGTGACACTCGGTGAATGGGATGTTAGCGTATAGTCGTGTATATGATTAACTGATAAGCCTGGGCTTATCGGTTAATCCTGACAACTACACACGCTTCCCTCCCCCTTGCTGTCTCTAATACAGAGTCAGCAAGGGCTGGGGGGAGGTGAGAGTCTGTGCGCGTGGGGAGCTGGCTTTTAAGTCATCGCCCCAGAAGCACCAGATCCCGCGGAGCTACGTGCTCCGTATCCATGGGTGCACTTCTGATACTGATAAGAACATAAGAATGGCTATACTGGGTCAGACCAAAGGGCCATCTAGCCCAGTAGCCTGTCTGCCAACAGTGGCCAGTGCCAGGTGCCCCAGAGGGGGTGGACCGAAGACAGTGATCAAGCAATTTGTCTCCTGCCATCCTTCTCCAGCCTCTGACAAACAGAGGCCAGGGGCACCATTTCTTCCTTCCCCCAGGCTAATAGCCTTTTATGGACCTAACCTCCATGAATTTATCTAGTTGTTTTTTAAACTCTGTTATAGTCCTAGCCTTCACAGCATCCTCTGGCAAGGAGTTCCACAGGTTGACTGTGCGCTGTGTGAAGACCTTTCTTGTATTAGGTTTAAGCCTGCTACCCATTAATTTCATTTGGTGTCCTCTAGTTCTTATATTATGGGAACAAGTAAAGAACTTTTCTATATTCACCCTCTCCACACCACTCATGATTTTATAGACCTCTGTCATATCCCCCTCAGTCTCCTCTTTTCTAAGCTGAAAAGTCCCAGTCTCTTTAGCCTCTCTTCATATGGGACCTGCTCCAAACCCCTAATCATTGTAGTTGCCCTTTTCTGAACCCTTTCCAAGGCCAAAATATCTTTTTTGAGGTGAGGAGACCACATCTGTACACAGTACTGAAGATATGGCGTACCATAGTTTTATACTTCCCCTCCTTCCCCTGGCTTCCCCCTTCCAGCTCCCTCCTCCCAGGTTTCCACCTCCCCTCTCTCTTCCCCTCTCCCACCACCTTTTACCAGTCTCCCCAGAGGTTAATCCCCACCCCTCAGTTTTCAAAAATAGAAACTCTCTTTATTTAACAACACACGTGTCATTTATTTTTTACATCAGGAAGGGGGCTAGGGAAGGGTAAGTGGAAGGAGGTTAGGGAGGAATGGGGCATGAGCCCCCGATGGGGAGGACTGGGGTGGCTCTGCGGGCTCCTTGGGATGGAAGCTCTCCTGCAGGGCCTCCTGGATCCTGACAGCCTCCCAATTGATCCCCTTGGATGGCAGCCTGCGGCAAGTGCAGCCGGGCTGATGGCCAAGTGCTTTGATGTGCCGAGTGTGGGCACTCCAAGACAGGACTGTCCCTTATCTGTCCCTTATCTGTCCCTTTGCTGTCCCTTATCGAGGTAGACAAGCAAGCGGGGAACCCTGAGAACTGTCTGTCCGGGGTGGGGGTCGGGTTCCTTTAAGCACAGCCCTCGGCTAGACGGAGGCAGCAGCTCCACACTCTAAGTCCTAACCTGATGCCCTGCAGGCACTGGTTCTGGCCAGCCTTAACTTCGGTTCAGGGTCCACTCAATGTGGATACGCTATTTCCAATTAGCAAAATGCTAATTCGAATTAGTTTTTAGGTCTAGATGCACTAATTCGAATTAGCTTAGGGTATGTCTACACTGCAGCACTAATTTGAACTAAGGGTGTGTCTACACTGTACCATTTTTCTGGAATAAGGGACATTATTCTGGCAGAACAACAGTAGCATCCACACAGCAATTGCATTATTTCAAAAGAAAATGGAAACAATTGAAACAATGGAGGGCTTATTCCTCATGGAATGAGGTTTATCAGTGTCGGAAAAACTTGTTTGATCAAGAGCGTGTTGGGCTGGGGGCCGTTAAGGACCCCCTCACCCACCCTCCTCTTCCTCCCTATGTGTTGAAAGATGACTGGGGAGAAGGTAGGGTGAGGGTTGAGGTGAGCTGGGAAGGTGGCTCTGACGGACCGAGCCAGGTCTTGGCACAGCTGAGGGCGTCCGCTCAGGGCGAATTGCTCAAAACTCGGGGCTCCTTACAGCCCCAGACTGGAAGCCTTTCCCAAATAGGCCATACACCGGTCACACTGAGTGCTTTAGCTGCCAATCTGGCCAGCCAGAAGCCTCAGGAGCAAAACCCCTCAGACACCCCAGCTCTCCCTGTGCCACAATTAGCCCCGGGCCTGCACACAGGTGAGGGGGTTGTAGAACCCAATCTCACCTTCCCCGAACGGGTCTTTCCGGTCCCAAAGAACCAGCCACAAATCCCCGGTCAGTTTACACTTTGGATCTTACCCACAAGATCACGCAGGGCCAATCCTTTAGAATCTAAAATCTAAAGGTTTATTAATAGAAGAAAGAAAAGCATGGATTGATATTTTGGGATTCTTGGGTCTATGGAAATAGCCAAACATTACAGCTACAATGTAATGCTTGGCTATGTTCACACTGGGGAATTATTTCAAATAAGGTATTTTGGGGGTTAAAGTATTTGAAAATATTTTTCAAAATAGTGTGTTCCCACAACAGGGAAGCATCAACATTTGTGAGAGGTAGGCTCCCTTAGTAAGGACATGCTACTTTGTAATGGGGAAATGCTAAAACAAGTGTGTAGTGTAGACATACTTTATGCTATTCTGAAATTGAGTCATTCTATTTCAGAATACAAGGCTTCTCAGATATTTTGGCTGGTTTTAATTACTCTGAGGCAGGCTTCCCTAAAGTGGCTGTGCTACCTTGACTTAGAGCCCCAGGAAACACTAGAGCGTAATTACTTTAATGGCCCTGGGAAGGAGCTATTTGTAAATAGCGACAGTGGAGCACACACAATATTGCTATTTAAAAAGAGCAATTTCTACAATGGCATTATTCTGGAACAATAAACTCTCATGTCACAAAAAATAAGAAGCCTGTTATTCTGAAATACATCACTTTAGAAAAGTGATAACGTGAGCATCCACAAGGCAAGCCCGTTATTTCGAACGTCTTATAGAGGTGCGGTTAGTTACTCCCCAGTGCTTCCCGGGACTCCATTGGGAGTGACTGCGGGGAGTACGTACTTTGTAAGGCTTGTGCTGTGGAACATTTCCATTGAAATACCATTTCCTGTGTGACATGGATTCAGTGTCTGTGCTCAGAGGGTCTTAGTTCGGAATGGGGCATTTCTACCCTCAGAACAATCTTTTTTATTTGGAAATAACGGCCCTTAGCAGAGCAACAGTGCCACTCGGTGGTCATTGCCGGTAATGCACGTGTAATTCCGAAGCGCCTCCACAGTGCCGCTCGGTGGTCATTGCCGGTAATGCACGTGTAATTCCGAAGCGCCTCCACAGTGCCACTCGGTGGTCATTGCCGGTAATGCACGTGTAATTCCATCGCCCCCAGCTGCTGTCCCTCCTCCGCACCCCACGTGGCCCCAGTCTTGCCCTTTTACAGCAGGCAAAGTAAGAAGCTCGTTATTTCCAGGCTCCGCGCAGCCCCCTCCCCTCCTGCCCCCGGCTCCCTCATCCCGCACACCAGGCTCTGCGCAGCCCTCTCCCCTGCTGCCCACGGCCCCCTCATCCCGCACTCCAGGCTCCGCGCAGCCCTCTCCCCTCCTGCCCACGGCCCCCTCATCCCGCACTCCAGGCTCCGCGCAGCCCTCTCCCCTCCTGCCCACGGCCCCCTCATCCCGCACTCCAGGCTCCGCGCAGCCCCCTCCCCTCCTGCTTCCTCACCCCAGCCTGCACCCCGTCCATACTCTTATCCCGGGGCCCTTCCTCTCCCCAGCCTGCACCCCCATCCATATTCTTATCCTGGGGCCCTTCCTCACCCCAGTCTGCACCCCCATTCATGGGAGCCATCAGTCCACCTTTTCCCTGCACCACATTCAGTAAAGTGTCTGATCAGGGTATGAGAGCAGCCCTGAGCCTTTGTCTCCACTCAGCAGGTTGCACCACACAGGATATGTGGATGGTCCTGGGCTCTGTACAGCACTCCAGACTGACCCCGGGCACGGCTTCTGGGTCCTAGCCCTTTGCTGTCACTCCTGCCCGAGGGCTTTGCTGGCTCCAGACTGGGTAACAGCTGGGAAACTGGCTGGGCAGGGGGCTAATGACAGGGAGCAGAAGTCTTCCCAATCAGCATTGAGACTTGATGGGAGGCTGAGAGGTCACAGCAGATGTCCTAAAGGATGGGCCAGCTCACCATCTGAGGGGATCAGTCTCAGAGCAATTCCAGCCCTGCCTCTTTGGGAGAGCCTCCCACAAAGCCATAAGGCGGGGTCTCTGAGGTTGCCCCCACCTTGCACCTCTGTCCCGTGTGTCTGATGTCAGGATCTCTCTACGAGGTCACCGCCTCCCCATCGCCTTTCCCCAATAGACTGAGATTCTACAACAGGCCTTTGAGATGTCATCGCCCCCCCCACCCCAACCGTCTCCTGCAAGGATGGCGTTCTGCCCCTAGTCCGCCCCTGCCCCTCGGGACACACTGACTGATAAGAATACAGTACTCTCAGATAGACATGGAAAGGGGTAACGGGTTAATGAGCGCTGGAGCAATTCCACCCACAGGATCCTGCTCAACCTTAACTTAGTGATTTCTATGCCTAGAGCTCAGGTGGATCAGACAGAACAGGCTCCAAACCTCTCTGCGGCTCTTACCTTCTGAACAGGTAACATCAACTCCGTGGGTAGGGAAGGAGAAAACTCTGACGAGATTCCTCCTCGTGCTCCCATAATTAATCCTAATTCTTTCTCCGCCCTCGACGAGAGACCTTGAGAAGGAGCCTTGCTGCTGCAAAGCCATTAGAATCTCTGAGCTTGTCCCTGCCTTGCACCTCTCTTCTGATTGGCTGATGTCAGGTTAGGGTCTCTCTGTGAGGTCACCACCGACCTATCACTATCTCCCAGTAGGCTGAGATCCTGCAACAGGCCTTTGTGATGTCACTACCCCCTTCCATCCCCTGCAACGCTGGTTTCCTGGCGCTGGTGAGCCTCTTTGGATGTGTGAGTGGGATGATGTAGGGCAGTGGTCTCCAACCTTTTTACACCCAAGATCACTTTTTAAATGACAGAACAAGCCAAGATCTACCGTCTTGCCCCTTCCTTGAAGCCTTGCCCTCTCTATTCTCCTCCTCTCCATCACTTGCTATCCCCAACCCTTATACTGCTGCTTTTTTTTTTTTCAATTCTTCTGTAGGAAGAGGTTTTTCCAACATTTGGCCTGTCTAGACTGGACCAAATGTCAGAAAAAACCCTTCTTTTGGAAGCTCCCTTATTCCTCGTGGAAAGAGGAATATAGGGGTGACCAAAAGAGCATGTTTGCTCTTCCACTAAAAAAAGCAGAAGAACAAATGCATCCCTGGATGCAGAAGAGTTTTTCTGGGATATTTCCAGAATCCTGAAAAACTCCTGGGCTGTGTCTAGACTGGCAAGTTTTTCCGCAAAATCATCTGCTTTTGAGGAAAAACTTGCCAGCTGTCTACACTGGCTGCTTGAATTTCCGCAAGAACACTGACGCTCTCATGTAAGATCGTCGGTGTCCTTGCGGAAATACTGTGCTGCTCCCGTTCGGGCAAACGCCCTCTTGCACAAATCATTTGTGCAAGAGGGCCAGTGTAGACAGCACAGTACTGTTTTGCGCAAAAAAGCCCCGATGGCTAAGATGGCGATTGGGGCTTTTTTGCGCAAAACCACGTCTAGATTGGCCACGGACACTTTTCTGCAAAAAGTGCTTTTTCGGAAAAGCGTCCTGCCAATCTAGACGCGCTTTTCCGAAAATGCTTTTAACGGAAAACTCTTCCGTTAAAAGCATTTCTGGAAAATCATGCCCGTGTAGACGTAGCCCTGCAGTCTAGCCGTACACTTGCTGGGTTGAGACAGGGTGTGTAGGATTTGAGTGTGGGAAGGGGTTAGAGGTGCAAGCTCTGGGAGGAAATCTGGACGCAGGAGGAGGTGGAGAAGGGGACGCTGGCTCGGGGAGGGGGCTCTAGGCCGGGCGGTGTTGGGGTCAGATGGAGGGTTGGGGTACTAAGCAAGCTACAGGCTTGTGGATGTGAGGGTTCAGGAATTTGGTTTGGGGTATATGAGGGGCTCAGGGCAGGGGGTTTCAGTGTATGATCGGCTCAGATCTGGGGTCTGGTGGAAGGGGGAGTGCAGGAGTGTTATGATGCTGTGGCCAAATGGGGGCATGGCCCCAGTTGGGGGCTTGACAGTATTTTATTTAAAAATGAAACCTGGCCAACAAACACAAAAACTTTCTGCGTTGTCTTTATTTCTGAGAAGGGCAGGGAACCTGTTTTGAGTCAGGGGTCACTGACCCAAGAAAAGTCAGTTGGGGCCACCCAAGTGAGATGCAAAGAAAACCTCCTCCAACACTCCCCCTCCCCCAGCTTCACTAATGTGGCCCCAACTGTGTTGGTGGGAGCAGGGGACATAGTACTGGGAAGGGTGGTAGTGGGTGCTTTGGCAGGGGACAGGGTGCCAGTGGGGACAGAGTTCTGCGGCTGGGGGTAGGGGAGAGGGAACAGGGTGCTGGGAGGACAGAGGACGGTTCTGCAGCAGGGGACAGAGTTCCAGTGGGACAGAGTTCTGTGGCTCGGGACAGAGGAGTGGGGACAGAGTTCGGGGAGTGGGGATGGGAATGGGGACAGAGTTCTGTGGCTGGGGAGAGGGGAGTGGGGACAGGGTGCCAGTGGAGACAGAGAGTCCCCTGCATCTGCCTCCTCCCAGGATTCCTCCCCCTGAGGGAAGCCAGCACGTGCCTCCTCCGGGCCCGACTCCCCTTCCCCCCCCGCGGCGCAGGGAAACCCCCGCACACGCCTGCCCCGGGGCCGAAACCCCCGCGCGCGCCTGCCCCAGGGCCGACTCCTCCCTCCTGCGCCGGTGCAGGGAAGTGGCTGTGCTCCTCCTCCGGGGCCGACGCCCCCTCCCACAGTGTGCCCGGCAGAGCAGCCAGTGAACTTCCGGAACCCCCGGAAGTGGCGCTAAGCTGCGGGACTTCCGTCCACCTGCGGGGAGCTGGCACTACCTCCATTTTCGCTGGCGGTAGGTAGTGGGGCTCCTCGGGGGTGGGAGGAAAAAGGGGGGGCGGTCTGCGTGCTTCATGATCGACTGGTCGAGGCCTCGTGATCGACCTGTTGGTGACCACGGCCCTAACCCTCTGGTTGCCAGAATCTGGGATTTGATTGTGGGATGCATCATTGACTGCCTGGATTGTTAATTCCCTCTGAAGTATCGAGCACTAGTCACTGCTGCAAGACAGGATACAAGACTGGAGCAATCATTAGTCTGATCCAGTAGAGCCGTTCTAAGTACCATATGTCTTAAAGCTGCCCCAATGCCAAGCTATCCCTGCACACTTCTACCCATGCCTGGGCTTTTTTGTGTGTCGGCTCCTCTTGATGTTGGTGATACTCTGTATGACATCCCCTCCCCCATATAGCCCTTCATCTGGCTGGTGAAGGCCAAAATCTGCATTGACTGAGAGGCTTAAAGGGAACTCTCTCCCTACAAGCAGCTGATAGGCAGGATGGGAACAATATGGCTGTATCCCCTCTAGCCCACCTGGATGCCATGGCTGGAGCTGAATTGGCTGTCACTTCCACACCCTCCCGTGAAGTGGTCTGGTTTCAGACACCAGTGTGTTAGGGGGATACATTTTTAAAAGGATTGCACAACTGAGGGATGGTGCCAAGACTGTTTTAGGACTGAAAAGCTGTTTGAACAGATGGCTGCACCGAGGTACGGTGGAGATAATGACCAGTAAGAACCTGATAGAAAATGCAGTGGAGAAAGTTTATTGCTCATCCGCCCTGGCAGTCACTTCTCCCCAGTTGGTCCCAAGAGCCTCTGGACAGAAACTCTCAAGGAGCAGCCAAGCACCCTGGCATGGCCACACCCAACTGCAGAAATGTATAGACCAGGTCTGGGCAAAGTACAGCTACGGTTCGGACAATCCAGTATTTTTGCCGCCTGTCTGGTAAAAAAATTCAGAAAATACCGGACACCTAAAATGTCTGGTATTTTCTGATTTTTTGATCTGAGGAAGTGGGTCTGGCCCACGAAAGCTCATCATCTAATAAACCATCTTGTTAGTCTTTAAAGTGCTACATTGTCCTGCATTTTGCTTCTCCAGTAACAGTCTGCGGGGGGAGGTTTTTGCCATTCCAGGCTATGACAAGGGGGTGGCGGAAGAGGACGTGACATCAGCAGTCTGGATGCCAAGCCTGGGTCGCTAGGGGCTTGGTCTCGTTGTGCGTGAGTCACTCCCTGCATGAGCGGTGCATGCCGGGAGTTGTAGTTTTGACAATGCTGGTTCCTCGGGTCCGACGTCACTAGTGTGTTGCAGCCCCCACCCCACCCAGCATGACAGCCCAGCCCTGCCCACAAACTGCATCACAGGCTGGCTCCATCCGACCCCTCCCTTCCTTAGCCAACCCCAGCCCAGCCTGCATCCCAATCCCCCCCTCTTCTCCAGTCCATTTCTAATAACCCCCAGTCCCGCCTGCACCCACATCAGTGTCCTTCCCTCCAGTCCATACTCTTATCCCAGGGGCCCCTCAGTTTCCCTTCCTCTCCACAACACCCAGCCCCACATGCACCCCCAGTCCATGCCCCCATTTGTGGGGTCCATCAGCCCTTTTCCTCCCTACGACATCCCCCAGCTCACCTTAACCTGCACCCTAGCTCTGTCCCTACGTTTCCCCTGTTCGTAGGACCCCCTTGGTCTAATTTGCTTCTTTCCCAACCCACAGTCCCTCCTCCCACGCTCCTATCCTACCAGCCATGGGACCTGTCAGCCTCCCTTATTCATTCTGTTCCTAGCACCCTGAACTTCCCCCCTCAGTCCTCCTCTTCCTCCCGGACATCCTCCAGCCTGCCATATCCTTCCCTAATCTGCCTCTAGTGGATCCCTCCATTCATGGGATCCCTTAACCCCCAACACTCCCCAATTCTTGTTCCCCCTTGCCAAGTTCACCTTCCCTGCCAATGTGGGGTCCTCAAACACTCCTCCACCCTGCCCTTCATCATGGGGCCTCTAAATCACCCCAATCCCTCAGTGCCCTTGTGTACTTAGATCCTTCCACGCAACAGTATAGCCGCCAATACAGGCAGTCCCCGGGCTACGTACAAGATAAGGACTGTAGGTTTGTTCTTACATACAGATTCAACTTAAGTCGGAACTGGCATCCAGATTCAGCCGCTGAATCTGGACACCAGTTCTGACTTACATACAGATTCAACTTAAGAGCCCCAGGCGTCCCCAAGTCAGCTGCTGCTGAAACTGATCAGCAGCTGATTCCAGGAAGCCCAGGGCAGAGCAACTCTGCCTCGGGCTTCCTGTAGTCAGCCGCTGGTCAGTTTCAGCAGCGGCTAACTTGGGGACGCCTGGGGCAGAGCAGCTCTGGTGCTGCTGGGTTGGTCCAGTAGCGTGGCCGCACCTCGGCGCTACTGGACCAACCCAGCAGCACCCCAGCTGCTCTGCCCCAGGCGTCCTGATTCAGCCGCTGCTGAAACTGATCAGCAGCGGCTGAATCAGGACTCCTGGGGCTGAGCAGCTGGGGTGCTGCCGGGTTGGTCCAGTAGCGCCAAGGAGCGGTGCTGCGGGACCAACCGGCAGCGTCCCACCTGCTCTACCACAGGCCCCGGGCTTTGCTCCACATCTCCCTGGTCTGCTGGGGGGGGGCACTAGCTGTGTCCCCCCCCCAGCAGACCAGGGAGACGCGGAGCAAAGCGGCGGAGGACCCGGGCCGGACCGTGGCGCTCCCCGTGAGAAAATCCCCGTTCGACATAAGTCGGATCCGCGTAACTCGGGGACTGCCTGTATCATAAATTCAAGATAGACATATTGATGTGGGGAACCTAAATTGCTTATTGAATGTCTCCATTGTTCAGCCCAGCTAAGACTCTCCCCTTTCCTGTCCTGCTGTCTCCCTCCACAGAACAGGGGGGAGTTTGCTTGGCATGCATTCCCCACAGAGGTGGTCTCAGGAACCACAAAAAAGTAGGGCACACCTGGCAGTAGATGTCTTCACAGGCCATGAGCTTCTTTTATGGCATGGGGCCCTGTGGCATTGAGGCTGGGAAAGGGACAGTAGTCTACTCTGTAGAGTCACTGTTTTGGATACCGGCTCAATGTAGTCTACTCTAGCGTTACTAATTTGGATACCTTTCTACTCTAGCTGTATTCCTGCAGTGGCCATGAAAGGGCATGGCTGGTGGTAGGAGTCTGTGATACCTTATATGCGAGAAGAAGAGGTTATGCACCATTGCTGACTGAGCTGCTAACTTGTTTGTTCTTTCCCCCTTGTGCTGACTTCAATATCAAGGCATAAGAAGTCAGCCATTCGAGTCTCTTCCCATCACGCGAAGGAAAGACAGCATGAATGAGAGCAGTAAGGTTGGGAGAATGATGAATGGGAGGCAAGAACTGTCCAGTTGAGAGCAGAGCTACCACCGCTGTCACTGAGATAAGTGTTTAATTTAGAGAAATCTGAGCTTATGGCCCACCTGGATGCAGGTAGTGACGTGCTGTTTGCTTAGGAAGCCAGCCCTAGCTGAGGTTCCCGACTAGCAACTTTGGTTATGAGAGAAACGGGGTTTCCATTTGTAGGTGCTGCTCATTTCTTTGGGGAACAGTGTGTCCACCTTAGCAGAGACTTGGATTGAGGATGATGATGCTCAGTGGTGAGTTGTTTGCCTTCCTCCCACGTGTTTCTCTCTCCTCGTTCTGTTGTGTTGGCCAGCAAGTTCTGTCTGTCTGTCTCTGTCTGTGTCTTTGTCCTTGCTCTGCTTCTGCCGTGTCCTTGTACGGGACACTTGCAGGCATTCCAGGTGAGCATCTCCACGGGTTAAGGGCTCAGGAGCCAACGGGAATTCTGCAGGTACGCCAGTCGCGCAAGGGAGAGCGGTGGTGCGTCATGGCTGACTGACTCAGTGTTCTTGTAGAGGGCCCTATACATAGGCGAGGGGGGGGGGAAGGGCTAAAGGATAGAATTCCCACAGCCACAGACCTTAGTGAGTGAGAGGTCTCTTCAGTCACGCCGCTCTCGGGTCTCGCTGCAGGGAGGGATTCTGGCGCCGCTCTCTGGTCGTGCAGCTTGGGGGTGTCTCTAGCGCTGCTCTCGGGTCTCGCTGCAGGGAGGGATTCTGGCGCCGCTCTCGGGTCGTGCAGCTTGGGGGTGTCTCTAGCGCCGCTCTCGGGTCTCGCTGCTGGGGGGGAGGGGTCTTTGGGGCCACTCTCAGGTCGTGCTTGCAGATGATACCAAACTGGGTGGGGTTGCAACTTCTTTGGAGGATAGGGACATAATTCAAAATGACCTTAGCAAGTTAGAGAAATGGTCAGAGGTAAACAGGATGAGGTTTAATAAAGAGAAATGCAAAGTGCTCCACTTAGGAAGGAACAATCAGTTCCATACATACAAGATGGGAAGCGACTGTCTAGGAAGGAGCATGGTGGAAAGGGATCTAGGGGTCATAGTGGACCACTAGTTGAATATGAGTCAACAGTGTGATGCTGTTGCAAAAAAAGCAAATATGGTTCTAGGTTGTATCAACAGGTGTGTTGTAAGCAAAACTCGTGAAGTCATTCTGCCGCTCTACTCTGCACTAGTTAGGCCTCAGCTGGAGTACTGTGTCCAGTTCTGGGCGCCACATTTCAAGAAAGATGTGGAGAAATTGGAAAGGGTACAGAGAAGAGCGACAAGAATGATTAAAGGTCTAGAGAACATGACCTATGAAGCCAGGCTTCATGAACTGGGTTTGTTTAGTTTGGAAAAAAGAAGATTAAGGGGGGACATGATAGCGGTTTTCAAATATCTAAAAGGGTGTCACAAGGAGGAAGGAGAAAATTTGTTCCTCTTGGTTTCTGAGGACAGGACAAGGAGTAATGGGCTTAAAGTGCAGCAGGGGAGGTTTAGATTGGACATTAGGAAAAAATTCCTAACTGTCAGGGTGGTCAAATATTGGAATAAATTGCCAAGGGAGGTGGTGGAATCTCCCTCTCTGGAGATATTTAAGAACAGGTTAGATAGACATCTGTCAGGGATGGTGTAGACGGAGCTTGGTCCTGCCTTGAGGGCGGGGGGCTGGACTCGATGACCTCTCGAGGTCCCTTCCAGTCCTATTATTCTATGATTCTATGAGGGAGTCTGGCGCCTCTCTCGGGTCGTGCTGCTGGGCGCTGTCTCTGGCGCCTCTCACGGGTCGTGCTGCTGGGGGGGGGTCTCTGGTGCCGCTCTCGGGTCGCGCTGCTGGGGGGTCTCTGGCGCCTCTCTCGGGTTGCGCTGCTGGGGGGTCTCTGGTGCCGCTCTCGGGTCGCGCTGCTGGGGGGTCTCTGGCGCCTCTCTCGGGTTGCGCTGCTGGGGGGTCTCTGTCGCCACTTTCAGCTCATGCTGCTGGGGGGGTCTCTGGTGCCGCTCTCGGGTCATGCTGCTGGGCGGGGTCTCTGGCACCGTTTTCGGGTCACTCTGCTGGGGGGGGTCTCTGGTGCCGCCCTCGGGACTTGCTGCTCGGGGGTCTCTGGCGCCGCCCTCAGGTCGCAATGCTGGGGGGGTTCTTTCGCTTTGCTCTCCGGTCGCGCTGCTGGGGGGGGACTTTGCAAGCGGGGCCGGGTACTAAAGGCACCAAGCAGCTGGCGGAATCACTGAGAACAAGGGTCATGGGGTCGGGGGTTGGTTGAGACCCTTTGGACCAGAGGCAGGGGGTCCAGGCTGCCAAATGTGTCGTGGAGAACCTCCATCTATCGGACGCGGCTTCCTCTCCGCGCTTGCAGAACCGAGCAGCTAAAAGTGTTAGAAGCCAAATCAGAGCGGCTCGTGTGTGTGTCAGAAACGGCTACGGGGAGCCAATTGCGACGGCAGCTGTTTGTGACGTCACACCGGCCCCGGGACTGCGGCGTCATCGAGTAGCCGCTGAGAATTCAGGAGTCCATCGGCTGCTCTGTGAACCGACATGGACCGGCCTCAGCCCCACCAGCTCTGCTTTCCCTGGCTCTCCCCCCCGTGCCTCAGTTTCCTCCTCTGCAATCACCTCATCCCCTCCCCTGGACCTGGCACCTGCCTCTCGCTCCCCAGTGGGGCCCAGGCTGCGCTTCAGCCCGGCCGGCCACTGCCGCCCGTCACCCGCAGGACCAGCCGCGGCCCCGCCCCCTAAACTGCGCCGTGGCCGGTGGTCCTGCCCAGCTCCAACCAGTCAATCTTAACGGACTGCTCTGTCAGCAAATGGGCTGTGATTAAAGGGCGTGTCCTTTATCTGAGGCGACCAATAAGCTGACCCGGGAATGATCTTAAAGGACACCTTTTGGTTGCACTGGCACCTGACGCCTTCTTCAGCCCTTTGTTGCTGCATTCTCAGGGTGGCACCTCTCAGAACCGTTCATTCATCGTCCAAGCACTCTCTCTCTTACGTACATTCCCGAAGTAATGTTTCCCATACAGTATTTTGCATAATAATACAAGAGTTGTAGTTACAAAAAGTTACAAAAGTTTCTGGGTGGCATTTCTTAAAACATTCTCTCTCTGAGCGCTGAGTTAGTTACTGTTATAGTTACAATGCTTCACTTTGCGATTAGGGTTAAGTGCTTCACAATGCGAACAGGTGATTGCTAACAGGGAGTTTTGAGAGGGAGTTCTCCAGGTGAAGGAGAAGCAGATACAGGACTCTTGAGGGAAGTGTGTTTTGTTATTGGGGCTTTCTCAGTGTGTGCAGAGCTTGTGTTTGGTGTGTGGTGGTTTGTGTGTTTTTTTTTTGTTTTTTTGTTTTTTTTTTTTCTTTCCCTCCTCCCCCCCTGTTTGAGTGAGGCTTTAGAGGGGGAGTTCTCCAGGTAGAGGAGAAGTAGATACAGGAGTCTTGGGAGAAGTGGGTGTTGTGCTTGGGGCTTTCTTGCTGTATGCTGAGCTTGTGTTTGTGAGTGAGGGTTGTGTGTTCTTGTTTGTTTGTTTGTTTATTTATTTATTTATTTATTTATTTATTTATTTTCCCCTGTGTTTGAGAGTGAGGCTTTTTTTTTTTTTTTTCCCTTCCCCCCCTCCCCTTGATAGAGTTTGTGCTGTGATTGGTAGGGGCTGTGATTGGCAGGTGGAAACTGTTGGCTTCAAATTAAAGTTTGAATTGTAGAAGCCTCTGCTGATTGGCTGAGCCTTGGTAGGGGGAGGGGCTTTATAAGGCAGTGGGCAAGCGACCAAGGAGCTTGCTAACAGGGAGTTTTGAGAGGGAGTTCTCCAGGTGAAGGAGAAGCAGATACAGGACTCTTGAGGGAAATGTGTTTTGTTATTGGGGCCTTCTCAGTGTGTGCAGAGCTTGTGTTTGGTGTGTGGTGGTTTGTGTGTTTTTTTTTTTTTTTCTTTCCCTCCTCCCCCCCTGTTTCAGTGAGGCTTTAGAGGGGGAGTTCTCCAGGTAGAGGAGAAGTAGATACAGGAGTCTTGGGAGAAGTGGGTGTTGTGCTTGGGGCTTTCTTGCTGTATGCTGAGCTTGTGTTTGTGAGTGAGGGTTGTGTGTTCTTTTTTGTTTGTTTGTTTGTTTGTTTGTTTGTTTATTTATTTATTTATTTATTTTCCCCTGTGTTTGAGAGTGAGGCTTTTTTTTTTTTTTCCCTTCCCCCCTCCCCTTGATAGAGTTTGTGCTGTGATTGGTAGGGGCTGTGATTGGCAGGTGGAAACTGTTGGCTTCAAATTAAAGTTTGAATTGTAGAAGCCTCTGCTGATTGGCTGAGCCTTGGTAGGGGGAGGGGCTTTATAAGGCAGTGGGCAAGCGACCAAGGAGCTTGCGAACAGGGAGTTTTGAGAGGGAGTTCTCCAGGTGAAGGAGAAGCAGATACAGGACTCTTGAGGGAAGTGTGTTTTGTTATTGGGGCTTTCTCAGTGTGTGCAGAGCTTGTGTTTGGTGTGTGGTGGTTTGTGTGGTTTTTTTTTTTTTTTTTTTTTTCTTTCCCTCCTCCCCCCCTGTTTGAGTGAGGCTTTAGAGGGGGAGTTCTCCAGGTAGAGGAGAAGTAGATACAGGAGTCTTGGGAGAAGTGGGTGTTGTGCTTGGGGCTTTCTTGCTGTATGCTGAGCTTGTGTTTGTGAGTGAGGGTTGTGTGTTCTTGTTTGTTTGTTTGTTTGTTTGTTTGTTTGTTTATTTATTTATTTATTTATTTATTTTCCCCTGTGTTTGAGAGTGAGGCTTTTTTTTTTTTCCCCTTCCCCCCTCCCCTTGATAGAGTTTGTGCTGTGATTGGTAGGGGCTGTGATTGGCAGGTGGAAACTGTTGGCTTCAAATTAAAGTTTGAATTGTAGAAGCCTCTGCTGATTGGCTGAGCCTTGGTAGGGGGAGGGGCTTTATAAGGCAGTGGGCAAGCGACCAAGGAGCTTGCTAACAGGGAGTTTTGAGAGGGAGTTCTGAAGGGGAGAGGGAAGGGCGGGAGGTTCTCTTGTCTTTCTTTTTAAATCCCTTCTCCAGGACAGCAGAGATGGTTGATGATGCGTCTGCTGCTGTTGTTACCTGCACGGCGTGTGCCATGTTTGTCTTCCTCCCGGAAGAAAGAACGGATTTCATCTGCACCAAGTGCAAGCTGGTCGAGATTTTGGAAGAAAAAATTAGAGGACTGGAGGCCCAAGTGTCGACCTTACGCTTGATCAGAGAGGATGAAGACTTCCTCGATAGAAGGCAGCAATTGATCCTTCAAGCACGGCAGGCAGAGGAGCCAGTGAGGGCAGTACGCGACCAAGAGGAGAACTGGCAGCATGTAACTTCTAGAAGGGGAAAAAGGCCAGCACGGGATTCCCCCGATGCTATAGAGGTAAGCAATCGCTTTCAAGCTCTCTCCACAGGCTCTGCAGTGCTGAATGCTCTGGAAGGGACCTCACAAGGTAGAAACCAGAAGGGAGTACCATCTACTGAAAGGCATGGGATGCGTAGTCCTAGGGATGGGGGTTCCACGGCCACCACCCCCAAAAGGAAACGACGGGTGGTGGTGGTCGGGGACTCCCTCCTAAGAGGGACTGAGCCATCCCTCTGCCGTCCGGACCTGGAATCTCGAGAGGTGTGCTGCTTACCGGGAGCTCGCATTCGGGATGTCACTGAGAGGCTTAGCAAGCTGATCAAACCTTCGGATCGCTACCCCTTCCTGCTTCTCCATGTAGGAACGAATGATACGGCCAAGAATGACCTTGAGCGGGTTGCTGCGGATTATGTAGCACTGGGAAGAAGGATCCAAGACTTTGGAGCGCAAGTGGTGTTCTCGTCCATCCTCCCTGTTGAAGGGAAAGGACTGGGCAGGGATCGTCGAATTGAGGACGTAAATGCGTGGTTGCGCAGGTGGTGTCGCAGAGAGGGCTTTGGTTTCTTCGACCATGGGACTCTGTTCCGGGCGGAAGGATTGTTAGGAAGAGATGGGATCCACCTAACCAAGAGAGGAAGGAGCATCTTCGCGGGCAGGCTTGCGAACCTAGTGAGGAGGGCTTTAAACTAGGTTCGTCGGGGGACGGTGACCAAAACCCTGAGGGGAGTGGGAAAGTCAGATACCGGGAAGAAATGCATAGAGCAAGGAGCGAGAAAGGAGGACCCCAGTTTCGAATGGAGAAGATAGTGCAATCAACTGGTTACCTGAAGTGTTTGTACACTAATGCGAGAAGCCTGGGCAACAAGCAGGAAGAGCTGGAGGCCCTGGCCCAGGCCAAGAAATATGATTTAATTGGGATAACAGAGACTTGGTGGGATGACTCGCATGACTGGAGCGCTGTCATGGAAGGGTATAGATTGTTCAGGAAGAATAGGCAGGGGAGAAAAGGAGGAGGAGTTGCACTATATGTAAGAGAGCACTATGATTGCTCTGAACTCCAGTATAAAGAGGGAGAAAAACTTGTTGAAAGTCTATGGGTCAGGTTTAAAGGAGCAAACAGCAGTGATGTTGTGGTTGGTGTCTGCTACAGGCCACCGAACCAGGTGGATGAGGTAGATGAGGCTTTCTTCGAACAACTGAGCGAAGCTTCCAGATCGCAGGCCCTGGTTCTCATGGGGGACTTTAATCACCCTGACATCTGTTGGGAAACCAATACAGCAGTACACAGGCAATCCAGGAAGTTTTTGGAGAATGTTGGGGATAACTTCTTGGTACAAGTGCTGAAGGATCCGACCAGGGGCCGTGCACAGCTTGACCTTCTCCTCACAAACAGGGAGGAACTAATAGGGGACGTAGAGGTGGGTGACAACCTGGGAAGCAGTGATCATGAGATGGTAGATTTCAGGATCCTGACCAAAGGAAGGAAAGAGAGTAGTAAAATACACACCTTGGACTTCAAAAAAGCAGATTTTGACCCCCTCAGAGATCTGATGGAAAGAATCCCCTGGGATGTTAACATGAAGGGGAAAGGAGTCCAGGACAGCTGGCAGTATTTTAAAGAAGCCTTATTGAAGGCACAGAAAGAAACCATCCCGACACGTAGCAAGAGAGGCAAACCTGGTAGGAGACCGGATTGGCTTACAGGGGAAATCCTTGGTGTACTTAAGCACAAAAAGGAAGCTTACAGAAAGTGGAAACTTGGACAAATGACTAGGGAGGAGCTTAAATGTATAGTTCGAGAATGCCGGGGGGTTATCAGGAAGGCGAAAGCGCAAATGGAGTTGCGACTGGCTAAGGATGTGAAGGATAACAAGAAAGGTTTCTACAGGCATGTCAACAAAAAGAAGGTGATTAGAGAGGGTGTGCAGTCCCTAATGGATGAAGGAGGTAACCTAGTGACAGAGGATGTAGGGAAAGCTGAAGTACTCAATGCTTTCTTTGCCTCTGTATTCACGGACAAGGTCGGCTCCTGGACTTCTGTGCTAAGCGACGCAGGATGGGAAGAAGATGGACAGCCCTTGGTGGGTAAAGAACAGGTTAGGAACTATTTAGAAAAACTAAACGTACACAAATCCATGGGTCCAGACTTAATGCACCCAAGGGTACTGAAGGAGTTGGCAAATGTCATTGAGGAGCCTTTGGCCATTATCTTTGAAAAGTCGTGGAGATCGGGTGAAATCCCGGATGATTGGAAAAGGGCAAATGTAGTGCCCATCTTCAAAAAAGGGAAGAAGGACGATCCAGGGAATTATAGGCTGGTCAGTCTTACCTCGGTTCCTGGAAAAATCATGGAAGGGATCCTAAAGGAATCCATTTTGAGACACTTGAATGAGAGGAAAGTGATCAGGAATAGTCAGCATGGATTCACAAAGGGCAAGTCGTGCTTGACCAATCTGATTGGCTTCTATGATGAGGTAACTGGCTCAGTGGACATGGGAAAGTCAGTGGATGTTGTGTACCTTGACTTTAGCAAGGCTTTTGATACGGTCTCCCACGATATTCTTGCCAGCAAGTTAAGGGAATGCGGATTGGATAAATGGACGGTAAGATGGATAGAAAGATGGCTAGAAGGACGGGCCCAGCGGGTAGTGATCAACGGTTCGATGTCAGGATGGTGGTCGGTTTCTAGTGGAGTGCCCCAAGGTTCTGTTCTAGGACCGGTTTTGTTCAATATCTTTATTAATGACCTGGATGAGGGGATAGATTGCACCCTCAGCAAGTTTGCAGATGACACTAAGCTAGGGGGAGAGGTAGATACGCTTAAGGGCAGAGATAGGGTCCAGAGTGACTTAGACAAATTGGAGGATTGGGCCACTAGAAATCTGATGAGATTCAACAAAGACAAGTGTAGAGTCCTGCACTTGGGACGGAAGAATCCCAAGCATAGTTACAGGCTGGGGACTGACGGAGAATTTAATCCGAGGGTTCGGATGGGGGCCCAAAACCCCTACCAAATCAATTCCAGACACCCTTCTTAAGCAACCAGCTTTATTCAGGAATGCATTCCAGGGCAAAAACCTCCAGGATACTCAGGAGAAAAAAAAAGTTTCTGCAAAGTTTCTGCAAATGCCCAAACAAAAGGCAAGGTCTTTTGTACTTTCTTACATGGTAATTACCCCCCTTTTACTGACCACTTACAATTGCATGCATATACAGGTCATGCCCCTTTGCACCAAATTCCCTCCAATCATCATTTGTCCCCTCACTGTCATTTTGCAGGCCTTACAACAGGTTCAAACCAGTTTCACCTGTCCCCTCCTTTTGTATACCTGTGCTCAAGCACGTATGATGTGTGTAATTACTGTGGTGGGTTTGGCCATTGGAAAAATGAATGCCGTAAAAGACGACAAAATAGATTTAACCAGGGCTCCAACAGACAGTCCGGACCATTGCCACAAGGACAGAGGTGGCCCAATACTAACCCCTTTCCAGCAGGTGCACCCAACAGAGACTACCCTCCGGAGGACCGACAAAGGATTAATCCGTTCTGACTATGCCCAGAGGTTATTGATAAAACATTGCAATGCTCTCTGTTACCTTCTGTCTCTCTTTCTGCTACACCTGATGCCTTAGTTTCATTTTCCGTTAATGGAAACAAACATGAATTTCTAATTGATACTGGTGCCTCTCTTTCCACAATAAGAGAGGATGAAGCTCCCAGTCTGGCCAGAACTGGAGAAATAGTAAATGCTGTGGGGGTTGGGGGAGTAACTATCCCCCATGCAATGAGTGAACCGTGTTCCTTAACCATTGGGCCTTTGACAGAGGAACATGCCTTTCTGTTATCTCCCAGTACGCCTGTAAACTTGATGGGTAGAGACCTGCTGTGTAAATTGAATGCTACAATTTATTGTTCCCCTGAAGGGGTCTTTGTTGATATACCCCATAATCAGGCACCAAATTTCCTCATGATGTTAACAACAGACGGACAAGGTATAAACCCAGACTCCAAACTGGAGAGTGTGGAGCTGGACCAGGTACCAACGTCTTTGTGGGCTTCTCACTCCAATGAAGTTGGGAAACTGTTAACAGCAGAGCCTGTACGGATCAGGTATAAACACGGCCGGCCTTACCCTCGAGTGTCTCAGTACCCCTTGTCCCAGGAAGCGGAGGAGGGCATAGCGCCTGTAATCTCCTCCCTGTTGGAACAAGGAGTGCTCATAAGAACGCAGTCTGTGTGTAATACCCCAATACTTCCAGTCAAAAAGGAGGGGAAATTTGATGATCAAGGGAGACAGATATATAGATTTTGCAGGCCTTACAACAGGTTCAAACCAGTTTCACCTGTCCCCTCCTTTTGTATACCTGTGCTCAAGCACGTACCTTTTTACAAAGACCAGACTTTAACAGCAGGGGTCATATTGACAAAAGTTAAGTTTATCCTTCATTCCCCCCTTTGATCCACTTGTGGATCACAATTAATCTGAAGCATCCTTTCCCATTCATCCTCAAACGTGCAAGTGTCTTTGTAGTCTTTCTTGGGAGGGTTCTGTACATTTAGCAGAAGCATCTGTTGTACTTTGCTTTCTGCTACATTTTCTATCTTTTGTAAGCACCTTTTAATACAGCATAAGGCTAGCTGTATCATTATGTATATAGAGCATATTAAGACAAGGAACATCAATATTCCTCCCACCACTTTCTTCATGAGTTCGCTTAACTCTATTCCCAACCAATTCAAAGGATTCCAGTCTTGCAACTGCTCTCTAAATGTTTTTGTCTGGACAGACAATGTTTGGATTTCCTTTATCCTTGTGGTTAGGTTTGAACTCACATCAGAAACTTTAACACAACACTCTGGGCCTATTAATCCATATACCCCTCCTTGAGCTGCTAGTAGATAGTCAAGAGCCAGTCTGTTTTGCTGGGTAAAGATTCGTAATTCATTTAAATTATCCTGTACCACACCTAATGCCCCTTCTGTGGTATTCATGAATTTTTCCATAAGCAAGGACATTGTTTTTAAATCATGATTTGTTTTTGCCTGCCCTACCCATGGAATGGTAGTTTCAGCTACTGCAAGGGCAGTTTGTTCTATCCAGTTCCATGCTTTCTCCCAAGACCCATCCCGCTTATTCCTGATATGCCCTGGTGGCAAAGTGTCAACAATTCTCATAGCTGGTGTCACAAGACCGAGGTAACAAAACCCCGAGGCATTCTGCGGAAGCCTTTTATAGGCAAATTTACCGCATATCCACCAATAATTATACATGTTCCACGAGTCAGACTGATATGTCATCATGGCTCGGTTCCCAAAGGTGGTGTTACCTTCCTTGCAAAGGTCTGTACTAGTGGTCCCTCCCCATATGGTTGTTATTTCTGGTTTGAATAGGGTGCACCAAAGGTTTGCGGTAGACATAGTGGAACCATTATGCCATACATGTGTCCCATTCAGCTTTGTTATAATGTGTGTGCAGCTTGATTTCCCGACAAAGGTGGTACCTGTAAGATTCCTACATAGGGGGCTTGTACCACTGAATGATAATTGGATGCACCCAGTCTGGTTGAACCACACAGTTTGGTCATTTTGTTCCAGTAATGCATCACTTACTAGTCCAGTTTTGTTTAACGGAAGGGCACCTATTGGGTATCCACTATGCGCACTTTGTGGTGCCCAGGCACACACCCAACAGTTAGTTTTGTTTGCGGCTCGTGCCATACCTTCTGCCAGCTGCAGAAAGGTGTTAGTACCAATACCATTCCCCCCTTGGAGCCAAATAAGGCCTATACAAAGGAGGAACAAGAGTTTAGCCATTGTGCAGGATTGTAATCCTTTCAGCACTTGCGCGGACGGAGGTTATAAGTAGAAAACCCACCGTCCTCTGACAAAATGCCGGTAGGGTCAATGGCAAGGTCGGGTGCAGATTGTTGTGGAATGTCAACGTGACTAATAGGACCAGAAGGGATCTGGCCTGTAGTGAGAGCGTAGTGAATGAGGTCCAGGTCTTTGATTTCCGATGATGTATATCCCTCGTTCAGGAGAAGTGATTCGATTTCTTTCTCAGAAAGCGGTAGAAAGTCGTTCTCTTCTGGCTCTGGGCTGACAGGTTCAGTAGGAGGCGATATGTCGGGAGAGGCAAATTCACACAACTTCTGAGGGTCAACGGTGCGGCGCACGTGGCTTGCGTGTATCCAAGAATCTCGCTCGGCTACCTTCACAGCCGTGTTGGTAGTCAGCAGGACCTGGAAGGGACCATTCCACCTTGGAGATAGGCAGTCTTTCCTCCGGAATTCTTTTATCAGGACCCAGTTTCCTGGTTGCACATCATGGCAAGGCACATCAGTTGGGACAGGTAAGGCTTCTGCAACCTGAGAGGAGAGACTAAAAGCAATTTTAGACAGATGTATACAGTATTGAAGTAGTTCGTCATAACATTCAGACAAGTGGGAAGGATTAATTTTTCCAGGAGGCTCAAATCCAAGTAAAATTGGCCTCCCAAATAGGATTTCATGAGGGGTGAGACCATGTTTGCGGTTTGGGGTATTTCGGATATGCATGAGGGCAAGGGGCAATGCCTGTGGCCACTTGAGTCCAGTATCAGAGATAATCTTGCTTAACTTCCGTTTGATATCGAGGTTTTTCCTTTCAACATGCCCTGAACTTTGGGGATGATATGGAGTATGGAATCGTTGTTCTATGTGGAGGGCTCTACACAGATCTTGCAGGATTTTGGCTGTGAAATGGGTTCCCTTATCCGAGTCAATTTTTAAAGGGATTCCAAATCTGGGAACCACCTCAGTAGCTAATTTCTTCACCACAGTAGTGGCGTCCGCTCGGCGGCAAGGGAAAGCTTCCACCCAACCACTGAACACACATACAATAACCAGACAATACTTGAACCCACAGGAAAGGGTTAACTCTATAAAATCAATCTGCAAATATTGGAAGGGTCCATAGGCCCAAGTATGAGCACTCAGAGTAGTCTTTTCTCCACCCTGGGTAGAGAACTTTTGACAAGTAGCGCAATTGCTGTTGATTTTAGCAGCAGCTTGGTGAATCCCGGGCGCATACCAATGCTTCAGAATCTGGTCTGCTACCCCCCTTTTGTTCATATGTCCTAATCCATGGGTAATGGTAGCCAAGTGGGACACCAACGTAGAAGGAGCCACAGGTCGTCCATCTGGTGAAAGCCAAATGTTATTATCTTGAATACGACACCCAGCTTTGTACCAATTGTGTTGTTCCTTCTCAGGTGCCCTAGATTGCAACAGGGATAAATCATTTAGAGTCAGGGGAACAGAAACAGCAACCAGGATTTGAAATGGAGCTGGAGGTCCACTGGCAGCTGCATTCTTGGCTGCAAAATCTGCCCGTCTGTTTCCTACTGATATAGTATCAGTTTTATCAGTATGAGCACTGCAATGCATAATAGAAATAGCAAAAGGTAATTGAATAGCAAGCAAGAGGTCATTAACAAGGGATCCATTAGAAATAGCACTTCCCGAGGATGTTAAGAATCCTCGATGTTTCCAAATCTGACCTACAGAATGACAGATATTAAAAGTATACATTGAATCAGTATAAATGTTAACAGATTGATCAGTAGCTAAAATACAGGCACGAGTGAGAGCAATTAGTTCAGCGGCTTGTGCACTTTTTATCCCTGGAAGAGAATGAGCTTCAATTATTGCATGATCAGAAACAACAGCATACCCGCTTATAAGGTTTCCCCTTTCATCCCTTTTACATGACCCATCAGTGTAATACACTAAATCAGGATTGGACAAAGGAATGTCCCTTAGATCAGATCGTGGGGTACAAGTGAGGTCCACCAATGCTAAACAATCGTGGGGTTCCATCTCATGGGGCTCTCCATCAGTAGGGTTAGGAAAAAGGGTGGCAGGATTTAAAGTAGAACAGCGTACTATAGAGACATTCTGGGCTCCTAAAAGGGCTTTCTCATAGTTAGTCAGTCTTTGCATTGACAAATGCTGGGTCTTAGTCTTATTCAACAAAGCTTGCACTGCATGGGGTACAGCAAGTGTCAGGTGGTGACCCAATACCAGGCATTGACTTTTTTCTAATAGTACAGCAGCTGCGGCCACAGCTCTAAGACACGGGGGGAAACCCTTTGCTACTGGGTCAAGCTGAGCACTAAAATAAGCTACAGGACGAAGGCGATTTCCAAATGGCTGACATAATACTCCCGAAGCGACCTGATCCTGTTCGTGGCAAAAAAGAGTAAAGGGTTTATCATAATCAGGGAGCCCAAGAGAGGGTGGAGAGACCAAAGCAGCTTTCACTTTTTGAAAGGATTTTTCTTCCTCCTCTGTCCACGGGATGGGATCCTTCACCTTGTCACATGTCAGAGATACAAGGGGTTTTACAAGACCAGAGAAATTAGGAATCCATTGTCTGCAATAGCTAGCAGCACCTAAGAGAGACCGAACCTGTTTCTTAGTTACTGGGCGAGGGAGAGAAAGAACAGAGGTTATGCGTTTATCAGTAAGCTTTCGCCCTTCTTGGGATATGAGGTGACCCAAATATTCAACCTCTGCTTTACAGAACTGGAGCTTTGCCTTGGAGGCTTTGTGACCTCTCTTTGCTAATTCACACAGCAAATGTACAGTATCCGTTTTACATGCTTCATGATTAGGTGAGGCTATCAATAAATCATCAACATACTGAACAAGGGTAGACTCTTTTGGCAGAGAAATTGAATCAAGGTCCCTTTTTAACAGTTGTGAGAAAAGGGTGGGACTTTCAGTATACCCTTGAGGAAGTCTGGTCCAGGTCAGCTGCTCCCCTTTATAGGAAAAAGCAAACAAAAACTGTGAATCCTTATCAATGGGAATGGAGAAGAAGGCTGAACATAAATCTATGACAGAGAAACATTTAGCACCTGCAGGGATAGAGGACAATATTGTTGCTGGATTAGGAACCACAGGAAATCTGGGGATAACAAACTGATTTACAGCTCTTAGGTCCTGCACAAATCTATATATCTGTCTCCCTTGATCATCAAATTTCCCCTCCTTTTTGACTGGAAGTATTGGGGTATTACACACAGACTGCGTTCTTATGAGCACTCCTTGTTCCAACAGGGAGGAGATTACAGGCGCTATGCCCTCCTCCGCTTCCTGGGACAAGGGGTACTGAGACACTCGAGGGTAAGGCCGGCCGTGTTTATACCTGATCCGTACAGGCTCTGCTGTTAACAGTTTCCCAACTTCATTGGAGTGAGAAGCCCACAAAGACGTTGGTACCTGGTCCAGCTCCACACTCTCCAGTTTGGAGTCTGGGTTTATACCTTGTCCGTCTGTTGTTAACATCATGAGGAAATTTGGTGCCTGATTATGGGGTATATCAACAAAGACCCCTTCAGGGGAACAATAAATTGTAGCATTCAATTTACACAGCAGGTCTCTACCCATCAAGTTTACAGGCGTACTGGGAGATAACAGAAAGGCATGTTCCTCTGTCAAAGGCCCAATGGTTAAGGAACACGGTTCACTCATTGCATGGGGGATAGTTACTCCCCCAACCCCCACAGCATTTACTATTTCTCCAGTTCTGGCCAGACTGGGAGCTTCATCCTCTCTTATTGTGGAAAGAGAGGCACCAGTATCAATTAGAAATTCATGTTTGTTTCCATTAACGGAAAATGAAACTAAGGCATCAGGTGTAGCAGAAAGAGAGACAGAAGGTAACAGAGAGCATTGCAATGTTTTATCAATAACCTCTGGGCATAGTCAGAACGGATTAATCCTTTGTCGGTCCTCCGGAGGGTAGTCTCTGTTGGGTGCACCTGCTGGAAAGGGGTTAGTATTGGGCCACCTCTGTCCTTGTGGCAATGGTCCGGACTGTCTGTTGGAGCCCTGGTTAAATCTATTTTGTCGTCTTTTACGGCATTCATTTTTCCAATGGCCAAACCCACCACAGTAATTACACACATCATTAGGTTGGGGGCCACGCCGGGGTCTGTTTGGGCCTTCCCTCTGACCTTTTGGTTGCCCGTGGCCTTGTAAATCTTGTATTTGTAGTGCCATTAGGGTATTTTTAAGTTCCTTTTTCTTTTGTTTTTCTATTTGCAAGTTGTCAAAGAACTGAGTTGCAGCTTCCAAAATTTTCTCAGTAGTTTCCATTTTCCATCCAATCATATTATTAATAATCTTGTCTCCAATTTCTGGTCTTAAATTCTGCACAAAGGTGGTTACTACCATAGTGCGCATATTGGCATCATTTGGGTTAAAGGTGCTATACTTTCTCATGGCTGCAAAGAGCCTTGCCTGAAAATCAACAGGGCTTTCATCTGGCTTCTGTTTGCAGTTATATACTTTAGACCAATCAGTTTGCACTGGAACCATTTCGGTAATTGCATTCAGGAGACCTGTACGGTCGTTTGCTAGCCTGGTACGTTCTGCAGCCGTAGCAGGAATTCCTGGCAAATCTTGGGGCCATTGCTCACCCAGGTGGGCAGGAGTATCCCCAGGGCCTCGCCTTGCTTGGGTGTAAAGAGCTTGCTTCTCATGGGGTTCCATTATTCCCGAGAGTAGCATGTCAATGTCTCTGTGGGTAGGCTGATAAACTTCAAAAATCTGGCGCAATTCCCTTTGCAAGCCCACAGGTTCCTCTCTTAATTTTGGGAGAGTAAGCCTAAAATTCATGATGTCATTAGGTGTCCAGGGGACGTGGATAAGTGCTGGGGCGCCCCCTGCTGGATTAGGAAATTGTCTTAGTGGGAAAAGATTAATATTCTCTTTAAACAGTCCAGGAAAACTTTTAGGTCCAACTTCAATAATCACATCCTTATTTACTTCATTACTTATAGTCACTGAGTTATTTTCGGGATCTATTTTAGTTATAACAAACCCCAGGTCCTTTAAGTCTTTTGCCAATGTCCGCTGCAGCATTTTTGAGGAGACTTCTGACTGCTTCAGAATTACTGGACTCTGAGTATGCTCACAGTCTGAAGTTTTATTGGCCAGGTTGACATTCCCCACTGCCCCTGCAGAGGTGTGAGTATGTGCGGGAGATTTAAATTGGGCTGATGCAGCTGAATGATCGGTAAGCAATATTTGGTGATGCTGGGGCAGGTCGGTGGGAAGGGGAGCCGGGAAATTGGGGACCCACAGGTCCAATAGATCTTCAGGTGGATCTGGCAGCGGAGCTGGTGGTTTCGAGATGGATGGGTAGATTCCGCTGGGCGCGCTTGGTGTAGGAACGTACGGAGGTGGACAAACTTTAGAGGAGTCAGATTTCTCCTTTATTTCTGCCAATTGTTTTTTTAGTTTTTCATTTGAGTCCTTTAGGCTAGCCATTATGGATTTATCTCTTAATTTAGAGGCCTGATCATCCCAGAGGTGCCAATAATTCATCTGGGAGGGGTGACTGGACTCTAAGACACCCTTTAAATAATTTAATTTCTCTAATTGAAAGGTACCTTGAACTGGGAATTGCAATTCTGATTCTACATAAGTATATTCATTCCACGCGTGTGTGAGCTTTGCCAGCCTCCTGAGCTTAAGACCTGCTGGCAATTTCCCTGGCTGGCTATAAATCTGCAGCATTTTACCCAATGGGGTTTTTGGATCTATCTTAGATCCTTTATTCCCCATAATCCCTGTCCTATTACCTATAAGACAGTTCCAATCCGGCACTAACCTGCCTTCCTCTCAGCTTCAAGCCTGAGCTGACCCTGTTTCTGTGTCTTCCCACAGTCCCCTTTATAACAAACTTATTCAAAACCAAAAAAAAAATAAAAAAATAAAAAATAAAAAAAATAAAGAAAAAGAAAAGAGAAAGACTTACAGTTGCTTGGGAAGGATGTTCTTAACATAGGGTGGACGCTTACCGCCAGTGAAAGCAGCCGTTCAGGACAAGGAGAGAGGAACAGAACAGTGAGATTTTTAACACGGATCTCTTACCGATTTGTATGGCGCCTTTCTGTTCAGTCTCTCCGGTCCGGCTCGTCACAATCACCTGGTGTCCCGATCCATCCCGCTTCTGACACCATAAATGACGGAGAATTTAATCCGAGGGTTCGGATGGGGGCCCAAAACCCCTACCAAATCAATTCCAGACACCCTTCTTAAGCAACCAGCTTTATTCAGGAATGCATTCCAGGGCAAAAACCTCCAGGATACTCAGGAGAAAAAAAAAGTTTCTGCAAAGTTTCTGCAAATGCCCAAACAAAAGGCAAGGTCTTTTGTACTTTCTTACATGGTAATTACCCCCCTTTTACTGACCACTTACAATTGCATGCATATACAGGTCATGCCCCTTTGCACCAAATTCCCTCCAATCATCATTTGTCCCCTCACTGTCATTTTGCAGGCCTTACAACAGGTTCAAACCAGTTTCACCTGTCCCCTCCTTTTGTATACCTGTGCTCAAGCACGTACCTTTTTACAAAGACCAGACTTTAACAGCAGGGGTCATATTGACAAAAGTTAAGTTTATCCTTCAGGACCAACCAGTTAAGTAGTAGTTCTGCAGAAAAGGACCTGGGGGTTACAGTGGATGAGAAGCTAGATATGAGTCAACAGTGTGCCCTTGTAGCCAAGAAGGCTAATGGCATATTAGGATGCATTAAGAGGAGCATTGCCAGCAGATCCAGAGATGTCATTATCCCCCTTTATTCGGCTTTGGTGAGGCTACATCTGGAGTACTGTGTCCAGTTCTGGGCCCCCCACTACAAAAAGGATGCGGACGCATTGGAGAGGGTCCAGCGGAGGGCAACCAAAATGATTAGGGGTCTGGAGCATATGACCTACGAGGAGAGGCTGAGGGACTTGGGTCTGTTTAGTCTGCAGAAGCGAAGAGTGAGGGGGGACTTGATAGCAGCCTTCAACTTCCTGAAGGGAGGTTCCAAAGAGGATGGAGAGAGGCTGTTCTCAGTAGTGACAGATGGCAGAACAAGGAGCAATGGTCTCAAGTTGTGGTGGGAGAGGTCCAGATTGGATATTAGGAAAAACTATTTTACTAGGAGGGTAGTGAAGCATTGGAATGGGTTACCTAGGGAAGTAGTGGAGTCTCCATCCCTAGAGGTGTTTAAGTCTCGGCTTGACAAAGCCCTGGCCGGGTTGATTTAGATGGGATTGGTCCTGCCTAGAGTGGAGGGCTGGACTTGACGACCTTCTGAGGTCTCTTCCAGTTCTGATTCTATGATAAGGGGATGGTTGGATGAAATAACATGATCTTGGTAACTAATTGACCATTCATTTCCAGTTGGAAATAGGTCAATGGAGGGATGATAGGAGTTGCTATAGGGAACTTTCTGGGTGTCTGGCTGGTGAGTCTTGCCCACATGCTCAGGGTTTAGCTGATCGCCATATTTGGGGTCAGGAAGGAATTTTCCTCCAGGGTAGATTGGCAGAGGCCCTGGAGGTTTTTCGCCTTCCTCTGTAGCATTGGGCACAGATCACAGCTGAAGGACTCTCTGCATGTTGGGGCCTTCAAAGTATTGGAAGGCTTCAATATCTGAGACATAGGTGAGAGGATTATTCTAAGAGGGGTGGGCGAGATTCTGTGGCCTGCACTGTGCAGGGGGTCAGACTAGATGATCATAATGGTCCCTTCTGACCTTAAAGTCTATGAGTCTATGCTTTGAAGACAACGGTTGTCAATTGTGTAACAATAAGTTTGAGTGTGCCCTGGCACACAGCGAGGGGAGCTGTTTCTGGCTACATTGTTAAAAATATACTACTGTTTGAAGTTACATGACCTAATATTACATTCCTAACCAATTATATTCTAGAGGGGCAAAAATGTTTAGATTTATAATTAAACAATCCTAACTAATAATAATAATAATAATAATAAGTGTTTAGATTTAGTGTTACCAAGCTTGATAACACTAAATCTAAACACTTTCACAAGAATAAATCTAAACACTTCTATGCTTCTTCTACTTAACAAACTTCTCCTCCTTAGACTTGTAGTTGTGGGGAACAAATTCTGGGGAGTCACTTCCACTTGGGGAATCATGTTTAATACGTGACTATGTTATCCCTACACTAAGGCTGGCCGAGAGACTGTCCCGGACTGATCGTAACAGACTGTTCTGTCCGCGAATGGGCTGAGAGTACAGGGCGTGTTCGGAATCTGTGGCGCCCAATCTGAGGCTGTCCGAGGTGACTCTTAACGGACTGCTCCGTGCGCCAATGGGCGGTGACTAACGGCGTGTTCTGGGGCTGCTGGCGGCCAATAGGTTGTCCGGGGTGGATTATAACAGACTGTTCTGTCCGCGAATGGGCTGTGACTAAGGGGCGTGTTCTGAAACAGAGGCACCCAATAGGCTGACCCGGCTGCATCTTAACGGACAGCTCTGTCTGCGAATGCGGTGTGACTAGGGGGAATGCCCTGCCACTGCTCTCGACCAATAGGCTGTCCGGGGTGGATCTTAATGGACAGCTCTGTCCTCGAATTGTCTGTGACTTAGGGGTGGTTCCTGGCTGTGTGCCAGCCAATGGGCTTTCGGAAGACAGCCTTGGCGGAGGATAGTATCGCCCAATGGGCTGTCAGCAAAGGGGATCCTGCCTCTGGTTCGGCCAATGGGCTGTCGCAGGGGGGCGTGGTCTGACTGGGCGGCCGGCGCCGCCATGACAGGAAGGTCCGAGGAGCGCGCGGGGGCGCGAGCGAATCCTGGGTCCGAGTGCGAAGCTGCCCCGCCCCCAGCCCGCCCCTTGTTGGTGTCTGGCCCGGGGGAGGAGGGGGCGCGAGGGAAGGTGGGGGAGCGGGCTGGGGGTGGGGTGTCTGGCCCGGGGGGGGAGGGGGCGCGAGGGAAGGTGGGGGAGCGGGCTGGGGGAGGGGTGTCTGGCCCGGGGGGGGGGAGGGGGCGCGAGGGAAGGTGGGGGAGCGGGCTGGGGGAGGGGTGTCTGGCCCGGGGGGGGGGAGGGGGCGCGAGGGAAGGTGGGGGAGCGGGCTGGGGGAGGGGTGTCTGGCCCGGGGGGGGGGGAGGGGGCGCGAGGGAAGGTGGGGGAGCGGGCTGGGGGAGGGGTGTCTGGCCCGGGGGAGGAGGGGGGCGCGAGGGAAGGTGGGGGAGCGGGCTGGGGGAGGGGTGTCTGGCCCGGGGGAGGAGGGGGCGCGAGGGAAGGTGGGGGAGCGGGCTCGGGGAGGGGTGTCTGGCCCGGGGGAGGAGGGGGCGCGAGGGAAGGTGGGGGAGCGGGCTGGGGGAGGGGTGTCTGGCCCGGGGGGGGAGGGGGCGCGAGGGAAGGTGGGGGAGCGGGCTGGGGGAGGGGTGTCTGGCCCGGAGGAGGAGGGGGTGCGAGGGAAGGTGGGGGAGCGGGCTGGGGGAGGGGTGTCTGGCGCGGGGGGGGAGGAGGGGGTGCGAGGGAAGGTGGGGGAGCGGGCTGGGGGAGGGGTGTCTGGCGCGGGGGGGGAGGGGGCGCGAGGGAAGGTGGGGGAGCGGGCTGGGGGAGGGGTGTCTGGCGCGGGGGGGGAGGGGGCGCGAGGGAAGGTGGGGGAGCGGGCTGGGGGAGGGGTGTCTGGCCCGGAGGAGGAGGGGGCGGCGCGAGGGAAGGTGGGGGAGCGGGCTGGGGGTGGGGTGTCTGGCCCGGAGGAGGAGGGGGCGGCGCGAGGGAAGGTGGGGGAGCGGGCTGGGGGTGGGGTGTCTGGCCCGGGGGAGGAGGAGGGGGTGCGAGGGAAGGTGGGGGAGCGGGCTGGGGGAGGGGTGTCTGGCCCGGGGGAGGAGGAGGGGGCGCGAGCGAATCCTGGGTCCGAGTGCGAAGCTGCCCCGCCCCCAGCCCGCCCCTTGTTGGTGTCTGGCCCGGGGGAGGAGGGGGCGCGAGGGAAGGTGGGGGAGCGGGCTGGGGGTGGGGTGTCTGGCCCGGGGGGGGAGGGGGCGCGAGGGAAGGTGGGGGAGCGGGCTGGGGGAGGGGTGTCTGGCCCGGGGGGGGGGGAGGGGGCGCGAGGGAAGGTGGGGGAGCGGGCTGGGGGAGGGGTGTCTGGCCCGGGGGGGGGGGAGGGGGCGCGAGGGAAGGTGGGGGAGCGGGCTGGGGGAGGGGTGTCTGGCCCGGGGGGGGGGGGAGGGGGCGCGAGGGAAGGTGGGGGAGCGGGCTGGGGGAGGGGTGTCTGGCCCGGGGGAGGAGGGGGGCGCGAGGGAAGGTGGGGGAGCGGGCTGGGGGAGGGGTGTCTGGCCCGGGGGAGGAGGGGGCGCGAGGGAAGGTGGGGGAGCGGGCTCGGGGAGGGGTGTCTGGCCCGGGGGAGGAGGGGGCGCGAGGGAAGGTGGGGGAGCGGGCTGGGGGAGGGGTGTCTGGCCCGGGGGGGGAGGGGGCGCGAGGGAAGGTGGGGGAGCGGGCTGGGGGAGGGGTGTCTGGCCCGGAGGAGGAGGGGGTGCGAGGGAAGGTGGGGGAGCGGGCTGGGGGAGGGGTGTCTGGCGCGGGGGGGGAGGAGGGGGTGCGAGGGAAGGTGGGGGAGCGGGCTGGGGGAGGGGTGTCTGGCGCGGGGGGGGAGGGGGCGCGAGGGAAGGTGGGGGAGCGGGCTGGGGGAGGGGTGTCTGGCGCGGGGGGGGAGGGGGCGCGAGGGAAGGTGGGGGAGCGGGCTGGGGGAGGGGTGTCTGGCCCGGAGGAGGAGGGGGCGGCGCGAGGGAAGGTGGGGGAGCGGGCTGGGGGTGGGGTGTCTGGCCCGGAGGAGGAGGGGGCGGCGCGAGGGAAGGTGGGGGAGCGGGCTGGGGGTGGGGTGTCTGGCCCGGGGGAGGAGGAGGGGGTGCGAGGGAAGGTGGGGGAGCGGGCTGGGGGAGGGGTGTCTGGCCCGGGGGAGGAGGAGGGGGCGCGAGGGAAGGTGGGGGAGCGGGCTGGGGGAGGGGTGTCTGGCCCGGGGGGGGAGGGGGCGCGAGGGAAGGTGGGGGAGCGGGCTGGAGGTGGGGTGTCTGGCCCGGGGGAGGAGGGGGCACGAGGGAAGGTGGGGGAGCAGGCTGGGGGTGGGGTGTCTGGCCCGGAGGGGAGGAGGGGGGGGCGCGAGGGAAGGTGGGGGAGCGGGCTGGGGGTGGGGTGTCTGGCCCGGGGGAGGAGGAGGGGGCGCGAGGGAAGGTGGGGGAGCGGGCTGGGGGTGGGGTGTCTGGACAGGGGTGAGGTGTAGGAGCAGGCTGGGTGTGAGGGGTCTCAGTGGAGGGTGTGTGAGAGCAGGCTGGGGGCGTGGGGTCTCAGCCTGGGTGAGTGAGGGGCCACTAACTTCTTTCACAGTGCTGCCAGCACCATGGCCCAGGATCAGCCTCCCGCTGCTCCCATTGGCAGGATATTGGCAAATGGGAGTAGCAGGAAAATCCTCCAGGAAGCGGGTCCATGCCCTGCTGTGGGAGGGGGAGGAGGAAGGGAAGCAGCAGTGTGCGGAGCCGATTCTAGCTCCGCTTCTTCCTTGCAAGTTGGATCCGGCAGGGAGCCTTGGGGCTTTTCCCCCACCCCCGCCCTTTCACCTCCCCTGCGGGGGGAGGGGGGGGATAGCCACTCACCGCCCCAGGTTCCAGCACAGCCGCTAGCCTCCGGGCGGGGGAGCGCTCACCGCCCAGTTCCTGCCCAGCCTCAGGAAGGGGCAGGGGCGTGAGCACAGGAGGGAGGGGCGGGGGCACAGGTGGCTCTCCATGGCACTGGCTCCCATTCCCCCCACTTTACTGCTGATAGAGAGGCGTGGCGCGGAGGGTGTGGGGGGCAGACGGAGCCGGTACCTCCACGAAGCTTTCCAGCCAGCTCCCCGCATGTGCCAGCTATCGCAGGCAGCAGTGGCAGGCGGGGTGGGGGTCGCCAGGGCTCACTGCGGACGGAGGCAGCTGCGTGAGATGCCGGGGCAGCGTCAAAGGAAGCAGTCCGTGCTGGGGGTGGGGGGGCTTCCTGGGAGTGGGGGCTGGGAGCGCACTGGCTGCCGGCCCCACCTCAGGAGACTATCGAATAGTCGTGGAACCGACAGTATTTTGTGCGCTTCCAGGACTATTCACTTCATGGCTGCCTAACGTCCCTGCTTGCCTTGCGGTCAGCGCGGGCTGGGGATTTGGATGGGGAGGGTTTGAAGGGGATATGCTGGTAGGGGTCCTGGATTTCATTTCTGTTGCTATTGGGTTGGAAATAGCAGAGTAAATATGCCTTATCAAGGTAACGTCACAGCCAGATCCCAAGGGAAGTATGGTTCTGAGGCTAGCTAGACCATCGGGTCTGACTTCGGTAGCAGGCAAGTTAGTTGAAACAATAGTAAAGAATAAAATTGTGAGGCATGTAGACGAACCTAGTTTGTTGGACAAAAGTCAACATGGTTTCTGTAAAGGGAAATCATGTCTTATTAATCTATTAGTGTTCTCTGAAGGGGTTAACAAACATGCAGACAAGGGGGATCCAGTAGTAGTTCTTCGCGTAGTGTCCCAGTGGGTGCTCCACTGTAGGTGAAGGGTCGCCCTGAGCCTCAGATCGGAGCTTTGTATAGCAGTTTCCCCTGTTGAGCCACGCATGCCCAGGAGGCGTCTCGAGCCCTTCCCGCCTCCTGAGGTTCCTCACAAGGTTCCTCACCAAAGGCTCTTGTGTCAATTCCATGGCCATGGGAGAAGAGGGAAGGTCCTTTCTTGGATTGAGAACTGGTTAAAAGGCAGGAAACAAAGGGTAGGAAGAAATGGTAAATTTTCAGAATGGAGAGGGGTAACTAGTGGTGTCCCCCAAGGGTCAGTCCTGGGACCAATCCTTTTCAACTTATTCGTAAATGATCTGGAGAAAGGGGTAAGGAGTGAGGTGGTAAAGTTTGCAGATGATACCAAACTGTTCAGGATAGTCAAGACAGAAGCAGACTGTGAGAGACTCCAAAAAGATCTCACCAAACGGAGTGATTGGGCAACAAAATGGCAAATGAAATTTCATGTGGATAAGTGTAAAGTAATGCACATCGGGAAAAATAACCCCAACTATACGTACAGAATGACGGGGGCTACTTTGGCTATGACAAATCAGGAAAGAGATCTTGGAGTTATCGTGGACAGTTCTTTGAAAACTTCCACACGGTGTGCAACGGCGGCCAAAAAGGCAAATAGGATGCTAGGAATTACTAGGAAAGGGATAGAAAATAAGACCCAGAATCTCTTACTGCCCCTGTATAAAACTATGGTACACCCACATCTTGAATACTGTGTACAGATGTGGTCTCCTCACCTCAAAAAAGATATTTTGGCCTTGGAAAGGGTCCAGAAAAGGGCAACTAAAATGATTAGGGGTTTGGAACGGGTCCCATATGAAGAGAGGTTAAAGCGATTGGGACTTTTCAGTTTAGAAAAGAGGAGACCGAGGGGGGATATGATAGAGGTCTATAAAGTCATGAGTGGTGTGGAGAGGGCAGATAAAGAAAAGTTATTTATTAGTTCCCATAATAGAAGAACTAGAGGACACCAAATGAAATTAACGGGTAACAGGTTTAAAACTAATAAATGAAAGTTCTTCTTCACGCAGCATGTAGTCAACCTGTGGAACTCCTTGCCAGAGGAGGCTGTGAAGGCTAGCACTATAACAGAGTTTAAAGAGAAGCTAGATAATTTCATGGAGGTTAGGTCCATAAATGGCTATTAGCCAGGGGATACAATGGTGTCCTTGGCCTCTGTCTGTCAGAGGCTGGAGAAGGATGGCAGGAGACAAATGGCTTGATCATTGTCTTTGGTCCACCCTCTCCGGGGCACCTGGTGCTGGCCACTGTCGGCAGACAGGCTATTGGGCTAGATGGACCTTTGGTCTGATCCAGTACGGCCGTTCTTACGTAGATGGTATCCTGAGTCCACGAAAGCTCATGATCCTAGCTACATTGTTTGTTAGTCTATAAAGTGGTACCAGACCAGTTGTTGTTGTTGTTTTGTTTTATTTCCAGATGCTATGAACTAGCATCCCGTGGCTACCTGCCACCTCTTCAGTCATTTCAGCATTTTAGTGTTTAAGACGGTATTATCTAGGGTTATTTTTAGTTACATATGCTTAAGGCTTTTTACGCCTTGTGTCTTTATTTGGCTCGAGTACAGTCTTCGATACAGGCTCATTGCATTATTGCCTTAATTTATAAGCATCACCTAGCAAATACTTAGTCCTGCAGGCACCAGGTATTTCACTTGCGACCCCTCTCCCCCCGGCTGTGAAGAGCGGCAGGGAGGCGGAAGGCAGCTGCCAGAAAGCCGCACAGCGTGGCCGGGGCCATGGGGCTCCAGGAGCGTGGCTCAGCTACAGGAGGAGGCAAGGCAGCGGGAGAGTGGGATGCGGAGCAGAAAAGAGGCACAGAGGAGAAAGAGATGGGGGAAAGGAGCCTGCAGGGGGGAGGGTGTTAAGGACTGCACGTGCCATGAAGGAACCCCAGGAGGGCAAGGAGTCTGGTGAGAAGGGGGGAGGAAGCGACCCAGGGCAGTGAGGGTGGGTGGCCACACACATTCGTTTAGCATTTTAGGGGGTGGTGGTATCACGAATGTTGAGAACCCCTGCTGTAATCCATGTTCCAGCAATAACTTAATGAGTTGAACATCACGTTTTTATGTATGTTTTACCCTAGAAATACACAAGCCTTTTACTTTGGAAATAAATCTAAATGCCTGGTGTTCTGTTCATATTCTTTTGCACGGGTGTTGCAGTTTATTCATATTTAAGAGCTTCTGTTTTAATGTATTGCTCACCATTTTAGAGTTAGATGTTATCACTGACTTTTTAGCTGTTCTGTTCCCAGCACTTATCAGCTCAGCGGTATTGCTCGCTGCTGGCTGGTTAGGGGCTAAACTCTCCACACCAGATTTAGTGGTTTTCTCTTGGAATGTCAAGGTACAGACGACTACACGATTAACCAATAAGCCTCAAGTTATTGGTCAATCCTGTCGATTACACGCATTCTCCCCTCTTACCCGCTGTCTGTCAGAGGCAGCAAGGAGGGAGGAGGTGTGAGCTGATACCTGTGGGAAGCCAGCTTTTAAGTCAGCTTGTCGCAAGAGGGCGCGGTTGTACAGTTGATCAGCTCCCCACAAGCGTTGGATCGGCCTGTTCCCCCACCTCTGTGCTGCTGCCTCTGATACAGAGGAAGCAGTATGGTGGAAGGAGGCAGGCGGGAGCTGATATGCATGAGCACTGTGTGTGGTGGCTTCATGGACCCACCTGTCAAACCCCTTGCTGCCTCTTCTAGAGGCAAGAGGGGGAGACAGGAGCTGGTGCTGGCTTCGCAGAGCTGCCTGCCTGCCTGCCTGCCTGCCCACGCTGCTGCCTGTGCCTGAGGAGTGTGCAGAGAGGGGGCATGACAGTCAGACGGGGCCATGGCAGCGCGTTCCTGCATGGAAGCATTTGGCGCGGCGTGTGGCTTTTGCAGGGGCACGTGTTCGTGACGTATTCCAGTCAGACGGTGTCCTGGCTGCAGTGCCAGGCAGATCCTAGGGTCCCACTCCTGGAGAGCAACACCCCTCCCCTCCCCAGCCAGAGCCTGCAATGGCCCAGACAGTCTGAGAGGGCCAGAGGGAAGAGGCAGGCGGGACAGGGACTCGGGCTCAGGGCCCCACCCGTGACTGCAGCGGGAGCTGGCAGACACTGAGATGGACACGCGCCCTCTCAGGGGGTCTCTTGTTTTGACAGTTCACACCTGGCAACCCCACTCGGTCTCCCATGATGCACTGATGTGGGCGGGGGGATTGTAACTCCTTGGCGCGTTCTGGCACGAGGCAGGAGCTGTGCGTCTCACATCCCTCGCGGGGCAACAAACAGCAGTCACGTGGGCGCTGTGAGCTCTCACAATGTAGCGTCGTGCCGGCACGTGTGGCGCGGTGGACGCCCGCGCCCCGTCCCACGGACCGGAAGTGACGTTTGCTCGGTCCACGGCCTGACAGCAACCGACTGGGAACCGTGACCGGAAGGTGTCCAGGTACGTGCTCCAATCGCGCCCCCCGGGAACAGGGCTCGGAGTCGATTGGGGGGGATTTGAGAGCAGCCTTCAACCTCCTGAAGGGAGGTTCCAAAGAGGCTGCAGAAAGGCTGTTCTCAGTGGTGACAGATGGCAGAACAAGGAGCAAAGGTCTCAAGTTGCGGTGGGAGAGGTCCAGGTTGGATATTAGGAAAAACTATTTCCCTAGGCGGGTGGGGAAACACTGGGATGGGTTCCCTAGGGAGGCAGTGGAGTCTCCATCCCTAGAGGTGTTTAAGTGTCGGCTTGACACAGCCCTGGCCGGGTTGATTTAGTTGGGATTGGTCCTGCCTAGCGCAGGGGGCTGGACTTGACCTTCTGAGGTCTCTTCCAGCTCTGTGGTTCTAGGATTCTGAGAGCGCGTCTGCACTGGCATGTGCTTTTACGCAAGAGCATCCGTGCCAGTGTGGACGCTCTCTTGCGCAATAAACTCCGATGGCCGTTTTAACCGTCGGCCTTTCTTGCGCAAGAAATTCCTGTTACCTGTCCGCACTGGCCTGTGCCGGAAGGGCTCTTGCGCAAGAGGCTTCTTCCTGAGCAGGAGCATCCTAGTTCTTGCGCCAGGAGCCCTGGTTGTACACAGGAGAAGGTCAGTTTCCTTGCGCAAGCACACACGGCCAGTGTAGACAGGCAGCAAGTTTCCGCGCAAGAGCGGCCGTTTTGGCGCGAGATGGCGCCAGTGCAGACACAGCCTCAGTGTGTTCAAACCGGACGCAGCCGAGGCAGCCCCCCCCAACCCGCCTCACGCTGCCCCGCTGCACTTTGTAAGGCAGCAGCAGCATCTGCCTGTCCCACACAAGCCCGCTGGGCAGTTGGGTGTGTGTGTGGGGGGGGGGGTATTTGGTGGGGGGAGCTGACTGCTGGGGGTAGGGAGGAGCAGAGTGGGGGGTTGGGGAGGAGCAGACTGAATGAAGAGTTTGGTGGGGGGAGCAGAGTGGGGGGGTTGGGGAGGAGCAGACTGAATGAAGAGTTTGGTGGGGGAGCAGAGTGGGAGGGTTTGGTGGTGCTGGAGTAGACTGCAGGGGGGGTTGGGGTGGAATAGAGTGCAGGGGGGGCAGAGTGGGGGAGTTTGGTGGGGGGGCAGAGTGGGGGGGTTGGGGTGGAGTAGAGTGCGGGGGGCAGAGTGGTGGGGGGAGCTGACTGCTGGGGGTAGGGAGGAGCAGAGTGGGGGGTTGGGGAGGAGCAGACTGAATGAAGAGTTTGGTGGGGGGAGCAGAATAGGGGGGTTGGGGAGGAGCAGACTGAATGAAGAGTTTGGTGGGGGAGCAGAGTGGGGGGGTTTGGTGGTGCTGGAGTAGACTGCAGGGGGGGTTGGGGTGGAGTAGAGTGCAGGGGGGGCAGAGTGGGGAGTTGGGGGGCAGAGTGGGGGGTTGGGAGGCAGACTACAGGGGGGTTTGGTGGGGGGGCAGACTACAGGGGGGTTGGTGGGGGGCAGAGTGGGGGGGTTTAGTGGTGCTGGAGTAGACTGCGGGGGTTGGGGTGGAGTAGAGTGCGGGGGGGCAGAGTGGGGGGTTGGGGGGCAGACTACAGGGGGTTTGGTGGGGGGGCAGAGTGGGGGGTTGGGGGGCAGAGTGGGGGGTTTGGGGGCACTACAGGGGGTTTGGTGGGGGGGCAAAGAGGGGGGTTTAGTGGGGGGCAGAGTGGGGGGTTGGGGGCAGACTACAGGGGGGTTTGGTGGGGGGGCAGAGTGGGGGGTTGGGGGGCAGACTACAGGGGGTTTGGTGGGGGGGCAGAGTGGGGGGCTGGGGGCAGAGTGGGGGGTTGGGGGGCAGACTACAGGGGGTTTGGTGGGGGGCAGAGTGGGGGGTTGGGGGGCAGAGTGGGGGGTTTGGGGGGCACTACAGGGAGGTTTGGTGGGGGGGCAGAGTGGGGGGTTGGGGGGCAGACTACAGGGGGGTTTGGTGGGGGGCAGAGTGGGGGGCGGGGGGGCAGAGTGGGGGGTTGGGGAGCAGACTACAGGGGGGTTTGGTGGGGGGCAGAGTGGGGGGCTGGGGGGCAGAGTGGGGGGCTGGGGGGCAGACTACAGGGGGTTTGGTGGGGGGGCAGAGTGGGGGGTTGGGGGGCAGACTACAGGGGGGTTTGGTGGGGGGGCAGAGTGGGGGGCTGGGGGGCAGAGTGGGGGGTTGGGGGGCAGACTACAGGGGTTTGGTGGGGGGGCAGAGTGGGGGGTTGGGGGGCAGACTACAGGGGGGTTTGGTGGGGGGGCAGAGTGGGGGGTTGGGGGGCAGACTACAGGGAGGTTTGGGGGGGCAGAGTGGGGGGGTTGGGGGTCAGAGTGGGGGGCTGGGGGGCAGACTACAGGGGGGTTTGGTGGGGGGCAGAGTGGGGGGTTGGCAGGTCCTGACGTCACAGGACAAGCCGGCTGGGCAGTTTGGGGGGGGGGCTCTCTGAGGCGGGGGGGGCCGAGGGGAGCAGGGAAAGTAGCCGCGGTGGCTTGTGGGAAACGTTCCGTGCCCCAATCCGCAGCTCCCATGGGCTGTCCGATTGGGCGGGAGCAGCGGAAGTGACATCACAATCCAGCCGCTGATCCAGGGGTTGGTCTCGCGCGGTGTCACGCCCAGCGTGAGCGATGCATCCTGGGAGTTGTAGTTCCCACAGTGCGGCCTCCCGGGGCGTGTCTAAGTCCGCCCCGCTCCCTCCCGCCCCGCGTCCTAGGCCGTCATAGCCACGCCCAGCGTGTTCCAGCCTCTCCCCGCCCCCAACTGTATCGTAGGGCGCCCCCGCAGCGCTACTCAGGCCCCGCCCCTGTCTGCCCCGCCCCGCGATCCTCAGCCCCCCCGCTCTGCACAGCCCACCCCCCGCTCTGCACAGCCCCCCCCCCCCGAGCTGCATCCCCCTCCCCCACCTTCCACCCCACCTGCATCAACTGCTCCATTCTACACCCCCCCCCCAACCTGCACCTGTTACCCCCCCAGGCCATTCTACACCCCCCCCCAACCTGCACCTGTTACCCCCCCCAGGCCATTCTACACCCCCCCCAACCTGCACCTGTTACCCCCCCAGGCCATTCTACACCCCCCCCCAACCTGCACCTGTTACCCCCCCAGGCCATTCTACACCCCCCCCCAACCTGCACCTGTTACCCCCCCAGGCCATTCTACACCCCCCCCCAACCTGCACCTGTTACCCCCCCAGGCCATTCTACACCCCCCCCCAACCTGCCCCTGTTACCCCCCCAGGCCATTCTACACCCCCCCCCAACCTGCCCCTGTTACCCCCCCCGGCCATTCTACACCCCCCCCCCAACCTGCCCCTGTTACCCCCCCCGGCCATTCTACCCCCCCCCCCAACCTGCACCTGTTACCCCCCCCAGGCCATTCTACCCCCCCCCAACCTGCACCTGTTACCCCCCCCAGGCCATTCTACACCCCCACCCAACCTGCACCTGTTACCCCCCCCCCCAGGCCATTCTACACCCCCACCCAACCTGCACCTGTTACCCCCCCCCAGGCCATTCTACACCCCCACCCAACCTGCACCTGTTACCCCCCCCCCGGGCCATTCTACACCCCCCACCCAACCTGCACCTGTTACCCCCCCGGGCCATTCTACACCCCCCACCCAACCTGCACCTGTTACCCCCCCGGGCCATTCTACACCCCCCCACCCAACCTCACCTGTTACCCCCCCGGGCCATTCTACACCCCCCACCCAACCTGCACCTGTTACCCCCCCGGGCCATTCTACACCCCCCACCCAACCTGCACCTGTTACCCCCCCGGGCCATTCTACACCCCCCACCCAACCTGCACCTGTTACCCCCCCGGGCCATTCTACACCCCCCACCCAACCTGCACCTGTTATCCCCCCCCAGTCCTTTCAACACCCCCCTCTCAACCTGCAAGCCCCTCCCCCGGCCCCCAGGCCATTCTACACCCCCCACTCCCCTGCCCCCCTCCCCTGCCCTCCAGTCCATTCTACACCCGCCACCCAATCTGCACCCCCTCCCCCAGTCCTTTCAACACTCCCAGCGCAACCTGCACCCCTCTTCCCCAGTCCATTCAATACCCCCCTGCCCAGCCTGCACCCCCGTTACCCTACCCCCAGTTTATTCAATATCCTTAGCTCAACCTGCACCCTCCTCACACTCCCTGTGCACTCTACACCTCAACCCAACCTGCACCCCCATTCTTCTCACTCTTCACTCCATTCAGCACCCCTAGTCCAACGTACACCCCCATTCCCCCGCTTCCCAGTCCAACCTGCATCCCTAGCCCGACCTGCCCCTCTTCCTCTGCCCCCTCTGCCCCCAGTGCTTCCCACACCCCCTTTCACTCCACCCCCAGTCCAACAGCACCCCTACTCCTCCTACCGCAGCCTAACCTGCCCCCCCATTATCTGTGCTGCAGCCGAACCGGCACCTCCCTTCCCTCACTTCCCCAGTGCATTACAACACCCCCAAGCCAATCTTATCCCCCATGAGTGCCCTCGCTCGCTTCAACCATATTTTTATCCTTCGGGTCCCTTGCTTTCCTTCCTCTCCACAACGCCCAAACCAACATGTCCCCTCTAGCCCCTTTCTCCATTCATGGGGTCTATCGGTCCCCCATTTTGCTCCCTGCAACACCCCCAAGCTCACCCCGACCTGCGCCCTCTTCCTGCCCATCCCCCGTACGTGGGACCTCTCAGCTCCCTGTTGGCTTCCTTCCCAACCCACACACCCTCCTCGCACACCCCTGTCTCGCCAGGTCTGCGACCTTCCAGCCTCCCTTCTTCCTTCCTTCCCAACCCACACACCCTGTCTCGCCAGGCCTGGAACCTGTCAGCCTCTGTTATTCCTTCGTCCGCGCCCTCAAGTTGCACTCCTACCCCCTCAGTCCTCCTTCTTCCCAACACTGGCAGCCTGCCATATCCTTCCCTAATCTGCTCCCCGCACCGGTTCTCCCTCCATTCATGGGATCCCTTAAGCCCCAGCTCTCCCCAGTTCCAATTATTGTTCCCCATGAACTTGCTGAGTTGACTTTGCCCGCCAACCAAGGGCCCTCAAACACTCCTCCATGCTATTCTTCAACTCTGGGGCCTCTAAATCCCCCAAACTGTCAGTGTCCCTGGGATCCTCAGACCTCTCCCCTCCACAGTGCAGCCCCCAATACCACGTATTCAAGACAGTCACACTTAGGGGCTGCGTCTAGACTGGCATGATTTTGTGAAATACTTTTAACGGAAAAGTTCTTCCGTTAAAAGTATTTCCGCAAAAGAGCGTCTAGATTGGCAGGGATGCTTTTGCACAAAAAGTGCTTTTGCGCAAGAAAGCTCCGATAGCCATTTTAGCCATCGGGGCTTTCTTGCAGAAAAAATGACGGTGCCTGTCTACACTGGCCTTGTTGTGCGAGTATTCCTGCGCAAGAGGGCTTATCCCTGAGCGGGAGTGTCAAAGTGTTTGCGCAAGAAGGACTGAATTCTTCCATTAGAACGTCAGTGCTCTTGCGCAAATTCAAGCGGCCAGTGTAGACAGCTGGGAAGTTTTTGCACAAGCGGCCGCTTTTGCGCAAAATCTTGCTAGTCTAGATGCGCCCACGTAGAGACCAAAATAGGAAATGAACTTCTCCACTGATCAGCCCCTTTGAGACTCTATTCTTCGCAGTGCTGCTGTCTCCATCCACAGGACATGGGCAGGTCTGCTGGGTGAACATCTCCACAGATGTGGTCTTGGGAGCCTTCAAAAAAGTAGGGGACAACTAGCAGTCGGTTTCATCACAGGCCATGAGCTTCCTTTTGGGTACGAAGAATTCTGCTGGGTATGCTCTGTAAGGAGACTATTTGGATGTGGGCTCAAAGCGCTCTTCTCCACTGGTATTTCTGCAGTGCCAGGGAGAGGCGGAGTGGGAGGGTGGAAGACAGCAGCATAATTTAGATGTGAGAAGAGGTTACGCGACATTACGGACTGACATGCCAACGTATTCCCTTTTACGTTGTCAGGTGTACTGGTTTCCCTGGTACAGAGAGACTGAAAAGTAAGTTGCTTGGTTTGATTTCCCCCTTTGCTGGGTTGGGTAGCGAGCGATAGGAAGTCAACCCTCCCGGTGTCCTCCCGTCTGGGGACGGAACAGAAACGAGAACAGCGAGCTCTGGAGCTTGGTCGAAGCGAGGAGAGAACCGTGCGGCTGGGAGCGGAGCAGCCGTCACTGTCACGGAGATAAGTGTCAGGTCTGGAAATCTCTCGGCTTACGGCCCACTCGTCCCTAGGAAGGGAAGTCACGTTTTCTTAGACAGCGAGTCCGAGCGGAGGTTCGCGAGGTGCTTCCTTGGTGGTGGGAGAAACAGGGCTCCCGTGGGTCAGGGGTGCTGGTTTCTCTGGAACACGGTGTCCTTTTCAGCAGACGCTTGGCTCGAGGAGGAAGATGCAGGGTGGTAAGGTTGCTGGCTCCCTCTCATGTGTTTCTCTCTTGTTGCTCTCTAGTATTGGCCAATACGTTCTGTCTGTCTGTTTCTGTCTGTGTCTTTGTCCTTGCTCTGCTTCTGCCGTGTCCTTGTACAGCACACTTGCAGGCATTCCAGGTGAGCATCTCCAAGGGTTAAGGGCTCACGAGCCAACGGGAATTCTGCAGGTACGCAAGTCGCGCAAGGGAGAGCGGTGGTGCGTCATGGCTGACCTGACTCAGTGTTCTTGTAGAGGACCCGATACATAGGCGAGAGGGGGGGAAAGGGCTAAAGGATAGAATTCCCAGAGCCACAGACCTTAGTGAGTGAGAGCTCACGCTGGGGTTTTTCTTCCGCGCTTGCAGACGAATCGGCGCGGGGCCGTGTCCGGAGAAGAAACCGTCCGAGATGGACTGGAGCTGCCTGGACGTGATTTTTGGAACACAGGAGGGGTTCTTAGCGTTCGGCCTTCCTATGGCTCTGCGTGAGTAGGAGACGGGTGCTCTGAAATCTTCAAGCGTCCTGGCAGTAGGTTTCTTCTGAGGCAGAGAGCTTCCTGCTGGGGCACGGAGCCTGGTGGCTTGGGGACTGGGGAACGGGCAGTAGTCGGTTCAACAGAGCGTGGATAGAGATTCAAGGCCTCCTTTCTCTCCGTGTTTCTACAGTTGCAGCGGGAGGGGGTGGCTGCGGTGGGTTATAGGGGAGGAAAAGCGATGCCGCGGACTGAAGGGCTAAGTTTGTTTTTTCCCTCTTTGCTGGGTTCGGTAGCAAGCGATAAGAAGTCAGTCGTCCCGGTGTCCTCCCGTCTGGGGATGGAACGAAAAGGAGAACAGCGAGCTCGGGAGCTTGGTCGAAGCGAGGCGAGAACCGTCCGGCTGGGAGCGGAGCAGCCATCGCTGTCACGGAGATAAGTGTCGGGTCTGGAAATCTCTCGGCTTACGGCCCGCTCGGTTCTAGGAAGGGAAGTCACGTTTTCTGAGACAGCGAGTCCGAGCGGAGGTTTCCGAGGTGCTGCCTTGGTTGTGGGAGAAAGAGCTCTCCCGTTTGTCAGTGGTGCTGGTTTCTCTGGACCACGGTGTCCTTCTCAGCAGACGCTCGGCTCGAGGAGGGAGACGCAAGGTGGTAAGGTTTCTGGCTGCCTCTCGTGTGTTTCTCTCTTGTTGCTCTCCCGTATTGGCCAATACGTTCTGTCTGTCTGTTTCTGTCTGTGTCTCTGTCCTTGTTCTGCTTCTGCCGTGTCCTTCTACGGGACACTTGCAGGCATTCCAGGTGAGCATCTCCACGGGTTAAGGGCTCCGGAGACAACGGGAATCATGCAGGTACGCAAGGTAGAGCAAGGGAAAGTGGTGGTGCATCAGGGGTGACTGACTCAGTGTTCTTGTAGCGGTCCCGATAGAGAGGGGAGGGAGGGGCAAGGTCTAAAGGATAGAAGTCCCGCAGCCAGAGACCTTAGTGAGTGAGAGCTCACGCTGGGGTTTTTCTTCCGCGCTTGCAGACGAATCGGCGCGGGGCCGTGTCCGGAGAAGAGACCGTCCGAGATGAACTGGAGCTGCCTGGACGTGATTTTTGGGACACAGGAGGGGTTCTTAGCGTTCGGCCTTCCCATGGCTCTGCGTGAGTAGGAGATGGGTGCTTTGAAATCTTCAAGCGTCCTGGCAGTAGGTTTCTTCTGAGGCAGAGAGCTTCCTGCTGGGGCACGGAGCCTGGTGGCTTGGGGACTGGGGAAGGGGCAGTAGTCGGTTCAACAGAGCGTGGATAGAGATTCAAGGCCTCCTTTCTCTCCGTGTTTCTACAGTTGCAGCGGGAGGGGGTGGCTGCGGTGGGCTATAGGGGAGGAAAAGCGATGCCGCGTCCTTGCGGACTGAAGGGCTAAGTTTGTTTTTGCCCTCTTTGCTGGGTTCGGTAGCAAGCGATAAGAAGTCAGTCGTCCCGGTGTCCTCCCGTCTGGGGATGGAACGAAAAGGAGAACAGCGAGCTCGGGAGCTTGGTCGAAGCGAGGCGAGAACCGTCCGGCTGGGAGCGGAGCAGCCATCGCTGTCACGGAGATAAGTGTCGGGTCTGGAAATCTCTCGGCTTACGGCCCGCTCAGTTCTAGGAAGGGAAGTCACATTTTCTGAGACAGCGAGTCCGAGCGGAGGTTTCCGAGGTGCTGCCTTGGTTGTGGGAGAAAGAGCTCTCCCGTTTGTCAGTGGTGCTGGTTTCTCTGGACCACCGTGTCCTTCTCAGCAGACGCTCGGCTCGAGGAGGGAGACGCAAGGTGGTAAGGTTTCTGGCTGCGCCTCGTGTGTTTCTCTCTTGTTGCTCTCCCGTATTGGCCAATAGGTTCTGTCTGTCTGTTTCTGTCTGTGTCTCTGTCCTTGCTCTGCTTCTTCGGTGTCCTTCTACGGGACACTTGCAGGCATTCCAGGTGAGCATCTCCATGGGTTAAGGGCTCCGGAGCCAACGGGAATCATGCAGGTACGCAAGGTAGAGCAAGGGAAAGTGGTGGTGCATCAGGGGTGACTGACTCAGTGTTCTTGTAGCGGTCCCGATAGAGAGGGGAGGGAGGGGCAAGGTCTAAAGGATAGAAGTCCCGCAGCCAGAGACCTTAGTGAGTGAGAGCTCACGCTGGGGTTTTTCTTCCGCGCTTGCAGACGAATCGGCGCGGGGCCGTGTCCGGAGAAGAGACCGTCCGAGATGGACTGGAGCTGCCTGGACGTGATTTTTGGGACACAGGAGGGGTTCTTAGCGTTCGGCCTTCCCATGGCTCTGCGTGAGCAGGAGATGGGTGCTTTGAAATCTTCAAGCGTCCTGGCAGTAGGTTTCTTCTGAGGCAGAGAGCTTCCTGCTGGGGCACGGAGCCTGGTGGCTTGGGGACTGGGGAAGGGGCAGTAGGCGGTTCAACAGAGCGTGGATAGAGATTCAAGGCCTCCTTTCTCTCACGTTTGCTGAGACAGCGAGTCCGAACGGAGGTTCCACTCCCGCAGTACATTTCAACATCCCCCTCACACAAGCTGCACCCCCACCAGTGCTCTTCCCTAGCCCATACCCCCTATTCCTGGTGTCCCTCAGTTTCCCTTCTTCTCTCCACAGACTCAGAGCAACGTGTAACCCCAGAGCATCCCTCCCTTCACGGGGCCCATCAGCCCCTCTTTTTCCTCCCTAGAACACTCCCCCATCCCGCAGTCTATCCCTATCCCTACCTTTCCCCCGTCTATAGGACCCTTAAACCCCGTTTCTTTCCTTCCCAACCCACAGTCCCTCCCCCCACACTCCCATCCCGCGTGCCATGTGACCCCCATCACTACCTTCCCCCCAGGCCTCCTTCCACACGTAAGGACTCCCTCAACCACTCTCCTCTTCCTCCTCAACAAGCCCCCATCCCAAGCCATCCCACACTCCAGACCCTTCCAATCCATGCTCCCATCCATTGGGTCCCACCCCCCTTCTCTTCCTTTCTACACCCACATCCCATAGCAACCTGCACTCCTAACGCTGCCCTTCCTCCATCCATGCCTACACCCATACACGGTATGCGTGCTTTAGTTTGTTTTGATAAACAACAGCAATCTCTCAACTGTAAAAGCTAGATTTTAATTAAACAAATGTAGTTTGTGTAATTTCTAACAGCAGGAGGGGAGCGGGAGAAGTTGTGCGTATGTTACTCCTCATTGAGGGGAGGGGAACTGCAATTGAGTGCTGGACGATTTTCTAGGTAAGCCTTACGGTATAGAGCTGTTTGCAGACTCTGTGTTTCTACACTTGGTGCTTCCCAACCTGTGTGGGCTCCCAGAGGCCAGAGAGCCTAAGTCAGCAAAACAGGGAGAGGCAGCCAAGGCTAGTGGAGCAAGTAGTCTCAGTGAAATCCCAGCACATCCGGTGGCATCCCAGAAGGAGGACCAAACCCATCAGAAGCTGGGCCTTTGAAAAAAGGTCTCTCCATGTACTGGGTAAGCTTGGAGGCCTCTCAAGGCGTACCTGCTCCCGGCAATGCACTTACTGCGTTACAGAAATGCTAACAGTGACACTCGGTGAATGGGATGTTAGCGTATAGTCGTGTATAGGATTAACTGATAAGCCTGGGCTTATCGGTTAATCCTGACAACTACACACGCTTCCCTCCCCCTTGCTGTCTCTAATACAGAGTCAGCAAGGGCTGGGGGGAGGTGAGAGCCTGTGCGCGTGGGGAGCTGGCTTTTAAGTCATCGCCCCAGAAGCACCAGATCCCGCGGAGCTACGTGCTCCGTATCCATGGGTGCACTTCTGATACTGATAAGAACATAAGAATGGCTATACTGGGTCAGACCAAAGGGCCATCTAGCCCAGTAGCCTGTCTGCCAACAGTGGCCAGTGCCAGGTGCCCCAGAGGGGGTGGACCGAAGACAGTGATCAAGCAATTTGTCTCCTGCCATCCTTCTCCAGCCTCTGACAAACAGAGGCCAGGGGCACCATTTCTTCCTTCCCCCAGGCTAATAGCCTTTTATGGACCTAACCTCCATGAATTTATCTAGTTGTTTTTTAAACTCTGTTATAGTCCTAGCCTTCACAGCATCCTCTGGCAAGGAGTTCCACAGGTTGACTGTGCACTGTGTGAAGACCTTTCTTGTATTAGGTTTAAGCCTGCTACCCATTAATTTCATTTGGTGTCCTCTAGTTCTTATATTATGGGAACAAGTAAAGAACTTTTCTATATTCACCCTCTCCACACCACTCATGATTTTATAGACCTCTGTCATATCCCCCTCAGTCTCCTCTTTTCTAAGCTGAAAAGTCCCAGTCTCTTTAGCCTCTCTCTTCATATGGGACCTGCTCCAAACCCCTAATCATTGTAGTTGCCCTTTTCTGAACCCTTTCCAAGGCCAAAATATCTTTTTTGAGGTGAGGAGACCACATCTGTACACAGTACTGAAGATATGGCGTACCATAGTTTTATACTTCCCCTCCTCCTTCCCCTGGCTTCCCCCTTCCAGCTCCCTCCTCCTCCTTCCCCTGGCTTCCCTCTTCCAGCTCCCTCCTCCCAGGTTTCCACCTCCCCTCTCTCACCACCTTTTACCAGTCTCCCCAGAGGTTAATCCCCACCCCTCAGTTTTCAAAAATAGAAACTCTCTTTATTTAACAACACACGTGTCATTTATTTTTTACATCAGGAAGGGTAAGTGGAAGGAGGTTAGGGAGGAATGGGGCATGAGCCCCCGATGGGGAGGACTGGGGTGGCTCTACGGGCTCCTCGGGGTGGAAGCTCTCCTGCAGGGCCTCCTGGATCCTGACAGCCTCCCAATTGATCCCCTTGGATGGCAGCCTGCGGCAAGTGCAGCCGGGCTGATGGCTAAGTGCTTTGATGTGCCGAGTGTGGGCACTCCAAGACACGACTGCTTTGCTGTCCCTTATCGAGGTAGACAAGCAAGCGGGGAACCCTGAGAACTGTCTGTCCGGGGTGGGGGTCGGGTTTCTTTAAACACAACTCTCGGCTAGACGGAGGCAGCAGCTCCACACTCTAAGTCCTAACCTGATGCCCTGCAGGCACTGGTTCTGGCCAGCCTTAACTTCGGTTCAGGGTCCACTCAATGTGGATACGCTATTTCCAATTAGCAAAATGCTAATTCGAATTAGTTTTTAGGTCTAGATGCACTAATTCGAATTAGCTTAGGGTATGTCTACACTGCAGCACTAATTTGAACTAAGGGTGTGTCTACACTGTACCATTTTTCTGGAATAAGGGACATTATTCTGGCAGAACAACAGTAGCATCCACACAGCAATTGCATTATTTCAAAAGAAAATGGAAACAATTGAAACAATGGAGGGCTTATTCCTCATGGAATGAGGTTTATCAGTGTCGGAAAAACTTGTTTGATCAAGAGCGTGTTGGGCTGGGGGCCGTTAAGGACCCCCTCACCCACCCTCCTCTTCCTCCCTATGTGTTGAAAGATGACTGGGGAGAAGGTAGGGTGAGGGTTGAGGTGAGCTGGGAAGGTGGCTCTGACGGACCGAGCCAGGTCTTGGCACAGCTGAGGGCGTCCGCTCAGGGCGAATTGCTCAAAACTCGGGGCTCCTTACAGCCCCAGACTGGAAGCCTTTCCCAAATAGGCCATACACCGGTCACACTGAGTGCTTTAGCTGCCAATCTGGCCAGCCAGAAGCCTCAGGAGCAAAACCCCTCAGACACCCCAGCTCTCCCTGTGCCACAATTAGCCCCGGGCCTGCACACAGGTGAGGGGGTTGTAGAACCCAATCTCACCTTCCCCGAACGGGTCTTTCCGGTCCCAAAGAACCAGCCACAAATCCCCGGTCAGTTTACACTTTGGATCTTACCCACAAGATCACGCAGGGCCAATCCTTTAGAATCTAAAATCTAAAGGTTTATTAATAGAAGAAAGAAAAGCATGGATTGATATTTTGGGATTCTTGGGTCTATGGAAATAGCCAAACATTACAGCTACAATGTAATGCTTGGCTATGTTCACACTGGGGAATTATTTCAAATAAGGTATTTTGGGGGTTAAAGTATTTGAAAATATTTTTCAAAATAGTGTGTTCCCACAACAGGGAAGCATCAACATTTGTGAGAGGTAGGCTCCCTTAGTAAGGACATGCTACTTTGTAATGGGGAAATGCTAAAACAAGTGTGTAGTGTAGACATACTTTATGCTATTCTGAAATTGAGTCATTCTATTTCAGAATACAAGGCTTCTCAGATATTTTGGCTGGTTTTAATTACTCTGAGGCAGGCTTCCCTAAAGTGGCTGTGCTACCTTGACTTAGAGCCCCAGGAAACACTAGAGCGTAATTACTTTAATGGCCCTGGGAAGGAGCTATTTGTAAATAGCGACAGTGGAGCACACACAATATTGCTATTTAAAAAGAGCAATTTCTACAATGGCATTATTCTGGAACAATAAACTCTCATGTCACAAAAAATAAGAAGCCTGTTATTCTGAAATACATCACTTTAGAAAAGTGATAACGTGAGCATCCACAAGGCAAGCCCGTTATTTCGAACGTCTTATAGAGGTGCGGTTAGTTACTCCCCAGTGCTTCCCGGGACTCCATTGGGAGTGACTGCGGGGAGTACGTACTTTGTAAGGCTTGTGCTGTGGAACATTTCCATTGAAATACCATTTCCTGTGTGACATGGATTCAGTGTCTGTGCTCAGAGGGTCTTAGTTCGGAATGGGGCATTTCTACCCTAAGGACAATCTTTTTTATTTGGAAATAACGGCCCTTAGCAGAGCAACAGTGCCACTCGGTGGTCACCGGCGGTAATGCACGTGTAATTCCGTAGCGCCCCCACAGTGCCGCTCGGTGGTCATTGCGGGTAATGCACGTGTAATTCCGTAGCGCCTCCACAATGCCACTCGGTGGTCATTGCCGGTAATGCACGTGTAATTCCATAGCGCCTCCACAGTGCCGCTCGGTGGTCATTGCGGGTAATGCACGTGTAATTCCGTAGCGCCTCCACAGTGCCGCTCGGTGGTCATTGCGGGTAATGCACGTGTAATTCCATAGCGCCTCCACAGTGCCGCTCGGTGGTCATTGCGGGTAATGCACGTGTAATTCCGTAGCGCCTCCACAGTGCCGCTCGGTGGTCTTTGCCGGTAATGCACGTGTAATTCCGTAGCGCCTCCACAGTGCCGCTCGGTGGTCATTGCGGGTAATGCACGTGTAATTCCGAAGCGCCTCCACAGTGCCACTCGGTGGTCATTGCGGGTAATGCACGTGTAATTCCGTAGCGCCTCCACAGTGCCCCTCGGTGGTCATTGCGGGTAATGCACGTGTAATTCCGTAGCGCCTCCACAGTGCCACTCGGTGGTCATTGCCGGTAATGCACGTGTAATTCCGTAGCGCCTCCACAGTGCCGCTCGGTGGTCATTGCGGGTAATGCACGTGTAATTCCGAAGCGCCTCCACAGTGCCACTCGGTGGTCATTGCGGGTAATGCACGTGTAATTCCGAAGCGCCTCCACAGTGCCGCTCGGTGGTCATTGCCGGTAATGCACGTGTAATTCCATCGCCCCCAGCTGCTGTCCCTCCTTCGCACCCCACGTGGCCCCAGTCTTGCCCTTTTACAGCAGGCAAAGTAAGAAGCTCGTTATTTCCAGGCTCTGCGCAGCCCTCTCCCCTCCTGCCTCCGGCCCCCTCATCCCGCACTCCAGGCCCCGCGCAGCCCTCTCCCCTCCTGCCCACGGCCCCCTCATCCCGCACTCCAGGCTCCGCGCAGCCCTCTCCCCTCCTGCCCACGGCCCCCTCATCCCGCACTCCAGGCTCCGCGCAGCCCTCTCCCCTCCTGCCCCCGGCCCCCTCATCCCACACACCAGGCTCCGCGCAGCTCTCTCCCCTCCTGCCCACGGCCCCCTCATCCCGCACTCCAGGCTCCGCGCAGCCCTCTCCCCTGCTGCCCACGGCCCCCTCATCCCACACACCAGGCTCCGCGCAGCCCTCTCCCCTCCTGCCCACGGCCCCCTCATCCCGCACTCCAGGCTCCATGCAGCCCTTTCCCCTCCTGCCCACGGCCCCCTCATCCCGCACTCCAGGCTCCGCACAGCCCTCTCCCCTCCTGCCCACGGCCCCCTCATCCCACACTCCAGGCTCCGCGCAGTCCTCTCCCCTCCTGCCCACGGCCCCCTCATCCCGCACTCCAGGCTCCGCGCAGCCCCCTCCCCTCCTGCTTCCTCACCCCAGCCTGCACCCCGTCCATACTCTTATCCCGGGGCCCTTCCTCACCCCAGTCTGCACCCCCATTCATGGGAGCCATCAGTCCACCTTTTCCCTGCACCACATTCAGTAAAGTGTCTGATCAGGGTATGAGAGCAGCCCTGAGCCTTTGTCTCCACTCAGCAGGTTGCACCACACAGGATATGTGGATGGTCCTGGGCTCTGTACAGCACTCCAGACTGACCCCGGGCACGGCTTCTGGGTCCTAGACCTTTGCTGTCACTCCTGCCCGAGGGCTTTGCTGGCTCCAGACTGGGTAACAGCTGGGAAACTGGCTGGGCAGGGGGCTAATGACAGGGAGCAGAAGTCTTCCCAATCAGCATTGAGACTTGATGGGAGGCTGAGAGGTCACAGCAGATGTCCTAAAGGATGGGCCAGCTCACCATCTGAGGGGATCAGTCTCAGAGCAATTCCAACCCTGCCTCTTTGGGAGAGCCTCCCACAAAGCCATAAGGCGGGGTCTCTGAGGTTGCCCCCACCTTGCACCTCTGTCCCGTGTGTCTGATGTCAGGATCTCTCTACGAGGTCACCGCCTCCCCATCGCCTTTCCCCAATAGACTGAGATTCTACAACAGGCCTTTGAGATGTCATCGCCCCCCCCACCCCAACCGTCTCCTGCAAGGATGGCGTTCTGCCCCTAGTCCGCCCCTGCCCCTCGGGACACACTGACTGATAAGAATACAGTACTCTCAGATAGACATGGAAAGGGGTAACGGGTTAATGAGCGCTGGAGCAATTCCACCCACAGGATCCTGCTCAACCTTAACTTAGTGATTTCTATGCCTAGAGCTCAGGTGGATCAGACAGAACAGGCTCCAAACCTCTCTGCGGCTCTTACCTTCTGAACAGGTAACATCAACTCCGTGGGTAGGGAAGGAGAAAACTCTGACGAGATTCCTCCTCGTGCTCCCATAATTAATCCTAATTCTTTCTCCGCCCTCGACGAGAGACCTTGAGAAGGAGCCTTGCTGCTGCAAAGCCATTAGAATCTCTGAGCTTGTCCCTGCCTTGCACCTCTCTTCTGATTGGCTGATGTCAGGTTAGGGTCTCTCTGTGAGGTCACCACCGACCTATCACTATCTCCCAGTAGGCTGAGATCCTGCAACAGGCCTTTGTGATGTCACTACCCCCTTCCATCCCCTGCAACGCTGGTTTCCTGGCGCTGGTGAGCCTCTTTGGATGTGTGAGTGGGATGATGTAGGGCAGTGGTCTCCAACCTTTTTACACCCAAGATCACTTTTTAAATGACAGAACAAGCCAAGATCTACCGTCTTGCCCCTTCCTTGAAGCCTTGCCCTCTCTATTCTCCTCCTCTCCATCACTTGCTATCCCCAACCCTTATACTGCTGCTTTTTTTTTTTTCAATTCTTCTGTAGGAAGAGGTTTTTCCAACATTTGGCCTGTCTAGACTGGACCAAATGTCAGAAAAAACCCTTCTTTTGGAAGCTCCCTTATTCCTCGTGGAAAGAGGAATATAGGGGTGACCAAAAGAGCATGTTTGCTCTTCCACTAAAAAAAGCAGAAGAACAAATGCATCCCTGGATGCAGAAGAGTTTTTCTGGGATATTTCCAGAATCCTGAAAAACTCCTGGGCTGTGTCTAGACTGGCAAGTTTTTCCGCAAAATCATCTGCTTTTGCGGAAAAACTTGCCAGCTGTCTACACTGGCTGCTTGAATTTCCGCAAGAACACTGACGCTCTCATGTAAGATCGTCGGTGTCCTTGCGGAAATACTGTGCTGCTCCCGTTCGGGCAAACGCCCTCTTGCACAAATCATTTGTGCAAGAGGGCCAGTGTAGACAGCACAGTACTGTTTTGCGCAAAAAAGCCCCGATGGCTAAGATGGCGATTGGGGCTTTTTTGCGCAAAACCACGTCTAGATTGGCCACGGACACTTTTCTGCAAAAAGTGCTTTTTCGGAAAAGCGTCCTGCCAATCTAGACGCGCTTTTCCGAAAATGCTTTTAACGGAAAACTCTTCCGTTAAAAGCATTTCTGGAAAATCATGCCCGTGTAGACGTAGCCCTGCAGTCTAGCCGTACACTTGCTGGGTTGAGACAGGGTGTGTAGGATTTGAGTGTGGGAAGGGGTGAGAGGTGCAAGCTCTGGGAGGAAATCTGGACGCAGGAGGAGGTGGAGAAGGGGACGCTGGCTCGGGGAGGGGGCTCTAGGCCGGACGGTGTTGGGGTCAGATGGAGGGTTGGGGTACTAAGCAAGCTACAGGCTTGTGGATGTGAGGGTTCAGGAATTTGGTTTGGGGTATATGAGGGGCTCAGGGCAGGGGGTTTCAGTGTATGATTGGCTCAGATCTGGGGTCTGGTGGAAGGGGGAGTGCAGGAGTGTTATGATGCTGTGGCCAAATGGGGGCATGGCCCCAGTTGGGGGCTTGACAGTATTTTATTTAAAAATGAAGCCTGGCCAACAAACACAAAAACTTTCTGCGTTGTCTTTATTTCTGAGAAGGGCAGGGAACCTGTTTTGAGTCAGGGGTCACTGACCCAAGAAAAGTCAGTTGGGGCCACCCAAGTGAGATGCAAAGAAAACCTCCTCCAACACCCCCCCCCCCCCCAGCTTCACTAATGTGGCCCCAACTGTGTTGGTGGGAGCAGGGGACATAGTACTGGGAAGGGTGGTAGTGGGTGCTTTGGCAGGGGACAGGGTGCCAGTGGGGACAGAGTTCTGCGGCTGGGGGTAGGGGAGAGGGAACAGGGTGCTGGGAGGACAGAGGACGGTTCTGCAGCAGGGGACAGAGTTCCAGTGGGACAGAGTTCTGTGGCTCGGGACAGAGGAGTGGGGACAGAGTTCGGGGAGTGGGGATGGGAATGGGGACAGAGTTCTATGGCAGGAGAGTGGGGACAGAGTTCTGTGGCTGGGGAGAGGGGAGTGGGGACAGGGTGCCAGTGGAGACAGAGAGTCCCCTGCATCTGCCTCCTCCCAGGATTCCTCCCCCTGAGGGAAGCCAGCACGTGCCTCCTCCGGGCCCGACTCCCCTTCCCCCCCCCGCGGCGCAGGGAAACCCCCGCACACGCCTGCCCCGGGGCCGAAACCCCCGCGCGCGCCTGCCCCAGGGCCGACTCCTCCCTCCTGCGCCGGTGCAGGGAAGTGGCTGTGCTCCTCCTCCGGGGCCGACGCCCCCTCCCACAGTGTGCCCGGCAGAGCAGCCAGTGAACTTCCGGAACCCCCGGAAGTGGCGCTAAGCTGCGGGACTTCCGTCCACCTGCGGGGAGCTGGCACTACCTCCATTTTCGCTGGCGGTAGGTAGTGGGGCTCCTCGGGGGTGGGAGGAAAAAGGGGGGGCGGTCTGCGTGCTTCATGATCGACTGGTCGAGGCCTCGTGATCGACCTGTTGGTGACCACGGCCCTAACCCTCTGGTTGCCAGAATCTGGGATTTGATTGTGGGATGCATCATTGACTGCCTGGATTGTTAATTCCCTCTGAAGTATCGAGCACTAGTCACTGCTGCAAGACAGGATACAAGACTGGAGCAATCATTAGTCTGATCCAGTAGAGCCGTTCTAAGTACCATATGTCTTAAAGCTGCCCCAATGCCAAGCTATCCCTGCACACTTCTACCCATGCCTGGGCTTTTTTGTGTGTCGGCTCCTCTTGATGTTGGTGATACTCTGTATGACATCCCCTCCCCCATATAGCCCTTCATCTGGCTGGTGAAGGCCAAAATCTGCATTGACTGAGAGGCTTAAAGGGAACTCTCTCCCTACAAGCAGCTGATAGGCAGGATGGGAACAATATGGCTGTATCCCCTCTAGCCCACCTGGATGCCATGGCTGGAGCTGAATTGGCTGTCACTTCCACACCCTCCCGTGAAGTGGTCTGGTTTCAGACACCAGTGTGTTAGGGGGATACATTTTTAAAAGGATTGCACAACTGAGGGATGGTGCCAAGACTGTTTTAGGACTGAAAAGCTGTTTGAACAGATGGCTGCACCGAGGTACGGTGGAGATAATGACCAGTAAGAACCTGATAGAAAATGCAGTGGAGAAAGTTTATTGCTCATCCGCCCTGGCAGTCACTTCTCCCCAGTTGGTCCCAAGAGCCTCTGGACAGAAACTCTCAAGGAGCAGCCAAGCACCCTGGCATGGCCACACCCAACTGCAGAAATGTATAGACCAGGTCTGGGCAAAGTACAGCTACGGTTCGGACAATCCAGTATTTTTGCCGCCTGTCTGGTAAAAAAATTCAGAAAATACCGGACACCTAAAATGTCTGGTATTTTCTGATTTTTTGATCTGAGGAAGTGGGTCTGGCCCACGAAAGCTCATCATCTAATAAACCATCTTGTTAGTCTTTAAAGTGCTACATTGTCCTGCATTTTGCTTCTCCAGTAACAGTCTGCGGGGGGAGGTTTTTGCCATTCCAGGCTATGACAAGGGGGTGGCGGAAGAGGACGTGACATCAGCAGTCTGGATGCCAAGCCTGGGTCGCTAGGGGCTTGGTCTCGTTGTGCGTGAGTCACTCCCTGCATGAGCGGTGCATGCCGGGAGTTGTAGTTTTGACAATGCTGGTTCCTCGGGTCCGACGTCACTAGTGTGTTGCAGCCCCCACCCCACCCAGCATGACAGCCCAGCCCTGCCCACAAACTGCATCACAGGCTGGATCCATCCGACCCCTCCCTTCCTTAGCCAACCCCAGCCCAGCCTGCATCCCAATCCCCCCCTCTTCTCCAGTCCATTTCTAATAACCCCCAGCCCGCCTGCACCCACATCAGTGTCCTTCCCTCCAGTCCATACTCTTATCCCAGGGGCCCCTCAGTTTCTCTTCCTCTCCACAACACCCAGCCCCACATGCACCCCCAGTCCATGCCCCCATTTGTGGGGTCCATCAGCCCTTTTCCTCCCTACGACATCCCCCAGCTCACCTTAACCTGCACCCTAGCTCTGTCCCTACGTTTCCCCTGTTCGTAGGACCCCCTTGGTCTAATTTGCTTCTTTCCCAACCCACAGTCCCTCCTCCCACGCTCCTATCCTACCAGCCATGGGACCTGTCAGCCTCCCTTATTCATTCTGTTCCTAGCACCCTGAACTTCCCCCCTCAGTCCTCCTCTTCCTCCCTGACATCCTCCAGCCTGCCATATCCTTCCCTAATCTGCCTCTAGTGGATCCCTCCATTCATGGGATCCCTTAACCCCCAACACTCCCCAATTCTTGTTCCCCCTTGCCAAGTTCACCTTCCCTGCCAATGTGGGGTCCTCAAACACTCCTCCACCCTGCCCTTCATCATGGGGCCTCTAAATCACCCCAATCCCTCAGTGCCCTTGTGTACTTAGATCCTTCCACGCAACAGTATAGCCGCCAATACAGGCAGTCCCCGGGCTACGTACAAGATAAGGACTGTAGGTTTGTTCTTACATACAGATTCAACTTAAGTCGGAACTGGCATCCAGATTCAGCCGCTGAATCTGGACACCAGTTCTGACTTACATACAGATTCAACTTAAGAGCCCCAGGCGTCCCCAAGTCAGCTGCTGCTGAAACTGATCAGCAGCTGATTCCAGGAAGCCCAGGGCAGAGCAACTCTGCCTCGGGCTTCCTGTAGTCAGCCGCTGGTCAGTTTCAGCAGCGGCTAACTTGGGGACGCCTGGGGCAGAGCAGCTCTGGTGCTGCTGGGTTGGTCCAGTAGCGTGGCCGCACCTCGGCGCTACTGGACCAACCCAGCAGCACCCCAGCTGCTCTGCCCCAGGCGTCCTGATTCAGCCGCTGCTGAAACTGATCAGCAGCGGCTGAATCAGGACTCCTGGGGCTGAGCAGCTGGGGTGCTGCCGGGTTGGTCCAGTAGCGCCAAGGAGCGGTGCTGCGGGACCAACCGGCAGCGTCCCACCTGCTCTACCACAGGCCCCGGGCTTTGCTCCACATCTCCCTGGTCTGCTGGGGGGGGGCACTAGCTGTGTCCCCCCCCCAGCAGACCAGGGAGACGCGGAGCAAAGCGGCGGAGGACCCGGGCCGGACCGTGGCGCTCCCCGTGAGAAAATCCCCGTTCGACATAAGTCGGATCCGCGTAACTCGGGGACTGCCTGTATCATAAATTCAAGATAGACATATTGATGTGGGGAACCTAAATTGCTTATTGAATGTCTCCATTGTTCAGCCCAGCTAAGACTCTCCCCTTTCCTGTCCTGCTGTCTCCCTCCACAGAACAGGGGGGAGTTTGCTTGGCATGCATTCCCCACAGAGGTGGTCTCAGGAACCACAAAAAAGTAGGGCACACCTGGCAGTAGATGTCTTCACAGGCCATGAGCTTCTTTTATGGCATGGGGCCCTGTGGCATTGAGGCTGGGAAAGGGACAGTAGTCTACTCTGTAGAGTCACTGTTTTGGATACCGGCTCAATGTAGTCTACTCTAGCGTTACTAATTTGGATACCTTTCTACTCTAGCTGTATTCCTGCAGTGGCCATGAAAGGGCATGGCTGGTGGTAGGAGTCTGTGATACCTTATATGCGAGAAGAAGAGGTTATGCACCATTGCTGACTGAGCTGCTAACTTGTTTGTTCTTTCCTCCTTGTGCTGACTTCAATATCAAGGCATAAGAAGTCAGCCATTCGAGTCTCTTCCCATCACGCGAAGGAAAGACAGCATGAATGAGAGCAGTAAGGTTGGGAGAATGATGAATGGGAGGCAAGAACTGTCCAGTTGAGAGCAGAGCTACCACCGCTGTCACTGAGATAAGTGTTTAATTTAGAGAAATCTGAGCTTATGGCCCACCTGGATGCAGGTAGTGACGTGCTGTTTGCTTAGGAAGCCAGCCCTAGCTGTGGTTCCCGACTAGCAACTTTGGTTATGAGAGAAACGGGGTTTCCATTTGTAGGTGCTGCTCATTTCTTTGGGGAACAGTGTGTCCACCTTAGCAGAGACTTGGATTGAGGATGATGATGCTCAGTGGTGAGTTGTTTGCCTTCCTCCCACGTGTTTCTCTCTCCTCGTTCTGTTGTGTTGGCCAGCAAGTTCTGTCTGTCTGTCTCTGTCTGTGTCTTTGTCCTTGCTCTGCTTCTGCCGTGTCCTTGTACGGGACACTTGCAGGCATTCCAGGTGAGCATCTCCACGGGTTAAGGGCTCAGGAGCCAACGGGAATTCTGCAGGTACGCTAGTCGCGCAAGGGAGAGCGGTGGTGCGTCATGGCTGACTGACTCAGTGTTCTTGTAGAGGGCCCTATACATAGGCGAGGGGGGGGGAAGGGCTAAAGGATAGAATTCCCACAGCCACAGACCTTAGTGAGTGAGAGGTCTCTTCAGTCACGCCGCTCTCGGGTCTCGCTGCAGGGAGGGATTCTGGCGCCGCTCTCTGGTCGTGCAGCTTGGGGGTGTCTCTAGCGCCGCTCTCGGGTCTCGCTGCTGGGGGGGAGGGGTCTTTGGGGCCACTCTCAGGTCGTGCTTGCAGATGATACCAAACTGGGTGGGGTTGCGACTTCTTTGGAGGATAGGGACATAATTCAAAATGACCTTAGCAAGTTAGAGAAATGGTCAGAGGTAAACAGGATGAGGTTTAATAAAGAGAAATGCAAAGTGCTCCACTTAGGAAGGAACAATCAGTTCCATACATACAAGATGGGAAGCGACTGTCTAGGAAGGAGCATGGTGGAAAGGGATCTAGGGGTCATAGTGGACCACTAGTTGAATATGAGTCAACAGTGTGATGCTGTTGCAAAAAAAGCAAATATGGTTCTAGGTTGTATCAACAGGTGTGTTGTAAGCAAAACTCGTGAAGTCATTCTGCCGCTCTACTCTGCACTAGTTAGGCCTCAGCTGGAGTACTGTGTCCAGTTCTGGGCGCCACATTTCAAGAAAGATGTGGAGAAATTGGAAAGGGTACAGAGAAGAGCGACAAGAATGATTAAAGGTCTAGAGAACATGACCTATGAAGCCAGGCTTCATGAACTGGGCTTGTTTAGTTTGGAAAAAAGAAGATTAAGGGGGGACATGATAGCGGTTTTCAAATATCTAAAAGGGTGTCACAAGGAGGAAGGAGAAAATTTGTTCCTCTTGGTTTCTGAGGACAGGACAAGGAGTAATGGGCTTAAAGTGCAGCAGGGGAGGTTTAGATTGGACATTAGGAAAAAATTCCTAACTGTCAGGGTGGTCAAATATTGGAATAAATTGCCAAGGGAGGTGGTGGAATCTCCCTCTCTGGAGATATTTAAGAACAGGTTAGATAGACATCTGTCAGGGATGGTGTAGACGGAGCTTGGTCCTGCCTTGAGGGCGGGGGGCTGGACTCGATGACCTCTCGAGGTCCCTTCCAGTCCTATTATTCTATGAGGGAGTCTGGCGCCTCTCTCGGGTCGTGCTGCTGGGCGCTGTCTCTGGCGCCTCTCACGGGTCGTGCTGCTGGGGGGGGTCTCTGGCGCCGCTCTCGGGTCGCGCTGCTGGGGGGTCTCTGGCGCCTCTCTCGGGTTGCGCTGCTGGGGGGTCTCTGGTGCCGCTCTCGGGTCGCGCTGCTGGGGGGTCTCTGGTGCCGCTCTCGGGTCATGCTGCTGGGCGCCGTCTCTGGCGCCTCGCTGGGGTGATGCTGCTGGGGATGACTCTGGCGCCTCTATTGGGTCCTGCTGCTGGGGGGGGGGGGTCTCTGGCTCCGCTATCCGGTCGTGCTGCCGGCGGGGGTCTCCGTCACCACTCTCGGGTCATGCTGCTGTGGGGAATCTCTGGCGCCGCTCTCGAGTCACGCTGCTGGGGGGGGTCTCCGGCGTCGCTCTCGAGTCGCGGTGCTGGGGGGGTCTCCGGCGCCTCCTTGGGATCATGCTGCTGGGGGGGTCTCTGGCTTCGCTCTCCGGTCGTGCTGCTGGGGGTGGGGTCTCTGTCTCCAGTCTCGGGTCGCGCTGCTGGGGGGGTCTCTGGTACCGCTCTCGGGTCGCGCTCTTGGGGGGGTCTCTGGCGCCGCTCTCGGGTCGCGCTACTGGGGGTGGTCTCTGGAGCCTCTCTCCGGTCGCGCTGCAGAGGGGGGGTGTCACTGGCCCCGCTATCAGGTGATGCTGCTGCGGGGGGTCTCTGGCACCTCTCTCGGGTTTTGCTGCTGGGTGGGTGTCTGGGACCACTCGCGGGTCGCGCTGCTGTGGGGGGGGTCTCTGGCGCTGCTCTCGGGTCGCGCTGCTGGGGGGGGGCCTCTGGCGCCGCTCTCGGGTGATGCTGCTCGGGGAGGTCTCTGGCGCCGCTCTCGGGTGATGCTGCTCGGGGAGGTCTCTGGCGCCGCTCTCAGGTGATGCTGCTCGGGGAGGTCTCTGGCGCCGCTCTCGGGTGATGCTGCTCGGGGAGGTCTCTGGCGCCGCTCTCGGGTGATGCTGCTCGGGGAGGTCTCTGGCGCCGCTCTCGGGTGATGCTGTTCGGGGAGGTCTCTGGCGCCGCTCTCGGGTGATGCTGCTCGGGGAGGTCTCTGGTGCCGCTCTCCGGTAGCGGTGCTGGGGGTGGGGTTTCTGTCTCCACTCTCAGGTAATGCTTCTGGGGGGGTCTCTGGCGCCGCTCTCGGGTGATGCTGCTCGGGGAGGTCTCTGGCGCCGCTCTCGGGTGATGCTGCTCGGGGAGGTCCCTGGCGCCGCTCTCGGGTGATGCTGCTCGGGGAGGTCTCTGGCGCCGCTCTCGGGTGATGCTGCTCGGGGAGGTCTCTGGCGCCGCTCTCGGGTGATGCTGTTCGGGGAGGTCTCTGGCGCCGCTCTCGGGTGATGCTGCTCGGGGAGGTCTCTGGTGCCGCTCTCCGGTAGCGGTGCTGGGGGTGGGGTTTCTGTCTCCACTCTCAGGTAATGCTTCTGGGGGGGTCTCTGGCGCCGCTCTCAGGTCGCGCTCCTTGGAGGTGGGGTCTCTGTCGCCACTTTCAGCTCATGCTGCTGGGGGGGGCCTCTGGTGCCGCTTTCGGGTGATGCTGCTGGGCGGGGTCTCTGGCACCGTTTTCGGGTCACTCTGCTGGGGGGGGTCTCTGGTGCCGCCCTCGGGACTTGCTGCTCGGGGGTCTCTGGCGCCGCCCTCAGGTCGCAATGCTGGGGGGGTTCTTTCGCTTTGCTCTCCGGTCGCGCTGCTGGGGGGGGACTTTGCAAGCGGGGCCGGGTACTAAAGGCACCAAGCAGCTGGCGGAATCACTGAGAACAAGGGTCATGGGGTTGGGGGTTGGTTGAGACCCTTTGGACCAGAGGCAGGGGGTCCAGGCTGCCAAATGTGTCGCGGAGAACCTCCATCTATCGGAAGCGGCTTCCTCTCCGCGCTTGCAGAACCGAGCAGCTAAAAGTGTTAGAAGCCAAATCAGAGCGGCTCGTGTGTGTGTCAGAAACGGCTACGGGGAGCCAATTGCGACGGCAGCTGTTTGTGACGTCACACCGGCCCCGGGACTGCGGCGTCATCGAGTAGCCGCTGAGAATTCAGGAGTCCATCGGCTGCTCTGTGAACCGACATGGACCGGCCTCAGCCCCACCAGCTCTGCTTTCCCTGGCTCTCCCCCCCGTGCCTCAGTTTCCTCCTCTGCAATCACCTCATCCCCTCCCCTGGACCTGGCACCTGCCTCTCGCTCCCCAGTGGGGCCCAGGCTGCGCTTCAGCCCGGCCGGCCACTGCCGCCCGTCACCCGCAGGACCAGCCGCGGCCCCGCCCCCTAAACTGCGCCGTGGCCGGTGGTCCTGCCCAGCTCCAACCAGTCAATCTTAACGGACTGCTCTGTCAGCAAATGGGCTGTGATTAAAGGGCGCGTCCTTTATCTGAGGCGACCAATAAGCTGACCCGGGAATGATCTTAAAGGACACCTTTTGGTTGCACTGGCACCTGACGCCTTCTTCAGCCCTTTGTTGCTGCATTCTCAGGCTGGCACCTCTCAGAACCATTCATTCATCGTCCAAGCACTCTCTCTCTTACGTACATTCCCGAAGTAATGTTTCCCATACAGTATTTTGCATAATAATACAAGAGTTGTAGTTACAAAAAGTTACAAAAGTTTCTGGGTGGCATTTCTTAAAACATTCTCTCTCTGAGTGCTGAGTTAGTTATAGTTACAATGCTTCACTTTGCGATTAGGGTTAAGTGCTTCACAATGCTTTGAAGAGAACGGTTGTCAATTGTGTAACAATAAGTTTGAGCGTGCCCTGGCACACAGCGAGGGGAGCTGTTTCTGGCTACATTGTTAAAAATATACTACTGTTTGAAGTTACATGACCTAATATTACATTCCTAACCAATTATATTCTAGAGGGGCAAAAATGTTTAGATTTATAATTAAACAATCCTAACATTATTATTATTATTTAAGTGTTTAGATTTAGTGTTACCAAGCTTGATAACACTAAATCTAAACACTTTCACAAGAATAAATCTAAACACTTCTATGCTTCTTCTACTTAACAAACTTCTCCTCCTTAGACTTTTAGTTGTGGGGAACAAATTCTGGGGAGTCACTTCCACTTGGGGAATCATGTTTAATACGTGACTATGTTATCCCTACACTAAGGCTGGCCGAGAGACTGTCCCGGACTGATCGTAACAGACTGTTCTGTCCGCGAATGGGCTGAGAGTACAGGGCGTGTTCGGAATCTGTGGCGGCCAATCTGAGGCTGTCCGAGGTGAATCTTAACGGACTGCTCCGTGCGCCAATGGGCGGTGACTAAAGGCGTGTTCTGGGGCTGCTGGCGACCAATAGGTTGTCCGGGGTGGATTATAACAGACTCTTCTGTCCGCGAATGGGCTGTGACTAAGGGGCGTGTTCTGAATCAGAGGCACCCAATAGGCTGACCCGGCTGCATCTTAACGGACAGCTCTGTCTGCGAATGCGGTGTGACTAGGGGGAATGACCTGCCACTGCTCTCGACCAATAGGCTGTCCGGGGTGGATCTTAATGGACTGCTCTGTCCTCGAATTGTCTGTGACTTAGGGGTGGTTCCTGGCTGTGTGCCAGCCAATGGGCTTTCGGAAGACAGCCTTGGCGGAGGATAGTATCGCCCAATGGGCTGTCAGCAAAGGGGATCCTGCCTCTGGTTCGGCCAATGGGCTGTCGCAGGGGGGCGTGGTCTGACTGGGCGGCCGGCGCCGCCATGACAGGAAGGTCCGAGGAGCGCGCGGGGGCGCGAGCGAATCCTGGGTCCGAGTGCGAAGCTGCCCCGCCCCCAGCCCGCCCCTTGTTGGTGTCTGGCCCGGGGGGGGAGGGGGCGCGAGGGAAGGTGGGGGAGCGGGCTGGGGGAGGGGGCGCGAGGGAAGGTGGGGGAGCGGGCTGGGGGAGGGGTGTCTGGCCCGGGGGAGGAGGAGGGGGCGCGAGGGAAGGTGGGGGAGCGGGCTGGGGGAGGGGTGTCTGGCCCGGGGGAGGAGGAGGGGGCGCGAGGGAAGGTGGGGGAGCGGGCTGGGGGAGGGGGCGGGCCGGGGGAGGAGGAGGGGGCGCGAGGGAAGGTGGGGGAGCGGGCTGGGGGAGGGGCGTCTGGCCCGGGGGAGGAGGAGGGGGCGCGAGGGAAGGTGGGGGAGCGGGCTGGGGGAGGGGCGTCTGGCCCGGGGGAGGAGGAGGGGGCGGCGGGGGAGGAGAAGGTGGGGGAGCGGGCTGGGGGTGGGGTGTCTAGCCCGGGGGAGGAGGGGGCGCGAGGGAAGGTGGGGGAGCGGGCTGGGGGAGGGGTGTCTGGCCCGGGGGAGGAGGAGGGGGCGCGAGGGAAGGTGGGGGAGCGGGCTGGGGGTGGGGTGTCTGGCCCGGGGGGGAGGAGGGGGGGGCGCGAGGGAAGGTGGGGGAGCGGGCTGGGGGAGGGGCGTCTGGCCCGGGGGAGGAGGAGGGGGCGCGAGGGAAGGTGGGGGAGCGGGCTGGGGGTGGGGTGTCTGGACAGGGGTGAGGTGTAGGAGCAGGCTGGGTGTGAGGGGTCTCAGTGGAGGGTGTGTGTGAGCAGGCTGGGGGCGTGGGGTCTCAGCCTGGGTGAGTGAGGGGCCACTAACTTCTTTCACAGTGCTGCCAGCACCATGGCCCAGGATCAGCCTCCCGCTGCTCCCATTGGCAGGATATTGGCAAATGGGAGTAGCAGGAAAATCCTCCAGGAAGCGGGTCCATGCCCTGCTGTGGGAGGGGGAGGAGGAAGGGAAGCAGCAGTGTGCGGAGCCGATTCTAGCTCCGCTTCTTCCTTGCAAGTTGGATCCGGCAGGGAGCCTTGGGGCTTTTCCCCCACCCCCGCCCTTTCATCTCCCCTGCGGGGGGAGGGGGGGATAGCCACTCACCGCCCCAGGTTCCAGCACAGCCGCTAGCCTCCGGGCGGGGGAGCGCTCACCGCCCAGTTCCTGCCCAGCCTCAGGAAGGGGCAGGGGCGTGAGCACAGGAGGGAGGGGCGGGGGCACAGGTGGCTCTCCATGGCACTGGCTCCCATTCCCCCCACTTTACTGCTGATAGAGAGGCGTGGCGCGGAGGGTGTGGGGGGCAGACGGAGCCGGTACCTCCACGAAGCTTTCCAGCCAGCTCCCCGCATGTGCCAGCTATCGCAGGCAGCAGTGGCAGGCGGGGTGGGGGTCGCCAGGGCTCACTGCGGACGGAGGCAGCTGCGTGAGATGCCGGGGCAGCGTCAAAGGAAGCAGTCCGTGCTGGGGGTGGGGGGGCTTCCTGGGAGTGGGGGCTGGGAGCGCACTGGCTGCCGGCCCCACCTCAGGAGACTATCGAATAGTCGTGGAACCGACAGTATTTTGTGCGCTTCCAGGACTATTCACTTCATGGCTGCCTAACGTCCCTGCTTGCCTTGCGGTCAGCGCGGGCTGGGGATTTGGATGGGGAGGGTTTGAAGGGGATATGCTGGTAGGGGTCCTGGATTTCATTTCTGTTGCTATTGGGTTGGAAATAGCAGAGTAAATATGCCTTATCAAGGTAACGTCACAGCCAGATCCCAAGGGAAGTATGGTTCTGAGGCTAGCTAGACCATCGGGTCTGACTTCGGTAGCAGGCAAGTTAGTTGAAACAATAGTAAAGAATAAAATTGTGAGGCATGTAGACGAACCTAGTTTGTTGGACAAAAGTCAACATGGTTTCTGTAAAGGGAAATCATGTCTTATTAATCTATTAGTGTTCTCTGAAGGGGTTAACAAACATGCAGACAAGGGGGATCCAGTAGTAGTTCTTCGCGTAGTGTCCCAGTGGGTGCTCCACTGTAGGTGAAGGGTCGCCCTGAGCCTCAGATCGGAGCTTTGTATAGCAGTTTCCCCTGTTGAGCCACGCATGCCCAGGAGGCGTCTCGAGCCCTTCCCGCCTCCTGAGGTTCCTCACAAGGTTCCTCACCAAAGGCTCTTGTGTCAATTCCATGGCCATGGGAGAAGAGGGAAGGTCCTTTCTTGGATTGAGAACTGGTTAAAAGGCAGGAAACAAAGGGTAGGAAGAAATGGTAAATTTTCAGAATGGAGAGGGGTAACTAGTGGTGTCCCCCAAGGGTCAGTCCTGGGACCAATCCTTTTCAACTTATTCGTAAATGATCTGGAGAAAGGGGTAAGGAGTGAGGTGGTAAAGTTTGCAGATGATACCAAACTGTTCAGGATAGTCAAGACAGAAGCAGACTGTGAGAGACTCCAAAAAGATCTCACCAAACGGAGTGATTGGGCAACAAAATGGCAAATGAAATTTCATGTGGATAAGTGTAAAGTAATGCACATCGGGAAAAATAACCCCAACTATACGTACAGAATGACGGGGGCTACTTTGGCTATGACAAATCAGGAAAGAGATCTTGGAGTTATCGTGGACAGTTCTTTGAAAACTTCCACACGGTGTGCAACGGCGGCCAAAAAGGCAAATAGGATGCTAGGAATTACTAGGAAAGGGATAGAAAATAAGACCCAGAATCTCTTACTGCCCCTGTATAAAACTATGGTACACCCACATCTTGAATACTGTGTACAGATGTGGTCTCCTCACCTCAAAAAAGATATTTTGGCCTTGGAAAGGGTCCAGAAAAGGGCAACTAAAATGATGAGGGGTTTGGAACGGGTCCCATATGAAGAGAGGTTAAAGCGATTGGGACTTTTCAGTTTAGAAAAGAGGAGACCGAGGGGGGATATGATAGAGGTCTATAAAGTCATGAGTGGTGTGGAGAGGGCAGATAAAGAAAAGTTATTTATTAGTTCCCATAATAGAAGAACTAGAGGACACCAAATGAAATTAACGGGTAACAGGTTTAAAACTAATAAATGAAAGTTCTTCTTCACGCAGCATGTAGTCAACCTGTGGAACTCCTTGCCAGAGGAGGCTGTGAAGGCTAGCACTATAACAGAGTTTAAAGAGAAGCTAGATAATTTCATGGAGGTTAGGTCCATAAATGGCTATTAGCCAGGGGATACAATGGTGTCCTTGGCCTCTGTCTGTCAGAGGCTGGAGAAGGATGGCAGGAGACAAATGGCTTGATCATTGTCTTTGGTCCACCCTCTCCGGGGCACCTGGTGCTGGCCACTGTCGGCAGACAGGCTATTGGGCTAGATGGACCTTTGGTCTGATCCAGTACGGCCGTTCTTACGTAGATGGTATCCTGAGTCCACGAAAGCTCATGATCCTAGCTACATTGTTTGTTAGTCTATAAAGTGGTACCAGACCAGTTGTTGTTGTTGTTTTGTTTTATTTCCAGATGCTATGAACTAGCATCCCGTGGCTACCTGCCACCTCTTCAGTCATTTCAGCATTTTAGTGTTTAAGACGGTATTATCTAGGGTTATTTTTAGTTACATATGCTTAAGGCTTTTTACGCCTTGTGTCTTTATTTGGCTCGAGTACAGTCTTCGATACAGGCTCATTGCATTATTGCCTTAATTTATAAGCATCACCTAGCAAATACTTAGTCCTGCAGGCACCAGGTATTTCACTTGCGACCCCTCTCCCCCCGGCTGTGAAGAGCGGCAGGGAGGCGGAAGGCAGCTGCCAGAAAGCCGCACAGCGTGGCCGGGGCCATGGGGCTCCAGGAGCGTGGCTCAGCTACAGGAGGAGGCAAGGCAGCGGGAGAGTGGGATGCGGAGCAGAAAAGAGGCACAGAGGAGAAAGAGATGGGGGAAAGGAGCCTGCAGGGGGGAGGGTGTTAAGGACTGCACGTGCCATGAAGGAACCCCAGGAGGGCAAGGAGTCTGGTGAGAAGGGGGGGAGGAAGCGACCCAGGGCAGTGAGGGTGGGTGGCCACACAAATTCGTTTAGCATTTTAGGGGGTGGTGGTATCACGAATGTTGAGAACCCCTGCTGTAATCCATGTTCCAGCAATAACTTAATGAGTTGAACATCACGTTTTTATGTATGTTTTACCCTAGAAATACACAAGCCTTTTACTTTGGAAATAAATCTAAATGCCTGGTGTTCTGTTCATATTCTTTTGCACGGGTGTTGCAGTTTATTCATATTTAAGAGCTTCTGTTTTAATGTATTGCTCACCATTTTAGAGTTAGATGTTATCACTGACTTTTTAGCTGTTCTGTTCCCAGCACTTATCAGCTCAGCGGTATTGCTCGCTGCTGGCTGGTTAGGGGCTAAACTCTCCACACCAGATTTAGTGGTTTTCTCTTGGAATGTCAAGGTACAGACGACTACACGATTAACCAATAAGCCTCAAGTTATTGGTCAATCCTGTCGATTACACGCATTCTCCCCTCTTACCCGCTGTCTGTCAGAGGCAGCAAGGAGGGAGGAGGTGTGAGCTGATACCTGTGGGAAGCCAGCTTTTAAGTCAGCTTGTCGCAAGAGGGCGCGGTTGTACAGTTGATCAGCTCCCCACAAGCGTTGGATCGGCCTGTTCCCCCACCTCTGTGCTGCTGCCTCTGATACAGAGGAAGCAGTATGGTGGAAGGAGGCAGGCGGGAGCTGATATGCATGAGCACTGTGTGTGGTGGCTTCATGGACCCACCTGTCAAACCCCTTGCTGCCTCTTCTAGAGGCAAGAGGGGGAGACAGGAGCTGGTGCTGGCTTCGCAGAGCTGCCTGCCTGCCTGCCCACGCTGCTGCCTGTGCCTGAGGAGTGTGCAGAGAGGGGGCATGACAGTCAGACGGGGCCATGGCAGCGCGTTCCTGCATGGAAGCATTTGGCGCGGCGTGTGGCTTTTGCAGGGGCACGTGTTCGTGACGTATTCCAGTCAGACGGTGTCCTGGCTGCAGTGCCAGGCAGATCCTAGGGTCCCACTCCTGGAGAGCAACACCCCTCCCCTCCCCAGCCAGAGCCTGCAATGGCCCAGACAGTCTGAGAGGGCCAGAGGGAAGAGGCAGGCGGGACAGGGACTCGGGCTCAGGGCCCCACCCGTGACTGCAGCGGGAGCTGGCAGACACTGAGATGGACACGCGCCCTCTCAGGGGGTCTCTTGTTTTGACAGTTCACACCTGGCAACCCCACTCGGTCTCCCATGATGCACTGATGTGGGCGGGGGGATTGTAACTCCTTGGCGCGTTCTGGCACGAGGCAGGAGCTGTGCGTCTCACATCCCTCGCGGGGCAACAAACAGCAGTCACGTGGGCGCTGTGAGCTCTCACAATGTAGCGTCGTGCCGGCACGTGTGGCGCGGTGGACGCCCGCGCCCCGTCCCACGGACCGGAAGTGACGTTTGCTCGGTCCACGGCCTGACAGCAACCGACTGGGAACCGTGACCGGAAGGTGTCCAGGTACGTGCTCCAATCGCGCCCCCCGGGAACAGGGCTCGGAGTCGATTGGGGGGGATTTGAGAGCAGCCTTCAACCTCCTGAAGGGAGGTTCCAAAGAGGCTGCAGAAAGGCTGTTCTCAGTGGTGACAGATGGCAGAACAAGGAGCAAAGGTCTCAAGTTGCGGTGGGAGAGGTCCAGGTTGGATATTAGGAAAAACTATTTCCCTAGGCGGGTGGGGAAACACTGGGATGGGTTCCCTAGGGAGGCAGTGGAGTCTCCATCCCTAGAGGTGTTTAAGTGTCGGCTTGACACAGCCCTGGCCGGGTTGATTTAGTTGGGATTGGTCCTGCCTAGCGCAGGGGGCTGGACTTGACCTTCTGAGGTCTCTTCCAGCTCTGTGGTTCTAGGATTCTGAGAGCGCGTCTGCACTGGCATGTGCTTTTACGCAAGAGCATCCGTGCCAGTGTGGACGCTCTCTTGCGCAATAAACTCCGATGGCCGTTTTAACCGTCGGCCTTTCTTGCGCAAGAAATTCCTGTTACCTGTCCGCACTGGCCTGTGCCGGAAGGGCTCTTGCGCAAGAGGCTTCTTCCTGAGCAGGAGCATCCTAGTTCTTGCGCCAGGAGCCCTGGTTGTACACAGGAGAAGGTCAGTTTCCTTGCGCAAGCACACACGGCCAGTGTAGACAGGCAGCAAGTTTCCGCGCAAGAGCGGCCGTTTTGGCGCGAGATGGCGCCAGTGCAGACACAGCCTCAGTGTGTTCAAACCGGACGCAGCCGAGGCAGCCCCCCCCAACCCGCCTCACGCTGCCCCGCTGCACTTTGTAAGGCAGCAGCAGCATCTGCCTGTCCCACACAAGCCCGCTGGGCAGTTGGGTGTGTGTGTGTGTGGGGGGGGTATTTGGTGGGGGGAGCTGACTGCTGGGGGTAGGGAGGAGCAGAGTGGGGGGTTGGGGAGGAGCAGACTGAATGAAGAGTTTGGTGGGGGGAGCAGAGTGGGGGGGTTTGGTGGTGCTGGAGTAGACTGTAGGGGGGGTTGGGGTGGAGTAGAGTGCAGGGGGGGCAGAGTGGGGGGTTGGGGGGCAGACTACAGGGTGGTTTGGTGGGGGGGCAGAGTGGGGGGTTGGGGGGCAGACTACAGGGAGGTTTGGTGGGGGGGCAGAGTGGGGGGTTGGGGGGCAGACTACAGGGAGGTTTGGTGGGGGGGCAGAGTGGGGGGTTGGGGGGCAGACTACAGGGAGGTTTGGTGGGGGGGCAGAGTGGGGGGTTGGGGGGTAGACTACAGGGAGGTTTGGTGGGGGGGCAGAGTGGGGGGTTGGGGGCAGACTCCAGGGAGGTTTGGTGGGGGGTTGGGGGCAGACTCCAGGGAGGTGGGTGGGGGGGCAGAGTGGGGGGTTGGGGGGCAGACTACAGGGGGGTTTGGTGGGGGGGCAGAGTGGGGGTTGGGGGGCAGACTACAGTGGGGTTTGGTGGGGGGCAGAGTGGGGGCTGGGGGGCAGACTACAGGGGGGTTTGGTGGGGGGGCAGAGTGGGGGGGTGGGGGGCAGACTACAGGGGGGTTTGGTGGGGGGGCAGAGTGGGGGGTTGGCAGGTCCTGACGCCACAGGACAAGCCGGCTGGGCGGTCTCTGAGGCGGGGGGGCCGAGGGGAGCAGGGAAAGTAGCCGCGGTGGCTTGTGGGAAACGTTCCGTGCCCCAATCCGCAGCTCCCATGGGCTGTTCGATTGGGCGGGAGCAGCGGAAGTGACATCACAATCCAGCCGCTGATCCAGGGGTTGGTCTCGCGCGGTGTCACGCCCAGCGTGAGCGATGCATCCTGGGAGTGGTAGTTCCCACAGTGCGGCCTCCCGGGGCGTGTCTCAGTGGGCCCCGCCCCAATCATAGCCACGCCCCTCCCGCCCCGGCCGTCATAGCCACGCCCAGCGTGTTCCAGCATCTCCCCGCCCCCAACTGCATCGTAGGGCGCCCACGCCGCGCTACTCAGGCCCCGCCCCGGGGGGGACTTTGCAAGCGGGGCCGGGTACTAAAGGCACCAAGCAGCTGGCGGAATCACTGAGAACAAGGGTCATGGGGTCGGGGGTTGGTTGAGACCCTTTGGACCAGAGGCAGGGGGTCCAGGCTGCCAAATGTGTCGCGGAGAACCTCCATCTATCGGACGCGGCTTCCTCTCCGCGCTTGCAGAACCGAGCAGCTAAAAGTGTTAGAAGCCAAATCAGAGCGGCTCGTGTGTGTGTCAGAAACGGCTACGGGGAGCCAATTGCGACGGCAGCTGTTTGTGACGTCACACCGGCCCCGGGACTGCGGCGTCATCGAGTAGCCGCTGAGAATTCAGGAGTCCATCGGCTGCTCTGTGAACCGACATGGACCGGCCTCAGCCCCACCAGCTCTGCTTTCCCTGGCTCTCCCCCCCGTGCCTCAGTTTCCTCCTCTGCAATCACCTCATCCCCTCCCCTGGACCTGGCACCTGCCTCCTGCTCCCCAGTGGGGCCCAGGCTGCGCTTCAGCCCGGCCGGCCACTGCTGCCCGTCACCCGCAGGACCAGCCGCGGCCCCGCCCCCTAAACTGCGCCGTGGCCGGTGGTCCTGCCCAGCTCCAACCAGTCAATCTTAACGGACTGCTCTGTCAGCAAATGGGCTGTGATTAAAGGGCGCGTCCTTTATCTGAGGCGACCAATAAGCTGACCCGGGAATGATCTTAAAGGACACCTTTTGGTTGCACTGGCACCTGACGCCTTCTTCAGCCCTTTGTTGCTGCATTCTCAGGCTGGCACCTCTCAGAACCATTCATTCATCGTCCAAGCACTCTCTCTCTTACGTACATTCCCGAAGTAATGTTTCCCGTACAGTATTTTGCATAATAATACAAGAGTTGTAGTTACAAAAAGTTACAAAAGTTTCTGGGTGGCATTTCTTAAAACATTCTCTCTCTGAGTGCTGAGTTAGTTACTGTTATAGTTACAATGCTTCACTTTGCGATTAGGGTTAAGTGCTTCACAATGCTTTGAAGAGAACGGTTGTCAATTGTGTAACAATAAGTTTGAGCGTGCCCTGGCACACAGCGAGGGGAGCTGTTTCTGGCTACATTGTAGTATATTTTTAACAGTTTGAAGTTACATGACCTAATATTACATTCCTAACCAATTATATTCTAGAGGGGCAAAAATGTTTAGATTTATAATTAAACAATCCTAACAAATAATAATAATAATAATAATAATAATAAGTGTTTAGATTTATAATTATCAAGCTTGATAACACTAAATCTAAACACTTTCACAAGAATAAATCTAAACACTTCTATGCTTCTTCTACTTAACAAACTTCTCCTCCTTCGACTTTTAGTTGTGGGGAACAAATTCTGGGGAGTCACTTCCACTTGGGGGAATCATGTTTAATACGTGACTATGTTATCCCTACACTAAGGCTGGCCAAGAGACTGTCCCGGACTGATCATAACAGACTGTTCTGTCCGCGAATGGGCTGAGAGTACAGGGCGTGTCGGAATCTGTGGCGCCCAATCTGAGGCTGTCCGAGGTGACTCTTAACGGACTGCTCCGTGCGCCAATGGGCGGTGACTAAAGGCGTGTTCTGGGGCTGCTGGCGGCCAATAGGTTGTCCGGGGTGGATTATAACAGACTGTTCTGTCCGCGAATGGGCTGTGACTAAGGGGCGTGTTCTGAATCAGAGGCACCCAATAGGCTGACCCGGCTGCATCTTAACGGACAGCTCTGTCTGCGAATGCGGTGTGACTAGGGGGAATGCCCTGCCACTGCTCTCGACCAATAGGCTGTCCGGGGTGGATCTTAATGGACTGCTCTGTCCTCGAATTGTCTGTGACTTAGGGGTGGTTCCTGGCTGTGTGCCAGCCAATGGGCTTTCGGAAGACAGCCTTGGCGGAGGATAGTGTCGCCCAATGGGCTGTCAGCAAAGGGGATCCTGCCTCTGGTTCGGCCAATGGGCTGTCGCAGGGGGGCGTGGTCTGACTGGGCGGCCGGCGCCGCCATGACAGGAAGGTCCGAGGAGCGCGCGGGGGCGCGAGCGAATCCTGGGTCCGAGTGCGAAGCTGCCCCGCCCCCAGCCCGCCCCTTGTTGGTGTCGGGCGCGAGGGAAGGTGGGGGAGCGGGCTGGGGGAGGGGTGTCTGGCCCGGGGGAGGAGGGGGCGCGAGGGAAGGTGGGGGAGCGGGCTGGGGGTGGGGTGTCTGGACAGGGGTGAGGTGTAGGAGCAGGCTGGGTGCTCGGCACTGTGGGGGCAGGAGGGGGTGAGGGGCCGGGGGGGGCGCTCGGCACTGGGGGGGCAGGAGGGGGTGAGGGGCCGGGGGGGGCGCTCGGCACTGGGGGGGCAGGAGGGGGTGAGGGGCCGGGGGGGGGCGCTCGGCACTGGGGGGGCAGGAGGGGGTGAGGGGCCGGGGGGGGCGCTTGGCACTGGGGGGGCAGGAGGGGGTGAGGGGCCGGGGGGGGGCTTGGCACTGGGGGGGCAGGAGGGGGTGAGGGGCCGGGGGGGGCTTGGCACTGGGGGGGCAGGAGGGGGTGAGGGGCCGGGGGGGGCTCTGGCACTGGGGGGGGCAGGAGGGGGGGAGGGGCCGGGGGGGTGCTTGGCACTGGGGGGGCAGGAGGGGGGGAGGGGCCGGGGGGGGCCTTGGCACTAGGAGGGGGGAGGGGCCAGGGCGCGGGAGAGCGCAGGCGCGGGCGGCGCTGGCTGGGCGGGAAACTCCCGGGACGCTCGCGCTGACGAGGCGGGCGGGAAAACGCTGCGGGGGGCGCTGAGGGGCGGAGCCTGGGGGGCGGGGCGGGAGCTGGCAGTGACGTGGAGCCCCCCCCCCCCCCCCGCCTGCTTCTCTCCGGGCCCCAGGCTGGACATCGGCGGGGCGGCCCCTGGAGGAGGTGGGGGGGGGCGATTTCTGCCCCCCCCCCCGGCGCTGCAGCCTCCCCGGGGAGCAGCGCCCCTGTGACCCCCCCCACGTGGTGCCGGGGGAACGGGGCTGTGGCCCCCCCCTTGGGGCGCGGGAGCTGACCCGGGCTCCAGTCACGTGGGTGTCTCGGGGAGGGGGGGCTGCGGGCCAGCGGGGCGCGGGAGTGTCACGTGCCCCTCCCCCCGCCGGGGAGCCGCGCGCCCTCGAGGGGGGGTTCCCGCAGGCGGGGCACGCACAGAACGTGTCCCGCACGCGGGGGGGGCGGGGCGGCCTGAGCCCTACTCCCCGCGCTGCTCGCTGCCTGGGGGCGGGGCCGGGTGCCCGCTGAATCCCCCCTGTGCCCGGGGGGGGGGGCAGTTCGGCGGGGAGCGCTGTGGGGGGGGGGATGCTCTGGCCCTGGCTTCCCGCAGTGCTGCCCAGTGCCCGGCTGTGCCTCCTGCAGAGGCCGAGAGCGTCCTGGGTGGGGGCGTGTGGGGAGAGGGGGGGGAGTGGCTGAGAACTGGGGGGCAAACAGGTGACAGACAAACCAACCGACAGAAAAGCCTCCCTGCCTGGCCCCCAGCTGAGCGGAGAAACGTCCCCCTGGCGCCAGAGCACTGCAGGGCCCAGCCTAGTCGCTTTGTGCGCTCCAGCCCCACGGCGTGGGGAGGGGGCGACGGTGGAGGAGCCCCAAGCACCCAGGCCTTAGGTTCCCCACCCGCCTTCTAAGCACTGAGCATTTTAGGTCTGGCTGGACTAGAGAAGGGGGCACCAGGGGAGTTGCCGCTGAAGGCGCGCGGCCGCGCACAAACACCCCTCTGCCGCCCACCTCCGTTGCGGAGCCTTGCAGCGGCACTCGCCTTCCTGCTGGACGGGGAATGGCGCGGTTGTTTTCCTGATCTGGTGGTGGGCGGCTGCCCCGTTGTGTCCCTGCTGGGGCAGCCTCGCCCCACCTCCAGCTGCGATTGGGGCTTCTGTTTGTTTCTGTTCATACAGTTTGCTGCAGTTTTCCATCCACGAGGACCTGCGTGAAGCTGGTCCGACCAGAGATATGGGGATCGATTTTTAAGAGTAAGAGGTTTTGTTTTTAAAGCAGGGGTGAGGAACCTAATACCCCAGCTCACGTGAGTGTGGCCCTCGAGACTCAAGGTTCCCACACTAACGCTCTAGCTCCCCTCCAGATTGGTGATAGAAATGTAGCCGTGTTAGTCTGGGGTAGTTGAAGCAAAATGCAGGACAATGTAGCACTTTAAAGACTAACAAGATGGTTTATTAGATGATGAGCTTTCGTGGGCCAGACCCACTTCCTCAGATCAAATAGTGGAAGAAAGTAGTCACAACCATATATACCAAAGGATACAATTAAAAAAAAGAACAAATATGAAAAGGACAAATCACATTGCAGAACAGGAGGGGGATGCGGTGGGGGGGGAGGAAGGAAGGTAAGTGTCTGTGAATTGATGATATTAGAGGTAGGGAGAGTGAGATGTTTGTGAGTTAATGGTATTAGAGGTGATAATTGGGGAAACTATCTTGGTAATGGGTGAGATAGTTCAAATGTTTAAGTCCTTGTTGGAAAGTGTCGAATTTTAACATGAATGACAGTTCAGAGGATTCCCTTTCAAGTGCAGATGTAAAAGGTCTTTGTAGCAGAATGCAGGTGGTTAAGTCATTGAGAGAGTGTCCTTTCTGGTTAAAATGGCAAGAAACTGTTTTCTCTTTGTGATCTTGTCTGATATCTGTTTTGTGGGCATTAATGCTTTGGCGAAGTGTCTGAGATGTTTGTCCAATGTACATAGCAGACGGACACTTTCGGCACACGATAGCATAGATTATATTTCTGGATGCGCAGGAATATGTGTTCTTGATCTTATAACTCACTTGGTTGGGTCCAATAATGGTATCAGCAGAATGAATATGTGGACAAAGCTGGCAACGGGGTTTGTTGCAAGGGAAGGTACCAGGGTTGGTATTAGTGTGGTATGTCCTGTGGTGGTTGGTAAGAATCATCTTGAGGTTAGGTGGTTGTCTATAGGAGACTATGGGTCTGTCTCCCAGAGCCTCTTTGAGTATGGTATCCTGTTCCAATATAGGCTGTAGTTTATTGATAATGTGTTCGACAGGTTTAAGTTGGGGGTTGTAGGTGATGACAAGTGGTGTTCTATTGTTGGTTTTCTTGGGTCTGTCTTGAAGTAGATGGTTTCTAGGTATTCGTCTGGCTCTTTCAATTTGCTTTTTTATTTCTCTGGGTGGCCAGATTGGAGCAGACAAATTCTGCTAGCCTGCCCCGCCCCGCCCCCCGCCCCCCCCCTCCTCACAAGTGTGCGAGGGGAATGTGGGAAGCCTCTTCCTCCTTCTCAGTTGGGGCATGTGTTAATGCGGATGGTGGGGTTTGGGATTTTTTTTTTCTTCACACTTGTGTGTAGGGTTGCCAGGTGTCTAGCACTGAGCCAGACAGCCCGGTAGTTGCACTTTTTGTCCGGTAAATAAATTTAGAAAATACCGGACATACAAAATGTCCAGTATTTTCTGCTTTTCCTCTGCGCCCAGCAGAAATAAGCCGGGGCGGGGAGATTGGCTGACTAATTAAAGGGGTCACAACTGGATTTTGCTCAACAAAAATGTTCCGGGTGGGGTTTTTTTGTTTGGTTGGCTTTTTTCCCTCAACAAAAATGTTCCTGGCGCCTTTTTTTTTTTTTTTTTTTGCTGAAACCATCTGGCAACCCTACTAGTGTGTGCCTTCCGCCCCCCCAATAAGGTTCCCCACCCCGTCTGAAAGCGAGAGTTGGGAGAACAGGTTACCTTGCGTTCCTGTGTCCTTATAAGGAAGTTGAAGGCTACTATAAAATCCCCCCTCATGGTCTCCTCTTCAGACTAAAGAAACCTAAATCCCTCAGCCTCTTCATAGAGCAATTGCTCCAGCCCCCTAATCATTTTGGTTGTCCTCTGCTGGACCCTCTCCAATGTGTCCACATCCCTTCTGTAGTGGGGGGCCCAGAACTGGACACAGTACTCCAGATGTGGCCTCACCAAAGCCGAATAAAGGGGAATAATGACATCTCTGGATCTACTGGCAATGCTCCTCTTAATGCAACCTCATATGCCATTAGCCTTCTTGGCTACAAGGGCACACTGTTGACTCATCTCCAGCTTCTCATCCACTGTAACCCCCAGGTCCCTGTCTGCAGAACTACTACTTAACTGGTTGGTCCCCAGCTTGTAACTATGCTTGGGATTCTTCCATCCCAAGTGCAGGACTCTACACTTGTCCTTATTGAACCTCATCAGATTTCTTGTGGCCCAATCCTCCAATTTGTCTAAGTCATTCTGGACCCTATCTCTGCCCTTAGGCATCTTTTAGCCTTTTTGTTCTATTATTGTTTTTCTATTTGGTACTAGAAAATCAAACTTTCCTCCTGCTTGGGCCTCAAGTTTCACTCCAGCAGCCCTTCCACAAGTAGAATCGTCTGCAAAATAAAATGTCAGGGCTACCGTCATTAAGGTGCTTGTCCCTGTAAGGACATGTGACTGAACTGGTTGTTCAGAAGGTTTCTGGTGAATTGGTTTATGCACAGGTATGCCTCCCGTTCTTCTTTAACCACCGCAGTCTCTTGTTTTTGTCCGGAAGCAAATTCTCTGCCAAGCCACCTTTTTTCCCTTTCATGTAATTGTCTGCTCTTTCGTTCGGTGTGGTAGACTTGTTCTAGTGTGGCATTAGACAACCGAGCCACAGAAGAGTCTGCCTTGGTACCACTGAGTACCGGCCCAGACCAAAGTAGCTTTCAGACACCTTAAGAGAGTCTTGATTTGCAATTCTCCCCTTTCTTCTCCTTGGATTTTCAACTAGGAAAGTGTGCTAATCATCTGCTTTTGCGGAAAAACTTGCCAGCTGTCTACACTGGCCGCTTGAATTTCCGCAAAAGCACTGACGATCTCATGTAAGATTGTCAGTGCTTTTGCGGGAATACTATGCTGCTCCCGTTCGGGCAAAAGTCTTTTTCCGAAAGACTTCTGCGCAAAAGGGCCAGTGTAGACAGCAGAGAGTTCTTTTCCGCAAAAAAGCCCCGATGGCGAAAATGGCGATTGGGGCTTTTTTGCAGAAAAGCGCGTCTAGATTGGCCACGGACGCTTTTCCGTAAAAAGTGCTTTTGCGGAAAAGCGTCCTGCCAATCTAGACGCGATTTTCCAAAAATGCTTTTAACAGAAAACTTTTCCGTTAAAAGCATTTTCGGAAAATCATGCCAGTGTAGATGTAGCCTGTATCTAGTGGTCATGTGAGCTAAGATCAGCTCCTATGGCTGGAGTCTGCAAACATACAGTTTTTCAAGACAATCCTGAGGAGACAACATTGATATGTATATGTTAAAGGAGGAAAGTTTACATACCCAGTATCTTGTGAAGAACTTGTCACCTCAGCACAGGGTCCCGGGGCGGGCTTTACCATAAGGGACCCGGAGAGATCATCTAGGCCAGCTGGAGGGGGCAGGGGAGAGGAGAGGAGAGGAGGTTGGCCACTGAAAATGTTGCAGTATTAATTTTCCTTTTATTTGACTTCATATCAAACAAATATTTACAGTTTAAATGACCTTGTTAATTCTCCCTTGTGTTAGTACTCTTTCTTCCAGAACGTTTTAAAAACACAGACGAGACATGTCTTCGCCTGGGTGGCAGGCGTCCGAAGAAGGGCACGTGACCTCGATCTTGGAGCACGAGACAAAACTCACTCCGCTCCTGGAGGGGAAATGTTAGAGGCAACACTGGGCTCCAGTGAGCAGCAGCCAGGTGACGCACGTGTCTGTCCTTTCCACACACCTGGGGTGGCCTAGCTCCTAAGCGTTCTCTGTCTCTTTTTCGGTCCCTGTAGACTTGGAGGAGATGAGAGGCTGGCCACCTGGTGGCAGAGACCGAAAGGAGCCACCCCCCCGAGACCCTGCCGGCAGATGGAAACCAGACAGCGATCTATGGAAGAAGAGCAAACAGCAATTGGCTCAAGGTAAGTATCGAGGGAGGGCCGCACAGACGTTTGCGAGCGTGGTACGGGTCCCTGAGAAAAGGCCCTCTGGCTCGTGGTGGAAGAACTTGAAAATACGAAGTACAAAAGTCACAGTGTTGTACTTAAAAGAAGTACTCGGGATCTTTTTCAGAGGGATAAGGCAACACGCCACATTTATTGATCACACACACACACACATTATATATATATATATAAATAATTTATTTATTTACCACATGCATATAAGTATTGATTATTCTATGTCACTCACGCACTCACACACACACACACACACACACACACACACACACACACACACACACACATGCACAAGCACACTCCGTCTTGCTGTTGTTACCAACTTGTTGCTCCCCTTAACTTCACTGGCCAGGTGAGTTAGATGGGGGAGGGGTGGAGCCGGGCTTCTGCTGATCCGGATCGATGCTCCGATGGTGACAAGATGAGACCCGGAGTCCTCTGCAAGACAACTCACTTTTATAGCAGCTTCCCTCTTATGCAAATATATCCCAGATTCAAAATCTGGGTCTGTGTCCTTTGGTCCCTTTGTGGGTGCTGTCTGTTAAGAGAGGGTGTTTTCCAAAGAAGGTGCTTGCTTCTAATCCCCAAGGCCTTCAATATGTCTGCTCTTCTTTCTTGAGCCCTCTTGACACCTTGGGTCTGGCTTCCACCCCCTTTTCAACTGGTGTAGCTCTCTGGAGGTGCTTGGCTCCCAAGTGTTACTCATTCACACCTCGTTCATTCAACTGGGCAATTGATTACAGAGTGGGGGGAGAGAGTGGCGGAAAGATCTTATTCTACTCCTAGCAAATGACATTTTTACCTCTTTAACTATATACTCTGTATTAGAACCCTATGTAGAAAACTAAGTGACAAGGTTATATGGATTCAGGTTCTAATACAAAGTGACAAGGTCATATGGATTAATACAAAGTTACAAGGTTATATGGAGAGGCACAGTGTCAAGTCATATGAAGTACATAGGTTTATCTACAACAGAAACTGAACACCGATTTTTGTATTTTTAAAAATGTCATTAATCCCCCCCCCCCCCCGCCGCCCCCCGAATCTCCTGGCTGGCGATACTTAACGTGTCTAGGATCATACGGAAAACTAAGTGAGTAGGCTGCCAATTGACCTAGCGTCACGCATGCGGAGAGTTGGCAAAACTGGGATTGAAATAAAGACTTGGTCTCCCAGCAGCACCGAGGAGCCCCAGACATGGATTAGGGCCTCGTGGGAATAGTTGTCTCCTAATTGATCTAATCTTTGGCTTTTGAGTTTAATATTATTGGTGAGTCCTTCTAGGCGACTGTTACTCGGTGTGCATGCGTGCGCACGTGAGTATGAGTGCAAGTGTGTGCGTCCGCAAGTGTCCATTTGCGTGTGTGTGCACGTGCCTGCGTGCAGGCAGATTGAGCAGATGCGTGTGTGCGCATCTCAGCGGGAGCATGAGTGGGCGCCCAGGCGTGTTAATCTGTTAATTCGCGTTTGTGAGTGTGTACACGCATCCCTGCGTGTGAGCATTTGGCAGGGTGAGTGGCTGTGGCACGGGCGTGTGCGTCTGACGTGTGCCAGTCAGACGGTGCCCTGGCAGCAGTAGCTCTTGGAAAGCGACACCCCTCCCCTCCCATCTGGAGCATGCAACTGGGATGAGAGGGGCAGGGAAGAGTAGAACTGCTGCAGCGCGTTTCAGCACGAGGCTCTAACTGCCGCGCGGTAGCTGCTCCTTTTGTATCCGACGTGGGGCAATAAGGAGCGGCCTCGCATCATGCCGGCGCCACGTGCGTTCAGTCCCACGGACCGGAAGTGACGTTTGCTCGGTCCACGGCCTGACAGCAACCGACTGGGAACCGTGACCGGAAGGTGCCCAGGTACGAGCGCTCAGCTGGTGCCAGGTCAGCGGGTGGTAGGCAGGAGACACGGGGCCAGGCGGGACGGGTTCAGACGCGGGGTGCCTGGCTGGGACAGCGACTGGGGTTGGAGGTTTCCTGCGGCGGTGCAGCCAGCGTAGCCCACCAGCTCCCGTGGTACGTGGGGCAGAGGAAGGACAGCAGAGTGGAGGCTGGAACCGCTCCGACAAGGCACCACTCTGCTTATGGTTGCCAGGTGTCCGGTTTTGAACTGGACGGTCCAGGCTTTCAGCTTTTTCTTCGGGAAACAAATTGAGAAAATATAAATGTCCGCGAAAGCGGCAAGGAGTTCTGTGCCACAGGACTCCTCGCTGCTTTTGCAGATTCAGACTAACGCGGCTACTCCTCTGATAAATGTCGGGTATTTTCTAAATCAGATGGAATGCAGATTGTGATGTCATGTCAGGTGTGCCTGGTATTTTTGGTGAAACCATCTGGCAACCCTAGCTCTGCTCCTTGCTTGGCCTGGGTGGCGCCCTGCCTCTGTGGCAGGTCCTGACGTCACAGGGAGCGTGTTCCCCAGGAAATCCGGGCAGTGCAGCGGCTTCCGGTCCGCGCCACCCGGCCCCAAGGGAGCGGCGGCGGGAGGCGGCAGCGAGGTCAGAGCGTGACGCTGCCCCGCCTGGATCTCAGCCCTTGGGCGCCCCAGTGTGCACCCTGCCCGGCCGGGCCGCTCCCCTGTAGCTCCGCCCCCAGCGATGAGCCCCGCCCGGCCGGGCTGCTCCCCTGTAGCTCCGCCCCCAGCGCTGCGCCCGCTGCCTCGTGGCCCGGCTCGGTGCGAAGCTGCCACTGCCGGCTACGAACAGCAGCGCACTGCTAGTGACGTCATTGCCCTGGCGCGGTGCATGCAAATGATGGAACGCGGGGCACGTTCTATCGGCTCCCGGGCGAGTGACACGTGGGTTTGTGTGGCACACAGACGGGTCCCAGGCTCCGTCATTAATGGCAGGGGCGGGACCTGATCTGGGGGCGGGGCCACTGACTGGCAGGAACTCAGCTGGGACACAGAAGTGAGCGGCAGAAAACTCCTCGGGGTCTCCGGAAAATCCTCGCGCGGCCCCTCTGGGCTTGTGAACGGGACGCAGCAGAGGCAGCCCCCCCCCTCCCCTCCCACCCGCCTCACGCTCCCCGCTGCACTTTCGAAGGCAACAGCAGCATCAGCCTGTCCCGCTGCCAGTCCCTGCACAAGCCGGCTGGGAAACTTGGTGTTGGGGGGAGCAGACTGCACGGGGCGGAGAGGAGTTTGGTGGTGGTGGGGGATCAGACTGCACAGGGGGAGGAGTTTGGGGGGGGATCAGACTGCACGGGGGGGGAGGAGTTTCGTGGGGGTAGGAGATCAGACTGCACGGGGCGGGGAGGAGTTTGGGGGTGATCAGACTGCACGGGGCGGGGAGGAGTTTGGTGGTGAGGGGGAGCAGACTGCACGGGGCGGAGAGGAGTTTGGGAGGGGTTCAGACTGCACGGGGGGAGGAGTTTGGGGGGGATCAGACTGCACGGGGCGGGGAGGAGTTTGGTGGGGGGGGGAGCAGACTGCACGGGGCGGGGAGGAGTTTGGGGGGGATCAGACTGCACGAGGCGGAGAGGAGTTTGGTGGTGAGGGGGAGCAGACTGCACGGGGCGGGGAGGAGTTTGGTGGTGAGGGGGATCAGACTGCACGGGGCGGGGAGGAGTTTGGGGAGGGGACGAGACTACACGGGGCGGGGAGGAGTTTGGGAGGGGTTCAGACTGCACGGGGGGAGGAGTTTGGGGGGGATCAGACTGCACGGGGCGGGGAGGAGTTTGGTGGGGGGGGAGCAGACTGCATGGGGCGGGGAGGAGTTTGGGGAGGGGATCAGACTGCACGAGGCGGAGAGGAGTTTGGTGGTGAGGGGGAGCAGACTGCACGGGGCGGGGAGGAGTTTGGTGGTGAGGGGGATCAGACTGCACGGGGCGGGGAGGAGTTTGGGGGGGATCAGACTGCACGGGGCGGGGAGGAGTTTGGGGGGGGATCAGACTGCACGGGGCGGGGAGGAGTTTGGAGAGGGGATCAGTCTGCACGGGGCGGGGAGGAGTTTGGGGGGCATCAGACTGCACGGGGGGGAGGAGTTTGGGGGGGATCAGACTGCACGGGGTGGGGAGGAGTTTGGGGGAGATCAGACTGCACGGGGCGGAGAGGAGTTTGGGAGGAGTTCAGACTGCACGGGGCGGAGAGGAGTTGGGGGGGGATCAGACTGCATGGGGCGGAGAGGAGTTTGATGGTGAGGGGGAGCAGACTGCAAGGGGTGGAGAGGAGTTGGGGGGAGCAGACTGCATGGGGCGGAGAAGAGTTTGGGGGGATCAGACTGCACGGGGCGGAGAGGAGTTTGGGGGGGATCAGTCTGCACGGGGCGGGGAGGAGTTTGGGGGGCATCAGACTGCACGGGGGGAGGAGTTTGGGGGGCATCAGACTGCACGGGGCGGGGAGGAGTTTGGTGGTGGGGGAGCAGACTGCACGGGGCGGGGAGGAGTTTGGGGGGGATCAGACTGCACGAGGCGGGGAGGAGTTTGGTGGTGAGGGGGAGCAGACTGCACGGGGCGGGGAGGAGTTTGGTGGTGAGGGGGATCAGACTGCACGGGGCGGGGAGTAGTTTGGGGCGGGGATCAGACTGCACGGGGCGGGGAGGAGTTTGGGGAGGGGATCAGTCTGCACGGGGCGGGGAGGAGTTTGGGGGGGATCAGTCTGCACGGGGCGGGGAGGAGTTTGGGGGGCATCAGACTGCACGGGGGGAGGAGTTTGGGGGGCATCAGACTGCACGGGGTGGGGAGGAGTTTGGGGGGGATCAGACTGCACGGGGCGGGGAGGAGTTTGGTGGTGGGGGGCATCAGACTGCACGGGGGGAGGAGTTTGGGGGGCATCAGACTGCACGGGGTGGGGAGGAGTTTGGGGGGGATCAGACTGCACGGGGCGGGGAGGAGTTTGGTGGTGGGGGGGAGCAGACTGCACGGGGCGGGGAGGAGTTTGGTGGTGGGGGGGAGCAGACTGCACGGGGCGGGGAGGAGTTTGGGGGGGAGCAGACTCCACGGGGCCGAGAGGAGTTGGGGGGGAGCAGACTGCACGGGGTGGAGAGGAGTTGGGGGGGAGCAGACTCCATGGGGCCGAGAGGAGTTTGGGAGGGGTTCAGACTGCACGGGGCGGAGAGGAGTTGGGGGGGGGAGCAGACTGCACGGGGCGGGGAGGAGTTTGGTGGGGGGGAGCAGACTGTACGGGGCGGGGAGGAGTTTGGTGGGGGGGGAGCAGACTGTACGGGGCGGGGAGGAGTTTGGTGGGGGGAGCAGAGTGTACGGGGGGGGGAGGAGTTAGGGGGGGAAGGGGTTGCCGCGGAGTCTCCTCTCCCGAGTGGGGGCGGGGCATCAGCCGCGGAAGCTCCCGGCTCTGAGGCAGAAGCCCCGCCCAGCAATGGGGAGGGGCGGGATGAGGGGGGGTAGGGAAAGTAGCCGCAGTGGCTTATGGGAAACTGAGTGCCCCTGTCCGCAGCTCCCATCGGCCATTGAAGGGCCAGGGCAGGTCCGGCGCTGTTCGGTTGGGCTGGTGCAGCGGATGTGACATCACAACGGGGCATTGACCAGTGAGCGACGCGGTTGGTCCCGCGCTCGTGTCACTCCAAGTGTCAGCGACGCATCCTGGGACTTGTAGTTCTCATAGTGCGGCCTCCGGGGGCACGTCGCAGCGCGCCCCGCCCCTATCATAGCCCCGCCCCCGGCATAGCCCCGCCCCCCGGCATAGCCCCGCCCAGCGTGTTCCAGCTTCTCTCCGCCCCCACCTGCATCTCAGGACGTCCCGGCAGCGCCACTCAGGCCCTGCTCACGTCTGCCCGCGCCCTCTGCACGGCCCCCCCCCGCTCGACCTGCACCCCCTTCTCCCACCTCAGTGCATTCCTCACTCCCAGCCCAACCTGCACCGCCTTCCCCACCCCCCAGTCCATTCTGCACCCCCCGCCCAATCTGCACCCCCTTCCCCACCCCCAGTCCATTCTGCACCCCCCGCCCAATCTGCACCCCCTTCCCCACCCCCAGTCCATTCTGCACCCCCCGCCCCACCCCCAGTCCATTCTGCACCCCCCGCCCAATCTGCACCCCCTTCCCCACCCCCAGTCCATTCTGCACCCCCCGCCCGACCTGCACCCCTTCCCCACCCCCCGTCCATTCTGTACCCCGTGCCCAATCTGCACCCCTTTCCCCACCCCCAGTCCATTCTGCACCCCCCGCCCGACCTGCACCCCTTCCCCACCCCCCATCCATTCTGCACCCCGTGCCCGATCTGCACCCCTTTCCCCACCCCCAGTCCATTCTGCACCCCCCGCCCGACCTGCACCCCCTTCCCCACCCCCCAGTCCATTCTGCACCCCCTTCCCCACCCCCAGTCCATTCTGCACCCCCTGCCCAACCTTCACCCCTTTCCCCACCCCCAGTCCATTCTGCACCCCCTTCCCCACCCCCCAGTCCATTCTGCACCCCCTTCTCCCACCTCAGTGCATTCCTCACTCCCAGCCCAACCTGCACCACCTTCCCCACCCCCAGTCCATTCTGCACCCCCCGCCCGACCTACACACCCTTCCCCACCCCCAGTCCATTCTGCACCCCCCGCCCAACCTGCACCCCCTTCTCCCACCTCAGTGCATTCCTCACTCCCAGCCCAACCTGCACCCCTTTCCCCACCCCCAGTCCATTTTGCACCCCCTGCCCAATCATCACCCCCTTCTCCCACCTCAGTGCATTCCACACTCCCAGCCCAACCTGCACCCCCTTCACCACCCCCAGTCCATTCTGCACCCCCTGCCCAACCTGCACCCCCTTCCCCACCCCCAGTCCATTCTGCACCCCCTGCCCAATCTGCACCCCTTTCCCCACCCCCAGTCCATTCTGCACCCCCTGCCCAATCTGCACCCCTTTCCCCACCCCCAGTCCATTCTGCACCCCCTGCCCAATCTGCACCCCTTTCCCCACCGCCAGTCCATTCTGCACCCCCCGCCCAATGTGCACCCCCTGCCCCACCCTTAGTCCATTCTGCACCCCCCGCCCAATCTGCACCCCCTTCCCCACCCCAGTCCATTCTGCACCCCCCGCCCGACCTGCACCCCCTTCTCCCACCTCAGTGCATTCCTCACTCCCAGCCCAACCTGCACCGCCTTCCCCACCCCCCTGCCCAACCTGCACCCCCTGCCCAATCTGCACCCCTTTCCCCACCCCCCGTCCATTCTGCACCCCCTGCCCAATCTGCACCCCTTTCCCCACCCCCGTCCATTCTGCACCCCCTGTCCAATCTGCACCCCTTTCCCCACCCCCAGTCCATTCTGCACCCCCCGCCCAATCTGCACCCCCTGCCCCACCCCAGTCCATTCTGCACCCCCCGCCCGACCTGCACCCCCTTCTCCACCTCAGTGCATTCCTCACTCCCAGCCCAACCTGCACCCCTTTCCCCACCCCCGTCCATTCTACACCCCCTGCCCAATCTGCACCCCCTTCTCCCACCCCCAGTCCATTCTGCAACCCCTGCCCAATCTGCACCCCCTTCTCCCACCCCCAGTCCATTCTGCATCCCTTTCCCCACCCCCCCGTCCATTCTACACCCCCTGCCCAATCTGCACCCCCTGCCCCACTCCCAGTCCATTCTGCACCCCCTGCCCAATCTGCACCCCTTTCCCCACCCCCAGTCCATTCTGCACCCCCTGCCCAATCTGCATCCCTTTCCCCACCCCCAGTTCATTCTGCACCCCCTGCCCAATCTGCACTCCCTTCCCCACCCCCAGTCCATTCTGCACCCCCCGCCCAACCTGCACCCCCTTCTCCCACCTCAGTGCATTCCTCACTCCCAGCCCAACCTGCACCCCTTTCCCCACCCCCAGTCCATTTTGCACCCCCTGCCCAATCATCACCCCCTTCTCCCACCTCAGTGCATTCCACACTCCCAGCCCAACCTGCACCCCCTTCACCACCCCCAGTCCATTCTGCACCCCCTGCCCAACCTGCACCCCCTTCCCCACCCCCAGTCCATTCTGCACCCCCTGCCCAATCTGCACCCCTTTCCCCACCCCCAGTCCATTCTGCACCCCCTGCCCAATCTGCACCCCTTTCCCCACCCCCAGTCCATTCTGCACCCCCTGCCCAATCTGCACCCCTTTCCCCACCGCCAGTCCATTCTGCACCCCCCGCCCAATCTGCACCCCCTGCCCCACCCTTAGTCCATTCTGCACCCCCCGCCCAATCTGCACCCCCTTCCCCACCCCAGTCCATTCTGCACCCCCCGCCCGACCTGCACCCCCTTCTCCCACCTCAGTGCATTCCTCACTCCCAGCCCAACCTGCACCGCCTTCCCCACCCCCTGCCCAACCTGCACCCCCTGCCCAATCTGCACCCCTTTCCCCACCCCCGTCCATTCTGCACCCCCTGTCCAAGCTGCACCCCTTTCCCCACCCCCAGTCCATTCTGCACCCCCCGCCCAATCTGCACCCCCTGCCCCACCCCAGTCCATTCTGCACCCCCCGCCCGACCTGCACCCCCTTCTCCACCTCAGTGCATTCCTCACTCCCAGCCCAACCTGCACCCCTTCCCCACCCCCCGTCCATTCTACACCCCCTGCCCAATCTGCACCCCCTTCTCCCACCCCCAGTCCATTCTGCAACCCCTGCCCAATCTGCACCCCTTTCCCCACCCCCAGTCCATTCTGCACCCCCTGCCCAATCTGCATCCCTTTCCCCACCCCCAGTTCATTCTACACCCCCTGCCCAATCTGCACCCCTTTCCCCACCCCCAGTCCATTCTGCACCCCCCGCCCAACCTGCACCCCTTTCCCCACCCCCAGTTCATTCTACACCCCCTGCCCAATCTGCACCCCTTTCCCCACCCCCAGTCCATTCTACACCCCCTGCCCAATCTGCACCCCCTTCTCCCACCCCCAGTCCATTCTGCAACCCCTGCCCAATCTGCACCCCCTTCTCCCACCCCCAGTCCATTCTGCATCCCTTTCCCCACCCCCCCGTCCATTCTACACCCCCTGCCCAATCTGCACCCCCTGCCCCACTCCCAGTCCATTCTGCACCCCCTGCCCAATCTGCACCCCTTTCCCCACCCCCAGTCCATTCTGCACCCCCTGCCCAATCTGCATCCCTTTCCCCACCCCCAGTTCATTCTGCACCCCCTGCCCAATCTGCACTCCCTTCCCCACCCCCAGTCCATTCTGCACCCCCCGCCCAACCTGCACCCCCTTCTCCCACCTCAGTGCATTCCTCACTCCCAGCCCAACCTGCACCCCTTTCCCCACCCCCAGTCCATTTTGCACCCCCTGCCCAATCATCACCCCCTTCTCCCACCTCAGTGCATTCCACACTCCCAGCCCAACCTGCACCCCCTTCACCACCCCCAGTCCATTCTGCACCCCCTGCCCAACCTGCACCCCCTTCCCCACCCCCAGTCCATTCTGCACCCCCTGCCCAATCTGCACCCCTTTCCCCACCCCCAGTCCATTCTGCACCCCCTGCCCAATCTGCACCCCTTTCCCCACCCCCAGTCCATTCTGCACCCCCTGCCCAATCTGCACCCCTTTCCCCACCGCCAGTCCATTCTGCACCCCCCGCCCAATCTGCACCCCCTGCCCCACCCTTAGTCCATTCTGCACCCCCCGCCCAATCTGCACCCCCTTCCCCACCCCAGTCCATTCTGCACCCCCCGCCCGACCTGCACCCCCTTCTCCCACCTCAGTGCATTCCTCACTCCCAGCCCAACCTGCACCGCCTTCCCCACCCCCTGCCCAACCTGCACCCCCTGCCCAATCTGCACCCCTTTCCCCACCCCCCGTCCATTCTGCACCCCCTGTCCAAGCTGCACCCCTTTCCCCACCCCCAGTCCATTCTGCACCCCCCGCCCAATCTGCACCCCCTGCCCCACCCCAGTCCATTCTGCACCCCCCGCCCGACCTGCACCCCCTTCTCCACCTCAGTGCATTCCTCACTCCCAGCCCAACCTGCACCCCTTCCCCACCCCCGTCCATTCTACACCCCCTGCCCAATCTGCACCCCCTTCTCCCACCCCCAGTCCATTCTGCAACCCCTGCCCAATCTGCACCCCTTTCCCCACCCCCAGTCCATTCTGCACCCCCTGCCCAATCTGCATCCCTTTCCCCACCCCCAGTTCATTCTACACCCCCTGCCCAATCTGCACCCCTTTCCCCACCCCCAGTCCATTCTGCACCCCCTGCCCAATCTGCACCCCTTTCCCCACCCCCAGTCCATTCTACACCCCCTGCCCAATCTGCACCCCCTTCTCCCACCCCCAGTCCATTCTGCAACCCCTGCCCAATCTGCACCCCCTTCTCCCACCCCCAGTTCATTCTACACCCCCTGCCCAATCTGCACCCCTTTCCCCACCCCCAGTCCATTCTGCACCCCCTGCCCAATCTGCACCCCTTTCCCCACCCCCAGTCCATTCTACACCCCTGCCCAATCTACACCCCTTTCCCCACCCCCCAGTCCATTCTGCACCCCCTGCCCAATCTGCACCCCTTTCCCCACCCCCAGTCCATTCTGCACCCCCTGCCCAATCTGCACCCCTTTCCCCACCCCCAGTCCATTCTGCACCCCCTGCCCAATCTGCACCCCTTTCCCCACCCCCAGTCCATTCTGCACCCCCTGCCCAATCTGCACCCCTTTCCCCACCCCCAGTCCATTCTACACCCCCTGCCCAATCTGCACCCCCTGCCCCACCCCCAGTCCAATCTGCACCCCCAGTCCATTCTGCACCCCCAGTCCATTCTGCACCCCCTGCCCAATCTGCACCGCCTTCCCCACCCCCCCGTCCATTCTGCACCCCGTGCCCAATCTGCACCGCCTTCCCCACCCCCCCGTCCATTCTGCACCCCCTGCCCAACCTGCACCCCTTTCCCCACCCCCCAGTCCATTCTGCACCCCCTGCCCAACCTGCACCCCTTTCCCCACCCCAGTCCATTCTGCACCCCCCGCCCGACCTGCACCCCCTTCTCCACCTCAGTGCATTCCTCACTCCCAGCCCAACCTGCACCGCTTTCCCCACCCCCTGCCCAGTCTGCACCCCCTGCCCCACCCCAGTCCATTCTGCACCCCCCGCCCGACCTGCACCCCCTTCTCCCACCTCAGTGCATTCCTCACTCCCAGCCCAATCTGCACCCCTTTCCCCACCCCCAGTCCATTCTGCACCCCCTGCCCAATCTGCACCCCTTTCCCCACCCCCAGTCCATTCTGCACCCCCTGCCCAATCTGCACCCCTTTCCCCACCCCCAGTCCATTCTGCACCCCGTGCCCAATCTGCACCGCCTTCCCCACCCCCCCGTCCATTCTGCACCCCCTGCCCAACCTGCACCCCTTTCCCCACCCCCAGTCCATTCTGCACCCCCCACCCAATCTGCACCCCTTTCCCCACCCCCATCCATTCTGCACCCCTGCCCAATCTGCACCCCTTTCCCCACCACCCAGTCCATACAACACCCCCTGCCCAATCTGCACTCCTTTCCCCACCACCCAGTCCATTCTACACCCCCTGCCCAATCTGCAACCCTCTTACCGCACCCCCCAGTCCATTCTGCACCCCCTACCCAATCTGCACTCCCTTCCCCCACCTCCCAGTCCATACAACACCCCCTGCCCAATCTGCACTCCCTTCCCCACCCCCAGGCCATTCTACACCCTCTGCCCAACCTGCAACCTTCTTCTCCCACCCCCAGTCCATACAACACCCCCTGCCTAACCTGCACTCCCTTTCCCACCCCCAGGCCATTCAACACCCCCTCCTCAACCTGCACCCCCTTCCCTGACTACCCAGTCCATTCTACACCCCCTGCCCAATCTGCAACCCTCTTACCGCACCCCCCAGTCCATACAACACCCCCTGCCCAATCTGCACTCCCTTCCCCACCACCCAGTCCATTCTACACCCCCTGCCCAATCTGCAACCCTCTTACCGCACCCCCCAGTCCATTCTGCACCCCCTGCCCAATCTGCACTCCCTTCCCCACCCCCAGTCCATTCTGCACCCCCCGCCCAACCTGCACCCCCTTCTCCCACCTCAGTGCATTCCTCACTCCCAGCCCAACCTGCACCCCTTTCCCCACCCCCAGTCCATTTTGCACCCCCTGCCCAATCATCACCCCCTTCTCCCACCTCAGTGCATTCCACACTCCCAGCCCAACCTGCACCCCCTTCCCCACCCCCTGCCCAACCTGCACCCCCTGCCCAACCTGCACCCCTTTCCCCACCCCCAGTCCATTCTGCACCCCCTGCCCAATCTGCACCCCTTTCCCCACCCCCAGTCCATTCTGCACCCCCTGCCCAATCTGCACCCCTTTCCCCACCCCCAGTCCATTCTGCACCCCCTGCCCAATCTGCACCCCTTTCCCCACCGCCAGTCCATTCTGCACCCCCCGCCCAATCTGCACCCCCTGCCCCACCCTTAGTCCATTCTGCACCCCCCGCCCAATCTGCACCCCCTTCCCCACCCCCAGTCCATTCTACACCCCCTGCCCAATCTGCACCCCCTGCCCCACCCCCAGTCCATTCTGCACCCCCAGTCCATTCTGCACCCCCTGCCCCACCCCCAGTCCATTCTGCACCCCCTGCCCAATCTGCACCGCCTTCCCCACCCCCCCGTCCATTCTGCACCCCGTGCCCAATCTGCACCGCCTTCCCCACCCCCCCGTCCATTCTGCACCCCCTGCCCAACCTGCACCCCTTTCCCCACCCCCCAGTCCATTCTGCACCCCCTGCCCAACCTGCACCCCTTTCCCCACCCCCAGTCCATTCTGCACCCCCTGCCCAATCTGCACCCCTTTCCCCACCCCCAGTCCATTCTGCACCCCCCGCCCGACCTGCACCCCCTTCTCCACCTCAGTGCATTCCTCACTCCCAGCCCAACCTGCACCGCTTTCCCCACCCCCCGTCCATTCTGCACCCCCTGCCCAACCTGCACCGCTTTCCCCACCCCCTGCCCAGTCTGCACCCCCTGCCCCACCCCAGTCCATTCTGCACCCCCCGCCCGACCTACACCCCCTTCTCCCACCTCAGTGCATTCCTCACTCCCAGCCCAATCTGCACCCCTTTCCCCACCCCCTGTCCATTCTGCACCCCCTGTCCAATCTGCACCCCTTTCCCCACCCCCAGTCCATTCTGCACCCCCCACCCAATCTGCACCCCTTTCCCCACCCCCATCCATTCTGCACCCCTGCCCAATCTGCACCCCTTTCCCCACCACCCAGTCCATACAACACCCCCTGCCCAATCTGCACTCCTTTCCCCACCACCCAGTCCATTCTACACCCCCTGCCCAATCTGCAACCCTCTTACCGCACCCCCCAGTCCATTCTGCACCCCCTGCCCAATCTGCACTCCCTTCCCCCACCTCCCAGTCCATACAACACCCCCTGCCCAATCTGCACTCCCTTCCCCACCCCCAGGCCATTCTACACCCTCTGCCCAACCTGCAACCTTCTTCTCCCACCCCCAGTCCATACAACACCCCCTGCCTAACCTGCACTCCCTTTCCCACCCCCAGGCCATTCAACACCCCCTCCTCAACCTGCACCCCCTTCCCTGACCACTAAGTGTATTCAACCCCTCCCCTCCCACCCAAACTGCCTCTCGTGTTTCTCTCTTGTTGCTCTCTCGTATTGGCCAGTAGGTTCTGTCTGTCTGTTTCTGTCTGTGTCTTTGTCCTTGCTCTGCTTCTGCCATGTCCTTGTACAGGACATGTACAGGCATTCCAGGTGAGCATCTCCACGGGTTAATGGCCCAGGAGCTGAGGGGAATTGTGCAGGTACGCCAGTCGCGCAAGGGAGAGCACGGGAGACCAGTGGTGCGTCATGGCAGAGTGACTCAGTATTGTTGTAATGGACCCGATACAGAGGGGCGGAGAGTGGGGGTCTAAAGCAGTGGTCTCCAACCTTTTTACAGCCAAGATCACTTTTAAATGACAGACCAAGCCAAGATTTACTGCCCTGCCCCTTCCTTGAAGCCCCGCTCTCTCTATTCTCCTCCTCTCCATCACTTGCTGTCCCCAATCCTTATACTGCTACTTTTCTTTAAAAAAACCAATTCTTCTGTAGAATGAGGTTTTTCCAACATTTGGCCTGTCTAGACTGGACCAAATGTCAGAAAAAAACCCTTCTTCTGGAAGCCACCTTATTCCTTGGGGAAAGAGGAATATAGGGGTGACCGAAAGAGCCAGATTGTTCTTCCACTAAAAAAGCGGAAGAACAAACGCAACCCTGGATGCAGAAGAGTTTTTCTGAGATATCTCCAGAATCCTGAAAAACTCCTGCAGTCTAGCCGGACCCCAGCTGGGTTGAGACAGGATGTGTAGTCTCTGCGGTGGGAATGAGGGATTTGGGTGTGGGAAGGGGTGAGAGGTGCAAGCTCTGGGAGGAAATCTGGATGGAGGAGGAGGTGGAGAAGGGGACACTGGCTCGGGGAGGGGGCTCCAGGCTGGGCGGTGTTGGGATACTAAGCAAGTCACAGGCTTGTGGATGTGAGGGTGCAGGAATTTGGGTTGGGGTATGTGAAGGGCTCAGGGCAGGGGGTTCCAGTGTTTGATAGGCTCAGATCTAGGGTCTGGGGAAGGGGGAGTGCAGGAGTGGTTGTGGCCAGATGGGGGCTAGGCCCCAATTGGGGGTTTGTTGGCCAAGCTCCATTTTTAAATAAAATACTATGTTAAGCACAAAAAGTTTCTGCATTGTCTTTATTTATGAGAATGGCAGGGAACCTGCCTTGAGTCAGGGGTCACTGACGCATAGAAAAGTCCTTTGGGAGCAGGGGACACAATACTGGGGAGGGGTGCTAGTGGGTTCTGGGACAGGGAACAGGGTGCCAGTGGGGACAGGGGAGAGGGGGCAGGGTGCCAGGACAGGTTTCTGCATCAGGGGACAGGGTGCTGGGGGGGGGACAGGTTTCTGTAGAGGGGAAGGCAGGGGGACAGGTTTCTGCAGTAGGAGACAGGGTGCCAGAGGGAACCGGTTCCTGCAGGGGGGGCAGGGTGCCGTGGGACAAGTTTCTGCAGAGTGGGGAAGGGTTATACAGCGGGGTGGGGGGGGCAAGGGAGAGGGAACGGGGCCAGGAGGGCGGGGGACAGGTTTGGGGCAGAGGAGAGGAAACAAGGTTGGGGGCAGGGACTTCCCTACACCAGCCACGGAGGGAAGCCTCCAACCCGCGCTCCCTCCGGACTGACCGCAGGGCAGCCAGGCTGGAGTGAAGAGAAGCGGCTGCCCGGAGAGCTGGTCGTGGCGCTCAGCCAGGGTGCACCAAGCTCCACGTGGGCAGGCACAGAGGAGAAGCCGCCGATCAGCTGGAGCGCGGGGCAGCGTCTTTCTGCTGAAAGCCACAGTCAGCTGGCTGGGGTGTTTCAGCCCTCCAGACCTCCCAGCTCCCACCATTCCTTGCAGCTACACACCTGTGTTGTTGCTCGGTGAGTAGCTGCTCCTCAAATGAGGAAATCTAATGTAAATGTACTGCGCACGCACGCAGTTCAGAGAGGGCTGAAGAGCTACTCTTAGAGCCTCAACCTCTACCGGTAGAACGTGATCTATTGGCTGGTGACCATGGGGCTAAAGGCAAGAATTCCTGCAGCCAGAGACCTTAGTGAGTGAGAGCTAACGCTGGGCTTTTTTGGCCACCCTTGCAGAGGAATCAGTGCGTGGCCGTGGGTGGAGAATAAATCGTCCGAGATGGACTTGAGCTGCCTGGACGTGATTCTCGGAACACGTGAAGGGTCCTCAGCGTTCGGCCTTCCCATGGCTCTGTGTGAGTAAGAGGTGCGTGCTTTGAAATCTTCAAGCGTCCTGGCAGTATGTTTCTTCTGAGGCAGAGAGCTTCCTGCTGGGACACGGAGCCTGGTGGCTTGGGGACTGGTGAAGGGGCATAGGCGGTTCAACAGAGCGTGGATAGATATTCAAGGCCTCCGTTCTCTCCGCGTTCCTGGAGTGGCAGCGGGAGGGGGTGGCTGATGGTGGGAGGCAGCGGTGCGATGGTGGGAGGAGAAACGATGCCGCGTCCTTGCGGACTGAAAAGCTAAGTTGTTTGTTTGTTTTTTCCCCTCTGCTGTGTTCGATAGCGAGCGATAAGAAGTCAACCCTCCCGGTGTCCTCCCGTCTGGGGATGGAACGGAAAAGAGAACAGCGAGCTCGGGAGGTTGGTCGAAGCGAGGCGAGAACCGTCCGGCTGGGAGCGGAGCAGCCATCGCTGACCGGGAGATAAGTGTCGGGTCTGGAAATCTCTCGGCTTACGGCCCACTCGGGTCTAGGAAGGGAAGTCACGTTTGCTTAGACAGCGAGTCCGAGCGGAGGTTCCCGAGGTGCTTCTTTGGTAGCTCCCGTTTGTCAGGGCTCCCGTTTGTCAGGGGTGCTGGTTTCTCTGGAACACGGTGTCCTTCTCAGTAGACCCTTGGCTCGAGGAGGAAGACGCAAGGTGGTAAGGTTTCTGACTGCCTCTTATGTGTTTCTCTCTTGTTGCTCTCTCGTATTGGCCAATACGTCCTGTCTGTCTGTTTCTGTCTGTGTCTTTGTCCTTGCTCTGCTTCTGCCGTGTCCTTGTACAGCACACTTGCAGGCATTCCAGGTGAGCATCTCCAAGGGTTAAGGGCTCAGGAGCCAATGGGAATTCTGCAGGTACGCCAGTCGCGCAAGGGAGAGCGGTGGTGCGTCATGGCTGACTGACTCAGTGTTCTTGTAGAGGACCCGATACATAGGCGAGAGGGGGGGAAAGGGCGAAAGGATAAAATTCCCACAGCCACAGACCTTAGTGAGTGAGAGCTAACGCTGGGCTTTTTCGGTCACCCTTGCAGAGGAATCAGTGCGGGGCCGTGGGCTGAGAAGATACCGTCCGAGATGGACTTGAGCTGCCTGGACGTGATTCTCGGAATACGTGAAGGGTCCTCAGCGTTCGGCCTTCCCATGGCTCTGCGTGAGTAGGAGATGGGTGCTTTGAAATCTTCAAGCGTCCTGGCAGTAGGTTTCTTCTGAGGCAGAGAGCTTCCTGCTGGGGCACGGAGCCTGGTGGCTTGGGGACTGGTGAAGGGGCAGTAGGCGGTTCAACAGAGCGTGGATAGAGATTCAAGGCCTCCTTTCTCTCCGCGTTCCCTGTAGTGGCAGCGGGAGGTGGTGGCCGATGGTGGGAGGCTGCGGTGCGATGGTGGGAGGAGAAGCGATGCCGCGTCCTTGCGGACTGAAACGCTAAGTTGTTTGGTTGGCTTTCCACCCTCTGCTGTGTTCGGTAGCGAGCGATAAGAAGTCAACCCTCCCGGTGTCCTCCCGTCTCGGGATGGAACGGAAAAGAGAACAGCGAGCTCGGGAGCTTGGTCGAAGCGAGGCGAGAACCGTCCGGCTGGGAGCGGAGCAGCCATCGCTGACCGGGAGATAAGTGTCGGGTCTGGAAATCTCTCGGCTTACGGCCCACTCGGGTCTAGGAAGGGAAGTCATGTTTGCTTAGACAGCGAGTCCGAGCGGAGGTTCCCGAGGTGCTTACTTGGTAGAGGGAGAAACAGGGCTCCCGTTTGTCAGGGTTGCTGGTTTCTCTGGAACACGGTGTCCTTTTCAGCAGACGCTTGGCTCGAGGAGGAAGACGCAAGGTGGTAAGGTTTCTGGCTGCCTCTCATGTGTTTCTCTCTTGTTGCTCTCTCGTATTGGCCAATACGTCCTGTCTGTCTGTTTCTGTCTGTGTCTTTGTCCTTGCTCTGCTTCTGCCGTGTCCTTGTACAGCACACTTGCAGGCATTCCAGGTGAGCATCTCCAAGGGTTAAGGGCTCAGGAGCCAACGGGAATTCTGCAGGTACGCCAGTCGCGCAAGGGAGAGCGGTGGTGCGTCATGGCTGACTGACTCAGTGTTCTTGTAGAGGACCCGATACATAGGCGAGAGGGGGGGAAAGGGCGAAAGGATAAAATTCCCACAGCCACAGACCTTAGTGAGTGAGAGCTAACGCTGGGCTTTTTCGGTCACCCTTGCAGAGGAATCAGTGCGGGGCCGTGGGCTGAGAAGATACCGTCCGAGATGGACTTGAGCTGCCTGGACGTGATTCTCGGAATACGTGAAGGGTCCTCAGCGTTCGGCCTTCCCATGGCTCTGCGTGAGTAGGAGATGGGTGCTTTGAAATCTTCAAGCGTCCTGGCAGTAGGTTTCTTCTGAGGCAGAGAGCTTCCTGCTGGGGCACGGAGCCTGGTGGCTTGGGGACTGGTGAAGGGGCAGTAGGCGGTTCAACAGAGCGTGGATAGAGATTCAAGGCCTCCTTTCTCTCCGCGTTCCGTGTAGTGGCAGCGGGAGGTGGTGGCCGATGGTGGGAGGCTGCGGTGCGATGGTGGGAGGAGAAGCGATGCCGCGTCCTTGCGGACTGAAACGCTAAGTTGTTTGGTTGGCTTTCCACCCTCTGCTGTGTTCGGTAGCGAGCGATAAGAAGTCAACCCTCCCGGTGTCCTCCCGTCTCGGGATGGAACGGAAAAGAGAACAGCGAGCTCGGGAGCTTGGTCGAAGCGAGGCGAGAACCGTCCGGCTGGGAGCGGAGCAGCCATCGCTGACCGGGAGATAAGTGTCGGGTCTGGAAATCTCTCGGCTTACGGCCCACTCGGGTCTAGGAAGGGAAGTCATGTTTGCTTAGACAGCGAGTCCGAGCGGAGGTTCCCGAGGTGCTTACTTGGTAGAGGGAGAAACAGGGCTCCCGTTTGTCAGGGTTGCTGGTTTCTCTGGAACACGGTGTCCTTTTCAGCAGACGCTTGGCTCGAGGAGGAAGACGCAAGGTGGTAAGGTTTCTGGCTGCCTCTCATGTGTTTCTCTCTTGTTGCTCTCTCGTATTGGCCAATATGTCCTGTCTGTCTGTTTCTGTCTGTGTCTTTGTCCTTGCTCTGCTTCTGCCGTGTCCTTGTACAGCACACTTGCAGGCATTCCAGGTGAGCATCTCCAAGGGTTAAGGGCTCAGGAGCCAACGGGAATTCTGCAGGTTCGCAAGTGGCGCAAGGGAGAGCGGTGGTGCGTCATGGCTGAATGACTCGGTGTTCTTGTAGAGGACCCGATACATAGGCGAGAGGGGGGGGAAAGGGCTAAAGGATAGAATTCCCACAGCCACAGACTTTAATGAGTGAGAGCTAACGCTGGGCTTTTTTGGCCACCCTTGCAGAGGAATCAGTGCGTGGCCGTGGGCGGAGAATAAATCGTCCGAGATGGACTTGAGCTGCCTGGACGTGATTCTCGGAACACGTGAAGGGTCCTCAGCGTTCGGCCTTCCCATGGCTCTGTGTGAGTAAGAGGTGCGTGCCTTGAAATCTTCAAGCGTCCTGGTAGTATGTTTCTTCTGAGGCAGAGAGCTTCCTGCTGGGGCACGGAGCCTCGTGGCTTGGGGACTGGTGAAGGGGCAGTAGGCGGTTCAACAGAGCGTGGATAGATATTCAAGGCCTCCTTTCACTCCCCGTTCCTGTAGTGGTAACGGGAGGGGGTGGCTGATGGTGGGAGGCAGCGGTGCGATGGTGGGAGGAGAAGCGATGCCGCGTCCTTGCGGACTGAAACGCTAAGTTGTTTGGTTGGCTTTCCACCCTCTGCTGTGTTCGGTAGCGAGCGATAAGAAGTCAACCCTCCCGGTGTCCTCCCGTCTGGGGATGGAACGGAAACGAGAACAGCGAGCTCGGGAGCTTGGTCAAAGCGAGGCTCGTTGAGCTGCTGGGGGGAGGGGGTCTCTGGCGCCGCTCTCGGGTGATGCTGCTGGGTAGGAGGGGTCTATCGCGTCGCTCTCGGGTTGTGCTGCTTGGGGGGGGGTGTCTCTGGCTCCTCTCTCAGGTAGCGCTGCTTGAGGGGAGTCTTTGGCACCGCTCTTTGGTGAGGCTGCTGGGGCGGGACACTGGCGCCGCTCTTGGGTCGCAATACTGGGGGGGGTCTCTGGTGCCAAATTCAGGTGACGCAAATGGGGTGGTCTCTGGTGCTGCTCCTGGGTGACGCTGCTGGGGGGGGGACTCTGGCGCCGCTCTCGGGTCGCGCTGCTGGGGGGGTCTCTGGAGCTACTCTCGGGTGACGCTGCTGGGGGGGGTCTCTCGTTTCGCTCTCAGGTGGCGCTGCTGGGGGGGGGTCTCCAGCGCTGCTCTCGGGTCGTGCTGCTGGGGGGGGTCTGTGGCGCTGCTCTTGGGTTGCTCTGCTGGGGGGTCTCTGGCGCCGCATTCGGGTGATGCTGAGCGGGGGTCTCTGGCGTCGCTTTCAGGTGATGCTGCTGGGGTGGGTCTCTGGCGCCGCTCCTGGGTGACGCTGCTGGAGGGGGTCTGTGGCGCTGCTCTCGGGTTGTGCTACTGGGCGGGGGGGGCTCTGGCGTCAATCTCCTGGAACTGCTGGGGGGGAGGGTCTCCGCTACTGGGGGAGGGGGCTCTGGCTCCGCTCTCGGGTCTCGCTGCTCGGGGGGTCTCTGGCTCTGCTCCCGGGTCGCGCCGCTGGGGGGGGTCTCTGGTGCCACATTCAGATGATGCTGATGGGGGGGCGTGTCTGGCGCCGCTCTCGGATGACGCTGCTGGGGGGGGATCTCTAGTTGCGCTCTCAGGTCGCGCTGTTGTGGACGGTCTCTGGTGCTGCTCTCGGGTGGCACTGTTGGGGGGGTCTCTGGTGCTGCTCTCGGGTGGCACTGTTGGGGGGGGTGTCTGGCGCCGCTCTCGGGTTGCGCTGCTGGGAGGGGGTCTCTGGCGCCGCTCTCGGGTTGCGCTGCTGGGGGGGGTCTCTGGCACCGCTCTCGGGCTGCGCTGCTGGGGGGGTCTCTGGCTCTGCTCCCGGGTCTCGCCGCTCGGGGGGGTCTCTGGTGCCACATTCAGATGATGCTGATGGGGGGGCGTGTCTGGCGCCGCTCTTGGATGACGCTGCTGGGGGGGGATCTCTAGTTGCGCTCTCAGGTCGCGCTGTTGTGGACGGTCTCTGGTGCTGCTCTCGGATGACGCTGCTGGGGGGTCTCTGGCGCTGCTCTCGGGTGGCGCTGCTGGGGGGTCTCTGGCGCTGTTCTCGGTTTGCGCTGTTGGGGGGGTCTCTGGTGCTGCTCTCGGGTGGCACTGTTGGGGGGGGTGTCTGGCGCCGCTCTCGGGCTGCGCTGCTGGGAGGGGTCTCTGGGTCCGCTCTTGGGTCTCGATGCTGGGGGGGGTCTCTGGCGTCTCTCTCGGGTGATTGTTCTGGGAGTGGTCTCTGGCCCCTCTCTCGGGTGATTGTTCTGGGAGTGGTCTCTGGCCCCTCTCTCGGGTGATTGTTCTGGGAGTGGTCTCTGGCCCCTCTCTCGGGTGATTGTTCTGGGAGTGGTCTCTGGCCCCTCTCTCGGGTGATTGTTCTGGGAGTGGTCTCTGGCCCCTCTCTCGGGTGATTGTTCTGGGAGTGGTCTCTGGCCCCTCTCTCGGGTGATTGTTCTGGGAGTGGTCTCTGGCCCCTCTCTCCGGTGATTGTTCTGGGAGTGGTCTCTGGCCCCTCTCTCGGGTGATTCTTCTGGGAGGGGTCTCTGGCCCCTCTCTCGGGTGATTGTTCTGGGAGTGGTCTCTGGCCCCTCTCTCGGGTGATTCTTCTGGGAGTGGTCTCTGGCCCCTCTCTCGGGTGATTCTTCTGGGAGTGGTCTCTGGCCCCTCTCTCGGGTGATTGTTCTGGGAGTGGTCTCTGGCCCCTCTCTCGGGTGATTGTTCTGGGAGTGGTCTCTGGCCCCTCTCTCGGGTGATTGTTCTGGGAGTGGTCTCTGGCCCCTCTCTCGGGTGATTGTTCTGGGAGTGGTCTCTGGCCCCTCTCTCGGGTGATTCTTCTGGGAGTGGTCTCTGGCCCCTCTCTCGGGTGATTCTTCTGGGAGTGGTCTCTGGCCCCTCTCTCGGGTGATTGTTCTGGGAGTGGTCTCTGGCCCCTCTCTCGGGTGATTCTTCTGGGAGTGGTCTCTGGCCCCTCTCTCGGGTGATTGTTCTGGGAGTGGTCTCTGGCCCCTCTCTCGGGTGATTGTTCTGGGAGTGGTCTCTGGCCCCTCTCTCGGGTGATTCTTCTGGGAGTGGTCTCTGGCCCCCTCTCTCGGGTGATTCTTCTGGGAGTGGTCTCTGGCCCCCTCTCTCGGGTGATTCTTCTGGGAGTGGTCTCTGGCCCCCTCTCTCGGGTGATTCTTCTGGGAGTGGTCTCTGGCGTCTCTCTCGGGTGATTCTTCTGGGAGTGGTCTCTGGCGTCTCTCTCGGGTGATTCTTCTGGGAGTGGTCTCTGGCCCCTCTCTCGGGTGATTCTTCTGGGAGTGGTCTCTGGCGTCTCTCTCGGGTGATTGTTCTGGGAGTGGTCTCTGGCCCCTCTCTCGGGTGATTGTTCTGGGAGTGGTCTCTGGCCCCTCTCTCGGGTGATTGTTCTGGGAGTGGTCTCTGGCGCCTCTCTCGGGTGATTCTTCTGGGAGTGGTCTCTGGCGCCTCTCTCGGGTGATTGTTCTGGGAGTGGTCTCTGGCGCCTCTCTCGGGTGATTGTTCTGGGAGTGGTCTCTGGGTGATTGTTCTGGGAGTGGTCTCTGGCGTCTCTCTTGGGTGATTGTTCTGGGAGTGGTCTCTGGCGTCTCTCTCGGGTGATTGTTCTGGGGGGGGTCTCTGGCGTCTCTCTCGGGTGATTCTTCTGGGGGGGTCTCTGGCGTCTCTCTCGGGTGATTGTTCTGGGAGTGGTCTCTGGCGCCTCTCTCGGGTGATTGTTCTGGGAGTGGTCGCTGGCGTCTCTCTCGGGTGATTGTTCTGGGAGTGGTCTCTGGCGCCTCTCTCGGGTGATTGTTCTGGGAGTGGTCTCTGGGTGATTGTTCTGGGAGTGGTCTCTGGCGTCTCTCTCGGGTGATTGTTCTGGGAGTGGTCTCTGGCGTCTCTCTTGGATGATTCTTCTGGGAGTGGTCTCTGGCCCCTCTCTCGGGTGATTCTTCTGGGAGATGGTCTGGGGAGATGGTCTGGGAGTGACCTGGGGAGATGAGATCTTGGCAAACCCGCAGCAGGGAGAAGGAGAAGGAGCAGGCCCCTGAGCCCCTCCCGGAGGAATGAAAACAAATAGCTAAGGAGGGAAGGGAAATGGACATTTGCTGAAGTGTTGAGAGAGGACAGAAAAGTGTCTCGGCAGCGTGTGACAAGTTCGGTCAACCTGTTCGTTGAGGAGCCTCATCCAGTGGGTCCAGTTAACTGGGGGGGGGGCGGGCCTGGAGCAGCACCCCGCCCCCCATAGGCAGAGATCTGCTTCACTGTCACAGGGCCCCTTGCACTGCAGGCAGAGAGCCGCCAGCCTGTCCACCTGTCCCCGTTAATTAGCTAACCAGTTAAACAGGATTTTACATCCCTCATTCCAGCTGGCCTCAAAGATCAAACGGACGGTCTCCTAGGGTCTCTGCAGGTGCCCCTGTGCCCCGTCTCTCTACAGAGATCTCACAGCAGGGGCTGGGTACTAAAGGCACCAAGCAGCTGGCGGAATCACTGAGAACAAGGGGTACGGGGTCGGGGGCAGGGTGAGACCCTCTGGACCAGAGGCAGGGGGTCCAGGCTGCCAAATGTGTCGCGGAGAACCTCCATCTATCAGACGCGGCTTCCTCTCCGCGCTTGCAGAACGCAGCAGCTAAAAGTGTTAGAAGCCAAATCAGAGCGGCTAGTGTGTGTGTCAGAAACGGCTACGGGGAGCCAATTGCGACGGCAGCTGTTTGTGACGTCACACCAGCCCCGGGACTGCGGCGTCATCGAGTAGCCGCTGAGAATTCACGAGTCCATCGGCTGCTCCGTGAACCGACGTGGACCGGCCCCGGCCCCACGGGCTCTGCTTTCCCTGGCCGCCACCCTTCCCCACGTGCCTCAGTTTCCTCCTCTGCAATCACCTCATCCCCTCCCCTGGATCCGGCACCTGCCCCTCGCTCCCCAGCGGGGCCCAGGCTGCGCTGCAGCCCGGCCGGCCACTCCCGCCCGTCACCCGCAGGACCAGCCGCGGCCCCGCCCCCTGAACTGCGCCGTGGCCGGCTGCTCCTGCCCAGCTCCCACCAGGCGGGCTTTGGGGCGGGAGGGGCGCCCGGATGGGCGGAGGGAGCCGCAGTGGCCTGTGGGAGATGGAGATGTGGCAACTACATCTCCCAGCAGCCACTGCGGGGTCAGCAGCACGTGAGAGGGGCAGGGACCCGTGCCTCCTCTCCCAGCGCACAGTGCGGGGCGTCCTGATTGGAGCGCCAATGGAGCGTGACTCAAGGGCGTGTCCTAAAGCTAAGGGTGGCCAATAGGCTGTCGCGGACTGATCATAATGGACTGCTCTGTCCGCGAATGGGCTGTGAGTAAAGGGCGTGTTCTGAATCGGAGGCGCCCAATAGGCTGACCCGGCTGCACCTTAACGGACAGCTCTGTCTGCAAATGGGGTGTAACTAGGGAGCACGCCCTGCCACTGCTCTCAACCAATAGGCTGTCCGGGGTGGGGTGTCTGGCCTGGGGGAGACACCCCAGGCCAGACACCCCACCCCCAGCCTGCTCCCCCATCTTCCCCGCGCCCCCTCCTCCCCCAGGCCAGACACCCCACCCTCAGCCCGCTCCCCCATCTTCCCCGCGCCCCCTCCTCCCCCAGGCCAGACACCCCACCCCCAGCCCCCTCCCCCATGGTGGAAGGAGGCAGGAGGGAGCTGATATGCATGAGCACTGTGTGTGGTGGCTTCATGGACCCACCTGTCAAACCCCTTGCTGCCTCTTCTAGAGGCAAGAGGGGGAGACAGGAGCTGGTGCTGGCTTCGCAGAGCTGCCTGCCTGCCCACGCTGCTGCCTGTGCCTGAGGAGTGTGCAGAGAGGGGGCGTGACAGTCAGACGGGGCCATGGCAGCGCGTTCCTGCATGGAAGCATTTGGCGCGGCGTGTGGCTTTTGCAGGGGCACGTGTTCGTGACGTATTCCAGTCAGACGGTGTCCTGGCTGCAGTGCCAGGCGGATCCTAGGGTCCCACTCCTGGAGAGCAACACCCCTCCCCTCCCCAGCCGGAGCCTGCAATGGCCCAGACAGTCTGAGAGGGCCAGAGGGAAGAGGCAGGCGGGACAGGGACTCGGGCTCAGGGCCCCACCCGTGACTGCAGCGGGAGCTGGCAGACACTGAGATGGACACGCGCCCTCTCAGGGGGGTCTCTTGTTTTGACAGTTCACACCTGGCAACCCCACTCGGTCTCCCATGATGCACTGATGTGGGCGGGGGGATTGTAACTCCTTGGCGCGTTCTGGCACGAGGCAGGAGCTGTGCGTCTCACATCCCTCGCGGGGCAACAAACAGCAGTCACGTGGGCGCTGTGAGCTCTCACAATGTAGCGTCGTGCCGGCACGTGTGGCGCGGTGGACGCCCGCGCCCCGTCCCACGGACCGGAAGTGACGTTTGCTCGGTCCACGGCCTGACAGCAACCGACTGGGAACCGTGACCGGAAGGTGTCCAGGTACGTGCTCCAATCGCGCCCCCCGGGAACAGGGCTCGGAGTCGATTGGGGGGGATTTGAGAGCAGCCTTCAACCTCCTGAAGGGAGGTTCCAAAGAGGCTGCAGAAAGGCTGTTCTCAGTGGTGACAGATGGCAGAACAAGGAGCAAAGGTCTCAAGTTGCGGTGGGAGAGGTCCAGGTTGGATATTAGGAAAAACTATTTCCCTAGGCGGGTGGGGAAACACTGGGATGGGTTCCCTAGGGAGGCAGTGGAGTCTCCATCCCTAGAGGTGTTTAAGTGTCGGCTTGACACAGCCCTGGCCGGGTTGATTTAGTTGGGATTGGTCCTGCCTAGCGCAGGGGGCTGGACTTGACCTTCTGAGGTCTCTTCCAGCTCTGTGGTTCTAGGATTCTGAGAGCGCGTCTGCACTGGCATGTGCTTTTACGCAAGAGCATCCGTGCCAGTGTGGACGCTCTCTTGCGCAATAAACTCCGATGGCCGTTTTAACCGTCGGCCTTTCTTGCGCAAGAAATTCCTGTTACCTGTCCGCACTGGCCTGTGCCGGAAGGGCTCTTGCGCAAGAGGCTTCTTCCTGAGCAGGAGCATCCTAGTTCTTGCGCCAGGAGCCCTGGTTGTACACAGGAGAAGGTCAGTTTCCTTGCGCAAGCACACACGGCCAGTGTAGACAGGCAGCAAGTTTCCGCGCAAGAGCGGCCGCTTTGGCGCGAGATGGCGCCAGTGCAGACACAGCATCAGTGTTTTCAAACCGGACGCAGCCGAGGCAGCCCCCCCCCCCCCCAACCCGCCTCACGCTGCACTTTGTAAGGCAGCAGCAGCATCTGCCTGTCCCACACAAGCCCGCTGGGCAGTTGGGTGTGTGTGTGGGGGGGGTATTTGGTGGGGGGAGCTGACTGCTGGGGGTAGGGAGGAGCAGAGTGGGGGGTTGGGGAGGAGCAGACTGAATGAAGGGTTTGGTGGGGGGAGCAGAGTGGGGGGGTTGGGGAGGAGCAGACTGAATGAAGAGTTTGGTGGGGGAGCAGAGTGGGGGGGTTTGGTGGTGCTGGAGTAGACTGCAGGGGGGGTTGGGGTGGAGTAGAGTGCAGGGGGGCAGAGTGGTGGGGAGAGCTGACTGCTGGGGGTAGGGAGGAGCAGAGTGGGGGGTTGTGGAGGAGCAGACTGAATGAAGAGTTTGGTGGGGGGAGCAGAGTGGGGGGGTTGGGGAGGAGCAGACTGAATGAAGAGTTTGGTGGGGGAGCAGAGTGGGGGGGTTTGGTGGTGCTGGAGTAGACTGCAGGGGCGGTTGGGGTGGAGTAGAGTGCAGGGGGGGCAGAGTGGGGGGGTTGGGGAGGAGCAGACTGAATGAAGAGTTTGGTGGGGGGAGCAGAATGGGGGGGTTGGGGAGGAGCAGACTGAATGAAGAGTTTGGTGGGGGAGCAGAGTGGGGGGGGGGGGGTTTGGTGGTGCTGGAGTAGACTGCAGGGGGGGTTGGGGTGGAGTAGAGTGCAGGGGGGCAGAGTGGGGGGTTGGGAGGCAGACTACAGGGGGGTTTGGTGGGGGGCAGAGTGGGGGGTTGGGGGACAGAGTTGCGGGTTGGGGGGCAGGCTACAGGGGGGTTTTGGGGGGCAGAGTGGGGGGCTGGGGGGCAGAGTGGGGGGTTGGGGGGCAGACTACAGGGGGGTTTGGGGGCGCAGAGTGGGGGGCTGGGGGGCAGAGTGGGGGGTTGGGGGGCAGACTACAGGGGGGTTTGGGGGGGGCAGAGTGGGAGGTTGGGGGGCAGACTACAGGGGGGTTTGGTGGGGGGGCAGAGTGGGGGGTTGGGGGGCAGACTACAGGGGGGTTTGGTGGGGGGCAGAGTGGGGGGCTGGGGGGCAGAGTGGGGGGTTGGGGGCAGACTACAGGGGGGTTTGGGGGGGGGCAGAGTGGGGGGTTGGGGGGCAGACTACAGGGGGTTTGGTGGGGGGGTCAGAGTGGGGGGCTGGGGGCAGACTACAGGGGGGTTTGGTGGGGGGCAGAGTGGGGGCAGACTACAGGGGGGTTTGGGGGGCAGAGTGGGGGGTTGGGGGGCAGGACTACAGGGGGTTTGGTGGGGGGCAGAGTGGAGGGTTGGGGGCAGACTAAAGGGGGGTTTGGTGGGGCAGAGTGGGGGGTTGGGGGTCAGAGTGGGGGGCTGGGGGGCAGACTAAAGGGGGGTTTGGTGGGGGGGCAGAGTGGGGGGTTGGCGGGTCCTGAAGCCACAGGACAAGCCGGCTGGGCAGTTTGGGGGGGGGGGGTCTCTGAGTCGGGGGGGCCGAGGGGAGCGGGGAAAGTAGCCGCGGTGGCTTGTGGGAAACGTTCCGTGCCCCAATCCGCAGCTCCCATGGGCTGTTCGATTGGGCGGGAGCAGCGGAAGTGACATCACAATCCAGTTTCTGATCCAGGGGTTGGTCTCGCGCGGTGTCACGCCCAGCGTGAGCGATGCATCCTGGGAGTTGTAGTTCCCGCAGTGCGGCCTCCCGGGTCGTGTCTCAGTGCGCCCCGCCCCAATCATAGCCACGCCCCTCCCGCCCAGGCCGTCATAGCCACGCCCAGCGTGTTCCAGCCTCTCCACGCCCCCAACTGCATCGTAGGGCGCCCCCGCAGCGCTACTCAGGCCCCGCCCCTGTCTGCCCCCGCCCCGCGATCCTCAGCCCCCCCCTGCTCTGCACAGCCCCCCCCGCTCTGCACAGCCCCCCCCGAGCTGCATCCCCCTCCCCCACCTTCCACCCGACCTGCATCCCCCGCTCCATTCTACACCCCCACACCCAACCTGCACCTGTTTCCCCCCCCCCCAGGCCATTCTACACCCCCCACCCAACCTGCACCTGTTACCCCCCCAGGCCATTCTACACCCCCCACCCAACCTGCACCTGTTACCCCCCCAGGCCATTCTACACCCCCCACCCAACCTGCACCTGTTACCCCCCCAGGCCATTCTACACCCCCCACCCAACCTGCACCTGTTTACCCCCCCAGGCCATTCTACACCCCCCACCCAACCTTCCCCTGTTACCCCCCTCAGGCCATTCTACACCCCCCACCCAACCTGCACCTGTTACCCCCCGAGGCCATTCTACACCCCCCACCCAACCTTCCCCTGTTACCCCCCTCAGGCCATTCTACACCCCCCACCCAACCTGCACCTGTTACCCCCCCAGGCCATTCTACACCCCCCACCCAACCTGCACCTGTTACCCCCCCAGGCCATTCTACACCCCCCACCCAACCTGCACCTGTTACCCCCCAGGCCATTCTACACCCCCCACCCAACCTGCACCTGTTACCCCCCCAGGCCATTCTACACCCCCCACCCAACCTGCACCTGTTACCCCCCCAGGCCATTCTACACCCCCCACCCAACCTTCCCCTGTTACCCCCCTCAGGCCATTCTACACCCTCCACCCAACCTGCACCTGTTACCCCCCCCAGGCCATTCTACACCCCCACCCAACCTGCACCTGTTACCCCCCCAGGCCATTCTACACCCCCCACCCAACCTGCACCTGTTACCCCCCCAGGCCATTCTACACCCCCCACCCAACCTGCACCTGTTACCCCCCCAGGCCATTCTACACCCCCCACCCAACCTGCACCTGTTACCCCCCTCCCCAGTCCTTTCAACACCCCCCTCATAACCTGCCTCTGTTATCCCCCAGGCCATTCTACACCCCCCACCCAACCTGCACCTGTTACCCCCCGCATGCCATTCTACACCCCCCCACCTCCAGTGCATGGAACACACCCCACCCGAGTTGCACTCTCCTCCCACCCCGTGTGCACTCAACACCTCAACCCAACCTGCACCCCCATTTTTCTCACTCTCCAGTCCATTCAAAACCCCTAGTCCAATGTACACCCCCATTTCCCCGCTTCCCAGTCCAACCTGCATCCCTAGCCCGACCTGCCCCCAGTGCATTCAACACCGTCAGCCCAACCCTTTCATCCCACCCCCAATCCATCCCACCCCCAGTCTAACAGCACCCCCACTCCTTCTACCTTATCTGCGCTGCAGCCGGTCCGGCACCTCCTTTCCCTCACTTCCCCAGTGCATTACAACACCCCCCAGCCAATCTTATCCCTCATGCGGGCCCTCCCTCGCTTCAACCATATTTTTAACCTTCCTCTCCACAATGTCAAACCAACATGTCCCCCCAGCCCCTTTCTCCATTCATGGGGTCTATCAGTCCCTCATTTTGCTCCCTGCAACACCCCCCAGCTCACCCCGACCTGCGCCCTATTCCTGCCCATCCCCGTACGTGGGACCTCTCAGCTCCCTGTTGGCTTCCTTCCCAACCCACACACCGTCCTCGCACACCCCTGTCTCGCCAGGTCTGCGACCTACCAGCCTCTGCGACTCAGAGACCAGGAACAGGTAACAGGAGAGTTTGGAGAGGGAGTTCTCCAGGTAAAAGAGGAGTAACGACGGGACCCTTGTGGTAAGTGGCTGTCTGGAGTGTGTGTTTGTGTGTGTGTGGGGGGGGGGGAGTTATTTGCAGTGTGCTGAGCTTGTGTTTGTCTGTTTGGTCTGTTTGGTTGGTTGGTTGGTTTGTTTGTTTGAAGGTGCTTCTAAAAGGTTTGAAATCTAGAAGCCTCTGTTAATTGGCTGAGCCTCAGTCAGGGGGAGGGGCTACCAGAGCTATATAAGCCTGTGACTCAGCGACCAGGAACAGTTAACAGGAGAGTTTGGAGAGGGAGGTTAGAGGGCACTAGTGACTTCTGGCCTTCTTTAAAACATAACTCTTAGAATAATCTCTATTCCAGAGGTTTAAAAAGAATCCCAGTTTATACTTAAGCTTATTCATTAGAAAAATGGAGACAGAAGCCCAGCAGCAGAGTGGGGGCTATCCTGTTTATTGTGTTACATGTATGATTACCTGCCCTGTGGGCGGGTGGTGTATGTGTGCACCCGTTGCAAGGAGCTCCTGCCCCTCAGAGACCGAGTTCGGGCTTTGGAGGCCAGAGTGGCTGAACTGGAGGAGCTCAGAGAGTCAGAGAGCTATGTTGATGAGACTTTCCGGGACACTGTAGTACTGTCCCACCTCCAGTCTGAGAGCCCCAGTGCTCTTAAGGAGGATGGAAGTCTCAAGGGAAAAGAGCATTCAATGGGAGCAGAGGGAAACCATCCCGTAGTTGGGACCCTCCTCCCAGAGGATGTTGCGGTATCCTCTCGCACTGAGGATACCTCTGATGGGGAGGGAATGCCAGTTAGGAAGAGGCAGGTGTTAGTAGTGGGTGATTCGATCGTTAGAAACATAGATAGTTGGGTTTGTGATGACCGGGAGAACCATATGGTCACTTGCCTGCCTGGTGCGAAGGTTGCGGATCTCAAAGATTTTGAGGAACAGCTAGCCAAAAACTCAAAAAACATTTTGTTATTTCTTTTTAAGTACATTAGAAGCAGGAAGCCTGCTACAAAACCTGTGAGTCCCCTAGATGATCGAGCTATAAAAGGAGCAATCAAGGAAGATAAATTCATTGCGGAGAAACTAAATGATTTCTTTGCTTCAGTCTTCACGGCTGAGGACGTTGGGGAGATTCCTGAATCTGCACCGTCCTTTGTGGGGGATGAATCTGAGGAACTGTCCCGGATTGAAGTGTCATTAGAGGAGGTTTTGGAACAAATAGAAAAACTTAATGTTAACAAATCTCCAGGACCGGATGGCATTCATCCAAGAGTTCTAAAAGAACTCAAATGGGAAATTCCTGGGCTATCATCTGTGGTTTGTAACCTATCCTTTAAATCGGCTTCCGTACCTAACGACTGGAAGGTAGCCAACGTGACACCAATATTTTAAAAGGGCTCTCGAGGCGATCCTGGCAATTACAGAGCGGTAAGTCTAACTTCAGTACCAGGCAAATTAGTTGAAACAATAGTAAAGAATAAAATTGTGAGGCATGTAGAAGAACATAATTTGTTGGACAAAAGTCAACATGGTTTCTGTAAAGGGAAATCATGTCTGCATGTTTGTTAACCCCTTCAGAGAACTCTAATAGATAAGACAAGGGGGATCCAGTAGATATAGTATACTTAGATTTTCAGAAAGCCTTTGACAAGGTCCCTCACCAAAGGCTTTTGTGTAAATTCCTTAGCCACGGGATAAGAGGGAAGGTCCTTTCTTGGATCGAGAACTGGTTAAAAGATAGGAAACAAAGGGTAGGAATAAATGGTAAATTTTCAGAATGGAGACGGGTAACTAGTGATGTCCCCCAAGGGTCAGTCCTGGGACCAATCCTTTTCAACTTATTCATAAATGATCTGGAGAAAGGGGTAAGGAGTGAGGTGGTAAAGTTTGCGGACGATACCAAATTGTTTAGGATAGTCAAGACAGAAGCAGACTGTGAGGGACTCCAAAAAGATCTCACCAAACGGAGTGATTGGGCAACAAAATGGCAAATGAAATGTAATATGGATAAGTGTAAAGTAATGCACATCGGGAAAAATAACCCCAGCTATACCTACAGTATGATGGGGGCTAATTTGGCTATGACAAATCAGGAAAGAGATCTTGGAGTTATCGTGGACAGTTCTCTGAAAACTTCCACACAGTGTGCAGCGGCGGTTAAAAAGGCAAATAGGATGCTAGGAATTATTAGGAAAGGGATAGAAAATAAGACCCAGAATATCTTACTGCCCCTGTATAAAACTATGGTACGCCCACATCTTGAATACTGTTGAGAAAGTAGAAAGGATTATACTGTAAGAGAAAGATGAATTATGCTGTAATAATTGAATAAGTGAAAGGAATACTGTTGGTCTCTGAACAGGAAGGAGAAAAGTATGTTAATGTTGTTTGTAGGTATGCAGATCAGAGTGCTAGCCAGAGTTAATAGGAAAAGGAACATTAGGTGTTAGGGAGAAAGCAATTGAGATGGACAGGAGATATGGACTGTGTGATTGATGTGGAAATGAAGATACTTGACTAGCCTCACACTAATTATGTGACGTTTTGCCCCTCTTTTAATCCTGTTAATTTTGGCTTTCTTTTGACTGTATAAATCAAGGGGTTTGAACCTTGAATGGCACTCACATTTTTGAGTGCATTTAGCAGAGCAGCTTTGCTAATAAAGAGAGCGGTCTGACAAATCTGAGTCCTTTCTGACTTTGACAATTTGGAGGTCCCACCGAGATGGCAACCGTCTTCGCTGGAACTGTGTGATCCCTGACTGTCTTGCAGGATGACCGTGGTAGCCGGCACCTGGGCATTTGGCCGGAGCGGTTCTCTGCCAGAATGGAAAGGTGCACAACCACAGCGAAGTCTACGCCATCGAACCTGTTGGTTCCCGCTCTGTTCTGGTAGGGATCCCGGGATCTAACATCAGGACTCTGATCAGGTAATTATTTCTATGTTTTGTCCGGACTGAGGACTGTCTTGTCTCTGTGTCTATCCGTCTTCCCTGTGGTGTGAGTGAGTCTGGGAGCCATCCCTGTCCGGGGACTGGCTGACCAAGGGGCTCCTGTCCCCGCGGTCTGTGTGACTGGAATCTGCACAATCGCAGCCGCACCGCACCTTGGATAAAATCCTTGGAGTGAACGCAAGGGCGATTGAGGCAGTAGCCTGTGGGCTTCTTTTGTGTGTTGCACTGGGCACCGCTCTGACGAACCCGAATTTCCTCCTTGTGTGATTGGTGTATGAAGTCCTCCTGTATGGGTAAGCAGACGTCTAAGCGGGGATAGTTCCCTAAAGCGACCCCGGCTCAGTTTATATATTTTAGAAAGGGTCCAGACCCCTGTCCATTTCTAGAAAAACGATCTAGATTGACTCTGGGGGATCCCAAAACTCAGTGGGCACTGTTAGGATCTTGGAACAAAGACCAAGTGGACGTCTTAAAAGACAAACTTGGCCTTCCCAAAACTGAATTGGCCAGAGGAGAGGTAGATTGCTTCATGCAGTGGTGGAATGAGGCAAATCTTAGATGGACTGAATCGAAGCTCGCCTCCCTTAAAAATTCTAATTATAAGTAAAAAGCTTTATTGGAAACCTCCTCTCCCACCACCAGACCGAGCGCTTCCCTTTACCCCGTCCTCCGAGAAGACTCAGACCGGTCCCACTTGGAGCTATAAACCCTGGACCCACACGGCGCTCCACTCAATTGTAAAAGGTTTTCCAAAGCCCCAGGAAAACCCTACCAAATTTGCAGAGGAATTTTTGCTAGTGCGCAATGCCTATGAATCCTCTGAAGCAGACCTCCTGCAACTGTGTAAGCTACTTATAACCCCCTAGCGAGCAAGAAAAAAAAAATGGCTCCTGATAGCAAATTGGCCCACCACTGAGCAGCCTTCTAAAATGTAAGAATCAAGCTAAGTGCCTGCATGAGGCCATTCCCCAAGTATGGACTCCAAAAACCAACTGGACGGCCATACATTGCTGTAAACAGCAACAGAGAGAGAACCCAGGGAACTATCACACCCGACTGACTGATGGGGGTTTTTTTTTTCTGCAACATTCTGGTATACAGCGACCGGGTGGACAGGGCGCCCTGGCGCATGCGTTTGTTAATGGCCTCCTACCTGCTATTAGCAGTATGTTAAAGCAAATAAGTGTTGGATGGGAGGCCAAGACCATGGACAAATTGCAAGCAGTGGCTGGCAGAGCATTGCCACAGCACTCTAAAAGGGAAAGAGGAGCAGTCCTCACAAAACCTAATGGCTCTGCAAATACAGCATTATTCAGGGCAGGGCAGACAGTACCGGGAACGGGGAGGGTACCAAGAACAGGGATGAGGTCGGAGAAGGGGTCGTGGGACTGGGTTTTTGGGATTTAGAGGTTTCAGCTCCGGTCATATTCACCCTGCGGGAACAAGACATTATTGTCCCGTGTTCCAGTGCCGTAACACCCCTATCCTCCCAGTTCGAAAGGCTGATGGGAAATCATGGCTGTTTGTTCAGGATCTTCAAGCCATTAACTGCATTGTTGTACCCACCTTTCCTGTAGTCCCTAACCCAGCAACTATTCTGGCTTCTATCCCGCCATATGCAACTCCTTTTACTGTTGTTGATCTGTGTTCTGCTTTCTTTTCTGTCCCGGTTCACCCTAAGTCCCAGTATCTTTTTGCCTTTTCTTACAAGGGGCAGCAGTACACATGGACCATGCTTCCCTAGGGGTACACAGAAAGCCCGTCTTACTTTTCCCAAGCATTAGCCAGAGACCTCGTTGACCTGGTCTTCCCCTCTGGGTCCACATTGGTCCAATATGTAAATGATCTACTCCTCTGTTCCCCTTCATTATCGGCCTCAGAAACCGGCTCTCTAGTGCTTCTCACTGCCCCCACCTTAGGGTTACCTAACTACTCATGGCCTTTTACTCTTTTCTGCCACGAGCAATCTGGTTGTGCACTTGGGGCTCTTACTCAGGAGCATGGTGACAAAAATCATCCAGTGGCCTATTTCTCTGCCACCTTGGACCCTGTTGCCCAGGGTTTACCCCCCTGCCTGCGTGCTGTGGCTGCCGCGGCACGCCTAGTCGAAATGGCTGAGTCCCTTGTCCTCTGCTCTCCTCTTTCTCTCATGGTCCCCCGCTCTATAGAAACTCTCCTGCTACAACGTAATACAGCTCACCTTTCCTCCGCCCGCCTCACTAGGTACGAACTTTTACTGCTTTCGGCTTCGCATATCACCATAAAGCGCTGTTCTCAGTTGAACCCTGCCACTCTCCTTCCTCTGTCTGATGACGGTGAACCCCACGACTGCCTTGCAGCTGTCTCTGCTGTCACCGTCCCGCGCCCCGACCTTTCTGATGTCCCTCTCTCTAAGTCCGACCTTGTGTTAGTCACTGACGGTTCCTGCTTTCGAGATAGACAAGGTCGTCTCCTTGCAGGATATGCTGCGGTATCGCTCTCTGAAACCCTAGAAGCTGCGCCGTTACCTTCTGTGACAGCGCAAGTCGCTGAACTAGTTGCCCTAACCCGCGCTTGCTTTCTGGCTGACGGGCACTCCGCCACCATTTCTACTGATTCTCGTTACGCTTTTGGGGTTGTACATGACTTTGGCACCCTCTGGCAAGCTCGGGGTTTCCTTACCTCTGCTGGTGCCCCTATCAAGAATGGCCCCTACATTGCTGCTCTCCTGTATGCAGTTTTACTCCCATCTGCATTAGCTATTGTTAAGTGCCCTGGCCACTCCACAGCAGATACTGATGTTGCTAAGGGTAATGCTGCCATAGAACCTTCCCCCGGTGCGTTTCTCGGTTCCCTTTCTGTTTCTGTACCACCGCCGTCCCTTTCTGACCTCACCCTGCTCCAAGACTCTGCCCCAGAAGCAGAAAAAGACTCCTGGGTCGCCCCGGGTTGCTCTCTATACCCCGATTCCCGTCGGTGCTCGCCTACTGGTACCTTTGTGGCCCCCTTTTCACTCTACCCCTCTCTGGCCGCCCTGCTTCACGATGTTTCGCATGTCGGGAAGGAGGGGATGGTCTCTGCTGTAACTAAGGCAGGATGGTGAGCCCCACATTTCAGCTGTTTTGCAGCCAGCCACTGTGCCGCCTGTACCACTTGCCAAAGCTACAATGTTGGCAAACCTGTAAAGGTAGCTCACGGGTTCTGGGGCCTGCCCCAAGCACCGTTCTTGCATTGGCAGCTTGATTTTGTACAAATGCCTAAGTGTCAACGATATGAATTTATTTTGGTTATGGTATGCTTATTTTCGGGTTGGATTGAAGCCTTTCCTTGTCGCAAAGCTGATTCACTGTCTGTTGCCAAATGTTTGTTAAATCATATTACGCCTGCAAAAGGAATTCCTGCCACTCTGTCCAGTGACCGGGGTACACATTTTACTGGACAACTTGTTCAGCACCTGGATCGTGTGTTACATGTCACACACCTGCTGCACTGTCCCTACCACCCACAGAGCGCAGGTGCAGTTGAAAAATGAAATGGTGTGATTAAAAAAATAAGCTTGCAAAAAATTTTGTGACTCTACAGGGTTAAGCTGGCCAGCAGCCTTACCGTTGGCTCTTATGGAAATTCAATCCACCCCATCCCAAAGACTTACATTAAGTCCTTTTGAAATTGAGAACAATGGCTACCATTACTCCAGTCTCAGACGTGAACTTGACTCGCAGTATACTCCTTCAGTACTGCAAGGGACTAATGCAAGCTGTAAGTCACTTCCATTCACAGGTTCGAGCTGCCTGGCCGACGGAACCCACCTCTGATGCCTGTCACGCTCTCGAGACAGATGATTGGGTCTACGTACGACACCACCATCAAACACGCCTTGGAACCCCGGTGGAAGGGCCCGCATCAGGTGCTGCTCAGTACCCAGACGGCTGTTAAGCTATCCGGCATCGCAGCATGGATACAGGCTTGGCAGTGTAAGAAGGCTCCACCCCCTGTGGACCAATCATCGCCTCAGGACCACGCAGAGTCAATTTTGACTCCAGAAGAAGACGTAGAGGAATAGCCTGCAATACCTTACAACCTACGTTCGCGTAAGGGTTGCCGGAAGCAGATGAGGACCAAAAGGAAGGCCCAGGAAGAAGCAGTAGTGAGCCTAGCGCCTGCTGCCTGGTGGACATAAAACCGTGACTGCGGTTCCCTCAGCTGAGGTTGCCAGAACCAAAAGGGTCTTGCCTCCAACATGTGCCTCTGGTGGGGCCTGTTCCTCTGCCACTGGTGTCTTAAGGTCTGGGGAATCCACAATGACATTTCTTTTATCCACCAGCAAGTATGGATCGCTCAGACCCTTAATATCTCTAATTGCTGGGTCTGCAGCCACATCCCAGCCCACTCGCAAGCTGGTTCCTGTCTTGGCAATCCCACTTAATTCCCCAGGCCTCACCGGAGGACCTCATCTGTTTAACAAGACATGGAACAGTAATGACACTTGGGAAGTAGTGGGAATCAATGTATCTAAATGGATAAGTGTGGAGGAGGGAAAAGGTCACTGGTGTTGGGTGTGGAATGGGACGGGGCTGAATCTGGGGAGGAGCAGTTGTCTAAGATCGGAGAATGAAATCACTCTCATGCTCCCCCTACAGCCACCCTAGTGAGAACAGTACAATCTTTCAATGCCATGCAAATAACACCACTCCCCGTAAGGAGAATCACCGTGTGAGAATCACTGCGGGACAAAAGCCAGTTAACTGGTCGGGTATCTGTTATCCGGCCCTACTCTTCCCACAATTCTGAGCGTTAGAGTCCTTCCCACGAGAACGCCTCCGTCATTTTAGGTGAAAAAGAAGGGACTTGTAAGATGCCCAACGGTATGTGAATCACATAAGCCCCTTAGCTTGGGAAGAGACTATTGGTGGTTCCTTTATCCCATTTGGGGGAGTAATACATCATGCAAAAAGACTTCTGAGGTTACAAGCAGTAGTTGAAATCATGGCAAATGAAACTGGAGACAGTTTAAGGGCCCTGGCCAAAGAAACAGGAGCGATCTGACAGGTGGCCCCTGTGGGGAAAATCCAATAACTCCAATTGTGTCTAAGGGGGGACTGTGCAGAAATCATAACTTTCTAAAAGAAAACTGCTGGAAGGGTTAAAAAGTTTTCCAGGCCTCTCTCCCTGTAACAGAGAGAAATCAAATTAACTCTAATCAAAGACCCTTACAATCTCAAGTTCATGGATACTCCTAGTCTGTCACAATTTGTCATGTAAACCCTTATCTTTGTCACGGTTTGCCTTGTAGACTCCTCCACTCAAGTTCTCATGTGGCTTTGTACTGTAAAACTTACTTCTAGCACTCCTGGGGTGAACAGAAGTCTCAGAGTGCTTCTGCTGAGACTTTGAGATGTTAAAGAAGAACAATCCACAACTGAACTGTCTAAGCATTCTGTATATAGGATACCTGAATCTGTCTGTCAGGGCTGCTGCTTCACTCTTGGAAGTGACAGCCTGCATGCATGCATCATAAAGTTTTGCCTTCTAGGTTTCTCTCCTGCCTCACTGATTTGACCTCCGGCCTCGGACCCTTCTGGGGGCTCTGTACCCCAGGGGAGCGAGATTTCCCCCTTCACCCCCCAAAACCGTCAGGCATTGGCTATAGTTCTGGCAGCAAAAGGAGGGACCTGAGCTCTCATTGGCAAAGAATGTTGTGTGTGTATATATACCTGACAACACCAATGATGTAATAGATCGCGCTAGCCACTTGGAACAGATTGCGTACCTTCCCCACGAAGAGCCAAGTTCCCTGTGGAAATGGCTAAGTAACTTGTCCAATTTCTCTGGGGTAGGAAACTGGTTGTTTCAGGGAGCCCTGACTATCCTATTTGGGATCTTAATGATTTTTGTATGTTTTCAGTTAATCTCCTGTTGTATCCAAAACTGTGCAAGACGTGTCACACAGCTAGCCACCCCTCACCAGAGTGCTAATCTGATGATTTTAAATATCACTGATGAACAGGGAGACAAAGAACGGTTAATGTACGGAACCCAGTAATTGTTGGTCATAGGCGTGGCTTGACCAAAAGGAGGGATTGTGAAGGTAGAAAGAATTATACTGTAAGAGAGAGATGAATTATGCTGTAATAATTGAATAAGTGAAAGCAATACTGTTGCTCTCTGAACAGGAAGAAGAAAAGTATGTTAATGTTGTTTGTAGGTATGCAGATCAGAGTGCTAGCCAGAGTTAATAGGAAAAAGAACATTAGGTGTTAGGGAGAAAGCAATTGAGATAACCAAGGAGACATGGACAGGGGATTGCTGTGTGCTTGATGTGGAAATGAAGATACTTGACTAGCCTCACACTAATTATGTGAAGTTTTGCCCCTCTTTTAATCCTGTTAATTTTGACTGTATAAATCAAGGGGTTTGAACCTTGTATGGCACTCACATTTTCTGAGTGCATTTAGCAGAGCAGCTTTGCTAATAAACAGAGCGGTCTGGCAAATCTGAGAGTCCTGTCTGACTTTGACACTGCGTACAGATGTGGTCTCCTCACCTCAAAAAAGATATTTTGGCCTTGGAAAGGGTTCAGAAAAGGGCAACTAAAATGATTAGGGGTTTGGAACGGGTCCCATATGAGGAGAGGTTAAAGCGACTGGGACTTTTCAGTTTAGAAAAGAGGAGACCGAGGGGGGATATGATAGAGGTCTATAAAATCATGAGTGGTGTGGAGAGGGCAGATAAAGAAAAGTTATTTATTAGTTCCCATAACAGAAGAACTAGAGGACACCAAATGAAATTAACGGGTAGCAGGTTTAAAACTAATAAAGTGTTTCACGCAGCGCGTAGTCAACCTGTGGAACTCCTTGCCAGAGGAGGCTGTGAAGGCTGGGACTATAACAGAGTTTAAAGAGAAGCTAGATAATTTCATGGAGGTCAGGTCCATAAAAGGCTATTAGCCACAGGATAGAAATGGTGTCCCTGGCCTCTGTTCATCAGAGGCTGGAGAAGGATGGCAGGAGACAAATCGCTTGATCATTGTCTTCGGTCCACCCTCTCCAGGGCACCTGGTGCTATGTTCTTATGTAGATGGTATCATGAGTCCACGAAAGCTCATGATCCTAGCTACATTGTTTGTTAGTCTATAAAGTGCTACCAGACCATTTGCTGTTGTTGTTTTTCTTTTATTTCCAGCTGCTATGAACTAGCATCCCGTGGCTACCTGTCACCCCTTCAGTCATGACAGCATTTTAGTGTTTAAGACGGTATTATCTAGGGTTATTTTTAGTTACTACTTATGCTTAAGGCTTTTTCCGCCTTGTGTCTTTATTTGGCTCGAGTACTGTCTTACAGGCTCATTGCATTATTGCCTTCGATATAAGTTAAGCATCACCTAGCAAATAGTTAGTCCTGCAGGCACCAGTGCTAAGGGGGACTGGAAGTTCTTACTGTAGTCTCTAATCCAGCGTTTCTCAAACTGGGTCGCAAGTCCCAGGGGGGTCGTGAGCAACTTGGGGGGGGTGGGTTGCAGCTGGATTGGGTTTTTCACTTGTGACCCCTCTCCCCTGGGCTGTGAAGAGCGGCAGGGCGGCGGAAGGCAGCTGCCAGCAAGCCGCACAGCGTGGCCGGGGCCATGGGACTTCAGGAGTGTGGCTCAGCTGCAGGAGGCAGCAAGGCAGCGGGAGAGTGGATGCGGAGCAGAAAAGAGGCACAGAGGAGAAAGAGATGAGGGAAAGGAGCCTGCAGGGGGGAGGGAGTTAAGGACTGCACGTGCCATGAAGGAACCCCAGGAGGGCAAGGAGTCTGGTGAGAAGGGGGGGAGGAAGCGACCCAGGGCAGTGAGGGTGGGTGGCCACACAAATTCGTTTAGCATTTTAGGGGGTGGTGGTATCACCAATGTTGAGAACCCCTGCTGTAATCCGTGTTCCAGCAATCACTTACATAAAAACGTGATGTTAAACTCATGTATGTTTTACCCTAGAAATACTCAAACCTTTTACTTTGGAAATAAATCTAAATGCCTGGTGTTCTGTTCATATTCTTTTGCACGGGTGTTGCAGTTTATTCATATTTAAGAGCTTCTGTTTTAATTTATTGCTCACCATTTTAGAGTTAGATGTTATCACTGACTTTTTAGCTGTTCTGTTCCCAGCACTTATCAGCTCAGCGGTATTGCTCGCTGCTGGCGGGTTAGGGGCTAAGCTCACCACACCAGATTTAGTGGTTTTCTCTAGGACTGTCAATGTACAGAGGACTACACGATTAACCAATAAGCCTCAAGTTATTGGTAAATCCTGTCGATTACACGCATTCTCCCATCTCACCCGCTGTCTGAGGCAGCAAGGAGGGAGGAGGCGTTACCTGTGGGAAAACAGCTTTTATCAGCTAAGTCAGCTTGTCACAAGAAGGGAGGTTCCAAAGAGGCTGCAGAAAGGCTGTTCTCAGTGGTGACAGATGGCAGAACAAGGAGCAATGGTCTCAAGTTGCGGTGGGAGAGGTCCAGGTTGGATATTAGGAAAAACTATTTCCCTAGGCGGGTGGGGAAACACTGGGATGGGTTCCCTAGGGAGGCAGTGGAGTCTCCATCCCTAGAGGTGTTTAAGTGTCGGCTTGACACAGCCCTGGCCGGGTTGATTTAGTTGGGATTGGTCCTGCCTAGGGCAGCGGGCTGGACTTGACCTTCTGAGGTCTCTTCCAGCTCTGTGGTTCTAGGATTCTGAGAGCGCGTCTGCACTGGCATGTGCTTTTACGCAAGAGCATCCGTGCCAGTGTGGACGCTCTCTTGCGCAATAAACTCCGATGGCCGTTTTAACCGTCGGCCTTTCTTGCGCAAGAAATTCCTGTTACCTGTCCGCACTGGCCTGTGCCGGAAGGGCTCTTGCGCAAGAGGCTTCTTCCTGAGCAGGAGCATCCTAGTTCTTGCGCCAGGAGCCCTGGTTGTACACAGGAGAAGGTCAGTTTCCTTGCGCAAGTACACACGGCCAGTGTAGACAGGCAGCAAGTTTCCGCGCAAGAGCGGCCGCTTTGGCGCGAGATGGCGCCAGTGCAGACACAGCCTCAGTGTTTTCAAACCGGACGCAGCCGAGGCAGCCCCCCCCCCAACCCGCCTCACGCTGCCCCGCTGCACTTTGTAAGGCAGCAGCAGCATCTGCCTGTCCCACACAAGCCCGCTGGGCAGTTGGGTGTGTGTGTGGGGGGGGTATTTGGTGGGGGGAGCTGACTGCTGGGGGTAGGGAGGAGCAGAGTGGGGGGTTGGGGAGGAGCAGACTGAATGAAGAGTTTGGTGGGGGGAGCAGAGTGGGGGGGTTGGGGAGGAGCAGACTGAATGAAGAGTTTGGTGGGGGAGCAGAGTGGGGGGGTTTGGTGGTGCTGGAGTAGACTGCAGGGGGGGTTGGGGTGGAGTAGAGTGCAGGGGGGGCAGAGTGGGGAGTTGGGGGGCAGAGTGGGGGGTTGGGGAGGCAGACTACAGGGGGGTTTGGTGGGGGGGCAGAGTGGGGAGTTGGGGGGCAGACTACAGGGGGGTTTGGTGGGGGGGCAGAGTGGGGAGTTGGGGGGCAGAGGGCAGACTACAGGGGGGTTTGGTGGGGGGGGCCAGAGTGGGGGGCTGGGGGCCAGAGTGGGGGGTTGGGGGGCAGAGTGGGGGGTTGGGGGGCAGACTACAGGGGGTTTGGTGGGGGGGCAGAGTGGGGGGTTGGGGGGCAGACTACAGGGGGTTTGGTGGGGGGGCAGAGTGGGGGGTTGGGGGGCAGACTACAGGGGGGTTTGGTGGGGGGGCAGAGTGGGGGGTTGGGGGGGCAGACTACAGAGGGTTTGGTGGGGGGCAGAGTGGGGGGTTGGGGGGGCAGAGTGGGGGGTTGGGGGGCAGACTACAGGGGGTTTGGTGGGGGGCAGAGTGGGGGGTTGGGGGGCAGACTACAGGGAGGTTTGGTGGGGGGCAGAGTGGGGGGTTGGGGGGCAGACTACAGGGGGTTTGGTGGGGGGCAGAGTGGGGGGTTGGGGGGCAGAGTGGGGGGTTGGGGGGCAGACTACAGGGGGTTTGGTGGGGGCAGAGTGGGGGGTTGGGGGGCAGACTACAGGGGGTTTGGGGGTCAGAGTGGGGGGCTGGGGGGCAGACTACAGGGGGTTTCGGGGGGGCAGAGTGGGGGGCAGAGTGGGGGGCTGGGGGGCAGACTACAGGGGGGTCAGAGTGGGGGGGCTGGGGGGCAGAGTGGGGGGTTGGGGGGCAGACTACAGGGGGTTTGGTGGGGGGCAGAGTGGGGGCTGGGGGGCAGAGTGGGGGGTTGGGGGGCAGACTACAGGGGGTTTGGTGGGGGGGTCAGAGTGGGGGGTTGGGGGCAGAGTGGGGGGCTGGGGGGCAGACTACAGGGGGTTTGGTGGGGGGGTCAGAGTGGGGGGGCTGGGGGGCAGACTACAGGGGGTTTGGTGGGGGGCAGAGTGGGGGGCTGGGGGGCAGACTACAGGGGGTTTGGTGGGGGGCAGAGTGGGGGGTTGGGGGGCAGAGTGGGGGGCTGGGGGGCAGACTACAGGGGGTTGGGGGGGCAGAGTGGGGGGTTGGGGGGGCAGAGTGGGGGGCTGGGGGGCAGACTACAGGGGGTTGGGGGGGCAGAGTGGGGGGTTGGGGGGCAGAGTGGGGGGCTGGGGGGCAGACTACAGGGGGTTTGGGGGGGCAGAGTGGGGGGCTGGGGGGCAGACTACAGGGGGTTTGGTGGGGGGGCAGAGTGGGGGGTTGGCAGGTCCTGACGCCACAGGACAAGCCGGCTGGGCAGTTTGGGGGGGGGGTCTCTGAGGCGGGGGGGCCGAGGGGAGCAGGGAAAGTAGCCGCGGTGGCTTGTGGGAAACGTTCCGTGCCCCAATCCGCAGCTCCCATGGGCTGTTCGATTGGGCGGGAGCAGCGGAAGTGACATCACAATCCAGCCGCTGATCCAGGGGTTGGTCTCGCGCGGTGTCACGCCCAGCGTGAGCGATGCATCCTGGGAGTTGTAGTTCCCGCAGTGCGGCCTCCCGGGTCGTGTCTCAGTGCGCCCCGCCCCAATCATAGCCACGCCCCTCTCGCCCAGGCCGTCATAGCCACGCCCAGCGTGTTCCAGCCTCCCCCCTCCCCCGCCTGCATCGTAGGGCGCCCCCGCAGCGCTACTCAGGCCCCGCCCCTGTCTGCCCCCGCCCCGCGATCCTCAGCCCCCCCCGCTCTGCACAGCCCCCCCCCGAGCTGCATCCCCCTCCCCCACCTTCCACCCGACCTGCATCCCCCGCTCCATTCTACACCCCCCACCCAACCTGCACCTGTTACCCCCCCCAGGCCATTCTACACCCCCCACCCAACCTGCACCTGTTACCCCCCCCAGGCCATTCTACACCCCCACCCAACCTGCACCTGTTACCCCCCCCAGGCCATTCTACACCCCCCACCCAACCTGCACCTGTTACCCCCCCCCAGGCCATTCTACACCCCCCACCCAACCTGCCCCTGTTACTCCCCCCAGGCCATTCTACACTCCCCACCCAACCTGCCGCTGTTACTCCCCCCAGGCCATTCTACACCCCCCACCCAACCTGCACCTGTTACCCCCCCAGGCCATTCTACACCCCCCACCCAACCTGCACCTGTTACCCCCCCCACCCAACCTGCACCTGTTACCCCCCCAGGCCGTTCTACACCCCCCACCCAACCTGCACCTGTTACCCCCCCAGGCCATTCTACACCCCCCACCCAACCTGCCCCTGTTACTCCCCCCAGGCCATTCTACACCCCCCACCCAACCTGCACCTGTTACCCCCCCAGGCCATTGTACACCCCCACCCAACCTGCACCTGTTACCCCCCTCAGGCCATTCTACACCCCCCACCCAACCTGCCCCTGTTACTCCCCCTCAGGCCATTCTACACCCCCCACCCAACCTGCCCCTGTTACTCCCCCCAGGCCATTCTACACCCCCCACCCAACCTGCACCTGTTACCCCCCCCACCCAACCTGCACCTGTTACCCCCCCCACCCAACCTGCACCTGTTACCCCCCCAGGCCATTCTACACCCCCCACCCAACCTGTACCTGTTACCCCCCCAGGCCATTCTACACCCCCCACCCAACCTGCACCTGTTTCCCCCCCCAGGCCATTCTACATCCCCCACCCAACCTGCCCCTGTTACTCCCCGCAGGCCATTCTACACCCCCCACCCAACCTGCACCTGTTACCCCCCCAGGCCATTCTACACCCCCCACCCAACCTGCACCTGTTATCCCCCCAGGCCATTCTACACCCCCCACCCAACCTGCACCTGTTACCCCCCCCAGGCCATTCTACATCCCCCACCCAACCTGCCCCTGTTACTCCCGCAGGCCATTCTACACCCCCACCCAACCTGCACCTGTTACCCCCCCAGGCCATTCTACACCCCCCACCCAACCTGCACCTGTTACCCCCCTCAGGCCATTCTACACCCCCCACCCAACCTGCACCTGTTACCCCCCTCAGGCCATTCTACACCCCCCACCCAACCTGCACCTGTTACCCCCCTCAGGCCATTCTACACCCCCCACCCAACCTTCCCCTGTTACCCCCCTCAGGCCATTCTACACCCCCCACCCAACCTTCCCCTGTTACCCCCCCAGGCCATTCTACACCCCCCACCCAACCTGCACCTGTTACCCCCTCCGGCCATTCTACACCCCCCCACCCAACCTGCACCTGTTACCCCCTCCAGGCCATTCTACACCCCCCACCCAACCTGCACCTGTTACCCCCTCCGGCCATTCTACACCCCCCACCCAACCTGCACCTGTTACCCCCTCCAGGCCATTCTACACCCCCCACCCAACCTGCACCTGTTACCCCCCCAGGCCATTCTACACCCCCCACCCAACCTTCCCCTGTTACCCCCCCAGGCCATTCTACACCCCCCACCTAAGCTGCACCTGTTACCCCCCCCAAGGCCATTCTACACCCCCCACCCAACCTGCACCTGTTACCCCCCTCCAGGCCATTCTACACCCCCCACCCAACCTTCCCCTGTTACCCCCCCAGGCAATTCTACACCCCCCACCCAACCTGCCGCTGTTACTCCCCCCAGGCCATTCTACACCCCCCACCCAACCTGCACCTGTTACTCCCCCCAGGCCATTCTACACCCCCCACCCAACCTGCCGCTGTTACTCCCCCCAGGCCATTCTACACCCCCCACCCAACCTGCACCTGTTACCCCCCCAGGCCATTCTACACCCCCCACCCAACCTGCACCTGTTACCCCCCCAGGCCATTCTACACCCCCCACCCAACCTGCACCTGTTACCCCCCCAGGCCATTCTACACCCCCCACCCAACCTGCCGCTGTTACCCCCCCCCAGGCCATTCTACACCCCCCACCCCAGTGCATGCTGAACCCCCCCCCCCTACCCTCCAGTCCATTCTACACCCTCCAACCAATCTGCACCCCCTCCCCCAGTCCTTTCAACACTCCCAGCGCAACCTGCACCCCCTTCCCCAGTCCATTCAATACCCCCCTGCCCAGCCTGCACCCCCGTTGCCCTACCCCCAGTCTATTCAATATCCTTAGCTCAACCTGCACCCTCCTCACACTCCCTGTGCACTCTACACCTCAACCCAACCTGCACCCCCATTCTTCTCACTCTCCACTCCATTCAGCACCCCTAGTCCAACGTACACCCCCATTCTCCCGCTTCCCAGTCCAACCTGCCCCCCTAGCCCGACCTGCCCCTCTTCCTCTGCCCCCAGTGCTTCCCACACCCCCTTTCACTCCACCCCCAATCCACCACACCCCCAGTCCCACAGCACCCCCACTCCTCCTACCGCAGCCTAACCTGCCCCCCCATTATCTGTGCTGCAGCCGAACCGGCACCTCCCTTCCCTCACTTCCCCAGTGCATTACAACACCCCCAAGCCAATCTTATCCCCCATGAGTGCTCTCCCTCGCTTCAACCATATTTTTATCCTTCGGGTCCCTCGCTTTCCTTCCTCTCCACAACGCCCAAACCAACATGTCCCCTCTAGCCCCTTTCTCCATTCATGGGGTCTATCGGTCCCCCATTTTGCTCCCTGCAACACCCCCAAGCTCACCCCGACCTGCGCCCTATTCCTGCCCATCCCCCGTACGTGGGACCTCTCACCTCTCTGTTGGCTTCCTTCCCAACCCACACACCCTCCTCGCACACCCCTGTCTCGCCAGGCCTGAAACCTGTCAGCCTCTGTTATTCCTTCGTCCGCGCCCTCAAGTTGCACTGCTACCCCCTCAGTCCTCCTTCTTCCCAACACTGGCAGCCTGCCATATCCTTCCCTAATCTGCTCCCCGCACCGGTTCTCCCTCCATTCATGGGATCCCTTAAGCCCCAGCTCTCCCCAATTCCAATTATTGTTCCCCATGAACTTGCTGAGTTGACTTTGCCCGCCAACCAAGGGCCCTCAAACACTCCTCCATGCTATTCTTCAACTCTGGGGCCTCTAAATCCCCCAAACTGTCAGTGTCCCTGGGATCCTCAGACCTCTCCCCTCCACAGTGCAGCCCCCAATACCACGTATTCAAGACAGTCACACTTAGGGGCTGCGTCTAGACTGGCATGATTTTGCAGAAATACTTTTAATGGAAAAGTTCTTCCGTTAAAAGTATTTCCGCAAAAGAGCGTCTAGATTGGCAGGGATGCTTTTGCACAAAAAGTGCTTTTACGCAAGAGCACCCGTGCGCAGCATAGACGTGCTTTTGCGCAAGAAAGCTCCGATAGCCATTTTAGCCATCGGGGCTTTCTTTCAGAAAAAATGACGGTGCCTGTCTACACTGGCCTTGTTGTGCGAGTATTCCTGCGCAAGAGGGCTTATCCCTGAGCGGGAGCGTCAAAGTGTTTGCGCAAGAAGGACTGAATTCTTCCATTAGAACGTCAGTGCTCTTGCGCAAATTCAAGTGGCCAGTGTAGACAGCTGGGAAGTTTTTGCACAAGCGGCCGCTTTTGCGCAAAATCTTGCTAGTCTAGATGCGCCCACGTAGAGACCAAAATAGGAAATGAACTTCTCCACTGATCAGCCCCTTTGAGACTCTATTCTTCGCAGTCCTGCTGTCTCCCTCCACAGGACATGGGCAGGTCTGCTGGGTGAACATCTCCACAGACATGGTCTTGGGAGCCTTCAAAAAAGTAGGGGACAACTAGCAGTCGGTTTCATCACAGGCCATGAGCTTCCTTTTGGGTACGAAGAATTCTGCTGGGTATGCTCTGTAAGGAGACTATTTGGATGTGGGCTCAAAGCGCTCTTCTCCACTGGTATTTCTGCAGTGCCAGGGAGAGGCGGAGTGGGAGGGTGGAAGACAGCAGCATAATTTAGATGTGAGAAGAGGTTATGCGACATTACGGACTGAGATGCCAACGTATTCCCTTTTACGTTGTCAGGTGTACTGGTTTCCCTGGTACAGAGAGACTGAAAAGTAAGTTGCTTGGTTTGATTTCCCCCTTTGCTGGGTTGGGTAGCGAGCGATGGGAAGTCAACGCTCCCGGTGTCCTCCCGTCTGGGGACGGAACAGAAACGAGAACAGCGAGCTCGGAAGCTTGGTCGAAGCGAGGCGAGAACCGTCCGGCTGGGAACGGAGCAGCCATCGCTGACCGGGAGATAAGTGTCGGGTCTGGAAATCTCTCGGCTTACGGCCCACTCGGGTGTAGGAAGGGAAGTCACGTTTGCTTAGACAGCGAGTCCGAGCGGAGGTTCCCGAAGTGCTTCCTTGGTAGTGGGAGAAACAGGGCTCCTGTTTGTCAGGGGTGCTTTTTTCTCTGGAACACGGTGTCCTTCTCAGCAGACGCTTGGCTCGAGGAGGAAGATGCAAGGTGGTAAGGTTTCTGACTGCCTCTTATGTGTTTCTCTCTTGTTGCTCTCTAGTATTGGCCAATACGTTCTGTCTGTCTGTTTCTGTCTGTGTCTTTGTCCTTGCTCTGCTTCTGCCGTGTCCTTGTACAGCACACTTGCAGGCATTCCAGGTGAGCATCTCCAAGGGTTAAGGGCTCAGGAGCCAACGGGAATTCTGCAGGTTCGCATGTCGCGCAAGGGAGAGCGGTGGTGCGTCATGGCTGACTGACTCAGTGTTCTTGTAGAGGACCCGATACATAGGCGCGAGGGGGGGAAAGGGCTAAAGGATAGAATTCCCACAGCCACAGGCCTTAGTGAGTGAGAACTAACGCTGGGCTTTTTTGGCCACCCTTGCAGAGGAATCAGTGCGTGGCCGTGGGCTGAGAAGATACCGTCCAAGATGGACTTGAGCTGCCTGGACGTGATTCTCGGAACACGTGAAGGGTCCTCAGCCTTCGGCCTTCCCATGGCTCTGTGTGAGTAAGAGGTGCGTGCTTTGAAATCTTCAAGCGTCCTGGCAGTATGTTTCTTCTGAGGCAGAGAGCTTCCTGCTGGGGCACGGAGCCTGGTGGCTTGGGGACTGGTGAAGGGGCAGTAGGCGGTTCAACAGTGCGTGGATAGATATTCAAGGCCTCCGTTCTCTCCGCGTTCCTGGAGTGGCAGCGGGAGGGGGTGGCCGATGGTGGGAGGCAGCGGTGCGATGGTGGGAGGAGGAGCGATGCCGCGTCCTTGTGGACTGAAAAGCTAAGTTGTTTGTTTGTTTTTTCCCCTCTGCTGTGTTCGGTAGCGAGCGATAAGAAGTCAACCCTCCCGGTGTCCTCCCGTCTGGGGATGGAACGGAAAAGAGAACGGCGAGCTCGGGAGCTTGGTCGAAGCGAGGCGAGAACCGTCCGGCTGGGAGCGGAGCAGTCATCGCTGACCGGGAGATAAGTGTCGGGTCTGGAAATCTCTCGGCTTACGGCCCACTTGGGTCTAGGAAGGGAAGTCACGTTTGCTTAGACAGCGAGTCCGAGCGGAGGTTCCCGAGGTGCTTACTTGGTAGTGGGAGAAACAGGGCTCCCGTTTGTCAGGGGTGCTGGTTTCTCTGGAACACGGTGTCCTTTTCAGCAGACGCTTGGCTCGAGGAGGAAGACGCAAGGTGGTAAGGTTTCTGGCTGCCTCTCATGTGTTTCTCTCTTGTTGCTCTCTCGTATTGGCCAATACGTCCTGTCTGTCTGTTTCTGTCTGTGTCTTTGTCCTTGCTCTGCTTCTGCCGTGTCCTTGTACAGCACACTTGCAGGCATTCCAGGTGAGCATCTCCAAGGGTTAAGGGCTCAGGAGCCAACGGGAATTCAGCAGGTTCGCAAGTCGCGCAAGGGAGAGCGGTGGTGCGTCATGGCTGACTGACTCAGTGTTCTTGTAGAGGACCCGATACATAGGCGAGAGGGGGAAAGGGCTAAAGGATAGAATTCCCACAGCCACAGACTTTAGTGAGTGAGAGCTAACGCTGGGCTTTTTTGGCCACCCTTGCAGAGGAATCAGTGCGTGGCCGTGGGCGGAGAATAAATCGTCCGAGATGTACTTGAGCTGCCTGGACGTGATTCTCGGAACACGTGAAGGGTCCTCAGCGTTCGGCCTTCCCATGGCTCTGTGTGAGTAAGAGGTGCGTGCTTTGAAATCTTCAAGCGTCCTGGCAGTATGTTTCTTCTGAGGCAGAGAGCTTCCTGCTGGGGCACGGAGCCTGGTGGCTTGGGGACTGGTGAAGGGGCAGTAGGCGGTTCAACAGTGCGTGGATAGATATTCGAGGCCTCCGTTCTCTCCGCGTTCCTGGAGTGGCAGCGGGAGGGGGTGGCCGATGGTGGGAGGAGAAGCGATGCCGCGTCCTTGCGGACTGAAAAGCTAAGTTGTTTGTTTGTTTTTACCCCTCTGCTGTGTTCGGTAGCGAGCGATAAGAAGTCAACCCTCCCGGTGTCTTCTTGTCTGGGGATGGAACGGAAACGAGAACAGAGAGCTCGGGAGCTTGGTCGAAGCGAGGCGAGAACCGTCCGGCTGGGAGCGGAGCAGCCATCGCTGACCGGGAGATAAGTGTCGGGTCTGGAAATCTCTCGGCTTACGGCCCACTCGGGTCTAGGAAGGGAAGTCACCTTTGCTTAGACAGCGAGTCCGAGCGGAGGTTCCCGAGGTGCTTCCTTGGTAGCTCCCGTTTGTCAGGTGTTCCGTTTGTCACGGGTGCTGGTTTCTCTGGAACACGGTGTCCTTCTCAGCAGACGCTTGGCTGGAGGAGGAAGATGCAAGGTCGTAAGGTTTCTGACTGCCCCTTATGTGTTTCTCTCTTGTTGCTCTCTCGTATTGGCCAATACGTCCTGTCTGTCTGTTTCTGTCTGTGTCTTTGTCCTTGCTCTGCTTCTGCCGTGTCCTTGTACAGCACACTTGCAGGCATTCCAGGTGAGCATCTCCAAGGGTTAAGGGCTCAGGAGCCAATGGGAATTCTGCAGGTACGCCAGTCGCGCAAGGGAGAGCGGTGGTGCGTCATGGCTGACTGACTCAGTGTTCTTGTAGAGGACCCGATACATAGGTGAGAGGGGGGGAAAGGGCTAAAGGATAGAATTCCCACAGCCTCAGACTTTAGTGAGTGAGAGCTAACGCTGGGCTTTTTTGGCCACCCTTGCAGAGGAATCAGTGCGTGGCCGTGGGCGGAGAATAAATCGTCCGAGATGTACTTGAGCTGCCTGGACGTGATTCTCGGAACACGTGAAGGGTCCTCAGCGTTCGGCCTTCCCATGGCTCTGTGTGAGTAAGAGGTGCGTGCTTTGAAATCTTCAAGCGTCCTGGCAGTATGTTTCTTCTGAGGCAGAGAGCTTCCTGCTGGGGCACGGAGCCTGGTGGCTTGGGGACTGGTGAAGGGGCAGTAGGCGGTTCAACAGAGTGTGGATAGATATTCAAGGTCTCCGTTCTCTCCGCGTTCCTGGAGTGGCAGCGGGAGGGGGTGGCCGATGGTGGGAGGAGAAGCGATGCCGCGTCCTTGCGGACTGAAAAGCTAAGTTGTTTGTTTGTTTTTCCCCTCTGCTGTGTTTGGTAGCGAGCGATAAGAAGTCAACCCTCCCGGTGTCCTCCCGTCTGGGGATGGAACGGAAAAGAGAACGGCGAGCTCGGGAGCTTGGTCGAAGCGAGGCGTGAACCGTCCTGCTGGGAGCGGAGCAGCCATCGCTGACCGGGAGATAAGTGTCGGGTCTGGAAATCTCTCGGCTTACGGCCCACTCGGGTCTAGGAAGGGAAGTCACGTTTGCTTAGACAGTGAGTCCGAGTGGAAGTTCCACTCCTGCAGTACATTTCAACTTCCCCCTCACACAACCTGCACCCCTACCAGTGCTCTTTGCTAGCCCATACCCCCTATTCCTGGTGTCCTTCAGTTTCCCTTCTTCTCTTCAGAGACTCAGAGGAACCTGCACCCCCAGAGCATACCTCCATTCATGTTTCCAGGAGCCCCTCTTTTTCCTGCCTAGGACACTCCCCATCCCACACTCTATCCCTATTCCTATATTTTCCCCATTTATAGGACCCTTAACCCCTATTTCTGCCCTTCGTAATGCACAGTTCCTCCTTCCCCACTCCCATCGCGCCTGCCATCACTACCTTCCCCCCAGCCCTCCTTTCGCATGTAAGGACTTCCTCAACCACTCTCCTCTTCCTTCTCAACAACCCCCATCCCAAGCCATGCCACACTCCAGACCCTTCCAGTCCATCCTCCCATCCATTGGGTCCCAGCCCCCTTCTCTTCCTTTCTACACCCACATCCCATGGCAACCTGCACTCCTAACGCTGCCCTTCCTCCATCCATGCCTACACCCATACACGGTATGCGTGCTTTATTTTGTTTTGATAAACGACAGCAATCTCTCAACTGTAAAAGTTAGAAATTACACAAAGTACATTTGTTTTATTAAAATCTAACAGCAGGAGGGGAGCGGGAGAAATTGTGTGTATGTTACTCCTCATTGAGGGGATGGGCAAACGTATGAGCTTGCATTGTAGTGATTTCTCTCCCGCGTCAGATAATATTATTTTGGGTGTACTTTCTGGAGGGGAAGTGCAATTGAGTGCTGGACGATTTTCTAGCTAAGCCTTACCGTAGAGAGCTGTTTGCAGACTCTGTGTTTCTACACTTGGTGCGTCCCAACCTGAGTGGGCTCCTAGAGGCCAGAGAGCCTAAGTCAGCAAAACAGGGAGAAGCAGGCAAGGGTAGTGGAGCAAGTAGTCTCAGTGAAATCCCAGCACATCCGCTGGCATCCCAGAAGGAGGACCAAACCCATCAGAAGCTGGGCCTTTGAGAAAAGGTCTCTCCATGTACTGGGTAAGCTTGGAGGCCTCTCAAGGTGTACCTGCTCCCGGCAGTGCACTTACTCCGTTACAGAAATGCTAACAGTGACAGTTGGTGAATGGGATATTAGCGTATAGTCGTGTATACGATTTACTGATAAGCCTGGGCTTATCGGTTAATCTTGACAACTACACACACTTCCCTCCCCCTTGCGGTCTCTAATACAGAGTCCGCAAGGGCTCGGGAGAGGTGAGAGCCTGTGCGCGTGGGGAGCTGGCTTTTAAGTCATCGCCCCAGAAGCACCAGATCCCGCGGAGCTATGTGCTCCGTATCCATCGGTGCACTTCTGATACTGATAAGAACATAAGAATGGCTATACTGGGTCCGACCAAAGGGCCATCTAGCCCAGTAGCCTGTCTGCCAACAGTGGCCAGTGCCAGGTGCCCCAGAGGGGGTGGACTGAAGACAATGATAAAGCAATTTGTCTCCTGCCATCCATCTCCAGCCTTTGACAAACACAGGCCAGGGGCATCATTTCTTCTTACCCCCAGGCTAATAGCCTTTTATGGACGTAACCTTCATGAATTTATCTAGTTTTTTTTAAAACTCTGTTATAGTCCTAGCCTTCACAGCATCCTGTGGCAAGGAGTTCCACATGTTGACTGTGCGCTGTGTGAAGAACTTTCTTTCATTAGGTTTAAGCCTCCTACCCATTAATTTCATTTGGTGTCCTCTAGTTCTTATATTATGGGAACAAGTAAAGAAGTTTTCTATATTTACCTTCTCCCACCACTCATGATTTTATAGACCTCTCTCATATCCCCCTCAGTCTCCTCCTTTCTAAGCTGAAAAGTCCTAGTCTCTTTAGCCTCTCTAGATGCAGCCTTGCAAGGAACAGAGAGCCGAGGAGGATTGCTGACCCATTCTGACAAAGGATGAACACCAGAGACCTTTAAGATAGCAGTTATAACATGTCTCCTGAGAGCCTGCATCGAGAACTTGGTGACTGGTGCATGTAATGTATTCTCCTTAACAACCTTACTCTCATGCTTTGCTTTTCTTCTATTAATAAACCTTTAGATTTTAGATTCTAAAGGATTGGCCCAGCGTGATCTTGTGGGTAAGATCCAAAGTGTAAACTGTCCGGGGATTTGTGGCTGGTTCTTTGGGACCGGAAAGACCCGTTCGGGGAAGGTGAGATTGGGTTCTACAACCCCCTCACCTGTGTGCAGGCCCGGGGCTAATTGTGGCACAGGGAGAGCTGGGGTGTCTGAGGGGTTTTGCTCCTGAGGCTTCTGGCTGTCCAGATTGGCCGCTAAAGCACTCAGTGTGATCGGTTTATGGCCTATCTGGGAAAGGCTTCCAGTCTGGGGTTGTAAGGAGCCCCGAGTTTTGAGCAATTTGCCCTGAGCGGACGCCTTCAGCTGTGCCAAGACCTGGCCTGGTCCGTCACAGCCACCTTCCCAGCTCACCTCAACCCTCACCGTACCTTCTCCCCATTCATCTTTCAACAGATAAGGACCCCGTCATCCACCCTCCTCTTCCTCACTAACGGCCCCCAGCCCAACACGCTTTTGATCCTTCCAGTCCACCCGTCCATCCAGTGGATCTCTCAACCCCTCCTTTCTCTTCCTTTTAACACCGCCAGCCCATGGCAATGTGCACTCCTAAGCCTGCCCTTTCTCCACCCATAGGGCCAAGGGCACCATTGTTTGAGGGGGGTAGGTGCCCTTGGTCCTATGGGTGTAGAATTGGGTAGAGAAATGGGGTAGGAGGGCAGTAGCCCCCCTCCTGAGTTTGAAACCCTGGATTTCATACATGAGGTGTGCTTAAAGCCCATGTCCTAACTCCAGAGGTAGTTCTTAAATGTAACAGAGTTTGAGCTGATGCAGGTTTGCCTTTGGGGCATGGACTTTATTATGCTTAAATCACCCTGCCCCTCTTGTTCTTTATAACAATGGATGGACATTCAAGCAGTTGAAGTATTGTTAGATCCTCATAAAAACATTGCTGGGTACTCCCTGTAAAAGATGGGGGGGAGTAACCCACTTTGGCACAACAAATGCAGGAGCAGGGGTCTGCAAAAGTACCCCAAAACCTGATCTCTCCAGGCTTTGGTACAAAAACTTTCCCCCAAAATCCTAAAACCGAAATTTTAGGGAATATCCACTGCCATCACCCAAGTAGTCCAAGAAAACTAGGGATGAGATCACTTGGGAAACCTCCTCCCTAAAACCTCAGGGGTACCTGAAGCTCTTTTTCCCCTCAGAGCTTGAAAAAGAAGAGAGAAAAACAAGCTGCAGTCTGTGCTAGGTGACTCCCAGACAGTCAGACAGACAGAGAGTTTACAGATAAAACTAGGACACCAAAATAAACCTATAGCAGGTTAATTAGAAAAGAAAACAAACTTTTTATTATCAAAACAATACTGCCGTTGCAAGTATAGTTAAGGTGGCTAGATGGTAAGGGCCACCAATTTGTATACTCAGAGGCTGTGTCTATACTGGCTACTTATTCTGGAAAATCAGCCGCTTTTCCGGAATAACTTGCCAGCTGTCTACAGTGGCTGCTTGCTTTTCCGGAAAAGTACTGACGATTTCATGTAAGATTGTCAGTGTTCTTGTGGAACCTATGCTGCTCTCATTCGGGCAAAAGTCCTTTTGTGCAAAACTTTTGCGCAAAAGGGCCAGTATAGACAGGTCAGGTTTATTTTCCGCAAAAAAGCCCTGATTGCGAAAATGGCGATCAGGGCTTTTTTGCGGAAAAGCACGTCTAGATTGGCACGGATGCTTTTCCGTAAAAAATGCTTTTGCGGAAAAGCGTCCGTGCCAATCTAGATGCTCTTTTCCGAAAATGCTTTTAACGGAACAGTTTTACGTTAAAACCTTTTCCGGAAAATCATGCCAGTCTAGACGTAGCCAGAGACAATTCTGTGGGTTAGAAAGCTTCATTACAAAAGAGAAAAAAAACCACTTTTATGGTTTGGGAATTTCAAATTGATGTTAAAACAATTAAAAACCTGATAGATTAATTAAACTTTGCCCTACTTACATATTGTGAAAAGACTTTTCTTAGGGAGAGTGAGACAGCCTCGAAGCTCCCTCTTACCTGGAAGAATCCACTCTGCCTCAGACAGAGGAGGAAAAAGTTAAAAATTCCTTTGTTCCCAGTTTGAAATCCCTAACTGCATTGTTATTGGCTGACCAAATATCTGGCTAGGATAACCCCTTAACCACGAGGACTGACCAGCAGCCTGGTGGCTATGACGGGGAGAGTAGGAATGAGTGTTATGCTTTTGGGATCTGCATTTGGACCACTGCTATTAAACGTTTCACATATGTTCTTGAAAAAGGAGAGACTAAAGGGATAAATAGTGACTAAATCAAAGTTGATAGGCACTTCCCCATTCCTCCTTTGAAAAGTACAAGAGTCCAGCAGGGACTGTTGTGCATTTCAAAGTAATAGAGCTTGGGTTCAGCTGGGGACTCTGAGTCCCTCACTGACCCCAGGCTCCATGCCGTGCTGCATGCCATGAGGAGCCCCAGGTCATGCCGTGTGGAACCTGGGGCCAGCTGGGGAAATGCCACGCAGAGCTGGGGATCAGCTGGGGAGTTCTCAGTTGACTCCGGGTTCCATGGCTGCCACTTGAAATGCGTGGAGCTGGCTTTTCAAAGGGTCAGCTGCCGCACAGCTGATCTGTAGCTCAGCCATGCAGTGTTGCCACTTAGAAAGCTGGGGTGGGGGGGAAGGAGTACTTCAATCTCAGAGAGGCAGCAAGGTGTGGGGAATTGACTAGCTGACTAGTCAACAGACAACTATCCCATAAGCATTTGCTTATGGGGATAGACTTGTCTTTAACATCCCTAATCCAAAGCTGGTAGGAATGAGTTAAAAAGGGGTCTCACAAAACTGGACGTTTGGGCAACACAAGGGCATATGAATCCGTGTTAGCCAACACAACAGAAAAAAGAGAGGAAGCGGCATGTGAGGTATTTTTCCATTTTTACTGGCTTGGACTCGAGCGCATGGAAGATGAGCGGGTGTCTTGGCATAATCCTGATGTCAGCGGGGAGCTACAGCCAACTGACCCGTCAGTGTTCAGTCCGTATCTTGTAGCGGAACAGCCGTGTTGTAGAAAGGGTTGGAGAGAGAGGCAGGTACTGGATGGTCTCATGCAGCTGTAGCATTTTTGGCAGTGATACTTCTTCCATGGGTTATTTGCTGTTCTTGCAGAGGCCTGCTGTAGGCAATCGGAGCCACTCTGGAGATTCAGCTAGATGAGGGGTATCTGCCTGAAGTGAGTCTGAGTCACCTGTTGTTCCTATTGACAGTGGAGCTGTGGAGGTCTGTCGTGATGGTGTAGGAGCTGGTGTATGTTTTGTGAAATTATCTTCAGCCAGTGTCTGTGCAGCGAGGTGCCTCCTTGCGAGCAGAGAGATACTTGTGATTTCCATGGGACAGATCCTGGGGAAGGCAGAGCTCTGCCCGTGGCTGGTAATTGTCTGGGATTGTCCTTTCCTGTCTGTAAGTAGCTGCACGTGGGTCGCTGCCCTTCAAATACAGTGATGTGGAGGGAGGGAGGGACGACAAACTACAGAGCATCTGTCTGTGTAATCACTGGACATGATCACATTGTTCTCCAGTTGCTTGCTCAATCATCACGTCCCTCAGACGACCAGAGTATTCTGGGCAGGGTGTGGGTATAGTGGACTGAGGGTGTGGTGAAGTGGAGATGGTCATAGTTTCTTATAAATTATGAGCATTTTAGGACCTGGATAGGCTGGAGAGGAATAAAGAAGGGGTCTCCAGTCACCAGCAGTTAGGTGATGCACATGTTTATGTCTGTGTTTTGACCAGTAGTGGTGGTTGAGTTTACAAGTCTCCTCTCATTCTCTTTTCAGTTGTCAGTGGCATTGGATTCATGAAAGAATGGCTGACTTGTGGCAGAGACTAAAGCCTTGAGCCCATCACTAGGGCTGGAAGCCAGCTAGTGCAATGAGTTTGGCAGTTTAAAAGATTCAAGGTATAAGTTATTTTGAATAATGTGTACGCTACACACTTATGTCAGAATAAGCTAACTACTTTGAAATAGAACATCCAAACTACAGGGAAGCCTTGAAATTAGTCTGTCAGGCTCCCCTAATGTTGACGTACTACATTGATTTAGAGTCTGAGGAAGCACTGGGGAGTAATTACTTTGAATGACTCTGGGGAGTAGTTATTTCTAAATAAGAACAGCTGAGCATATATACTGAAGACATTTCAAAATAACAATTTCTACATCAGGGTTATTCCTCATCACAAACAGGAGTCATTAGTTTGTTATTTCATAACTCCTAACTGCCTAGTGTAAAAGTGCTGCAACAGAGCATTGACACTCGATGGCCACTTTTGGCAATGCATGCACAATTCTGTAATGCAGCAACTGTGACACTCGGGGTGTGTCTAGACTACAGGGATTGTTCAAAAAATCTTTATGTGTGTCTAGACGGCTGCTGCGTTCTGTCGACAGTAAATCAACAGAATGTGGCAGTTTTGTTGACAGCAGTAAATCTCATTTTACGTTCTACGAGGAATAACACTATTTTTGACGGAGATCTGTCAAAAAAAGGGAAGTGTGGATGCGGGGAAGATTTTTGGTCGAAAATAAAGGCCTCTAGGTAGAAGCCCTGGTGGACACTCCTGCCAGAGCTTTCATCTCTATTGTTCCTGCCCAGACAACTTTGGGCACCGGGGAGGGAACATCAGGTGAGTGCTGTGAGGGTCCAACACACACAGGGCAGGGGAGGCGGGAGCAAAGCGGATGGTGCAGTACTGTGACATGTCATGCTGATCACATCCTGGGGGGAGGGGGGCACACACACGACTGACCTCAGGGAGGGCTGTCCTACCCCTGCAGCTGCATGGCTGCGAGGAACCACGTGCTCCTACAGACACTGATGCCAGGTACAGGCAGGGGTTTGGGACCCTGGGAATTGCCACACAGCTTCAGGCTTCTTAGCAACCTGCGGGAACCCCAACTGTGGCCTGGCACTTGTCTGTGCTGCTTGGCCATGGGGTGGGGGGAGGGGGGCAGGATGGTGGCCTGCACACTGTCTGGGCTTCAGGGAGGCCGTGGCTTCTGCTCAGGGCATACCACTCCTTGCTGTGACCACATGAGCATCCGCTGATCCTAGAGGACAGGCACTGACTGCTGAGGAGGGCATGCTGTCTCTCAGGGAAAGTGTGAGCATGCATGACTGATGACTTTTCTCTCTTGTCCTCCACATCCAGCCCAGCTGTCCAGGAGGGTGGGGGGCCACACCTCTCCCACCTCCCTGACGGCTGCAGGGAACCCATCGGCACTGGTGCAAGTATTTGGACCTGGTGCGGCAGCACATCTCGGCCCTGTGAGGGATGCAGGAGACATGTAATCAGAGGATGCAGGCAGAGACAGAGTGGCGCAGTCGCTTGCTGGATGAGTTTGTGCAGCAGCTGTGGGAAAAAATCAAATAACTCCAATTGTGTCTAAGGAGGGACTGTGCAGGAAATCAAAACTCTCTAACAGAAAACTGCTGTAAGGGTTAAAAGTTTTCCAGGCCTCTCTCCCTGTAACAGAGAGAAATCATCTTAACTCTAATCAAGACCCTTACAATGTGTATCTCAACTTCACGAGACTCCTAGTCTGTCACAAATTGTTATGTAAACTGTTATCTTTGTCACAGTTTGCCTTGTAGACCCCTTACTCAGGTTCTCATGTGCCTTTGTTCTGTAAAACTTACTTCTAGCACACCTGGTGTGAACAGAAACGTCTCAGAGTACTTCTGCTGAGACTTTAATATGTTAAAGAAAACAATCAACAACTAAACTGTCTGAACATACTGTATAAAGGATCCCGGAAACTCTCTCTCAGGGCTGCTGCTGCTCTCACTCTCGTAGCTGTCAGCCTGCATGCATAATAAAATTTTCCTTTTGGATTTCTCTCCTGCCTCACTGCTTTGACCTCCAGTCTTGGACCTTTCTGGGGACTCTGTACCCCAGGGGAGCGAGATTTCCCCAACACAGCGCACTGCTATTTGCACTGCTATCTGGGAGGCCATGGCCTTCCCTGGTCCTGTGTCTGTTCCTGCTCCTCCTGCTCAGCCTGCCCTCCCCCTCCCACGAGCTCCCCCACCCCTCCCGTCACCCCCCTGCCCCCCTTCACCCGCTGCCATCCCAGACTCAGGTACAGCTGCACCTCCTGCCCAGGCCCAGCCAGCACGCGCAGCCATCTCCAAGCCGGCCTCTGCAGCCAAGGTGGCAGGGGTTCTTCATCCAGGTGGCACCCTCAGCCCTGAGCCTCCCTCCTCCCTTCCAGCTTGACATTCCCCTTCCCATCTGTGAGAGTCAGTAAGGGAAGCACTTTACTTTGTTAACAAACAATTTATTTTTGGGACTGGTTTGTGGCCTGTTTGGGAAGGTCACCAGTCTGGGGACTGTAAGGAGCCCATAGTTTGAGCAGTTTGCCCAGAGCAGATGATGTCAGCTGTGCCCAGACCAGACCCGGCCCGGTCTGTCACAGCCTGTCTCTGTTCTCAGTGTGAATGTGGGGCTGGGAGGGGCTTTGGACGGGGAGGGGGGGGAAGGCACTGGAGGCATGGGGCAATCCCACATTTGGAAGGCTGTGGGGAAACTCATTGGGCTCCTTGGGAGAATCGCTCCCTCAGGGCTTCCTGAATGTGCAATCCCAGCTGGAGGGCTTGCCGGATGGCAGCTGTCCGGGGCTGCTCAAAGTGCCTGCCCTCCACAGCAGCCTCATGCTGGGAGGAAGGCCTCCTCTTTTCTCTCCACTAGGTTGTGCAGCACACAGCATGCAGCAACCACATCATAGAATCATAGGACTGGAAGGGACCTCGAGAGGTCATCGGGGATGTTGTGTTCCCCCATGTCCCGCCGAGCGAGAAGGCATATAAACCTGCCCTTCAGATGGCCAAAGGTGCCCTCCACCTCCAATTGAGCCCGATTCAGGTGAGAGTTAAAGAGGTCCCTGCTCGCATCGAGGTGTCCAGTGAATGGCTTCATGAGCCAGGTCATAAGGGGGTTCGCCGTGTCAGCCACAATGCACGTAGGTATCTGCACATCCCTGACTGCATAGTTTCACTCCAGAAAGAATGACCCAGCCTGCAGGCTGCGGTACAGGTATGAGTTCTGGAAGATGCGGGCATCGCGTGCCCGGCCTGACCACCCGACGCAAATGTCTGTGAATTCTCCCCAACACAGTGAAAAGCAGAAAAAAACCCTGAACTTGAAAATAAACTGCTGTGGTGTCCGAGGAAGCAGGGCAACCAGAGCAAGCACTGCAGCAGCTTTGCTTTCCCTCCAGGAGGTAGGCAAGCCAGAAGCAGGAGCAGAGCAACGGCTGTCCAGGGGATCCCTTTAAGCACGCGTGTCTGCAAAGGGCAGGCAGCAACACCTGGAAATAAAGGCTGCCCCCATGCCCTGCCAGAAGCACTTCTGGGTGCCTTTTTTTTTTGAAAGAGCATCCGGCAGTCTGGACGCTCTTTTTCAAAAAAGCTGATAGCATGATGCGGAGCAAAAAAATCAATTTAGAAGCTTTTTCAACAGAGGCTTTTTCGAAAAATACTTTAGAAAAAGCCTCTGTTGAAAAAGGCGTGTAGTTTAGATGCACCGTTGGTGGCCATTTGCTGATAGACAGGCACAAATCTCTAAGGGTGTGTCTCCACTACAAAGTTAATTTGAACAAACAGCCATTAGTTGAAATTAACTTTAATAGCGGCTATACATACAAACCGCTTAATTCGAACTAGGCGTTACTCCTCGTAGAGTGAGGTTTACCTAGTTCGAATTAAGTAGTTCGAATTAAGGGCTGTGTAGCCACTTAATTCGAACTAGTTGGAGGCTAGCCCTTCCCAGGTTGCCCTGGTGGCCACTGTGGGCGAAACCAGGGAAACTTTTCTGCTGTCTTCCTGGCCCCGGAGCCCTTAAAGGGCCATGGTCTGGCTAGAGTGCTTGTGCCAGTTGCAAGCCTGCCAGCACCCAGCCAGCAGACCCTGCACCTGGCACAGCACGAGCCAGCCAGCGGCTGCCACCCAGCCCTCTGCCTCTTCCCAGAACCAGGCCGACGGCTCCCAGGAGCCTGCCTGGGGCTGAAAGAGGTGGGCGCCTGCCTGATCTAGTGCGGAGATCGTGGATCTCATCAAGGTTTGGGGGGAGGCCTCCACCATCCATGATCTCCACACTAGGCACAGGAATATGGCCATCTAGGGCAGGATAGCTGCCAGCCTGGCCACCAAAGGTCACATGTGAACCCATGAGCAGGTTTTCATGAAAATCAAGTTGGTCCAGTGAGATTCCTGGCCCTGAGTTTAGAACATAAGAATGGCCATACTGGGTCAGACCAAAGGTCCATCTAGCCAAGTAGCTTGTCTGCGTACAGGGGACAGCAGCAGGTACCTGGAAGGGATGGACCTAAGACAATGACCAAACGATTTGTCTCGTGCCATCCATCTCCAGCCTTCCACAAACAGAGGCCAGGGACACCGTTCCTACTCCATGGATCCAACCTCCCTGAATTTATGTAACTTCTCGTTAAACTCTGTTATAGTTCTAGCCTTCACAGCCTCCTGTGGCAAGGAGTTCCACAGGTTGACTATGTGCTGTGTGAAGAACTTTCTTTCATTAGGTTTAAGCCTGCTGTGCATTCATTTCATTTGGTGTCCTCTAGTCCTTCTATTATGAGAACTAATGAAGAACTTTTCTTTATTCACCCTCTCCATACCACTCATGATTTTATAGACCTCTGTCATATCCCCCTCAGTCTCCTGTTTTCTAAGCTGAAAAGTCCTAGTCTCTTTAGGGGTTTGCAACAGGTCCCATATGAAGATAGGCTAATCATTGTAGTTGCCCTTTTCTGAACCCTTTCCAAGGCCAAAATATCTTTTTTGAGGTGAGGAGACCACATCTGTACACAGTACTGAAGGTATGGTGTACCATAGTTTTATACTTCCCCTTCTCCTGCTTCCCCTGGCTTCCCCCTTCCAGCTCCCTCCTCCCAGGTTTCCACCTCCCCTCTCCCACCCTCTCTCCTCAGTCTCCCCAGCGGTTAATCCCCACCCCTCAGTTTTCAAAAATAGAAACTCTCTTTATTTAACAACACACGTGTCATTTATTTTTTACATCAGGAAGGGTAAGTGGAAGGAGGTTAGGGAGGAATGGGGCATGAGCCCCCGATGGGGAGGGCTGGGGTGGCTCTGCGGGCTCCTCGGGGTGGAAGCTCTCCTGCAGGGCCTCCTGGATCCTGACAGCCTCCCAATTGATCCCCTTGGATGGCAGCCTGTGGCAAGTGCAGCTGGGCTGATGGCCAAGTGCTTTGATGTGCCTCCAAGACAGGACTGCTTTGCTGTCCCTCATCGAGGTAGACAAGCAAGTGGGGAACCCTGAGAACTGTCTGTCTGGGGTGGGGGTCGGGTTCCTTTAAGCACAAGCCTCGGCTAGGAGCTCCACACTCTAAGTCCTAACCTGATGCCGTGCAGGCACTGGTTCTGGCCAGCCTTAACTTTGGTTCAGGGTCCACTCAATGTGGATATGCTATTTCGAATTAGCAAAATGCTAATTCAAATTAGTTTTTAGGTCTAGATGCACTAATTTGAATTAGCTTAGTTTGAATTAACTAATTTGAATTAAGTTAGTTCCAATTAGTGCTGCAGTGTAGCCATATCCTAAGGGTGTGTCTACACTGTACCATTTTTCTGGAATAAGGGACATTATTCTGGCAGAACAACAGTAGCATCCACACAGCAATTGCATTATTTCAAAAGAAAATTGAAACAATGGAGGGCTTATTCCTCAGGGAATGAGATGTACCAGTGTCGGAAAAACGCCTCTTCTGAAAAAGCTTTTTCAGCAGCGGGTGAGCGACTGGATGCTCCACTGCTGCTATGTCAAAATAGCACCTCATTCTAAAGTTAGTCCTTTCCAGTGCATCCTGGGGTGCTAAATTGAGATAGAGCGTCCACACTCCCTGGAAGCCTCAAAATTAGCACATCTACATTAGGGGAACTTATCTCAGACTATTTCCAAAATCAGCTTTTCCAGAAGATATCTTCCAGAATAGCTTTGTCCGAACGAAACTTGCGGTGAAGACATAAGCCTGCAGTGTAAACATATCCTAAGGGTATTTCAAAAAGCACTTTGAAATCACCAACTAAAGCTCCACACTGATTGGATGCAGAATTGCATTTAAGGCCACTCAGAACCACTTCAGGCAGGGCTTCTGGTCAGCAATTACTTCTGGGAGCTGCTGCTTGAGGCTATCTGAGACCCTTTCACCTGGCAGGGCAGGCTTGTGGGCCCATCCCACCCACCCTGGGAGCGGCCAAATAGCCAACATAGACCTCCCCAGGGATGGAGCTGGCTCCCACATTAGGAAGGCAGGAGAAGGTACCCACTGAAGGCAGGGAGACAGAGTGGGATCTGCAGTGAACTCAGGGATAGGGCAGGGATTTGTCTGGGGAGCACAGAATGGTGGGCTTGATCCCACCCTCATCTGCCCACACCATCTGCCTCAGGGATGGGCCTAGGTCCTGTGTTAGAGAAGGGGGATAAGGGACCTTCTGAAGGTAGCAAAGTGACCCCGCCCCTGGTACAGCCATTTCTCGGGTGCTTCTCGTTCCGTGGAGGGACAGCAAAGCCTTTGCTCTGACTGCTCTGGTTGCCCTTGCGGACACCTCAGTCGTGGAGCTAGAGCTGCCTCTGGGCACTCAATGGCCCTTAGCTATCGTGCTGCAGTTTCTACAGGCTGCCCTCCTGGCCATGCAGGAACGTAACCACCAGCTGATTGTCTGGGAGCACAGCTCTTCCAGCTGCACCACGCTGTGCACCGCTGCTTCTTGCGCTGGAGACTAGATCTGATGGGTGGGACCGGCTCGACATGGAGCTCTGGGATGACCAACAGCTGCTCCAGAATTTGTGCACGAGGAAGGAGACCTTCCTGGAGCTGTGTTCCTGGCTCTCCCCTGCCCTCACACGACGGGACACATGCATGTGACCCACATTCACCTCTGGAGAAGAGGGTCACCATTGCTGTGTGGAAGGTCACCATGCCGGACAGCTACCGATGTGTCGGGAATCAGGTTGGTGCGGAAAAGTTGACCGTCAGGGCCCCCGTCAAGCAGGTGTGGCGCTCTCCAAAGGTCCTGGAAGAGGGGTGTGAAGTGCTGGAATGGGGAATCCTAGGGAAAGGGTGGTTGGGGGTGGTGGAGAAGCTGCTTTCCCAGGCAATTTTTCAGTCCCACCCTCACAGAGCCCTGCCAGGGATAGGCTACGTAGGGGGTGGCTCCTGATATGTGTGGGCAGGGAAGGGGTGGGCTGGGGGTCCTGCACGGGGCTCAGGCACCCAAGTGATTCTCTGTTTGTTGGTCTCCTGCTACAGGTGGTGCGGTGTGATGGTGTGTCGGGGAGCCCCCGACCCTGGGTCCCCATCCCCAGCCAGATGTGTCTCTTGGCCAGCCAGTAGAGTTAAAGGGTTTATTTCTTCTCAGCGACATAGCATAGGAGAGATGTTAACACAGGAGCGAGGGCAGACAGCCTTAGTCCTCTTGTGGGGAAGGGGCTTCACCCCCTTTCTTAGTCTTGGCTGGGCTAGGTGGAGTGAGGATGTTTTAGACCAACTCAACTCCCAGGCCCTACCCCCCAGCCTGATTGCTGACCCTGCCTCTCTTGTTTTGTCTCACCCTCTGGGAACAGCCTTATCTGCTCAGGCTGAGACTTAGGTGTCTGGGGCTAATACACATGAGGAGTGACTCATTGGGAATCACACATAGCAACACAGCCAGGAGGGAACACCGGGTTACAAAGTAGACAGCACCCGCACTATGTCACATGCGGGCCATTAACACCAGCCAGCTGGTCAGGGTCATCCACCTCAGCAACACGGAACCGTGTGGCAGTGATATTATTGACGGCACCCACATCCCTGCGCAAGCGCTGACTACCAGCCATCTATGTATATAAACCACGAAGTTACTTCTCCATGGTCCCACAGGCCCTCTCAACTACTGCGGGCAGTTTATTGACATTTTCTTAGGCTGGTTGAGGAAGGCACGTGATGCTTGCATCTTCTGCGACTCCAGAGTCTTCCAGAAGCTGGAGGCAGGCAGTTTATTCCCTGATCTCATCATCAGGGTGGGGGATGTGTTCTACATTCTGTTGCCCTGGCTCACGAAGCTTTACACCGTACACCTTGACCCTAGCAAGGAGTGCTTCAATTCCAGGCTTGGCCGGGCCCGCCCTGTAGTGGAGGGTGCCTTTGGGTGTGTCAAGGTGAGGTAGGTATAGGTCCATATATTTATTTAGGTATAACTCCATATATTTAGTTAATATATCTCATAGACCTGGAAGGGACCTTGATAGGTCATTGAATCCACTCCCCTGTCCTCGTGGCAGGACCAAGTACCATCCGTGGCAGATTTGCTCCAAATCCCATTCTTAAGGATTGAATTCACAACCCTGGGTTTAGCAGATCAATGCTCAAACCACTGAGGTATTCCTGCCCCCATAGGTTGAAATGTCTTGTCACCTGGCTGGATGTTGGGGAATGAAACATTCCCTGAAGTAGTGGCCAGTGTTCTGTGCTCTACAATATTTGTGATCTGAAGGGGGAGGTGTTCCTCCTGGGCGGGGGTGGGGGAGCAAAGGCAGGCCAGGTCAGCAGGCTCTTTGAACAGCTGTGCACAGCTGCCATCCAGCACGCTCATCAGGTGGGGGTGCACATCTGGGAGCCCCTGAGGGAAAGTTTCTCACAAGGACCCCAGTGACACGGTCCCCAGGATCTCACAACTAGGGGCCTGTGTCTTGCCCCTCTTTGCCTTTCCTCTCTCAATCCTCCCCATCTTCCCCTGCAGAGACAATAAAACTGACATTGTTTTTTGGAAACAAAGTGGGTGTGTTTTTTATTTGGGGTCAAAGTAGCTGGAGAGGGGCTGGGGAAAGAATCTGGGAGAGGAAAGTGGGTGGAGGGAGAACGTTTGAGGGTGAAGGAGGGGTAAAGAGAGTCTCAGAGTTCTACAGAGTACTTGAAATAAGCCATTTTGAAATAGCATTGAGATAAGATAGTCAAGATACACAATTTGAGCTATACAAATGATTTAATCATTTGGCGCTGTCTATGTGATGCCAAATTTCAAAATAAGGTGCTCTAAGAAAACGTCCCTTTTGCCTCATAGAATGATATTTACAGGGACTTTGGAATAATGAATCCAAAAAAACCAAGTTTGCTGTGAAGATGAGGGGTTGATATTTTGGGATTCTTGGGTATATGGAAATAGCCAAACATTACAGCTACACTGCAATGCTTTGTTCATACTGGGGAATTAAGGTATTTTGGGGGTTATTTCAAATAAAGTATTTGAAAATATTTTTCAAAATAGTGTGTTCCCACATCAGGGAAGCATCAAAATTTGTGAGAGGTAGGCTCCCTTAGTAAGGACATGCTACATAGCATATTCTAAGAGTCAATGTAGTGTAGACATACTTTAACAAGTATTTCAGAATAAAACGTACCAAAATGTAATGGGGAAATGCTATTTCAAAATAGAGAAGACTTGTAATTACTCTGAGGCAGGCTTTCCTAAAGTGGATGTGCTACCTTGATTTAGAGCCCCAGGAAACACTAGAGCATAATTACTTTAATGGCCCTAGGAAGGAGCTATTTGTAAATAGCGACAGTGGAGCATACACAATATTGCTATTTAGAAATAGCAATTTCAACAATGGCATTATTCTGGAACAAACTCATGTCACAAAAAATAAGAAGCCTGTTATTCTGAAATATGTTCAAAATAACGGGCTTCTCCTCTGGATGCTCACGTTACCACTTTTCTAAAGTGATGTCTTATAGACGTGGTGTTAGTTACTCCCCAGTGCTGCCTGGGACTCCATTTTGAGTGACTGTGGGGAGTACTTACTTTGTTATACAGCACAAGCCTTACATTGAATAACAATCTTTTATAAGATCATCTGGGCATATACACTGAATCCATATCAATTTAAAACAGGAAATATTATTAGGGTAGAAATGCCCCATTCCGAAATACCTGCCCTTAGCAGAGCAACAGTGACACTCGGTGGTCACCGGCGGTAATGCACGTATAATTATGTAGCGCCTCCACAGTGACACTCGGTGGTCATTGCAGGTAATGTACGTATAATTCTGTAGCGTCTCCACAGTGACGCTCGGTGGTCATTGCCGGTAATGCACGTATAATTCTGCAGCGCCTCCACAGTGACACTCGGTGGTCATTGCCGGTAATGCACGTATAATTTTGCAGCGCCTCCACAGTGACACTCGGTGGTCATTGCCGGTAATGCACGTATAAATCTGCAGCGCCTCCACAGTGACGCTCGGTGGTCATTGCAGGTAATGCACGTATAATTCTGTAGCGGCTCCACAGTGCCACTCGGTGGTCATTGCAGGTAATGCACGTATAATTATGTAGCGCCTCCACAGTGCCACTCGATGGTCATTGCAGGTAATGCACGTGTAATTCTGTAGCGGCTCCACAGTGCCACTCGGTGGTCATTGCAGGTAATGCACGTATAATTCTGCAGCGCCTCCACAGTGACACTCGGTGGTCATTGCAGGTAATGCACGTATAATTCTGCAGCGTCTCCACAGTGACACTGGGTGGTCATTGCAGGTAATGCACGTATAATTCTGCAGCGCCTCCAGAGTTACACTCTGTGGCCATTTGCGGTATTGCGGGCACAATTCTCTAAGGCTGTGTCTGGACTGTGTACATTGGCCCAAGAGGGCTTTTTCCCAAGTGGGAGCATCTCTGTTCTTGCGCAAGAACATGGACAATCTTATAGTAGATCATCAGTGTTCTTGTGCAAATTCTCGCAGCCAGTTTAGACAGCTGCCAAGATTTTGTGCAAGAGCAGCCACTTTTGCGCAAAATCTTGCCAGTCTAGATGCACCTTTAGGCTACGTCTAGACTGGCATGATTGTCTGGAAATGCTTTTAATGGAAACATTTTCCGTTAAAGGCATTTTCAGAACAGAACATCTAGATTGGCAAGAATGCTTTTACGCAAAAAGTGCTTTTGTGGAAAAGCATGTGTCCCAATCTAGATGCGCTTTTCTGAAAAAAAAAAAAAAAGCCCCAATTGCCATTTTTGTGTTTGGGGCTCTTTTGCGGAAAACAAATCTGAGCTGTCTTCACTGGCCCTTTTGCTGAAAAGGGAGCAGAATAGTATTTCTGCAAGAAGCACTGATTTCTTACAGTAGGAAGTCAGTGCTTTTGTGGAAATTCAAGTGGCCAGTATAGACAGCTGGCAAGTTTTTCTGGTAAAGTGGCTGATTTTTGAAGAAAAAGTGGCCAGTCTAGACACAACTATTCCCCAGAGGTATTTCAAAATAACAGGCCAATTCACGCTCACTCAATTTGTCCTGTGTCTGTTGCTAGTTGTCCTCCACGTACATTCAGTTTCCTCAGACTGGGCCTCGGGTTTGGGCAAAAGTAAGGGGTCTGGCTCTGGGTGAGATTTTTGAGGTGTGTGGGTTGGGGCAGGGTTTTGTGGGGTGGGAAGGGGTGAGGGGTTTTGTGTTTACCTCCACTGTCTCGGGCCCATGGGACATTTGAAATGGAATGGCTCCTAGGTAATTGATACATTTGTCCTTTACTAGTGGTGCTGGGGTGGGTGGGTGGGTGTAGGGCTGGGTTGCCTTTAGAACCGAGCACTCTCCTAGCAGCTGTTGCTCCATACTTGGCCACCCATGTTCTAATTTGTGTCAGGATTGAGGTCTGAGACCTTTGTGTATGAAAATTAAGTATTGGTGGAGCCAGTGGGGTCTAGAGGAGATGGGGGGAGGGAGCCTGAAAGGAAGCGTTGGCCAGTGTTGAAGCTCACATCATCAGAGTACAAGTTCTCACAGGTTGCCATTTGCACATCATATTGGCTCTGGGGGGCATGGTGGGTTTCTTGTTTGTATCAGGTGGCCTGGCACTATAACAGGGAATGACCACCCTCCTTCATCTTGAGAAGGAGGCAGCGTGTATACTCTGTGGCACCAGGCAAGTAATGTTTCCTGCACTCTGCATATACTCCAGTTGAAACATCCTCTTCACTACATCTAAAGTAGCTATTTCAGCACCCAGTAGCTATGTACGCCCTGAGAAACCCTATTTCAGGTTCCTAAAAGGAAAACCTTGCCCCCAGAAAGAGGGGTGACTGTACCCTCACCTGGTCACAGAGTTTGAGTCTGTGGAGATTAGTATTTGTTAGAAGAAGAGATGATAAATGCTTCAGCATGAGCTGCTCTTGCTGCTGCTAATGTAGAAATGGAGTAAAGGGAGTCTGTGGCCTATGAGTCTGCATTTATACCTTCCTTTGGCCTGCAAGGCATGCTGGGATATTGAGGGGCGGAGCTTATGGTAGCATTTAAGCTGGGCATGTAGGCCTAGGGAGTCATTCAGCTTTGGGTTCCTTTGAGGAGGTGTAGGTAGGTACTCCTACGATCATGGTGAGTGTTGATATTGGGTAATGCTGGGCTGTATTTTTGGTTAAAGTACCATTCTTCTGTTCTCATTTTTGATTTGTGATTTAATTGCATTTTATGTTATTTGTAGCGTATTTAATGCATGCGGGAAGGTGATACAGGGAATTGATGTGTGTTTTGCAGAATGGCTATCAGAAACATTAGCATCAATAGGATTTCTAGAGTGTCTGCTGCAGAAGCATAGCAGTTTTCTGGCTGGGTTAGGCAGGGGCTGCTCTGAGATTACTGTAATGCAAGTTCTCTCTGATTCATTGTACTCATGGGGCTTTAGATGACTGAACATGAAAGAAAAGGGGAAAAAATATAGCTGAAGTTAGCAATCAGGTTTGCAGTTGGGTTTTATTTGCATTTGCTAGTATTGTCCAATTTTGTATGGATCGGTGTTGTCATTTTCAAGATGCATGAATATTTTTATGCATTTTTCTCGTAGGTCCGTGAGTCCTCGACTACTGAGGGGAATGAGACATTGAGAGGGGAAACGCCCGTCAAATCGTCCTAGTTAAGTATCTGCCAAAGGGTTTGATGACGAGAAGCATTCCTGTGGTTGTGTCTTCTTGTTTTTGTATAGAAGCTCTCTAAACGGTGACCGTTGCTAACGGGAGGAGGAAAGGCATGCGGGTGGAAGGTCATTGTAGGAAGGGACCATGCATTTCCTCTGGAGGAAAGGGTGTTTCTGGGCCAGTGACCCATCTGTAGCTAGAGATGCTCCACGCTCAGTTTCCTGTCTGTTACACTGCACTGGGCTTGCATAATTGGTCACTGCTACTTTTTTCTTTCATCCTTTTCTGGGTGTTGGTTTTCTGCAGAGCACTAGAGCATCTTAGTTAATGATGGGCTACTGTGGCAGCGAGAGAGGGAGGATGAGCAGGAGTATGTAGAAGTGTAGCCATTTTCTGTGTCCTGAAAAGCGATTGAGGGGGTGCGGCAGCGGGGCACGGGGAGTGTACTTTGTAAAAGAAATGTCTTTTGTTAATGAAGCAGTAGGCGGTTGAAGTTTGCTCATTGGCAAGAACGGTACCGGATGTGGATGCCGGTCGTCACATTCCACGGAGGATCGTGACCATTTGTTCATTCGTCTGGGAAGACGTCACCGACCGAGGGACGACGACGTACGAGAGCGATGGCCTGTAGACAAAGGAAAAGAAGAGCTTGAGATCAGGAGGGGACATCAAAGTTAAGCGTCTTTCTGAGAGTTGGATGGTCAGAAGGATTTGTGAGGCTGAGGTTCATTGTTTAGGAACGGAAGTCCTGTCACACATGGCTATTGTGAAGAGGGATGGGAGTGGGGGGGGGGGTCCTTATATGGAGGAAGTGAGTATTTCTCCCGAGAGAGCGATGCGCATGTTGTAGTAAAAACTAAGCGTGCTTCTTCCCCTGCATTGCTTAAGCTCGAAACAGCAGGTATTGTTTAGCTGATTGCATATGTTGTAGAAGCTGCTAATCTTTCTGCCAGGGAATTGAGTAAACTTGCAGTGACCAATCACGTTGCGACATGCTGACCAGAAGGAATGTGAAATCTATAAAAGTTTCAGCTCAGGCAATGCTCAAGGTCGACCTTGCTTTGAGCACCGAGCTACTCGGCCCAACTTGTCTGCAAACAATAAAATAGAGTTGGACCCAGCCTGAAAGCGTGACTGTCTTGAGCCAAATTGAACTAGCCTGCAGGGGACGAAACTAGCAATTTATGCAAGAATGTCACTAGAGATGCACTGGGTTTGCACAAGCGATCAGCACTATCTCTGTCTTTGGTTCTATATGCAGTTGTGGTTTTCTGAGGCAGATGCGAGCGTCCTAGCTAGCGAGAGGCCCCAGCGGGGTGGGAAATGTGGAGGGCTACGTTCAGGAAGCGAGTTGCATCTTTGTCATAGATACACATGCGTCAGGGGTCTTTTGGGGTTTTGGTTATTTTAGCAAACGGAGAGTATCGTCGCTTTTAGCGATAATGTGGAATTTGTTGTTGACATGCCACAGGAGGATTCGAGTACAGAGCTGAGGGAGCGAGGCATGGCAAGTCCATCCTGTTCAGTCGTCGTGGTTTGAAGCAATGGAGACGCAAGTGGAAGTGGCATAACCGGTGGCGTCCGTGAGGTCAGTGTTAAGTTAGAGCTTTGAGTGCAGCCTTGACCAAGGTAACGTGGCCTTTGCTGTGTTAGGTGCAGTGGGCTAATTGCGAAAGGGTCCTCGGCTAATTACATAAGTTAACTCGGATGCTGTTTTTCCATGCCCGTTGTCGCTTGTAAGGTGGCATGCTGTCGTCTGGTCATCAGTGTGGTTGTCGTCCTGTACAATCGAACGTGTTGAGTTTTGTCACTTTCTTCGAATGGATCGTAGATGTGCGATATAGGTGTGGAGATTCGTCGGTATTATTGGAAGCATGGGAATAACGGTGAGGAGGGCTGTGTGGAACGTGCGTGGGGGGGGATCATTGTGATACTAGTGTGGTGAGGGGTCTCGTGACATGCGATTCTCGATTTAGTTATTTAAGGGTTTGTGGGGGAATGGGACAGAGTCATGTCGAAATAGATGTCATTTCCATAAATGTAACTGGCTTACAATAGTCTTTAGCGCACAGGCCGTTTGTCACGTTCAATTTTTGTCATTGTTGTAGGTTCTGCCTCCAGAAGATATCTAATTTGGAAAACCAGCGATGCAGTTGGCGAGTGGGGGAATTTTTCCCTCACGGAAGTGGATTTGATTTCACATTTGCAAGTTAAGTACGGCCATTGATTGGGATGTTTGTTTGTTTGTTTGTTGTGCGCGCTCTGTGTTTCACTTGGGGAAACATGGTTCACCGGGCGTACGTCACTGGGAAAAATCATGTGTGTTTTTTGGAAGCGAAGGTCTGCATTTGTTGTACGTGCCTTAACTGTGAGAATTGTTTTCCATTTCCATAGGAAGTGTTCACTGTCGGTGTGATGTGAAGACTTCGCCATGACCGGAGAAGAGTTTGGTGTGTCTTTGCCGGTTTGGAAGATGAAGAGTTTGCATAGGATTCGCTTTCAGATTTGCAAGTTAAGTACGGTTCTGATCAGGGGTTTTGGTTTTCGTGTGTGCTCTGTGTTTTGCTTGGGAAATGTGGTTCAGCGGGTGCATGTCACTGGGGAAATTCACCTGTGATATGTTGCACATATGCGTGTTTTGGAAGCTGAGGTAGTTTGCGTTTTGTGTGTGTGCCTTAATGCTGAGAATTGTGTTTAATTTCCATAGGAAGCGTTCCGTGTTTGTGCCCTCTGAAGATTTCTCTGTGAGCGAAGAAGAGTTTGAGTCGTCTTTGCTGGTTTGGAAGATTTGGTTTTAGATTCTTAAGTTAAGTACGGTCCCGATCAGGGGTTTTGGTTTTTGTGCGCGCTCTGCATTTCACTTGGGAAATGTGGTTCACCGGGTGCATGTCACTGGGAAAATTCACATATATGACGTAGCATGTGTGTGTTTGTTGTATGTGCCTTAACTGTGAGAATTGTTTTTCCTTTCAATAGGAAGCGTTGTTCATTGTTACGATGTGAAGATTTCTCCGTGAGCGGAGAAGAGTTCTGTGTGATTTTTGCCATTTTTGAAGCTGTAGAGTTTACATAGGATTTGATTTCACATTCTCAAGTTAAGTATGGTTCTTGATCAGTGGTTAGATTTTGTCGTGCGTGGTCTGAGTTTCTGTTGAGCAATGTGGTTCAGCGGGTGCATGTCACTTGGGGAAATTCACCTGCGGTATGTTGCACATATGTATGTGTTTTTGAAGCTGAGGTAGTTTGCGTTTGTTGTGTGTGCCTTAAACGTGAGAATTGTTTTTCGTTTCAATAGGAAGTGTTCCCTGTCTGTGTGATTTGAAGATTTTGCCATGAGCGGAGAACAGTTTGGCGTGTCTTTGCTGGTTTGGAAGATGAAGAGATTGCATAGGATTCAAGTTAAGTACGGTCCCGATCAGGGGTTTTGGTTTTTGTGCGCGCTCTGCATTTCACTTGGGAAATGTGGTTCACTGGGTGCTTGTCACTGGGAACATTCACATACATAACGTAGCACGTGTGTGTTTGTTGTATGTGCCTTAACTGTGAGAATTGTTTTTCGTTTCAATAGGAAGTGTTCTCCATTGTCACGATGTGAAGATTTGTCTGTGAGCGGAGAAGAGTTCCGTGTGATTTTTGCCATTTTTGAAGATGTAGAGTTTACATAGGATTCGATTTCACATTTTCAAGTTAAGTACGGTTCTTGATCCGCGGTTGGATTTTGTCGTGCGTGGTCTGAGTTTCAGTTGAGCAATGTGGTTCAGCGGGTGCATGTCACTTGGGGAAATTCACCTGCGGTATGTTGCACATATGTGTGTTTTCGAAGCTGAGGTAGTTTGTGTTTGTGGTGTGTGCGTTAACCGTGAGAATTGTTTTTCGTTTCCATAGGAAGTGTTCCCTGTCTGTGTGATTTGAAGATTTTGCCATGAGCGGAGAACAGTTTGGCGTGTCTTTGCTGGTTTGGAAGATGAAGAGATTGCATAGGATTCAAGTTAAGTACGGTCCCGATCAGGGGTTTTGTTTTTTGTGCGCGCTCTGCATTTCACTTGGGAAATGTGGTTCACCGGGTGCTTGTCACTGGGAACATTAACATACATAACGTAGTATGTGTGTGTTTGTTGTATGTGCTTTAACTGTGAGAATTGTTTTTCCTTTCAATAGGAAGTGTTCTCCATTGTTACGATCTGAAGATTTCTCTGTGAGCGGAGAAGAGTTTTGTGTGATTTTTGCCATTTTTGAAGCAGTAGAGTTTACATAGGATTTGATTTCACATTCTCAAGTTAAGTACGGTTCTCCATCAGCGGTTGGATTTTGTTGTGCGTGCTCTGAGTTTCACTTGAGCAATGTGGTTCAGTGGGTGCATGTCACTGGGGAAATTCAGCTGTGGTATGTTGCACATACGCGTGTTTTCCAAGCTGAGGTAGTTTGTGTTTGTTGTGTGTGCCTTAACCGTGAAAATTGTTTTTCATTTCTATAGGAAGTGTTCTCCATCGGTACCATCTGGAGATTTGTCTGTTATCAGAGAGGAGTTTGGTGTGTCTTTGCTGGTTTTGAAGATGTAGAGTTTGCATCGGATTTGCTTTCAGATTTCCAAGTTAAGTATGGTTCTGATCAGGGGTTGTGTGAGATGTGCATTTTGCTCGGGAAAATGTATTTCACCGGGTGCATGTCACTGGGGGAAATTCACTCGCACTACACTGTATATGTGTGTTTTTTGGAAGCGGAAGTGGCTCGAGTTTGTCGTATGGGCATTAACCGTGACAATTGTTTTGTCTTTCTGTAGGAAGTCTTCCTCTTTGGTGTGGTCTGAACATTTCTATGTGGCTGGAGAACAATTTGGTGTGCCTTTGTTTGGAAGATGTGGAGTTTGTGTATTTCTTGCTTTGTGATTTGCAGTGTTCTCTTGTCTTGATGGCTAGTACCAAAGTTCTGAGTTGGCATTGTTGACATATCTACCAATTGGGACTGTGAAAATATTAAGTTCATGTACCAAAAATTTAAAATTAATGAAGTTGGTGGTTATTGTGTGTGTTCTAGCCATCAAAGTAATGAGAGGGCAGTGTAATGTGCTGTATGTGTTTTTGTTTTGGAGTGTTTTATTATTTGATGTATTGTCATGCATTTGATGTATTGGAGTGCTGTATCATTTGATGTATTGTCATGCATTTGATGTATTGTAAGTGCTGTATTTCTAAGAGTGTAATGTGTAGTTTGAGTCTTGGTGAGATGACTCATTTTGTCATCCAAGTCATAAAGTGCATCATCACTGCAGTGATGATAAACCCTGATGCAGTGCAGTCAAACAGCCGCAAGGCTGACTTTTTTTTTAAACTGTCAGCCTTCCGGCTGTTTCGCTGCACTGCATCAGGGTTGGGACTGTCACGGACAGTCTTTGACTTAACTTTTTTGACAAGATGGTGCTAAGGAGGAACCATGCTGGCCGTTTGCCAGGCGACACGTGGTCAACTCTGGATCACAAAGGCTAGAGATGTGGGCCAAGATATTGTAGAGGAGAGGTTTTGATATGAGAAGGTATTGCTTGTAGTGTATGTTTACCATGTCATGTAAGACTCTGAAAATGGAACTTTATTATTGTTCATGTCATAGGACTTGTCCAGTATTGGTCACAGTCCAAATGTGTAAGCTGTTGCTGTAAAAGGAAGCCATTTTGTTGCCAAATAAACTTGATGTGAAATCCTGTTGTGGTGTCATTCTCTGTAGCCTGGAAAGACCTGAGCCTGGGTTTGGGCTTTAGGGTTTGGGCTTTAGGGTTTGGGCTTTAGGGTTTGGGCTTTAGGGTTTGGGCTTTAGGGTTTGGGCTTTAGGGTTTGGGCTTTAGGGTTTGGGCTTTAGGGTTTGGGCTTTAGGGTTTGGGCTTTAGGGTTTGGGCTTTAGGGTTTGGGCTTTAGGGTTTGGGCTTTAGGGTTTGGGCTTTAGGGTTTGGGCT